>NC_138871.1:79635802-80835802 GCF_965194805.1 Balaenoptera borealis | reverse complement strand
CAGCCACTATGGAGAACAGTATGGAGGTTCCTTAAAAAACTACAAATAGAACTACCATACGATCCAGCAATCCCACTACTGGGCATATACCCTGAGAAAACCATAGTTCAAAAAGAGTCATGTACCAAAATGTTCATTGCAGCTCTATTTACAATAGCCAGGACATGGAAGCAACCTAAATGTCCATCGACAGATGAATGGATAAAGAAGATGTGGCACATATATACAATGGAATATTACTCAGCCATAAAAAGAAATGAAATGGAGGTATTTGTAATGAGGTGGATGGAGTTAGAGTCTGTCATACAGAGTGAAGTAAGTCAGAAAGAGAAAAACAAATACAGTATGCTAACACATATATACGGAATTTAAGGAAAAAAAAAGCCATGAAGAACCTAGTGGCAAGACGGGAATAAAGACACAGACCTACTAGAGAATGGACTTGAGGATATGGGGAGGGGGTGGGGTGAGATGAGACAGGGTGAGAGAGTGTCATGGACATATATATACACTACCAAATGTAAAATAGATAGCTAGTGGGAAGCAGCCGCATAGCACAGGGAGATCAGCTCGGTGCTTTGTGACCACCTAGAGGGGTGGGATGGGGAGGGTGGGAGGGAGGGAGATGCAAGAGGGAAGAGATATGGGAACATATTGTATATGTATAACTGATTAACTTTGTTATAAAGCAGAAGCTAACACACCATTGTAAGGCAATTATACTTCAATAAAGATGTTTAAAAAAAAAAAAAAAACAAAAGCCACTGATGGAAGGCAGTTATGCAAATGTCATTGTATTTTACAAGGCAACTAATAGCATCAATTAACATAAAATTTATTCTATAATTGAGATTATCTACTTAATCCAAAAAAGTCCTCTTAAAGAGCTCCCTTTAAACCCACACTAATAGAGTCAATATATAAATAGCACAAGAACTTCCCCAAGAATGTTCTTTCCTATCATGCCACTGTTGGATGAGGAGAACACAGAAAAAGAAGCAAGAGATAAAAAGCAGATTTCATGGAGAAGCAAGAGTTTCCTTATAATTAGGAAGGCTACCCAATTTTCATAGGACCCCCTTATTTTCACTTGTTTCTAGGCTTCTGGAGAAGACATTTTTAGACAGGCCTTTCCTAAAATGACTGATAAAGATAAAATTACTAATACCTACAAGAGATCTGCTATAAAATCCATATTGTGACAGAAAGCGAATTATCAGTGAGTAACCCTAATCGCTTATATGACAGGTGAAAATGGCTTGCTCCACGTGACCAAAATGACTTAGATGTAACAATTTCTCTATTCCTTTGGTTTGTTCAGGTAAGCCATAAAGAGTCAATGCCCAATACTGAAAAATAAAATTCACTCACTCTAATATTTTAAAGGTTTTGCTGAAATGAACCATATAGATTTCTGCTCTACAGGCTGTATAGAAATCTTGCACCTTAACAAAATTATGCCAATGAGATTTAAAATTATTTTCCAATGACAGCAAAACCGAATACAGTGGCCACAGGTCAGTAAGACAATATAGCATAATTTAAACATCACTAAAATATTTTAAAATGCAAGTTTGCCAAATCTGTATTATCTTCTAGAATCGGTTCAGGGCAGTTATAATATGCTTTCAAATGTTTTCTCAAAGGAGAAAGACTAACCGCGCGAAGTCATTAAAATATCAAAGGCTAATACAAAGATGTTAAAATATAACTGAAACAATTTAATACGTCAAGTTGTTATGATAGACTACACAGGAGCGAGTTCAAGTGTAATATACTTCATGCTAATTTTTCAATCAGAATCAGAAAATACCAGGAAACAACGCTACTCCCACTTAAAAACACTACTTCAAGCAGTGTTACTAATGACAGTAAGATTTTGGACCCCATGTGCGTATAGATTATTTTCTCCTGAAACTCAATTTCAAGTTGTGCTTTAGATACAAAGGTGAAGTTACTGGCAGCTGTACGTGGTCTGAGAGTGTAATCATCAATACAAACTTTACACTCATCAAGCACATAAAAACCTGAAGTTCAAATATAAAACCATTCATTTCTCAACAGTCTATATTAGCGCTCTTCTGTTAAAACTACCTTAAATTAAAATACCAACCAATTTCACAAAACAGAGACCTATTTTATAACTCTCATTTTATCAACGGGTTATGCTTCGTGATGTCAGAGCAGGGCAACACAGGAAATATTCCACACGATTCTGATCTGGCTTGTCTGACAGGCAAATTCAAACGGGAACCCTCTTTTAAACTGTGTCTCATTAAAGATGGGTTCGCTGGATCATTTTTCCATACAAAGCATGAGTAATTTGGTGGTAATACACATACCTTCCAAAATAAGGATTAAATTCTCCTAAATTACACTCCTAGTCAACTCACCATCCTTAAGTATCCTTTATGTTCCAGACACTATAATATGCCCTGGGGGAGCTGAGGATGAACATGATATGATAATGCCTACCTAGGAGCTAATGACCAAAGGGAAGAAACACACACAGAAACAAACAAGTCATCGCATTCGAAAGAAAGGCTGTAATAGAGACAGTTATATCAAAGGACAAAGGAAGGCATCCTAGAGGGCATGATTAGTGAGCTGAATGCTAAAAGTTATCAGCAATTTTCAAATTTAAAAAAGAGGAATATACTCCAGGCAAAGGGAATAATGTGTACAAAGTCACAGAAACAGGAAACAGCATGGTGAGTGGAGGAATTCATGACAGATTTGGCACCGCTGGAGCACAGGGCACATGGCGGGGAGTGTCAGAGGCGAGAATGGACCAGGGTGGCTGGAATCCGCCGTGGCTTTCTATGCCAGGCTAAGAAATACGGTTACTTTCTAACTGTAGACATGGAACAAGCAGCGCATTTTAAGAAGGGGAGTGTCATGAAAAGGTCTGTTTTAGAAGAATACTCTCTTCCGTGTAAATGAGGAAGAGATATGGAAGTAGGGAAACAAGTTTGGAGGATTACAACAATTTAGCAGAGATGAAGAGAGGACAGATTTGAAAGACTTTTCTCAGGCACATGAAGCAAATTTTAGTGACCACCAAAACTATGGAAGAGAGAGGAGCCACGTACGATTCAGAGTTTTCCAGCTGAGAATTAACCCACTAAATAAATGGTGTTGCAATGAACAAAGAAGATAAGTTATGTATGAAAGTGCTCAAACTCTAAAGCACCACTCAATTACCAGCTATTGAATATTATTCAATAATTCAATCCTATTACTTACAGTGAAACTTATGGTCATCATCTTGTATCCAATCAACAAAATGTAACAACCAAAATTACAAAATTAAAAGGAAATATTTACATATGTAGAGTTACCTCATAGCAAGCATCAGAGTCTAGACAGGTGTAAACATTCTGCTGCATAGTTAACATGTCTTGCAGCAACATCCTCCAATGCGACTCACTGACAGGAGGCTGCCTGGGGGTAAAAAAGAAAATAATTCATGAAATTGCTCTCTCCAATAGGTCAAAAGTAAAAAAAATTGGTACCACTATTCAATATGCCACACAGCTCCCAGATGATCAAGAGAAATAGATCTCATTTGAATTTCCAGGACAAAAACTTTGACTAAAGATAGAGGGAAAAGTTGGGCAGCGACGCATCAATGCCAGAGATGTTGCCAGAGCGGCCGCTGCCGTAGGCTGCCTAGACACAAAACTGATAATGGCAAAGGTAAACAAGCTATGAGTTTCTAAGGTAAAATAAAGCACACGGTAAAGTAAGATAAAGCAGCTGTGATATAGCAGAAAAAGCACTTGGAGACGGGAGAATGAGTTTCAAATTCCATCTTCATCACTCTGCAGTCGCCAGCAGGGTATGTTCTTAACTTCAACCACACATGCAGACCCAGAAGGCAACAGGGGCCACACCTGGCATGTCTGGAGGCGGGAAGCACAGCTGGCCAGCCGGGCAGCCCCAGTGGTTCCTCTCAGTGGGACTCCTTGCGGCAGTCCACAGAGCCTGGGATAGAGCACTGCGGGGGTTCTCTCCCATCCAGGCGACAGCCCAGGTGCCAGCCCACGTACGACAAGCCCTATACGGTAGCTGCAGTTCCTATCTGGCTTAGGAAGAAGCTTCATTCCCCACAAAAGTCAGTACCTTTTTTTTTTTTTTTTAACATCTTTATTGGAGTATAACTGCTTTACAATGGTGTGTTAGTTTCTGCTGTATAACAAAGTGAATCAACTATACATATACATATGTCCCCATATCTCTTCCCTCTTGCGTCTCCCTCCTCCCACCCTCCCTACCCCACCCCTCTAGGTGGTCACAAAGCACCGAGCTGATACCTTTTGTAACAATTCCATAGGCATAGTTTTCAGGGTCCCCTCAAGGATAAGCCAGTGACCACACATGGGAAAACCAAAGCTTCAAGCCCCTACCAGGTTTTCTAGTTCATTTACACAGTTCCTCTAGGACCAATTTACCAATCAGAGATGAAGTAGTGAGGCCTACACTATCTAGTTGATCAAATACCATTTCATGTTAGTATCCAGACTTACAGAGTTAGAGAATCAGTGGTTCAGATTCTCCTGCAACAGGGGAAACGGTTTTGTTAACAATGTCACAGAGAGTCACATATTAGCTGCGTGACTATATTTAATATTCCTGAATTTCAGCTTTCTCACTGAAAGAGAATCTCAAAGAATGATAAGGAAGGGATGAGATTAATTTTGAAAAAACACAGACAATGAAACAAGATTTTTCCTGAGTATAAAAACAAGCTCAGTTACCTGTATGGATTTGAATAAATTTCTTAATTTCTTTGAGCTTCAGTTTCCTTTTTTGTATATTATGATAATTAACTTAAACTAGAATGCATGAAAAGACACTCCCCATATTTTTCTGGTACAAAGTAGTATTCAACAAGTGTGAATGAATGAATCTGGAAGTCACAAACACATCTGTTTGTTTTTCTGTAGTCACATACACAATCACTAATATTGTCTAGTAGGAGGGAGAATGTGCTGTAATTCTACCTCTCTCAAAAGTTCATCTTTGTTGAATATATGTGAGTTTGGAATCATCATTTATGTTTATTTTCTAGTCTTGAAGTTCTACATAATCATGAATCTCATTGTTTGAAAAGGGTAGGTTTGGTTTTGTTTTCTGTTTGTCAAATACCAACTGGGTGTTCCTTTTCCACGCATCATTTTCTTTCTTATGCATTAAAAACAGGGCAAATAGACTGTGTTTAATAGTATTGCTATGGAAAAATTATGCATTTGGGATCTTTCCTGCAAAAATTCTAGTCTTCAGGAATTTTTTTCACCTAAAATTTTTAATAACCATATGCTTCATTTGCTTATAGCATTTTCTATTTGCTACACAAAATGAACAATTGTTTCTATCTGATATGTAATAGAGCTTAAGAGAATACATTTTTTTTTCCAGCATACAAATACACAAAACAAACTGATATATTTGCAAGTCTTCAAGGATAATCCCTGAAGTGCTTCCATTATTTAGACTTCGTTATGTGAACTCTTTGGGTGGGCTTCAAAGAATTAAAGGACTCTTTCAAATTTGGCTCGCAGGCAGAAAAGTAGCAAAACGTTTGAAAAAGTGAGTGTCCATCTTGCACCAGCTTCATAAAATCAGACCTGGGCACTGTCTAGCTGAATTCAAGTTCTCGCAGCCCAGCTGTTCTTCTAGAAGCCAGCAACACTGGGACAGATGGCATTAATGTTTTCTCACATGTGGCTAGCCTTAAGTACAGGTTCTAATTAAAATAAATTATAAGACATTATTTCCAAAGGTGTTTTTAGAATACATGCAGTAAATAAGAACCAAGAGAAGAACCTGGAGGCACTATACAAGAGGTGTGCAAATTGACAGGGAAATACCTGAATACAAACATGATGTATTAGTTACAGCTTTGGAATGGAGGTGTGTTTTCCAGCGAGAAATAGTATTGCACTCAAGATAGTAAAACCTGATTTGTGACAGTCAGTGAAATCTGCCACCATTTAGAACATGCATAAGAAAATTCGATAGGTGCTGAAGGCCAAGCCATAGTAGCATATATGAAATAATTAAGATTCATTTCAAGTTGACTACCTTGAAAAAAGAGGCCGTACTCTCTTACATATTCACAGTAAGTAGAATGCCATAAGTAGAAATTAACTGCAAAGACTTTAGAAGTATTTGAGGGATTCAGTGGAAAGAGAGTAGGTAATCTAGCAGCAACAGTGAGGCTTTCTTACTGAAGAGTAGGGTCTTGACTAGAGCCAACATGACGGGAAATATTGACCCATCGTTTATAGTTGTAACGAAACTTTAAGACTTAAATTGTCAAAACCTTCTAAATTATTCATTTAATAATAACTGAGAGAGGGCCAATGATATGTAAGGTTCCAAATTAGATGTTTGGTGATTGTAACACT
This sequence comes from Balaenoptera borealis, assembly GCF_965194805.1. Lineage (NCBI taxonomy): Eukaryota > Metazoa > Chordata > Mammalia > Artiodactyla > Balaenopteridae > Balaenoptera > Balaenoptera borealis. Next base: position 80,829,389 of record NC_138871.1, on the reverse strand, counting down.
TGCCTTAGATAAGCTTATGATTTTGAAGGGAACAAAGGCACATAAATCAATAACTATAGTAAACTGTTGAAAGAGACAGAGATAAAGAGAGAATTTTAAGACTTCCTATAAATCTACAATTATTTTAAGAATTACTATAAATCTATAATAATTAATACAGGATGGTTGTTAGAGGAATGATAGACAAACGGATCAATGGATCAAAATAAAGAACCCCAAAATAGGCCCCCATAATATGGAAAACTGATATTCAACAAAGATGCAAATGCAATTCAGTACAGAAAGGACAGTCTTTTCAACAAATGATGCTGGAATATTCAGATATTAAAAAAAAAAAATCTATACCTTAACAATAAACAAAAATGAACTTTCAAAATGGGCCATGAAACTGATTGTAAAATGGGAAACTAAAAATTTTACTAAAAATGGCAGGAGGAAATCTTTGTGCCAGAAGTTTCTTAACATGACATCAAAAGCACAAAGAAAAAATTGATAAACTGGACCTCATCAAAATTTATAAAGTATGCCCTTCAAAAGACACAGGTATGAGAATGAAAAGATAAGGCACAGATAGGAGAAAATCTTTGCAAAGCATATATCTAATAAAGGACTTGTATCCTGAATATATAAGAAAACTCTCAAAATCAGTAAAGAATACAAAAACCCAATTTTTAAAATGATCTAAGAAGATACACTGATGTCAAATAACCACATAAAGAGATGCTCAACGTTATTACTCACTGGAGAAAGCAATTAAAACCAAAATTAGATACCATAACATACCTATTAAAATAACTAAACCTTAAAAGACTGACCATAGCAAGTACTGACAAGCACGTAGAACAACTGGAACGTTCCTAAAAGACTGATTAAAAAATAAAATGGTACAAATGCTTTGGAAGACAGTTTGGCAGTTTTCTGAAAAGTTAACCATCCACCTACCATATGATCCTGCCATTCCACTCTTCTGGATTTATCCAAAAGCAATGAAAGCGCATGTCCATACAGAGGCTTGTACATGAATATTCATAGCAGCTATATTTGTAAAAGCCAAGACTCAAAGTAAACCAAATGTCCATCAACAAGTGAATAGATAAACAAAGTGCAATAAATCCATCAATGGAATACTAGTCAACAAACAAAATGGAATAAACTAGTGATCCATGATACAACACGGATGAATCACAAAATAACTATGCTGAGTGAAAGAAGCCAAACAAACAAACAAAGTGCATACTGTTATGACTCCATTTACATAAAATTCTAGGAAATGCAAAGTACGATATAGAGACAGAAAATAGATCAGTGATAGCCTGGGGAGGGGATGGGGGTGTAATGAGGAGAAGCAGAAGGAGGGAGGGGATTATAAATGAGCAAGAGAAAGCTTTTAGGGGTGATGGATACATTCATTATTTTGACGAGGTGATGGCTTTGTGGGTATATACGTATATCAAAACTTATCATATTCTATACTTTAAATATGTGCAATTTACTGTTGGTCAATTATAACCCAATGTAGTCAGAAAAAGAAAAAAAGTCGTACTTTTTCTTAATCACATACAATTATCAATTAATTTTATTACTCACTTACGACCGGTGTGCCTGGTCAATCTAACCATCAGCTTGTGTGCCTCTTCTGAGCTAGACTGAGTATTTTTAACATATGAAATTGGTTTCTCAAGTCCATGTTTCTCCAAAATCTCTGACACACTGTTAAGTAAAAAGAAAAATGTTTAAATAAGTCTTGCTACCAAACAAAAAAGCTCTAAGAATCTTAAACACGTAAGTAGCACTTAGGTGTTAAAAGTATTTTAAAAAAAGTAGCATAAAGAATGACCAAATTTTACACATTACATTAATTCTCAGCAAAAAAAAGCTAATAATTATATATCAAATCTTATTTCCCCTACTGACTTTTATTACAATATACTTGGGATAAGTTAACATTTTTTAAAAAGCCTGGCATATCCTTATCTCAAAATCTTTTTTTTACAATTTTCCTGTGCTCTAAGAGCATCAAGTCAGCAAAATAAGACAAATCTATAATTGCAATACCCAACTTTAACTCTTAACAACCTTAGTGAGTATTCTGTTATAGGCAAGGCTGCTAGAAAAGCAATAAGCAAAGAATTTTAGGGTTGGAAAACCACAGAAACCCCATAAGGCTCAATCTCCCTCAAGAATCCATTCTATAAACAAACAAATAAGATTTCTGTTCTCATATGGATCTTCTTGAGATATCCTATTCCATAATTATCAGCACCGTATATACACCTTTTCTGTCTCGCCAAATCTCACATTTATGAATTAACCACTACTGGGCTTAAAGAGAGGTCAGACAAAATTCAGTAACTCTTCATAAAGATAAGTTCCATGGGTCACATCACCTGACATTATATACACTAAAACATTTATCAACTGTTAATGGCCATGAGGTGGAACTGGAAAAAAGAGTTCTCCTTTTAAAAGGTTAGTAAATTAAGGTGAACAGTGAAAGACCTGGGTATCATCCAGAAACCTAAAGGGTGTTACTGTTTCCTTGAGGTACTGAGAGCATAATTTGACTATCAAGACAACCCATGGTTACACCCAGGAACGTATGGTGAAATAAATGATGTGTATTATGAAATAATTTTTTATGAAATGCATTATGTTTATTATACTGTATTTCCTGGAGAAAGCTCTTTTCAATTTCATTAGGGAAAAAAAGGAAACCATGCAGATTTGTAAGGAATGAATCTATACCGACTTAACCCATTAAGCTTTGTTCAAACTATGCTCAATTTTTCAGGGAGGCTGGGGAGAAGAGAGGGACATCGAATTAGTAGATTCCCAAATTCTTATACTTTACATATTACCACTATCAAGTGATGTTATTACCTATAATTTCTATAATTATATATTGGAAGAACAAAGTTTATTAGTCCTAAAATTTCATTTTTAATGCAAATATTTAAAAATTACACACAAGCACATTATATATACATATAAAAATGAACACTAGTAAACAATATTAAACTTCCTGAATAGCAAATTAGAAATTTTCAGTCTCCAAAAGAGACAGTTAAATGCTTCATTTTCACAGTAAAGAATATTGCTAGAGTCACTAATATAATATAACCCAGATAGTCAATCAAATGTAGTATAACCCAAAAAGGAAAGTTAGGGTTATAATAAACATTGTTTGCTGATGGACGTAATAACTGCTGAAGGAACTAATATTTCTTATTTACCTACTATGTGTGAGGTACTTTAAATGCTTTATCTAGTATCAATTTCACATCTCAAGGTAGATATTATAGCTAAGAAAACCCTAGGCTCAAAGATCACACAGCTAGTAAGTTACAACACCTAGATTTGAACACAGTTCTACTAGTCTTCAAAGTCCATGTTCTCATTGCTGTAGCATTCTGCTAAAATAAGCTAGTATTATATTCATTATTAAGAAAATTCACTCCTAAGAGAGTCAAACGAATATTAGGTCAAACTGGAAATGATCACTAGGCATATTTAAGGTAACATTTCTTGGACAGACCTCCTTAATCAGCATAGAACCAAAAGATCGTCATTTTTCTCACCTGAGAATGTGTTCCAGTTGGTCTACCATGTCATGAAGAGCTGTGGTTACCTCTGTCTTCTGACTAAAGGATTAAGAGAAAAGAATTAAAATTAGGTTTTAGTAGTAACTTTTTAACCTGAAATACTAAACTCACTTAAGTTTAAAAAAAAAAAAGTGATGTTTCCCTTGTACTTAATATATGACAGTAACACCCTGTCCAGTAAAAGGTCAGTCTTACCTCCTACACTCATTCAGCATCTTTCATGACTCAAAAGAGATTAAGATAAAAAATACTGGAATATAACAATATTCTCTATTACAGATTAGTGAGATATGGGCAACTATTTTCCTAAGAACTTTTAGTTCAGTTCTGCTAAAAGCAAAAAAGAATTATAAATCAGTTGTAGTCTTTCTTTAAAGAAGTGGTAAACAATAAAGCATCATTTATTTCTCTTCTTTTAACCAATAAAACAGATTAGGAACCATGGCCCTGCACATTGGCTTTCTCCTAGTCCTATCTATTCCACCTGTGACTCCCCTAGGACTTTTCCATTAGGATTCTATATACTCAGGGGACTTCTCCCACGTCATCATTCACTCTGCCTCCACTGCAATATTTTAAAACGAAAGAGAAGTACATAGCCATCATACAGATAATTCCTACCGGGAGTGGAGATAAGAAGCACTTTTCCTTTTTCCTTTCTCAGGAAAAAAGTAGACGGGGGACTAGGAGAAACATTACCGTGAAAAAGATCATAAACTAATAAAAACGCAGCTGATAGGGTAGATTTAGCACGGCACAACGCACGTACGAGTGCAAAGGATTTGGTAGAAAAGTTAAGCAACTGCTATAAAAGCCCTCTGCCACCCTCTGCAATTCTGTGTCCCAACCTTGGAGGGACGACTCTCAACTGAGAACCACTGTACCTGACACTCTCAGGTGCCTTTCAACCAATGATTCAACTGAATTCCAGCAAGATCTTAGGATTTAATAAGAAAGCTAAATAAAAATCTTTATCTGGACTTGGAAAATTAAAAATTACCTACTTGAACACAAAAGTCTCACTCACTATTTTTAAAACTATCAATCTGTCCTGGTCTAAATCTATGTGGCAATTATTTCATGCAATTTACAAAGATTATACTATCTTTTTAAACCAAGTTTCAGGCCTTGGAGTAGAGTGATAAATTAGGGTATATTCCACTTAAAGTCCTTCAAAAAAAAAAAAAATAGATCATTCATCGGAGATAACTTCAATTAACATACTCATTCAGAAACAATATTTTTTAAATTATCATTTTGTAACTCTACAATAAACATTTGTCACTGATTTTCAGAATATAGAGTTCTTCCTTTGTGAACTGACATTCACAAACATAATGACTAAAGATTTTTTTCAGCCAGCTGCTCACATATAAGGCAATTTCCCAAGGACTCCTATAATGAAAACCTTCAGCTTGCCAACAGGCATCCAATCAACTTTTAGTATCTTAGATATAAATTAATGGCCAAGAATCACTAGACATGGAGGAAAGGTCCTCACAGTAAAAACAGAGATGCAAACAAACAGAATATGAAAAATCAGAGATCACGGTGGGGTAAGGGTTAATGCAGGGTGTAGAAATGAATTTGTGCATCTGTGAAACAAGAGCAGGATATTATTTTGTTTGAAAGTGAATGAGAAAAAGTTCTTGGAATTTAAATAAGAAAGCCAAAATAAATTTTAAATTCAAAATACGGATTAGAAGATAAAACTATAGAAATCTCCCAGATCACTTAACAAAAGATCAAAACATGGGAAAAAGAACAAAAAGGGCAGTAAATAAATTTAAAATGTGCAAAAATGAGAAAAAAGAAGGACATGCAAATAAACTTATCAAGGAAACTTAACAGGAAAAAAATATAAGAAAATTTCCCAACAGTTTGAAGGACATGAGTTTCCAGGTTGAAATACACGATTTAAATGAACAATGATAAATTTAGACTCAGAATAAAACACATCCTTATGATATTTCAGAACATTAGAAATGAAGGGAAGGTACTGAAGTATTCCAAAAAGGGGAGGAAAAAGCCATATAATGGCCTTGGACTTCTCAACAACACTGAAAGGAGAAGACAAGAGTGATGCCTTCAAAACTCACAAGGAAAAGGATCAGAAACCTAGAATTCCATACACAGCCAAGCCTTCCATCAAGTGTAAGGATGCAATTATGATATTTTTTTGACATGTGATAGTCTTAAAATAAAAATGCCTCCATGCAACATTTGACAGGAAGCTATTCAAGATTATGTTCCATCAAAATGAGGGAATAAGTAAAGAAAGGGAAAGATAATAATCCCAGAAATGCAATATGCAACACAAGAGAGATGCAAACAAAAGTCCAACGATGAACGCTGTACAGCAGAGTAGAGAACAATTCATATCAAAGGAAGAGAAAAGACAATTCTAAGAAAGATGTTTCAAAAGTAAGAGAGAGAGAGAGACATAGAGTGAAAAGAGAAAGGAGAGATTACTAGATATTTTTGACCTTGAAAAGGAATTTTACACTTCTGTCAGAAGAGTGAGGGAGGTAAATGGAAACAAAAAACAATGACAAAAAAGGAAATTATTCAATCCACGAAAAGCAAAAAGTTGCATAAAAAGGAAATATAATCATACCTAGCTCTGTGTAAACAGTATATACATAATCATAAGATAGAAATACCACTTTGACTATACTGAAAAAATGGTTAAGAGAAGTAGGTATGGGGGAAGGGTAGGCGTCAATGAAAGGAAGTCAATAATCATCTAAAATTGTAAAATCAATAAATAGCAACGTGAGCATAATATTTTAAAGGAGGCAGGCAAAGTCAAGAAGAAAATCATGATCTATAATGAGTGTTTACTTTTAGAAGACAGGTATCAAAGGATGGGGAGGGAGAGCAACCAATAGTTTTTTATCAATTACAAGTCTTCCTGTACCCTGATTTTAACTAGTACATACATTATTTATTTTATGGTTAAAAATTAGAAGGGGATCATGTTCTCTTGGACTTCACGATTTTATAATAGCATCTCCTCATCCTCACCAATTTGTTTTTCTCCATGTCACTGACTTTTCAAAGTGAAAAGACAATATGACCTGTAGAATATCTCACAGTCTGTATTTATCTGGTTTTTTTCTTCATGGTGTTATTTAACTTGTTCTCTTATTCCCTACATTGACTGTAAACTAGAAGTTTGGCTTAAAGGATTGATTAGATTCAGGGTAAGTAATTTTACTTCATACTGCTTCTCACCAGGAGGCACATATGGCTAGGCTGCCTGATTGTAAGTGATGCCATATTTGATAACTTGATCAAAGGTGACGGCAGTCAGACTTAGACTTTATAAAGGTAAATTTCCCCTTTGAAATTACAAAAATATACATATATATTTGCTAAAGGTAATACTTTGGTACCATGCAAATATCCCTTCCCCATCAATTTTTCACCTGATTTCAATTCTATTAATGACTACGTGAAACAATTATTCCACATTGGCTTGCAAAATCAAGTGACTTCTATCATTCATTTCACACGAAAAAATAAATATTTCCTTGGAAGGAAAAGAGAGAGAGAAAAGAAGAAAGAGAGAGGAGAAGAAGAAAACAAAGCATGAGGAAGACTTCTTGTCTAAACACCTGATTTTGCAAATGAGGAAACTGATGACCAGAGAAGTTACATGACTCAGCTGTAGTCACAAAGGCTTAGAAACAGGCCCACCGATTTTTCATTCAGTGCTTTTCCATGTGCTGTTATTAACTTCTCCAGATATGAAATTTATAATATGTACTATGTGTTAAAAGAGTGATTAAAGGAATGATTGTTATGTGACTTCCAAAGAGAAAATATAAATCTGACTTGCATACCACTAAATGAGGTATGTATATCCGTACATTATTACTTAGAAATTTTACTCTGGGCAAGGGCCAAGAAAAAACAATTCATAGAAAAAATACAACTAGCCCATAAATAAGGAAAAAGCTTAATTAGAAACACAATTTTAAACAAAGAGATATCACCGTCTATCCACTTAAGAGAGTACTTTTTGTTGTGGTGGTAGTGATATTCTTGCTTGCTTTTTAATGGATAATTATCAAGGTTAACAAAATTTAGTGACGTCCTATATACTGTTAGAAAAACAAGTGTCTATCTCGAGGCAACAGGTTTGCACATGATCTCATTTTCTTCTTTATATTCCCAAAATTCTCTATAATGAACATTCAGAGAAGCAACATCTTCATTTTAACTGTTAGAGTAAAAAGACACAACCATAACAAAGGCACACTGTGGGTTCTTACCCATATCCTCTTTGTGGCAGACATTCTAATACGTCATAGCAAAGAGCGAGCTGGTCATTTCGTTCACAGCTATAGATGCATTCTAGTGCTACTGCCATCAGTTGGTCCTGATCAGGAATAATTTTTTGCTGCAACTAGAGAAATAAAACATGTTGTGCTAAATGTCAATAGATTTACATTCCATTTTGCCATATCCCAGTACCACTGTCAATAGAATATTAAATAGTGCAATTAATCAGCTGCAGAAACAAATCTTGGTTTTTCCTTTAGCTTACAGACTTCTGGGGTCTTTAATTATTCTAAATGAAATTGCATTTTAATTACAGAATCAGCAAGAAAAGAAAATTTGTACCCATAAGCTTTGCATCTGCTGAAAACAGATTCTTCAATTCATGACCCATTCAAGATAAAGTAGATAGAAGAAACACAGTGAACTAAAAAGGCAATTCATTAAAAACAACATTTCTAACCCTAAAACCAAATTTTATGTGTTTCAATCACAAAAATATGTAAAATTCCTTAACTAATATTCAGAGATGTTCAAACCTACTATTTTTCAGTATGCATTATGTATTAGTCATTTAACACAACAGTATTGACATTCTATTCGAAAGAAGTCGCATTGTAATGAGGTAATATTCATATCCCAAAATACACTCCATATTTCTGATGCAGAAAAATGGCTATTGGGGGTCACTTTCCCATTGTAAACAACAGAGACCCATTCTTTTTTTTTTTTTTTTTTTAATTGATTGATTGATTGCTATGTTGGGTCTTCGTTTCTGTGCTAGGGCTTTCTCTAGTTGCGGCAAGCGGGGGCCACTCTTCATCGCGGTGCGCGGGCCTCTCACTATCGCGGCCTCTCTTGTTGTGGAGCACAGGCTCCAGACGCGCAGGCTCAGCAGCTGTGGCTCACGGGCCCAGTCGCTCCGCGGCATGTGGGATCTTCCCAGACCAGGGTGCGAACCCGTGTCCCCTGCATTAGCAGGCAGACTCTCAACCACTGCGCCACCAGGGAAGCCCCCCAGAGACCCATTCTTAAAGTATTTTCTGGGATATAAAAATAACAGATTTGTGCCTTGTTTTTCTCATCTATAAAACTGGAATATTAACATCTTCTTAATAGCATTGTTGTGAGGATTAAATAAATGAACACATGTAGAATGCTTATGTTATTACCACCACGAAACCAAAATAGAAGTTTGAAACTATTTTCTTAGAGCCCTTTACAACAACAAAATAAGCTTAAGATGATTTCCATAATAACCATCTACTACTTTTCAACATTTTAGTAGAAACTCACAAAACAGAGAGGAAAGTGATGAAGAGAAGCTGCCAAACAAAGGCATTTTCTCAGTAGAAAAACCACATCAATGGATGAGAAGAAGAAATGGATGGAAAGAGGAAACCTTAATAAGGTTATCAGGGAAGTAAAGTTTTCTAAAGTACTTGGGTTAAAGGATTTCTTCAAGGTATTAAGAAATATATCATTAATTTGACATCAACATTTGACAAAGTTAGTTATCCAAGGTTGCAAAGTGACAAACTGGTGAAATAGGGACAAGCAGGGTACAACAAGAGTGTCAGTAAAGCAGAAACTAACACACCATTGTAAAGCAATTATACTCCAATAAAGATGTTAAAAAAAAAAATTAACGAAAATAGCTAGCTTTTCCCATTTTCTTATTGTGTGCCAGGTACTGTTTCTAAGCGCTTTAAGTGCATTAATTCACAAATCCTCAAAACAATCCTGTAAGGTTAGTGCTAGTATCATTTCTATTTTACATAAAGGGAAAATCGAGGCACTGAGGGGACGAACAACTTGCTCAAGGCACAGAGCTGGTCACGGTCAAGCCAGGATCTGAGCGCAGGCAAGTGGCTCCAGGGCCTAAGGTAAGTGTTAGTTCTCACGATCCTGCAGCAGAGCTTCACGTACGGAAGAACGGAAGAGTCTGAGGAAAAATATGGTAATAAACAATAAAAAAATATGGTAATAAAAAACATGGTCAGGAAGCATCTGAGGAAGATGAAAAAATGGAAACCAGTTTCAGTCAAGGAACATCGTGGGAAACCGGCTGAAACAGAAGCCATAGCCCTTGATGTTTCCCTCCATCTTCCTGCTTCCTGTCTTTCCCTCCCTGAGACGTTGAAGTGTCGCTTGAAAGTTACATGTTCTAGAGTCCCTATTTGATCAGGTATGTTCAAAACCCTTTAGTAGACCTTCAATGTGAAAGGTAAAGAGTAAACTTTTTGCCTTCCACTCAGGCTCCTTCGTGGCCTGGTGCCCACCCACTTTTCCAGTCCTGTGAACCACTACCTCTCTGCATAAAGTTTTAATTCACTCAGGTTAAATAACTTTCCTTTATCTAAACATGGCATTGGTCTGATTACGTCCCCTTGTCTTATTCTACTCCTACCTGGAATGTCTTCTCAAGGAACTTCTTAAAACCTTAGTCTTTAAAACCTCCCGAATAATCCAGTTTTATGTCCATTTGGATGACTTCAATTGGACTTCCCCAGATTTCCAGAGTCTCTTGCTTATACTTGATAAATGCTGGTCCAATGAATAAATCCTCATACTACTCTCTACATGAATTCTTTCTCCTCTCTGTACTCCTATGGCACCTTTCTGTTCTCTTCCTATGCCACTCAGCATATCCTTCTTAATACAATCTACTGTGTATGTGAATCATAATGCTCACATTAAGATACTTTTCACTGTTGTCCTATTAGACTCTCTACAGATGTCCAACTTCATATAGTAAGACACACTTCCTTTTATTCTCATTATTCCTGTACTAATATCTCAGTGGTCACTATTAAACCATCATTTGTCCCACCTCAAGCTAATAGAAGGGAGCCCATTTAGGACTTTCCAAGAAATCAATAAATCTTCCCCACCATGGGCAGCAAATAATCTCCCATATTGCAGAGCAAGGTAAAATGTAACAAAGACATAATTTCTTTTAAAAGGTCTTAAAATTATGCACTAGTAGACAACTAGAGAAAGAACAACAGATGTTAAGATAGAATACTTGGGAGACCCCAGAGAAACAAGCAACAAAAGAAATCAGTGAAACAGTGAAAGAATCACTGAAAATTATCATACAAAAATCAATAACTTTCCTATACACAAACAATAAAGTTAGAGAAAATGAGGGTAAATAGAACTCAATTTGTAATGTAAACAGAAAATTAAGTGGTTAGGAACAGATTTAACAAGAAATGTGCAAAACCTATATAAGGAAAAATTTTAAACATTCCTGAAAGACACTAAGAAAGATATGAAGAAATAGAATGATGCCCCCTATTCTTGAATAGGGTGACTGAACATTATACTGAAGTTCAGACAGAAAAAAATATATACAAGAATAACTTTTAAAAAACTGGGGGGAAGAAAACACTACAAAGGAATACTACCCATACCAGACTTTAAAAACACACTACAAAATCTCTATAATTAAAACAGTGTGGTACTTAGTATATGGACAAACAGACCAATAAAACAATAGAGAAACTCTAGAATTAGACTCAAAACAAATGGAAATTTTGTATATGACAAAGGTGGCATCTCAAATCACTCAGGTACAGATAAACTTTTTTAATAAATGGTGCTGCAACAACTAGGTAGCATTAGGGAAAACATAAAATAGATCCGTATCTCACACCCTGCAAAAGAACACTCCAAATAGATTAAGGGTCTAAACATAAAAATAAAGCCATACAAGTACTAGAAGAAAACATGAGTGATTTCTTCTTTAACCTTGTAATAGGAAAAGGCTTTCTCACCATGCCTCAAAATACAGAAGCAATTAAAAAAAAAAATCGCTCAATTTGATTACAAAAAATAAACTGTAAAAGATTTTGCATGGCATAATACGCCATAAACAAAGTCAAAAGCCAACCTACCCACTGGGTGAAATATTCACAATAGAAACCACAGAAAAAGGACTAATTACACTAATATATATGAATTTCTAAAAGTTAAGGCACAAAGAAACAAAAATCAAAGTGAAAAATGGGGAAAAGGCAGGAATGGACAATTCACAAAACCGACAATGCCTCTCAAGCATATGAGAAAATGTTCAAATTCACTCATATTTAGAGAAGTACAAATTAAAACAACACTGAAATGTAATTTTTCACCTATCACGGTGGCAAAATGTTTTAAATATGACAACAAATTATGTCTGCAGAGTTGTGGAGAAACAGCCATGCTCACACAGTGCTGGTGGAAATGTAAATTGAAACAACCTGTCTGGAGAGAAATGTGGTAAATACCAACACAAACCTCCCTTCAGAGCCTGGAATCCCCTTGCAGGAATATACCCTGAAGATATGCCAATAGTACAAAATAAATATAAACAGGTTACTCGTTGTAGTACTGTTTGTAATTGTAAAATACTGGGAATAGCATAGAAAACTAGTGAGACTGGGTAACAGTTTTCAATTTTATATTTTAATTTATATAACCACACATGGCTAGTGGCTACCGTACTGAACAGCACAGTCCTGGAGGCACTTTTCAATTTCCTAAGGAGTGTGGGCCCAAAGTAGGCCAACAGGAAATTGCAGCTGAGAGTTTACAGTGTTAAGGAGACTTTCCCATTTGTCCCCATTACTGGAATACAGTCTGGTATCTACAAGCAGAAGGGCCTAGTAAGTATCCAATACTTCTAATTTGGACCCCCAAAGGATCATACCCTAGGAATACGGGAGAACTGGAAATAGGACAGTCTTTTTGAAACCTGAAACAGCTCAATATCAGATCAGATTAAAGTGACCTTCACCATACGAGAATGGTGGGAAAAGCAAAAACAAGAGTGGCATATTCCATATTCCCCCAAATTCTAATCTATTATATCTGGGTTGGGCCTAGAAAATTGTTTTCTTTTTAATCCATATAGTTCTGATGCACAAATGCATTTTAAAAAAAAAGTATAAAAGACAGAAAATGATACGAGAAGGTAGAATATTTTATTCCCAAGTCATCTCTATCCAGACTTGCCCAAGTTACGTCACAAGTTTCACTTCCCAAAGAGGGATTCAAGCAAAGAGTAATGGCTTAAAATCAGAAATGAGTGCTTAAAATCAGGATGTTATAAAAGAGAGGAAGAGTTTGAAACACATGAGATAGTTGAAAAGACAAATCTGAATTTGTCTTATTGTTCCCATTATTCGCTCCCCGCTTTCTAGTAGAGGATTGTTCTTCCCTGCCCCATTAACACCAGGTGTGGCCACAGAGCCTTCAGCCTGTGAAATGTGAGAGGGAGTAATCTGAGGTACTGGGAGCTAAGCTTTAAGAGCCACTGTGTGGTTCTGCTTTGTTCTTTTTCCTGCGCCACAAGTCAGAAAAGGGAACTGTTCTTTCAGCCTGAGTCCTGGAATGAACAAGACATGGAACACAGCAGAAGCCCAACCACAGCCTACATGACACTTGTGAGAAATGAACGTTTGCTGTTGTCAACTACTTAGATTGCAGGGTCATTTGTTAATGCAGCATACCTTAACCTAAGCTGTTGGATACAGAAATCACGGCTCCTTTTATAGCACTAAAAATACCTTGCGCATGATTCATGGCAGATCCAAGGTAAATTCTTTTTGCGAACAGTCAAGGAAAATAAAATAAAAACAATGCTCCAAGGACAATCCTAGCACAGCAAATAAATGTAATCAAGTGATCTAAAGCATCATAATGAAACCCAGAGTTAATCATTCATGCCTTCATTTGCCCTGCCAAAATGCACTGAGCACTTGCTCTCTACAAGGCACTGGGCTAGTCCCTGGCAGTACAGAGACACCGGACACACAGAGGACAGACCCAGGAAACAAAGAGAGGGAGAGACAAACTTGAACAAGCAATGACAGCACAGTGAGACATGCGTTATTCTAGAGGCAGCTACAAGGCCCACCCTAGCACAGATAAGTCCCCGGAGGTTTCACAGCACAGGGAGTCTTGGACAGCAGGATCCTGAAGGGTAGGCAGGTATTGGTTAAATGAAGGAAAGGGGCCCAATTACCACAAGCAAAGGAAATAGGCTCACAGAACACAAAAAGGCATGAAAGAACCTGACAGGGTGAAGAGGTGAAAAGTTAGTGTGGGTAAACCAGTGCATTCATGAAGGGAAATGAGGCTGAAGAGGTAGACTAGAAGCAGACCGCAAAGAACCTTCCACGCCACTTAAGAGAGCCTAACATTTACCCTGCGGGCAATGGTAGGTCACCAGAGATTTTCTGTAGATCATGACATGATCAAATTTGTGCTGTGGAAAGATAACATCGATAGAAATAGAGAGGGTGGACTGGAAAGGAAGAGCCCAGCAACACCATTATTCTCTGCTTTGATTTTGACATATTTCAAGAAAGGCAAATGGCTATATATTTTATTCAAAAGGCACATGCTAAATTGCCAAGTAAAAACAACAAAAAGCTGACTATATACAAAGGATTTACAAGACTCTGTAAGGAAGAAGGCTCGCAAACAAGATTGCTGGAAAGAATTTAAAGTCACTTCTTTCTTCCTCATAAAACATTCATATTCAACCCATCCTGCTTCTCACGTAGCATTCTGCTGTCATAAGCAACCCACCCTCGGCTCATAGTAAACCACCCCAAATTTAAAATCAGAATACTAAATGGAAACTGCTTATGAGAAGATGGAAAACTTTAGCCAATGAACAGAGATATTTCTGACAGACAGCCCTTCCAGAAACCAAAAAATGTGTGAGATTAACTAAGCAATGCTTTCCTTTTCATCTTGATTATAATGGTCTATGACCATATACCTTAGAGGACATCAAATTGCTAACAAAAGCTAGTACAAGGAGTACGTTCAATTAGAATTTAGGATTAGAAGGGGCCTTCAATGCTCTGCGTGAATCCCAACCTAATGCTTTAACTCTCACTACAATGTTAGTGCCTCGAGTGACTACGCCATACTGCTTGTGTCCCCTCCAATGGAAAGGGAGCCACTATCCCTTGAAACAGTATATTTGATTTATGGTTAAATTAAGAGGTTATTTACATTTCAAAAGTAACCCGCACTTAACAAAACGATTTATCACCAGTAAATCTGAACAACTATTTGATTTCTATAAAAAAGATAGATAGATGATAGATAGATAGATAGATAGATAGGTCAGTCTTAAGCAAATATAAAAGTTATTAAGAATAATTATAAGATTTTCTTATGGGATTCTAAAAATTTTAATAAATATTTTGAAGGTCCTCAAGGGTAGAAGTTTTTTCTTCTTCTTCTATTGGTGTTACATTAAAGCATAATGGTTAAGAACACAGCTGGGAAACTAGAAAACCTATGTTTGAACCCAAGGTTCCACTCCTTACTGTGACCCCGGGCAATTGCCTAACAACTCTGTATCACGATTTTCTTTTCCTGTAATAGTAATATAATCAAAATATCTACATCATAGGATTGTTACAAGGATTAAATGAGTTAACACTTGTAAAGTGCCTGCCTATAGTAAGAATTCAATACCTTTCAATTATTAGTCTTTTTGGTATTGCCAGTTTCCACAATGTAGTAAAGAGTCAACAAACTTTGGAGTAAATCAATCAAGGTAAACATAATCTTAAAAACTTCCAAAAAATTTTTGGACTAAACTGCTAAAACATTTTTAAAGAATAAAATTATAACCACTTCTGTTTAAAGAGAAATTACTTGCAAAGCCTAGTGTTAAAAAATTTGTAAGTAAAACCTAATTCTGTAGGGGAAAAAGTACAGAGATTTTTTAAGATGTTAAAGTTTCTACTTACATCAGGCTTGGAATGCTGAAATATCTTCAGGGGAAATTTTAAGTCTCCTTTAGCTAAAGTTACTAAATATTCCTTTAATAGCTCATTAGCCACACCAGGAGACTGTTTCTCACAACGATGAAGAAAGGGAACCATCCATTGGTAGGCACTTGTCACATAATTGTCCTCAGAACACTGAAAATGTAATTCACCAAAACAAACATATGTTAAATTAAATACCTGATAATAACAGACAAGTTAAAGCTCAAGGATAATCAGACTCATGTGAAACAATGAAAGCCCCACACTTTCTAAAACTTTCCAATTCACGCCTCACAAGGAGACTGAGAGGCAGCAGGAGAATCACCTTCTGCCTGGGGCTGGTAGAGCCAACGGCAGCAAGAGCGCTGTGGCCCATCTCTTTAGCACCACGACCACCCTGGGGGCCCCGACAGCCTAAGCCCAGCTCTGGAAGACAAACACGCTGCTGCAGCTGCTCAGCCCTGAGGTCTTCCAGAGCAAAGAGAGATTCTATCCCCAAAGTGTGTGTATGTGTATGTGTAAAAAGAGTCGGGGCGGGGAATAGGCCGACAGAGAGTGTGAAAGAGAAAAGGACAGAGAGAGATACGCACAAAGAAGCTCTAGAAAGGAGCCACTTGAGAAATCCCAGATTCTCTTCCACCCTTTTCCTCTTCTTCTGTTTGTTTCACCCCTTCACATCCACCTTCACGAAACTCCAAATGACACACATAATCTTACTCATTATCCCTGAAATTATACAATCCCTTCTCTTCTTTATCCCAGGAGATACAACACCTGAATCTCTTAAGAGGCATCTTGCATGCAACACAACTCAATTTTCACTGGTGGATCACAGGGAAAAGAAATTAGTAAGAGAAAAGGAAGGTGGGGACAGAGGGAAAGAGAAAAGGGGGATTGATACGAGGAAAAAAGATGGTGAGAGGCACGAGAAAGAGAGGAAAAGTGGGCCAGTAGAAATCGGTTCCTAACTTTGGAGACTGTACTTTCTCCCCCGAGTGACCCCCCCAAAAATCTAAGAACGGCCGGGCAAATTCTCCTACACATACAAACCCTGAAGCCAAGATGTTTTCTTCATACAACCACCCAGCCAATCATCTGAATATACAAGTAGTTGGGAATTTTAACAAAGTGAAGGATTAGAAACATGATTACGAGAATGACAGCTAATTTAAATATGCCTCGCTAGAAGGGGGGAAGAAAGTCATGTACAGATAAGTATGAATGCAGGGCAAAGAAGGTACAAAACCAGCCAAAATGGTTTTGGATGCCTTCAGTAATTTATTCATAAAACTTGATTTATTTTTTTTTAAGTCAAGAAACCTTCCTTTATTGACTAAGTTCTCTGGTTTGAAGGACACTACATCTTTGGCTTTGAGACACATATTAATCAAATTACATATAGAATAGTTAAAAAGAAAGTTTTAAAATAAAACCTACACTACTCATCAGTAATCTTAGTTTTTCAATGTCTTTCATCTGCTGGAGTTCTTTCAAGGTTAGGGTTAAATCACACCCTGCTTCATAAACCAATGCTTCCAGAGTAACCAAATTATCACAGAGAACCAGCAAACCAGGAATATTCCGCTCCATTCCAAGTCGAATAAGTGACAATGCACAGTCAACCTAAAATGGAAAGGCAACAGTAAGTCTGTGAGTATTATATCTTTCTTTTCCATATATTCTAAAGTAAAAGCCTCTAGTATAGAATCTAGCAATAATCCTTATAATCATTTTATATAAAACTGCATTACTACATACTTTTTTATTCAGTACAAAAACATCAGACTTCTTTATGAAATATATCAGCACCAAACTGTCCCAAAAGAATCAAATAATCACCAAGAAATACTGAAAATAAAAATAAAAGAAAGACAACCATCTTCAATTCGTAGAGCATTACAGTTTACTGAGCAGTTTACATATATTTGTCTATTTAATTCTCAGAACATTAACAAGCAAGAAAGAAAAAACATAGCTAGGTAGTGATAATGTCAAATTAACCTATTTTCACTATACCACTCTGCCCCAAAAAGAATGCTTGGCTTCCATAGTCCTGTGCAGTACCTCTCCTTCCACAAGTCCTCCCTATAGACGACATTCAATAAACTCTTGCTGAACGATTAACTCTGATTAATTCAACCTTCTCTGTCCCAATTCAACTATTTAGACCTCCCTTACAACAAAACAAAGAATAATCTTTCTGCAGATGCTCAATACACAGCAATTTCACTCCCATCACTTGATCAGGTTTATAAAATGGACATATTCTGATTGACAGCAAAATCATCTAACATGGCCTTAACCCCCAGTTCAGGAGAATGCAAGAGAGACCTCTCCTGTGGGAAAGCTGGAAAGAGTAGGGCAAATGGAAGTGATTTCTCAACTTTCCCCATGAAATACAAAGCAAAATCACTGCTGAGAATGATGAGGGAAGCGTTGGTGCGAGGAAAGGAGGAAAAGGGGAGAGGAAACAGTCACGCAGCACAACGAAAAAATGCCAAGCGATATCACAGATCCACCCAAAGCCCTTCCAGGACTCAGGGATCAACAGGTGAAGAGGTGAAAAAAGAAGAACTGCATGTTCAGTTGAAAAGAGTGGCGCAAATAAAAATAAGAGGGAAAACTACAGGTAGATAAGGCATGAGGCAAAAGGGAAGGGATCCGGCAATACCTTAACAAAAGGACAATTAATGTCGGAAAAGCCACGTCTACCTGTATACCAAGTTCTTAAAAACTCAGAAAATCTCAGAAAGTATGAAGAAACTTGATATGTAAAACACAACTTTGTGCAATAGTTTGAACACATAGCACATTAGCAATTTGTAACACACTCAACCAATTTTGCAATCCAGATCTGTGTTTCTAATATCAACTTTGACGTTGTTGCTTTCCAAAATAATCACTGAAGTAAAAATGTTTGAAAAGCAAATTACTGACACCTTAAAGTAGGTTCTGTTACAACTTACAGAATTATACCACATACCCCAAGCGCCCAATAGATAAATTTCACCACTATATGTACACATTTTCCTAAACCAACAAACAAGATTTCCAAAAGCCATTTATAGGCGCTAAGGAAGAAGTAGTACTACATCAGTTTAACCTGTAAAAATGAAAAAGATAAAACTATGTCAGATACCACTTTGATTATCGCATAAGCCACATGAAACAGCAATACATAAAATGAAGCTAAAGAACAATACCCCTATTATAAGTGTTTTTAAATAAATCAGAGATGAAAGCATATACAGCCAACTAAATAAAGCACCCCCAAATCACTTTCCTTTCTTTATAATTATTCATTTTTTTTAACTTTTTATTTTATATTGGGGTACAGCCGGTTAACAATTTTGTGATAGTTTCAGGTGCACAGCAAATCTTTATAACTATTCTTGATTACTAAAACAGAAATCAAGATGTCTAGGAATTATAATTAGACTTAAAAAATTATATTTCAGAAAGTGCTAACTTTGTTTTTATTTTTAACAGACTTTCTTTTTTAGAGCAGTTTTAGGTTGACAGCAAAAATGAGCAGAAAGTACAGAGATTCCCCACATCCCCCCAGTCCCCACACATGCACAGCCTCCCCTGTTACCAACATCCCCCAGCAGGGTAGCACCTTTGTTACAATCAATGAACCTATACTGACACACCATGATCACTCAGTGTTCACAGTTTACATTAGGGTTCACTCCTGGTGTTTACTTTCTGTGTGTTTAGACCAAAGTAGACTGACAGGTATCCATCATTATGGTATCATACAGAGTATTCTCACTGCCTTAAAAATTCTCTGTGTTCCATCTATTCATCCCTCTACCAGCAACCCCTGGCAATCACTGATCTTTTTACTGTTTCCATCATTTTTCCTTTTCCAGAATGTCACATAATGGGAATCAAACAGTATATAGCATTTTCAGACTGGTTTCGTTAAGTTAGTAATACACATTTAAGGTTCCTCCGCACCTTTTCATGGTTTGATTGCTCATTTCTTCTTTAGAGTTGAGTAATATTCCATTGTGTGGATGTACCACTGTTTATTTATCCATTTGCCCACTGAAAGACATCTTGATTCATCAATTGTAACTAACATACCACTCAAATGCAAGATGTTAATAATAGGGATAACTAGTGGGTAGGACAGAAAGTGAGGGGACTATATGGGAACTCTGTACTTTCTACTCAATTTTTCTATAAACCTAAAGCTCCTCTAAAAAATAAAGTATTAATAAAATAAAGAAAAAAGATAAGTGTAAAAAATGATAACTCATTTTGCATTCCAGTATAGGCCTTTTTCTTTTTGTTAGTGCTATTTTTTAAAAACCTGAATAAATATTTTGTAACCCAAATTTCAGTCATTAAACACTAAAACTGGTATTGGCAGAAAACCAGACACATAGATCAATAAAACAGAATTAAGAGTCTAAAAATAAACCCACATATATATGGACAACTAATTTCTGGCAAAGGAGCAAAGAAGACACAATGGAGAGAGGACAGTCCCTCCAATAAATGGTGTTGGAAGAACTGGACAGCCACATGCAAAAGAATGAAACTAGACCACTATTTCACATCATACACAAAAATCAATTCAAAACAGATTAAAGACTTGAATGGAAGACCTGAAACCCTAAGACTCCTAGAAGAAAACATAGGCAGTACACTCTTTGACATTATTCTAGCAATATCTTTCTGGATCTGTCTCCTCAGGCAAGGGAAACAAAAGCAAAAATAAACAAGTGGGACTATATCAAACTAAAAAGCCTCTGTGCAACAAAGGGAACCATCGACAAAATGAAAATACAAACTACCAAATGGAAGAGGATATTTGAAAATCATGTATCTGATAAAGGGTTAATATCCAAAATATATAAAGAACTCACACAGATCAACAACACAAAAAACAAATACCCAATTAGAATATAGGCAGAGAAACACAAAACACCCCGAATAGCCAAAGCAATCTTGAGAAAGAAAAACGGAGCTGGAAGAAGCAGGCTCCCAGACTTCAGACTATACTACAAAGCTACAGTAATCAAGACAGTATGGTACTGGCACAAAAACAGAATTATAGATCAATGGAACAGAATAGAAAATCCAGAGATAAACCCACGCACATATGGTCACCTTATTTTTGATGAAGGAGGTAAGAATATACAATGGAGAAAAGACAGCCTCTTCAATAAGTGGTGCTGGGAAAACTGGACAACTACATGTGAAAGAATGAAATTAGAACACTCCCCAACAACATACACAAAAATAAACTCAAAATGAATTAAAAACCTAAATCTAAGGCCAGACACTACAAAATTCTTAGGGGAAAACATAGGCAGAACGCTCTATGACATAAATCACAGCAAGATCCTTTTTGACCCACCTCCTAGAGAAATGGAAATAAAAACAAAAATAAACAAATGGGACCTAATGAAACTTAAAAGCTTTTGCACAGCAAAGGAAACCATAAACAAGACGAAAAGACAACCCTCAGAATGGGAGAAAATATTTGCAAATGAAGCAACTGACAAAGGATTAATCTCCAAAATTTACAAGCAGCTCATGCAGCTCCATATCAAAAAACCAAACAACCCAATCCAAAATTGGGCAGAAGACCTAAATAGACAGTTCTCCAAAGAAGATATACAGATTGCCAACAAACACATGAAAGAATGCTCAACATCATTAATCATTAGAGAAATACAAATCAAAACTACAATGAGATATCATCACACACCGGTCAGAATGGCCATCATCAAAAAATCTAGAAACAATAAATGCTGGAGAGGGTGTGGAGAAAAGGGAACACTCTTGCACTGTTGGTGGGAATGTGAATTGATACAGCCACTATGGAGAAGAGTATGAAGGTTCCTTAAAACACTAAAAACAGAACTACCATACGATCCAGCAATCCCACTACTGGGCATATACCCTGAGAAAACCATAATTCAAAAAGAGTCATGTACCAAAATGTTCATTGCAGCTCTATTTACAATAGCCAGGACATGGAAGCAACCTAAGTGTCCATCGACAGTTGAATGGATAAAGAAGATGTGGCACATATACACAATGGAATATTACTCAGCCATAAAAAGAAATGAAATGGAGGTATTTGTAGTGAGGTGGATGGACCTAGAGTCTGTCATACAGAGTGAAGTAAGTCAGAAGGAGAAAAAGAAATACCGTATGCTAACACATATATACGGAATCTAAGAAAAAAAAAAAAAAAAAGGTCATGAAGAACCTGGGGGCAAGATGGGAATAAAGACACAGACCTACTAGAGCATGGACTTGAGGATATGGGGAGGGGGAAGGGTAAGCTGTGACAAAGTGAGAGAGTGCCACGGACATATATACACTACCAAACGTAAAATAGATAGCTAGTGGGAAGCAACCACATAGCACAGGGAGATCAGCTCTGTGCTTTGTGACCTAGAGGGGTGGGATAGGGAGGGTGGGAGGGAGGGAGACACAAGAGGGAAGAGATATGGGAACATATGTTTTGTATAACTGATTCACTTTGTTATAAAGCAGAAGCTAACACAGCATTGTAAAGCAATTATACTCCAATAAAGATGTTAGAAAAAAAGAAAAGAAAAAGAACCTAGAAATCGTATATACGGCTTCAGAGTTGTTGTCAGTGAGGAATCTCAGAAATGCATTTCGCTTTTTTCATATGTCCTGTGGTCATAAAACAATTCATAGGGGCTTATGGGCTCCCATTTGCTGATTCCAATGCTTAATGTATTGTGCGAGGCAACACAGCTATTCTAGATTTTTTCAGAGCAGGGGATGCAAAGTTTTCTAAAGAGCCAGACAGTGAATATTTTAGACTTATGAGCCCTGTCACAGTTGTTCAACTCTGCCACTGTAACAGAAAATCAGCACAGGCCATACTTAAATGAATGGGTGTGGTTGTGTCCCAGGAAAACTTTACTAACAAAAGGAAGCACTGACAAACCTTGCTTTTGATTATGATTGAGGTGTTTTTTTTCCTTTGTGGTACGCTGACTACCCAGGTTCCATTGAGTAAAGTGATTTCTGAACTGCTCCCACTTACTTTTCCTTCTAAAGAGTCAGGTAAGGACAGGAGGATCTCAAATATTATCGTGCAATAGGTTATCTTTTTATCACTTACTGTCACGCTTGAGTAACCTGAAGCTAGTGTGATAAAGGTACTCCTATATTCTAAGCATGTATCTCTGTCTTCAAAGCTCATGTTCTTTCCTTCGGGCATGTGAAAAGTTTTTGGAGGCTTCTACAACCCGTCTTTTTGTTCTTGGAGCTTCTGCAACTGCAGATAACCTATCTGATGGTCCCTTGCTACATTCTGGCCTTAGGCCAACTCATTTCTATGAAGAAGTTAATAGGTGTTATCATTTGGTGATACACATGTGAGTATGTCCTCTTATTAAAAGGAGACTCCCAAGACTGAAATGTCTTGAACAGACAGAGAAGTACATTTCTAACTGTATACTGAATATACCATGTTAAAAATTAGACAAGAGATTTTAGGAAAAGGCTACCTATCTAATCACACTTTGTAGGTCTTCTTTATCTACTCACAAGGGAAAGTTTGAAAATATCGTTCTTCTCTTTTCTCTCTGTCATATTTGAGTTCCTGGAACTGGCAAAATGTAACCATGAGTGCCCGAGGCAGCTTCCTCCCAATGTGCCCTATGTGTTCTGCCACTGTCTCCACTGTCTTTGGAAATTGGAGGTGACTCAGCACTGAAGAATCTTACTGACTCTCTGCATGACTTCGGCATAAGAAAAAGTGCACATTCCTCTGTCTACCCCTAGTTGAGCTTACGAACAGGGACTCTGGATCCAGTCTACTTGGGTTCAAATCCTAGCACCCTTACATGCTAGGTCTGTGACCGTGAATGACTTTTTCTTTTTTTAACATTTTCATGCCTCAGTGTGAGTATATATGATGGGAATAGGAAAGCACTAATCTCCTAGGGTGACAAGGATTAAAGGAAATCACATATGTAAAGTACCTATAACAGTGCATGACAGGATATGAGCACTGCATGGACTATTAATTGCTATCATAATCATTATCATCAACACCTATTTTCAATACTTCTCCATAAATGCTTTCGCCTGTTATTTGTCAGATTATCTGTCCTTTCCTTAGTCTTCTACCAACATTTCTCTTTGTACCTTTATTATAGAACTTAAAAAGTTATGTTTAATATAATAGTATATGACTTGAATGCTTGCCACTCCCATAAAATTCAGTGTCTTAGGGCAGAAGTCATAATGCTCTCTTCCTCATCTCTTTTATCACAGGGCCTTAGAATGATGTTTTCTCATATACTGTACATCAGCTAAGTGTGAAATAAATAAGAATGCAGGAACCCTCTTGCACTGTTGGTGGGAATGTAAATTGATACAGCCACTATGGAGAACAGTATGGAGGTTCCTTAAAAAGCTAAAAATAGAATTACCATATGAACCAGCAATCCCACTACTGGGCATATACCCAGAGAAAACCATAATTCAAAAAGACACATGCACCCCAATGTTCACTGCAGCAATATTTACAATAGCCAGGTCATGGAAGCAACCTAAATGCCCATCGACAGAGGAATGGATAAAGATGTGGTACATATATAAAATGGAATATTACTCAGCCATAAAAAGGAATGAAATCGGGTCATTTGTAGAGACGTGGATGGATCTAGAGACTACCATATAGAATGAAGTAAGTCAGAAAGAGAAAAACAAATATCATATATTAACGCATATATGTGGAACCTAGAAAAATGGTACAGATGAACCGGTCTGCAGGGCAGAAATAGAGACACAGATGTAGAGAACAAACGTATAGACACCAAGGGGGGGGAAGTGGCAGGGGAGGTGTGGGTGGGATGAACTGGGAGATTGGGATTGACATGTATACACTAATATGTATAAAATAGATAAGTAATAAGAACCTGCTGTATAAAAAATAAATAAAATAAAATTCAAAAATTCAAAAAATAAAAAATATAGGCAGAGGAGCTGAATAGACATTTTTCCAAAGAAGACATACAAAGGGCCAACAGGCATATGAAAAGATGTCCAAAATCACTAATAATTAGGAAAATGCAAATCAAAAGCACAATGAGATATCACCTCATGCTCATTACAATGGCTACTATCAAAAAGGCAAGAAATAACAAGTGTTATATCTAGAAGTTCAGCTAAAAACCACGAAGTGCTCAGACAAAACTGATCCAAACAGAATCCCTTCTCTTGTTAGCCAGAGACAATAGTAAACTACATGTGTTTGTAAACTCCTGTAAATCAAATGATGCCATCCATCTTAAAAGATGTCTGCTACACAGTATACAACCTACATTTGCCTGTACAAACTACCAAAAATGCACCTTTTTGACTCACTTAAGAGCTTTCTTCATCAATTATTTACAGGTGAGTTTCTCCTGAATCAGCAAAGTAATAATGCCTTTGCTTAACGTGACTGATATGAACGGGTCATTTCCAGATGCGTGATACTGGTCTAAGACTACAGTTCTCAATGGGAGCAGAACTGTCCACCAGGAGGCGCTCCGAAAATCTGAGGAAGCATTTCTGTCTTTCCCAAGTGTTAGTGGAACTTACTAACGTTCAAGGGTGGAAGCCAGGGATGACAGACATTCCACCGTGTGCAGGGCAGTCCCACACAACCACCTTGCGCTAATCCCTGCCTACCTTCCATCACCCTGAAAAAATATTCACCATGAGTCGTTCACGCCCCAGACAGCAATCTGTGGTGTTTAACTCAATACACCTCAATCTGTCTGCAATGTCAGCTATCTTGTTCAAAGTGATTTCTCACTGACTTTAGTCACTTTTTTAGTGTACTCATGACCACGCGTTTACATATTTTATTTATCCCATATATCACAGTTAAGTCATTATATTAATTTTTTGGAAACTATTTCTGCAAATAAGGCATGTCCATGATTTTCACATCAGGATTATAAGGAAGTATTACGAAATATTTGCTACAGAAAAAATACAATGGGTCTGAGAACTGAGCTCCACTTTTTTGGATTAATTTATCTTGCTTTCAGTCATTAAGATTTGTGTAATTGTCCATTTTTATATGGACTCTATAAGAAAAACTATGCAGAGACCTGTATGTTGTCTGGCTCTGCTACTGTGTGTCCCTGAGCAAGCTGTTCACTTTCTTTCCTGTGGACCTTAGTTTGTCTATCTATAACACAGAGAATTAGACTGGATCCCCTCCAGAGATTCTTTTCATTCTGGTATCTTAGAATTCTAAACATTTTCAAATGTCCTTAGCCATCTTCAAAAACCTGAAAAGTCAATTATAAATATTCTTGGCCATCCTCTAAAAAGTTTGATCTATAATATTCCCATCAGCTCCAGCAAATAATTCGTCAATTCTATGAATACTAAAAATAGGAATTAGATTAAGCAGAAATTCAAGAAGGCTATCAAATGGAGACACAGGGTTGTGCCAGATACACTAAGCAGAAATTTAAACAAGGGGGTTTATTCCTTCCTGCAATACAGCTGTTCATCAGACCTTCTGAAATCACCCTTCCTGACAAATGAAAAACTGATGGTAGGACAGGAAGCCCAAAGCCAAAACTGCAAGTAGAATGAAAAAGACACCCACTGGCCAGACCCTGAATGAGATTTCAGGTGAGATAGGGCGTGTTCAGGGTGGTATAGCCATAGAGCTGAATGAGATTTCAAAGGCCATTCTGCCATTCTTTGCTCCCAATTGCCAACTTCTGTTCTCTAGGATGAAGACAACTTTTGCTTACATTTGCAGAGAACTCAATTGCAAGAATTTTTAATGTTCTCTCCTGTACATTTTATTTGTTATCACTGACGCCAGTGTAAGAACTCACCCCCTGAAAAAACCAAGGTACAGATAAGGTAGGTAGCAGGTCCAGAGTCACCAGGTCTATTAGCAGAAGAGTCCAGATTCCTATTTAGATCTCCTAAGCTACAGTACAACCCTCATCTCTCTCTTCTACACCCCCCTCTGATGAAGCTGTTACACATCTCAGTAAAGGCACATGGGAACAGAGGGAAATCAGGCTTGGACTTCAGGAAAGCCTTAGAAACAGACCCTCAAACAGGGTTCCTGGAAAGCAAAATAACAATCCACTGCATTCATGCAATGTAACAGGGGAATAATCAAGCATTTCTATGTTGAGACAATCTTTCGACTTGAAATGGTATTAAGCCTATTAAGCATGTATATAAAATCTGCATCAGTATGTACATATTTTGCAGCTTACATTTTAAAGAAAGGTTTTGAACAGCTTTTGTTATATGTATTTGCTCTTTAGGAATCCAAAAAAAAAAAAAAAATACCACAAAAGCTTCTGAAGCAAAGAATAAATGAATGAAAGTAATAAAAAATTTTCATTTCGTCCCTTGCAAACTATCAATATATACAGAATCCCTGGCACTGCTGTCAGCAGCCAAAACATGCACTGAATGCGAAGGATCTGACACAGCACTGCCGGCCTCACCTGCAGAGCGTAATGCTCTATTTCCTCCGCTCTGCTCTGATACCAGTCCATAACCTTCTCTGCTGCAAGCTGGGATGTCCTGAACCTCAGCAACTCAGGCTGTGCAGCGTACAAGAACTCACTTTCATCTGGGAGACTCGGCTCAATCACCATTCTGCAAAGCACAGAAAGAACAATTAATAACTGATTGAAACGCTAGGGGAAATTATAATTTTGTGAAAGACAGAGAGGGAGACAGAGACAGACATGTGGAGAGAGCAGTTACTGAGACTGGCAGTATGTATGCACGTATGCGTGGGTGGGTGTGTTTGTGTGTGTTTTCCTGTATGTATCTGCGCACTTACAAGACAAATGGGAAATCTGGGGGATGCTTAATTTAGTTTCCTATTAGTTTTCCCAATTAAAAAAAAATCAGAATAGACAATAAATCAAAAAAACTATGCCACAAATCAATCAAATAAGTATTAAATAAAATCAGCATCACCCAGGGTAGCTTTAAAATGCACATGGCTGGGTAAATGCCACAGGTCTACTAAGTCACAATGACCTGTGATGCCAGCCAGGCCTAGTTTAGTAAAAACACCCTCAGGTGATTCTGATCCAAAGATAAATTAAGAAGTCTTGTTTTCCACGTTCATAAAAATAAGAGGAAATATGCCTTATTTTTGTTGATAATATAACTTTAGTAGGTATCAGCAACATAGTAATGCACTGAAATTTGCAAAATAAGGAACTACTCTATACTATGTGCCTTCAAGAGTGAAAAAGAAACGACATCAAGAGGAAGATACCCAGGGAAAACATCACAGGGATCACAAATTATGAGGAGCTTTTACGAGGACGATCCTGGCCAATTGCCTTCAATGGTTAAGAACTAAAAAAAAAAAAAATTAACTTAAAGTAAGATATTTCAGATGGAAATAGGGGAAAAGGCCGTGTTCCATTAGGGATATTCATTCATCTAAAGTAAGTCAGTAAATGACAAGTGGTATTATTATTACTATTATAAGGCAATGGGCTTCAGAGTCAGAACTGAGGTGCAATTCCATCACTGAAAGCTGTGAAACCTTGCATAAATTAGTTAAAACTCGTCTAAGATTCATTTTACTCATATCAAAAATGGGAATAATACCATGCAAGAATATTCAAAATAATATAGATAAAGTACGCAGAGAACGCTGTCTGGCCCGGAGCAGGTGCTTAATTTTTACTTACAGGTATTATTTTCATTGGAATTACTAGCAGTTATAATATATGACCACACCCAAAGCTGACAAATATTTGGGTGTTTAATCAACATGACTTAGACAACCTACTGTGCTTACAATTGGTAGTCCTTTATTTAACTAGACTCACAACCGTCATTAACATTCTGACCAGTGATTCTTCCCCATCACTGCCACATAAAAGTCACATCCCTTCCCCTGAAATCTTCCCATTTCAGGGGAAAAATACCCATAAGCAACTTTGAGTTCCTTTGATACTTTTTTCAGTCCTTATCTATTTCCCTCTCAGCACTGTTTCACAGAATTTAACCATTTTCTCCTTCTAGAAACATGCTTGTCTTTCGTTCCAGCATGTCATACTGTCGTGCCATACCGTCAAGCTATACATGTCCCATCTTTCTGGCTGCTCCTTTTCAGTCATCTTGGCTAGAATATCCTCCTCCAGCTGACCATTAAATAACAGCTCTTCCAAATTCTCCAGCTCTCCTGTCTTCTCACTCTACTCTCTCTAGGTCTCCCCTTCAATGCTACAATATAAATTGACCACCATATTTTTACGCCTAACCCAGACTTCACTTGAAAGCTCCAAAATCATCCTTCTATATGCTCTTAGATGTTTCTCAGGCATTTCAAATGCAACAAGATCAAAACTGAATTCACGCTATCTCGAGGTAATACAGTTGTCTTTTACAAAACAGAAACATGATTATATCATCCCCATGCCTCCTTTTGTAGCTTGTCATCTGCCTTAAAATATTCTAGCCTCACCTTGATCCCAATGTCACTTTTGTCCTGTATACTTCAACAATCCAGGTCTTATTTTCAGTCCTTAAAGGGGACCTCGCCTTGCGCCTTTCAAACAGTCTTCCCTCTGCTTGGAACACTCCTTCCCCTCATTCGCCAAACTCACCCTCTGCTAAGCTAAATCCTATTCATCCTTCAAGTCTCAGGTTTCATACCACTTCCCAGGGAAAACCTCCTTGACCTGCACCAAGTTTAGATCTCCCTACTATGTGCTCCCAGTGGCCCCTGCACTTCTCTTTCAAAACACGCATCACATTAGTAATTTAGAGCAGCAGCACCTTTCCTGCTAGGTTATATACTTCATGAGTACACAGACTGCATGTTTTTCTTCCTTCAGTGTTCTTGAATCTAGCGGAGGACAGAATTAATTACAGTAGACCTTTGAACAACATGGGTTTGAACAGTGTGGCTTCACTCACATACAGGTTTTTTTAAATAATAAATACCATAGTACTATGCCATCTGTGGGTGGCTGAATCGACGGATGGGGAACCACGGCTACGGAGGGAGGGCCGATTATAAATTATAGGCAAACCTTTGAGTTCACAGAGGGTCGGCACCCCTAACCCCTGCGTTGTTCAAGGGTCAACTGTAAATGAAAAAGCCAAGAGATATCCTATAACCACCCTTATAGATACAGAGAACAGACTGGTGGTTGCCAGACATAGGGGTACAGGGTGGGAGTAATCGTTGGGGGAGGTGGGGGAGGCAATAAAATGGATTAAAAAAAGAAATGATCTGGGAAAGTTTGTATCATCTTCAAAAGCATCTTTTCTTCTGTCAAACTTTTCCTAGCTTTTCATTTTTATAGTTTTAGGAGTTCCAGCACAGCAAGTTTTGCTTACAACTTAGCTTGCTGTGCTTGGTCTGAGAAGAAATGCCCTTAATCCTTTCATCTCCTTGTTAGAATCATAAAAAGGCACAGGCTAAGGAGAAATGGGAAGCATCAGGTGAATGGAAGAGGGCTGCTCTGTCAAAAGCACCATCTTAAACTGAGAGAACTGTGGGCAACAGGATCACACACCTTCCCTCCGCCGTATCCACTGGCATCAACCTCCCACCTTTTCCAACTTATATCCATCTTCTATCTCTCATTACAACTGGCAATTGTGGACTTCTAGTCAAATAGGGCTTATACATACCATGCATTAAGCTCCACTTTTTCCTGAAACTCTACTGAAATGACAATAGAAGATTTTTAAAGGGGAGAGGGGGTCACATAAACACTCAAGGAGGAACAGAGTATATGGAGTAAAAAGAAACTAAACCATTATCTTGCACTGAAGCAAGTCCACAGATAATGGCCAGAACTAAAAAATTCAAGGGGTAGCTATACAATTATGTTACTCAGAGATTGGAGTAAATATCAGAACAATCCTTTAAAAGAAGTGAAAGAAGTTACTCCTGGAGAGCAGGATATAAGGAAGGGGAACAAAGGTGTATGGGTTTTGGTTGTTGCTTTTTTTTTTTTTAAACAAGATTTGCAGAAAATTTTAAATCTTTAATCTATTTGCAACTACATACAACTTTAATAAAAAATTTCAAAAAATAATTTTTTAAAAGCAAATAATAGCAAAAACACAGCAGGACATTCAATTGCTATTACAATAAAAGCCATCAGAGAGTAAAAGGTAACTAAGAGTTACATATTCCATTAACTCAGATATCAAAAGTGAAAGATACAAAATGAAGGGAAACTGCCAACATTAGTGCCAACATGAAGAAAGCTTCAAAATTTCACTTGCAGGAAAGCTCCCAAACTCATTCTATGAGGCCACCATTATCCTGATACAAAAACCAGACAAAGATACCACTAAAAAAGAAAATTACAGACCAATAACACTGATGAACATAGATGCAAAAATCCTCAACAAAATACTAGCAATTCAAATCCAACAATACATTAAAAGGATCATACACCATGATCAAGTGGGATTTATCCCAGGGATGCAAGGATTTTTCAATATCTGCAAATCAATCAGTCTAATACACCACATCAACAAATTGAAGAATAAAAACCATCTGATCATCTCAATAGATGCAGAAAAGATTTTTGACAAAATTCAACACCCATTTATAATAAAAACTCTCCAGAAAGTGGGCACAGAGGGAACCTACCTCAACGTAATAAAGGCCATATACGACAAACCTACAGCTAGCATCATACTCAATGGTGAAAAGCTGAAAGCATTTCCTCTAAGATCAGGAACAAGACAAGGATTCCCACTCTCACGACTTTTATTCAACATAGTTTTGGAAGTCCTAACTATGGCAATGAGAGGAAAAAAGAAATAAAAGGAATCCAAGTTGGAAAAGAAGAAGTTAAACTGTCACTGTTTGCAGATGACATGATACTATACATAGAAAATCCCTAACTCTGCCAGAAAACTACTAGAGCTCATCAATGAATTTGGTAAAGCTGCAGGCTACAAAATTAACGCACAGAAGTCTCTTGCATTCCTATACACTAACAATGAAAAATCAGAAAGAGAAATTAAGGAAACACTCTCATTTACCATTGCAACAAAAAGAATAAAATACCCAGGAATAAACCTACCTAAGGAGACAAAAGACCTGTACTCCGAAAACTATAAGACGCTAATGAAAGAAATCAAAGAAGACACAAACAGATGGAAAGATATACCATGTTCTTGGAATGGAAGAATAAATATTGTCAAAATGACTATACTACCCAAGGCAATCTACAGATTCACTGCAATTCTTATCAAAATACCAATGGCATTCTTCACAGAACTAGAACAAAAAAATCTTAAAATTTGTATGGAGACACAAAATACTCCAAATAGCCAAAGCAATCTTGAGAAAGAAAAATGGAGCTGGAGGAATCAGGCTCCCTGACTTCAGACTATACTACAAAGCTACAGTCATCAAAATAGTACGGTACTGGTACAAAAATAGAACTATAGATCAATGGAACAGGGTAGAAAGCCCAGAAATAAACCCAGGCACCTGTGGTCAATTAATCTATGACGGAGGAGGCAAGACTATACAGTGGTGGAAAGACAGTCTCTTCAACAAATGGTGCTGGGAAAACTGGACAGCTACATGTAAAAAAACGAAATTAGATCATTCTTTAACACCATACACAAAAATAAGCTCAAAAGTGGATTAAGGACCTAAATGTGAGACCAGACACTATAAAACTCCCAGAGGAAAACATAGGCAGAACACTCTCTGACATAAATCGCAGCAATATCTTTTCTGATCTGTCTCCCAGAGTAATGGAAATAAAAACAAAAATAAACAAATGGGACCTAATTAAACTCAAAAGCTTTTGCACAGCAAAGGAAACCATAAACAAAATGAAAAGACAACCCACAGATTGGGAGAAAATATTTGCAAATGATGTGACCAAGAACACATTAGTCTCCAAAATCTACAAAAAGCTCATGCGGCTTAATCTCATCAAAACAAACTACCCAAACAAAAAATGGGCAGAAGATCTAAATAGACATTTTTCCAAGGAAGACATAGAGATGGCCAAGAGGCACATGAAAAGATGTTCAACATCGCTAACGAGTAGAGAAATGCAAATCAAAACTACAATGATATATCACCTCACACCAGTCAAAATGGCTATCATCAAAAAATCCACAAACAGTAAATGCTGAGGAGGGTGTGGAGAGAAGGGAACTCTCCTACACCGTTGGTGAGAATGTAAATTGGTACAGTCACTATGCAGAACAGTATGGAGGTTCCTTAAAACACTAAAAATAGAGCTACCATATGACCCTGCAATCCCATTCCTGGGCACATATCTGGAGAAAAACATGGTCCAAAAGGATGCATGCACCCCAGTGTTCATTGCAGCACTGTTTACAATAGCCAAGACATGGAAGTAACCTAAATGTCCATCGACAGAGGAATGGATAAAGAAGATGTGGTACATATATACAATGGAATATTACTCAGCCATAAAAAAAGAATGAAATAATGTCATTTGCAGCAACATGGATGGACCTAGAGATTGTCATACTGAGTGAAGTAAGTCAGACAGAGAAAGAGAAATAACGTATGATTATATGTGGAATCTAAAAAGAAATGATACAAATGAACATATTTACATAACAGACTCACAGACTTAGAGAATGAACTTATGGTTACAGTGGGGAGGAAGGGTGGGATTGACATGTACACACTGCTATATTTAAAAAGGCTAACCAACAAAGACCTACTGTATAGCACAGGGAACTCTGCTCATTGTTATGTGGCAGCCTGGCTGGGAGGGGAGTCTGGGGGAGAATGGATACATGTATATGTATGGCTGAGTTGCTTTGCTGTGCACCTGAAACTATCACAACATTGTTAATCGGCTCTACTCCAATATAAAATAAAAAGTTAAAAAAATTTTCCACTTGCAATGATCATACTACTGGTTAGGGTTTTTATTTAACATTTATCAGACAGATAGTTCATACACACAGTTTTTAAAAAATCCAAAGGCATAAGATGATTCATATCAAATGTAAAATGAGCAGGGAGTATTCACCTGACTTTGAGGAGTGTGGGCTAAAGGGATTCCAATGCTCATCATCAGGAATTTCAGCCCCACACCTCATCTCCCACCCCCTTCTGTGGGACCTGATGCCTCCATGTTCTGAGGCTTTCCATGGTTAAGTCTTATAAAAGTGAAAATTAAAACTGAAACAAGAACAAAACTGCACACATATCAAAAACAACTACGAAAAATATACCTGTATAAGTCAAAGAGTAAAAAGGAATACCCCAAAATGAAAAGAGTTGTTATACAAGGACCACTTGTAGAATAATTCCTTTGGAGCATTTAACATTTTTCCATTAAAAGAACTTTTAGGGCTTCCCTGGTGGCTCAGTGGTTGAGAATCTGCCTGCCAATGCAGGGAACACGGGTTCGAGCCCTGGTCTGGGAAGATCCCACATGCCGCGGAGCAACTGGGCCCGTGAGCCACAACTACTGAGCCTGCGCGTCTGGAGCCTGTGCTCCACAACAAGAGAGGCCGCGACAGTGAGAGGCCCGCGCACCGCGATGAAGAGTGGCCCCCGCTTGCCACAACTAGAGAAAGCCCTAGCACAGAAACGAAGACCCAACACAGCCAAAAATTAATTAATTAATTAATTAATTTTAAAAAAAAAAGAACTTTTAACATACCTTGAGTAAAGTCAAGTTTTTAAAAAAACTTCACTCAAACTCTCAAGCAGGGCCACCATCAAATAAATGACCATCCACCAACACACCTGCACAGGGCCTTCTATTCAGCCATACCAGAAAGAAATGAAGAGCTTTCACGCTGGCTCTTTCTTACCTGCACTCCAACTCCTCACACCAATCTTTATCTCGGTGTTTATGTTCACGCCAAGGAATGATCATCAAGGAGTCACCGTCATAACTTAAAATTAAAAAAAAAAAAAAAAAAAAGCATAAGTATTTAAAATACACATTACCTCAATGAGTGGCAACACAAGGAACATGATGCAAAAGTATCCCTATAACCTTAAACCTACAAGATTCCTGTTTATGGTATGGTAAGTGGTACGTGATACATATCATATACAATACGTAAATAAAAAATACCAAATTGCTGATTTCTCTTTGATCGTAAAATGGTTCAAAAGAAAAGAAAAATTCAAAACAAAAAGTTTGGAAAAAATCTAAAGGATGGTATGGGTATGTTTTCATTCACACATTCTAAAATACTTATCAAAAGTCCATATTTTATGTTCTTAATGCTCACATAAATGGTCCCTTGCCCTCAAAAACCTTATAATCTAACTTCCTGTGATCACAGAAATGTTCTCTAACTGTGCTATCCAATACAGTGACCACTAAGCTACATGTACCTGTATTAACCACTTGAAATGTGACACTGATACGAAGAAAGAAACCTTAAAGATTATTTAATTTTAATCAGTTTTATTCAAAATTTAAATAGCCACATGTGGCTGGTGGCTCCTATATTGGACAGCCTCGACCTAGAGGACAGGTAATAGCCAGAGTGAAGAAATAATTCTGCAGGTAAAAAAATATCACTAACAAATGACAGAAGGAGAGTCTAAGAGGAAAAGACAAGTCCTCATTGGGTGGAGTTAAGAATAAATTACAAAGGAAGGGTGAGGTAAAGACAGTAAAGTGGCACAGCAGAGCAATGTGCTCTGCACCAGGAGACAAGGAAACGCATCCACCTGTTAACCAGCTACGCGGTCTTTCACGCGTGACTTTCTAAAGTGAAGCACTTCAAACATCACCTCTAAAGTGCCTTTTAGCCCTAATAGTCCATAAATCCATGAAAACAACGGAAACATCCTGAATTAAGAATGAAGCCAAAAATTCTAAACACAAATTTCAATTGCCTTGCTTTTACAGTTCAGTAAAACATCTTACCTCATATCTGAGGATCAACAGTAGCACTTCCTAAAATTCATCATCGCCCCAGAGAAAGGACTGCACTTTTGTACATTATGAGGTTATGTTTCGCAATTTCTTATCTTACTAAGTTATGAAACATGCCTTGCACAAAAAATACTTCATAAGCGTTTAGAAATTATGTAAGTAAAGAGATTAGTCTTCATGTAAAATGGAACAGGAGACCACCGGTGGAGGTTACAAGGAAAAGAGAAGCTAAATAGATCTGGAAATGAGCAGGGCTAATTCATCTACCAACAGCATCCCCTTTGAAGTCATTATCATTAGTGCAAAGTACCCGAATTCAAAGTTCCCCATTAGATATTCACAATAAGAAATGTATTGCATCATATTTTTAAAACACAGTATTTTACCTGCTTTTTAGCTAGCATGTAATGTCCTAGCAAACTATGTACCAGAGATACATTTTTGAAGGCCTGTGAGTTCACGGGTTAAACTGCAGAGTCATGAAGACGATTAGAGTGTTCACTATGGGTGCCACTGTCACACTACTTCATTTGTCACCAAGTAAAAACTATTTTATTTTCTTCCACATCAGTAACTCATATTTTATCACAGATCACTGAAAAGTAGAAAAGATAACATTTGGATACAATGATGATAATAATGCTCACTCTTCCAACATGAAAATAAATTGTACCAATGAACTGAGGAACAAGGAAAAAAAATAACATACCAAACTATTCCTGCCTTTTCTAATTAAAGCAGACACGGTTCCACAAGCTACACAAAATGTTTTCCAAAAAATTAAGAAAAATGTTATCACAAGTTGAGATTTGTATCTTCTATACCAAGTACGTATTAGATACAAGAATTATTACTAAAATGATTAGTAATGGTGTGGGTCTCTCAGCAAAATAACATTTATTTGGTATTTAAAGACTAGAAAATTGTAAAACTTTGTCAAGCTTCAGTAAACAGAAATGGGTAAGAAAACATGCCTATTTTTATCAAAACACACATTAAAGACAAGTTCTGCTCTGAGGCTCACTCCAAAAAGTAGGCCTAATAGAGTCCCAAGTTAATGATGCATTTTTGCTGCATTTTCAAGGCACAGCACAACTAAATGTTTCAACGTTTCTAAATGTTCTGATCACCACTGATTTAATGATAAGAATACTAGTAGTAATATATCAGCAATGATCAGCAATAGCATAATCTTTAATATTTATTGATCTCTCACTATGGACCAGTCAGGATGAAATGCTTGTAATATACAATACCTAATTTAGTCCTACCTAACGTAGGTGATATTATCTTCCTCGTATTATAATGAGAACACTGAGGCCCGGGTTAACTTGCCCCTCCTCATAAAGTCGATAAATGACAGAGCCAAGGATTCAAACACAGCTCAACAGTTAGAATCCAAAGCTTACCCTTCTGGCTAGTAGATAGTCACCAGGTTAGACAGAGGTACCAGTTAGATTGTGCACAGCAGGTAGAGGGCAATATGAACCTTCCCAAATTTTAATTCAGACGACCCAATAAGGACCTTTTACATGCATATCTGAAGGACACATTTAAACTGAAATATAAAACCAATCTCAACACCATTAGATCACTAGTACTAGTCTCATGAAACTAAATTCTGCCAAATATGGCTTCATCATCAACACTTACATAAAAAATAAATAAATTAATTAATTAAATAAAATAAAATAAACCTTTCTGCTCTTTGATTTTCTTCCAGGATGCTTCTATAAAGCAAATTATTTTCAAACAAATTTTAGGAGTTCAAAATGCTTGCTATAAAAACACCATAAGTTCTTTACCATGAATCAAATGATAGTGTTTAAAAAACAGACAGGACCTCTTCCCCAGTCAGAATATAAATTTCTTTTCCTTTCTTTTTTTTTTTTTTTAACATCTTTATTGGAGTATAATTGCTTTACAATGGTGTGTTAGCTTCTGCTTTATAACAAAGTGAATCAGCTATACGTATATATATATCCCCATATCTCTTCCCTCTTGTGTCTCCCTCCCTCCCACCCTCCCTATCCCACCCTTCTAGGTGGTCACAAAGCACCGAGCTGATGTCCCTGTGCTATGGAGCTGCTTCCCACTAGCTATCAGTTTTACCTTTGGTAGTGTATATATGTCCATGCCACTCTCCCACTTTGTCCCAGCTTACCCCTTCCCCTCCCCATGTCCTCAAGTCCATTCTCTAGTAGGTCTGCATTTTTATTCCCATCCTGCCCCTAGGTTCTTCATGACCACTTTTTTTTTTTTTTTCAGATTCCATATATATGTGTTAGCATACGGTATTTGTTTTTCTCTTTCTGACTTACTTCACTCTGTATGACAGACTCTAGGTCTAGGCACCTCACTACAAATAACTCAATTTCGTTTCTTTTTATGGCTGAGTAATATTCCATTGTATATATGTGCCACATCTTCTTTATCCATTCATCTGTCGATGGACACTTAGGTTGCTTCCGTGTCCTGGCTATTGTAAATGGAGCTGCAATGAACATTGTGGTACATGACTCTTTTTGAATTATGGTTTTCTCAGGGTATATGCCCAGTAGTGGGATTGCTGGGTCGTATAGTAGTTCTATTTTTAGTGTTTTAAGGAACCTCCATACTGTTCTCCATAGTGGCTGTATCAATTTACTTTCCCACCAACAGTGCAAGAGGGTTCCCTTTTCTCCACACCCTCTCCAGCATTTATTGTTTGTAGATTTTTTGATGATGGCCATTCTGACTGGTGTGAGGTGATACCTCATTGTAGTTTTGATTTGCATTTCTCTAATGATTAATGATGTTGAGCATTCTTTCATGAGTGTCCTAAGGGCAGACTTTTTGTTTGTTTTGTCTATTGCCATATCCTCAAACCTAAAATAGTGCCTGACATTTAGCAGACTCTAAAATAATGTGTCAACTGAGTTAATTAATTGACAGCACAACAAAGATTTTTTTAGAGTGATCTCACAAGTACCACAAAAATTCAAAATTGGAATAGAGCAATAAAAGGACTTACAGATACATCAAGGAGGTATATTTATATGGAATCTCTAGATCTGACAGTGAGAACAAGAATACTTTCCTGATATAGATTATTATCCTGATGAAAGGGCAAGCTATACTGGTGATGGTATACATCTACAATCTAGATTATTTAACATGTCATGTTACACTTATGGGAGAAAAATGATTTCAGAATACATATTTTCCAAAATCTGACCATTTTTTACACTTCAAACTAATTGATTAGTTCTATCATTACCATCTTTAATATGCCCATATTTTAGCTACTTATTCTTTCATAAGGTAAACAGAATGATAGAACGCTTAATAAAATTCAGAGGAAAACGTTTTCATTAATTCTGTTCCCAACAAAAATATTAGCCATGGGGCTTCCCTGGTGGCACAGTGGTTGAGAATCTGCCTGCCAATGCAGGGGACACGGGTTCGAGCCCTGGTCTGGGAAGATCCCACATGCTGCGGAGCGACTGGGCCCGTGAGCCACAACTACTGAGCCTGCGCGTCTGGAGCCCGTGCTCCGCAACAAGAGAGGCCACGATAGTGAGAGGCCCGCGTACCGCGATGAAGAGTGGCCCCTGCTCGCCGCAACTAGAGAAAGCCCTCGCACAGAAACGAAGACCCAACACAGCCAAAAATAAATTAATTAGTTAATTAATTTAAAATATATATATATTAGCCATGTAAATTAATCACTAAGTGGATTAGGTGAAAATGTGGTTAAAAAAACCTAGAAAACACAAACTGTTCCTTCTAAAGAACTGTAGAAAGTCTGGTTAGTTGCAAAACTTATACTTTGAATCTAAAGTTCTATAAACACAAAATAACATTTATATACACTTTATTTCATCTTTTTCTTCTCTTGTTT
This sequence comes from Balaenoptera borealis, assembly GCF_965194805.1. Lineage (NCBI taxonomy): Eukaryota > Metazoa > Chordata > Mammalia > Artiodactyla > Balaenopteridae > Balaenoptera > Balaenoptera borealis. Next base: position 80,789,911 of record NC_138871.1, on the reverse strand, counting down.
CCATTTTGCTAGGGAAGACTTAGAATTTAAATGCATCATCCCCACTAAAAAAACAAAGTACATGGTAAACTTAAATTATCTCTTTACAAGATAACGGCTGCTTTTGTTTAATTTTAGGATTCTTTATATTAGAGCCCTGCTCATTGTTTTACGGCAAACAATAAGCTTTGCCAGTTTCATCTGAAGGTTACATTTATCTGTCAGCAGAAAAGGAATGACTATAACAAGTTCTATTATGTTCAACTATTCTCTCACCAATTATTTCTCACACTAAATATAAATGTTTTATTTCAAAGAAATTTTATCAGGGATAAACTTACAAAAAGTTCTTTTATTCGTGTTCTATGCCTTGGAAACAAAAGGCTAAACAGACAGTGTGTTACTACTATTTGCCACCTTTCATGCACTGGTTTTAAGATGTGAAGCTATACTTATTTCTATTATTTAGCATAGAAGAAAATGTTCTGGAAAAGAAAGGACCAAAAATAATAATAATTTGGTCCTACATGTATATTATAACTACATGTGATAACCATCGCTGAATAAGTCAAACTTGATCAGAAACTCAAGGGGAAACCAATTAAAAAGCTAGTTATCACTCAGAACACCAAGTCTGAAAGAAAAAATTTAAAGACTTCAGAGTTCTCCTCCAGATAAGTGGGATTCAATTTCATTAATAAGTGACTTAGAAAATACAGAATCGGCTAATAAGATATCCTGAAACTTACCAGTATTCTCAGATGTTAGCAAGGTGTAAAAGAGAAACGAGTAAAAAAAAAAACCACCACACTAAGATTTGACTTCTCCTCCACCACTGATTTAATCTCTGGGACCCAGCTGCCTCATCTATTTAGTAAATACTGTAATATTATGTGCCCAAAATGAAGATGGGACTAGAGCAATGTTTTCTTGGATTCTAATCCAGAATAATTGGAGCATGCTCTTAGAAGTCTAACCTCTGTGTTAGAACTGTGATGCCACCCTGCAGAACCATGTAATCTTGACCAAGTTATCCAATCTGCCTGTGCTTCAATTTCCTCATTAGTGAAATAGGGATAAGAATCTAAATTTGGGAAGGATCAAATTAGAACATATAAAGCCTTCAGAATCGTACCTCGTATATAGTAAAAGTTCATCCATCATAAAAACCATCAATATTATTAATACCACCAAGAAGGTTTTTCATGTGTAGTGAAATACAGGACATATGTGACTGACTGTCATTTCAAGATCTACTTTATGATAGATAGTAACACCATATTAAGAATCATACCAATGATTATATTTACAAATGCCTAACAATGGCAATAAACTCTGCTGACATCATACTGGGTATAAGGCACCTGGCCAATGCAACAAGTAGTAACAAGAGAATTTGAGGAGCTGATTTATAAGGTAGTAATAAGTAACAATTTCCACAAGGCATCATCTCTCTCCCAAATGCTTACAATCAACTTTGAAAATAAATATTTAATCATGAGCAAAGGATGATTTGATTATTTCTAAGGAAAACTAGTCGTAAAATCATTAAAGTTTAAGGGAAAGGCACAAACTCCAATAGAGAACCATTGAAGAAATTTCCAGAGAAGTTAGTTATAAATAATTGAGAAAGGATGCTATTCACATAGGTGTTTAATGTCAACAAAACAAGGGGCAAAGGTTGAATAGAGACATCAATGATATGAAAATTGCCCCCCTATACCACTACCACTATCACCCGCCCCTTGAACAAATGACTAATTTTGAAGAAGAGACACTGAAGGTCCTCAGAAAAATGAAGAATGCCTATCCTTGCTACAAGTCACTAGGGAAAAAAAGGCATTCTCAAACCCAGTTTCAACAGTCTATACTTAAATAAGAATAAGCTAAAATGAATAACATCTTTAAAAAAGCAAACAAAACATTTATGTAATAATTTTTATGACTGGGGAAATCAAGATGGCAGAGAAGTAAGATGCTGAGCTCACCTGCCCTACGAACTCATCAAAAACACATCTATACATCTACAGGTGGAGCAACTCTAGCTGAAAACAACCTGGAGACTAGAAAATATCGCTTCTATTTACAACCAAGGCTGTAAAAAAAGATTCACACAGAGGTGGGCAGGAAGTGGAGAAGAGATCAGGTCAGAACCTGTGTCCCTAGAAGGGGACACAGAAGAGGAAGGGGATATCAGAGAGTCAGGGATCCTCCCTAGGGAATGAGGGATTTGAGATACACGTTAGACAACCCAGCCCTGTGGTCCCACACCAGGAAGACAAGTCCCCTTAACTGTATTGAAAATCAGTGGGACTTACTTACTTAGAAACTGAGATATAAAATATGACCTCAAAAGCACAAAACATGGAGGGGGGACGAAAAAACGTAGATCTTTTAGAATGTGTTTGAACTTAAATGACTACCAGTTTGAAAAAAAGTAGATATAGCTATAGGTCAACATATATGAACCTCATGGTAACTACAAATCAAAAACCTACAACAGATACACAAAATCTAGAGAGAAAGGAACACAATTATAACACTAAAGGGAATAGACTAAAAGAAGGAAAGAACAGAGGAGAACTACAAAAACAACCAGAAAACAAGTAACAAAATGGCAATAAGGGTATATCTATCAGTAGTCACTTTAATTGTCAATGGACCAAATGCTCCAATCAAAAGATACGGGGTGAAGCAACAAGGACCTACTGTATAGGAGAGGGAACTATATTTGATATCTGGCAATAACCTATAATGGAAAAGAATCTGAAAAAGAATATACATATGTAGGTAAACAATCACTTTGCTGTACACCTGAAACTAACACAACATTGTAAATTAACTATACGTCAATTTTTTTAAATGGTTTAAAAAAAAAAAGATATAGGGTGACTGGATAAAAAAAAACAAGACATACCTATATGTTGCCTGCAAGAGACTTACGTCAGAGCTAAAGATGCACACAGACTGAAAGGGAGAGAATGGAAAAAGATATTCCATGTAAACGGAAACAAAAGGAAAGCTGGTATAGCAAACTCTTATCAGACAAAGTAGGCTTTAAAATGAAGTTTATAACAAAAAGACAAAGAAGGGCAACACATAATAATAAAAGGGTCAGTCGAAGAAGAGGATATAACATGTGTAAACATATATGCACCTAACATAGGAGCACCTAAATATATAGAGCAAGATTAACAGACATAAAGGGAGAAATTAACAATAATACAGTAACAGTAGGGGAATTTAACCCACCACTTACATCAATGGACAGAACATCCAGACAAGAAAAAGAAATAAAAGGCATCCAAAATGGAAGGGAAGAAGTAAAATTGCCACTATTTGAAGATGACATGATACTACATATAGAAAAGCCTAAAGTCTCCACCAGAAAAACTATTAGAACTAACGAATGAATTCAGTAAAGTTGCAGGACACAAAATTAATATACAGAAATCTGTTACTCTTCTATACACTAATAATGAACTATAAGAGAAAACAAGAAAACAATTCTGTTTAAATTTCACCAGAAAGAATAAATACCTAATAATAAACTTAACCAAGGAAGTGAAAGATGTACACTCTGAAAACTATAAAACACTGATGAAGGAAATTGAAGATGATAACAAGAAAGGAAAGGTATCCCATGTTTATGTATTAGAAGAATTAATACTGTTAAAATGTCCATATTATCCAAAGCAATCTACAGATTTAATGCAATTCCTATCAAAATACCCATGACATTTTTTACAGAACTAGAACAAATAATCCTAAAATTGATATGGAACCAAAAAAGACCCTGAATAGCCAAAGCAATCTTGAGAAAAAAGAACAAAGCTGGAGGTATCTTGCTCCCTGACTTCAGACCATACTATAAAGCTACAGTAATCAAAACAGTATGGCACTGGCACAAAAACAGACACATAGATCCATAGAACACAACAGAGAGTCCAGAAATAGGCCCACACACATATGGTCAATTAATCTTCGACAAAGGAGGCAAGAATATACAGTATGAAAAAGACAGTCTCTTCAATAAGTAGTGCTGGGAAAACTGGATAGCTAAATGTAAAAGAATAAAATTAGAACATTTTTTCACACCATATACAAAGAAAAATGCAAAATGGATTGAAGACCTAAATGTAAGACTGGAAACCATAAAACTCTTAGAAGAAAACATAGGCAGGACACTCCTTAACATAAATCACTGGAATATTGTTTTGGATTTCTTTTGGAGAGGCAAGATGGGGTAGAGGATTAAAAGGTACAAACTACTACTATTTATTACATAACCACTTTATGTAATAAATAAAACATATGGATATATTGTACAGCATAGGGAATTTAGCCAATATTTTATAGTAACTTTAAGTGGATTATAATCTATAAAAACACTGAATTACTAAGTTGTATGCCTGAAACGAATATAATATTTTAAATCAACTATATTTTAATTTTTAAATATTTCCTTATATATTATATTGTTTCATTTCACCATCAAAGAACCATTTGAATTAAGATATGGTCTTGCTATCTCAGTAAAAATATCATTTGAATTCTCTAAAATCCATCATTGCATTAAACAAGAAAACAATATTTTAAAAAATAATAATTTTAATTTAATAATAATTTAATAATACTTTTTCCATTCAGCATTTGGTGTTATACATATAACAAATATGCATAAATGCATATTTTCATTTTTATTTATTTTTCTGATGATTTTCATATTTATAATGCTGCACCTATGGAAAATATGGTCTCCAAAAACTAACCTATGCATCTATGGTCAATTAATCTACAACAAAGGAGGCAGGAATTTACAATGAAGAAAGGACAACCTCTTCAATAAGCGGTGCTGGGGAAACTAGACAGCTATATGAGAAAGAATGAAATTAGGACATTCTCTAACACCATATACAAGAATAAATTCAAAATTAATTAAAGACCTAAATGTAAGACCGGATACTATAAAACTCCTAGAGCAAAACATAGGCAGAACACTCTTTGACATAAATCACAGCAATTTTGGATCCATCTCCTACAGTAATGGAAATAAAAACAAAAATTTTTTAAATGGGACCTAATTAAACTCAAAAACTTTTACAGGGGCTTCCCTGATGGTGCAGTGGTTGAGAATCTGCCTGCCAATGCAGGGGACATGGGTTCGAGCCCTGGGCTGGGAAGATCCCACATGCCACAGAGCAACAGGGCCCGTGAGCCACAATTACTGAGCCTGCGCATCTGGAGCCTGTGCTCCGCAACAAGAGAGGCCGCGATAGTGAGAGGCCCGCGCACCGTGATGAAGAGTGGTCCCCGCCTGCCACAACTAGAGAAAGCCCTCGCACAGAAACGAAGACTCAACACAGCCATAAATAAATAAATAAATAAATAAATAAATAAATAAATAAAAGAACATGAATTTCTAAAAAAAAAAGCTTTTACACAGCAAAGGAAACCATAAGCAAAACAAAAAGACAACCTACAGAATGGGAAAAAATATTTGCAAATGATGCCACTGACAGGGATTAATTTCCAAAATATACAAACAGCTCATATAGCTCAATATCAAAAAAAACAAAAAACAAAAAAAAAACAATCAAAAAATGGGCAGAAGATCTAAATAGACATTTCTCCAAAGAAGACATACAGATGGCCAACAGGCACATGAAAAAATACTCAGCATCCCTAATCATTAGAGAAAGGCATATCAAAACAAAAATGAGGTATCGCCTCACTCTGGTCAGAATGGCCACTATCAAAAAGTCTACAAATAATAAATGCTGGAGAGGGTGTTGAGAAAAAGGAACCCTCCTACACTACTGGCGGGAATGTAAATTGGTACAGCCACTATGGAGAACAGTATTCAGGGGCCTTAAAAATCTAAAAATAGATCTACCATATGATCCAGCAATCCGACTCCCGGGCATATGTCTGAAGAAAACTGTAAGTCGAAAAGATACATGCACCCCAATGTTCACTGCAGCACTATTTACAATAGCCAAGACAAGGATGCAACCTAAATGTCCATCAACAGATGAATGGATAAAGATGTGGTGTGTGTGTGTATATATATACACACACAGACACACACACACACACACACACACACACACACACAATGGAATATTACTCAGCCATAAAAAAGAACGAAATAATGTGATTTGCAGCACACATTATTTGGATGGATGGACCTAGAGATTATCATACTAAGTGAAGTAAGCCAGACAAAGACAAATATCATATAACATCACTTACATGTGGATGATAATGATACAAACAAACTTATTTACAGAACAGAAATAGACCCACAGACATAGAAAACAAACTTATAGTTACTAAAGGAGAAAGGTGGGGGAAGGATAAATTAGGAGTTTGGAATTAACATATAACACTACTACATATAAAACAGATAACCAACAAGGACCTACTGTACAGCACAGGGAACTATACTCAATATTTTGCAATAACTTATAAGGAAAAAGAATCTGAAAAAGAATATATATATGTATGGATCACTTTGCTATACATCTGAAACTAACACAACATTGTAAATCAACTATGCTTCAATTTAAAAAAAAATGGGCTCAGCTTAAAAGTGGTGAATTACAATTTTCATTTATAGTAATCAACCAAACTTTATATTCGAGGTTGCCAGTACTTCATTCAGTGAGAGAGAATACATATTCAATGTGATGATACTGAAATATCTGAGGTATATGAGTCAAATAAGAATTGATGAGGACTATCTTCGCACCGGGGAAGCCCGAAACTACATGTCCACAACTATCAAAAGGGATGTATTGATAATAGGAGAGAAATCCAATCCATTTCACTCTGTGTTCTGTGTTACTTAGACTGACCCAGAACCAGCAGAGAGAATAACAGTAAGGCCCTTATTTCATGTTACTTCAAGACAACAAGACCCACAACAAAGATAAAAGTATATGACAACTGAATTTATCAACTATAAAACTAATGAAATATACCAAAATGTTCATGAATTTTATCAATGTACATTATAAACCCTGACCCTATATAAGGTTGTACTGCTAAGAGTTTGAACAAAAGGATTAGAGAGGAAAAGAAGAGCTTTTTATCTCCTTTTTATTCATATCACCAAATAAAGCAGCATAAATAATGCCCATGCAGATCCGAAGCCACAGGAAGATTGATTTCCTCATTGTCACCCTTCAAAATCCCTGTATATTCCTATTTACAGACCTGTACTAAATGGACATTTCACACACCATCTATAAAGCTATCCAACGTTGCCCAGCCTATACCTGACACTTATAAAATGCTTATAATGTGTGAGAACAACTATAAAGTTCTAAGCTATTACACACACACACACACACACACACACACACACACACACACACACACACAAATTCAGCAATCCTGAGAGACAGACAATATCCTTTCCCATTTTACCACAGAGGAGACACAGACACAGAAACGTTTATTTAGTAACTCGTCCAAAGTCTCACAACTAAAATGCTGCAGCTGGGATTTGAAGCCAGGCAGTCTGTTTCCAGAGCCTGTGCTCTCAGACACTACGATGTCCTACTTATCTGAACCCCACCTCTTCCAGCTCAAATTCCCACTTCTCTCAGATGTTTCTATGACCATTCCAGGCATTGCTTTCTTCCTGTTCTAAATTCTCACTACTAATAACTGCAGAAGTCATCTGGCATTTACTCTTATTTAACCTTATGAAAATACACATAAGGTGGTACATTTGTCTCATGTTTTCATGAAGTTCTTTAATTTCCTAGTACATATTTTGTATCCCCACTAAAAGTAAATTTTCCTTTCTTGTAAATATTCCTTTGCATCCACCACAACTCCTAGCAGTGTTACATGCATAGCAATAATATATCATCATTTTAACTAAATTTATATAAATGCATTATTTCATTTAATCCTCAAACACCCCATAAGTTAAATATTATGATTATAAATTTGCAGGTAAGTAAACTCTATGAGCTCAAAAATCATCATTGACTTACTGAATGAATAAATGATTCAATGATCAATAGAAACAGATCCACTGATATTCTTTAATTCTAAAAGCAGAGCTCTCAAAAACAAATAACAAGAAAACTCTTAAGAACTCGAAATATAAGATTTAGTCAAGATATAAATGAACAATAAATGAAAAATATAAAAGTCAATTTAAGAGGAAGACTACATACCTAAGACTGTGTAGCTAACTCTTTCAGCATGTATCGCACTGCTACTGTCATTATCTGTATACATGTCTTTCAGAGAATGAGCACTTTATACCCTCAGCACCTAACTTAAAGAAGGATCTCAGCAAAATGATTAAATCAAGTAATTAATGAGATAACTTCTTTAAGAAAGGAAGCACTGTGTGACTCTAACTTTTGAAAAACTCTTCAAAGAGAAAAATGTGTACTTCAGAAACCAAGCTGTATAATGGCAGCACGAAGAAAAAAATGTGGATATAAGATACATGAAAAGAAAAAGAAAAAGAAAGCACATTACCCTCATCTAAATGGAGAGAAAAGTAGTATGATTCATGGCAGGCATATTTACAATGTTATCTTTAACTGTGTCAATCAATGTAGTGTTCATTACAGGAAAAAAACTGAAACCTTCTCTGCTGTTCCCAGACCAAGCAGCTTACCAGACTTTCTTCCAGATTACTAAACCCTGCATGTATTTCTGTTACTGCTGTCAGTGTACTGAATTACAATTATTTGTGTCTTGCTCCTTTACTAAACTGTAAGCTCCTTCAAAGCTTTAGTCATTTTTATATCCTTCGTTCAATACCTGGCATGCATTTAAACCTCACTAAATAGTTAATGGATGAATGGATGATGGACAGACTGAAGGATAGATGGATAAATCTGAATAAATGAAACAACAAAAACTACCCAAAAACCACAGGGGTATTTACATCTCAAGATCCATATGCTTTCCCTGTAACTAAAGATTTTGATAATGTACCTGAGGTTTATTCAAAAGTTTCTGATTTAAAGTTTCTAAAATGGACTGTAGGACTCCCTATCTCGCAGCCATGCCATTAGCAACACCGCAATACTGTAGACCACAGCTGACTCTTGGCCTGCGTGTAGGAGCATAAATAAGCACAAAGAGATGTGGAATGTCCTAAGCTTTCAATAAACGAAGAGGCATAAAGACTGTTTGCTCTGAGATACTGCTGTACAAGTCTATTTACAGCCTTTTCATCATGAGTCTTCTAAGTCTAAGTCTAGGCCACATTACACTGCAGACTGACAATAACCACAACTGAAGAGATGAACACCCCGGAAATAAAGAGGGAGAGGCTCTGGGGTCAACTCCACAGGCTGTGGTTGGGAAGACAATGGTGTAGGTGTCTGCAGTGCTAGTTATTCTAACACATCTCTATTGCTGATGAGCTTCAAAGTTAAACTAGAGACTGTAGGAAGAGAATGAAAGCAAAACACTGGAGAATTTGAAGGAAATAAGTCTCATTTTTTTATATAGATTCTTAACTATGTAATAAACACTCATTCACAAAATCAGAGACAGGAAATATAGAAAGTGATCTGGGAATTGACCCTGGAATAAAAACAAAGTCCAAATTATCCACAAGGAAAACAATAAAAAATAAATACCTCTATACCTGCATTGCTAGATCACGTTCTATAATTCTCAGATTAAAAAAACACATACAGGGCTTCCCTGGTGGCGCAGTGGTTGAGAGTCTGCCTGCCAGTGTAGGGGACACGGGTTCGAGCCCTGGTCTGGGAGGATCCCGCGTGCTGCGGAGCAGCTGGGCCCGTGAGCCACAGTTGCTGAGCCTGCGCGTCTGGAGCCTGTGCTCCGCAACGGGAGAGGCCGCGATGGTGAGAGGCCCACGCGCCGCGGTGAAGAGTGGCCCCCGCTTGCCGCAGCTGGAGAAGGCCCTCGCACAGAAACGAAGACCCAACACAGCCATAAATAATAAATAAATAAATAAATAAAAATTAAAAAAAAAAAACACATACAGATTAATTTACCCCATTACAAATTCAGAAACCTATTTAGATCAACTGTATAGCTGATCTAAGCTAACCTTCTAGTATACACAGTAAGGTAGCTGGTGAAACTCAGAGGTGTGATTGAATAAACCAACAGAATTGGGGAAAGGACAAAGCATGTTCCATAACAGCTGAGATACGAGCTCTACTAGTGAGATAAATAAACCTAAATGTCTGGCACCCAATAAAAAATACAAGGTATGCAATAAAGTAAGAAATTATGGCCCATAACCAGGAGAATAATCAATTTCCAAGAAACACCAATAACATGATAAGGAAAGACATAGAAAATAAAGACCCAAATCTAACTCCTAGGAATAAAAAATTCAGCAGCAAAAATGAAAAACACACTGATGTCCTTAATAGCAGACACTGCAAAAGAAAAGATTCATAAGTTTATAAAGACATAGTAATAGGAACTATCCAAAATGAAACAGAGGAGAAAAATACAGAAAAAAGTTAACTGTGAGACAGAATCAAGTGGCTAACACACACGTAAGTGGAGTCCCAGTAAAGAGTATGCATATTGGGGATGGGAGGAGGAAGAGGAAAAATACCTGAAGAAATAACAGGCATGAATTTCCTAAATTTAGCACAGAAGATCCAAGAAAGTCAATAAGCAACAATCAGAATAAACCTGAAGGGACTTCTCTGGTGGCGCAGTGGTTAAGAATCCGCCTGCCAATGCAGGGGACACAGGTTCGAGCCCCAGTCCGCGAAGATCCCACATGCCGCGGAGCAACTAAGCCCGTGCACCACAACTACTGAGCCTGCGCTCTACTGAGCCTGCGCTCTAGAGCCCGCGAGCCACAGTTACTGAAGCCCGTGCACCCAGAGCCCGTGCTCTGCAACAAGAGAAGCCACTGTAATGAGAAGCCTGCGCACCGCAACAAAGAGTAGCCCCGCTCGCAGCAACTAGAGAAAGCCTGCGTGCAACAACGAAGACCCAACGCAGCCAAAAATAATAAATTAAATAAATTTTTAAAAAAATACTTTCCTGCTAAAAAATGCTACCCATCATTAGAACCTTCAGCAAGTCATAATCTTTTTGCAACAGTAACATCAAAGATCACTAATCACAGATCATATAACAAATATAATAATGAAAAAGTTTGAAATATTGCAGAAATTACCAAAATGTGACACAAAGTGAGAAATGCTGTTGGAAAAAATGGCGCCCATAGATTTGCCTGATGTAGGGTTGCCACAAACCTTCAATCTGTAAAAGACACAGTATCTGTGAAGCACAATAAAGCAAAGTGCAATAAAACAAGGTCTGCCTGTAAATGGTCTAAGCACGCCAATTAAAAGGCAGAGATTGCTAGATAAAACAGCAAGATTCAACTATATTCTGTCTACAACAAACACACTTTAAATATAAAAAACCAAAATGTCATTGTACATCCAGCATTAGAAAAATAAGAGAGGTATTTAATTTAAAGAACATCAGAAATCTGATCTCTGTTAAGGAGAAAAGTTCTTTATGCTTTTCCAGAATTTAGGTAAAACAGTCCTCATAAACCACTCCATATGTTTAACAGACAAAACTAAGCTGTCATGTTATAAGTCAGGGTAGCGGTTCTGTTGGGTGAGGTGACCAGAAGAGGGTGAAAGGAGAGGGCACAGGGAGGCTGGTTATGTCTGTTTCTTAATCTTGTTCACTTTATGACAGTTCATCAAATTGCTCATTTATGATTTGTTCATTTTCCTACATCTACAAGTCAATAAAAAGTGAAATTAAAAACTTTAACTTCACTTGAAACAATGCTCAAGTGTTGATTAATAATCTGGAATCTCAGGTACCTGATACCAGAAAAGGGGTACCGTCACAGACGAGAAATGAAAGCACTGGTGTCATCAAGGAGGAATATTCCCTACTACAATTTTGCATTTTGTTTATTCATCAGTCTTTTAAAGCCTACTTAATGCACTTAAAACTAAAATATATCTATTATGACATTCCCATCAACATGTACCAAAAACTGCTGCTGCTGCTACTGCTACAGCCATATCCACTATTAACACAACCACTGCTATACACTGAATGCCTGCGCTAGGTAATATTATCTCTTAGGTTACTAAACCATCACAATCCCTCTACAATTTCCCCATTTCACACTTGACAAAACTAAAGTTCTGAGAAGCTAAGTGACTTCCCAAAAGTAACACGGCTAGGAAGTTCAGGACCAGGACACACACTCATGTTTCTGACTGAAAGCCTCTTGCCCCTTCCAGTGTACCATACTATCGCTTCTCTACATCAAATATGTGTCAATACCAGGCATGCGATCCCAACATTTGTACATATCATGGATTTTTTTCCACGGTTATTACATATAGCATCTAAACTTTTAGGATTAAAAAATGGTACACACTGAGGTCAAAACATTTCTTAAAATAATGCAGATGCTTTGTCTACAAAATATCAATGTGATTCTTAATAGACTTTTACTTACTACAAACACAATATTTAAACAGGCTGGCCTGTATCAGAAATTGGAAAAAGTGCATCACAGAGTTATTTATATGTTCATTAAATACATGTGATAAAGGGATTCACTGCTGTTACAGGCAAGTATTTACATATTAATGAAATCTTGACAGGAAAAGACATTGTGTGATCAAAAAGAATTATAGAGACTATTTCCCAAATGGTAATTCGACCATTCAGAAGATGTTATAATCTACTTAAAGATCCCATGTTCTGAAATGATTGGTCAAGGTATTTAATGTTTGGAAGAAAATGAATAATGAAAGAAAAATCTCATCTCCATGAAAAGAGTATCATTTGGTATCACTGGGTAATGCTGAATCTAGTAACAGAATTTTAGGAAAATGCATTAGTTTAAAAAAAATAAAAAATAAATAGGGGGACTTCCCTGGTGGCGCAGTGGTTAGGAATCTGCCTGCCAATGCAGGGGACATGGGTTCGAGCCCTGGTCCGGGAAGATCCCACATGCCATGGAGCAACTAAGCCCGTGTGTCACAACTACTGAGCCTGCACTCTAGAGCCTGCGAGCCACAGCTACTGAAGCCCATGCTCCTAGAGCCCGTGCTCTGCAACAAAGAGAAGCCACCAAAATGAGAAGCCCGCGCACCGCAACAAAGAGAAGCCACCAAAATGAGAAGCCCGCGCACCGCAATGAAGAGTAGCCCCCGCTCGCCGCAACTAGAGAAAGCCCGTGTGCAGCAACAAAGACCCAACACAGCTGAAAATAAATAAATTAATTCATTAAAACCTTAAGGATATAAAAAAAAGCTAAAAAGAAAATAGTACCTTCTCAGAGATTTTTTAATTTCAAATAAAGTCATAAACTTTACATCACGCTGTATACCTTAAACTTATACAGTGCTATATGTCAATTACATCACAATAAAACTGGAAGAAAAACATCATAAACTTTAAACTATATTAAGCCACATTAAAAACATTTGACAAAAGCTATATATACACTAAAATAATGATGCATTAAAAAAAATTTTTTTTTAATAATTTCAGGACATATTTCTTCTCTAATACCTCTCAAATGTTTTCCCTGTAAGCAGGATAATAATCCCTTTTCTGCTTTTCTCATAGACATGCTATGAGAATTGTATATGAATCATAAAATTCATTTGTAAATTTTTTTTAAAGTTTCATAATCATGAAATGTTTGTCGAAGACAGAGGAAATAAATTAGTAAATCATTACACCTTCATTTCTTTAGTATAATACTTCTCAGAGTACCAAATACATAACAAATACCAACATACTTTCCAAGGTCCATAAAAATTACTCTAAAAAAATATTTGTTTCCACTTTCATAATCAATAAAATTGCCCTAAATCTATTTTGTTGCTTTAAATAAATAGAAAGACAAGAACTAATCAAGTCAAAATCTAAGATGCCCACAGTGCCAGGAGACATGCAAAGCAATTCTCCCACCGCCAGCCCCAGACCCTGCTCCCAGACAAGGGAGGCTCTTAGGCCTTTCCTTTCCTATCCAACCACCAGGTTATTCTTGGATTCAGAAACTGCCAACTTATCCCATTTTGTAGCATGCTGCCTGCACGCCTCTCTCTAATGACAGTCACCGCAGAAGGCCACATATTTATTTCAAGCCTAGAATATAAACCAATTTATTGTTCTTTGCTCATAGCAGCTCAGAAATAAACATACGGGAATTGAATTTTGGTTAGGTAACTAATCAATTTTTCAATTTTAAAGGATAAAGAAACACTTTTATGTTTCCCTTGAGAATCAAAAAAGTGAACGCGGGGCTTCCCTGGTGGCGCAGTGGTTGAGAATCTGCCTGCCGATGCAGGGGACACGGGTTCGAGCCCTGGTCTGGGAAGATCCCACATGCCGCGGAGCAACTAGGCCCGTGAGCCACAACTACTGAGCCTGCGCGTCTGGAGCCTGTGCTCCGCAACAAGAGAGGCCGCGATGGTGAGAGGCCCGCGCACCGCGGTGAAGAGTGGCCCCCGCTTGCCGCAACTAGAGAAAGCCCTCGCACAGAAACGAAGACCCAACACAGCCATAAATAAATAAATTAATTAAAAGAAAAAAAAAAAGAAAGTGAATGCAATGCCCCAATCTTTCCATAATTATTCCGTCATCCAGGCTATAGTTTAGGTTCTATTTCATTACAACAACAACAAAAACATATGGTGGAAATAGAATGTCCAATAAAAACTGCTTTTTAAACGTTTCAAGGAAGAAAAAAGAGATCTTTCTGATCAGGACTGGGCTACATAAAAACATGAGTAAACAAAGATTCATGATTGTTTTACTGGAAAAGCTCTGCACGAACTCACTTCCAATTAACAAGCTAATTGGGAACATCTTTTGTATCCTGTGACTAAATGATAGCATATCTGTGAGGACTAAGTAGGTGAAACAACTTCAGGTTAAATATTTATACAGATGACTCTTTCCTTTTCAAACTTCCCAGCATCAAAAACACACTCAACCTTCAAGGCCGAGATCAAACTTTACCTCTACCAAGAAGGCTTTCCTGATTTACCTCCTTTGTAACAGAAACTAATCTCTCCCATCTCTAAGGCCATTTATACTCCTCCTATGACACATATTTTAACTTTATGATAGTTACATCTATAATTAACCTGTCTGATCTTCCCTACTAGATTCTAATTTATCTGTGGGCAGGGACCACATCTGACTCATATACCTATCCACTTATTTAATCTAATATAATGCCTTTACATGGTACGTAATTATTCCCTAAATTTTTATTGAAATAACACAAAATTTTATAGATTCATTCACCTTTTTTAAACTGTTCTTTCAATGAAAATGAAATAGTATAAAGCAATTTAGAAATGCTTCAATTTTTAAATCAGTTTCACATGTACTCATGATTAATTATAAATTTCACTGAAAAAGTTAAAATTCAAAAATCAACATCCACTTCACAAGAAACATTACAGTAATATGCTTCTTATGGGAGAAAAACTTCCAGAATATCCTTAAAACTATGAAACTAAGCCAACAGTAATTGATTCTGGTACTGTTTTCTGTTGCCTTTCAAGGAAAAAACGAAAAAAAAAAAAAAATCAACCAAACAGTAACTTACCTTCTGAATCGAAAGTTGCCTAGAGTCAACTTTGACTTCAATGAAAAAGTTCAAATTATTTCATCTCTGAGAAAATCACAAACTAATGTAAAATATCAAAACATCACTAATTTGAAACTCGAAGTGTAGGAAAAAGTAAACTCCTATCTACCTTTCAGTTGTGAAGAATGGGAATAATGTCGTCTGATCTTTTTCAAGGTAAATTCTTTATTTGATTTATATGATTTAAGTTAAAAGGTATATTAATTTGACCTAGATCAAGTTTGTCCTACTGAAAATTTTAATAAAATGCATATTGATGTTTTGCTTTTATGACATAAATTTTATGTTGTTGTAGTAACAGAAAAAGTCTCCATATTTGGCTATTCAAACCCAAGATTTAGAAAACAAAGTATTAGATGTGATATTAGAAGTTCCCTTCATTTGGATGCCCTCTTCATCACCGAAAGATAAAGAAAAGGCTCTCCACAAGGAGTCGGGCAACAATGGTGATGTAACATCCCATCCTGAACTAGAACTCATCTTTGTCCTTTACTTTATTCAAGAAATACTTTTGCAGCATAAATAGAAACATGGCCCACGGGTGGCCAGACACTCTATATCTTATTTGTGATATTAATTTTACTAAAAGCATATTATGGCTGGAGGACATTATGCCAGTCACAAAAAGACAAATACTGTATAGTCAAATCCATAAAACGAAAAGTAAAATGGTGGTTGTCAGGGGCTGGGGTGAAAGAAAAATGGGGAGTTGTTATTTAATAGGTACAGACTTTGTTTCCCAAGATAAAAAGGGTTCTGGAAATTGAGTGCACAGCAATGTGAATGTACTTAACACTACTGAACTGCACACTGAAAAATGGTTAAGATGGTAAATTTTATATGTATCTTACAACTTAAAAAAATGTTTTAATAAAATAAAAAGTATTTCAAGGCCAAATGGTCCTAATGGTCCCTATGATTAACAAAGAGTCAAAAATATACAACGCCAAAGATATGATCCAGAAATACACTAAAGATATACATATATTCACTCTGAAGACGACTGTAGACCACAACTAGTATATTACTTTGTTTTCAGTATGAAAAGTCAGACAGGTTTCCTTTCCAGATTGTTTCAAAATGAATGCTTCTGAGTCCATTTTATTTACTTTGCTACGTCGACCCCTTGTGTTTTCCAAATTTCTTCACATAACTACCATTTGTACATCCAACAGTCATTACCCATCACTGCATTCATCAGCATATTCATAGCACCTGATTGTGAGAGAATGTTAGTCCGGTCACAGAAAACAAAACAAACAAACAAAAAAAACACGCCACGGGATACTAGCAGCCTCTAAAAACAAAAATATCCTCCAAATTTGTCACCCAAAGGCCTTCTAGTTTTGGGGCAGTGACAAAGACTTATCAATGAGGAGAAAAGGATGCAAAACTTATTTACCCGATGACATTTCCCAATGAAAAATGAAAATGGGAAAATTCTTGGGGACCCTGGATTTTCTGTTGCATTACCAAGCGGGGTAGAGAGGCACCAAAGGGACAAAGGCCTGAGAAAAGCAGAAATGATTTAGGGTTAGCAAGGGAATAAAATGCCAGGGACAAACACACGAGTTAAAGTATGCACAGCACAAAGAGGGCCTGGGTCTGCAAGTCACAGGGAGGAAACGTCTGCCAGTTGGTTTGTCACACAATCTATCAGACTGTTTTGCAAGGTTTTTCTAAATGAAGGCAGAGTAAGTGCTTTTTACACTCTAGGATAATAGCACTTTCTGAATATGAGACTAGGTATGAGAATATGAGACGACTATAAACAGACCGAATATTAGGTTGACATCATATTCTATTTAAACAACTGGTGACTTAACATTTTTCACTCAGCCACTTCTTATTTTCAGCCTTAATGATATGTCACATAAGTTACTGTGGAACTAAAGGTAGAGAATGGCCAGAAGTCAGTCAGCAAATAATACAAATAATCGCCAACTCTGCAAAGAAAATGGAAACGTCTAAAACACATTTTCATAGTTCACATAAGCACAGCCCATCTGTATACTATAGCACGCTTTTCACAGTCAAAATTTCAATCATCAAATAACCTAAACTTAGATATTCACAAGCAAACAAACTGCCAAGTTGCTATAGAAACAGTTTTTCAAGGATGATGAAAAGAATGAGGTGTTCTGGATACTCTATTTCCATCAACAGAGGTTTGCTACTTATACTATAAAATGCCTTAAATATTGCAATACACCAAAATACACTAAATATAATTCAATCTTTCCTTGCCGATTCTGGAGGCAATCCAGGAATATAAATATTAAGATCAATTTTCACTGTCTAGTAATAAATATATGTGTCAAAGAACTTCATGAGTGACAGATACTGAATGACAGAGTTTATTTCCATATATTAAAAGTAAATGAAGTCTCAATGCAATGTGGTATCCCAGATCAGATACTGCAACAGAAAAAGGATATTAGGAGAAACACTCTTTAAATCCAAATAAATACGTAGTTTAGTTAATAGTAACATATGGTCAGTTCTGCAATGTTTTCAAAATGCAAACTTGTTCCAATAAATTAATATACTATGGAACAACTTCAGCATAACAAATTTCACATTTGCTGATGCCCAATTCCATCCACAAGAAACATTAGGTGAACACAGAAAACTGCGCTCAGCTGAACCAAGCCACGTCAGCTCACATGTGCATGCACACACGCTCCCTAAACATCCAGCAGCAGCCTCAGTTCCCAGAATGTATCAGGAGCCACTCCAGTCCACATCTGGGGCTACAACTTTGCACTGGAATTCTAATCACCCCCCTCCTCCACTTCCCAATAACACACAAACTGCAACTGCTCCAACACTCACTCCCATAAGCAGTCTTTTTCAGGTCTTTGTCAAGGTTAAGTGCCATATTTTAGTATTTACGTGTTTCTTAATCATTTAATATATGTAAAACTATAGTACGATTGTTACTACATTCCTAACTTTGTTCCACTAACCCTATTCTCCCCATAAGCCCGGTGGTTCTCACTGCAGTATTCTGCACAGTGCAGTGATTTTTAGGAATGCATATGTCACATTATATGCAGGACTATTCCAGCAGTAATTTCTTAGTTTTGACAAATGTGCTATGATTATGTAAGAAGGAAGAGGAAGCTAGGCGAGGGGTGTACAGGAGCTTTCTGTATTATCTTTGCAACTTTTCCATAACTATAAAAATATTCCAATAAGTTTAAAATAATAATTATATAACATATATATGGCCAAGGCCTTAGCATGGGATTCTGCATTAATAATAATTCCTAACGCTTAAGTAGCAATGACTTGGCACCAAGCACCATTCCCAGTGTTTTATATACATTAACTTGGTCATTCTCACAATGCTATGAAGTAAGTGCTATAATCATCCCCATTTTACAGGTGAGAAGACTGAGGTGCAGTTAGAAAACGTGTCCAAGATCACAAATCTAGGCAACTTGGCTCTAGCTAGAGCCAGTGTTCTTATCCCTCTGCTATATTATTTCAACAGACAACTGTTTTGAATACAACCTTTTAAGCTAGCCTGCTTTCATCACTCTGGTAAGGTTTTCCAATAAAACAAAAGGCATAAATGAAAAATCTAAATAAACTTTCTAAAACATGCTATAAGCATCAAAAATACTAAAAGTCAAAAAATATATTTCTCTTTCTTTCACCAAAAAAAACTCTCTATTACCACAAATTGTCAAAGTTAACAAAGATGGTAAGAAATGTCACCTTTGTACTTTAAAACTAAAAGAGTCAAATAGGATATAAAATGTAAACGTTTTACAGCAATGACAAACTAAGGATAGGTAGCTAACAAAAAGATGTATCACCTATGACAGATAATATAATTTCAAAGTTTTATACAACTTGGTCACATTTCATCAATGTCAAATACGATTATTTAAGAGTGACAATATAAAACACTAAAATAACACAAACCAAAGTTTCCCAGCAATCATAATCATAAAATTTGGTTCAATTAAAATTAGTTAATCAAACTTCCATTAAAAGCCAGGGCACACATATATATGGAATCTAAAAAAAAGAATGGTTCTGAAGAACCTAGGGGCAGGATAGGAATGAAGACGCAGACGTACAGAATGGACTTGAGGACACGGGGAGGGGGAAGGGTAAGCTGGGACAAAGTGAGAGAGTGGCATGGACATATATACCCTACCACATGTAAAATAGATAGCTAGTGGGAAGCAGCCACATAGCACAGGGAGATCAGCTCAGTGCTTTGTGACCACCTAGAGGGGTGGGATGGGGAGGGTGGGAGGGAGACGCAAGAGGGAGGGGATATGGGGATATATGTATAGCTGATTCACTTTGTTAACACACCATTGTAAAGCACTTATACGCCAATAAAGATGTTAAAAAAAAAATTCCAAGGTAAACATTCTGCCAATGGCATCTCAAAACAGAGTAGGTGAAAGGTCAACTATCTGGCTGACCTAAGCTAGGAAGAAAATAAAGCAGGAAAGGAGGATTTAAAGTGAGGGTAAGAGAGAAAAGACAGTCTCTTCAGTAAGTGGTGCTGGGAAAACTGGACAGCTACATGTAAAAGAATGAAATTAGAACACTCCCTAACACCATACACAAAAATAAACTCAAAATGGATTAGAGACCTAAATGTAAGACCGGACACTATAAAACTCTTAGAGGAAAACATAGGAAGAACACTCTAACATAAATCACAGCAAGATCTTTTTTGTTCCACCTCCTAGAGTAATGGAAATAAAAATAAACAAATGGGACCTAATGAAACTTAAAAGCTTTTGCAAAGCAAAGGAAAGTACAAACAAGACGAAACGACAACCCTCAGAATGGGAGAAAATATATGCAAACGAATCAACGGACAAAGGATTAATCTCCAAAATATATAAACAGCTCATGCAGCTCAATATTAAAAAAACAAACAACCCAATCGAAAAATGGGCAGAAGACCTAAATAGACATTTCTCCAAAGAAGACATACAGATGGCCAAGAAGCACATGAAAAGCTGCTCAACATCACTAATTATTAGAGAAATGCAAATCAAAACTGCAGTGAGGTATCACCTCACACCGGTTAGAATGGGCATCATCAGAAAATCTACAAATCAACAAATGCTGGAGAGGGTGTGGAGAGAAGGGAACCCTCTTGCACTGTTGGTGGGAATGTAAATTGATACAGCCACTATGGAGAACAGTATGGAGGTTCCTCAAAAAACTAAAAATAGAACTACCATGTGACCCAGCAATCCCACTACTGGGCATATACCCAGAGAAAACCATAATTCAAAAAGACACATGCACCCCAATGTTCACTGCAGCACTATTTACAACAGCCAGGTCATGGAAGCAACCTAAATGCCCATCGACAGACGAATGGATAAAGAAGATGTGGTACATATATACAATGGAATATTACTCAGCCATAAAAAGGAACGAAATTGGGTCATTTGTAGAGACGTGGATGGATCTAGAGACTGTCATACAGAGTGAAGTAAGTCAGAAAGAGAAAAACAATTATCGTATATTAATGCATATATGTGGAACCTGGAAAAATGGTACAGATGAACCAGTTTGCAGGGCAGAAATAGAGACACAGATGTAGAGAACAAATGTATGGACACCAAGGGTGGTGGATGAATTGGGAGATTGGGACTGACATATATACACTGATATGTATAAAATGGATAATTTTATAATTATAATGGATAATTCAAAAATAAATAAATAAAAATAAAGTGAGGGTAAAATTCTAAATAGAATGGCCAAGGAAGATCAGATAAACTGAAGGAGACAAATAAATAACCATATAATATGTTAGGTATAAGTGCTAGAAGAAAAGAAGACTCAGATAAGGGCAAAGAGAGAGGAGGGGGCAGAAGCAGTGGGGAAGCGTGGCTGAGGAAGGCCTTTCTGAAGAGGGAGCCTCTGAGTAGAGACCAGGTCACGTGAAGATCCAGGAGGACACTCCCAGCGGGCGCACACTGACCCTGAAAAGCCCTAAGGGGGGCGGGGAGGGAAGGTCTGGCATGCCCGTGGGACTGCCAGTGCGGCGGAGTGGAGAGAGCAGGGCACTGTACCAAGTGTCCCAACAGCAAGCTGAAGGCAGCAGGGAGCTACGCAGTCATTCTGCGTTTGGGAGCCGTCCATTTAGAGCTTAGTGACTTGTTTCCAATCAATTCAACAGATAATTAAAAAGTCATTATTACTTGAAAAATACAAGTTGGCGGGCTGAAGAGAAGATAAAGCAGGATGAAATATAGGCTCTACCACTGAGCAATGTATACGCTCATAGAAAAACAAGGCATGCACACAGAAAGTTCTACAGCTGTCTGAGGCAGTAAACAAAGAAGTGGCAAGATCATTTCAGGAGCTGGCAAACATTGTAACTGAGGAGAAAAAGAGAGAAAGCAAAAAAGGCTGCAGATTTAGAGTCTTTTCAACTCATCTCTTCCCCAGTTTGAAAGCATGATGCTGCAAGCAGGAACTTCTGTTCCCGTGTAAACCATTACCTGATGACTCCTGCTGAAGAGGAACTGTGTTCACTCATTTCAAGACCCCTACCATAGCGCCAGGCATGCAGAAGGGGCTCGGTCAAATGGTGAGGGGCGTTCACATTCCAACAATCAGACACTTTGTGTCCATCTGACCCAAAGCTTCCAAGTGATTTGTAAATGAATAGCAAGTACTCAAGAAATATATTTCCTAAAAAAGGGAAATAAGTCCTATGATTGTATCTTATGGATCTCCACGTCCATTAGAGTAAAACTTTGAATAGGGTAAAAGAGTACAGGCTTCAACTATGGGCTAAAATAGCAATTCAATCTTTAAGGCGGTGGGAGCCTTGGGGAAACATTCCCTGGACACCTCCCTTGTTAATAGGTGAAAGCATATTCTGTTGCAATCCCTTCAGGACATCTTTTCATCTCTTTTGTAAATGGGCATAAAATGGACCTAATTTATCCAGTTAGCAAACAACTTTAGAGAAGCACTACACAAACACCTGGGCCCTGAGGATCCAAAACTCAGGAAGAGATGGCCTCCATCTTGAAGAGTTAGTGAGTTTGAGGCTGGGTGTTTATTAAAGAAGAGAACAAGGGGGAGAAAGGCAGTAATAAAAATGACTGACTATAATACAAAATAAAAAGTGCTATACTGCGAGAATGAACAAAGAATTATGAGAATATAGGGAAAGGAATAATTACTGAAGACCTCATAGAAGAGGCTATGCCTGAAACATGACTGTGGTTTTGCTTTGCAGTCACATAAAAGATATTACTATTAAAATCTATTGTTCTTTCTCAGTCTTTCTAACTATAGCAAAAATATAATCAATGTGAAAGATTTTCTTGAGAAACAAAGATTAACAAAAAAATAAATCTATATTTTCTCAATATATTTAAAATGATTATAACTTAAGGACTCACAAGAAATCAGTCTTTTCCAAGTTTGTCTAAGCAACACACCCCACAAGAAAGATTCAAAATAACATCTAAGTGCCCTCTGCTGCAATGATATACCTAAAGTATTCACTGCCATTTAAATCAGTTATGGCAGCCACCATAAAGGAACCACAGATAGGGCTTTCAAAGATAACATATAGCATTGGGCACTGTAAAACTATTCTAAAAACCAGTTCTGAAATTTCAGGTTAAAATCAAACGTTTGTCTAAGCAATCATCAGAAGACAACGCAAATAAATGAGTTCAAATCTAAGGAGAAATCACCTTTAGAAAAAACGTTAAGACAGTGGCCCTTTTCTCTATACTAACAATGTACAGTAGAAAAGGTCATTTCCATTCAGATTAGATCTATTTTGCAAATAGGCAGAAAATAAATGAATTATATTCTGAAATATTTATAAATACATATTTATAGACTGCATTTACTTATCAGTATTCAGATCCAAAAGAAACTGCTTGAAAGTTATATCCCAAGCTTTTTCTTTTTGCTCACTTTTATCATAACAAAGAATTCTATTTTAGTACTAACAGTAATGCAAAATAGGGAGTTTATAACTTCTATTTTTAGAGCTTACTGACCTACAACTATAAATAAAAATAGGTTCAAATCCTGGCTGCACTTACATAAAGTTTAATATGCTATTAAACCTCTGTAAATCTCAGCTTTCTATAATAACAGAGATAATATCAAAAGTGTTGGGAGACCGGATGTAAGTATGTGCCAAATGCATAGTAATGACTGTATAAATGCTGGTCATTATCGTCAACACCTAAGCCTACAACTATGCAGGGCAGGTGCAGAGGAGGAAGGAGGGAGCCAAATGATCCCCAGTTCCCATCCCGTAACACTGTAAGTTGCCAGTAGCTAAAGTCTGTAACAATGATTTCAGTCAGAGCCGTCATAATCCCTTACAGTGTATTTTATAGTTTACAAGCAGATTTCATACAGATCAATTCACCTATTACTAAAAGTATGCAACATGAGGAAGCAAGACAGGGGCTCTCAACTCTTTTTAAGATTGGGCAAACAAATTCAGAAAGGATGCAATTAATGACTGAGCCACATTTACTAGTGGGCTAGTTGACCAGATATAAAAGGTCTCACAAATGGACATATTCTTGCCTTCTCCCTCTATGTGGTCAGACAGAAGCAAGGTATGCTACTCCCAGGTGGCATTCAGGCCTGGGGCTGATGACCTGCCCATCTCTGGGCTACACACTGAGGCAAACACAGCTGAGTCTGGAACAACAGGGAGGATAAGGGTGCCACCCCTCCATGCAGTCAAAAACCCCTATATAACTTATAGTCAGCCCTCCGTACCCGTGGACCCTCTGTACACACAGCTCCACACCCTCAGATTCAGCCAACTGAGGATCATGTCGTCTTGTAGTATTTACTACTGACAAAAGTCCATGTGTGAGTGGAACTGCACAGTTTGAACCCGTGTTGTTCAAGGGTCAACTGTATATTCTCTTTTCTTCATTCTCAGGAAGTGATGTTCTGGCCTTTGGAAGCCCACCAGATGGTACAACTGGGTCTTAATGGTTCCACTGGTCTTAAGAGTCTATGTCACATGTCACAACCCAATTATCAAAAAGCCTTCAACTGAGATAAGGAGCATTAGTATAATAGGAAAGAGGTACTTTGATTTCCCATCTGTCTTTGTGCCTCTGGAGTTTCACAGGGAGAAAAGTAGGATCCCCAGGACATTCCTGGGTTCCCTCGACGTACAACCTAATATTGTCAGAACTACACTTCAATTTCTAAAAGATACAACTAATTCAAACAGATACTGCTATCCTAAAAACTCTTCTTAACCATAAAACAGTATATATTGAGTACACAGACATAAAGCTAGGAGACTTTCTTTTCTTTTCTTTTTTTTTTAGTAGCAGAAGACTTTCCAAAAAAAAAAGGAAAGTTCACATTCCGTACGTTACAGTAATCTTATTATGCTAGACACATTTTGGTTTGGCCTCAGGATCACTTAAAAATAAGTTAGAAATAATTTTATAATCAGAAAAAAAAGTTTAAATAGTTTACATTTTAAATTTTTTTTAATTTAAGATGTTTAGCATGAAACAAAAATTGTTACTTAGAAAAAAGGTAAAATTCAGTGAACATAGTACATACCAAGCTTCAGGGAGCAAAACAGAATATTCATGTGGAGAAGTGGTCTCTGGGAAATTGGAGAGAATCACAAGGCGATGAGGAAGCAGGTCAGGTCCATGGTAAGTGAACAGAATTTCTAGGGCTTGTACATTACTTTCCTGTACAGAAGGCAAGGGCAAGTTTCTAATGTGAACCTTAGAAATAAAGGAGTGATTTTGTATGACAACATTCAAAACGTTAAAATTAACTTTTTTATGCAGTTCTGATATGAAGTGCTTTCAAAGATTCCTGATTTTTCCAGGTCTGTATCACTTTTCTCAACCTAATGCTCTAAAAATTATTTTTAGAACTCAGAATGATAAATAAAAATTTTTTTAACATGATTCTATTTTCTCTACATTTATTAATATAGTACAACACAAAAAGGAAATGTAATGATATATGCATGCAATAACATTAACTGCATGGCTCAAAGACTTAGAAAGTGTTAATAACCATAACTGTTTTATTTACAAAAAAGAAATTACCCGAGCATAAGTTCTTGCTGAGAGAACAATATTCTGATTTCTGAACTTCTTAAAGAATTCAGCATCATATCTCTGTTCAGATGCAGGAGGCACTCCGAGGATTTCCTGAGGGGAAACAGTGATTTAATGGAAAGGCTTTTAAATATGGGTGACAAGAAAATATTAAAAACCATCACAACTCTGCCTACCTAAATAAATAAGCCCTGAATTAATTAAACTCTCAACTGTTAACTAAAGTACTACATCTGTATTCTTGTCTTTATTTGGAAAATGGCTATATTTATAAATGCTGTAAATTAAAAAAAAAATCCAGAAGTAAATGAAATAGGCAGTAAAATTACAGTAGGGTAGGACAACCAAAATCCACCACCTGGTAAAATCAAATAAGCAACAGTTATACATGGCTATGTACTATGGGCACCTGTCATATCTGTATGAGAACTTTAGATTAACTTTACTGCTGCTGGAGTGATCTATGTAAATTGCAGATTGAACCATTCATTCTTTAATCAGATATTTATTAGGTGTCAATAATGTGCAAGGGGCACTGTGATAGGCAGTGGTGATACAATGAACAATCATCAGCTTCCCTGCTCTCCAAGTGGCTCAAAATCTAGTAGGGAAGACGAACAAGCAAAAAGAACAGGTAAAGGGAAACACAGAGGAAGGGTGCTAAAACTAGTCCTGGGAGGACAGGGAAGGCCTCCCAGAAGGGACGCCAAAGCTGAAACATAAAGAATAAACAGGAGTTAGCCATGGCAACGGCAAGTGTACATCTCCCCACTACAATGGATAACTTCAGGCTCATTTCTCTTGTGTCTGTGCTGAACCCCAGATACCTAGCATGCTGGCTTTCACATAATAAATAGCCGATAAGTATTTGTTAACTGCATTAACTTACTGAGACAGGAAAGAGGGAAGAAAGAGGGTGTTCAGAGGAGGTTCTTGCTTCCTATTTATTTAGACAAAATACTAACCTTCTCTAAGCCTCACATCCATAAAACTGAGAGGATAACAATACCTGCCTCAAAGGGCTGTCAAGAAATAATCTGAATTAAGTACCTAAGACACTGGCGGGCAAACAGTAAGTCCTCAACAAATGTGCTGGTATTTTTTAAGGTATTCTGTTAACTACTGGTTTCTTCAAATATTTCCTGAGCTCCTTAACAAGCCAGGTCTCGTTCTGAGCTCTGGTGATACTGCAGCAAACAAGACAAGACCCTTACCCTTATGGAGCTTCTATGCTTGCATCCCGCCCCCCCGCATAGTAGGCCTATAGCTCCCTAAGTCAGCCTCCCTTTTTTTAAGGACTAGTTGAAATATCACTTCCTACACAGAGTCTTCTTGGACATCCCCAGGAAAAATTTAATGTTTTGCTCCATTATGCTCCCTCATCAATTCTTCATATCTTCATTATCATCACTAACTGCCCATATAATGAGGACTCCACAAGGACTATTCCTTGTTCATCTCTCTACCACCAGCACTGGCATAATATTTGGCATACAGTAGAAACTCGTGTAAAATTTAAATAAATCTATTTTTATCTAAGTTATCACAGAATTAATAAAATAAGCCATCCCCTATGATTAAAATGCAATGCCTATCTCTACCGCTATCTAGCTGGTTAGTCCTTGTATCAGAACATCTTCGTTTCTAAGTTTTAACGGCCAAGTTCATCAACTTCACCTACTTTTCAAAAGCTTAACTTAATTCCATTTTTGTGGGCTCAACAAATACTTTAAATTTCACTATTACCATGTAATAATAAATGCACTTACTACTGTCAAATAGGAAATAGCAATTCAATAACTAAAAAATAATAAAATAAAATTAACTGGAACGTGAAACTCTGAATATTTTATGGAACTTTTTTTTTAAGATCTCATCAGTGAAACTAAAGCTAAGTATAAAAAATAATAAACTATATCTGTACCAACATCAGTAATTCACAACATGCTTTTATATATTACATCAGTATCACAGAACTCGGACATAATAAAAGGATACGCTTTAATATAATATGACCATCCAACAGTCAAACTAGTTGTACTACAGATAAAACTATTAGGAATGTTTTGTAACTTATTTGTATGAAGTGATATACTAATTACCATGTTTACTAATAACCAGAGAAATAGTCCTCTTTTGTCACTAGTATTTTGTTTGAAAACATTCTATTGTATTAACAGCTGGAGAATCAAATGCTTTTATTTGTTTGCAGGCATCACAAGTACTAAGTACCTCCATTACTATGGGGACGGGCATCACGTTATCAAATGTGATGCTTACTGAGTCCCTGCTATGTGCCAATACCAAAAGCCACGGTGTGCCCACAGAAGGGAGGCTGAGACAGATGGAGGAAGTAAACTGCAAATGAAGTCAAATTTCAAAGGTGGGAAATTTATACTAAATCCTGGGTAACGTAAGCTATGAGGGTCATGTGAAAAAGCAATCTAAACTACGTCTATTTTATGAAATGCTTCTCATGCCTTTAACGATACCTAAATCTCATGGTACAGAGTGCTACTGAAATGCCCAACATGGGACATTTGTGTTTGTGGTCCTGAAGAAACAATTCTGAAGTATGCTTTAAGTTCAAGTGACTAACTCTGGCCGTAATTAGGATCAAAGTTTAACCAACTAAATTCAAACCACTAATAAATCATTAAAATTAAACAAGTCAGAAATATTCATATTAGGATTATTAAAACCCAGTGTATACTGAATTTGGTACTGTAGACAGCTATATGCCATAACCTAAAGTTTAAATGTAAAATAAAAGTAAATGAAAAGGATCATAAACCTAGGAAACATAGATGCTCTGAGATGGCTAACGCATTTCTACTCCCTAGACTAACAAAGCAACTTCTAGCCTTTCATGAATCTCTAAATTTTACCAAAACTGATGTATAAGAGAACCTGCTTCTATACAAAATGAATTTTTCCCACATAAATAGTTCTAAAGACCAAGAATATCAGATATGAAGGCAGCCTCAGCATTTATAATGACAGATCAAATGAACATAATTGGTTTGATTAAAACTACTCCTTACCTCATATGTTGCGAGTCGATCTAAGTAGGTTAATAATTTCAGTCTACAACGGCAAAGTTCCTTTTGTTCCAGTGTTAACCTGTTTTGAACAACTGTATTAGGCCACTTATATTTACCTACAAGCACACTTCTCTAATATCTAAAATAGAATAAAAATGATCAATATTCCATTAAGCCTCAAATTCATGGAACAGTACACAAAAGCACAAGGATAAAACAATACTAAATGCATTTGATTTAAGTTGCCGAAATAATGTACAGCAATTGTCACTAGTAAAGAACACACTT
The DNA here is from genome assembly GCF_965194805.1 of Balaenoptera borealis. NCBI lineage: Eukaryota > Metazoa > Chordata > Mammalia > Artiodactyla > Balaenopteridae > Balaenoptera > Balaenoptera borealis. The sequence continues at coordinate 80,760,842 of NC_138871.1, read as the reverse complement.
GGATTACTAGTTATTTTAAAGAAATTACCAAATGAACAGTAATAAATCATTTACTTTGAAAAGTTCACTAATTTAAGTAGTTCTTGTCTCTTCCTGAGCTCCTTCTCCTTTTTCTTCTCGGCAGGCTCTTCATCAGCTGGGGAAAGCTCCTCGTAGGAGATACCGTCAATGTCCATTTCACCAAGTAGTGTAAATCTGTGAGAAAAAAAGAAAACCCAAATCTGTGTATTTTTTTTAATTTCATATAGTGAAGAAGTACCTTCTCCTACTTTGATTTTATTACATTGGTTTCTGCAGAAACAGAAACAACCAATTATTTGAAAGAAAGCTTTTGCTATTTATTATAAGCAAACCGATTCTTTCATTTATATCCATAGGATGGGCAAAAAGTCATCAGTAATCATCACATGTAGAAACTCTGAATATCAAGAAAATGAAAACTGCTTAGGAAAACATGGGAGGTTATAGTCACCCAATGTGAAACAGCCTATGAAGAAAACGTTGCCCAGAGTTTACAATGTGAATCACTTCTATTTAAGGTCTTAAAATGGTAATGAATGTCAGTCTCATTTAAATTACTTATCAAATACACTATCACATTTATATCCCCCCGAAAGTTCCAAATGTTTGATGAACAGCAGCCCTTGTCAAACAACTTTATTACTGTTATTAACTGACATTTGTAGGGTGCTTAAAAGTTTATGAGGTGACTCCCTCTTGCGAGAGCACCGGAATCACAACAAACTGCTGAACAATCAATGACAGAAAGACACTGGAACTCACCAAAAAAGATACCCCACATCCAAAGACAAAGGAGAAGCCACAATGAGATGGTAGGAGAGGCACAATCACAAAAAAATCAAATCCCATGACCACTGGGTGGGTTACTCACAAACTGGAGAACAATTATACCACAGAAGTCCACCCACGGGAGTGAAGGTTCTGAGTCCCTCCCAGAGTCAGGCTTCCCACCCTGGGGGTCTGGCAACTGGAGGGGGAATTCCTAGAGAATCAGACTTTGAAGGCTATTGGGATTTGATTGCAGGACCTCAACAGGACTGGGGAAAACAGAGACTCCACTCTTGGAGGGCACACACAAAGTAGTGTGCGCACTGGAACCCAGGGGAAGGAGCAGTGACCCCATAAGAGACTGAACCAGACCTACCTGCTAGTGTTGGAGGGTCTCCTGCAGAGGCAGGGGGTGGCTGTGTCTCACCATGAGGACAAGGACACTGGCAGCAGAAGTTCTGGGAAGTACTCCTTGGTGTGAGCCCTCCCAGAGTCCACCATTAGCTCCACCAAAGAGCCCGGGTAGGCTCCAGTGTTGGTTTGCCTCAGGCCAAACAACCAACAGGAAGGGAACCCAGCCCACCCATCAGCAGACAAGCAGATTAAAGTTTTACTGAGCTCTGCCCACCAGAGCAACAGCCAGCTCTACCAACCACCAGTCCCTTCCGTCAGGAAACTCGCACAAGCCTCTTAGATAACCTCATCCACCAGAGGGCAGACAGCAGAGGCAAGAAGAATTAAAATCCTGCAGCCTGTGGAAGAAAAACCACATTCACAGAAAGATAGACAAGATGAAAAGGCAGAGGGCTATGTACCAGATGAAGGAACAAAATAAAACCCTAGAAAAACAACTAAATGAAGTAGAGATAGGCAACCTTCCAGAAAAAGAATTCAGAATAATGATAGTGAAGATGATCCAGGACCCTGGAAAAAGAATGGAGGCAAAGATTGAGAAAATGCAAGAAATGTTTAACAAAGACCTGGAAGAATTAAAGAACAAACAAACAGAGATGAACAATACAATAACTGAAATGAAAAATACACTAGAAGGAATCAATACCAGAATAACTGAGGCAGAAGAACGGATAAGTGACCTGGAAGACAGAATGGTGGAATTCACTGCTGTGGAACAGAAGAAAGAAAAAAGAATGAAAAGAAATGAACACAGCCTAAGAAACCTCTGGGACAACATTAAACGCAACAACATTCGCATTATAGGGGTCCCAGAAGGAGACGAGAGAGAGAAAGGACCTGAGAAAATATTTGAAGAGATTATAGTCGAAAAGTTCCCTAATATGGGAAAGGAAACAGCCACCCAAGTCCAGGAAGGGCAGAGAGTCCCATACAGGATAAACCCAAGGAGAAACATGCCGAGACACATAGTAATCAAAATGGCAAAAATTAAACACAAAGAAAAATTATTGAAAGCAGCAAGGGAAAAACGACAAATAACATACAAGGGAACTCCAATAAGGTTAACGGCTGATTTCTCAGCAGAAACTCTACAAGCCAGAAGGGAGTGGCATGACATATTTAAAGTGATGAAAGGGAAGAACCTACAACCAAGATTACTCTACCCGGCAAGGATCTCATTAAGATTTGATGGAGAAATCAAAAGCTTTACAGACAAGCAAAAGATAAGAGCACCAGCACCACCAAACCAGCTCTACAACAAATGCTGAAGGAACTTCTCTAAGTGGGAAACACAAGAGAAGAAAAGGACCTACAAAAACAAACCCAAAACAATTAAGAAAATGGTAATAGGAACATAAGTATCGATAATTACCTTAAACGTGAATGGATTAAATGCTCCAACCAAAAGACACAGGCTCGCTGAATGGATACAAAAACAAGACCCATTTATATGCTGTCTACAAGAGACCCAATTCAGACCTAGGGACACACACAGACTGAAAGTGAGGGGATGGAAAAAGATATTCCATGCAAACGGAAATCAAAAGAAAGCTGGAGTAGCAATACTCCTATCAGATAAAATAGACGTTAAAATAAAGAATGTTACAAGAGACAAGGAAGAACACTACATAATGATCAAGGGATCAATCCAAGAAGAAGATATAACAATTATAAATATATATGCACCCAACATAGGAGCACCTCAATACATAAGGCAACTGCTAACAGCTATAAAAGAGGAAATCGACAGTAACACAATAATAGTGGGGGACTTTAACACCTCACTTACACCAATGGACAGATCTTCCAAACAGAAAATTAATAAGAAACACAAGCTTTAAATGACACAATAGACCAGATAGATTTAATTGATATTTATAGGACATTCCATCCAAAAACAGCAGATTACACTTTCTTCTCAAGTGCACACAGAACATTCTCCAGGATAGATCACCTCCTGGGTCACAAATCAAGCCTCGGTAAATTTAAGAAAACTGAAATCATATCAAGCATCTTTTCCTACCACAACGCTATGAGATTAGAAATCAATTACAGGGAAAAAAAACGTAAAAAACACAAACACATGGAGGCTAAACAATACGTTACTAAATAATCAAGAGATCATTGAAGAAATCAAAGAAGAAATCCAAAAATACCTAGACACAAATGACAATGAAAACACGACGATCCAAAACCTATGGGATGCAGCAAAGGCAGTTCTAAGAGGGAAGTTTATAGCAATACAATCTTACGTCAAGAAACAACAAACATCTCAAATAAACAACCTAATCTTATACCTAAAGGAACTAGAGAAAGAAGAACAAACAAAACCCAAAGTTAGTAGAAGGAAAGAAATCATAAAGATCAGAGCAGAAATAAATGACAAAGAAACAAAGAATAGCAAAAATCAATAAAACTAAAAGCTGGTTCTTTGAGAAGGTAAACAAAATTGATAAACCATTAGCCAGACTCATCAAGAAACAGAGGGAGAGGACTCAAATCAATAAAATTAGAAATGAAAAAGGAGAAGTTACAACAGACACCGCAGAAATACAAAGCATCCTAAGAGACTACTACAAGCAACTCTATGCCAATAAAATGGACAACCTGGAAGAAATGGACAAATTCTTAGAAAGGTATAACCTTCCAAGACTGAACCAGGAAGAAATATAAAATATGAACAGACCAATCACAAGCACTGAAATTGAGACTGTGATTAAAAACCTTCCAACAAACAAAAGTCCAGGACCAGATGGCTTCACAGGTGAATTCTATCAAACATTTAGAGAAGAGCTAACACCCATCCTTCTCAAACTCTTCCAAAAAACTGCAGAGGAAGGAACACTCCCAAACTCATTCTACGAGGCCACCATCACCCTGATACCAAAACCAGACAAAGATACTACAAAAAAAGAAAATTACAGACCAATATCACTGATGAATATAGATGCAAAAATCCTCAACAAAATACTAGCAAACAGAATCCAACAACACATTAAAAGGATCGTACACCACGATCAAGTGGGATTTATCCCAGGGATGCAAGGATTCTTCAATATATGCAAATCAATCAATGTGATACACCATATTAACAAACTGAAGAATAAAAACCATATGACCATCTCAATAGATGCAGGAAAAGCTTTTGACAAAATTCAACACCAATTTATGACAAAAACTTTCCACAAAGTGGGCATAGCGGGAACGTACCTCAACATAATAAAGGCCATATATGACAAACCCACAGCAAACATCATTCTCAGTGGTGAAAAACTGAAATCATTTCCTCTAAGATCAGGAACAAGACAAGGATGTCCACTCTCACCACTATTATTCAACATAGTTTTGGAAGTCCTAGCCACGGCAATCAGAGAAGAAAAAGAAATAAAAGGAATACAAATTGGAAAAGAAGTAAAACTGTCACTGTTTGCAAATGACATGATACTATACATAGAGAATCCTAAAGATGCCACCAGAAAACTACTAGAGCTAATCAATGAATTTGGTAAAGTTGCAGGATACAAAATTAATGCACAGAAATCTCTTGCATTCCTATACACTAATGATGAAAAATCTGAAAGAGAAATTAAGGAAACACTCCCATTTACCATTGCAACAAAAAGAATAAAATACCTAGGAATAAACCTACCTAAGGAGACAAAAGACCTGTATGCAGAAAACTATAAGACACTGATGAAAGAAATTAAAGATGATACCAACAGATGGAGAGATCTACCATGTTCTTGGATTGGAAGAATGGATATTGTGAAAATGACTATCCTACCCAAAGCAATCTACAGATTCAATGCAATCCCTATCAAATTACCAATGGCATTTTTTACAGAACTAGAACAAAAAGTCTTAAAATTTGTATGGAGACACAAAAGACCCCAAATAGCCAAAGCGGTCTTGAGGGAAAAAAATGGAGCAGGAGGAATCAGACTCCCTGACTTCAAGCTATACTACAAAGCTACAGTAATCAAGATAATATGGTACTGGCACAGAAACAGAAATGTAGATCAATGGAACAGGATAGAAAGCCCAGAGATAAACCCACGCACCTATGCTCAACTAATCTATGACAAAGGAGGCAAGGATATACAACGGAGAAAAGACAGTCTCTTCAGTAAGTGGTACTGGGAAAACTGGACAGCTACATGTAAAAGAATGAAATTAGAACACTCCCTAACACCATACACAAAAATAAACTCAAAATGGATTAGAGACCTAAATGTAAGACCAGACACTATAAAACTCTTAGAGGAAAACATAGGAAGAACACTCTTTGACATAAATCACAGCAAGATCTTTTTTGATCCACCTCCTAGAGTAATGGAAATAAAAACAAAAATAAACAAATGAGACCTAATGAAACTTAAAAGTTTTTGCAAAGCAAAGGAAACTACAAACAAGACAAAAAGACAGCCCTCAGAATGGGAGAAAATATTTGCAAACGAATCAACAGACAAAGGATTAATCTCCAAAATATATAAACAGTTCATGCAGCTCAATATTAAAAAAACAAACAACCCAATCCAAAAATGGGCAGAAGACCTAAATAGACATTTTTCCAAAGAAGATACAGATGGCCAAGAAGCACATGAAAAGCTGCTCAACATCACTAATTATTAGAGAAATGCAAATCAAAACTACAATGAGGTATCACCTCACACCAGTTAGAATGGGCATCATCAGAAAATCTACCAACAACAAATGCTGGAAAGGGTGTGGAGAAAAGGGAACCCTCTTACACTGTTAGTGGGAATGTAAATTGATACAGCCACTATGGAGAACAGTATGGAGGTTCCTCAAAAAACTAAAAATAGAACTACCATATGACTCAGCAATCCCATTACTGGGCATATACCCTGAGAAAACCATAATTCAAAAAGACACATGCACCCCAATGTTCACTGCAGCACTATTTACAACAGCCAGGTCGTGGAAGCAACCTAAATGCCCATCGACAGACGAATGGATAAAGAAGATGTGGTACATATATACAATGGAATATTACTCAGCCATAAAACGGAACAAAATTGGGTCATTTGTAGACACATGGATGGATCTAGAGACTGTAATACAGAGTGAAGTAAGTCAGAAAGAGAAAAACAAATATTGTATATTAACACATGTATGTGGAACCTAGAAACATGGTACAGATCAACTGGTTTGCAGGGCAGAAACTGAGACACAGATGTAGAGAACAAACATATGGACACCAAAGGGGGAAGGTGGTGGGGGGTGGTGGTGATGGTGGGATGAACTGGGAGATTGGGATTGACATGTAGACACTAATATGTATAAAATGGATAACTAATAAGAACCTGCTGTTTAAAAAAATAAATAAAATAAAATAAAATTCAAAAAAAAAGTTTATGAGGTGCTTTCACAAGATATATAACTTAATCAAGGTAATTCTCTGAAGAAGGACACAATGCTACAGATAAAGTAAGTGAATGAAGCTCAGACTTGCCTACAGTGGTTCAATTCACCGGTAAGCGCACCTAGGCGCATGCCGCCTTAACTTCACAGCTTAGAAACAGCCAGCATTCAACAAATGTTTGTAGAATTTGCTCTTTCCTTAGCATCAAGCTATCATATGTAAACGTATTTAACTTAAAGGAAAGAAAACTGACCTCAGATAAAAAAGCATTAACCAAAGGCAACTGCTTTATTGCAGAATAACCTAAATACAGAAAAGTTTACCCTTTCCAATGTCTCAGCTTAAAAGTTTTCACAAAGTCACCTTTACTTCTACCCACATCTTTCCGGAACCAACCTGCCATCATCTGCTCCTTTCCCTATGGCTAAAAGAGCCTCCAGGTCTGTGCCTTTTAATCCATATTGAAGCAGTTCTTTTGCAGCATCCACATTTTCAGGAACTCTTTCCAAGCACTCATGAAGAACCCAGGATCGTTTCTTTATTTTACTCTGGATATAGAGAAAATTAAAAAACAGAGGCATTAAAGAAATCATGACAACTGAGACCTGAGACCTGCCTTCTAGAATTATAAAGCTATACGTAAGAGAGTAGAGCTACCTGAAACCTTGGCCACAAGCAGCTGCTAGAGCATCTCAACATTAAAAAGCTACTTTCCTAGCAGTGATTAGGACTGGGTATAGGGCATGTGATTCCAACTGCTTTCTTTCTTCGTCTAATGAAACACACTGAAACACAAAGTTCAGTACTCTTTTTTGGAAACATAAAAAGCTCTTTCCAAACTTTTTAGTTGCTCTTTAGTTTGCATTTGGGCTGTATAGAAGAGTAGAAAATAAAGAAGTAAGGCAAGATTGATCTTCTTGTAACAAACACGTTTAACTTTGAAACAAAAACTAATGAGGCATAGCAAGTCAAGGTTCTGTATTTACTTGACCATGAGATGTATTCCAAAGCACAGATGATAATTTAATCATAAAAAGTCATGGTATGTTGTTCCTTGGAAAGACGAAGGGCCCATGTGTACTTCCCTCCCAACAGCTTCCTCTGACTCCATTCAAAATTCCTGACTTGCCCTCTTTCCTAGAAAGAGTCCTTGTGGATACAAATTTAGGGTAAAATCTGACTAATACCCTACACATTCCTTTACACATTCCTTCATATCAATTCTTTCCTCAAATGTCTCTGAACTCACATCCCCTTCTCCACATCTATGGCCTCCGTATCAGTCCATGTCATTGACACATAACAACTGGGACACTGCAGGAGTCTCTTGCCTTTGGCAAGGTTTCCCACCTGAACCCAAATCAATGTATCTTTCTAATCAATATGCCCCAATGTTCACCATCATGGAATCTCAGATCCAACAGACTGGTTTCCTTGCAGAGCCATTCATCCAGGAAATATTTACTGAGTACTTTTTGTGTGCCATGAAAATAGAGCAATGAATAAGCCAGATTTAGTCACTTGCCTCATCAGTCATGCTCATTTTCTTTTAATTTGCTCATACAACTTGTCCCATTAAGAATGCCTTCCTCTCTTCTAGCTCTACTTTGAATCCTTTCAAACCCCTGCCCAAAACATCTTCACTATATGAAGACTTCCATAACCAGAGTCTATAAGGATTGCTACCTTCACTGGGTTCCCACAGCATTTGTCTGCAATCTTCTTGCATGGTCATTTCTATAATGAAGGCATAAAGCTTGTCTTCTCGGTAAGATTATAAACTCCCTGAAAGCGAAGGCCATATTTATGCCACTCCTGTACCCCTTTACCATTCCTGGCATAGTGCTTTTACTCTTCACTGCCTATTTATTTTGCTGAATTAAGTATTTCCCCCAATAAAAAATGTACATAATTTGTCTCTCCTAACATTTGTCAGCTCCTTCAGAGACCAAATCTGCTTTCTACTGTGTTACAGAAAAGGCCATTAAGTGGATATACATGAACTCATGAGTTCACTGTCCTGAGTCACAAAAGAAAGAAAGATAATATAGGTTTGCTGTTCTGATATTCTAAAGAAAATACAAGCAACTTTGTCTTCTTCCTTTATTTCATAATCTTTCATGCGCTCTCAACTCTGATATCTTACTTGTATTAACAGTTCATCTTCCTGTTTGGTTGAAGCATCAACTTCTTACACACAACTTTTTCAGATTACGTTTTGATTTATTTTTAATTACTCATGTACGTGAATTTTTAGGGAAAACAACTACCATGAATATTTCCCAACACTTCTTAGAATATTCCTAAATGCAAAGGTATTTGCCTTCCTAAATGTCACATGAGAAGTCAGCACCTTCTAAAAACAGGTATGTATGAGTCCAACTACTTGCTTACAAAGGTGCCAATGATTCAAATAAACAGCCAACATAGTAACTCTAACTGTGGCAGCACATAGCAGGAAGGATTTAACTGTAGGATTTAAGCAAAAAGGGGGTATTTGGCAAGCTCGATATGACAGTTATCTATTTATTGCCTCTCAGCCTTAAAAGCACTCTTCAGAGCCAGCTATGGGATAAACAGCCTTTCCCATTTGCGGCTGACACGATATTAAGCCTTGTCACCAGAGGGCGCTGGAGGCCACTGCAGAGGAAGAGGCTCTGGTCTCTGGTCCACATGTGCGCTGGTTCTGTTCTTCCCGCTCCTCTGTCTTGGCAATGCCGGCAGGCGACATCAGGTGGTGCTTACTTCCCCCTCCCTCCTTTGGAGGACAACTTCCCACTTGGTGTCAGCTGCAGTCCCATGGACAGATTCCTCCCCAGCGAACCCTCCCAGACACCTGAAGGGGAAGCTCCCTAAACTAGGCTCGCCTACACTCTGGGGGGAATTTTTTCCTTTTCAGTCCTGGCCACGGTTCCTTATCTACCAGCCTTCATGCTGGCGGGGGGCTCCCTACTTAGCAGCCCCTGGGGTTTCCCGACCCCCCAACCTCAGTTCACGGCCACCCTAGCAACAGGCATCCAGCTGGCCCACCCATCCCACCTCTCCCTGCCTGCCAGCCTTGGCTGCTATGGGCCAGCCGTGGCCTCAGGCATTCCAGAGAATGCCCTTCCGTCCAATGTGCTGCAGCCACTCTTTGTCCAATGAAGCCTGGATCCCAGCCCAGGGGGAGCCCTCCCTTCCGAGTTTGCTCCCTCCTTGGGTACGTTCCGTTCAGCCCCAGGGTGTTCCTTAGAGATCTCTTTGCCCTCATATAGTTAATCTCTCGTTACTAGAAAATAGTAATTCTCCATATTAAAACTGTTCCTGTTCAAATTACTGTGTGGTTCCTGACTTCTGACAGGACCCTGACTGATGGAGGTGAACAGAGGTTAACTGAGGTAGATGAAGGGAAAGGATTAGGCCAAGACCAGGCAGATGGCTGGTTTATCAGTGAATATTTGGTCACATGTCTTCTGCACCAACGTCCAGCTGCAGGGCCGACAGAACCTGATAAGATAATTTTTCAAGGTAGAATAAAACACTTCATATAGAAAAGTCAGCAGTGAAAAGTACTCCAATATGAAGCCCTACAGCCAAAAGTTATTCCGTAAGTTTGAATTTTACTGCATGTTACCAAAAATTTTAAACATACCAAGTAATTCTGAATTGAAGCAATGTTGACAGCTGACTTCCTCCACTGCCTCTGATACACCAGGTCAGTATCCAGGCCGTAGGTCTGAGCCAGAGACAAGGCTTCCTCATACTCTTCATTTTCGATCTTTGGACAAGGAAATGGAACAGGAATGTGACATTACCGAGCAGTCTGCAGCGTCAATATGATGATAGAATGAATGATGACAGCGTAGGTCATTCCTAACCACCTTCATGTGCACTGTGGCACCAGAAGGTCACAAACATGACCAGGGGCAGATAGATCAAGTATTTCTTTTAAGCGCTTTAACAGAAAGATGAGAAACAGAGGTGAAATACCCATGGTTATAAAGTAAAATGGCAAAACTAGGACGAGCAGGGCGGCCCGACTCCTCGTCCAGGACTCCGCTTGTGACACTGCAGCACAAACACGTGGCATACTCAGTGTTGATCAAATCTGCTTCCCAAGCAAACCCTGGACTAGAAAGCAAGTCTGCAGGGCTTCCCTCATCTGCTGCAGTCTGAGGAGACGGCTGTACTTCAACACAGAAGAAGTGAGAGCTGAAGGCCACCACGAAGTGGAGCGAACACCTGGGCAGAGCCACCAAGTGGACAATCGGTCCCCACGAACTCACCTCCCATCCACTGCCCTTACTGTGACTGCTCAGGCACAAAGACCAGCATTATTCTCAGCAGCTTTATCATACTGACATGGCTAAGATGTCAACGAGAATAACAATCCCTCTTTAAATTTCTTCCTTTATTAAAAAAAATAGTTTTTTTTCTCAATAGAGGCAAATCAAATCTGATGCTGTGACCGTGGACAGTAAGGGGACACCCTCACCTTCCTCTGGTAGAGCTCCTCTGGGGTCGTAGACCGCAGGCTCACCAGGCGGTAGTTTTTAGTAATGGTTCGCGGGCGTTTCCGGGCTGGTGCGAACCGCTCCATCTCGGTCACTAAGTACAAGCCCTGCTTTATATAACCGAAGTAGCGAGCCTTGGCAGACATTTCCGGATCGGAATCCGAATCCTCTTCTCCTTCACCTTCTTCTCCCGCCCTCGTCTCCAAACGAGATCGTTTGGGGGCAAGTTTAATCTCGCACTGAATTGAAAAAGGAGATGTTGAATGAATAGTGAGGAACTAAAGATAAGTTTTTAGAGCCAATGAGAAAAATATTTTTAATTCTACTCTGGTTTGATTCATTACATCAGCCGTGGGATTAAAACTAAGAATGGAATTCAAAGAAACCCAACAACAAATGCTATATATTTACATCAATAGCTCCAGAAATATGCACAGAAGTTATTGGCTCCAAATCTCTAAAACTAAAGCCTGTTTTAATAATAGGTCATTAATACGGTCTTGTAAAATATATACCTGGTAATTATTTTAGGGAAATAAAGGAGTTGAGAATGTTAATTTCTTTCTTTTTGATATTTTTGTACCTGCTGTGAAAAGATGATTTTTTTCCATCTATTTAGCAACATGAACATGAAGGTATTTATTTGCTTTATCAAGAATAGCTCCTCCTCCTCCCCCAGCTTTTAAACAATGTCTTCACAAAGTTCTGAGTCTGAAGGCTGCCTGTTAAAGATAACTTTCATTCCAGACCTAACAGAGTTGCCTTCGATTTTAAGCCCTGGTTCTCTTTAAAGAACATCTTTAGACTCGGTACCAAACTTAAGGGTAGAAGACATTTGTCAGTCTGCACTGAAGTGAAGGCTATTGAAGGCCATTACCTTGAAAGACTTAAAATAATTTTAAATGACCAAAACATAACTTTAAGATATTAGCCTCTTTTCAAATTTTTTGTCATGATAAACAAGTTTTTCTTAATAAAAGAACCAAAAGTTTTAAGCTGTCATATTTCATAGGAATAGGTTAAAGACTGTATTTCTTAGGTAGTGATATTATTTATATTTTTAAGATAACTAATCCAGGAAAAGAGAAAAGCTATCATGTCAATGAGGAAGAAATGCTTTACAGAGAGCAAAATGACTATAAATGTTCTTCATTCTTATACAAATGCAATTTTTTAAATTGTCTAAACAATAGATCTTTTTTATGCTGCACCCAAGTTCTGATTCCATTAACAAATTTTTCTTTTTAAAGACAAGATTAAATAATGGGATAACCAAAATTAAAATCAGATATTTAGATTTTGGGGGTAATAAATGTTTACTCTCAAACACACTGATTGCTTTAAAAGGGAAAGCCTTACCTCCAAAATTAAAAACCCCCCATCATGGGTAGCAGTGACTTGAGGGGATGGTTCAAACCATTCACAGGATTTTCCCAGTAAATTCTTCAAAGTTTTCACCGACGAAACAGTCAAAGCACCAGAGCAGCGAGCCAAAATCACTGCACTGTCCACCCACCAATTCACATCTATCAGTGGGTAAAAGGACTCTTTATCTAATGGGGGGAAAAGTAAATCAATACAAATCCATCTGTCAATGTGGTTTAAATACAACACACTTAGTCCAATAATCAATCTTAAAACCATATGAGTCCTAAAGGTATGACAAATAATAAGAAAAAATAAAATGTAAGTCACCACTCAGATTTTTACTCAAGTAGAAGATACAGAATGGTAATTTATTTAATGAACATCTGAATGCCAACAATTTGCCAAAGTCCATAGTTCTAGGGATGCAGAGGTAAATATATGAAGGTCTTTCTGCTCAAAAAATGAAAAATATTCAGAGATACATCACCATTTTCAACATATAAAAAAAGGTAGGTGCATACTGAGAAATGGCAGACTCAGGAAGAACTCTGACCTCCCTCTGGAGCAGGTCCTGAGATCCTCAGGTGAGAGGCACCTTCTTTATATCTCGAGGAAAGGAGCAGCCTTACTCCAAAGATGGAGGGAAGCCAAGAAAAATGGAAACAAACAGGCCTTGCTAAGTTCCTCCCAGTCTACTACCCTTAGCTCAGACCCTTTGGTCTCTCATGTCTTTCTACAACTTTCCACTCTTCACCCAACCTAGTATAAAACTGATCAGGTTTAACTGTTCCTCAGGTCTTCATTTCCTTATGAAGGTTCCTGTGTCCCTAAAACATATTAAATAAATGTGTATGCTTTTTTCTTTTTGTTAGTCCAATTTACTGGGTCTCAGCTGGAGAATCTAGTAGGGTAGTAGGAAAAAGAGCTTTTTCCTCCGCTATACTTGCAACTAATCAGAAAGAGGAAAACATATTCAAGACCAGAAAGGAATTTCAGGGGTTGGGGGAGGGTGGATAGAACTGAACTGTGGTTCACCAAATTAAGGCATTCAAAAGGAAATGGCATGATATTTACTATAATTTTATTGCCCTTTTATACCTTACTTGTTCCACTAAGGATCTGACGAGGTTTAAAGGTAATACACACAAAGTACACCATAAATTTTAAAATATATGTAAACACTTGACTAAGGAGATAGAGATTTTAAAATAGGAGGTTAATGGAATTCCCTGGTAGTCCAGTGGTTAGGACTGGGCACTTTCACTGCCGTCGGCACGAGTTCGATCCCTGCTTGGGGAACGAAGATCCCAGAAGCCATGCAGCACGGCCAAATTAAAAATAAAATAAAATAAAATAGGAGGTTAACTCCATGAGAATAACTCATTATTTTAATTAAAAAACAAAAACCATGACAACTCAACATTTTCTTCCGATTTAAGCCTAAAGCAATCTATATAAATAAGGAATTCCAAGAAAACATGAAAAGCAGTGTTCCTAGGCTTACAGCTTAATGTAATGCGGGATGAAAAGGAGCAAATCATTTAAATATGCAGTCAACTTTCTAATTTGACAAATTATATTTTTTCTAAAAAATGTTTTTCTGAATGAGTATTTCGGATGATTATTTAACAAAAGCGAATACATGAACAGGACACGTGATATTAACGAATCAATACTTTCAGGGTCTTTAAATGTGAATTAGAAGCATAATTTAATAAAGATTTTGAACCTTGTAACTATCACTAATTTTATAGGAGACACTTAAAAATTCAGCAGTGTTTAACTTGGGGAGTTTCACCTGAAGAAAAAGGAACCAATTACTCAAAGTAACTCAATATTTTAATTTTTGTTTTTAATTCTAATCTACCAATTAAATAATCACTATTGCTTTTAATTAAATGTAAATACTGGGTTTCTTTTCTATTTATAAAAGTAATACATGCTCACTGCTAAAAAAAAAAAAAAAAAAAAAAAGCTTAGATATGGAGATGTATGAAAAGAGAAAGTCCCTCCAACCTCTTATTACCTACCATCTACCACACCGGCACCCCAGTCCCAGAGATAACTACTCAGAGTTTACCCTTTGAGGAATCCCTTTCTGCTATCCCCTCCGTGCTCATTTACAAAGGAGTACACTTACGAGCTTTGAACTCAGTGTGCCATCTCCGCGCTGGCCTGTGGAGGGAGAGCCACGCTGCATGCCACAGGCTCTGCCTCAGCCTTGGGAAAACTCAAAATACTAACACCTGACGGTCAGAAAGCTGGATCTGCTGCCTTGTCCCCATCCTATGAAATCTTGGTGTTCCTTCCAAAATGAAGCAGAAGTATCTAGAGACTTTTATATGTAGGGTAGCTCAATATGCCACCCCAAAATGTGCCACTGTGGCATAATGATTATTTTGGGCTAGAGGCCACTGAGAAGAAGCAGACACAAGAAAAGCTCCCTGCCCTCTACCTATATGCGTAAAAGTAGGACATAAATTTACAAAGTCGTTCCCCTCTCCGCTCTCTACCACGAAGGAGAAGAGTTCATCACTGGAAACAAATTTAGACCCTTATGAGCCCAGAGACAGCACCGAAGGAATCTACATAACTAACTAGTGCTTATCTTCCATTACTTTCCCCACATGTTTGCCTTCCCACAATATGCCACTCCTAGAAACTCCAACTGCTTTTCCTTTGTCTTGTCACTTCCCTAAAAATTTACTGTTTCTTTGGTTAGATGCTGTATAAGCCCAATTTCCAACCATCCCTCGGAGTTACTCATCCCTGGGTACCTTCATGTATAAACTCAATGTACGTGCTAATAAACTTCTGCTTGTTTTTCTCTTATTAATCTGTCTTTTGTCAATCTAATTTTACAGAGCCCCAGCCAGAGAACCTAGGATAGTAGAAAGAAAAGGAGTTTTCCCTCCCCTACATGTATCATACCATCTAAAAAGCACCTGTATTAAACAACACGAGTCTCTTACGGTTTTAATCATCATACATCATAAAACTCACCTTTGATTTTTTTTCTCTTCTCAGTAGAGAGTCTCCAATCAGGATTAAGGTCATCATAGCCTGGCTGAATTTGAAAAACAGGCACATAAATTCTTGGATCAACAAGGTAAGAAAATTATAAGAACATCATCAAGAACTTTGGATTTTTCTTTTTTAACAAAAAACAGAAATGATGCTTTCCTTTCATCTCTTAGTTACACCTAGTTGAAATCTATTCTGCTCCAAGATCTTGAAAAGCAATTGTTCTTATACCTAAGATGTGCACATGCAAGTATTGTGACTCAATTTAATGAAGAAAGTAGCATGAATAAGAACTGTGATGGCAAGCATATAATTCATACAAATGAAAGCAGGATACACTAACAATTCTGCACACACACACGCACACCTGCACACTGGGAGGAGGACAGCCACGCTGCTATGACTAAAACACCAGCCTGGATGTAAGAGCTACCCTGCCGCTCGTAAGGCCAGCAACCCTCCAGGTCTCAGTTCCCACAGCTCTGAGGTTGGACTCCACAACTGCCGTGTCATCCCCAGTTCTAACTTTCTATGACTGAAAACCTATTGTACTAAGTCAAAAAATATAACCATGCAATCCTCAAATTCAACACATTCACAGTCTAATCTCACGGCAACACAATGTCCTGCCCACCTTTGTGAACGTGAGGACACACCGCGGTCTCTCAAGCATCACAAAACAACAGAGATTAAGCCACTGCCAGACATTTCCCAGGCCCACGTTAATTCCATAACCTCCAGAATCACAATAGTATGGGGGGAAAAAACAACAAAATATCAATTGGGGGTTATCTGAAATCTTAAGCCCAAAAAAAGTGATGCTGTACTTATGTCAAAATGTGCTTTTTCATCTTATGCAACAGAATAATTACCGATTTATCAGTGGCTTATACGTTAGGGTATTAAAACTGATATTTCTTTCCATACCCTGAGAGAACTTTCTGCTCTCCCCTACTATAAGTCGCTCAGAGCAGACCCTGAGAACAGAAGATATAATTCGCTAACTTTATCAGAAAAAAGTTGCCATAAAAGGCTATTTATATACTAGGCAAAGAAATGGATTGTCCTTAAGTATAAAAAAAAAAAAAAAATTAAGTTTCAAAAAATTAGAATAAGGTACGTATTACTGAAAATAATCAACTAAAATAAAATCTTATTTGACCATTAAAGGCACCTTAGAAGCTTCAGTAGCTCCGAACCACCAGCTGCACCTCCACCAACAGCACCAGAGGCGTGCCAGCGTTTATTTACATGATGCCATGTGTGCCTCCCCACGTACATTCTGGAGTACACAGGAAAGTATGGGATAACACTTTAGAACTTTAAGCCCCACAAACAACAACAATTACGATTCAGCCTTGGGTAAATTTAAGGACGTATAGATCACAAAGAAATTTAACAAGAACTCTTGAGAAAAAAATGTAAAAAGAAGTCATCTCATTGGCATAAGCACTTTGAGAATTCAAAGTGTGCTTGTCTTCATCAAAGTTAATGATGAGCAAGAGAACCATGAACAAGCAGTCCTAGTCTAGTAGAGCCAGTCTCCACACTCTGGGACTAGACCGTATGAACAAGCAGTGCTAGTCTAGTAGAGCCAGTCTCCACACTCTGGGACTAGACTGTATGAACAAGCAGTACTAGTCTCGTAGAGCCAGTCTCCACACTCTGGGACTAGACCGTATGAACAATCAGTACTAGTCTAGTAGAGCCAGTCTCCACACTCTGGGACTAGACCGTATGAACAAGCAGTACTAGTCTAGTAGAGCCAGTCTCCACACTCTGGGACTAGACCGTATGAACAAGCAGTGCTAGTCTAGTAGAGCCAGTCTCCACACTCTGGGACTAGACTGTATGAACAAGCAGTACTAGTCTCGTAGAGCCAGTCTCCACACTCTGGGACTAGACCGTATGAACAAGCAGTACTAGTCTCGTAGAGCCAGTCTCCACACTCTGGGACTAGACTGTTCCATGCAGATTGCTTAGATAATGGGTGTCTCTTGTGAAACCAATTTTAAACCCAAGGTGAAGATTTGTTCCTCTGCATCCAGGACTCTGTTAGTCATCCTTGGACTCCCACGTCTGTCAGTGCCCACCCCTGTCACAGTAGTTAAATGCTGAATGAGGGAATGAACTAATTAATCCTTTGAATCACTGAGCTCTAAGTAGAATGTCTAAGCTACAGAAAAATTAGTCGACATAGTACAAATATTCCTACACCTTCTCAAAAGTGTGGTTTCTTCTGCTATTTAGTCAATGAATACTGTGCACTTACACTATGAAAGAAAGAAGAAAAAAAAAAATCAGACATTACATGCCCTATACTCAAGCACATAGATGGCTAAGAAATGGGTATAACTAACTATAACCCAAGGTCAAATTTGGTAACTGCCCAAAAAAGAGGTATAGATAAAAGTACTAAGGGTCTTCAAAGGATCAAGAGATCATATTGGATACGGGCTTGAGAAAGATGAAGGGAGTTCAAGACGATCAAAGAAAGCCTGATGGTGTTATATATGTTTATGGCTGGATAAGACCTGGATGTGGAAAATGGGTGGAGGACAACGTTCCAGTGGGAGACCACAGTGTACACAGAAGGACACAGGTAGGGAAAGGCTAAGCTTATTCGGGAAAAAAAAGTAGGTCAAAGTACGGGACTACAAGGCATCATATTCTAATTATATGCATTTTTGTTTGTTTTAGGGTTTGGGGGGGAGGAGAGGATTAATGAAATCATTTTTTTTCATTGTGGTGAAATGAACATAAAATTAACCATTTTTAAATGAATAATTCAGTGGTATTTAGTACGTTCACAATGTCTGCCACCTCCATCTAGTTCCAAAACATTTTTTATCCCTTCAAAATAAAGCTTAGGCATTAGGCAGTTACTCCCTTTCCCCTTTCCCCAGCCGTAGCCACCACCAATGTGCCCTCTATCTCTGTGGATTTACCTATTCTGGGTATTTTGTATAAATGAATTCAAACAACCTTTTGTGTCTGGCTTCTTTCACTTATCATAATGTTCTCAAGGGTCATCCAAGTTGTGGCATGGATTGGTAGTTCATTCCTTTTTTATGGCTGCATAATATTCTATCGCAAGTATATAGCACAATTTGTCCATCCTTCTGTTAACAGACGTTTGGGTTGTTTCCAGCTTGCGGCTGCTGTGAACACGTGTGCGAATGTACTTGTTTGACTACCTGTTTTAAATTCTTTGGGGTATATACCTGTCTGTACTTTTGTCTTAGAAGTACACAGCAATTCAGTCTATATATCTGAACTAAGCGTTCAACTTCACAATATGTGGGAGTTTGATGACATTATCTGTACAGTATATTTAAGAAAGAAGCCCAAACAAAATCCCAAACTTACCTCTGCCTCAGGCAGCGTTGGCCTGCCAGACCAGCAACCTGACGGCTTGTCCCTTGCTGCTTTCTACACTGGCATTCCCACTGCTCCCCTTATACTATTCAAACTGGCCCCAACTTACCACCCTTCAGAGCCAAGGACTCTGTGAGGAGAACCATGACCTGGCTGTGCTTTATGACATCTGATCAAACTCTGTAGGCTGCTACTTTGAAGACAGGATCCCCAAGCTCCCAAGACCCCCAGGAAAGCGGGGGGTGGGGGGTACTCAGTCCCAGGACTATGTTGATATATCCTGAGCGGCAACCTCCACGCCACTCCTCTCTGTGTGACGTGCTACCGTATGTCTGAAAACAGCCTCCGGTGCCCTCACTTTATAGGGCAGCAGTAGCCTAGAGGAGGATGTCCTAAGGATACAGCTATAGATTTTGTTCCGAGAGGCTATTATGGCTAAAGCATAGAGCTTAAATCTGTTTTCTTCAGATTTAAGGATTTTATTTGCTGACTTTTTGTTTGTTTGTTTGTTTACAGCTAGAAGCTAAATATAACAAAGACCTTGTCGCCAACAGCATAAAAGCAACCTTTAAATGTTTATTCATTCCACAAACATTTATTATTAGTATTTAATACACCAAGTCCTTTGTTAGCTCTCAGGGAAGAAATGTATATTCAATTCAGCGCCTCTTCTCAAAGAGCTGACAGTCTAGTGAAGTTGTGAAAACAGCTGTGGTTTAGATCATGATTAATGACATGAACTGTCATCTTCCCATTTATCCTTCACTGATTCATCCACTTAACAAAATTAGGCCAGTACCTACTATGTGTCAAAGAGAAAATACAATCAAATGGAAAAGGTTAGTTTTGTGTCTACTACATCCAAGTAAGTACAAATAAGCAAGTAATAAAACTCCTTCAGAGAACAATTAAGGACAAAAATGAGATGTAAATATATAAACATAACATATGGGAAATGTTTGAAATGAAAATCACTTTGGCAATTTTACTATATATTCCAAACATGAACAAAACTTAATACAGATTTCTAGCCAGATGGATTTTCATACTGACAATGAAAGCCAAAGTATTTAATCAACTAAAAACTGGATAGAAGTAAATCAGAACGGGCACTTCCAAACTATCTTTAATCATTAGATTTTACAGAGAAAATCCTCATTCAAACAAAGCATATTATGAAAACTAATAAGGTAGCGTATTGCTTGAAGAAAGGCCCAGATGAGCTGAATTCACAATTTGGTAAAAGACTTTAAGTCTGTATAGTGCAACAGAAACATTAGTTTTTTTCTCAGGCAATGTTTAAGGTAAAGTTACAAGCTAACTATACACTATATACTATATATTCTATTTTAAACTAATTGCCTCTCCATTCATTTCCCAGAGTAGCCACAAAGAAATCCAAAGCCTGTCCTACTTGGCTGACCCAAGGTCACTTGATTAAACTGGACAAATGAGAAAAGAGCAGCTGTTTTAAGTGCTTTTCAGCTGTTTAAGAGTTCTTCAGTGATTTTCAGCCAGTGATGAATACATAAAGTGACACCATACATTTGGTAAGTGACAATATTATACCTCTCGCTTATTAATATGTTCACATTCCCAGTGTCTCTACATAATGAACTGCACAACTCCAGGTGTCATTTGGATAAACCACACGGGCTATCTCTCCCTGTTTTCCATTAACATCTTAACTAGTACCCAATTTGCCCACTTAAAGTCAGTACTTCTAAATATAAGCACCGTAAGAAGATTCTCTGGAAAAAAGGCTTGACCTACAAAGTCAGAGGACCTCAGTCAAAATGGAACACTGATTCTAACATTTAGTGATCTAAGTTAACTTCTTTTAGCACTATTCCCATCTCTTAAAATGAGTATAAAAACATTTTTTACTTAACAGGGTGTTTTGTGAAGTAAATGAGAGAGATGAAAATTGCTGTTGATAGCCAAGCCTTACTATACACACACTATTTATTCCCAACAATCCTCCTCCCCAACACCACCAACTGAAGTATGCACCATTCCTCCGAGCTTATCTTTTCATAATATTAACTTGTTATTTTATTAATTTGTTTATAATTTCCCTTGCAAGACTATGAATGTCCTAAGGGCAAGGATTGTGACTTATTGCATTTTCTACTGCAGCACTCGGTAGAGATTCAAATACTTGAACTTTATTATTTTACGATAATTATTCTGAATAAAGTAACAACCTACTCTTGATAGCACTGTTAACATGCAAGCTTTATAACATTTACTCTAATGCACTATTATTTTTATTTAAGTATAGTTTATGTACAATATTATATGTTACAGGTGTACAACATAGTGGTTCACAATTTTTAAAGGTTATACTCCACTTATAGTTATTATAAAATACTGGCTATATTCCCTGTGTTGTACAATATATCCTTGTAGCTTATTTCATACATAATAGCTTGTACCTCTTAATCCCCTGCCCATATCTTGCCCCTCCCCTCTTCCTTCTCACTACTGGTAACCACTAGTTTGTTCTCTATATCTGACTAGTACACTAGATTTTAATGACTCTCTTCAAACATTAAAGTCAAATCTAAAATGTCCAATATCCAATGTGATTCATCCCCGGAATGTTCGTGAAAGACTCAAACAAAGTATGGTTGTTCAAACTTCTTTTGCTGGACAAAGAGTTACCACCCTCACCTCATGTCACCACATCGTAAGTACTGTGATATGATATCGATCATAAAGTTAAGGGTTTACCAATGACAGACTTTCTCAATTACTTATTCTAGTATCTGGTACACACTAATTAGCTCAAGAGTTCAACACATCTGAGAGGGCTGAAGAAATCCGTGTTACATTCGCAGAGAAGAAGAATTTGTCTCTGTTCTTTTAAAGGTCACATCAAATAAAGCCTAATAAGAAACCTAACAAATAGGGGTTTTCCCACCTTTTTTTAAAGTGTATTTATTTTCTCACATGGTCATGGAAAGAGCATGGACATCAGAGCCAGAGAGCTATGAAATCAAATCTCAGTTCTCCTGCTTACTTGCTGAAAAACCCTAGGACAAAATTAGTGCTCAGTAAATAATAATAGAGGTTATTATTAGAGTAAATTTTATAAAAGCTGCAAGACTACGTGTACATGTACCTCGATCCTACTGAGCTTTGTAAGCCTAGATTAAATGTATCAAAAGAAAGCAGAGCATTCTGGAAAAATGATGAAGCCTCACAGGAGTTTGTTTATGATGGAATGAAGTTTCACAAAGTAAAATAGAAAGGGTTAGACAAAAGTAGGGAGCAGGAGAGGAGGGTTCAGGGGGCAGGTATAAAGCAGCATAATGACCAGACTGGAAAAGATGGCAGGTTAAATGAAGGAGCTTTTGCATTTTGATCACAACCTTTGAAGAGATAAAATGAAATGCCCTCCCTGTTCTCAACTTTGGACAAAAATTTACTTTGAGGCTAGCACTGGCAGGGGTCTCAGAGGGCAACGTCTGTCCTACTCAGCTAGTTTTCCCAGGTGCTGAGCAGCAGCAGGAAAGGGAGGGGCTGGCAGCCACTGGCCTGCGATGGGAAGCGCTCTGGAATGAGGGTGTGCGGAGCAGCCTTGGTGATGGCAACCAGGGCCACGGTTTTCAGTTCTGTGAGCCCCAAATCCCTTTTTTTTCCAGTTTACTCAAGCATTCAAGGGAGATCATTTATACCAACCAAATCAGAAGAAACTGATAGGTAAGCCCAAAAAGGTGTAAATTATAATAAAAGATACAACTAGCTTGTGGAGTTGTATCATCATACAGTCTGTCTGCAGACTGTAGGGGTGGGAGGAGCACTGAATCAGAGCCACAGAGGTAAGGCGGAAACTCTGTGAGGTACAACAGAAAAATCAGGCTTCAGCAATTCCTGATGAACTGCCTTCTAAACTCTCAGCGTATTTCTGTTCAAAAGTCTCTCCCTAAGACAACACTAGAGACAAATTTCTGGCCTGAACTCATGTCCTCCCATCATGCATCTCTGTTGCCATTTCCAAATTCCCCTCCTTTCTTGTCACATTACCTTTCTGATGGCCTATTCCAAATGACTGAGATATTTACATTTATTCATGCCTGAGTTTCAAGATTTTTAAACAATTTTTGTGTTTTTAATAGAATCATTATAAAAACCCAATGAATAACATTCATGAGCTAAAGAGTAATGAATTATAATGAAACTGATTGGCAACTAACAATAAAAATGTCTAACCAGTTAAAAATTCAAGTATATGCCAATAAGGACTACAAAAGATGCAGTTTATCTTTGCATGCAAAAAAAAAAAAAAAAAAGGTACCCAGAATTTCAGAAAATGAAACAGCATACTAATGAATTTTTTTAAATAGCCCTTATGCTATATGTACGACATTCTAGGACATTCACAAGATCAAACATTAAGTGTGCTTCAAAACTTAATCAATATTTCTATTCCAAATGACTTTAATATTCAAAGCGTTCACCTTTTAAGAAAAAGCTTGCTCAAATGTAAAATTTCCCATATATAATAGAACATCAGGGTCTTCCCAAATAACAAAAGCTAAGTATCTTAACACTGTACATTGATAACCATGAAAAATGCACGGTACCTTCTGGATCAATTATCTGATGAGCCTAGCTGAATACATTAAAAAAAAACAGTTTTGAGAGCTGGTCCACTCCACTTCTAGAGTGAAGATATAAGTCAACTTAGCTCTCATTTCAGAGGAGACAGAAAGAATGTCCCTCTATTTGGCTACTGAGGTTGATAACTGAGGAGGATCTCTTTCTTCTATTTAGAACAAATCTAGATCTAGTAATAAGTAAGACAGAGTAGCAGAGATGTGGAGACCAAATTAAATTCAACATGGTGAGGAACTGGGGCGGGGGGGGGAAGGTGGGGGGAGGGAATCTTCCTACAATTGTGTCTAAGAGAAAAAATTGAAGAACAGCAAAAACAAATAAATTTAAGTCTGTGAAGAGTATGAAAATATAGAGCCCCTTTCTCTTTTCCTCTATTCTGAGAAATACAAAATACTGTTTGCTTATTAAGAATTCTTTTACAGTGCAGTTTGATGAAATGAAATTCAAAAGAATGCTAATAAAAAGACCTTGATCCATTCAGACCTTGCAGGGAGTATGCTCCTTTCTTAGAATCACAGAAGTACCCACCAAAGCTGGTGAAAGGATACTCCTGTAGGAAAGGGGAATGGGGATGTGAGGGAAGGAGAACACTCAAAGTGCTGACATGCAAAATCATCTTCAGAGGAGTAAAAGATTTATAACATAAGCTGTATCTAATTGAGAAGATTTTTCTTAAATCTTCACTCTATCACATGCGTGGCATTAAATGAGCATTATACCTTACCTGCCCATCCTGATTTTAGATTACAATAGACATTGATACTATCCGTTACTAAACAACTCAATTGTTTAATTCTCAAACCCTGTTATTTCCAGACACTAAAAAAATGAACAGTTCTACCTTTCTCTGTATCTTCTCTATCTACCTTTTGAGTAAAGAGAAGATAACTCCCTTCAACCTTAAGGAAGCCCAGGATTACTAGCACTGCAAGATTTGGAAAGAAGTCTAACCTTTTTACGATACTGACCCTTCAAATCTTTGATATTAGTTAACTTTTGCTGAAAAATTAACATCTCCATTCTGTATTTTTGCAATGAGAAAGGGGGAAATGCAGAGATCAAAGGACAGATGACACTCAGGATACAGACTGCCCTGCTTTACAAATTCGTATCAGCGCAGAGTGCTACTCTGTTCTTCATTTGTCCTACTACACTGATAATAGTATAATTTAAGTAAAGAATAGGACAGCTTTGGAATGATGACAGTGAGTAATAGCTGTGAGCTACATTTTAAAACGTAAAATATCATCAAAATGAAATTAGTATTGTCAGTACTCACCCTTAAGCGAGAATCATTCTAGGAATAATCATAATCAAGAGACACACCTGCTCATTTTGATTCCACTCCCCTTGCTGCTTCAGAGATGGAATGGCCCAGATGCTTAGTTTTCCTGAGAAGTGAATGGCTGCAAGGAGGGTCCCATCCGGAGAAAGGCTCATCTTAAAGATCCCATCCTAGACAATAATTATATTACATTAATGTCAGAGCAAGAGACTTGTAGCCAAATAGAAATAACTTTCAGAATTAACACTCTTTAGGGGTGCCATATCGTAAATGATCTCTCATAACTAAGGATTCTGACAGCTTCAGAACACTATAAATGTGCTCCGGAATATAAAAAACAGGACTCTTGCCCTTAAGGAGTTTTTGAAAATCTACTCTATAGTGTTACGATTTACATATAACCGAAAACCCAAATATGTGAGCATTATAAAAATATTCCTTTGTATCACACATAGATTACCATGAGTTCTCAATATCTTTTATGAGTGGATGTTGACAAAATTAAGAATTTCTTGAATTTTGGGTACACACCTTTACAAGAACCTTTACAAGATTCTATGCGAACACAATGCCTGGAATATTCTATACCATGGACAGGCCACAAATTCATGCTATGAAAAAGAAGGAAACGGAGAGGGAGAAAGAGAGAGATGAAGGAAAAGAGGGTCCAAATGGTGATGGGAATAAAAGACCGACTGGAGGAAAAAGCATTCCTTAATTTAAGAAACACGTTACAGGGGCTTCCCTGGTGGCGCAGTGGTTGAGAATCTGCCTGCTAATGCAGGGGACACGGGTTCGAGCCCTGGTCTGGGAAGATCC
This sequence comes from Balaenoptera borealis, assembly GCF_965194805.1. Classification (NCBI taxonomy): domain Eukaryota; kingdom Metazoa; phylum Chordata; class Mammalia; order Artiodactyla; family Balaenopteridae; genus Balaenoptera; species Balaenoptera borealis. The sequence continues at coordinate 80,735,260 of NC_138871.1, read as the reverse complement.
CACATGCCGCAGAGCGGCTGGGCCCGTGAGCCACAACTACTGAGCCTTCGCGTCTGGAGCTTGTGCTCCACAACAAGAGAGGCCGCAACAGTGAGAGGCCCGTGCACAGCGATGAAGAGTGGCCGCCGCTTGCCACAACTAGAGAAAGCCCTCGCACAGAAACAAAGACCCAACACAGCCAAAAATAAATAAATAAATAAAAAATTTTAAAAAAAGATTAAAAAAAAAAAAAAGAAACACATTACATGTGTAAGGTATTCCAGACCTGCTGGCAAATTATTCAATTTAAGGATTCTAAGTGTTGCCACAGAACAGAGACATTCTGTAACACACTGACTTTACATGGCCAACCCCGGGTACACAGAGAAAGACGTGCCTTCCCAGTTCTACTTCTCCAGATAATCTCTCAGTCCTTTCCCATGAGGATACCAGGTTTGCTCAGTCACCACAAGAGAAACCACCCGAGCAGAGATGTTACCTGCCTCCCAACTACAACAGAACCAGAAGAACTGAAAAAACACTAACTAAAGACCTATTTCCCATTCAAGCATTTACTAAGAACAGGGTCTAAGGTAGTTTCCCCACAAAAAATAAAAGAGACCAGAAAATGGCAGTCCACAACCATATTTCTCCCAAATACTTAGAAAATCTGGCAACACGGGGCCCAAATGGCAATAATCAGATGGGACTAGGTAGTATATGCCCTCTTGAAAGGGTCATAAGCTTTCCAGTTAGCCAAAACCCCCATCATTCTCTATTATGGCCCCAAGATTAAGGCCAAAAGCTGCAGAACTGAAAACTAGAGATGACTATACTGAAAAACCATAGTTTACAACAGGTTCGATTCACTACATTATCTACCTGGCCTCTTGTAGACAGAGTCTAAGTCCTCAGGTCGAAAACGACTAAGGCACATTAGCCATCAAAAACAAAGAGGACAATTTCAGGAAGTGAGGAACATTGCCGCATGAGTGGATAGACAAGAAGATTAGCATCTGCTAATCTCCTCGCTGAGGACTAAAATCACTTTAATGAGATGTAACAGGTCTATCCCACAGTGTCATAATTTAATGTAAGAAAGACTAAAATACAAGTGCCTGGGAAGGAGAAGCAATAAAAGCAAAAGCACTTTAAGCAAAATTTTAAATACATCAGCTCTTTTCCTCTGTGATGGAGACGGGGGAATGAGTAGAAGATGAAGGACCTGGCATCTTCCTTTCACAACTCTAAAGTCAGTTAGCTCTATGGTTTTGCACAAGATGGGCCTCCGAAGCATAGATTTGCATTAATTAATGTGCCTCCGAAGCATAGATTTGCATTAATTAAAAGAACTCTCAGGGCTTCCCTGGTGGCACAGTGGTTAAGAATCTGCCTGCCAAGGCAGGGGACACAGGTTTTTGCCCTGGTCCAGGAAGATCCCACATGCTGCGGAGCAACTAAGCCCGGGCGCCACAACTACTGACCCTGCGCTCTAGAGCCTGCGAGCCACAACTACTGAAGCCCATGCGCCTAGAGCCCGTGCTCCGCAACGAAAGAAGCCACCGCAGTGAGAAGCCTGTGCACCGCAACGAAGACTAGCCCCCGCTCGCGGCAACTAGAGAAAGCCCGTGCGCAGTAATGAAGACCCAACACAGCCAAAAATAAAAATAAATAAAATAAATTAATTAAGAAAAAAAAAACCTCTCCACCCATGCTTTACAGTTTCAGATGACGAAACTGAAGACCTGAAGGGTTACAACACTTGCCCAAGATCATCATTCGGTGTAAGTAGCAAAAGCTGAACCAGATGCAGTCTTCCATCCGCCTCCACGTCCCCTGATGGCACCATGATCACTGCCCTCACCTGGGCCAAAGCCTTTCTAGTAGTGACAGGCATGCTCCTCAGTAGAAATTATGACCAAGTATACCTTACTATTTCATCACCTGAACAATTAGTCATATGTCATCTGTATGGTAACCTGCAGGTACACCATACGTTCCATTAAACAACCCCACTAAAAGTGCTTTGAAAGCAAGTAGGAGGTTTATCGATCTCTTCAACAAAAAACAAACCAAAAAATGTATACTGAATAATGCGAATAATTTAACAACAGCATTATGACCAGGGAAATAATGAGTGAATATGCTAAATTTCCCTTTGTTTTCACTCCTCCCTCCCTTCCTTCCATCCTTCCTCCATGCTTAAGTAATAAATACATTAACTAAAATGTTAACCATTTGCTTTTTTTTCTTCATCCCCTTAGTTTCATTTGATGCCATGACATTCACACTGCAAACTTACCATTCCTTTCCATAAGCATTTTGTTGTAGAAATTTGCACTCACACACACAAAAGTAGAAATTGCAGTATAATAAATACCCAGGGGCCCAACAACCATCTTAAACAAACATCAACATTCCAAGCTTGTCTCACATGTCATTCCCCAATCACCACAATGCCCTCAGGGGCCTTTGTGCCCTGGAGGATTTTAAAGCAAATCTCAGACATTACATGCATACACATTAAGTATACATTTCTTTCAAGTCCCAAGTTATCTGTTTAACTTTCATAAATATGCACAGTAAGACGATATGGTTATTAGCAGCAACTGAATTGTAGCCAGCTGATGACACAGACAAGTCACCTATGTTACTTTAGAAACACAGTGATTTCCTTCTGAAATATAAACTCTGCTTCTTATTTGCAGAAACTTTTCTGAATTATCTATAGCATGCAGGGTATTTCTGGCCCAGAAAGTAATTTATTATCCTGACAGTAACTGTGACACAAGATGTAAAGCCACAGTTAGAAAATCCATGCTAAATTCTGTAAGCAGGGTCTGCAGTATTTGGAACCCTGAATGCCTATTGGTTGGCAAGGAAGAGAATTCAGGAGTGTATGCTTTGGAAATAGGAGGGAATGGCTTTTCAATCAACTGTACATCACAATAAAAGTAAACTTCTAACATTCAAACCATAACCCCTCATATTGTATTAAGATTTCTCAGCTTAAGTGAATAACAATCTTGTTCTCTTCTCCTCCATTTGAATTAAGTAGTTGTAAAGGCAATAAAATTTAGATGTAGCTGTAATTTTCACTTGGGTTAAAATGTGTCTGTGAATTTCTTTCACATTTCTCAACTATGAATGCCATTTTCATTTTAATCATCATTTCAACAGTTGGAATGTTGGTCAAGAATACAGAACTTGGCAGGGAAAAGCGGAAAGCTCCAAGATGAGGAACAAGACAAGGATGCCCACTCTTGCCATTTTTATTCAACATGGTACAGAAAGTCTTAGCCAGAGCAATTAGGCAAGAAAAAGAAAAGGCACACAAATTGGAAAGGAAGAAGTAAGATTGGCTCTGTTTGCAGATCACATGATATTATACATAGAAAACCCTAATGACTCCACCAAAAAACTGTTAGAATAAATAAATTTGTAAAATTGCAGGATACAAAATCAACATACAAAATTCAGTTGCTTTTCTATACAATAACAGTGAACTCTAGGAAAGAGAAATTAAGAAAACAATCCCATTTACAATAGCATCAAAAAGAGTAAAATACTTAGGAATAAATTTAACCAAGGAAGTGAGAGAGATATACACTGAAAACTATAAACCATTAATGAAAGAAATAGAAGAAGACACAAATAAATGGAAAGAAATTCCATATTCATGAATTGGAAGAATTGCTATTGCTAAAATATCCATACTACCCAAAGTGATCTACAGATTCAATGCAACCTCTATCAAAATTCCAATGGCATTTTTTACAGAAATAGAAAAAACAATCCTAAAATTTGCATGGTACCACAAAAGACCCAAGTAGTCAAAGCAATCTTGAAAAAGAAGAACAAAGCTAGAGGCATTATACATCCAGGTTTCAAACTATATTACAAAGCTATAATAATCAAAACAGTATGGTCTTGGCATTAAAAACAGATACATAGGTCAATGGAACAGAATAGAGAGGCCAGAAATAAACTCAAGCATATATGGTCCATTAATTTACAACAAAGGAGCCAAGAATACACAATGGGGAAAATAGTCTCTTCAATAAATGATATTGGAAAAACTGGATAACCACATGCAAAAGAATGAAATGGACCCCTAATTTACACCATATACAAAAGTCAACTCTAAATGGATGAAATACTTGAACATAAGACCTGAAATTGTAAAACTTCTGGAGAAAGCATGGAGTTGGGTAAACTTCTTGACATTGGTCTTGGCAATGATTTTCTTGGATTTGCCATGAAGGCAAAGGCAACAAAAGCAAAAACAAGTGGGAATACATCAATCTAAAAAGCTTCTACACAGCAAAGGAAACTATCAGCAAAATGAAAAGGCAACCTATGGCATGGGAGAAAATATCAGCAAACCATATAACCAAGAAGGGGTTACTATCCAAAATATACAAGAAACTCATACAACTCAATAGCAAAAGACAAATAATCCAATTTAACAATGGGCAATGAATCTAAATAGACATTTTTCCAAAGAAGACACACAAATGGCCAACAGGTACATGAAAAGTTGCTCCACATCACTAATCATCAGGGAAATGCAAATCAAAAACAACCATGTATCATCTCACAACTGTTAGGATGGCTATTATAAAAGAGACAAGAGATGATAAACACTGGTGAGAACATAGAGAAAAGGGAACCCTTGTACACTGTTGGTAAGAACGTAAACTGGTATGGTCACCATGAGAAACAGAACAGAGTTTCCTCAAGAAATTAAAAATAGAACTACCGCAAGATCCAGCAATCCCACTTCTGGGCATATTTCCAAAGGAAATGAAAACATTATCTCAAAGAGATACCTGCACTCCCAAGTTCACTGCAGCATTACTCACAATAGCCAAGGTATGGAATACACACACACAATGGAATATTATTCAGCCTTTAAAAAGAAGGAAATCCTGTCATTTGCAAAAACATGAATGAAACTGGAGGGCATTTTGATAAGTGAAATAAGCCAGATACAAAAAGACAAATACTACATGATATCACTTATACATAGAATCTTAAAAAAAAAAAAAAGTCAAAATCATAAAAACAGTGAGTAGAACAGTGTTTGCCTACCAGGGGCTGGGGGTTGGAAGAACAGGGAGAGGTTGGTGAAAGGGTACAAACTTTCAGTTATACGATGAATAAAGTCTGAGGATCTAACGTATGACATTGGTAACTACAGGTGATAACACTGTATTGTATAATTGAAATTTGTTAAGAGTAGGATTTAAATGTTCTCACACATATACACAGACACAAAAAGTAAATATGTGAGGCGATGCACGTACGTATTAACTCAATGGGGGAAAATCCTTTCACAGTGTATAGGTACCTATATCAAATCATCAATTTAACTATCTTACAATTTCTTTTGTAAATTATATCTCAATAAAGGTGAGGAAAAGAAAAAGAAAACAGTGACTATCACTTACCACCTGCTTCGATTTACGCCATAAGGTTTTAACTTCATTAAAAGGTAGTCTAGCTAAATGATTACTTGGTGAGTTAGCATCCCTGGGTAGACAGCATGGGGCATAGGAAGAGGACTTGACAAAGATCTTTTTGCACAGCAAACTGTCTTCTTACATTAGTCATTCATTTATGGCCCTTTTAATTAACTTCACTGTCAATTCTCCTATTTACCTCCTCATCTCAAATCCCTTCCTAAAACTTTGCAAAAGATATCTTCCCTTACTTCATTGAGTCTTTTGTGTAGCAATGTAATACTAACAAAATACTACTGAAATTAATGATGTGAACATTATTTTAACTTCTACTTCTCATTTACACGAAAACACTAGCTCAAATGTCCATTTGATCTTGTGTTAATTAAAAACTAATTAAAGCCTTCTACTACTGGAGCAATATTTGGGGTAGGAACTGTGTCTTCTCTCAGACACTGCAATGAAACTTTTCAACTGCCCTTTCTAAAAGAGAGATTTTTTTAAATGTTAAATATCAGACCTTTGTACTGAGATTAGTTTAAATTGCCTCACTTTCTTCAACTGCCTATCATCTATATAGGACAATTAAAAATGAGTGATTTCCAATTTCATTATACCTTTCAAATGTACAAGCTATAGTAAAATCAAAGTACTGAATTCTAGTGCACACATTCAAAATGTTCTAAATTACTACATACGGTTAAAGGAAAAAAAAACTCAGCTCAATCAAAGGTGAATTTGTAAGTACTGCTCTTCCAATGCTCGACAATTATTTTCTGAATATTACATATTCAATAATACATAGTACATGCCAGGCACTGTTTTATACTCTGGGGAACCTGCAGTGACAAAAACAAACATAAACCCCTGCCCTCAAGGTATTCAGTAGGTGTTCTAACCCACTGAAGTTTAGAAGTCTGACCCCAAAGAATAAACAGAAATCTATTTTCAAATCAAAAGAAAGTCATCCTCAAAAGCCTGGTTAACAACCTGAGGGGGGGAAAACTGTAAATGTATGAAGGAAATAAAAAAGCCTTTGGAGAAAAAAAAAAGTTTCCAAGCCAATACCCTTTTCAAAAAAATTATTTTTTAATTATAAAACTTTAGTTTATTAAAACTGTGAGATATTTTCATGAGGATAGACATGTACACCAATGAAACAGAAAAGAGAGCAGAGAAACAGAGCTACAATGTACCCTCTGTAAATGTCTGTCCTGACAGACATTATATAAATTATGGTGGCAGTATATAAATTATGGCATTATATAAATTAGTTGGGAAAGAATACAGCACTGAATTAATGGTACTAGCCACATAGAGCGTATTATAAATTAGATTCCTACTATATCCAACAAAAAGAAATTCAAGATGGATTGAAAACTTACAGGTGAAAAGCAAAACCATGAAAATTTTAAAAGAAAACACAGAACATCTTTACAATATCAGCATGTGAAAGAACTTCGTAAGACCTCAAAGCCCAAAGCATAAAGGAAAAGGTTTAAATTTAAACTTTCTGGAGGAAGGAAGGATGGGGAGTTCAGGATTAGCAGAAGCAAACTATTACACATAGGATGGATAAACAACAAGGTCCTACTGTATAGCACAGGGAACTATATTCAATATCCTGTGATAAACCATAATGGAAAAGAATATGAAAAAGAAAATACATATACGTATAACTGAGTCACTTTGCTCTACAGCAGAAATTAACACAAGATTGTAAATCAACTATACTTCAAAAAAATTTAAAAAATAAATAAAAAATAAAGTTAAACTTTCTGGTGACAAGAGAAGCTCAAAAGAAAACAAATAATTTTGATTATTCATATACTCTTCAAAAGATAATATATGCCAGACAACCAGCAGTAGATTATTTTGAATCATGTAAATTTGGGGTATACTAAACCACAATTAAAAAGGACCCACAGACTACTAATTATTGGCTCTATGATTATGGATACAAAGAAATTAACAGATCAGAAGAGCAGCCACCACTATCATTTATCATGCGCCTGCAAGGTAGCAATCACCGCCTTAGCTATTATATATATTCCCTCTAATACTATCCAATCAGTGTTGCTACTTTATAGTCTGACAAGTGAACAGAACAAAATGAACTAAATATTAACCATGTGGTTACTATATAGGAAAGCAGTTCCTCTTTAAAAATTAGCAGTAGTTGGGCTTCCCTGGTGGCACAGTGGTTGAGAGTCTGCCTGCCAATGCAGGGGACACACGGGTTCGAGCCCTGGTCTGGGAGGATCCCACGTGCCGCGGAGCGACTGGGCCCGTGAGCCACAATTGCTGAGCCTGCGCGTCTGGAGCCTGCGCTCCGCAACAAGAGAGGCCGCGATAATGAGAGGCCCGCGCACCGCAATGAAGAGTGGCCCCCGCTTGCCACAGCTAGAGAAAGCCCTCGCACAGAAACGAAGACCCAACACAGCCATAAATAAATTAATTAATTAATTAAAAAAAAAAAATTAGCAGTAGTTAAGAGATAACACATTTTAAAAGAGAAATAGAATTGCTGCCAAACTTGAGTAGTAAAAAAGATCATTCTTTCTGAGATAATAGGTAATTTTTAACTTGGGCTACTTTTAAGTACAACATATCTTGGCTTCTGCTTCTTCAGTTGTCCAACTAAGGGTTTAGACAAAAGCCAACAAGAGGTAGTGAAAAAAAGCACTAGATCAAGAGCCAACTCAAGACCAAACCCATCTCTGACACTATCTAGGTAGGTGAGTTTGGGAAAACCATTTCTCTTGAGGCTTTAATTTCTTCATCAATAAAATAGGCATCATAATGCCATTAATGCAAGCTTCCTCCGAGATCATGCGAAAGGACTTATAAGCTATAAAGTATTCACAATAATAAGGAATTATTAGATAATCTCTATGAGACCTGTCAGGTCTAAAATGATGGTGCTAAAAATCTATGCCCCATAATTATTTCTGGGCTAGGAACCACTGAGTTCACACAGGATACTCATATAACATTCAGATATTTACTGAAAGGCCCTGATTTTAGAGTACTACTTTCATAAAGTCTTTTTAAAAAGTCCAAACAGTTAAGGATTCCAGTACAAGGTGTCAAAAAGAAAGATCAAAACGTAAGGAAATTAGTTGCTACTTTCTCCCTCCTTCTGTTCAATCATAGAGGATACCGATAAAAACAAGAAAGAGCTGAGTTCCACACAAAAGAATAACCAATAGCAGGAGGCAAGGTAACATGAATCTGGAGTTCCCAGGAGGTAAGAAAGAGTAAAAAGAAGATGGACATTTTATACTAATTGAAGAGAGTTACATTTGCCTATTAATATACCAAATCAACTAATAAATACAGCATTTAATATGTAAAGGATATGGTACAAAGGAAAGTCATGCACCAATATATCAATCCCCAAATAATTCTTGTTCTAAACATAATACAACTATGTTGGTCCCAATAAAATAACTACGGAACACAAACAATAAGAGACCATGGATCCTACCCCACAGCAGAGTGGAGCGTTCTGCAGTGCTCTGCGACACTTCCGGGACTTTGCACATGCTGCTCCCGGGCTGGAAACAACCAGCCTTCCCCTATCCGCCTGAGGAACTCTTACTCACTTCCAAATCAAGTATCACCTCCAGAGTTCAATGGTCCCTCCCAGCACCTCAACGGCGCTTCATATTATATTACAGGACAGGTTATGAAACACGTCATACTGTCCTGTTCTACAGCTGCTTCTACATCTGACTCCCGCGCTACACTGAGGGTTCCTTGAGGAAGCGCACTGCATTTTATTCATCTATTTATTCTCAGCTCTAACACCACGGCTGGCTCAAAGTGCGTGCTTGCTGACTGACTAAAAGAATAAATAAATGCTGAAACTCCACATAATTACTTAATTATCATCAAAAGAATTAAAAAATGAACCCTTTAAAGTTTGTTAAAGATAGAGTTATTATTTAGATGGAATTAAAGAGAATGGGAAAGGATCCAGGGAGGAAAACAAAGTAAAGCTCTCATGCACTATTATGGTAACAGAAAGAGCAACAGAGGCAACACAGTAAATTAGAAAGAACAAAGTACATGGCAGAGGCCAAGGCATTTAGTCTTGCTTATGGTTCTTCACCTGCAAAATGAAGACAAACTGCTTGAAATGACTAAAGAGAATACTAACTGGAAAACCGTAAACATACAAGGGATTAAAACTGAAAGTGACTTTCCAGACATAAAGAGTAGTGTTATTGCTCAATTCTACAGACAGAATACCAAACCAACCCAGAAGACGTGAATTAGTTGAAGTCAAGGGCACAGAAATAACTAGAACTCAAAATTTTAAATATATTAAATACAAATGCAGCAAGAGAATACGTGTTCTATTTCTTACAGTTTCCATATTTCTTACAATTTCCCTTAGTTAAGAAATTGAAGAAACGAAAATTAATTTGTTTGATTCCCCCCAAAACAGGAAGGAGTATGATCTGAAGCCCCATGTATGTCAAGACTCTTGTGAGAGCCATGTAGAGGGAATGAGTATACCCATCTCCCTCAGAGAGAGTGCCAAAGCATATCGGTATATTCAGGATGAAACTGCCAAGCACCTTTGCCATGGATCCATGTTTCTCCTATTGAAGAACAGAACAGTTAAGCCCAGGATCAATGTGGCTCATCCTCTTGAAACATGTATAATCTCAGATTTAGGAAGGAATCTTTTTTTATTTTAAAACCAACAAACATAAGGGATATGTTATGGACAAGGATACAAAAATTCACAAGATAAAATAAGAAACTTCAAAGATATATAATGATTCCAGGAGACTTCTTTGGGCTATATCCCCAGATCCAAGAGGACTAGATTCATTAATTTTTTTTTTTTAATTTTCTTTACTGAGATAAGAATGATATACATAGTAAAATGCACAAATCTTCAGTGAACAGCTCCATGAATTCTTATTAATGCATACACCCCTGTAATGTACAATTAAGAGCAAATTCAGATGGAAATCTATAATATTCAAGATTCATTCAACTCTGTCCTTAATGGGACCCTGGCGAAAATGTTTTGTAAGGTTAAGCCCATTTGTATTACCTGTTCTTGCCCCTGGCGACTGTAAAACTTGCCACTTAACATCCTTAATAATCCCAGGGTCTTTGGTACCTACAAAATAGACACACATCACAAAAAAAAAGATCAATGGAAGGCTTCCTCATTGTTTAAAGGCCTTTCATCATGAAATGAAAACTACAGCATATCTAGTATTTTAAGAAATGGTTAAGAAAATCATGAATAAGTATCAGAAATCTTGGTGAGATTTTGTTTTTGTTTGGGAAAAAAAATCCAACAAGTGACAAATCTTACAAAATGTACCCATAATCAAATGTATTTTTAAATACATATGTAACAAGTCTAGTACAATCTATGCAAATTAGAATCTAATGAGTGGCTCTTCTCAAATGAGGCTGGCCCAGGTTACCATTTTATCCTAGCATCACTATGGAAAAGGTCAATACTCCCAACAGAAATTTCATTCATGAAGAAATTGATCCCATACTTGAAAAATACCAGAAAAAATATCACTTAGAAACAAGTATTTGAAATAATAAAACAAGACTATTTTTGTCTCTAGATTTAAGAAATATACTTAAAGCAAGAGGGAGAGATGTGTATAATTTTTTAGAAATGGAAAATAAGCGTTGTTGAAGTTGTAGAGAATTTGGAACACTGGTACATTGCTGGCAGGAACATAAAATGGTACAGCCACTGTGGAAAACAGTCTGGTGGTTGTTCAAAAGTTAAACGGAATTACCATATGACCCAGAAATTCCATCCTAAGTATATACCCAAAAGAACTGAAAACAGGTGTTCAAACAAATACCTGTACACACAAATGTTCATAGCAACATTATTCATAATAGCTAAAAAATAGAAACAACTCAAATGTCCACTAACTAAAGAATGGATAAACAAAAGGCAGTATATCCATACAATGGAATATTATTCAGTCATAAAAAGGAATGAAGTACTGACGCACACTAAAATTTGGATGAACCTCAAAAATATGTTGCTAAATGAGAGAAGCCAGATACAAAAGTCTCATATTGTATGATTCCATTTATAAGAAATTTTCAAAACAGGTAAATCCATAGAAACAGAAAGCAGACCAGTGATTGCCAGGAGCTGAGGTGAGGGAACAAAAGGGAGTGACTGTTTAATGGGTTTGGTGTTTCCCTTTGGGGTGATGAAAATGTCTTGGACCTAGATAGTGGTGACAGTTGCACAACACTGTGAATGTACTAAATGCCACTGAACTGTACACTTTAAAATATTTAATGGTCCATTTTATGTTATATGAACTTTACCTTAATTTAAAAGAAAAAGGCAAAGGCGGGGGGGGGGGGGGGTGCGGTATTCTTAAGCTGAGGTTAAAAACGTTCCTACCAGAACTGCTGAGCAGCTGAAGATGTTACTGACGGCCTAGCTCCACATTTCCTCCAAAAACAAGAAAATACAAGAAGAGAAAAATAAATCTGCATGAAAACCGCACCCTCACTTAACTTGAAGATCAAGTTAACCCAAACTTCAAAATCATTGTAAGTAGAAAGAGAAAAACCACCAAACTCCAGTGTGTCATCTCCACTGCTCTTGCCATCCCCACGCTCCCACCCACCCCTACCCAGGCCGACACACGGCTGGTGGTGAGCAAAAGCAGACTGAAAAAACACTGCAGGGTCCAGGAGGACAGATGCGACAAGCTAGCAAAGGGGACTAAGGTCAATCTAAAACCACTGCCAAAAATTATAGTCTAAGAAAACTTTCCAGAAATGAAAAAAGACCTGAATCTATATATTGAAAGAGCGAACAGGTACCTGGGAAAATGAACCCAGAAAAATCAACTGCAAGAAATATTCCAGGAAGGATACTAGATTTCAAAGATAAAGGAAATCCTCAAGGCCTCCAAACAAAATGGCCAAGTAACATACAAAGAGAAGATAATTTGACTTGCATCAACTTTTCAAATTCCACATCCAAAGCAAAGCAACAATAGTGTAGTGTTTTTTTAAAGTTCAGTGAAAGAACAGGTAAACCAAAGATTTTATATCCAGTTAAGTTTTCCTTCAAATGTCCAGGCTATGAAAAACAATTCTGACACACAAGAACTTAAGGAACTCTTCACCTATTAGCCCTTCTCAAAACATCTGTTAGAGGATAATTTCATCCAACCAAGAGGTGACTGGGAAAACTTCAAACAAAGGGACAGTGAACATTTTAAAATACATAAATGAACACCTATGACTAAAGAAACATGAGGATGAGGGTTGAAACTATCGTATAAATACTGTGTGTTTTGACAAAATAGAAATAATGCAACTAGAAAAGGGAGGAAAAAGAAGGAAAGGGGAAAATAAAACCAACTAACTGATTGTTGTATAGGCAATTAGTAGGAATTAAAGAATACCAATAAACTGATAAACTGGTAAAATACTGGAGGGCACTGATAACATCAGTAAGACAGTTTCAGTGAAATCATGGAGATAAAGCCCCATTCAAGTGAATTCAAGAGAGAAAAGAAAAGTTGGAAATGGATCAAGTATAGATGACTTTTGAACACGCTGAAGGAAAGGGACAAATGGGCTGGTAGCAGGATTTAGTAGGTTCTAAGTCCCCTAAAACTAAAGAGTTTTTACAATGGGAAAAATAAATGCATGTTGTTTGCTGATAAACCTAATGGGCAGCAAGATTCAAGATTTGGATAAACATCCTTCAGTTAGCACGTGTGAGATCCAGAGGACAAACGGGGGAGCTGGCCTTGGCTGGTGCAAGTGCAGTTCACCTGAAATAACAAGAGGAAAGGTTCGGAAATCAGGCGCATATGTAGGCAGGTGGTAGGATCTTATGAAAATATTCTGATTACTGCTGTTTTCTCAGGGAAACAGGATTTCAAAAACCCTGTGTTCTTTCCAGAACAACATTCTATACTGAAAAGGAAGCAGCATCAATAACAAAAAATAGTCAGTTTTGTTCATTTTTTATACATTTTTTCCAAAATTTCCACCTTAATAAAAATACAAATATTTTTATACAAATATATTTTTTATTTACATATTTGTATTTTATTTACAAATACAAATATGTAAATATTATCTAAAAATAGATAATAATTAACACTGTAGAACATTTTATTGTTTATCAACAGCCTTCACATATATTACCTCATTTGATCCTGGCAAGAGCCTTAAGACACCAGTGGTAGGTGCTGAGCTAGAATTCCAATCCCAACCTTCTGACTCCTGAGCCGGGCTCCTTCCTTCCCCCCCAGTGACTGAACTCTCCCCTGGTATCTGCTATAGCTTCTTGCCCTTATTTGTGGGCACAGCTGTACCTCCAGTACAGTAAACCCCTTGAGGGCTGCTACCTGTATGTTCTGATACCTGCATCGGTGATTTCATGTTGAACAAATGAATAAATAAAACCATCTCCTATAGATGACACGGACATTAATTTGGAAACTCTGCTCAAGGTATATGTGGAATTTTGCATAGCCTCTTGTACAACCCAGCAGCCTTGTGAGAGATGAGACTATATGTCAGCAGCATTTTTCGGTCGATAGCCACCCAAAAACAGTAGCAGCCTTAAACAAACAATAAGAGGTTCGATGCAAACAATATCTGCCACCTGACAAGAGGAACTAATCTTAGAGTTTCAAATTACTTTGAGGTAGGGGAAGGTTACACAGAATGATTGTGCGTTTAGCTGCAAGACACATTAAAAAGGCACTAACATAATTAAAGTACACTTGCAGCATTTCAAGAAGTTTATCATACGGCGGAGCACTCAATTTGCAATTCAGTATTGCCCCCCACTTATTTTGTCACTGCACAAGCAATCTTCTTTTAAGAGACTCCAATACTGAAGCTTCAGGCCAGAGAGGGAAGGACCATACATAGCAGAGCAGATTCCAATACTTCAGTAAGGAGCAAAGTGAAGGCACGGAGAATTTAAAGAAGCCACGGTGAAAAAAGGTTTCATAGTACGTGACAGTCCTCCGTGCCTTCCCCTGTCCCAGACTCTGTCACAAATATACTTGATTACACAATATTGAAATGGCCCTTCACAGTTTGCCTACTTTCTCTCACCTTATATTCTCCATACTTACCAATTCTTTCTTTTTTTCCCTCAACCTTTAATTTTGACAAATTTCCTAGCTACTGAAAAGTTGAAATGATTACACAATGAAATACCAGTGTACCTTTTACCTGAGTTCACCAATTATTAACATTTAGCCACATTTGCTTTATCTGTATGTGTATGTATACTTTTTAAAAAATATTTTTTGACTGAACCATTTAAAAATAAGCTACAGGGACTTCCCTGGCGGTCCAGCGGTTAGTACTCGGCGCTTTCACTGCTGAGGGCGCGGGTTCAATCACTGGTTGGGGAACTAAGATCCCGCAAGCCACGTGGCGCAGCCAAAAATAAAATTAAAAAATAAAAAAAATAAGCTGCAGACATCACACTCAGACAGAGCTAAGCTGTAGACATCACACTCAGACACAGTCAAGAGATAAAATTGTTCAAACTGTTTTCAGGATCTGCCATGATACATCTCACATATAAAACGACAAGCTGGGTGTGAAATCGGAGAGAGGAACATGACTAAATTATAACAAATATGAAATAACATGTCCAACTGCTAACTCACTCTTTTTTAAAAAATAAATTATGGGATAATCATCACAGCATAAATTTGACAATGCCAATGAGATGTATGTAATTTCACATGGGGAGTGAGGAAAGTGCTAAACAGGAGCTACAAAATCTGGTTCCACCCCTGTTGCCCTGTTTTTAGTTGTTAAGATCTCCCAGGGCCTTAGGCTCCTCATTTGTGAAATGTGGCTAATAACACTCAAACTGGACTCCTTACTGGATCCTGCAGGGAGAATAAATGGGTGCTAGAGTGAGTAGAGGGACCATGAATGGAGGAAAAAGCACACGACACAGTACTGTATAAACCGATGTACGAATATAAACTGTTTTAAGGTCTGGTGCCATATTGAACCAATAAGTTGACCTAATTTTAAAAAAAAAAAACCTACTACTTTGTTGGGTTAAATTCACAATCACATATTTCAGTATATGCTAAAAACTAAAGAAAATAATTAACAGAAGCTTACTATGATTGCTAAAGATTTCTTTTCAAAAGTACTTCTTCACTAGTTCTTCCTCAACATCAAAACGTTTAACCATTGTTTTACAGGATTATTTTGAAATCAATATATTTTTGAGGCAGAAATAATGGAACAAATACATTCATAGGAATAACTAGCATAGCACATTCACTTACACCATGTTTCACCTTAATTTCTTGGTTTCTTCCCTCATTAGAAAAATATTGTATCTGAGTGCCCACCAAATATCAGGCTAAGCACAGGGTATGTAATTATGATCATACAGTTTATACAAAAAAAAACCAAGATGGCCAATATGGTAGAAACAATTAATATTCACTACTATCTAGTTTTTCTTGCCTTTCTGGACACACAGGCCCCTTGAAGGTAGGAGGGGCCACGTGATGAGTTTCAGTGAATGAACCGTGAGCAGAAGTGATGTCAGCTCTGGTGTAAGACGGTTAAAAAGTCCCACCTTGTAGTCCTCTCCTCCCCCTCCTAAGGCCATGAACTGAGACGGTGGGCCCTCAGGAGGTCACCAGCCTCCACATCTCCTTCAGTCATCACTTGGAACAAGCTGTTCGCGGTAGTCATGATATCAATAGCGGGCTTTGCCACAAATAAGGAACACACTGTCATGGGGTAACCCACAGAAATGTCAGGATTGTTCATTTGTTTGTTTATGTGGCTGTTTTTATTATCACAACAGAGCCTAGCCTATACTGACTATTACAGCATAAAGGAGTGACTGATAGAAAACAGAAATTCAATTAAAGAATGAATAAATGAATGGTTGGACGAACAGTACTGATCAATATGGAACAAAATGCAAGTACGAAGGCAGTTAAGAACTTGACCGGGGGAACTCATGCCAGCGTTTGTACCCTCCTTCTGCCACTTGCTAGTGGGGTGGCCCAGCTAAATTTCACTTTCCTCATCAACAGACTGGGGCTACTAACAATACCCACCTCAAAGGGTTACTGAGAATTAAATGAGCTACTACACGCAACAGCACTCAGAACAGCTGCCAGCACATCAAAAGGGACTTAATAAATGTTAATGTCTACATAAGCAAACACAAGTAACTGGATTACTGCTAGGTTGTTTTTCTGATATCTGCAAATACTGTTACTAAAAATGAGACCCAAGTTAAATAAAACATGCTTTAGATAAATTTGATATTTGAAAGAAGTCCTAAAATTTCACTTGCATTAGGTTACTTCCTTCATTTAAGGCAAATTGTTTCCTTCTCTGTATCTTACAAAGGGCTTATCTAAGACCTATTAGCAAAGTGAAATACCACAACTAAGACTTACTGCAGTGACCCTGTCTCCACCATGAGTGACCGGCTTATAATAAGGTGATCCTGAAAGAACTCTCCAGGCAGAGAGTCCACAGCCAGCAGCTGTTGGTATGCCCACTTCAGCAGTTTCACATCCACCGACCAGTAAAAGTCTAAAAAAGAGAAAGATAAAAAGAATTGATAATTTACAAATAGGAACAAGACAACATCAAAACAAAGAGGGCAGAAACCTTCACAGGGAACACTGAAATAAAATTAGTATATACTAATCCTAGAAGGTAAATATTTTAGAGGAAACAACCAATAGAAAACCAGATGGGTTTTCAACCAGAATTTCACCTTCATTTACACATTCAAACATCTGAAACTCAGATGAGAACTTAGAAATGAGAAAAAAAATGTTTTCAGGTTGGCCACTGACTATCTAAGGAACTATATCAACACCAATAAACTTTAACAAACAGGTACGCCACCTCACATAGACACATATGTACTAGTTACAGCAGTGCGTCGGAAGCAATGAGGACACGATCACAGAAGCCAGAAGGAAATGACAGCTGGGACTGCTGTGGATGGGACACTAATAACTATACTGAAATAAGACTGTACATCATGACTGGTGCACTTTTCTGTTTGTTATACTTCATTGCAATTAGAGGCCAGTTACCAACAGCACAAGCAGGCTAACAAGTACTAAAAGTTAAAAGACTGTGTGGCCACTACACAAACTGAGCTGATTAATAATGGAAACCAACAGTCATGATTTTTAAAGTTAAGTCATGTTTAGTAAACCTGGCAGGGAACGTATAAGACATCATAATCACCTATAGAAAAAAGAAAAATGTTTGAAAGTAAAACTTCTGATATATTAAAGGAAAACACTTGTCCCCAATAACAATAAGGCAACGGAGGAACAGAAGAGAGAAGCCACATCCTTCTTAATGTCTCAATTTTTTAAAAAGGCCCTCCCTACAGGCAGGAAACTCTCTGCTGCTTAAGAAAAAGACCAGGTTTCTCTGCTCATGTCCACACAACGCTCCCCCCTACACAATCCACCACCATCCCAAATGACAGAAAACAACATCAGGCTCCCTTTACATCAAAACATACCTGATACCTATCATCACCAGGCCCCCACTGTGTCAAAAAAAAAGGATGCACTTCCTCACACAACAAATTAGTGCTTATCTTTTTCTAGACCATGCTCATAGATAAATCAAAACTTAAAAAATTTTAGTTTCTGCATAGAAATCAAAAGGGGGAAGGAAGTGACACTTCCTAAGACTCCTCAGAGTTGGCATATCAAAAGACTGACTTGGTTTTATGGTTATGTTAACCAATGATAACGCTTAAATTTTCTATAATTCTAAGTACCTCATGAGGTAACACCATGAGTTACTCAATATAGCCCGCTGAGACCATCAGCAGAAGGGTATGCTCAAGGGCAGTCAGACAGAGCTCTACATGTTAGTACAGAAAGCAACACCTGTCCTCTGTTAATTCTGCTTACCTTGTGGGGCAAGCAGAATAATGGCTCCCAAAGATGCCCATGTCTTAATCTCTAGAACCTGTGAACATGTTGCATCACGTGGATTTAAGGTTGCTAAGCAAATGACCTTAAAACAGGGAGATTAGCCTGGATTTTCCAGGTGGCCCAAATAACCACAAAAGTCCTTAAAAGCAGAAGAGGGAAGCAGGAGAGTCAGTGTCACAGTGACGTGATGTGAGAAAAAGATTCGCCCAGTCACAGCTGGTTTTGAGGATAGAAGGGGCCAAGGAAGCTGGGCTGCTCTAGAAGCTGGCAAAGGTAAGAAGGCAGATTGTCCCCCTGAGCCTCCAGCAAGGACACAGCCCTGCTGACACCCTGATCTTAGTGCAGTGAGACCCATTTCGGACTTATCACCTCCAGAAATGTAACATAAATTTATTTTAAGCCCCTAAATTTGTGGTAATCTGTTAGAGCAACCACAGAAAACTAACACACACCTGCTTTATTTCCCAGCCCTGGAATTCAGACAACCTGTCTCTAATTCCACCAACTGCCCTCTTCTCATTTGACCACCTTCCTAACTTTCTTTTTTTCTTCACTCTTAATGAGATATAACTGACATACAGCACTGTATAAGCTTAAGGGATACAGCATAATGATCTCTTTTTCTGTCAGTCTGTTTCTGAAGCACAAGTGACCTACAACAGCATGTTAGTTCCTATTCTGAACTAAGCTAACAACAATTAAAAAAACAACAATAATAATTTTTTAAAATCTCATCTCTACATATACTCTCAGATGTAAAACTTTCAAAACTGCATAAAACCCTTCTAGGTTTAGCCACAGAGCTTAGCCCAACTCAAGGTCTCAAAATTCATAAAGTAATGTAAATGTGCTTTATTCACAAACACAACTTGAGCCTTCACTCAAAGCCTCTTTCCTACTGCTTTTATATATAGTCTAACAAGTTTCCATCACAGCAAACCATAAGCAACAAACTTTGAGAAGATGCTTGAAGCAACCCGCTGGGCTATTTCCACCCTCGGCCAGTCCTCAGCGCTAACACGTAATTAACCCTGTTCACCAGGGCAAAAGAGATTTTGGTCCAAAGTCAAGGTAGGAGTACGAGTATTACTTGCCTATAGCAACCATTCTGCTCAAATGATCTTTACAGCAAAACAATTTCAAAAAAAAATACGTAGACCTAATGCAGATAAAATCATATCATTCCTCTGGCTCTACCTACCAATTTGATAAAAATACAGTTGAAAAAAGAAAAATACTTCAAACAACACTTCAAAGATACAATCTAAACAATGGGAAATCTAAATGTAAAATAGATAGCTAGTGGGAAGCAGCTGCATAGCACAGGGAGATCAGCTCAGTGCTCTGTGACCACCTAGAGGGGTGGGATAAGGAGGGTGGGAGGGAGATGCAAGAGGGAGAGGATATGGGGATATACCTATGAATATAGCTGATTCACTTTATTATACGGCAGAAACTAACACAACATTGTAAAGCAATTATACTCCAATAAAGATGTTAAAAATAAATAAATAAATAAAAATAAACAATGAGGAATCTAAAAAATCTACACAGTAGAAAACTACAGAATAAATGACCTGGCTTCTTCCGAACACACACACACACACACACACACACTCTCTCTCTCTCTCTCTCTCTCTCTCTCTCTCTGTAAGAGTGAGAGAGGAGGAAAGAATGGAGAGATCAATGAATTAAAAGAGAACACAGTCTGGATATCTGAAGATATGGACAAATTATTGTTAATTATCTTTGTATATGACAATGGTTTCATGTTTATGTTTTTTTAGAGTCCTTATTTTTTAGAAATACACACTGAAATATTCAGAGGAAATACTAGGCTGTCCAGAATTTACTTCATGATACTCTAGGCACAGGAGGGTGGAGGCTTGGCTGAGGCCACAGATGAGATGAGGCTGGCCACGAGTCGACTGCTAAACTGAATGGCAGGCACAAGGGAGTCAGTATATTCTGTGAACATGCTGCAAATTTTCCATAAGGAACTTTTTTTTCAAAAGTCAGTTTGTTAGGAAAAACTCCTCTGAATAAATAGAAACAAAACAGGTAATTTTGAGTGTCTACATTTCTGAATATAGTCACAGTACTTTTTCAAACGGAAAACATGTGATTCTCATAAAACATATCTTTAAAAAGCAGTAGTCTATTGTTATAATAAAAATAAAACACTATTTGAGAATTCAACAAATCTCTAAAGGGCCAGGATAAAGCAGATCCTGATAATGAAATAATTTTTCTCTACTCAGTGTACAACACTGACCATGTATAAATAAATATATATTTTTTTTATAGTAACCATATAATTCTTTTCTCAAGGGGTTGAGCATTACTATTTAGTTTGCACTACTATGTCATGGAGAGGACAGATGTCATATTTAATTTTCAGATTTTAAAATATATGTATAAAACTTTACGTTGCCTGACTGTGGAAGGAGAGCTAACTGAGATTTCAGATTTCTTCTTATCTCCTGGTCTTGATACTAGAAGACACCTCCTCCCTATGAATTCTGATAAACATGGCCATGAATAGATCAAATTGGTTACAACAAGATAAGCTCGATTAAAAATAAAAGAGATTCTATTTTTAGCTTTTTGAGACCCAGCAATCCCACTACTGGGCATACACCCTAAGAAAACCATAATTCAAAGAGACATGTACCACAATGTCCACTGCAGCAGTATTTACAATAGCCAGGACATGGAAGCAACCTAAATGTCCATCAACACATGAATGGTTAAAGAAGATGTGGCATATATATATACAATGGAATATTACTCAGCCATAAAAAGAAACAAAATTGAGTTATTTGTAGTGAGGTGGATAGACCTAGAGTCTGTCATACAGAGTGAAGTCAGAAAGAGAAAAACAAATACCGAATGCTAACACATATATATGGAATCTAAAAAAAAAACCAAAAAAAAACGGGTACTTGATGAACCTAGTGGCAGGGCAGGAATAAAGACGTAGACATAGAGAATGGGCTTGAGGACATGGGGCGGAGAGGGGGAAGCTGGGGCAAAGTGAGAGTAGCATCGACATACATACACTACCAAGTGTAAAATAGATAGCTAGTGGGAAGCAGCCGCATAGCACAGGGAGATCAGCTCAGTGCCTTGTGACCACCTAGAGGGGTGGGATAGGGAGAGTGGGAGGGAGACTCAAGAGGGAGGGGATATGGGGATATATGTATGCATATGGCTGATACACTCGGTTGTACAACAGAAACTAACACAGTATTGTGACGCAATTATCCTCCAATAAAGATCTATTAAAAGATAAATAAAAATAAAAGATTCAATAACGGCTTCCAAACAGCCTTTCCTCCATTCACGCCAGACTGAAGCGTAAGTGGAAGGAAGGCAGAATGATGGAACTAATCGTGTATTGTTCCCACCAGATGGTATGGCAGCTTTGGGACACTGATGCTCCAGCTACGAGACCGTGCATGTGTTCACCCGTGCACACAGGCATGTGTGTGCTTACTTGTGTTTAAAGGGAGGGGGTACTGAGATGTGCTCATCAACATATTCACAAAACGGGTAACCAGCAGCTATTGTGTGCCAGGCAACGTGCAGGGCACTGCGTATACAGAGATGAACAAGGTATGCTCCCTGCATTCAAAAAGCTCACTCTCTAATTAAGGGCACATAAAAAGAAAGAACAGCTGAGAGCCTAGAATTAAGTGGTGCGAAGATAATAGCCATATACGGAGATAACCCAGTCCACATCTACTGAAGGGTTATCTTCAGTTATACGTGCCAAGGGGTATCAATCCCAATTCAAGATGTTAATTTGGTCCATTACTTTATTGATTCACAGGACTCAATGCTGACCAGGGCTCAGCTACAAGTGATTTAGGAAAACAAAAGCAGGTTGGCAGTGATGCCTGGCCTAGTAAATAAACCTTCTTCATCATGATCACAGTGTTAGAACAGGCTTCCTGGGCAACTCTAGCCAAAGTGAAGTGACACCATGTAACTAAACTGAAAACAGTCAACTGAAATGAGAGAAGTCCGAGGCCCAGCACCGTATATGCAATAAATGTCTCCTGAGTGAGTGAGTGAAGTTAAAGCTCCAACTTTCTCCTGAAGTAGCACAGAGAGAAACATGTTACAGACCCCCCTCATCCCCTTGCCCGTCCTCATCCTTGCTAGGTTTCAGCAGTAAGATATGAGAAGATGAGGCAGGGAGAAGAACAGGGTCCTGGTAACAGGGGTGGGGAGTCACAGTGATAAAGAGGGCAGCAGAGAACGCTAAGGCGAGAATCTCGTAAAGGAAAACATCAGGAAGAAAATTTCAAAATGTTCCTGAAGGACATAGAGTTACGCATAAAGAGACATACCATGTTCTTTGATGAACTCTCAATACCTTAAAGATGCCAATTCTTCTTAATCTATAAACTGAAAGAAATTTCAAATAAAATCCCAACAGAATTTCTTATGGAACTGAACAAACTGATGTAATGGAATTAGACAATATAAAATTCACACGGGAGAGTAGAGTTCTAAAAAGAGCCAACTCCATTCACACTGATAACCCTTCCCTTGATGGCTTGTGCTTTGTGAATCCTGACCTGTCAAAAACTTTACTAGTGTAAAGTAAACTACTCTAGTGTCATTAAGATGTTCTCCTTCAAATTTGACCACATTAAAATCTAAAATTCCTCTCCATAAAGTGCAAAGACAAGGCACACACCAGGAAAAGTTATTTATAAGACATAAAGCTAACAGAGTATATGTTTTAGCAGACAGAATCCATAAAAATCTCCCACAACCAGCCCAAAAGAAAAACGGACAAAGAATAAGCAAGTCACAAGAAGAGAAATACAAAAGCCAGAAATGCAGATCAAAGCAACAAAGATTTATGCCAGCCACCCTCTATGCTTAGAGACACAGTAACTCTCATAAAACTATTGGTAAGACTGTAGTAATCATTTTGGAGAATGATATGACAATATGTAAAAAATGCACCCCTTCCCAAAAAATACCCCAAATAGAGTTCTAAGACAACTCTAGAGAAATTCTTGCACAGGTATATTTATCTCTTGGTAAAAGAATACCTCATGTAGCACTATTTATAATGCAGAAAAATTAGAAATATTTTAAATGTTTAAAAGGGATAAATAAATTCAGTAAACTGTTCAGGGAAACATATAGTGTAAAAAGAACAAATATAAAAATACATATTGGAAGATCGCACACTAAAACCATGATAGCAGGCTGCCTCTAGAAAGGGAAAGTGAGACAGAGGAATGGAAGTAGGAAATTTTGTCTGTACTATTGTCTCTCTTTTATTTATATATCTGGGTATAACTATACACATACATACACACACACCTTAAGTAAAAAATATAATCTCAATATTTGTTAATGCTGGGTAGTAGGTACTTAGGTGTTCATTAAATCATTCCCTGTACTATTCTCTCTGTTTCTAACTTAAAAAGAGGAAAATCAAGATACAGTATCCCAAATTATGTACATAAATTTCTTCCAGTTAATGAAGTCCAAGAGAAAAAAATTCAGTAAATTGGCTGTAACGATTAGCATCAACCCACAAGTCTAGTCAAATACTGAAAATGAAATTAGCATATCATTTGCTTTATGACATTTTGAAGCTATTTATATGTTAATAATTACATCTTAAGCATTCTGTGACTTACTACTGAAAGGATCACTAGATTTTTGCAAAAATTAAAACCGCAGACAATACTGCAGAAAATAACAGATCACTAATGTTATTTTCTGTTGCAGTAAGCTCCTCCACCCAGAAATATTTACATGCAGTGGTAAGCAAAGCCTCCTTAAATATACAGTATTTGGCTCTTAAGTACTTACTTCAGGAATCACATTTTGAAGCAAGTGATTATTTTTAAATTATTCTATAAAGACATAAAGCAATATGAAATTTCTATAGTACATATTAAATTCTGAAGACTAAAGCCCTTGATGTGTAGGAGTTTAAACTACTCGTTAACAAAAACACGAGAGTAGGAGAAAGAACTTTCCCAATAATCTTCAACCTGAAAATTTTGTGGACAATAGGAAAATCATGGGTCTAGGAATCAGGTGTATCAGGTTCAAATACCTTTGCAACAGAGTAACTGTAATATTAGTTTCCTTCATCCCATCAAAATTTATAAAAGCAAACCACGTGCTAAGCAATCAGGAATGTGCAAGACAAATGAAGAGCTCGCTTAATAAACCACTTCTAATTCTCAGAATCAATTTGTAGAGTCGTGTTCAGCTCTCCCAGTGCATTAGTACCAACCACGGCGTGAGGCTCGGGGGCACCCTCCTTTCTCAGATGGCTGTGGACACATATTCATACACGAGAACGACAACGAGCACTGTCCACTCCAGGGGAAGGACAAGCCACCCCAGACCACTGCTGCAGGGACCCCTGACTTAGGCACAAAAGCAGCCTTCAGGACCAATTAACTGCGTGGAGGAAGAAGTCAAGGAAGGCTTCACAGGGTAACACCAGAGAAAGGTTTCTCCTTTAAACAACTTCCCAAACAGATGAAGGGATCAGGTAAAGAGCCTGCTCAGCCAAGAGAACACGATGTACAAGAGCACGGAGACGAGTCTGTAAATGGTGTGCTGGGAGGATGGTGAGAAACGCAGTGAGCGCTCCCAGCCTGTGAAAGGCGAGCAGGGGTAGCAGGGCAGAAAGTTCGAAGGGTCCTTAACAATACAGGATGGTTTATCCTGCTCGCTTCCCAAATACATTATCACCTGCTACCTTCTAAACGGTAACAGTTACTTAAATCATGCCTCCATCACTAAACGTTAAGCCATTCGGACACAGAGACTGTGTCTGTATCCTTCAAAGCATTTACCACAGCTGTTTCATTCAGGAAACATCTCTCTGCGTACTATGTGCCCAGAACGGCAGGGGCACGAAGATAAATCCGACCCAGAGCCCCCCGTCGTCCTTGGCTTAACCTCTCCAGGCTTCAGTTCTCCCACCTGAGAAATGAAGGGGCTGAGCCAAATGATGGATGAAACTCTTTTCCAGCTCTGACATTCTAAGAGTCTAAAATTCAAAGCAGGAATGTAGGTATCAGACAAGAAAAATAAACTGTAAGTGATGGAGCCAAAAAAACACAAGGAGTGAATTAAATGAGCAGGAGTAAAGGCAGAGGCCAGAGCGGAGCAAGAGGCAGTGAGAAGAGGGTGGTCAGGCCCAACCGAGGAAAGGAAGGGAGGGACGGAACGTGTGCCCCACGCATCACACCAGACGTGATCCGGATGCCCTGGGAGAGCTAAAGGGGACCCTACAAACTGATTACAAGAAGAGTTATAACTGGCTTATTAAGAAGGGTCTTCAGTCTAGTAATTGTTGAAAAAAATCTGCCATCTAGTGGCTTAAAACTCCTTAAAGCCAAGGAAATGAATTTGAAATAATAGAGCAAGAAACTCTTGTATGTTCCCTGTCCAATGACCAATGGGCTTGTGGCATACAACCAGCAAGGAAAGGGGAAAACAAAGAAAGGAAGAAAGAAGAAAAAAATTACATGCCCCCAAATTAAAAGTACTTAAGACCATGCCTGGCAAAGTAAGGGCTCAAAAACTGTTACCTACTACTTCACAGCTAGAAGCCGTTCTTCTCTTGGGATCATAGAAATGTTCCCAATTTTAATTCATTCTAATTTGATCTTAAATATTCGTTGCTACAAAAATCTTACTAGTTCAATATTTAAAATTCTGTTCATCTTGGATTTCTTGAATGTCTCTGCCCCTGTTGCCATCCCTCAATCCACAGCTGATGACAATGATCATCATCTAAAAACTTAACTCCCTCCCCATCATTAGGATGGATTTAGGCAACTTCACTGCAAAAGCACAATATAATATGTTCAGCATTCCTCTGTCTGATCCGTTCCATGTCTACTTTGAATCCTGATTTCAGAGCAGTCCAGGTTCTGAAACCAAATTCTCACCTTCTATTTCAATACCAATAGTTTAATTTTTGAAGTCTTTCTCAAACTTGTTCTCTCAGGAAAATAAGTCTTGTCTTTGAACCCTACCTCCCCGCACTGAATCCTGCTAACTGTTGCCTGCCAGCTGTCCCCGACAATGAATCTTTCCGTAATGCCTGCTACCAAACTCCCTGCCACAATTTCGCTGTTAAATGCTACCTAGTAGTCTATATTGGATGCCCTTGGTACTTCAGCAGCTTGCTAAAACCACCATCTACTGTCTGTGCCCAATGCAGTGCAGCAAAATGTGGTCCAAAAAGAATGATGACTTGAGGTTACAGAGCTAATAAGTAGCACAGATTTCCTGTCTCCTAATCCAGTACACATTCTATCATATCACAAATATATTTTTTAATTTTCTAATTGTTTATAAAACAAAATTAATAGCATATATGTGGAATCTGAAAAAATTGGTATAGACGATCTTATTTACAAAGCAGAAATAGACACAGACATAGAGAACAAATATATGGATACCAAGGGGGAAGGCGGGGGTGGGATGAATTGGGAGATAGGGATTGACATATATACACTATTGATACTATGTATAAAATAGATAACTAATGAGAACCTACAGTATAGCACAGAGAACTCTACTCAATGCTCTGTGGTGACCTAAATGGGTAGGAAATCCAAAAAAGTGGGGATATTTGTATATGTATAGCTGATTCACTTTGCTGTACAGTAGAAACTAACACATTGTAAAGCAACTATACTCCAATAAAAATTTTTAAAAAACATAATTAAGCATCATTCCTTAATTCCTATAAAATAACCTAAGATAACTCAATAGTCTTCTTTCAGCTCTCTACTCCAAAGAGAGATCCACAACAGCTAGCATCACTCCAAGTATATGAAGAAATTCAGTCTGGCCCAAGTTACTTCTTAAAATTGCATTTCCATAAATTTTGCAGAGGGATTGTGTAGTCGTCCTTAAAATCAGGGGGGAAAAACATATAACCCAAGTACAAAATATCTTGCTTAAGATTAATGAAATTCACTGACATATAAAGTTATCAGATTAAACTACAACCAAAACACTGGTTGGGGGGGGACGGAGAGAAAGTGAGAGGGAGGGAGGGAGATTGGTTGATTTACCAGCTGAAGAGATTAAAAACTTTATTAAGGTCTACAAAGGCCCATTTAAATGTAACTGTAACATAATGAGAACTAGCTCCTCCTATCAAAGAATCTCCAAAGAGAGGACTGACTGATGGGTTAAAACTTGATTTCCAAATAATTTAATTTTTTTCAGTGGTAGGCAAAAAAAAGTCAAACTAATAAAGAAGACTGTCTTCTTAAAAGACAGCCAGGCGGAGGCTGCTGAGGACCAAGATACTTCTGAGTCTCACGTGTCTACCTATCTGTAACATATCCTGGATAAAAGCAGATCACAGGATATGGCCAAGACTCTCCACTTCCCTGCCTCCCCAGAAACAAACGCCTGTGGGAAAAAACAAAGAAAAATCAGTCTGTGAAGCTCAGCAAGTCCCTTAATTCACACCTAAGGACTTTCACATCTGCCAAGACAATGCAGCTCTCTGTGCAGACAACAGCACCTCTTTATTTCTCTTCAAAAACCCAACCTGAACTCAGGGAAAGAAGAATTTTCTCACAGTGGAGGAATGAGAATTCTAAAGGCAACATGAAAAGCTCCTTAATATAAGTTAATATATACTCGATTACTGACATTCATACTTCCCAGCTACAAGGCTGCGCATTCATCTCTCAAATGTCAACAGCCCCTACACTATCAAAGGCTGAACACACTCTCTCACTGCAGTGGAAGATAATTACCAAGGATCAGGACTACAGTACTCATTCCTTTTCTAGAAGCAATCCTTCATGAAATTATTAATCTTATCTAGCTAGGGCTTATGAAAAACTTCCTAATGTAATTTATACCCAACTGCTCCTCCAGCTGTCAACAGAGTGTATCATTTACACATCACTGCCCTGATTCTCACAGAATATATATGACCTTAGGAACCAGAGAGAAAGATGGGCAATTTTATGGCAAGGTAACGGCTATAAAGGCTCACTGATTAGCTTCCAAAAGCATCTCACAGGTCTAGATGGATCTTACACCTTATAAGAGGAGAACAAAATTTACCTATGCCCTTGGGTAAACCTTTAAGTAGGGCACTCTCAACACTATCTCCTCCACAAGACATAATTTAAACATTTGTGGGACCAATGGACATTTCCCTAGACAGGGGTGATGTATGAAGAAGAGATCGTGGCCCCCTATGCATACTCTACTGCACCCCATCCCATTCTATGCCCAAGACTGTTTTCCTTCCATTTTGTGCCAGTGAAGTCATCATCACGCCTCATGAGAGCTCATTCACACGAAAAACATTTTTGATCCCCCCACTAAGTACTAGTTATTTATTTGGAATACCTCCTTTATCCCATGAGTGTAAAGGACTCATATTTAAAATGCTGAGGGACTTCCCTGGTGGCACAGTGGTTACGAATCCGCCTGCCAATGCAGGGGACATGGGTTCGAGCCCTGGTCCGGGAAGATCCCACATGCCGCGCAGCAACTAAGCCCAGGCGCAACAACTACTGAGCTTGCACTCTAGAGCCCGCGAGCCACGACTACTGAGCCCACATGGCACAACTACTGAAGCCTGCACTCCACAACGAGAAGCCACCGCAACGAGAAGCCCGCGCACCGCAACAAAGAGTAGCCCCCGCTCGCCGCAACTAGAGAAAAGCCCGCGTGCAGCAACGAAGACCCAACACAGCCAAAAATAAATTAAATAAATAAATTTAAAAACATAAAGTGCTGAGTGTTGGTTAGGGGAAATCAGAAACCCCCATGAGATGACCAAATCAGGATACGTAAAGCATAGCCCTTTAGCACTTCAACATGCCATTACTTAAAGGTATTACTCAGTCTCGCCTAAAATTAACAGCTTTCTAAAGACATCTCCTCTTGCATCTTCTGAGCCTTCCCAAGAATAGTAGCAATCCCTATCAGTGCATACTTAGGAGAATGCAATTACCCAACTACTCTTTAGCCAGTTCACTCCTACCTAATTGCAATCTACTAATAGGCAAAATGACAGTCTATTATTCCTTGTAAACGTCTCGAGTTCTTTCTGCGGAATCTGTATCTGGCTTAACACAGTTGACTAAAAGGATAAAAATTAATCACTCAAATGCTTAGATTCATCCTTTGTACAACTATGACATACATGATTAATCAATCATGATTCTTCCCCACAGACTGTATGAAACACGGGTATCTTTCTTAACATAAACCTTAGTATCCTTAACATAAAGATGAAACTGTTCAGTTGGTGGAAATGTAAACTGGTGCAACCACTACGGAAAACAACATGGAAGTTCCTCAAAAATCTAAAAATAGAGTTGCCATATGATCCAGCAATCCCACTCCTGGGCATATACCCAGACAAAACTATAATTCAAAAAAAATACATGCACCCTTATGTTCATAGCAGCACTATTTACAATAGCCAAGATATGGAAACAACCTAAATGTCCAGCGGCAGATGAATGGATAAAGGTGTGTATACATATACAATGGAATATTGCTCAGCCATCAAAAAGAATGAAATACTGCCATGTGCAGCAACACGGATGGACCTAGATATCATCATACTAAGTGAAGTAAGTCAGAAAGAGAAAGACAAATAACAAATGGTATCACCTGTATGTGGACTCTAAAATATGATACAAATCAACATATCTATGAAACAAAAACAGACTCACAGATATAGAGAACAGACTTATGGTTGCCAACAGGGAGGGGAAGTAAGGGAGGGAAGGAATGGAAGTTTGGGATTAGCAGAGGCAAACTATTATGTATGGGATGGATAAATAACAAGGTCCTACTGTATATCATACGGAACTATATTCAACATCCTGTGAGAAACCATAATGGAAAAGAATATGAAAAAGAATATATATATGTATGTATATGTATAACTGAATCACTGCTGTACAGAAGAAATTAACACAACATTGTAAACCAACTATATACTTCAATAAAATTTTTTTAAAAAAGCAATGTACACCCAAAAGAGTGAATTTTACTGTATATAAATTAAAAGTAATTTTTTAATTTAAAAAAAGATAAAAGTGTTCAAATGAAAGCCCACTTAAAGGATCTTTTTTTTCTTTCTTACGCATTCCTTTATTTTTTACAGTTTTACTGAGGTGTGATTTACATTCCACAAAACTCACAGGCATGAGAGATCTTTAGGGACAATGGAAATATTCTAAAATTGACTGGAGTAGTGTGTGCACAACTCTATACATTTACTAAAAATCATTGAATTATACACTTAAAATTAGTATCAAAGAGTCATCAAGGATTCTGAGAATGGGTGGCTTCTCAAAAGGGCCCAAGAAAGGAGACATGTTTTCTAGCCTTTGTCTTTGTTGAGACGTAATTCAGGATCTAGAAAAAGTTACCTTCAAACACTATCTTTGTGTAGTTATCAAGGAACTATTGGAGATTCAAAGTTGAATAAGTCAGATATTGCTTGTAGAATTTTACAATAAAATTAGGATCAAAACCTCAAAAAAAAAAAAGTTGTTGAAAGCAGGATACAGTAGTCCCACTTATCCACAGTTTCGCCTCCTGCAATTCCAGTTACCCACAGTCAGCTGCAGTCCAAAAATATTAAATGGAAAATTCCAGAAATAAACAGGTCATAAGTTTTACACTGCACGCCATTCTGAGTAGTGTCATGAAATCCTGCACCTTCCCGTGCCATCCTGCTCCATGCAGCCCAGGAGGTGAACCCTCCCTTTGGCCGGTGCACCCCACACTTTAGGCACTTAACAGCCATCCACGTTATCAGATACGGACTGCCGAGGTACTGCAGTGCTTGTGTCCACGAAAGCCTTATTTTACTTCATAACGGCCCCCCAGCACAAGAACAGTGATGCTGGCAACTCAAATATTCTCTTACTGTGCCTAATTTATCAATTAAACTCTATCACAGGTACGTATGTATAAGAAAAAAACATAGTATATGAAGGGTTCAGTTCACTATCTGTGATTTCAGGCATCCACCGGGGGTCTTGGAACATACGCCCCGTGGATAAGGGGAGACTACTGTACACAGATAAAGTATTGTATTTGAACTTACTCACGTTACGTGGGTGCCCTTATTTACGAATGTATGACTCCCAAAATAGACCGTACACTCCTAGAGGGCAGGCACCACATCTGAATCTCCACCACCAAGCACAGTACCCACCGGTACTGCAAGTTTAAACATCATCCCCTCTAAGAATGCAGAGGTACGAGATTCCTCGTAGCTGGAATCAGGGTACCATGTAAGCCAAAACTAACACAACAAAGAGGACACTGAAAACCGAAAACAGAAGGCAGGGAAGGGTTGGGGTAGGTGTAGGAAGGGGAGCAAAACTGGAAGATGAGATAGCCTGGAGAGGATAAAATGCATTCACCAGGCTGTGAGTTAGAATACGTAAAAAGAAAACAGTCAAAATCAGCAAATCCATAGAGCTTATCCCAAAGCCTCTCAATTAATTTTTGTTTCATATTACCCAATTTACCACCCCAATTTCTCTTCTTCAATAGTGCTCACAGCATCAAGCAAAACAGTGAATTTCATAAAACCTTGAGTTTGTA
This sequence comes from Balaenoptera borealis, assembly GCF_965194805.1. NCBI lineage: Eukaryota > Metazoa > Chordata > Mammalia > Artiodactyla > Balaenopteridae > Balaenoptera > Balaenoptera borealis. The sequence continues at coordinate 80,703,189 of NC_138871.1, read as the reverse complement.
TATTACCAATTTATCCTAACTCCACTCTGGCTGACATATTTCACATTTACAAAATCCTTGTGGATGGTAAATATCACACGATCACATTACTAGAGTAACCAAAAATAAATAAAAATGTGATGAATATTTCAGCTTCCTTCCTCAAAAAAAGACCATATAATGGAAAATATAAACAACCTGGCAATATTTTTGTCATGCACAACAGGGCATTTACACATATTCCTTGCTTTATAACAATTTTCATTCAGAAACTTTAATGAAGTCATCCATCTCCAAGTTGACTGCTATCAGAAATTGTATATGATTGCAGAACCAAGAAGAGGCCCTCCTCCTGTGGTTTCATAATGTACTTAACCTTTCCAAACTTTTTGAGACCATTCCCCCAGAAATACCTTTATGTACTTACATCCTAGGTCAAAAACTGAAAGGCTTAAGAAGTAATAAGGTAATCTGACTTATGACAAGTTATTATCATGTAATAACTATTAAATGTATGATCATTTCAAACCTACGGTCCCAAGTGAACCCCACTTACGCTCCTGAAATACTGCTAGGAAAAAAGAAGTCTAATACTGACCTTTGTAAAAAACCAAGACAACGGAATAGTCATCGTGAAATAAACTAAACAAAGCAAAAAAACAGCAAAAGATTAAGATATAAAATGCACCTCTTCTAAAAAAGACAAGAAAAATAAAACAGAAAAATGTGGCACAGAAGAATACAAAATATAAGAGAAGAAAAAGGGAAGAGAAAAATCAAAAGAAAGAAACATAGTAATTTTTCTTCTCCACTGAAGAAATTAGTCACTTATCCAAGGAGCCCACAGATGGAGAGGTACCAATTGACAAACAGAGCTCTTATACTAGATGTTATTGCTTAAATGTACACTGCATGTATTTGTTGCCTTCAATTATCTGAAATTTTAATTGGAAATATAAGATCTATTAATCAAAATTTAAAAATTAACAAAATACGATATATATGTATACATAGTAATTCTATGTATGAAAATGAATAGGCCCTAGTTGCCTGTGGCCTGAACTAGTGTATTATCACCTATGAGTCACCCAGCCACTAGTATCTCCAAACCAAATCAACATTCCTCAAAGCACAGCTGATATGTTTCCTCATCTCAAAAATCTGAGTTCCTTAAAGAACAGAAAAGCCAATTAACGCTCCCAATTACCTGAACTCAACCTGCCTTTCACACACCCATTCTCCCACCACAACTATCACCTCTCCTCCCCTCCCACACACACCCTACAGTGTCAGCCAAGCTGCAGCACTTGAGATTTTCCACAAATAAACTGTGGCTTCCTGCTTCTTGTCACTGTTCACAATGTCACCTTGTCTGGAACACCCGTCATGTCCAGGTCATATCCATTCTGCAAAGTCAGTCCTAATGCCACCTGCCATACTCCCCTGATCCTTCAAGGAAATAATATCTCCTTTATCTGGATCCCCACATCACTATACGTGCACTCTTTTAAGGCCCTTACTTCTTTCCAGTTTGTAATCCTGTTATATATGTGTATGTATGTGTATATATATATACACACACACATATTTAAATAGAGAAAGAAATATATATATTTGACATTACAAATATATATATATATATATATATATATATATATATATATATTAGATATACAGTTGACCCCTGAACAGCACAGGGGTTAGGGGCACCAATCCCCACCCCTAGCAGTCAAAATTCTGTGTATAACTTTACAATCGGGCCTCCCTATCCACACGTGCATGTAACACTCAACCAACCGTAGATCATGTATTCCGATAGCATGTATTTAGTGAAAAAAATCCATGTATAAGTGGACCTGCGCAGCTCAAACTCATGTCATTCAAGGGTCAACCGCATATGCATATACATATAGGTATATATTATTTCTCATTCAAGAATATGAGACCCTGAAGTCAGGATTGCTCTCCATCTTTATATCTTCCACAAACCTAACATTGCGTTGCACACAGCAAGCCACAATAAATAAGACAGTAATGGAAAGGCCAAGTAACAATAGAATAGACTTTCCACCTCATCAATCTTTACTAATACAGGCAGACAATTCCTCTAACAGAACACATATACTTTTCAAGGGACAATAGATTAATTTTTTTTAATGTATATAAGTGCTGAGAAAGATATTAATAACTGCACTAAAACAATACAAATAAGTTGAACTAAACCAAGAAAAGGCCTTAAAAGAGCAAAGAGCAAACCTCGCTTGAGGTTTATATAATAAAACATGGTATCAAAGAAGATGTAAACATAAAGAAATAGGTCACCCTCAACAAAAATCAAACCAGCAATTGGAGTGTCATGGGTGCAATATATGGTGACACTGTGAGTATGCACTGTCTAGCCTTGGCAAAATTCACAACAGAGAACTAAGCATGTCAAAGCAAAACACATTCTATCCCCTTTCTAGCAGCAGAATTTAGTGAAGACACATTAGTGAAGCCATGCAAGGAAAATACAAGATCTGAAACATAAAAACAAACATTAAAAGGCCATACTTTATATAAGAAGTTGACAAGAATAAAAAACAACACAGGGACTTCCCTGGTGGCGTAGTGGTTAAGAATCCACCTGCCATTGCAGGGGACAAGGGTTCTAGCCCTGTTCCGGGAAGATCCCACATGCCACGGGGCAACTAAGCTGGTGCACCACAACTACTGAGCCTGCGCTCTAGAGCCCGCGAGCCACAACTACTGAGCCTGTGTGCCACAACTACTGAAGCCTGCGTGCCTAGAGCCCATGCTCCGCAACAAGAGAAGCCACCACAATGAGAAGCCCGCGCACCGCAATGAAGAGTAGCCGCCGCTCGCCAAAACTAGAGAAAGCCCGCACGCAGCAACGAAGACTTAACGCAGCCAAAAATAAATAAATAAATTTATTTTTTTTAAAAACACAATTTTCTTATGCTTATAATGTTTATTTTATCATCAAAAGAAATATTTGATTTAAGAAAACAATTATTTGCAGCTTATACAATTACATTCAATTTTATAAAATGTGAAGAACTCTATTCTGAATGTGATCACTCAGCTTCATCTAAAGTAAAACAAAGGTCTATTAGCATTTCAGTTTATTGTATTTAGAAAATTCTTTTCTAATTTTTAAATTTTTTAATTGGTTAGACTTCTGAAACTGATCTTCAAATTTCTTAAGGATATACCAACGGACTCTTCAAGACAGGATCTACACAAATCAAAAGGTAAAAATTAATAGTATTATATTTATTCAATGCTATCATTTCCTGAATATCTACTATGTATTTAATCCTCAAAACAACTAGTGGCTCACTGAATACTCATTTCAGTTCCTTTTTCTCCCTTCCTAAGAGAGATTCTTAAAATAACTACATAGAACTTCTAGAAATGAGAAATATAAAAAATGAAACTAAAAATACAATGACTAGTTTTAAAAAGAGATGAGGCACAGAATTAGTAAATAGAAAATAAATCAGAAAAAATTAACCAGAATATATGATTTTTTTCTAAACAAGATCATATGTATCAATTCATTATATTTATCATAGATATCAAAAGTGCTTCAAACTACTTTCTTCCTTAATAGCTATACAGAAAAAATTAAAATAATCTTTTACTTCTCTTTTTCAACAACAACAAAGGGGAAAAAAAGAGAATGAGAAAATTAAAGGTGAGTCCAGGATACTCAATATCTAGATAATAGACATTCTGGAGAGAAGAGAGGAAACAGAACAGAGGAGAAGAAATAATCAAAGAAATAATTCAGTGAATTTCCCCAAAGGTGAGTATCCAAATTGAATGGCCAATACCATGGATATTTGAAAAAAAAAAAAAAACCTACTCCAAGACATAACACAGTCAAATTTCAGAACACTGGGGGAAAATATAAAATAAAATCTCAGCTTTCAGAGAGAAGGGGGACCAAAAAAATAAGACAGAAAAAAAAAAATGGATTTTACACTAGAGTAACATTAGAATTCTCAAGAGCATCTTTAGACATACAAGCCCTCAAAAAATATACTTCCCATGAATTCTTTCTTAGGAGGTTATAGAAGGTCGTGATTCACCAAAATAGCCAAAGGAATCAACTAAAATAAGCTAAGCACTATTTACTATAGCCAGGACATGGAAGCACCTAAATGTCCATCGACAGAGTAATGTTTAAAAAAGATATGGTACAAATATACAATGCAATATTACCCAGCCATAAAAAAGAATGAAATAATGTCATTTGCAGCAATGTGGATGGACCTAGAGATTGTCATACTGTGAAGTAAGTCAGACAGAGAAAAACAAACATCATATGATATCATTTATATGTGGAACCCAAAAAAATGGTACAAATGAACTTATTTACAAAACAGAAATAGAGTTGCAGATGTGAAAAACAAACTTATGGTTACCAGGGAGAAAGGGGGTGGGGAGGGATAAATTAGGAGATTGGGATTGACATATACATACTACAATAAAATAGATAACTAATAAGGGCCTCCTGTATAGCACAGGGAACTCTACTCAATATTCTGTAATGACCTATATGGGAAAAGAATCTAAAAAAGAGTGGATATATGTATATGCATAACTGATTCACTTTGCTGTACAGTAGAATCTAACACGACATTTTAAATCAACTATACTCCAATAAAAATTTTTTAAAAATAAAATAAAATAAGCTAAAAGTGGTTACCTTTGGAAAGCAAGAAGTTGGGTGGAGGAGTCAGTTTTTCAAACTATTTAATACTTGGAACTACGTACAGATATAATTCATAAAATAAAACGTAAATTATAAGGAAAAAAAAAGTCTCATGTTGGGAGAAGATACTCATCATGCATATAATCAACCCAGAATTAATATCCAGATTATAGAAGAATGTCAAGATCAAACACCCAATAAAAAAATAAGAAATGATATAAAAAAGCATTCTACAGATAAGAAATATGAATGGCCAATCACATGAAAAGTTTCTCAATCTCATCAGTTATCACAGAAACTCAAATTAAAACTACAATGAGATACTCTTTTACACCTACTAGATCAGCAAATATTTAAGTCTGACATCATCAAGACTGCTAGTAAGAATATGAAACAACAGAAACTTTTCATACACTGCTGATGGGACTGTAAATTGGTAGAACAACTCTGGAAAACATTCGTATTATCTAGTAAAGTTGAAGATGTATTTACCCAACAATTCAGCAATTCCACTCCTAGTTATATATCCTACAGAAATTCTTGCACATGTGTGAGAGAAATGCACAATAATTTTTGCCACAGTACTTTTTTTTATAACCAAAAAGATACTGGAAACAAGCTAAATTTGGAGAAAGGATAAATATGTGGCAATTTATTCACAAAATGAAATATCCTAATAGTACTTAAAAAGGAATGAACTAGAGCAACATACATCAAAAAGCAAGTCACAAAGCAAGACTTGTATGTCTCCTGTATGATTCCATTTATATACTCATAACTAAATATGTATAAGTGGTAAAACTATAAAGAAAGCAAGAGAATGATAAGCAAAACTCAGGACAGTGGCTATCTCTAGAGGGTCAGAGAGGACGGGATCAAGGAAATGTAAACGGGACTTCAGTGTAGCTGTATGCAGGTGTGTGTGTATTCTTGTGCAGAATAAAAATTCCAAACAAAACACAAGGACAGGGGCCTCTCTGGTGGCGCGGTGGTTAAGAATCCACCTGCCAATGCAGGGGACACAGGTTCGATCCCTGGTCCGGGAAGATCCCACATGTCACAGAGCAACTAGGCCCGTGTGCCACAACTACTGAGCCTGCGCTCTAGAGTCCGTGAGCCACAACTGCTGAGCCCCCATGCCGCAACTACTGAAGCCCGCGCGCCGAGAGCCCGTGCTCCACAATGAGAAGCCACCGCAATGAGAAGCCCGCGCACTGCAACGAAGAGTAACCCCCGCTCGCCGCAACTAGAGACGGCCTGCGCGCAGCAGCAAAGACCCAACGCAGCCAAAAATAAATAAATTTAATTAATTAATTAATTAATTAAAAAACACAAGGACAAACCTATAATTGAACAGAATACAAAACTTTCGTACATTTTCAATCAAAAAACTTAAGTACACTGAGGGTCAGAGGGTTTAAGGACTTGCCAAGAGAATAAGTCTCAAAATTCAGAACTCAAGCTAGATTTGTCTGACTCAAAATTTGATATTCTTCCCTTTTAGAGAACCAAAAAGTTAGCTTGGCTAATTTACAAAATAAACGTAAATTTCATTCTCAAATAACAAAATGAAAGGGAGAAATCACTGGAAGTAGAAAAGTTTTCGGTAACCCTCAATGTAGATGGCAAATATATAAATGAAGAAGTGGCACATATGAGAAATGGAATATACAGGCACACCTCATTTTACTGTGCTTCGCTTTATTGCACTTTACAGATATTACGTTTTTTGGGGGTTTTTTGTTTTGGTTTGGTTTTTTTACAAACTGAAGGTTTGTGGCAACCTTGTGCAGAGCAAGTCTATCAGCACCACTTTTTCAACAACAATTGGTTCATGTCTCTGTGTCACATTTTGGTAATTCTCTCAATATTTCAAATTTTTTCATTATTATTATATTTGTTAATGGTGATCTGTGATCAGTGAACTCTGATGTTACTATTGTAATTGTTTTTCGTTTTGTATTTTTTCATTAAGCTATGTACATTTTTTTTAGACAGAATACTACTGCACACTTAACAGACTACAGTATAGTGTAAACATACTTTTATAGGCACTAGGAAATCAAAAAATCCGTGTGACTTGCTTTATTGCAGTATCCCCTTTATTGCAGGGGTCTGGAACTGAATCCACAGTTGTGCCTCTAGTGGTAGGAATCGACTCTGCAGCAATCAGTGCAGCCCTAACTTGCAAAGAAGGAAAGGAGAAGGGAAGACCATCTATTGAGGCCCTTCTATGCAAGGGCATTTCACATGCACTACTTTTTAACTCTCTCAACGATGCTATGTGTTACGTATTAACCTCATTTTACAGATAAGAAAAAAAAGATTTAGAGAACTAAGAGAGAAGATATTCCTCAATGAATATTCCCAGTGCCCCATCGGACTCAAGAGAAGCTCAGTCTGCCAAACAGATGAGCATGAATGTTCAGAAGATGATTGCAACAGGGACTTCCCTGGTGGCGCAGTGGTTAACAATCCGCCTGCGAATGCAGGGCACACGGGTTCGATCCCTGGTCTGGGAAGATCCCATATGCCGCGGAGCAACTGAGCCCGTGCACCACAACTACTGAGCCTGTGCTCTAGAGCCTGCGAGCCACAACTACTGAGCCCATGTGCCGCAACTACTGAGCCCGCATGCTGCAACTACTGAAGCCCGCGTGCCTAGAGCCTGTGTTCCACAACAAGAGAAGCCACCACAATGAGAAGCCCATGCACCACAACGAAGAGTAGCCCCCACTTGCCGCAACTAGAGAAAGCCTGTGTGCAGCAACGAAGACCCAACGCAGCCAAAAATAATAAATTAAAAAAAAAAAAAAAAGAAGAAGAAGAAGATGACTGCAACAATATTACAGACGTTAGGATAACTATACACAAGGGGAGGAAATAAAGAAACCAAAATAAAAATCAGAACGGACAACTTCTTCTTTCTGAAACTGTGCCAAGACTTCTACATCCACCTAATACTCCAGCAAATATGAGAGCAAACAGTTGCTTACCTGTGCCCAGGATGGTAAATAGCTGTGTTGATTCCATGAGGATAATGACTACTGAAGCTGAAACAGTGACTCTCTTGATAGCTCTGATTTGTTCCAACACTACATTCAAGAAGGTAAATAAGAAATAAATACCATTAAACCACAGTGAGATACCACTAAATACCCATTAAAATGTTTAAAATTAAAAAGATAGACACCACCAAATACTGCTGAGGATATAAAACTACCAGAACTCCGAAAAATTATTAGTAGGAATATGAATGATATAACCACTTTGAAAAAGCTCTGGCAATTTCTTGTAAAACCAAACTATCCACCCTATGACTCAGCAATTCCACTCAAAGATACTGACCCAAGAGAAATGAAAGCACATGTCCATAAAGACTTGTACAAGATTAGTCATAGCAGCCTTATTCACGAAACCAGAAACTTAGAGGTCCATCAATAGAAGAATGGATAAACAAATCATGAGCGTTATGGACTGAAGGTTTGTGACACCCATAGATTCAATGTCTGTATACCCCAAAATTCATATAAGACCCTAATGCCAATGTGATGGTACTTGGAGGAGGAGTCTTTGGGATCTATTAGGGCAAAAGAAAGGAACCCTCATGAATGGGATTAGTGTCCTTATAAGAAGAGGCTGGAGAGCTAACTAGCTCTCTTTCCACCATGTGAGGATTCAAGGAGAAGTCAGCAGTCTGCAACCCAGAAGAGGGCTCTCACCAGAACCTGACCATGCTGGCACCCTGATCTCAGACTTTCAGCTTCCAGAACTGTCAGAAATAAATTTCTGTTGTTGATAAGCCACCCAGTTTATGGTATTCTGTTATAGCAACCCAAACTAAGACAAATGAGATATTCATACAATGAAATACTAATCAGCCATAAAAAGAATAAATTACAGATACATGTAAAAATAAGGATGAATCTCAAGATAAGCTGAATGAAAGAAGACTTAGACAAAAGAGTACATACTCTATGAGCCCATTAATGTAAATCACTAGAACAGGCAAAACTAATCTATGATGGAAAAAATATAAACAGCAGTTGCTCTGAGGGTGGGTGTGGACAAAGATTTACTGGGAAGAGGCATGAGGGAACTTTCTAGCATCATGGTAATGTTTTGTATCTTGACAGGGGTTTGACTTGCACAAGTGTATGCATTCGTCATAACTCACTGGCTGGTACACTTAAGATCTGTGCACTTCACTGTAGGCAAATTTTATTTCAAATAAAGAAAACGACAAGCAAATATTGAACTTGAATTAATGAACTTTAATTAATGATATGCATGCTAAAGTATATATGTATTGACTCTGAAATATATTAAAAAATAGAACTGATTAATGGTCAGATAGAAAGATAGATCAAAATACAACACAGCAAGTACAGTAAAATGCTAAATAGAATTTAAGGGGCTTCCCTGGTGGCGCAGTGGTTGAGAATCTGCCTGCAAATGCAGGGGACACGGGTTCGGGCCCTGGTCTGGGAGGATCCCATGAGCCGCGGAGCGGCTGGGCCCGTGAGCCACAATTGCTGAGCCTGCGCGTCTGGAGCTTGTGCTCCGCAACAAGAGAGGCTGTGATAGTGAGAGGCTGCGCACCACGATGAAGGGTGGCCCCCACTTGCCGCAACTAGAGAAAGCCCTCGCACAGAAACGAAGACCCAACACAGCCATAAATAAATAAATAAATAAAATTTAAAACAACAAAAAAAAGAATTTAAGTGGAGGTATATGAGAGTTCACTATAAACGTCTTTCAACCTTCCTTTTATATTTGCAATTTTTCATAATAAAATGCTAAAAGGAAAAAAAAAGCACCAAAATCTGACACTAAAGCAGAGAAATAAACATTATTTCAAACAGGGCATCCCAAATAAAGTGCATTTTTACCTTACAAGGTAGCTTCTAAGTTCTCCTCGGTAATTGATGACCAAGAGTTCTGCAGACCACTGTGCACTTGCTTTATACTCTAAAAATATCAACCCAGCAATGGCATAGCTCAGATCACCTGCTAAACTAGATGCCTGTGAAAGAGGAGGAAATTAAGTTACTAAAAAGATACTAGATAGAAGTTAACATATGTATAATTGAAGGATATTCAAGACACTAGCCTTGCCAGGTATCCTTTAAGTAAGATAGCCCAGAATTGATCATATGTGAAGAATCATGTAAGCCAAAGTGCCTAGTACTAGATACCCAACTCTAGACCAGCCCTCCCCCAACCACAGGCTGGAACCACAGCAGCCTCTTTGGGTGAGATGCCCCCCTAGTAGGTGAATTTCTGTTCAGACTATACTTCCACTGCAAAAAATGAAGAAGAAAAAAAAACTAATGCTATCATTCCGCCTCAAAGAATTCTAAGATACAGAATTCAGACATAAGCTCTCAAATGTTAATTTCCACTGCCAGTAGTAACCAATGCTATAAAAAAAAAAGAAAGAAAGAAAAGAAAAAAAGAAAAATGCCTCCAGTTACTTCCATTTGCCTAATCAGCAATTTAAAGGGAAGGACACTTAAAACACTCACTCAATGCCAGCCTTTTTCTATCAACTAAATATCAGGCTATATTTGCTAAAGATCTGGAGGGCATGTGTACCTTAGTACACATAATGAAGCACATAATGAAGTTTACCACCCTGAATGGCTCCTCATTGTCTAGAACCACTCAATAAAACAGTGTAGTCACATGTAGCTACTGAACACTTGATACATGGCTAGTCCAAATTGAGATATGCTATAAATATAAAAATACATGCCAAATTTCAAAGACTTAGTAGCAAAGAAAGAATGTGAAATATTTCATTAATCATTTTTACACTGTCATTTCAACATGTAATCATTTTAGATATGTTGTAATAAATAAAATATATCAAATAAACTTCACCTGTTGAACTTAATGTTACTAACAAATTTTAAATTACACACGTGATCACATATATAGCTCATATTACATTTCTATTAGACAATGCTAGTCTAGAAAACAGTAACTCAACCTACTTAGTTTGGTTCCCCAGAACTTCTATAACAGGAGCCCAATGTACTTTTTCAAGTTTTTCCACTCATTTCTGAACAAAAATCATTCTCTATATCCTTGGGTCTCACACCTAGCTTCTCATTAGAATCAGCTGAAAGGCTTGAAACATTATTAAAGTCCAGGGCCCACTCAGATCAATTAAGTCAGACTCTCTGTGGGGGGAGCCTGGGCAACCCAGCAATTTGTTTAGTTTTTCTTTTTCTTTTCTTCATAAAGCTTTGCAGGTGATTCTAAGATGCAGCCAGAGTTAGAACCACTGTTCTACCTGCACCTTTATTCTGTTCACTTGAGGAAGGAGGATACAAAGTAAAGAGCACGAATTCCTAAAAGAGACACTAATTAACTGGATTACCATGGGAAAAGTCATTTCACTTCCTCACAATTTATGCTCTCTAAACTGGAAAATGAGGATAATAAGTACCCAATCTACTCAAAGGGTGTTGTGAATATTAAACAGGAATGTATATCAAAGTCATTAATAAAATACAAAGCACTATACAAATATAAGTTATTACCACCATTAATTTTTTTCTCCACTCTCCATTTCAGTTTCTATCCCTTTAGGGTAACAAATTCTAACTCCTCCCAGGCTGGTTCCGTTGCCAAGGCCCACTGGTTTCTTTCCTTCACGGGAGCTTTACAACAGCTTTCTGCGCCTCTATTCAGGATTTGCTTACTACCGTCTTATAATAATGGTAGATTATGTCTGCATAGCGCATTACAAAACGCAGAGAATAAATATTTAACGTATAGATCTCTAACTAGATCTAAGCATCTTAAGTTCACAGCTTATTATTCTGATTTACATTTATAGTTCCTCTCTCATCACATTCATTCATTCAAGTACCTATACATGAAAGGTAGTCAAAAAAAATATGTTTTCAGTTTAAGGTATGTACATACCGGGATTATAACAAAGAGTTCACTTCCCATGAGATCAAACACTCTCACAGTTCCCGTGCTTTCAGCATAGGCCAGCAGGGTGCAGTCGTAACTCCACGCCACACGTCTCCACTGGGGTTTTGGGTCTTTTGGAACTAGAATGAAAAGAAAAGAAGTGCTTTTAACATTATCAGGATAGTTAATACCTATAGTTCCTGCAGCTAAAGAGAGTATTCAAGTACGACATCATTTCCTAAGGGTCTCTGAAACTCCTGTTCAGTAGAAAAGAACAGCTCCCAAAAAGCCACTTCAAGTAAGAGTGGGAAATGTAAACCGTGACAAGCTTTGCCCCACTTACTTGAGAAGCAAAGTCTACTGACACTAGTGGTCTGCTGAATGCTGAGCAAGCCCTCATCTGGTAAAGGCTCAGGAATGATATACCTCAAAATACTTATGAAGTTAAGAGAGATCAAAAGCATAAAGATTAAGCAGAAAACTATTCCAATCCAGTGAGTTAAGTTCCTCCAAAAGCAAAAAAAAAACAAAACTGAAAATTTTGACTGAGATCTTTTAAATACGTATTTCAAATATAGATGATAAAGAAAAACAAAGTGGGATTATACTGACACAGAATTACAAAGAGAAAAGAATACATATGTATATTAGGCAACTGAATCAGGAACTGTTCTCAATCAATTACACAATTATAAGATTTTGAGAATCAACACCTTAATAATCCGACAGTGGTATTTTCTTCTGTTCTGAATTTTTCAGTACAACAATAGAAAGGCTACCAGCTGCAAAAGAGAAAGGGGCTGTGAAACTCTAAACTGTTTTAGGTTTGTCTGAGGTTTCTGATGTTTCCTTTGCTCCTGTTTCCCCTTATTAGAATCCCAGAACTGAAGAGCCAGGTAGGACCAGTGCCTTCCCTTTACCAACAAAAATTCCAAATGATTAGGAGCCTCAAGGTGACACCAGGAGTCACGATCAGAACAAACCCAGAACGTAAGCATGCTGCCTTCCCGTGCAGTGTGCACTTCATTACAACACACGGCCCCTCAGTCAGAGCCTGGATTTAGCCTGAGGATTACTGACTCAGAAATGTTTCTGAAATTTATTGCCTTCTCTCTATTCCTCTGCTAATATCGCAATTCAGGCTTCATCATCTCTGGCTTAGACTCTCATGACAGCCTCCTAACGGGTCTTCCCACCTTCAGGCTCTTCCCCTCTAATCCTTCCTCAACAGTATCCGAAGTTATCTTTGTAAGAGAGAAAGATGAAGAGATCACATCTTTCCCTTGCTTTAAAATCCCTAATGTTTATCCATTTCCAACAAAATCAAGTCCAAACTCCTCCATATACATGAAAGGTCCTTCACCAATGGTCCCATCAGAGCTTTCCAATTCACCTCCCCGCCCTTCCTCCATCATACACCTAATAACCCACCAATAACACAACCACCTGGCAAATAAACCATGCATACTCCAGTCTGTGTCTTTCATGCACATTGCTGCTTCTACCTAGAATGTTCATCTCCAATGCTAATCCAAGGGTACTTGTTTGTTAAACCACCTGTGGTAACAAACTGTCACCTCTTCCTTTTTTGACACTCTTCAAAATTGACTGCCCTCCTCTATGTGCCCAAATATGCTGTACAAAAGTCTCTCATAGTACTTATCACATCAGACGATGTTGTTTACATGATTATTTCCCCCACAAGTCTCTGAGACAATGTCTTACTCAACACTACCATCCTAGGACCCGGAACAGAAAGTGATTAACGTTTCACTAATGAGCAAAGCCCCAGCCTCTCAGACAAATCTATAGTAATGGAGGAAGGTAATGCTAAGGGTTTACCGTTCCTCAGGGACTAACAATTAAACGTGAATTATATAACTGAAGTCTTCTCTCCACCTAACAGAGGTACTGTAGAATTTAAACCCCCCTCATCTCTGCAATATATGTAAAATATGTTCTGTATATGGGAAAAGTATACCAGATGTCAATGAGTTTCTTCATTTTGACTATTTTTCAAAGGTAAAAAGCATGCCAAAAAGAGCCAAGAGAGGCCCCTGAACACAGGAGGGTCTAGGGAATTTTATTAAAGCCTAACGAAATACTGCATACACTTTGGAAAAGCAATTTTTTAAAGGTGGGAATAAAATGAAGAAAAAGATCAGTTCTCTGTCCTCAGCTTTAAAAAACAATGAAACTTGGAAGTAAACCTAAGCACAAAATGATAAACAACACAATACTTCAAGACCCACAAATACACAGATGCTACACAAACACCAGCAAGAGGACAAGTTAATGCCCTGAAAAATATTCATGTTCTAAAGAAACACAGCAACATGTTTCCACTTTCTCTGTTTTACCTGCGATAACATCTTTCCTCTTCATTTTGATAGGAGGATAAATAGATTTATGTACTACCTTCTGTATCTGTCTGAAGTAAGTTCCACCTGAAGGGACTTTGTTTTTACTATTACTTCCAGTTATAACCAGCAGCTCCAGAAAACTCAGCATGTGTTTTGACCCAGATAAAGATATGTTTTCATTACAAGAGAAGATTTCACATAACAATGTGAAAGTAAAGACATTATCATCAGATTTTTCCAGCACCCTGTGTGGTTTTGGAGAGGAACGAACAGCACAGATTTGTACAAAGCCAGTGTCAACGGAGTTTTCTGAAAAGTATTCAAACAGGCTGATGATAAAGTTAACCAGCAGTGTGACAACTGCCACGTTGCTGGTGAAACCACTGACAGCCGCACTCATCCTGCACCGGCTGCGGCCCCTTCAACCTGCCCCACTGCCGAGCTTGCTTCCACCTTAGAGCTCCGGTCAGCACTGTCTGCTCGGCCTGGAATACTCTGCCCCGAACCTGTCCCTGGCTCCTTTCCATCTTTCACGTCTCAATTTAAATCTTGCTTGCTTAGGCAGTGTTCTCCGACCACCCTGTCTAAGCAGCCTCGAGGCCCCGTTGTTCTTCTCCATTCCAATGATTTCATGTCTTTCACAGCTCTTATCCCAGATCAGTATATATTTGTCTACTTTTTATTGTCTGCCTTACGCATTAAACTATAAATTCCAAAATGTCAGGTGCTGTGTCCGTATTGTTCATAACTTTATCACCAGCATTTCGTACTCGGCTGCGACACAACAGCACTCAAGTGCTAAAGGAGCACACTTCAATCCAGTGCTCATGTACCCAAATTAGAAATGGAAAAGGGAAAAAATTACAAATAAGGAACACCGGGTTTTATTCTCAGTGCTGCCATAAAACAGCTGGGTGTGACCATGGGGCGATCACCAAGGGTTCAATGAACACTCTCTCCCAAACATTCTTTGACTTTTACATCAAGAACCAGTGAGCAAGAGCAAACTAGTGGGGCTAGAAGCCATGCAGAGGAGCTAAATATTTAAATGTTTGAAATTAAGGTGTTAGTAGAAGATATGAGAAAATTTTTAAAATCCTAGAATAAGAAAGGGGAAAGCATACAAAACTTGGAAGTTACAAAGGAAAATAAAATGACAAATGCAGTTACCAAAAAAAAAAAAATGCTCCATGGGAAAAAAAGACACTATAACACATTTAAAAGACAAATGGATTGGGAAAAATATTTGCAACATGTATGACAAAGGGTAACATTCATACTATATAGAAATAATAAGGAAATAGTCAAGTAAGGAAATAGTCAATAAGGAAAAGTCAAATAATCCAAGAGGAATATAGTCAAAAGGATATGATCTAACAATTCACACACACAAAAAAAATAGCAACTTAACATATGCCTTACCATATAACTAAACACATGCAAATTGAAATGAGATGCTTTTTTCCCTCTGCCTAACCTGATGAATATTTTAGAAACAGGTAACATATGGTGCTGACAATGGAGAAAAGAAATAGCTTTATAATCATACCTTTTACATGGTTGTATAATAAGTATAACTTTCAGGAAGGAAATATGGCAGTAGCTACATTTTGTACACTACACCCATGGACAAACAGGATGTCTTTTCCAGCGCTGTTAGAGGGGGAAAGGGACAAAGATGGGAAGAGAAAGAATAAAACAAGCCGCCGTACACAATCTAAATTTCTACGAAGAGGGGAATAGATAAATAAAATGTGGTTCACATTCTCACAATGGAACGCTGTGGCTTCATTTAAAAGACTGGATGGATTACACCTGTGCACACTGACTGGGAAAGACATCATCGATACAGTAAGTGCGGGAGCAAGCTAAAGAACAAAATACATAAGATGATCTTGTTTTTTTACCTAAAAAAGGTCAATCCATCTATGTACAGGTTCATATAAGCAAAGAAGGCTTTATATTAAACCATTACTATAAGTTTCTATGAAGAACGCAAATTGAGCAGATAAAACAATCATATTGTTACTTCTGCATTGTTTGAATTTGTTCAAAGTATGTACTGCTTTTGTAATTAAAAGAAAAAAAAAAAAAAAACCCAGAGTAACTAGTTTCAGACTAGGCCGCCCACCATACCTAAAAAAAGAGACTAAGTTAGGAAATTTTATTTGAATTTTAAATAATGTCCATAAATTTTGCAAATGTGATGAAATCTATGAATCCACTGATCTTAGAGGCTCAATAAACCTAAAGCAGGATAAACTAGAAAAAAATCAAGTCACATGATAACCAAATTTCTGAAATCAATGATGAACAGAAAATCTTAGAAGCAGCTAGAAAAAAAAAGACACATTACCTACAGAAACAATAACAGCAATGACTGCTGATTTCTCATCAAAACAATGCAATGATATCTTTAAACAGCTGAAAGAAAAAAAAAGGTCAACCTGGAATTCTACATCCAGAGAAAATATTTTACAAAAATGAAGGCAAAAATCAAAGATGGTTTCAGACCAACAATTTATCAACAGACCTGCATTACAAGAAATATTAAATAATTTCTTCAAGTTGAAGGAAAACACTATCAAATGGAAAGTTTTACAGAAAGAAAAAGTTGAAAAGTAACAGAAATGGAAAATAGAAGGAAAAATAAAAGATTTACCCTTGTTTTTTAATCCCTTAAAAAGTTACTTGACAAAAATTACAATATAAATAATATACTGTGGCAGTTTAGCATTTATAAAAAGTTTGACAACAGTACAAAGGAATAGGAGGGAACGGATGTACACTGTGTAATAAAATAATTTTTAAATGCACATTGTAAACCCCAGAATAAATGCTAAAAGGAAACAGAGAAGAGATAGGACAAATAGAAAAATAAGAAGGTAAAACCTAACCAGTCCAAAAACTGCATTAACTGTAAATGTTCTATTAATCTCCAAAATATACAAGCAGCTCATGCAGCTCAGTATCAAAAAAACAAACAACCCAATCCAAAAATGGGCAGAAGACCTAAATAGACATTTCTCCAAAGAAGATATACAGATAGCAAAAAAACACATGAAAGGATGCTCAACGTCACTAATCATTAGAGAAATGCAAATCAAAACTACAATGAGGTATCACCTCACACCGGTCAGAATGGCCATCATCAAAAAATCTACAAACAATAAATGCTGGAGAAGGTGTGGAGAAAAGGGAACCCGCTTGCACTGTTCGTGGGAATGTAAAATGATACAGCCACTATGGAGAACAGTATGGAGGTTCCTTAAAAAAATGAAAATAGAACTATCATACGAGCCAGCAATCCCACTACTGGGCATATACCTTGAGAAAACCATAATTCAAAAGGAGTCATGTACCACAATGTTCACTGCAGCACTGTTCACAATAGCCTAAGTGTCCATCGACAGATGAATGGATAAAGATGGGGCACATATATACAGTGGAATATTACTCAGCCATAAAAAGAAACGAAATTGAGTTATTTGTAGTGAGGTGGATGGACCTAGAGACTGTCATACAGAGTGAAGTAAGTCAGAAAGAGAAAAACAAAGATCGTATGCTAACACATATATATGTAAAAAAAAAAAAAAATGGTTCTGAAGAAGCTAGGGGCAGGACAGGAATAAAGACGCAGATGTAGAGAATGGACTTGAACGGGGAGGGGGAAGGGTAAGCTAGGATGAAGTGCGAGAGTGGCGTGGACATATATACACTACCAAATGTAAAATAGTTAGCTAGTGGGAAGCAGGCGCATAGCACAGGGAGATCAACTCGGTGCTTTGTGTCCACCTAGAGGGGTGGGATAGGGAGGGTGGGGGGGAGACGCGAGAGGGAAGAGATATGGGGATATATGTATATGTATAGCTGATTCACTTTGTTATAAAGCAGAAACTAACACACCATTGTAAAGCAATTATACTCCAATAAAGATGTTTAAAAAAAAAAAGTAAATGTTCTAAACATTACAATTAAATGACAGAAATTGTCACACTGAAAAAAAAGCATGACTCAAATTATATGCTTTCTATAAGAGATGTACATTTAATACAGATAAATGAAAAAGAAGAGAAAAAAATATGTCATGCAAATGTTAATCATAAAAAAGCTAGAGCGACTATAATAATATTAGACAAAATAGAATCCAGGACAAAGAGTATTACTGGAGATAGAAAGGGACATTCCATCACAGCAAAGGAGCCATTTCATCAAGAAGACAAAATAATATGTGTAGGCACCTATAAACTAGAACCCCTTCTTTAGATAGAACTAAAGGGTAAAATAAAATACACAATTATATTTGGAAATGTCAACCCTCCTCTCTCAGGAAATGACAGAACAGCTAGACAGAAAATCAGCATATATAAAAATCTGAACAGCTCTAACCCAACTGAATGTAATTAACATTTGTAAACCACGATACCTAAAAACTGCACCATATGCAAGAATCAAATTCTTTTGAAGACAGACCATATGCTGGGCCATAAATCAAGTCTCAATAAGTTTAAAAGGTTAAAATCATATTGAATATGTTCTCTGACCAAAACAGAATTAGATATCAATAACAAAAATGCTTAGATTACAACAAGCTTAAATGCTTACAGAAGAAAAAAGGTTTAAAGTCAGTGATCTAAATTTCCATATTCCGGGGGCTTCCCAGGTGGCGCAGTGGTTGAGAGTCTGCCTGCCAATGCAGGGGACACGGGTTCGAGCCCTGGTCTGGGAGGATCCCACATGCCGCGGAGCAACTAGGCCCGTGAGCCACAACTACTGAGCCTGCGCGTCTGGAGCCTGTGCTCCGCAACAAGAGAGGCCGCGATAGTGAGAGGCCCGCGCACCGCGATGAAGAGTGGCCCCCGCTTGCCGCAGCTAGAGAAAGCCCTCGCACAGAAACGAAGACCCAACACAGCCATAAATAAATAAATAAATAAATAAATAAATAAATAAATAAATAAAATTTAAAATAAATAAATAAATAAATAAATGTCCATATTCCATCTAGACAAATATAAGCAAATTAAATCTAGTAGGCAGAAGAAAGGAATAATATAGATAAAAGCAAAAATCAAAAGAAAACAACAGAAAAAGAAATCAAAACCTATTTTTATTGAATATTAATAAACTGATAAAACTCTGGCCTGACTGATCAAGAGAAGAGAGAGAGAACACAAATTACCAATATCAAGAACAAAAGAGGGACATTACTACAGGTCTGACAGACAATAAAAGGATAATAAGGAAGTACTACAAACAACCTTAAGCCAATTTATGCTAAAATTTAGGGGAAAATTCCATAAAAATAACTGGAACTGAAAGAAGAGGAAATTGAAATTTTAAAAAGCTTTATATCTATTTTAAAATTTTAATTAGGAATTAAAAACCTACTCACAAAACTCCAAGTTTCACTGGTGAATTCTATCAAACAATTAAGAAATAATTCCAATTTTACACAAACTCTTGCATAAAACAAAAAAAGAAGGAACACTTGTCAACTCATTATTTTGAGACCAGCGCTACTCCAATACCAAACCAGAAAAACATTACCAAAAAAAAAAAAAAAAATCTATAAACCAATAGCTCCATGAACATAGATGTAATAATCTGCTAACCTATGTTATACACAATTACCTGCACAAAGGCCTCATGATGGTTCTACCTTGCTTGTGAAATCAAGTATAACACTGAGGTACTTACTCCTCAGAGATCAAATTTATATGCACTTTCTGGATAATTTGGATGATTGGGAGACCTACATCTTAACACTCAGGAAGCTATCCAGTAAAAAAAGATACTTCGGAAAGTTCTTCTTGAACTTCAACCTAAAAGACTTAACAATCTATCTTTAAGTGAAGAAAGCAGATTATAAAACATTTTACTTTCACAGAGCATATCTACAGTTAACAAGCACTTACAGAAAAATGTCTGAAAGAACAGATCATGAAATGTTAATAGTACTTATCTCTGGATAGTATGCTTATTTTTATTTTCTACTTTTTGCTCATTCTTAGTTTCTAAAATTTTTACTGAGAATGTGCATTATTTTTTCAACAGGAAAAAAATTTATTAAAAGTTATGAAAAGAAATAGTTACCATATAACCTGAGGCTCCTGAATCACAGTTCAAGAATGAAATGTTTCATTTCAAACTCTGGGTGCTTCAAACAGTCTGTGCTTCCCAACCTTCTTCATGTCAAGACACACATAGAATATCATGTTTGTATGGCACCTATGGGTAAATTGATGAGGTTGCTGGAAACTGGAGGCAACCAGCCTGAGCTCACGCTGTCAGAGGGCCACCGGGCCACTGGGGGGCTGATGGGACCTCAGCCCACCTACACTAGGCAAGCTGCTGCTCAGCATTAGGAAGCTCTGGTTTATGGTATCTCAAAATCAGAAATACGAGAAAAATCTCCTGATTAACGTAGCACAGCTCTGAAAATGTCTAATTCCATGTGCTATTTTTAGGTCACTATTCAAGATAGAAAGAGAAGACTGAATTACTATTTATGGCCTGGCAAACATAGCCAACAAGTTGCAATCCACATTTAAAGTATCCTCAAACAGCAAATATTTTATAAAACAATAACTGAAAAATACCAAAGTGGAACCAAATAGCTCCTATTTCAGTTTGCAGACTACGACATGTAGTTTCAAAAACGCATTAACAACAATCCGGCTCCTTCTCTCCAGGCATACACAGGAAATATCATTCGGCATATGAGAGTTATTCCCATAAAGATGAGTTAGATAATAAGCAAATGATCACTACCTCACATTACATGAAATGGAAAGAAGCCATTAATGCAGCATGAAAGTCATAAATCCACACATTCAGAAGCCAACAAAATAAAACATCCGTTCTCAAAGCATTATTACCTCACTCATGCTGCCACATTAACTGTACACAGTAAAAGCTCTAACAAATATTACAATTTGTGTAAAATACATAAGAGTTAATCTTCCCAATTTCACGTTAACTTACAGATTTCTCAGTTTACTTACTGATTCAGAGTAGGGTCTAATGCCAAAGCTCAGAGGGGCTGTCTGTCTGAATCACTCCAACATTCTGAGCACACTCCTCAGAAGCCCACTGCAGGCTCCCCAAGCCCTCACCCAACAAAAGGGAAGCACTGGGAAAAAAGGCAATTGAATACCCCCAGATTATTCTTCTCGGAACTTCTTGATCCTTATATATTATTTAAGCCAAGCCTGGTCCACTTTAATAAGTGCTGGTGAAAAAACTATAGGAAGCAAATTCAGAAAATGCTAAAGCCCCAAGGTTTAGAAATTCACAGAAACTACTCCCCTTCGATTTATTTTCTAAAAGATACTAAGAAAACACGGCTTCCTACCTACCCTTATTGTTCTAATTGTGGTATGTATACACACTTGTGTACAACAGGAATAAAAAACATGAATATCATGACAATTACCCATAAACTTATACATGTCCATATATATATACAAAATACATATATACGTATGTATTATGTATATATATACTCATACATACACAGACACTCATGAAGTTACAAAATTAACTCACAAGAAACAAGCAAATATACTTTTTCATAGATTCATTCATAAAAATCTTTTTAATAGTCCCCAACTACCATTATCCACTTGATAAGGTCAAAAACCGTGTGCCTGCTATGTGCCAGACACCACGCTAGGCGCTAAGAATGGAAAAAAAAAAGTTGCGTAAGGCAGAAGCCCTGCCTTCAATCTAATTAGGAATCAAACAAGCAAGTCAACAATTTAAAAAGGAAAGATTACGCTAAGTGAAGTGACATAGGTACAAAAAGTCCTACAGAAACATTAAGAAAAATGCACAAATCATGAGGAAGAGGGCAAGAAAAAAAAGGTTTCCAAAAAAAGCTGATGCTTGAACTAAAACATGCAGAACTAATTAATTAAATATAAAGGTGGGGGCTTCTAGGCTAAAGGAACCATCTGTACCAAGGCACGAAAAGTACAATGGGGATGGAAAACTGCAAGCTACTTTATACTAGATCACAGGACGTATGACAGGGGTATCTTACAGGACAGACACAGGCTGACTCGTGTCCTGAACTAGAAAATATGAACTGCATTCTATAGCCAACAGTGAACAATTGAAAGATTTTAGGCAGAATAACAGTACTAGTAACAGTAATAATAGCTTAATGCCTCCTAAGTACTTAGTATGTCAGACATCATGCTAAGAGCTTTATATATATTAGCTCACATCATTTTTCCACAACCCATTCTATAGGATTATGCCTGTATTGCAGATAATTGAGGCTCAGAGAGGTAAAGTAACTTGTTCAAGGTTAATATTTAGGAAGCAGTGGAGCCAGACTTGAAGGGTAATCTTGAGAGAATTCTCAATGAAGAATGATCAACTTGACAAGCAGGGTAAAGTATTGATAAGTGAAGGGCATATAGAAGAAAACCTTGTCAGGAGACTGTTGCAAGAAACCAAGTAAAAAAATGTTAAGAGCCTGAACCAGGGCTGTGATGGTTGAAGTGCACAAGCAGGAAGCAAGAGCCATTTACACAGATTCCCAGGACATGGTGAAGTTAAGATAAGGTGAGGCTTCTCCACTGTGTCACTCAGCATAAGTGCAATGAATTATTTCTCTCTCTCTCCCCTGATGGACTATAAACCCTTAAATCTAGGTAATCGGTGTCTTATTCCTCATTGTAAACAGACTGCCTAGGATAATACTGTCTGGCATATGGTGGCAACTAAATAAATATTTGTCAAAGTAAGAAAGAAGGGAGAGAAGGAAAAAGAAGAGAAACTGTCTAGATTTTTGGCTTGGTACAGATAATGGTACCACTGACCAGGGTACTGAGGGAGCAGGGTTCTCCAAGTAACAGAAGAGAAGGAACAGATTTTAAGAAGGGGAGGTAAATTTATAAAAATACATAGGAAATTTCACATTTGCTTTTAAATGACAATATACACTATATGTAAAGCTAACTCCATAAGAACTCTATTACTAGTTTATCCACTAGTATACGTGGAACTGTATAAGAATAACGATTCTGACATACTAATAGAATTAATATCACCATTTATATGGGACTGAAAACATTTTTAAAATATTTGATTTTTTATCTTCTGAACACATGTGGACAGCTGAGAATGAGAAAAATGAGAAGGAAACTGGCCCTAGGCCACTAATGTTGCATTTGACCAGGAACTTAAGACCAGCCAGGGGGAATCCTCTGTCTTACCACCATTTTGTAGATTTCAAAACTACCAGTGCCTCCCTTCTCCTTGCTCTTTCACTGTTGATTACTTATTCTACCCTAATGCTGCTTTAAGATAAAATATGTATACCATGTTCTTCCAAGTAAATGAGGAAAAGTGCATGTAAAGCACTAAATGCAGTGCCTGGCACACAGGAAGGACATGACAAGTGGTTGTCATCACCACAATGACCATGATTATCATCATGATGATTCCTACAACTACTCCACTGTTAAAGTAACACAAGGTCACACAAATGGAACTGGAGGTCCTGTAAATAAAACATAAGTAATAGATGCATTTACCTAACAGCACCCACTTAATTATTTTCCTCCCATATGGTTCCCCAACCTTTTCATACACGGCTCCCACAGATCAAAACACTCCCCTGTCTTCTCCTACCTTCTACTCATTCTTAAGGTTGCTTTCCAAAAGTCACCTTTTCTCAACAATCTCATCTCACACCCCTGGTTAAACTCTCACTCTGCTCTGTATTTTTCCTTCATCAGATTTATCAAAGTCTGTAAGTATATAGTTGAGTGTCTGCATGCCTTGTGAGGTAAGTGGCCATGCCTTTTTGATCACACTCATACCCCTAGGACCCAGAAAAATGGTTCACATACATAAATGATACTCAGTAAATTTTTGCTGAATCATATATCAAACAATGATCAAATCCCAGATTATTTTTACTAGTCTCTAACTGACCAACTCCTAACATATCTACAAATTATTTTCTGCATTGAATTCAAAATAAAAGACTATAGACACTTACAAATACTTTATCCCAAAACTGGCTTAGACTTTTGTAAAACAGTTTCAATTTCAAATCTCTCCAAAATTCAGATCTTAAAGCAAAACATTTACAGAATAGAAATCAGTTAAGATGCTTTAAAATTATTTTAATAAAGTCATAATAATCCTTGTCAATAAATAGTATCTATTCTGACTTTTAAGACATATTAACTGCTGGGACTTCCCTGATGACTCAGTGGTTGAGAATCCGCCTGCTGATGCAGGGGACACGGGTTCAATCCCTGGTCCGGGAGGATCCCACATGCCGTGGAGCAACTAAACCCGTGTGCCACAACTACTGAGCCTGCGCTCTGGAGCCCACGAGCCACAACTACCAAGCCCACGTGCCACAACTCATGAATCCCACGTGCCACAACTACTGAAGCCCACATGCCACAACTACTGAGCCCATGTGCTGCAACTACTGAAGCCCGCACGCCTAGAACCCATGCTCCGCAACAAGAGAAGCCACCACAAGAAGCCCAGGCACTGCAACAAATAGAGTAGCCCCCACGCACTGCAACTAGAGAAAGCCCGCGTGCAGCAACAAAGACCCAACGCAGCCAAAATAAATAAATAGATAGATAGATAAATAAATAAATGAGTTTAAAAAAAAATTAACTGTTGCAGATTTGAATTTTTCATTTTTTGACTATTTTGGAAACTCTTACCTTGACATTTCCCAATAATAGATGTAAAATCATCTTTTGCAGACCTGCAAAATATATGTAAAATTAAGACAACAGTTTTGCCATAACAACACTACTGTGTAGTACTATAAGACATCACAAACACTTACAGACCAGACAACTTCTCTAGACAACACTAAATCATTCTTTCTCTCATATGGATGGTTTTGTGCCTCAAGTAAAACCCTTTCATTGGTGACAATGTTTTCTTCCAACCTTATTTTACTAGGAACATAGCTACATTAGGAATCTAGTGATACAAGCATAAGTGATTTTAAGCACAGTCTTTTAATACAATAGAGATGCCCGGACCCTATCCCCAAAGGCTCTGATTCGGTAAATCTGGGATGGGGCCCAAGCGAAAATACTTTTTTAAAGCTCCACAGATTGATCCTGGTTAAGAACCACTGGTCTATATCATATTACAGAGTTTAATCACTTAGGGAGAAAAGTCTTGTTTTAACAAGTCAAATAGCTTTAACAAGTGACCATATTTATATTAGTGATCTACTTAATATCTGTGATATTGAAATATATACTAAAGTATTCTAGTTATTATATCTTCAAAAATGAAAACTGGTAAACCTTCTAGAAAAGAATTTAGTAATAATTATCCCAAACTTTAATGTCTATAGTATTTGATCTAGCAATTTAAGTTCTACAAAGTTATCCCTAGGAAATAATTACAGATATACACAGATACCAAGGCAATTAATGCAGCCTAAGTTATGAAAGAGAAAAATACAGCCAGTATAAAGAGATTAATTACTAGATTTTGCTATATACAATCAATGAAATATTATGCTATTACAATACGTGACATGGAAAGATGCTGACAATATATTAATTTTGAAAAGTTATCAAGAAAAAGGTATCAAATAGAATGTAGAGCATCATCTACATATATATATATGTAGTATATATCTATATATATATTTTTTTACACACACAGAAAAGTGTCAAAGAACATACACCAAAATGTTGATAGTAGACAACTTTGGACAGTAAAATTTGTTGTTATTCTTTCGTAATTACTTAACTGTATTTTCTAATATTTGTAAAATAACTAAGCATTACCTTTAAAACAAACTTTACAGACTCTTTAAGATTTTTAGCCATTTATTAAAATATTATAACAAAATCCAGTTACAAATATGGAAATAAATTTCCTCAAGAACTTGGACTATCAGGCCTCTATGTGGACTAGAGCAGAAGGGACGTGATCTCTGAAGTGAACGTGACCTGATTTCAGCGCTCTGTGTAACCTGGACACAACATTCAACATGATTTCATTTGCCTTTCAATAACACAGGATAAGTAACAGCAACTTCACAGCTTTGGGAAAAGATTAAATGAGACATTACATATAAATTAGCAGGAACTAGACCAAAGTAAATGTTCGTTACTTTCATCCTTAATATAATCACAAATAATAGTTTGCTCTTTTTGCTGGAAAAGGGGAGGGAGGGAGGGAGACATAAATTTGTTTTGTCGAAACTTCATGGAATGTATTCACTTAAAATAGATGAGCAAACTGGGGGAAGGAGGTGCCTTTTTTATAAGAGTCCCTTATTTTAATGCTTTTTTTGTATTCCGTGATGGTTTCTAATTAGTTCCCATATTTATAACATATTACTTCACTATCTAGGAATAAAAGAAACATATATTAACCAGATAATCCATAACCACCACCAAATTACAAATTAAAGTGGCAACTCACAAGTCATTTTTCATCGATGCGAGCGCCACACACAAGCAGGTGAAGTACGCCACATTAGAGCAAGCTATTAGAGTCATCTGCCACTCACTACAGAGCTAAAGTTGGGGAACAGCAGCCCTAGTCCTATCCTGCAAAAGGCAGAGCTGTCTCCTAAACTAAAGTGTGTTTCAGCTTTGCATGTTTTCCACAAAAACCATTTCACATTTATAACTGCTTCCTAACATTGAATAATAACCCCAGATACTGTAATTATCTTCCATATTCTAATCCAATCAACAAATATTTACTGAATACTGGGTGCCCACTACTATTACTTCTGGAGCCAACTTGGATTATATGTGCTCTTCACTGTGGTAGAGAAGACACGTACAGAGAAGAGAGAACAAACGTCTTAAATATTATTCAGGCACAGACGCTATTCATAGCATTGTCTTCGGGGATCTACCTTGCCGTTTTTCTTTGCTCACCATCCCGTATCTTTGTTCAAAGACACTTCCTTTCAGGTTACTGCAAAGTAAGTGTGGTTGTCTATTTTCAACAAAATCAACTGAGTGCCAACTCCGAGCAGGTCGGCGGGCTTGCCTTGTAATGCCCTCCCAGCATCTGCTTCCCCATCCCACTTGCAAACACACCACTTACTCATTAAACATAAACTAAGCACCTATTACATCCAAGAAAATATACAAGTGCTAGGAAAAAAGGACAGCCCGTGCCTCCAAGGAACACACAGTATAATGGAGCCATAGACTTCAAATTCCATCACTTGAGTTTCAAGCAAATGTCACCCCCTGGAGTTGTGCAAAGCAGTGGCCCTAAATATACTGGGGGAAATCCACATGTAAGCATATGGGCACAGACGGCTAAAAGGCATGATCAAAAGGGAGTATAGATTTGTAGATAAGAGCATGAACAACGAAGCTACGATGGCTGATTTCAAATCCTTGGGCAAGTTATTTAACCATATTGTGCCAGATTTCCTTATTTCTAAAATAGAGAGTAGTTATACCTACCTCATAGGCCTTCTGCAAGGATTGAGTTAACACATGTAAAACACAATGGTGGATGTTAAAAAAAAAAAACAAACACAATGGTGCCCAACATTGTTAGCATTACCTTATCATTAAGTATAATAAATGTGTTAATTATTATAGGAACATAAAGGCTCAGCACCTAACCAATGAGGGGAAGGGGAATCCATTGGGAATGAGTTCCTGTAAGGCTTCCTGAGAGAGTTGACTCCTCACCATACCAGAGTCTTTGAATACAATAAGTTACAAAGCTTTTTTGCAAATTACAGACCAGATGAATAAGATCTTGATGAGCATCACTTCTGTTGCCCAGAAATCTTCCCTCACCACTTAATCTCAAATGCATGAGTGAATTCCTAAAGAGCTGGATATATGTATAAGTTTTATAAATATTATTTTACACGCTAGCAATCCAGTAGCAAATGCTCTTATAAAAGCAAACAATTATTTTTTCTTCTCATCACAATTTTTATTAACAAGTTCCAGAAACCCTTTGTCAAACTCTCCTTCACAAGCCTAAATACCAATCCCATCCCCACATGCATATTCCAACCTTAACACCTAAAATCATTCCATTAATGTTCTCATTTCAGGGGAAGAAGATGGAAATTTTGATTACTATCTGCTGTACATAAAGAAGTCACAGATGAGCACATTTCTCCAAAAAAAAAAAAAAACATTTGACATCATTGCAGCAAATGGAGTAGGAAACGCCAGCCCATTTCTATGAACAACATCAGTTCAAACACCGTGCCACCTGATGCTCACTGCTGCTCTTAGAGAAAAGGGCCCTGCCTATTAAAGCCATGCCAGATGAAGAAATGAAGTTCTGAAAGGCTGTCATTATTGCCAATCATTTCTATCCTGATAGTTTTAAGAAGGATCACGGAGGCTCCCAATCTGAAGTCGGTTCCCCGATGGGGGCAAACCCTCGTCTACTCCCGCAAACGTTGAGAGGCCCACTTCCATTTGGATAAATGGAAAAAGAAATTTCACAAGCAGAAAGCTAAAACCAGTGTGCTAACAACTGAATGCTCATTAATACTAGTTTTAGTCAATAATAAAGTAGTAGAAAAAAGTTTTGACTGGCATCTAGGCATCCTGAAATTTCTGCCTCAGTGCGTATCTTTTGAGACTCAAGAGTTCGGGCTTCCCTGGAGAAAGGAGTAGCCCCCACTTCCAGAGATGCAACACATTTGGTTTGCTGCTGATAACTTCCCAGAAAATAAACTAGTTTTCCTAAGTTAGTTGTCATTGTTGCTATTTCTTTCACAACTGACATACTACTTAAAAATGCAGATCATGGAAAGCCCAGCTTAGAGACTTCTTCTAGATGTGTGTAATGCCACTGACGTCTCAAGAGGACAGAGTATCACTGGTCTCAAGTAACATGAAGCCTTAGTGTTTTGCAAACCCATATTCCATCTACAGCTTTATGCCAACAAGTAAAGCAACCTCTATTTTTTTTATACCTTCCTGAGCATCTGCTTAGCTGTCTTAGCAGTAACTGGTCAAGCAAGAGTGATTTTCAGAGTTCTGGAAGATATGCTTTTGTCTACTGAGAAAGTAAAATTTCTCAGGAGACAGCAGCGTGATCTGGGGAAGTAGAAGGCATACTCTGAGAAAGCATCCTTCATCCTTTATTGGCATAAGTTGATGCTTGACACCTTACAAAATTATGTGAGTTAATAATAAAATTCCTTTAAATATACCCCCTTTAAAAATCTTAGTTCTCATAAATTAGGTAAAACTTTTCTCAAGGGAAATTTTGAATATGAATAATATTAACAGTTACCTGATCTCCACACACTGATCTTGAACAGCAGCCAAAAGTTTCCCATTGCTTTCATGGGAGAGAAAGAGAAACAAATTCCTATATGAGTATTTGCAGCCGCCTTCACCACAGATGGAATCATTTTAAGAAATTAAAATCATTTTCAAATTTATTCACATCTTCAATTATCCAACTTTTGACTTTATAATTAGATGAGTATATAGATACAAAAAGCATACAAAATAATTCAATACAGTTGAATTAACACATTTAAACAATACTAATCATATGAGACACAGGGAATTTATATACAATAAAAATCAAGACTGCAAGCCATAAGGACCCCAAAATTAATATCCATAATGGAATTTAAATGGTTACCCAGGTAGAGGAACATTATGTGAATTTTATGCATCCTTACCTTGCAAGTACCAAATGCCAGTTTACTTGTTTATTAACCAAACGAACCAGTCCATCAGGGAGCAAAAAAGGTGCAGGGCTGAAACCACAACACATCAGCTAACTTAAAATCTAATCATGGAAACCACATATAAGTAGGTAAACATTATAAATAACATATAGATCTATAGCGAGCGATAAGGATTTTTTTCCATTAGAATATAAACACTGAATACTGGCAAACCCAAAACCAAAAGTTACTAATTGGATATCTGAAACTTGACCACATACATTTCTCTATTTCCAAAAAAACCTGGTGATGTGTTCAATGATACAAATTTTTTATTTCTTCTAAGGAAAAGATACTGAGGGTGCCAGTAACATAGCAGAATGAGCTTATAAGAAACCCCTCCTGCAATGCACACCTAGAAATTCTGGCTCAACTCTAACGAAAACAAATTCTAGTGTATAGCTAAACTCACAAGAAAGAAATCTCCAAGAACTACAAATGCAAAGAGAACTGAAAGTCAGAATTGGGTACAGGACAAAGAGAGAAACAGAACTCAAAACAAGAGTTAACACCTGGGAGAGGATATGAGCTGTGGGCCACAGGAAGGACAGCAGCTGGAGGTGAGACTCCTGCAATGGCCAGGACTCTCAAATGGCGGTGCTATCAGAGAAAGGAGAGCTAGACAAACGTCACCACGGGCCCAGGGAGACCTTCAAGAATCTCATCTCCGCCTGGAATTCTGGTCTGTGGGGGGATGGGAATGAAACCTATGAAAAAATCAAAACCCCAAGCTTTTACTGAACGCAAGATTGGACTGCAATTTCACTTTACTCACGTGACACAAAATGCCCAGGCATAAGCTCACGATAGCATCATTCACAAAATATATAAGGAAATGATCCACCATACGTGAATCAGGAGATAAATTAGAGGAGTAACACATGAAGAAACCAAGAAAATAGGTGGAAAAGAAGCAGAAAGAAAATAATTTGATTGGGGGGTGGGGACAGGAAAATGAAAAAAAATAATAAAAACACAAAATAGGATAAAAAATATTAGTAATTTACATTCAGTATATTCATGTTCATTTTTAAAACAAAATATTTAATGCCATCAGATAGTTAGAGAAATAATAAAGATGAAACACTCACGTGAATGATACAATCAACATGAGAATGATAATTCCCTCTGGAGGGGAAGGGTGGGGCAAAGGTTGGGCGGAGTGGGGGGAGAGGACTTGAGCTGTAACATCTTGCATACAAAGAAAAACAGGGCTATCTGAAGCAAATACGGCAGAAAAGCAACAACTGCTTTAATTCAAATGTGGACAGAAATTGTAACAGGTTTATTATATTATTGTCTGTAATTCTCAGTCTGTTTATAGTATTTCATGATTGAAAGAAAAAAACCTGAAAAGAAAAAGCCTCTTGAAACAAATATTGGCCCCAAAACCTTTTAGGTACAATTACCATAAACTCAAGAGCAAAAAACTCAACTACAAGCTTTTTGAAAGAAACATACCACAGGGAAGACGAGATAATCACCTCACGGTATGCTCACAGTCTGTACACTGATCAACGTGGCCAATGCAAGGAAAGGGACTTCTTGGGAGAAACATACCTCCTGATGCCTGATCTTAAGGTGTTTACACATTGGACAAGGCTTGTATCAGAGGGAGCTCTTGAAAGTCCTCCTTCTTAACAAATAACAAAAGGACTTACTGTCAAGGAGTAACCCAAACAGCCATATCTTCTACCATCCCTATCCAAGGGCGCTCAGCACTACCAAGTGTAGCCCGGTGAGCCCAGGAAAAACAGCCTACCTCTTACACTCCCCTCCCCACTACTACCTTCTCACTCACTCAGTTCTCTATCACACCCCACACCCCAAAAAATAAGATAAAATTCAATAAGAAATTTAATTTATGCGCGCGCACACACACACACACACACACACACACACACACACACAGTAAAAGCAGAAAAGCACTGGAGCTAACCTCAGAGAAGAGCCAAAGGTCCCTTTTATAGAACCAGAACTCTATTATCTCTGGAGCTTTTAAGATTAGATGTCCTTGAGTAAAAAGCAACCTGTGGTAAGTAATTCTACAAAACAATTCCTACACATGCATCTCGGTCAGAATAATCATTTCATTGTTCCTTTTGAAGGTGAATATTAGCGCCAGGCCTAAAAACACACTTAACATTCAAAAGACTTAAGAAGTTCCCAAGAACTGAAACCTAAAGAACCTTCTCTGATGCATAGCAACTGAATGAATATTGACCACAAGAGTCGACATAACAATAAGAACAAAAAGGTTTTTAAAAAGATACACAAGCGCAGATCCATCATGTGGGCATTCAAGATAAGGCTGAGAACACTCAGAGAAAGCAGAAATTGTTATGAGATATTCCTAATAATTACTAAGGGATCAAAAAGTACCCTACTTTTACTGAGGGATCTTGTCAGGGTAGGCCAAATGTTTGAAAGGTCTATCTTATAAATTGGGTTCACCTGAATGTCAGTATTCGTATCACAATCTGGGATTCAATTCTGAAAACTTAAATCATAAGTAGGATAATATTGTTTGTATTTACTGTTCATACTGTTTCTCTGAAGAATTCATGACTCACCTGTACCAGATATATTGGCTTAAAAATAATAAACGATCTGTAATAAAAAGAAACAGCAAAGCCAAATATGAATGAGCTATTCTTTAGGAATCATTTTCAATTTTAGATTTATTGATAATAAATCTAAAATATACTGTAGACTGAGTCATCACAAAACAAAACAAAACATGGAGAATACAACTCTTGACAAGAATAAATATAATCTAATATACACTGTAACTTTTACATCATATATTTGGTTTATATTAAGTCCCAAGTTTGTGTTATTCAAAAAACTTTGAAGTATCTCCTAACAGTACAACAAGTAAAAGTGGTTTGAGATGCTAAATTTCTCCTAAGAGGCTTTAATAAAACCATGGAGTAGAAGTCATAGTAATCACCCATTAAAACCAAAGTATTTGTATAAAGGTTAAGATACCATTTTACACTTTATAGCAAAGACTTAAAAAATAATAATATTGCCTAAAATGGGGAAGTCCATGGGAAACAAAATCTCTAACACACTATGGACAAGCAATGTTTTATATGCTTCCATTTAAAATGTATACATGTGTGAACCTGTGTACATGGTTATGTATGTATCAATAGCAAAAGGTCTGAAGGATAAGAGATTATCTCCAGGTGGTAAAAATGAAGAATTATTTAATTCTAATTTGTGGTTGTCTATATTCTCTAAACTTTGTACATTTTATTACTTGTGTACATTTCCTAAGTTTTCAAAATTTCACATTTGTGATAATGAAAATTGAACATGTTAGTATTTCTTGTAACAGAAGATAAAAGTATTTTATCTTTATCAGAAGATAAAATTAGAGTTAATTTCAAGTACTCAACTCCTTTGAAACTGAACCTTCTCTTTATAAGTAGCTGAAATTCCCCAGTATAATAAGTATGGGCTTTGGATCCAGAAAGAAATGTAGTCAAACTCCAAATGCATGACCTTGGGCAAGTTTCCTCATCTAAAAACAGAAATTTGTAACAGCACCTACGTTGTTGGTATGGTAAAGGACTGCATCAATAAATATACATAAAGCCCTCACTCATAACACCAGCTTAACCGGCTAGTGCTCAATACTTTCTCAGATCTTGTGAGCTCATACATAAAGTCTGCCAGGAGTTAAACGAATATCCTGGTTAATCAAATTTGTAATTTGAATGACTCTAAACAGATGTATCTGAAACATCATGTAAAACACTTAAAACAGTCTGTCACTCTCTTTTCACCGTCGATGTCCATAGATTCTCTGAGTGGGTTTGATTTTCTTCATTTCTTCCAGAACACATCCATAATGGTTAAACTCAGGCCATACTTTAAGCCGCATTAAAAATGTATGTGTGTAAACATATGCATACATATGTGTATATACACACATATGTATATTTATATAGACATATCATATATATATCATATATGTATATATGCATTTTTTATAAAAACTTACATAACATTTATGCTATTCACTTTTAATCAGGCTCTACATTAAAACTCAGAAGAACACATTTTCAAATCCCTAAACTTCCTAAAACAGCACAGTTATGAATAGAAAAAAATAAGAATGAGAAAAACATTATCTGCTAACTGTATCATTATATGTAGAAAAATAAATATGCTATACTCACCCCTGATTGCTTTTGTGATGATAAAGGATGCACCATGTTTCCGGCTGCCTCTAGGCTGCAAATGGAAAAACAAAAACAAACACATTTGAGAATTTTCTAGTAATACTTAAACAATAAGTTATATTTCTTTGCTAATACTCAGAGTACTGGGTACAAGTTACCAGTATTTAAAAACTACTTATAGGGACTTCCCTGGTGGTCCAGTAGGTAAGACTCCGCCCTCCCAAAGCAGGGGACCTAGATTCGATCCCTGGTCAGCCGCATGCATGCCGCACCTTAACAGTCTGCATGCCACAACTAATACCTGGCACAGCATAAATATTAAAAAAAAAAAAAAAAAAAACTACTTACAGATAGAAACAAAGCAAAGAGAAGCAGGACTAGAAACAGTGGGAGTGAAAGTGAACACGGCAGAGATACAGGCATTTGTCAGGATGAATTTTGCAAGGGAGGACAAGGATTGAGGCTGGAAAATGTTTCTAGATCAAAACACCAGTGCAAAGACAAAAGAAGTCAAGGGCAAAGACCACACTGGTTGCCAGTCCTGCACAGTCTATTTTGGTGGGCTACAGAGGCTTAAAACGAGTTTTGCTTGCAGGAAAAGTGGTCATATGGATTAATAAACTCACGCCTGGAGGCAAATTTACTGAATTCTTGTTGTATATCCATAGAGAAAATGCTACTAACATCCACACTGATATATAATTGCTGTATTAAATCGTATAAAGTGCAAACAGTTATGGCTTAAAAGCACAGAAAAGTTATTTCATTCAACAAACACGAATTGATCATCCACTTCCTGTAAGACAGAATTTAGTCCGCGGGAGGGATATAAAGATGAGTCAGATGTAGCTGCCTTCCAAGAGCTTGTAGTTCAGTTGAAATCAACAGAACCAAACAAAAAAACAAAAGAGTGTTACAAGGTTTCAATGTAAGTTGATGCTGTGCTTATTTTTTTTAATAATTTATAATGTTAAGCACCTTGAAACATTATTGTACTTAACCAGTGAGTGCTAACGCGCGGAAACTTATCCTTATCCAACCAATGGCAGCAGCAACAACTTCCTAGCTGCATAAGCTACAAAGTAGTCACATTGTTCAACACAAACAGAAACTAAGTAAATACTTGAAAAACAATAATACATGAGGATCTCTGCCAGCCTACAAAATAAATGATTCAAGACAAGCAGAAACTGCAGTGGGAAGGTTAAAGAAAAACTACAAACTTTACAAGAGAAGCAGGAGAATGAGTACTTTCTCCAGTAAAGAAACTCAGAAAAGATGTTGTAAATAAGAATTCATATGGGCAGGGCTCCATGATCTTTAGAGAAAGTCCTTTCCGATCTTCCTGCGTGTTCTGAGCCAAAAGCAGTGACTGGCACACGTTAGGGACTCATAAAATAGCTGTTGAATAAATGTGGATTCCTGGTTCTTACTCTTCATTCTGTGCCTGGGAGGTCCTCTCTAAGAAACTAATAACTCCAAGGTCCAGAATACCAACCCCTACGACCCCTTTTTAACAGAGAACCCAACGCCGGGTCCGTAGCTCATAAACCTTCACTCCCCAAGGCATTTTGCTCACACCGCTATTACAGCGCATATTACGGTAGGCGATGAAAAACGTTTACTCCACTGTCTTCCCTCTAGACTGCAAGTACCACGAAAGCTATTCACCTCTATAAGCCCAGCGCCTGGCACAGTGTCTGGAACACGGACGCACACACACATACACTCATTAAATGCTTATTTACTGAAATACACAAGAACCGGCGCAATTCTGGCCCAAGTAGGAGCAAAGGTTTGATGCCGCGCTCCACGACAGCCCAGCAGATGCTGAGATGGACTGCAGGGTCCTGGAAAATCCTCCCACTGCAGATGAGGATCAGCCCTGCCCAGCCCTAGCCGGCCCGCGGGAAGGGACCACCAAGAGTCTAGATATGAGAAGGACCCTCGAATCCAACGCTGTGCCTCCCCTCCAAGTAGGAGCGGTGAAACAAAACCAGCGTGGGGCGGTACATGCCTCAGGGACCGAGGTTCCGCCCCCCGACATCCTAATTTGGAGCCCAGGAGGAATCCCAGGAAATCCCACTTGGGGGACCCAGACCCTCGCTAGCCCACGGTACCGTTGCCAGGGCGACCGCACAAGCGGCCGAGTCCTGCTCCCCCGCCCACCCAGCTCCACTCTCCTACGTGGCTACTGCAACGTGGCTCTGCCGGGGCAGCGCCCGCACCAAGCTGGCCTCAGCCCTGGAGGGGCCTGGTTCACCTGTACTTCTGTCTCCGGGGGCCACTCGGTATTGACCAACAGGTCATAGAGAATCGTCTCCTCCTCGCCCTCCGCAGTGCTTGCATTCACAGCCGCCGCTGACTCGGAGGCCGCCATGTTTGGCCGGACCAGAGCAGCTGAGGGCGGGCCCCTACGGCATCCCGCAAGGGACAAGCTTCCCTGGCCGCGCCGCTTTTGGTTCACGGGGCAGTGGGTGGAGTTAACAGGGCGTGGAAAGGAAATGCTGGGTTAACCCTTGTGTGAATAGGTGGGACAATGCCTATTGCTTGTCTGGGCTACTACTTAGGTCCTGGTCCCGGTGCACTCCCTGTTTATTAATTGCGTGAGGTCAGCCAAGTCTGAACCTCTCCTAACCAGTCAGCTTCTATAAAACAAAAGTGACAGATCATATCCCTGAGATCTAGCATTTATGTATTCATTGCCTAACCGATAGAAAGAGGGCAAACAGCGGTTTTTAAATAAACATCAAAAAGTTATCCAGTGCAACAGGCTGAACTAATGAAAGGTATCAGGGGAATTCCGTGGGTGGTCCAGTGGTTAGGCCTCGGCGCTTTCACTGCTGTGGGCCTGCGGTTCAATCCCTGGTTGGGGAATTAAGATCCCGGCAAGCTGCACGGCAGAGCCAAAAAAAGTAAAAAATTTAAATTAAAAAAAAAAAAAGGTATCAGAAGAATGATGCTATAGGAGTTCAGAAAAGGCAACGAAGGCCAGAGGGTCTAGAGGGGCTTCCTGGAGGAAGTGGAGCGTATCCTGGGTCTTTAACAACAGATAGAATTCGAATCAAGTGGAGAGGCTTTGGTGAGAGCCTTTCAAGTAGCTGGAAATGGGGTGAGCAAAGACAGAGGCAGAAATATCTAGTTGAAAGCGCAGGCAGCTGACTAGAACCCAGGTCCAGAAAGAGCGTGGGGCAATAAAGTGGAAATAATAGGTTGAGGACCTACCTGGAGGTCCAGTCTCATTTGTTCATTTATTTATTCATTCCTTCATTCAACAGGTGCCTCTCTGTGAAAAGCCCTGCCCAGTTAGCAGAGCCTATTGCAACCTGAATGAATACACAGTGTCCAGGGAATTAGCACTGTGTCACATTCAAAAGAAACACAAATACTGAAGATACCTTCCAGGAGTTATAGTGTATAATATCCATCAAGACGCATCAGGCAGAGATGCAATTAAAACCCTCCTCTGGGAAGCCTAGGCCTCCTGTGTCTCCCGAAGTTAAATGACCTCAAAGCAAGCCCTGCATCCCGTGCCTGCTCCCGCTTCCTCCTCTCTCTCCTCATCTCCTGCTCCACGGCCACCTTCAGCCACACTGGCCTTGCTGTTTCTGAACACACCAGACACACATCCTCTTCAAGCGCTTGGCAAGGGCTGTTCCCTCTCCTTGGAAGAGGGAACAGCCCTCTTCTACCAGATATTTGCCTCTCTCCCTCATCTCCAAGTTTTTGCTCAAATGTTGTCTTCTCTCTGAAGCCTACGCTGACCGCTCATTTTAAATTTGTAACCACCTTCCCTGAACTCCAGCCCTCCAGATCTCCCTTACCCACTCTACATTCTTTTCATAACACTTGTCATTACCCAAAATGCTATATAATTTATATTTTATTACATTTGTTTATTGTCTGTCCCCTTTCACTTTCACTCTGACAGAACAGAGCACTCTACTGTATACATACAGATGCTAAAATGGAAAAACGTCAGCTTTCCACCTGTGTAAGGGAAAATCCGGATCTTCCCTACAATGGATTTCTTCCCTGGGAGTCTCCTTCACTTCCTACACAAAGCTCTTCACTTCTGACACTTCTGGTCACCAAGTGTGTGGAGGTTTTCCCCACACCAACAAGTTCTTGGACAACGGCTGGTGTCCAAGAATTCAGCTCAGTTCCGGCACTATCTAGCTGGAGATCGTATCAGTCCTACAAGTTAAGGGCTCAGTCCCAAAAGACTAACCCCACCTCACAGACACACACACTTCAGATGCCAGTCAGAAAGCTCAGGTTATCACCCGTGCTTCTGACCAACTGGCTATAGACTGGAGATGCCAAAGGCCCCCGTCCTTGGGTTCAATTAACTTGCTAGATAGAGCAGCTCACAAAACTCCGGGAAACACGTTTTTTGCTAAAGGATATGATAAAGGATACAGATGAACAGCCAGATGACGAGATACAAAGGGTGAAGTCTGGGAGGGTCCTGAGCACAGGAGCTTCTGTCCCCGTGGAGGTGGGGTGTGTCATCCTCCCAGTGTGGACAAATTCACCGGTCTGGAGCTCTCAGAAGCCCCTACCGGTGGGATTTTTATGGAAGATTCCTCATGAATGTGTGATCAATTATCAGTTCCATTTCCAGTCCTCTCCACTCTCTGAAAGATGGATGGGGGAACTAACAATTCAAAGCTCCTAATCATTGCTTGGTCTTTCTGGTGACCAGTCACCATCCAGGAGCCCACTCAGAGTCGGCTCATTAGAACAAAAGATGCTCCTAGTACTTATCAGTTAGGAATTTACAAGGATTTTAGGAGCCCTGTGTCAGGGTTGGGGTCAAAGACAAATATTAGAACAAGAGATGCTCCTAGTATCCTTACCACTTGAGAAATTACAAGGGTTTCAGGAGCTCTGTGCCAGGAACCAGGGGCAGAGACCAATATATATCTTTTTCCTTTTATCTCACAGGTGTATTATACATGCCTGCCAAATCCCCAGAGTTGATAACAGTGCCTGGCACAGAACAGAGGCCAAATATATTTTATTTGTCGAATAAATGAAAAACTACCCCCAGAACCTTTTTTACACATTGTCTCCCCCAAGTACTTCTCTTCTCAGCAGCTGTGTCTTTTTATCAAATCTTCAAATGCAAACACCAGACGTCTCCTCTCCTCACCCCACTCGGGCTGGCAAGTTGCAGAGCCTCAGGGAGCACTTCTTACATCACGTGCTGCAGAAGGTGAAGGGGTAGGAACACCATTCACTCAGAGGGAATACAGTGTTGGGGGTGGACCCTGGAACATACGGGGCCTCCACACTGCCCCCTCCCATTTCTGTGCACCTCGTCTCCTTGGCTGTTTTCTTAATTTTTTTTATTTTTTATTTTTATTTTTTAACATCTTTATCGGAGTATAATTGCTTTACAATGGTGTGTTAGTTTCTGCTTTATAACAAAGTGAATCAGTTAGTTATACATATACATATGTTCCCATATCTCTTCCCTCTTGCATCTCCCTCCCTCCCACCCTCCCTATCCCACCCCTCTAGTTGGTCACAAAGCACAGAGCTGATCTCCCTGTGCTATGCGGTTGCTTCCCACTAGCTATTTTATGTTTGGTAGTGTATATATGTCCATGCCACTCTCTCACTTTGTCACATCTTACCCTTCCCCCTCCCCATATCCTCAAGTCCATTCTCTAGTAGGTCTGTGTCTTTATTCTGGTCTTGCCACTAGGTTCTTCATGACCTTTTTTTTTTTTTTTTTTTTTCCCTTAGATTCCATATATATGTGTTAGCATACTGTATTTGTTTTTCTCTTTCTGACTTGCTTCACTCTGTATGACAGACTCTAACTCCATCCACCTCACTACAAATCACTCAAAATAACTCCTCCTCCCTATCTCACCCTTTCTCGGATAGAAATTGAGATTGTGTTCGACTTCGTTCATTTTCTTCTCTACCTCCACCTGATCGACACAACCATGGCCGGGAGGTAACAGGCCAAGCTGACAAAGGATGCTCCCTTCTTAGATTGTATTCGCGGGAGACCACCACAAATGCATTACCAAGAATTCTTTTTTCTTTCACCATCATCACACTGTGTTCATTGCTTTATCCATCCTCAGCCTTACCCCATTTATCATAGTTTGCACACCAGAACAGGAAACATAAAGCCATGCCTGGCTGACTTCTGAGGAGGGGCTTGTATTCTGAAGAAACAAAAGCACAGGCAGAAGCAGGACTATTTGGAAAGTGACTGGACATTTAACTTGGAGCAATTCCTGGAAGGAAGATTCTGCTACAGGAGGTGCTTGGAGCAGATAGGCAGATTATAAAGTCTTCGTCACCACCATTTAAAATCCAGAATATTCCTGGGAGGGGAAGAATGTGAAGTGACCAGAAGAAGGTGGTAAGAATATGTATGTCCTGAGAAGAGCTCCAGATGGAGACCATCAGGCACTGGGGTTGGAAAGAAAAGGCAGAGAGGTGATCAAAGCGCAAGTCAAAGTTCACCTGAGTCAAAGGAGTAATGATTTAAGACGGGTTGGGTGACTGAAGCCAAATAGCTAATGGGTCTTATTTACAGTCACTAATTAATTGTCCAAACCGAGACACTTTTGAACTTCTCGCTCTCTATTTTTTTTTTTTTTGGCCATGCTGCGTGACATGCAGGATCTGTTCCCTGATCAGGGATCAAACCCGTGCCCCCCGCAATAGAAGTGTGGAGTCTTAACCACTGGACCACCAGGGAATTCCCTGAGACACTTTTGAAAATGAAAAGGGATGATTTTAATAACTATGCCAGGAAAACAGCCATGAAATAGGACTGTCCTGGACAAACCGAAATGATGGTCACACTGACCGTAAACAGGAGAGTGGCTGATGTAATGAAGAGACCTTAGGCAGTTCATAAGGACAGCAAGACTCTTCATCAGAATCCTCTTCTTAGGTAGTTTTAACAAGCAATTTCATTTCTAACCTCTTGCTTATAAGAGACACAACTACAATAAAATAACCAATAAATGTTAGAAATAAAATGTAGGGCAGAGATTTATCAAACACATATCAACATAAAGAAAGTAGAAGTAGGAAAACTATTTTAGACAAAGTAGAATTCAAGAGAAACCAAGTTCAATAATTTAATGGATTTTAAGAATGCTTGTATGCCATGAAAAGGTAGAATTCATAGTATAATATTTAAGAAAAAAAAAAAAAAAAAGAATCCTCTTCTTCCTCCCTCGTGCTCATAGTGACAGCTGTCGCTGTGTCTGCACAGGCCTTTTGCTTTTGGAGAACTTCTCCAACTGCCTCTTCCTTCACTCAGTTGGGAAATTCTCTTGGGGCCACCGGTCCCCAAACTCTGTCTCCTTGATCCATGTCTGCCCGCTCAAAGGGCCCCATTCCCCTGACTTCAAGCATTGGGCAGAGAATTCTTCCCTGCAATTTATTTATTTATTATTTATTTATTTATTTATTTACTTATTTTAAAGATTTAAGTGGAGGAAAAAAGCACCTTTCCTTTTTGGATCACAGAGTTTGAAGAACACAGATTGGGAGTTGTCAACAGCCATCGTACTCACAATGGAGGGAAAGACTGTCTGCATGGTAAGTGAATGAAACCAACACGCAGAGGAAAACCAGAGAACGGGAGACTTCGTTTGCTATTAACGTGCCTGAAACAAGTGACATCTGCATGCTTCCATCCTCCCAGGTAAGCAAGCCAGTACAGTCACCTTAAGCTAATTTGAGTTGAGTTGCAATGCCTTGAAACCACTTCTCTCTTGACACTTCTACCAGTGGATTTTGCAGATTTACCTAACTTAGAATTTGTAATGTATGGCTGTCTGCAATGTTGCTTCCGAGTTGAGTTATTAGTTAATAATACATTGACAGTATTATTAATTAATACACTGAGAGTATTCATGGCTTACAGAGCCCTTTCATCCTTACAGCCACTGCTGATGTGAACAAACAGAAGCTCTGGGGTGAGATTCAGATCCCCATTTCACAGGTAAGGGAACGAAAACTCAGAGAACTTCAAGGTCACAACAGAGCCAAAATTCAAACACAGTTCTCCAAGTCTTGGTCATGCACTCCTTCCTTCACACCACAGCACATCACAGGGAGCATTTAGACGGTGGAAAGTGGAAATGAACTGTCTTGGATAACCAGAAGTTCCAACATGTGGGATGGGAGTACTACCAACCTGTTCTGTCAGCGGTGGGGGGGATTAAGTATGTCACAGATAAGAGTTTGGTTGCCATGTATTACCGTGGTCATCTAACCAACTTCTTAATTTAGCTGAAGGTCCCAGTCTGGTTTAAAGATATTTTAAATCATGAATAAGTCATTCTAAAAGGAAAAATTATGTTTTCCAAATAACCAAAACAAATGGTAACTCTGTGAGCTACTTAAGGAAATAAGACTGAAATAAAAATTGAGACGATTCCAAAATAGGCGTAATAATAATAATAATAATAATAATGGCTACAATATTGGCTCCAAGCACTGTGCCAGGTACTTTGTCATACATTTTCACTGCAAGGAAAGGGTTAGTATCCGTACAAATGAGGAAACTCAGGCTCTGAGTCATTGTCACCCAAACAAGGTTACACACAGGTCATAGTGGATCCAGAATCGAAACACTGTTTTGTCTAATGTTCAAATTATTAATAGAGAAGGTATTGTGATATATCCCTTTTAAAGAGAAGTAACTGATGTTTGTATAAGCCTCTGATGAGAGTAAGGAAAAAAAAGACAGAAAATGTCCCCGTTTCTTCCTATCCTCACAGCGTATTGAGTATGCCTCAACTGAACGAAAATATAATTCTCCTCCCCTTTGCTGATGGCCATAGACATTTCTACCTTAGAACCAGACAAAAATTACTTATCAACATCTCACATAAAAGAATCATTTTTATCCTCTTAATTCTTCCAAGTAGAGCTATCATTAAGTGATAGGTTCAGTAGGAGCTTAGCAGGTTAACTCCCATCAGCTAAAAAGCCCATGAAGCCAGAAGCCATTAATGATTCTGCATTTAACCCTTTACACTTCTGCCTATTAGAGACCTCTGAGATTAGTTCATCATATGAAGTTGCTTCCATTTAAATTTGAAATTGCATAGCAAAATTGAATTTGGACATTTAAATGCTGCCTGTTATAGATGTCATACATCTGTACTTGATTGAATGGTAAACTATGTATTGAATGGTAGCTCTTTATGAAGAGAATGAATTTTCATCATAATAAGAAAATACTTTGCAGAGCAACCCAAGACATTCTATTTCCTCCAGAAAGCCTGAAGAATCCCAGTCAATCCTTCTATAAATATTCTAAGACTGCCATAATATCTCTTGGCAGGCAAATAGACGTCATAAAGTTCAAGCATGGTATTAGCTAAGAAGAAACCACCAGCCCCTTGCTTAAAGTTCATTTACTCTAATTCACTGTCCAATTCACACAGGCCCCTTTCCCCCATTTTCCTCACTCAGAAATCATATGGAACAACAAACTGGGGAATAGCCTCACCAGAGGCATATGCAGTGACAAATGCAAAAATGAGCAGCAAGTGTAAGAAGTGAGCAAAAAAATTAGTAAAAAAAAAAGGTAAATTAATCAACCATTGACTTATTACTAAGAATAGCTCTTTTGTTTGGTTTAAAAACAAAGGTAAATGATCTGTAATGTGCTTGGAAGCAT
Organism: Balaenoptera borealis; assembly: GCF_965194805.1. Classification (NCBI taxonomy): domain Eukaryota; kingdom Metazoa; phylum Chordata; class Mammalia; order Artiodactyla; family Balaenopteridae; genus Balaenoptera; species Balaenoptera borealis. The sequence continues at coordinate 80,659,595 of NC_138871.1, read as the reverse complement.
CAAAAAGTAAGATGAATTAATGGATAGATCGGATGAATAAATGGAAAGAGACGTCATAAAACAAGTGTGGAAAAATACGAATAATAGAATCTCAGTGGTGGGTACATGAGTGTCCACTGTAAAATTCTTTCAAATTTGCTATATGTGAAAACTTTCATAATAAAATTTTAGGAAAAAATATAAATCTATAATTTTCGATAGCACGATCAAGGGATATGGGAGAGAGAGTCCAATAAATAGTGTGATAAAGTCCTTTCTGATTTGGGAGCGGGACGGAGATTCTAAATAACTGCAAATTTTGATAGAAAAATATACTGTTAATTATATATTTTCTTTGAAAGAAAGAAACACAACACATAGCTTCCAAACCATAGAATAGAATTTTAAAAATAAAGAAAACTATCCATTTGAGACAGGAAAGGACAGAGTAAATAAGCAAACACAAACGAGGATAAAGAGAAAATTCTCCCATTGGAATAAGATGGTACAATAATCATTAAGCTAACACAAAACCACACACTCACATACACATCCAAACGCACTTCACACACACACACAATACTCTCTTCCAACCTCGCCTTGTCTCATAAAGAGTAATTTCAGAAGTTTGGAATATAATTTCTTCCCTGCTCCTTTAATCGGTCATTACCTCTACAAATATTGCCTGGACACCATTCTCTTTAGACGTATGTTGCACTTTACATTTTTGTGGGTGTTTCTGTTGTGTATTCAGTATCATTTCTTCATCTCTCTCAGTTTGCTTGTTCACTTCTCTGTTTAGTCTATATTTAATCTTTCCACTAAGGTTTTCATAATCAATTATATATCTTATTTCTAGAAGTTCTTTTTAAAATTCAAGTAGGCCGGTCATTTTGTTAGTTGATTATTTCTTACTTATGTTTCAATTCCTACTTTTAGAAATACATCAAACGTAATTCATATTCTCTACCTGATATTTCTAACACCTGAAGCCTTTAAGGATTTTCTTTTCCTGCTGAGTCTTGCTCATGGTGGCTTATTTCCTTACGTAGTGTGTGTGTGTGTGTGTGTGTGTGTGTGTGTGTGTGAGAGAGATTGTTCACTCATGTGCTTTGGAATACAATCTGTGAGCATTTTTTGAGGCCTGGGTTAGAGGGTGCCTTCCCCCTGGGAAGACTTGCCTTCACTTTTGCAAAGGCACCTGCGAGACTTGGGTCCAGTTTAAGAATCTATATTTCAGATATTACAAATAATGTGAATTTAGCCCCCAGACTTACAAGAGGGTCAGGCTGTGGTCACAAATTCTCAAAAGAGACCTTTATATCCACTCATATTCCAGGCTGCACAGACAAGTTTATCTGCTGTCGGACTGCGTTTTATGAGATGTATTTTTAATTGTGTAGCTCTTCATGGATCCTACTTTTATGCAAGGGGATCAGTGATCCAACTTCCCTCCTTTCACAGGCCCAAGACTTTAATCCCTGCCCCCTATCCCATCCCACCCACCTCTAATGTCAGCCCTGAAATCAGAGCTCCATCCCTAATGCGTCCCTAAAGCACCCGGCGACTTCACTGCTTGCTTCTTCCATGTATTCTCCTGCCTATTGCCAGGACTCTGGGTTTCCTTTACTTTCTGACAAACTCATCCATTCATTTTAAAAGTTAAGTATTTGTTTTTATATTTTAGCAAGCACTCTTGGTGTTTAGCAAGCACTCTTGGCGTTTTTGTATTTTAGCAAGCACTCTTGGTGTTTGTTCATTTGCCTGAAATAAAACACTCTGAACCTCACAGAGGGAAACACAAAGGGGAAGGCATTCTCCCCAGCTTTGCCAAAAACAACTACGCAGCTCACAGGCACACAGACCACAGACAGCAGATCAACAATGGCTCTAGGGGGAGGTGACTGGCAGTATCCAAAAGGAATGGACTCATTTGCCCACATGGTTAAGACGCCTCTGGGTCTCCCTGGAAGTATTTGGTAGGGGATCTTACAAATGACGAAGGGTTCCGTGTCACCCACCAGGAACAAAACCAGTGAAATTACAGCATTTCATGTTCCATTGATGACTACCATTCATGACCACAGACTGTGGACACCTAGGGAGTCTCAAATAACACCGATAATTCAAAAATTCAAAAGGCAACTATGATACCAAAATGCTGTAATTCTTTGAGGACAGGGACAATGGCTTTTTAATCCAGCTGCAAACCCAGCTTGAAGGAAGGCTCTGAATACATTTTTATTGACTGCATGAGTTACTCATGGTTATGTTGTAACTGTTACAGATGAACCCTTTTTGCTTAAAAGAGAGATTGTAACTTTAAGAAATCATTTCTTTTCTCCAGCAAATAATACAGGCTCAAGGAAAATTTCTCTCAATAAATAAACCGCTTATGAGCTATGATTTCTTCTTTTTTTCTTTTACTACGGTTGTAGCGAAATTATGGTCAAGTCCTTCAGTTTATCCTCGAGTTGCCTGCGATGGAAACCTACAATGGAAATATTAACCGAGAGAACAAGGATTCAATGAAGCTGATGAGGAATCAATCATGAGTTTTGATAGGGCAAAGTCCCCTCCCTCTGAGTCTATGCTGAGCCTGTGAGTGGTTCCTCTTGCATCTGAGTCCAGACTTTAAGAAGGTCTAGCAGCTTCCCTCTCCTCCCTCTTGGATTCCTGAGCCGCCATGAAGGCCAGGCCACCCTACTACAGAGAGAGGCCCAGAGGAGAAGCCCCAGAGAAGACAGCAAGCGACAGAGGGGCCACATGGAGGAGCATAGAAGCTCCACATCCCCCTCCGGCAGCAGCCCAACCTCCTGAAAGCCCTCTGAGGCTGCAATCCTGGGACTCTGTGTTCAAAACATGAGTCATCTTCTCTTGACATTTTTTTTCTTTGGATGTTAATATCATGTTTATGCCTCAACATAAAGAGGCTGAAACAGACAACTGTAGACAAAGAATGTCACCTGCCATATCAGTAAACAAAGGATATTGCGGCCATCAAGCCATCAGCCACTGCAGCTGCCTCTGACTGTGCACCCTGAGAAGATTCAGGATGGAAAACAACAGGACACTGGTCCTAGATAGTTAAGGTGCAGATCAAAGGAATGATTTCAGTGAGCCCAGACTCTTGCATCTTCCATATACAGAAAAGCACTAAATTCATTAACTTGAGACATTTGTTTTTTCTTAATTAACAGTAATTTTTGATGTTCTGACTACCTGGTTTTCATTGCAAAAACTCCTATGTATTCTGGATTCTCCCTTATCTCTTCAGAGCCATCCCTCAGAGCAATCTGAGAGGCTGTCTCCTGGGCTTAAGTCCTCAGCAAGTCTGCCGAATAAAACATAATACTCAACTTTTTGTTTGTGCTTTTTTTTTCCCAGTCGACAGAGCATATGTGCTATGCCCAGATCACCACTTGTTTGGAGAAAACTTTATAGCAAGCATATTCATACTGTATCGTTTAAACCAGGGATCCTCAAACTTTACTGTAGATAAGAAGTAATGGAAGCCAGGCCCGAGGGCTTGATCATCCTTGAACTCTGACCCATGGGCAAGTCTCTCTTTGTCTAGAACTGGATGTTGGACGGTGAGATTAATCAAGGTACACATCTGGACACCACTGTCACTGCAGACTTCCAGGTCTGTGGGGCTAATACCCATGGCAAAGAGATGAGGCTTCTCTCTTTCTCCTGATCAAAACCATTCCCTTTATCCATCGTAATTCCTTCTTCTTTCTCTGAAGCTGGGCTTAATTTGGGGGCATCCCCATCTTTCCACGTTCTCCTCTTTACTGGCTACACACCCTCAGCCTGTAACCACCCGGGTTTCTTCTACGATTAGGATTAAAACATAAAGCCGTTTCTTCACTCCACATCCATTCCTAATTGTCACCCAACTTCACTTCATCCCAACCTCTCACAATAGCGGTCTATGCTCATAGCAAGTACTCACTTCCCATGTAGCCCCTAACCTACTGCAAATTGGCTTCTAATTCCACCCTCTTCTAAACTGTCCAAATATTCACAGGGGACCAGAATATGCCACCCCAAAGTATGCCACTTTGGCATAAGGATTATTTTGAGCTGAAGGCAATTGAGGAGAAGCAGATACAAGAGAAGCTCCCTGCCCTCCCTTATTTGCCCAACAGCAGGACACACATTTTCAAAAGGGACCCCTTCTCCTCTCTACTAGGAAGAACAGAAGTTAATAACCAGAGACAACTCTAGACCCTTATCAGCCCGGAGAGAGCACCAGAGGGATCTACACAACAAACATTGCTGACTAGCCCTTACCTTCCATTAGTTCTCCCACGTATTTACCTTCCTACAATTCACACCCCTAGAAATTTAAAGTCCTTTTTCTTTCTTGTCACTATTCTAAAAATGTATTGCCCTTTGGTTAAGATGCTATATAAACCCAAGTTCTAACCATCCCTTTGAGTTTTCTCTGAGTTCTCTCACTTGTGTGTGGGATGCACGTGTTAATAAATGTTGTTGCTTTTCTGTTGTTAATTTGCCTTTTGTCAGTCTTATTGACAGAGCCCCAGCCAATGAACCTCAGATGGGTAGAGGGAACAGATACTTTTCCTCCCCTACACATTTAACACTAAGAATTGTGTAAACTCCTGGAAGGTCTATTCTCTTAATACAATAGAGTGTGTTTCTGTGACAACGCACTCTTTGAATTGTCTTCATACTTCTCTGACTTCGTATCTCCTTCAGAGTTTTCTCCCAGTTCTCTGCACTGCTCTGGCCCCTCTCGTGCTGGGGTTCTCTAGAGCCCTGTTACTACAGGAATGGTGCTCAGACCAGCACCTTTGGCATCCCTGGGAGCTTGTTAGAGATGCAGAATCTCAAGCCCCGCCCCAGACCAGCTGCATCAGAGTCTGTAGTTTAACAGAATCCCCAGGTGATTTCTATGTACGGTAGAGGGGAGAAGCGCCCCTCTAGGGCTCACTCCTAGCTCCCTGCTCCACTTTCTGGGGGAGCTCATCAATTCCCAGGCTCACTACCTATTTCCTGATGATCCTCAAATCCGTGTCTCTACCTCCAGGCTTCAGACTCATATAACCACGTACTTGCTGGCTCCTCCGGTAGAAGTCCTTCCTTCCAACTCCATTCAGCATATCCACCACCTGCCAACCTGCTGCCCCCTCCTTTCATCTTTTTTTCTCAATTGATGCTAATGCCATCACCCATTTATCCATACTAGAAACTTGGGAGTTGTACTAAGGCCTTTTTTCCTCTCTCGTCTACTCCATTTCCACTCTTCCCTCCTCCCCCCACCCCAATCAAATCCAAAGAGCCATCAAACCGGGACATTTAATGATATTTCTCTTACCTGTCATTTCCAGTCAGACATTCTTTGTCCTAGTTCAAGTTTCAGTTATATGTTATGTGTTTGGCTGAAAGCCTGTTATGGGGCCTACACAAATCTATGCTTCACAAAATCACCAGAAAGAGTTACATAAAATAAAATAAAAATCTGGTCACATCACTGTCTTGCTTAAAATCTGCTTTACCCACAACAGAGGTTCTCAGACTGTAGTCCCCCGATCAGCAGCATAGCATCGCCTGGAAACTTGTGAGAAAAGCAAACGATAGGTTTAACCCCAGACCTACTGAATCGGAAACTCTGGGGAGGGCCTCACAGCTTCATTTTGACAAGTCCTCCAGGTGAGGGCACACTGAGGTTGAAAGCCACACATCTACCAGATGAAACCAATCTTCTTAATCTGACATACACAGTCCTCCCTGATCTAGTCCAGGTCCGGACACTTTCGCCTTATTTCTATCCATTTTATGACTTGAACTTGACATCTGAAAAATGGAGAAGTATTTGTTATTTCCAGGTGTGGAAGCCCATCCCCAAAATTGTCCTCCAGTGATCCCAGCCTCCTTGCATTCATGCCTTGTGTATTTCCCTCCACGTGGAATAGGGTTGGTCTCTAATCAGTGGGATATTGTGATAATGAAGGCATGAGGCCCAAGGGCAAGGGGATATGAAATGGGTAGTGGAAGAAGGTAATTACAAATATCAGCTACCGCCACATGACCAGTTTCAGAAATGTGGACTACAATTGTCATGAGTGTTTCTTCCTTATTTTGTTATGAACGTGTGATTCATATCCATACACATATGTATATATTTACACACACACGACAAATAGCTTCATTTCCTGCCCTTTTTAAAATCCCTTTATCGTGCAACATAAGATGTATTTATTTTATGTCATAGTATTTAAGTATTGATAACCTTACATCATGGTATTCATGTTACAAGATATCAACAAGAGTAAACAGCATGTAAGGATGTTGCATCCTCCTCTGCAGAAAGGGTTAGTGAGTTTTCAGTCGTACACAGGATAGTTGTATCATGTTAGGTAGAAGTATGACCTCGTTATTATCTTTATGTTGAGATTAAGGGTGGTTTAAGGAGATGCCAAGTTGACAAGGGGTGGACTTGTGATGGTTAATTTTATGTGTTAACTTGTCTGGGTAAAGTTGGGCCTCATCCAATCAGTTGAAGGCCTTGATAGAACAAAAGGCTGACCTCCACCAAGCAAGAGGAAACTGCCAGCAGACAGCCTTTGGATTTGAACTGCATTATCAGCAACTCCTGGTTCTCCAGGCTGACAGCCCACCCTGTAGATTTTGACCTTGTCAACCTGCATAATGGCATGAGCCAATTTCTTAAATCTCTTTCTCTACATATACACATCCTATTGGTTTTGTTTCTCTGGAGAACTGTAATACATGGCCACACCAATTTATACCCTGTTCCACGTGCTTTTCTTACAATGAAATGTTGACATTCCCCCCTTTAAATGGTGGAATCTATGATCCCCTTTAACCTAGCAGACCTTTGTAACTGCCTCAATTAGTAGAAAGAGGAGGAAGTGACACTGCTTGACCTCTGAAGCTTGGTCATTAAAGACCACAGGGTCCTTGGGATGCTCCTTTTGGAATACAACCACCATGTTGTGAGAAAGCCCAAGCCACATGGAGAGGCCACAGCTGGCCAGCAGCCCCAGCTAGGGTTTCTATGTCATGAGCATCAGTGTGTCACGTGAGTGAAGGAACCTTCAAATGATTCTAACCTCTAGCCTTCAAGTCTTTCAGCCGGGGTGCTAGTTACTGAGGAACAGAGATAAGCCCTTCCTGCTGTGCCCTGTGCAGGGTCCTCACTCCCAGAATCTACGAGCATAATAAATGAAGCTTTTATGCCACTACATTTTGGGGTAGTTTTTTATGCAGTCATAGTAACTGGAACATCACTATTCAGAGAGACACTTGAAGCAGCCTTTACGAATCCCCAGTCTTGCTATTGTAACATCAGGGGAAACTATATGACCAGGCAGAATAAATTTCTGCCATATTCAGGATTTTCTCCAGGCATTTTGAAGAATTCTTTTTTTGTTTTTATGTTGATATCTTTTATTAATTTATTCAGTAAATATTTACAGAATCCCTCTTTGTACTAGGTGCTACATTAGGGGATTAGGAGATCACAGCGTTTGCTTTCATGTTGCTTATGAGCTATATCTGAAAGGATTTAAGAAGATCTATATGAGTGGCTATAACACAAAACATGGCAAATTGGGATCATAATATAACAGAGACCGTACAGAGATTGAAGGAAAATGGATGGTATTGATTTCCTAAAGGAAACTGCTTTCTACCCAGACTGTGAATTTCTTTCTAAGGGTTCTGAGCAGGTAGAAGGGATTGGGGAGAGCAAATGTGTCACATATGCTCTGTGCATGTTTTCTTTTTAATCTAGGCTAAATAAACTCAAATTGAAATTTTTCCTATAGGTCTTTGTATAAGAGAACCTGAAAATCAAAGAGGATATTCTTTTCAAATGTAGTTTTGTAAAATGCAAAAAATTGGAGCAAATAATTTTTCTGATTGCCCTCTTTTTTCTGTTATGACTTCACAAAAGGATACAGAGCTGCAACAAAAGGAACTCAAAGTATATGCCTCAGAGCAATTAAATAGCCTGTTAGATAATCTCTCTCAAATATGAGCTATTTTCAATACACTTTGGATGCTGTCCTATCTATCCATAATCTATCAATCATTTAGCTATATGCCTGATGTACCTGGAATAAGAACAGCAAAGCTGTCATTAACTGTGAAGATTTGGAGAATGGATTTTGCCCGGAATGTCTCCTTCCCATCAACATGGACTTTGCCCACTGGAGTAACAAATATATAGAACCTATATTTGTCTCGGAAAATAGATCTTTGGATTTTCCCTGGCAATTGCATAATTGTTATTTGAACTTCATAATTCTATTATGAAGGCAGCTGAAAAAAATGTCAGGCTTATGATAATGAATGACTGATTGTTTCAGCTATTAAGAACAAACAAACAGAAACACAAAACCAGAACTCCAAACCAAAGTCTTCCGTTTGGCCCTGTGGAACATTGAATTCCACAGGAAGATGGATTTATCTTCTCCCTGGGTCTGTCAATATGAATAAATCATTTTGAAGAATTCTTGACCATCCTTTTTATCAACCCCCTCCTTCTTTAAATATAGCAGGTGGTCTTGTTTCAGTCTGCTTCAGATAAAATTCACAGACCTCGGGGATTTCCCTGGTGATCCAGTGGCTAGGACTCCTCATTCTCACTGCTGAGGGCCCAGGTTCGATCCCTGGTCGGGGAACTAAAATCTGACAAGCCGCGTGGTGTGGCCAAAAAAAGTAAAAAAAAAAAAAAATCACAGACCTTGTTAACAAGTGATCAGTTTCACAGATAGGAAGGAAGTGCAGTAAAACAAGGACCCGGGGAGAGGGGCTGAGAAAGCAAGCCTGTACCCTGGGTGCAGATGCAAAATGTGTCTCTTTTGCAGGTAATGGAACTCAAGGGTCCCAGCAGATTCTGGGCAGCTGGATTCAGGACATCTGTCTGGTGCAGAGTCTGTTCTTCAACACCCACAACCTCCAGGCCGTGTTCTCCTGCTCAGACTCTAAGTGTGGAGCCATTTCCCCACGAGCCATCGGCGTCGCTGGCAGGAGCTGATGAGCACGGGAGATGGCGGGCAGGGGGGTCGGAGTGACGTTCACGCCTGCCCGCCGGTCAGCACCCAGCCGTAAATCCTGTCCCCGCCTGGCTTGCTTATAACGAGACCGACACAGTTAGTAAGATCTCTTTTTCTGTTTTACAGTCCCTCTGAAACTCATCTGAGTTGTGCTTTGTCTTCTGCTTCCCATATATCTGGAGTGACGGACTTTATGGCCACTTCTTCAGGGGATGGAGAATTATAGATCTCTGGATTTATGTCCATTTGCTGGGCTCTCTCTGGTCCCTGTACCATAAGGTGAACACTGGGGCAGCGAGAATGATGTTGCATTCTAATAGATCTGGACGCGTTTCTGACATCTTATTTTGACAAAAGCATAAAATTCAATGATTGTTGCTCAGCTCAGAAGCTGTAGGAAATTCAGAGGGAAAAAAGGGGATGTTTAAACAGGAGCCTTCGATGTCTCCAAACTGTTTTCTGAGTCAGGTAAACTGTGAAAAACAGGGTAGACTAAGCCAACAAATTAATGACAACAATGGCTGGTCCGGAAGGAACATGATTTACCCCAGAGGATGAACAGGCTTTTTCCTGTTGTTGAGGGATTGCCACCTGCTACTTGAACAAATAAGGGGTCTGTTAGGGAAGCGGGGGGAGGGTGTGGAAGGCAACCTCTAAGCTGGTCCCTAAATTATCCTCATCCACTGGTCCTCATGCCTTTGTGTGTGTCTCATGCCTGTGAACAGCCCTCTGTGACCAATGAGATATGGCAGAAGTGGCAGTGTGACTTTGATGGCTAGACTGTAAAAGATATCACTGGCTCTGCTTTGTTTACTAGGATCGCTGGTTTCGGTGGCAGAGGGGGGTGGTATAGGGGGTGCCAGCAACCATCTCATGAGAACGTTCAAGCTGCCCTGGAAGAGGTCCAAGTGGAGGACAGAGGCCTCCTGCTAATTACCACGCAGTCATAAGAGCCAATGACCTTTACAAGCTGATCTTTCCCCACTCCCATCCCGCCCCTGCCCCTAGACTTCAGATGATTGCAAACCTGGCTAGCAGCTTGACTACAGCAGCAAGAATGGCTCTGAGTGGACATGCCCAGCCAAGCTGCTCCTGAATTCCTGCTCCACAGAAGTGTGAGTGATAATAAATCTAGAGTCACAGTTCTGGCTGGTACGGTGTTCCTTGGTGCCAGGGACTCAAGCTACTTCTCTCTTATTGTTCTGCCATCCTCAGTACATGGCTTTCTTCTCATGGTCCAATATGGCTGCTCAAACCCCAGCCATTGCATCCCTATTCCAACAAGAGGAAGAAGCAAGAGCAAGAAGGATGCACCAACTCCATTAAGGGCACTTCTGTTTATATGCCACTGGCCAGAACACAGGCATACGGCCCCGCTACCGGGGGGTTAGGAAGTGGAGTCTTTATTCTGGGAAGCCATACATCTGGCTTAAAGTCAGAAATTTAAGGAAAAAGAGAAATAAACATTGGGGCAAACTAGCAGTATCTGTTAGCTGGGGATTGGCGTTAAGCAAGATTTGCTGCAAGTTGCTAGCTTAGCTGAATCTGAATAATAATTAGGAGTTTGCCAAGAAGAGAGGCGTGGTATACTACAGATGGCAGCACACTCTTTGCCATTCCTTGCATCAAGAGGTAGAGCCTATTTCCGCTCCTCATGAATCTGGGCTGTGCTGATCATGTGACTTGTGTTGACCAATAGATTCTGGCAGAAGTGACACTGGGCTACTTCCACAGCTGACTCGAGATATGCAGCCTCAGCTTTCTACTTTGGGGCCCTATCCTCTTGAAACCCAGCTACCATGTAGGAAGTCTGTCTTCCCTGGGATTAATCCTGCTGTGAGAAGGTCCAAGGTGGCCATGTGGAGAGAGCAAGACTGTGTCCGGGAGCCCTACAGCACCACCCAGGAGCGTGAAGTCTTTTCAGACCTCCCAGTCCAGCCCACCAGCTGAATGCAGCCGAGTGAATGACCCCAGGCCATGCTGTGTGGAACTGAAGAAGCAGCCAGGTAAGCCCTGCCCACATTCCAGGCTCACAGAATCATGACCAATAAATTGGTCGTTGCATTCAGTTGGGGGTATTACTCAGCAATAGGTAAGTGAAACTAACAGGGGAAGGCTATTCTGGGGAGAGGAAACAGCATTGGAAATACACAGCGGTGAGAGGCAACCTGCCGTACGCGAGGAATTCTAATATTCTTTTTTTTATTTGGCCGTGCTGCACAGCAGCCCCAACCAGGGACCGAACACGTGCCCCCTGCAGCGGAAGCACGGAGTCCTAACCGCTCGGCTGCCAGGGAATCCCCAAGGAATTCTATATAGTTTGACATGCTGGAGGGTAAAATGACCCCAAGGGTACATGCTGGCAGGAAGCAGGAGGCTAGACTTGGAGGGTCTGGTGTGTGCCATCCTGAGGAAGATGGAATCAGGAGTCTTACCCACCAAGAGCCGTATCAAAGTGGAGCGGGTGTCCTGATGGAAGGTTGGCCACGTCCGCTCACAGCAAGATTCAAGATCCAGAGTAGGTGATGCCAAGTTCTCTGTTCTCCTAAGACATAGATCTGAGGGCAAACTTCCTGGGGAATCTTTGAGGAGGGAGGAGTTGCAGTTACCTGTGTGGCATGGTGAGTGGGTTTGTATTATGTATTGTGAGGAAGGATTTGGCGGGGGGAGGCTACGTAATGAAGATATTGCATTTTCTAATTGACTTCTTTTACATTAAAACTACTCTCTCTTGCTGCTTCCCTCTTGGTGGTGGCTGGATCCTTAGGAGCTAGGAACGAGGGCCCAGAAGGAGCCAGGACAGGGACTGGGGAGTGTGGTTGGGTGCCAGTGAAAGGACAAAGTAAACAACCTGATTTGAATTATATTCCCTAGGCTGGGTTCAGGCTCACGTCCTCCATTACGTATGGCACATTTCATCTTCATTTTTGGTTGTGAGGAAATGACCATATATCCAAGGGCTGTTTTTTTTAAAATTCAAGTGATTTTTTTTTTTTTTTTTTTTTTGGCCATGCCACTCGGCATGTGGGATCTTAGTTCCCTGCCCAGGGATCGAATCTGTGCCCCCTGCAGTGGCAGCATGGAGTCCTAACCACTGGACCGCCAGAGAATTCCTCAAGGGTTGTTTCTGATGGTGCCTTCATGACTCAAGCCAAAGTCGCCTCCATCTTGGAGCCACGATAGGTTTCTTATTGCTCTATTCCAGAACATATGAAAAAATTTTCTGAGTGATTCATTACACAAAATCTATACTGATGAATGTCTCATCTCTTTTCTTTTCTGTACCTGTTAGGTATGTGTTGGGTGGCAAGCCAGAGAGAACTAACAGTGGCTCAACTACGTAATGCATTCTCCAGCCACAAGAGGTCTTGAGGCAGACAGACCTGGGCTGGTAGCTCACCACCATCATCAAGGATCCAAGCTCCTCCTATTTTCTGCTTCAATAGGTTTAGCATGAAGCTTTCATCTTCAAGGCTCATCACTGCCTTTTCAGGTACCATGTCCATATTGCAGAGCACAAACAGTATCTGCCAGTCAGATCTTTCTTTTTCTTTTTCTTTCTTTAAGGAAATCCTCTCTATACTCTCAAGGGCCTGGGTATCTCAAGGACCTGTTTCGTAGGCCTGACTTTGTAGCTGCAAATCCATCTGGTCTGCAGTGGCCTATAGTACAGCTTACTTGAAAATTCAATACATAACACAATCTCTCTGGGTGTATGGATAATACAGCAAAATTCCACCATATGTGATTGGCTATGGGTCCAAAAGGTCCAATTACCCAACCCAATAAGATGCTGGGTTATTGTGAGGTTATAGAAATAAATGTCCAGGGAAAAGTCCCAGCTGGGAGTTTTACGTCCCTTTCAACCTTTACCGGGATCAACTGCAGTTTGGCGCCACCTAGTGGTGGTTGTCTTCCTACCTAATGATTTATGTAGGTGGGTTTCTGTAGCCAGGCAAGGATTCCAGGACTGTCTCCCTGATAGTATGTGCCCATTTAATCAGCCTGTTTTGGGCAGAGTGGACCAGCAGGATACTGGACTGGAGACACCCATCATTTATCTCTTGGTTGGATGAAGGGGTTGCCTGCCACTTCTTTGCCTGGCCTTGTCCTACCTGCCAAAGAGGGGAGCCAATCACATTATATCCCAATTCACATTATTGAAGGTATTATTATATCTCTCTCATATTATATTTACTAAATAAGCTAAACTTGATAGGGAATGAGCAGAAAACATTATCTGTTACCTTGAAACCCTCTCTAGAGACTATTTCTTCCTCTGACCTAGATGGAATCTCCAGCATCTTCCAGAGTTTTTCTGGTCACTCCCAGATAACGAAATATTGCTTGGCTATTTTCATCACAATTATAGTCTCATTTCTGTAATTAAACTATTGGGTCCAGTGTCATGATCATAACTCACAATTTTAGCCAAAATGACAGCTTCCTCCCTCCCCAGTTTATCAATGTGATGAAGGATGCAGTCAATCTCTTTCCTGCTCTCCCCTCTACCATTAGCTGTTGTTTCTGACCCTTGGGGAGCGGTAAAATCTGGGCAGGGAGGAGACCCACCTTTATTTGGCTGGTGCCTTTGTGATCTGAATCTGGCGCTCTCTGGCTCAATAATGCCCAAGGTCGACTTTTTTTTAGCTCAGGGGTACTTTTTGTTGGTTTCTTGGAGATTCTTCTGCTGGTATCCTCCAAATGCAACTTCCACGAAGCAGGTGATTTCTGTCCTCTGGTTAAAAGGTATGAATAAAACAGGGTCCTTTGGGGGTCTGTCTGCTGCATCATTTAACTTCTCCAGGCAGCTTTCTTGGGCACATTCCCCCCCCTTTTTTTTTTTTTGGCTGCATGGCATGTGGGATCTCAGTTCCCCGACCAGGGGTCGAACCTGCGCCCCCTGCATTGGAAGTGTGGAGTCTTAACCGCTGGACCACCAGGGAAGTCCTGGGCACGTTCCCTTTGAAGAGAGCTTCAAGTCCACTCTCCACAGGTCCAGTTAGCCCTGGGTGGAAAAAGTCACACATGTTTCCCCACAGTTGTTGGAAAAGTGGTCTGCTCCTACAGCCGCCTTCTCTTGCCTCTGGCTCTTTTCCTGCCCTGCTGCCTTGGGGCCTTCTAGTCACAGCTTCTCATAGCATGCCTTCTGCTTCCCAAACTCCTGAGATCAAAAGTCCTCCGAGTAGTCCCCTGGAAAATGCTTTGTCCCTTGACAGAGGAAAAATATGGCGTACGTGGCATCTATTCAGAACTGCTACATTGCCTAACTCTCAGGGGGTATCACGTATAAATTTATACAAAATATAATGAGAATATAGAATATCATGTGAATGGTGCCCCCTGGAGGTGCGAAGCTGCAGGCAGGCCTGACTGTATTGTCCTTGTTGGAACTTTAGGTGAATCCTATTACATGTAATAGTATAATAATAGAGCTAACACATATATTGTTACCACATGCTGTGCACGTGGTGCTTTACCTATTTTATTCAAGCCTCATACCAATCCTTCAAGATAGGTACTATTATTCATGGTTATTTCACAAATGAGTAAACTGAAGCCCAGACTTGTTCAAGGTTACACAGCTAGCAAATGGCAGGGCTAGAATTCAAACGCAGGGAGTATGGCTCCAGAAGTTGTAGTTCTAAGTCCATCTAAAACATCTTGCCTGAGGGTTTGACTTTTCTCATGTCATTCTGGGGCAGGCTACACATTAGGTACAGCATGGACCCTGAAGTTAGGCGGATATGGCTCAGATCCCATGCTGCCATTCAGTAGCCATATGGCTTTAGACAAGTTACTTAATTTTCCTGAAACTTAGTATCTTCGTCTAAAGATGCTAATACAACCGGACAGAGTTGTTGGCAGGATTAAACATTCGTTTACTTTTCCCATCTTTCTGCAAAGAGAAGAGTCAAACTGTAAGGACGTCAAATAAACGTGAAATTATCAATACTCCATCAAACACCGGGGAAGGGAGGTTGGGAGACCGAAATCGGTCAAAAGTATTTAGTAAATGACTGTTGGGTGCCAGGCGCTCACTAGCGCTGGTTTTCTGGGCGATGAATTCAGTACGTTCTCTCCAGGTCATTCACACACCACAAAGCCCTGCTTATCTTGGAGAGGCTGCGGGGTCTGAGTGAGGCAGCAGAGATGGCACAGTTTTGCTGTCAGATCAGCCTGGGCCACTGTGTGACCCTCATCACGTAACGTCTGCTTCCTTGCATGTGGAAAAGTGCTCCTGATGACACATAGCATGCTCTACATAGAAGGTAACTCTGAGTACGTCTGACGATGACGGGTCCTGGCTACTTAGGAAAAGCAAGGGGCAGCTGAACTGGGTCCGCGCCGTGAGGTCCGCGGCGGGTCTTTTCTTCGGCCGGAACAGTTCTTTCGGAACTGGGTCCTTGCCGGGACTTGGAAAGCGGCACACGCGGGCCGGGGGCGGGGGCCGGAAGCGCCGGCCGCTACCGCGCCGCGTGTCCTTTCGGAGGGAGGGACCGCGAGCTGAATCGCGGAGGACGGGGCGAAGATGGCGGCCTTCTCCGGTGCGTCTGCGGAGCTGGGGCTGGAGCGGGCGGCCCGATGCACGCCTCGGCCCTGGGCCGGCTGGAGGGGAGCCTTTGGGGCGGGGGCGGACAGGTGCCGCGCGGGACAGGAGCCGCGCGGGACAGGAGGGAGCTGTCCAAGGCGGTCCCCTCGGTCCCCGCACTGCAGGCGGATCAGTGGCGGCGCGACAGGCCCGATCGGTGCGCCTCGGTGTTGCAGGGAGAGGCTTTCCCTCCAGGTGCTGGCCGGGCCGGGCCTCCCCGTGCTCGCTCTCTTCTTTCTCTCCTTCCAGTCTCCCTTCACTCGGCTGTCCTGCCAGGACACCCGGGGGTGCGAGAGCGATGCGGCGGCGTTGCCGCGGTCGCTCTCGGAGCCCCGGCCTCTTGCTCTTTGACGTGGCAGTGGTGCTCACGAACCCTTTTCTGTCCGCGCCCGACAGGCGCTTGGCCTGGCCGAGAAGCAGCAGGGCGCGGGGAGGGGTCAGTTGGAAATGACCATCGTGCATCTAGTTGTTTTCAGGCCCTTCCAAAACTAAAACTTCCAGGCACAAACCTGATACTTATTTGTTGTTAAGCTCTATTATATCAACAGTAACGTTGAATATCTAAGCTAAAGGGAAAGCATTTTCGTCCGCGTACACACGAGCCCATCACAAATTTTGAAAATCGTTGTTTACTTGTGGATGATACCCTCCTTTATTCCAAACAGGAATTTTAGGTGGCTTACCTAACCCGACAGTTGTTTTTCTCTTTTCCTTTATCATCCTTCCTTTATACAGCCACAGTTTTACAAGTTGCAGTAAGTCTTATAGACTAAACGTTGTACATTTATATAGCAATAAATGTATCAAATTAGGGCTACTATGTTTAAATATTGTTAATCTATTAAGATGACTTCAGATATAACAGTATTGTACTTTCTTCATTTTTCTCCTATTAGAACATTAGGAATTCCAAGTTTTTAGTCGTGAGAGAGGATTTCTGATTGTTTTAGTTGCATTTCATAATAGGCAAGGGGGAATCTGCTCAGCCTGGAAGCTGTTTTTGTTTCCCCAGCTCTCTCCTCAAACAAGATTTCAGAGCCAAGGTGTGTAGAGCAGTTCCAGGTTGTCATTTTATAGGTTCACTTCTTTGGGAGTCATGCACAGATTTCAGGAATATTAGAGTAAAGGACTAGAAGAGTCTGTGATGTGAAATAAAGACAAAAGTGGAATTAAAGAGCGTGAATATTCCTATTTTTCTTTTGAGTGTTAAAAGTGTTCTGTTTAAAGAAAACATGGTTTCGAAGCAAACCTGCAGAAAACATGACCAGAATGGAACAAGAAATTGCCTGGAGTTTGCTAAAGCTGTCTGTGGTTGCTGCTTGCAATAGAATAGTTTCACAAGCAGCTTCAGCTTGCAGTATTCTGTATGCAGAGTATTGAAGACCATCACTCCCCCTTTTTAAGCACTTTGCGTTGTAGGAGAGCGAATACACCTAGACTTTAATGGGGGCAATTTTTAAAAAGGTCAGCTTGGATATACAACTTTTGATCTCGAATAGATTTTCAATCTGTGGATTTTTCTGAAGAGACTTCGGGGTAGGAGAGCCTGCCTTTTTGAAAAAGATTTTTACACTTTCCCATGTCATCAATGTTTATATTAACTAGTTTACTATACAAAATGTTAGTGTTGTATCTATTGTTAATTGCTAGTATGTGTCTTCTCACCTGATGCAAAGAAAAAGCTACTCTTGCAGTGGATTGTAGTTTTATTTTATGCCTTTTCACAAATGATTACAAGAAATACAAAATTTCCAAATAGATTATCTCTGGGGCTTGGGTATATTTGAGTGTTGTTCATTTTTTAATAGAAATATATACTTTTGTAAAGATAACAATAATAAAAGCTACATTTTAAAAATGCAGACTTAAAAGAAAGATCACTTCTTATTTGGAAAGGAGATTTAAGTAATACAACTCACTAGTCCATGTGTACCCTCTACAGTTCATTTGAGAAGTGATAAAATTTCAAAATCCAATCAGAGATAACCCAATCTATTCATTTAGGATTCACTTTGATGTAAATTACTTAAATATGTGAACAACTAAGAAGAGAGTAGTTCTTCAGCTGACATTTCCAGTTAACCCAAGTTCTCACCAGCAGCCCCTCCCTTTTCAGTTTATCAGAGTTTTGATTATGACTGCCTATAAATGTGGGCTCTCTCTACTTGCTTATTCATTTTTCTCAGATCGCTGAGGGTATTCACATGGTCCTTAAAGAGTCAAGGCACATGATTTCCACATTATCTCTAGGTGAAACAACCATGGTACTGGTCTAGAACTTTCTCTCCAACTCTGGCAGATTTTTCGCCAGTCATAGGAAACACTCACTGGTGGATACTAGGTACTAAGTGATAACTATGTGCCGGATGCATTCATATGATTATCTGTAATCGTCCCGTATTCCTACAACATAAACAATATTAGCTCCATTTTGTGTGAAGAAATAGGTTTATAGCTTGCCTAAGGTCACATTGCTAGTGAGAGCTTGAATTTGAACTCAAGTCTTTCTCCAAAATTTATACTCAAGAGATACTATGTAACTGAGCTATGCTTCAAACCTGTTTCCCCATTGAACAGTAATTTTAAGAGCAATATGATTTAAGTTTAGTATGTGTAGTTTTTAAAATTAATTTTTGTTTTCAGAGATGGGTGTTATGCCTGAAATTGCTCAAGCTGTGGAAGAGATGGATTGGCTGTAAGTACCTCCATCTTTAAAAGCTTAAATGTACCTGTGACAACAATGTTTTTCAATTTAAATAGTGGTTAGTGTTTTTATCAAATATTTTTGGGCCCAGTTGGATAAGTGAAATTCAGTTTTTTCCTGTGATTCTTTAAATCATAGAGTTTCCTTTCTAAACGTTGATATATTTTTAGCTGAAAAAGATTGGTAGTGTTTACCAAATAAAATTCTCTTTTAGGTTTATAATTTAACATGTCTTAATTAGCTTAGGTGATTCTTTTTTTTTTTTTAACTAACTAAAATTCTTCAAAATATGATTCTTTTAGTCTCCCAACTGATATCCAGGCTGAGTCCATCCCCCTGATCCTAGGAGGAGGTGATGTCCTTATGGTATGTTTAAATGTGGTGAGGTGGTTGGAAGCTGGGGAAACACAAGTCTGGGGCTGTTTGTGACCCACTTTAAGAACTCCATAGGCTTAAAAATGGTATTTTCACCAAATTAATTTTATTTGTTCACAAACATTTAAGATACCTATGCTACATTCGAAGTAATTAGGTAAAAGTTGTGGGGAACACAAAGGTGAATAAAATGCAGTCTTTGCCCTTCAGAAGCTTCAACCCAGTACCACAGTAAGACATGTACATGGATAAATGTCATACAAGGGAAAATGTGACACCTGCCTGAGAGGTGCAAAGTATGAAAAGATTCAGGTGGGGTCCAGTTACCCTTCTGCTTGAGGAATCATAAAGGACTCTGCTTGGAAGAAGTAGATTTTGGACAAGGGAAGATAAAGGAGGAATGCTCTCTAGGTAGAGAGCACATCAACAAAAACTGTGAATAGGAGAATGCAGGATACGATCCCAGAGTAATTCACTTCAATGGTAGCATAAAATACATGTGTCTGGGGTGGAGAGTGTAACTTGAGATAAGATGGGAAGTATACAGTGGGTCAGATTATCTGTAGCCTTTCTTAAGTGTCATACTAAAGAATTTGGGTGTTTGCTGGCAGTGTGGATCATTGGAAATGTTTAACCAGGGATGCGTTGCATGGTTAGAATTGTGTTTTTATGAAGACTGATTTGGTAGCAGCTTGTAGTGTAGCTCTAAGACATGAGATACTGTTAGGATACTTTTGTAACAATCTAGGTTAGAATAATAAGGGTTTAGATTTGAATGGTAGCCATGGGAAAATAAAAGGGAGAACAGATTTTTGAGGGAATGGAAGAGAAATGGCAAGATTGGCAATAAAGTTGAATGAGGAAATCTGAATAATCTGGAGACACTGTGGAACTAAAGGTAGCTTGTGAATTGTTAAAGATTTCTATATGGTATCACATTAATTTGATTTCCTTAACTGACAAGTTAAACTTTTTTTTCTTTTTCATTTAGGCTGCAGAAACAGGAAGTGGAAAAACTGGTGTAAGTAATAAACTTAAATTGACTTACTTTGTAAGAGTTGATTTTATTTTTCATGAATTTATTTTATTTACTTATTTTTGGCCGCGTTGGGTCTTCGTTGCTGCACGTGGGCTTTCTCTAGTTGCAGTGAACGGGGGCTACTCTTTGTTGTGGTGCATGGGCTGCTCATTGCAGTGGCTTCTCTTGTTGTGGAGCACGGGTTCTAGGTACATGGGCTTCAGTCGTTGTGGCACGCGGGCTCAGTAGTTGTGGCTCGCGGGCTCTAGAGCGCAGGCTCAGTAGTTGTGGTGCATGGGCTTAGTTGCTCTGCAGCATGTGGGATCTTCCTGGACCAGGGCTTGAACCTGTGTCCCCTGCATTGGCAGGCGGATTCTTAACCACTGCACCACCAGAGAAGCCCGTAAGAGTTGATTTTTAAAGCAACTTTGAACAGTGGTTTTTACTTTGAAATATTTAATCAAATATCCTCCTTCCAAAATGTAAAAAGTGGTTGCTTGCCACAGAGAACAATATTTTTGTTGCCAGCTCATTCTGAAATAAGATTTATAAGAGTATGGTTTTAAGAATATAGTTTAAAACTGGTCTTGGAGAAAGAGTTACAGTATCTTTAGTATTTATACTCACTTCTGAATTTTAATGCAGTGGCTCTAGTGATAAAGAAGTTGCAAATAGAGGTTGATCTCCTGTTGGCCTAGACTAGAGAAACGGTTTGTCAGAATAATATTTATCCTTTTTAGTTTAGTTCATTCTATGGGTCCCGATTGTTTATTGTTTTGGGCTATCAGCTGGTTCTTATTTCCTTCATTCAGTCAACTCTTGTTATCTTACTGGTATTTTGGGTTTGGGAAAATTGGAGCAGTGCTCAGGAATATGTGTCATTATTTAAGGTACGTGCATGATTTTTGTAATTCATATTGATTATTGAACTGTCACTGATATCTGAATGCTAATATAGAGAACTCTTGTTTCTTTGCTAGGCTTTCAGTATTCCAGTTATCCAGATAGTTTATGAAACTCTGAAAGACCAACAAGAAGGCAAAAAAGGAAAAACGACAATTAAAACTGGTGCTTCAGGTAATTTTTGCATATTATTAATTTCCTTTTGTATAAATTAGTAATTCTCATTCCTGGCATTTACAGGTGTGAAGTTTTTTTTTTTTTATAAATTTATTTTATTTATTTATTTTTGGCTCCATTGGGTCTTCGTTGCTGTGTGCGGGCTTCCTCTAGTTGTGGCGAGCTACTCTTTGTTGCAATGCGTGGGCTTCTCACTGCGGTGGCTTCTCTTGTTGTGGAGCATGAGCTCTAGGTGCGCAGGCTTCAGTAATTGCAGCACGCGGGCTCAGTAGTTGTGACACACGGGCTTAGTTGCTCCGTGGCATGTGGGATCTTCCCGGACCAGGGCTTGAACCTGTGTCCCCTGCATTGGCTGGTGGATTCTTAACCACTGCGCCACCAGGGAAGCCCCAGATGTGAAATTTGAGTGTGCATTTTTATTGTCAACATCCAGGGGATGGTATTGTCATTTGGTGCCCTGGAAACCAGCGTTGCTAAATGTCATTTAGAGCATAACACTGAAAGATTGTCCCTCCTAAGATACTAACAGTGTTGCCTTTGAGAAAACACTGGCATTTTAGAAATAATATTTAGTTATTTTAATGTTTTTCTTAACCTGATAACTTTTTATGCATATATTGAAGATAAATTGGTACAGTATTTTACAAAGGCGTTAAGGAAAGATTTTACAAATAGTTGATAGAGTATAAACCCATGGTGGTAGGAAATATTGCCTTCTACAGGGAAAAGAGGCATGCATTTTCCTTTAAGGTAAGAAAGAAGGAGCCCAGGAGGTTGAAATGTAAAGTGTACCTTTTAAAGTCAGTTTCTTATTTTCAGTCCTATCTCCATGGAGATTGGTCCTGTCTGTGCCATGAGCAATCTTACATTAGTTTTCTCATCCTTAAATTTTGTTGCTTTTATTAAATGGTTTCTGAATTCCATTCTATCTTGAGTAATCTATGGTTTTGTTATATTTTAAGTCACTTTTGTTTCATGATACAAAATAGGATTGTGACAAAATTGCAAGCTTAAGTGGAGTGAGCTGGCATATCAACATTTTCTTCTCAGTAGTTTGAAAGTAACAGTGTTACATAGTTTGTAGAATGAACTCATTTGTAAATGAATTGTGAGATAATGGATATGAACTATTTAGACTATTAGTCTGTTTAAAAATAGTCTCAGAATTTGTAGCAACTATAAACCATCATTTATCAGAGAGAGTGATGAAAGAGAAGGATTCTATCTGCTTCCACAGAAGGGTAACCAGAATGGTTGTAGTTCCAAAAATCATGTCCTATTAGGAGTAAGGAAGCTAGATATTTAAACATGGAGAAACAAACAAAAAAGGGAGGTGGTATAATTGTTAAATCATTGTTGGGATCTGGAGAGAGAATAATTGTTCTAGAAAATACTGTTTAATTCCTAGTAGCTTGATTGAGCCCACAATGGATAGAGACCCTCAAGAGAACGTTACTTCTCCATCATTTCAGGTGTTTAAGCAGATGATAGATATCATTTGACCAGAAATAACCTAGAAAAGATTTCTACCTTGGGTGGAAATTGGGCTTGAAAACACATAGCATTCTCTTTAGCTATAGTGATTTTTTGATTATCCAGACTCTTAAGATGTTTTAGAAAAGGAAAATGCCGATCCCATAAAAGTGAGGAGGAAAATATTTTGTGACTTATGAATTATTTAAAATAAAGGACTTGCTTTTCTTAATGATAATGATAAAGTGATAATTAGATTCTGATATGTTGGTGGGTTATTTTCGTTATGATTGAAGTCACCAGAACTTCATTTTATTAATGCTTTCATAGTTATGACAAAGATCAGTGCCATCTAATAAAAAGGCACTGAAGCAAGTGAGCAGAAAAGGTTGCCCTGGATGGGCCAGTGACTATTATTTTTGGCTTGTTTCAGTTTTCAGTTTCAGTTTTGCCTTTAATAAAAACAGCAACAATTTTAATCGTACATTCCAAATAGTGTGTAAAACCATATTGGATCTAGAGGAGTTAAGATATCATATAAAATATAAAATATAAAATATTTGCTTTATTTTTTGTAGAATGTTTTAAATTATGTTTGTTTGGGGTTAACTTTTCTTGTTTTAATTTGCTTAGTGCTGAACAAATGGCAAATGAACCCATATGATAGAGGATCTGCTTTTGGTAAGTGGATAGATTTTAGCAGCACATTTGTGATTCAGAAACTTGTTTTTAATGCAATGTTGAGGAAAGATAAAGAATTCTTATAAACTGGTAAGGGGTTCTTGTGTTGACAGCAGATAAAGTGTTACCTGTTGTAGTAAGAAAGAGATAAGCAATCTGGAAAATGGACAAAGGATGTGAATAGGCAGTTCACAGAAGAACCAAATCCAAATGGCAATAAACATACAAAGGTCAAATTTACAGGTAGCAGGGAAATGGATATTAAAGTTACAGTGAATGTTGTTTTATACCCATCTGATTGGCAAGAATCCAAAAGGGTGATAACCGACTTACAGATTACTGCCTCTCTGGAAAGGAGTTTGGCATTACCTGTTAATATTTAAAAAAACATATATTCCTGGAAGGTCAAGCTCATTGGAATGAAAGTGCCAGTATGCAAGAATATACTTTCAAAGCTGTTCGATGCAACATTATTTGTAATGATAAAAACTGCCAGCAAAGTAAATGATACTGCTAGAATGGTAAAAAAAGATTAGGGTGTATCCAAGGACTATTGTGTAGCCATTATGAAGAATAAGTCAGAACTGCAGAGTTGACTTGGAGGAATTTTCTCCAGGTGTCAATGAGTAAGAAAATCAGGATGCAGAGAAAGGTAAATGGGCCTTGAGGAATCATGACAGAAACAAACAACCCCATACTGTTACTCTCTACCGTGTGATATCTAATTTATGTAAAAGTTTATATATGTATATATGCATAAAGAATTTTAAATACAAAAATTTTTATGATTTACCCTTGTCAGAGAACTTTTTTAAAAGTTCAGAGGTTTATATAATGTACCCACATGAATAAGAATTTATACTTTGAATAAATAATTTAATTTCTTATAAGTGAAGGAAAACGTGTGACGAGATGCTTTTTTAAAAAATTTCTTCTGCATTCAGGTGGCGAATATGATTTGCAAGCCTGAATCAGGACAGAAGTTATAGTTTCCAGTACAGACAAAAGCCAAATGCATTACTTAACGCCAAAAAGCACCAATAAGCACTATGACTGACTATGATGTATAATATAGAACTTCATCTTTTAGAGCCCTAATATTAGCAAATAACAGCTACAGGGTTATTTGTTCAGGCTTTTCCTGCTGTCCCTTTATGGTTTCTGGAACCACGGATTAGGGAACAAGCCAGAGTTTCTGTTTTTCTTTTAGTGTAGCATTCACTCAAGCTCTAATTTCGGCATAAAATCAGAGCAACAAGCATTGATGAGTGGGTGCTGCGTCATCCTTAGTATCCGTTTCTTTAAAGGACTCTAGAGAATAGTTGTCTAAACATGTGTTGGTGATGCAGCTGCGGTAGTACAAGTCAGGTTAGGTGCTCTGTTGATGCCGTTTTAGAATTGTTGTGGTAAAATCCTGTCCTAGCCAACAGATAACAGTAGAGAAACTAGTCCTCAGTGTAAGCCACAGCCCTCCAGGGGATGAATGAGGGCAGCTACTCATGGGGACGACATTGCTATCCTTCAGGAATCAGCAAGTCTCAGTCCCTGGAACATTGCACCAAGTAATGAATTATCTTATTAGTGAGACTGAACAATACTTATTTCAGAATGCGTGATTTATGTAATCTGTATTGACATGGTTTTCTGTGTTTTTCTCAAATCCAGCAATTGGGTCAGATGGTCTTTGTTGTCAGAGCAGAGAAGTAAAGGAATGGCATGGATGTAGAGCTACTAAAGGATTAACGAAAGGTATTTAAACAACATTTGTTCTTATCTGAACTTTTGGGGTGATGTATTTTTTTTTTTTTTTAAAGAGCAGGTGATGTACAAGCTGGCTTTTTATTTTTATTTATTTAAACACTATTTTATTTATTTATGGCTGTGTTGGGTCTTCGTTTCTGTGCGAGGGCTTTCTCTAGTTGTGGCAAGTGGGGGCCACTCTTCATCGCGGTGCGCGGGACCTCTCATTATCACGGCCTCTCCAGACACGCAGGCTCAGTAATTGTGGCTCACGGGCCTAGTTGCTCCGCGGCATGTGGGATCCTCCCAGACCAGGGCTCGAACCCGTGTCCCCTGCATTGGCAGGCAGATTCTCAACCACTGCGCCACCAGGGAAGCCCCTGGGGTGATGTATTAATACATGAACTTTCTTTAAAGTAGCTTTGAATCAAGGATCTGAAAAGATTTTTAATGTTACAAAAAGATCTACAATTCTTCATTTGGAAGATACAAATTGTTATTCAGAAACAATGGGAAAGTAGCTACATGGTAAATGAATCATAAATGTATAATTTATATAAATCTCAAAGTATTTTGCCTTTGCAGGGAAACACTACTATGAAGTATCGTGTCATGACCAAGGATTGTGCAGAGTTGGGTGGTCTTCTATGCAGGCTTCCCTAGACCTAGGTAAGTGTTTCTAAAATAAACTGAATTTGTTGTTTTACATTTGTGAATTTTTAACATTTTATTTTAGTGGGGAGCAAAATAGTAAACTTAACCATACAAAGTTTATATTTAGAGACATGGAAATAATAATATTTACCTATACCCTCCTTGTTCCAAGAAAGATTTGAAGTACCAAAAAATAGATATTATAACGTCATAAAATCAGGAGGAATAAGGTTAAGGGTATGAATGAAGTCAGTAAAGTTAGTATGCGTTAATATGTACCACACAGTACTGTGTAGATGCTTCATATTATCTTCAGCTTGTGAACTTTTATGGTGCTTTTAACTTTATTCTTACCACATTTATAAAATACTTTTAAAATCTAGGTACTGACAAGTTTGGATTTGGCTTTGGTGGAACAGGAAAGAAATCTCACAATAAACAATTTGATAATTATGGAGAGGTAAGTTGTATTAATGACTTAATCATAGTGTTAGTAAGTTTTCCTGCATACTTACTTGATCACTCATGACATGACTGAGGGTATAGAAATGATTGTGAAATTCAAGTGAATTTTCTGAATATTTTCCATGGAAAGTTCAGATTGGGACTTCAGTGAAGAAATGTTACAAAATGAGAAAAATATTTTTCTTTTATGCCATTTATTAGCCCCTCCAAAGTATATTACTTTGTTTTCTGTGTTCCCCCCCATTTTGATTTTGGCTTTGACTTTAATACTTGTGTCGCTCTCATTTCTTATTTTGAATCATGTTAAATCTAAATATACTTGTTGTGGTAGCCGACATCTCTAGTAATGTGGAGGAGCCTTAATATCATGTTGCTTCTAAAAAGTCTGTCTGATGCTTCTACTATTGTATATGATATGCTGTACTAGGCATTTTTAAAATCTACATTAGAGTTTAAGGAAGCATTATGCAACACTAACACACACTTTGGATGCAGCTATATTTGACCTTTTAACCTTATTTTCAGTTTTGCTTTTTATTAACAGCACTTGACTTTTTGGTTTTCTAGGAATTCACTATGCATGATACCATTGGATGTTACCTAGATATGGATAAAGGGCATGTCAAATTCTCCAAAAATGGTAAGCTTTCTAGGGACCGTTTTGTTAGAGAGTATATGTGATATTCATTATTTGTGATTTTTTAAATTTCCTCACCATCTTCAGTCTTCTTTCTCTTCCTCCCTGCCTTGCTTTTGCACAAATACTTATTGAGCATTTGCTGTGTGCCAGGCATGCTGGTAGGAGCTGGAGATAGAGCAGAAAATGGACTAGACACATTTATGTGTACTTTTGTGGGGCTTAGCTACTGATAGGGAGAGACAGACAGGTATATATGTTAGGTGGGAACAGTGCACTGAGGGAGCGTATAAATCCGGGAAAGGGGATGGAGAGCATTCTGGGGTGGTCAGAGAAGGCTTCTCTGAGAAGGTGACATTTGAGTAGAAATATCTTGGAAGAGTATTTCAGGCAGAGGGACCAGTAATTGCAAAGGTCCTGAGATGAAAGCGTGCTTGGGGTATTTAAACAGTGAGGAGGCCAGTGGGTCCGGAGCACACTGAGCATGGGGGAGGGTCGTAGAATCTTAGGTCAGTGAGGTGGTGAGGCCAGGCCATATAGGACCTTATAGGCTATGATACAGACTTTGACTGAGATTGGAAGCCATTAGGTTTTGAGTAGAGAATTGGCATCATCTGTCTTTAACAGTTTAACAGTACAATCACTGTGGCTGCTTTGTTGAAAACACTGGGTGGCGACAATAGGTAGGGAACCAGTTGGATGCTAAGAGTTCTGTTTGGGGCAAGTTAAGTTTGAGATACTTATTAGACATCTGAGTGATGAAATCAAGTAAGTAGTTAAATGTACAGTTAAGCGTTCAGGGGAGGGATCAAAATTGGAGATTTTGATACATCTTTGAGAGTTACTGGCTTATCTATGATCCAGTCATAGATCTAGATGAGATCACCTGGGGAATGAGAGTAGGTAATGAAGAGGAGAGATCTGAGGCCCAGGGTATTCTTGTGGTTAGAAGTTGGCAAATTGAGGAGAATCCAGCAGAAGTGAATGAGGAGGAAAGCCAGAAGAGGTTGCGGTCCTGCAGTTCAGGTGAAGAAAGCTTTTGACGGAGGAGGGAGTGATCACATGGTGTCCAGTGCTGCTGACGGGTCTAGCCTAGAAAGATGAGGAACGAGAACTGCTGTGTTTGGCAAGTGGAGATCATCAATGAGCTTGACAAAGAGCTGTTGCGGTGGAGCGAGGGCTGTGTGGGGGGAGCCTGACTGGGAATCAGTTCAACAGAGAACGGAGTGAAATGAGGTGGACACAGTCAACATGGAAATCAGGCAGTTTTACTACAAAAAGGAGAAGAAAAAATAAAAGACAGATGGAGGAAGTTTTGCACTCAGGGAGGTTTGTCCAATTCAAGTGTCTACTGGAAGCAATCCCGTAGGAAGGGAATAATTAAAATTGTAGCGGGGGAGAGGGGACAATTTCAGGAGTAAAGTGAAAAAGTGAAGAGGTTGGTATTAGCACAGCTAATCTGCAGTAACAGGAGGGGGAGTGTGAATATGTGTAGGCTGGTGGATTTGGTGGTGCGAGCGTGTGGAGGTTCTTTTCTGGTCGTTTTAATTAAATTTCTCTCTCTTTTTTTTTTCTTAAAGGAAAAGACCTTGGTCTGGCATTTGAAATACCACCACATATGAAGAACCAAGGCCTCTTTCCTGCCTGTGTTTTGAAGGTAATTAGAGACACTTTGCTGTGATTATAAGCTGCTTTGATCTTCATTATTTCATATTGGTTAGTTTGCTCTTAGGTTAAGCATTTTCATTTTCTCCTTTATTCAATGCTAGAATGCTGAACTAAAATTCAACTTCGGGGAAGAAGAATTTAAGTTTCCACCAAAAGATGGTTTTGTTGCCCTTTCCAAGGCACCGGATAGTTTCATTGTCAAATCACAGCACACAGGTATAGCACCTGAGAGGGTAAAGATTTCAAGAATGGGGTATTGAAAACTCCAGTAAGTAAGGCTTCTTGTAGTGAGGTACAGATACCCCCCTTGCCTGTTTGGTCATGCATCTTTATTGAACATGTCAGTAAAATTCAGTTTCAAAACCTAATTCATAAACCCCAAGTATTTGGTTTCAGTTCATGCGTTTTGGGGAAGCTGGTCATGATGATGATGGTATCCAGTATTTATAATGTGTGTGCTTATTAAGTGCCATGGCACTGTGTTAAGTGCTTCACCTGCATTATTTAGTCTGCATAACAACCCTGTAAGGTAGCTTTATAGACAAAGAACTTGAGGAGTAGGGACTCGAAGTCGCTTGCCCAAGGTCACAGGACAAGTAAGTGGTAGAACTGAATCCAAGTCCAAGCAGCCTGACTCCAGAGCTCCCACTCTCACCCCACTGTGCTGCCTAATCGCTTCCAGTGATTTAAAGAAAGTACATTTCGTAGCTCATTTAATTTATCACAAAGCATATAATCCATTAAAATTACTGCAAGTAGATTTAAAGAATCTGTAGTTCATTTTAAGAATCTTTATTTTGTTTACTTTGACTATCACCTATACCACTTGACAATTGTTATTTAAAATTTTGATACTGGAGTATTTGTGCTCGTGTTTTACAAATCAAGGTATCATGAGGTGTGATCCGAATGTATTCTAATCTTCTTTATTTTCTTAAGGTAATGCTCAGGTGGCACAAACGAAGTTTCTCCCCAATGCTCCAAAAGCTCTCATTGTCGAACCTTCCCGAGAGCTGGCTGAACAAACTTTGAATAACGTCAAGCAGTTTAAGAAATATGTCGATAATCCTAAATTAAGGTAAAGCTTCCTTTTGTGCTCAAACGCCTATTGTCTTTAGGTCTGAGGTGTTTCAGAAGAAGAGTAAAGTAGGAAAAAAATGAGGTAGAAATTCAGCGTGTGTACATATGCATGTGTATGAGTTTGTAAATATATTTAACTTTGACATATAGTAGCAATTAGTTTCTATATAAAACTACTGTTTAAGTGAGAAGAGTTCTATTAAAAAAAGTAAATTGAGGGACTTCCCTGGTGGTGCAGTGGTTAAGAATCCGACTGCCAATGCAGGGGACACGGGTTCGAGCCCTGGTCTGGGAGGATCCCACATGCCATAGAGCAACTAAGCCCGTGCACCACAACTACTGAGGCTGCGCTCTAGAGCCTGCGAGCCACAACTCCTGAGCCTGTGTGCCACAACTACTGAAGCCCGTGCTCCTAGATCCCGTGCTCCGCAACAAGAGTGACCACCGCAATGAGAAGCCCACGCACCGCAATGAAGAGCAGCCCCCTCTCGCCGCAACTAGAGAAAGCCCACGTGCAGCAACGAAGACCCAGCACAGCCATAAATAAATATTCTTAAAAAAAAAAAAGTAAATTGAGATTTTTCCTGTGTCTCTTATATAAAATAAGAGTCATGGTTTGCAAAACAGTTATCAGAGTAACAATTAATTTTTTAAAGGGACCATTTCATTTAATGTTAGCTTCATTACTTCATTTGCATAGAAAATGTATCACTCTCTGTCTAGTGTGTTGGTAAACCTGACTTGGTGAGGTTAATTCTAGCCTGTCTCCTAGTGGTGACCATCTTCCCTGTGGGCATTCACACTGGTCACTCTAGTTCGAGGGCTCTTTCTGCCATTGTGGGGAGACCGTAAGTCTAGTGATCTTGGGGAACCTCTGGCTCAGTAGCAATCCCTTTTAATTTGAGGAAAGCCATACCATATAAGTAAACTGCTCTGTCAGTTGATTTGACGCTTGATTTTTATTAATTTTTCTTACTGAAATATAATTCACACACCATAAAATTCACCATTTAAAGTGTACAATTCAGTGGTTTTTAGTATATGGTCACAAGGTTGTGCAGCCATCACCACTATCTAACTTCAGAAACTCTGAATTATTGATGTCCCGTGGGCCCATCTATTTATTTATTTATATTTTTAAAAATCTTATTTATTTTGATGTCTGAGCTTTTTTTTTTTTCCGGCTGTGTTGGGTCTTTGTTGCTGTGCGCGGGCTTTTCTCTAGTTGAGGCGAGTTGGGGCTACTCTTCGTTGCGGTGCGCGGGCTTCTCATTGCGGTGGCTTCTCTTGTTGCGGAGCACAGCTCTAGGTGCCATGGGCTTCAGTAGTTGTGGCTCACGGGCTCAGGAGTTGTGGCACACGGGCTTAGTTTCTCCGCAGCATGTGGGATCTTCCTGGACCAGGGATTGAACCCGTGTCCCCTGCATTGGCAGGCGGATTCTTAACCACTGTACCACCAGGGAAGCCCCCCACCTTTTTAATGTTGATCTTTCTCATAAGTTAAACTTATTCAGGGATAAATTTATACTTAGTAAAACTTTTTAGGTAAAATAATTCCTAATTTTGTCTTGATGATTGATGCATTTCACTCTTTCAGTAACTATTTGAATACCCACCATGTGTGAAGACTTAGGCTAGGGATCAAGATATAACAACAAGAATTCATCTTTGCTTTTATAGAATTATGTGCAGGAGTGTGGAGATAGTGTGGAAGGCAGAGAAACAACCAAAGTAATGTGATAAAATGCTTTAAGGATACGACAGGGAGAGTCACTACAGGAGTACATCACCAGAGCAGCTTCTTAGTGGAAGAGACTCAGAACTCTTCACAAGAGAGTGTTTTTGGAAGAATGTAAAATGCTAATATAAGTTGATTTTTGTGCTCTAATTATGTGTAAAGATTAACGTGCATCTGGACAAAGCCTGGAAGGGAAGATAGATGACAAAATCAATTTATTTGCTAAGATGGTAAAATTGTGTTGCTCCTTTCGGTATTCAGTACAAATGAGCCTTTTCCTTGAAGACCCAGCTCAAGTCCTGGTCTTTCTGTGAAGCTAACGTGTTGGTGCCAGCCCGGTCCTTTCTCCCTCCTCGGATACGGCTGACTGTTTGCTTCCCCATAATCCCTATGCACTGTCATGTGTTAGTGTTTCTTGTTTGAAATGTGCATAGCTTTACTCGTCCCAACTCAGTTTTCCACTCCATGAGACGGGGGCTGGTCTTTTACATTCCTCAACCCTACAGTGCTTTGCACACAAGCACAGATTGTTACGTGTATGTGTAGTTTTCTGCCA
Source organism: Balaenoptera borealis (assembly GCF_965194805.1). NCBI lineage: Eukaryota > Metazoa > Chordata > Mammalia > Artiodactyla > Balaenopteridae > Balaenoptera > Balaenoptera borealis. Next base: position 80,628,099 of record NC_138871.1, on the reverse strand, counting down.
GATTTGTAGAAATAAATGTATCTGATCAGGAAAGTGGGTAAGAGTAAAGTTTTATAGAAGAAATGATAGATTTAGGACCATAGTTACAAAACCTGGGAACTAAGGGACCTTATTTAAAAATACAAATTTATTGGTCCCTCTTCTGGATATACTGAATCAGATTTTCCAGGGAATAGGAATTGGAGCTCTTTGTTTTTTAAGGAAGAATGGCACCTCTCCTCTTCCAGGTGGTTCTTAAGTAACCAATCTGGCCTCTGGTGTTACCGGATTTAGGAAACATGGCTCTAGTGGTGGGTGGTTAAGGACTATGCCAAGGTAATGGACATTCACAGGCTAGAAAGCTTTTTTTTTTTTTTTTTAAACACTATATAAATCGCTTAAGATGACAGTAGGCAACCGTGAAGCTGTTTCTTTTCATCAGTCATAGAATTTATGAGACTAAGTGTTAACATCGTCCACTTTCCCAGGATTTTATGGTATTTTTTAAATGACTGATTAAATAAGAGTAAAATTAATAAACGAAGGTAGTTGATAGCTACTTCTGATTGAAAGTTGTCTGGCTGCCTCAGGAAGTAATTTTGTCTGCTATTTATAAAAAGGAGACAGAATAGCTATAGTGCGATATAATTCACATATCATACGATTCACTCTTTAAAGTGTACAGGTTGTTTTGGTTTTTATTATATTCACAGAATTGTGCGACCACCAAAACCAATTTTAGAACGTTTTCATCACCCTCAAAAGAAACACTACCTTTTAGCAGCCACTCCCATTTCCCTCACACCTGCCTATCCCTGGGCAACCAGTGACCTCTTTTCCATATATAGAATTGCCTGTTTTGGACATTTTATATAAATGGAATTGGACAATTCCAATGTGTGCTGTTTCATGACTGGCTTCTCTCATTTACCATAATGTTTTTAAAGTTCATCAGTGTTATAGCATGTATCAGTACTTAGTTCCTTTTTATTGCCAAAAAGTATTCCATTGTATACATATACCACATATTTATTAATCCACTCATTAGTTTATGGATGTTTGGGTTGTTTCCACTTTTTGGCTGCTGAGCATTAGTATATAGACTTCTGTGTGGACATACATTTCCATTTCTCCTGAATATACATCCAGGAGTGGAATTGCTGGATCATATAGTAGCTTCACGTTTAACATCTTCAGGAACCACGCAACTGTTTTCCAAAGTGACAACACTATTTTACATTTCTACTAGTAATCTGTGAGGGTTCCAGTTTCTCCACATCCCCACCTTATTATCTGTCTTTACAGTTATAGCCCTCCTGATGGGTGTGAAGTGGTATCTTATTGTGGTTTTGGTTTGTATTTCCCTAATAGCTAATCATGTTGAACATCTTTTCATGTGCTTACTGGCCATTTGTAAAGTCTGTTCAGATTCTTTGCCCATTTTTCAGTTGGATTATTTGTCTTTTTATTGTTGAGTTGTAAGATATATACATGTAGTATTATGATTAGATATATATAATTTGCAAATATTTTCTCTCATTCTGTGATTCTGTGGGCTTTTTCACTCTCTTGGTAGTGTCCTTTGAAGTACAAAATTTTTAATTTTGATGAAGTCCAATTTATTTTTTCATCTGTTGCTTTTTTGTTTGTTCATCTTTTGGTGTTGTAAGGGACTTTGCCTAACCCAAGATCATGAAAATTTACTCTTATGTTTTCTTCTAAGAGTTTTGTAGTTTTAGGTCTTATATTTAGGTCTGTGATTCATTTTGCATTTATTTTTATGTGTGGCCTAAGGAAGAGGTTTAACTTCATTCATTTGCACGTGCATATCCATTTGTTCTAGCACCGTTTGTTGAAAAGACTGTTCTTTCCCCCCATAGAATTGTCTCGGCATAAGGCAATTTTTTTTTTTTTTTTAGAGAGTGTATTTTATTATTTATTTTTGGCTGCGTCGGGTCTTAGTTGTGGTCCACAGGATCTCCGTTGTGGGGCACAGGCTCCTCGTGGCAGCGCACGGGTTTCTCTCTAGTTGTGGCACATGGGCTCTGTAGTTGTGTCACGCGGGCTCTCTAGTTGTGGCCCACGTGCTCAGTAGTTGTGGCACGCAGGCTTAGTTGCCCCGCGGCTTGTGGGATCTTAGTTCCCGGACCAGGGATCGAACCCACGTCCCCTGCATTGGGAGGTGGATTCTTAACCAGTGGACTGCCAGGGAAGTCCCAAAGTAATCTTTTTTAATCTAAACATATTTTTGGAAGTATTTGGAGTGAGAAAAATTCAAACACAAAAGGATATTCTGTGCAAAGTAAGTCTCCTTTCACCCCATTCCCCAGTTTTTGGTTATCAACCTGGAGGCAACTTTTAAAAATTAATATTTATATATTCTTTCAGAGTATATATTTTATACACGTACAACCACATGTGTCTATAAAGGTTGATTGAAACCAGAGTTTGGGGTACCTGGAATTATCCTAATATAGAAAGGTATGTAGATGAGGACTTATGTTTTCTGGGTTCCAAGCTTTCACATTCTCCTCAGTTACTTTCCCGTGCATTAACATTTTATGTAGCTCCTGGAAATGAAGTGCCTTGTTTCTTTCTTTCTCCAGACCTTTATTGTAGATTCTTTCTCAGTTATTCAATTTTAATATCCACCTCCCTAAAATTGAATAAAAAACAATAAAGCAGGCTTTAATCTTTTTCTACATTATTATTCTGGTATTTATTTCAGGGAGCTTCTGATAATTGGAGGTGTTGCAGCACGGGATCAGCTCTCTGTTTTGGATAACGGGGTAAGTTGTACTTTTAATTTTTAAAAAGTAACACTACGGGTTGTCATTTTGGCAATACAGTTCTGCTGTGTTTCAAGAAAAGTCAAATGAGGCTGAAATTAAACAAGGTCAAAAGAGTGTATGCATGTTCAAAAACATCTCACAAGTCTGCCTTTTCTTTTCCCAAAAGTGTACAGCATAGTGGTTGCTTCCAAGCACCTCATGCAAAATTCCAACACATGTGAATTTTTTTTGGTTTATCTTTTGAGAACCTGCGAATTTCCTTCGCATTTTCATGCATTGAGTCATTTCCTCTGGGGATAATTGAAAAAGAAGCAGCTGGAGTTAAGAATAGAAATAGAGATAAGGTGGATTGCAGAGAAGGTAGTTTTGGCAGTGATCCTTGGGGAGGCTGAAGGATGGTAAGGCCGTGGTTCTAGCAGGAGGGGAGATGAGTTCAGATGTGTGTAAGGGGAAGTCTTAAAGGCTGTGCTGTTACCGAGGACGAAGCTCGGACTGTGATCCTCATTCCTGGGGAAGAAGTTGGGGAAACTCTTAACTGCCTGTCAGTTCAGGTACAGGTAGCACTTCATAAAATATGTTGTATGTATGAAGTAACTTTGTCCTTACAAACTTCTCTTTCATTTCCTTCCCTAAATATTTTATCATTTAATCTAAACTGCTTGATACTGGGTTATGGTGAGCAAATATGTTCTCCCCTCAGTTGCCTTGGTGCTGCTGTCAAATGAAATTTCATGCTGAATGGTTTTGATTTGACTTGGTGTGGCATATTAAGAGCAAGGAATCATTACTGTACTTAATACTATGCTAAGATAGTAACATAGCTTTGTTATGTTCTTGTTTGATTTGCTATATTTTAATGGTTATAAGAGAGATTTAATATGTTCATTCCCTATCTTGGTTCCTCAAACCCAAATTCATTTTCCACGTAAGTTATTAAGTTTCTTAACTTAACATTGTCCAGCTACAGAGCTTTTAGGGAATTAGATCTGCTTTTGCCAGGCAGATCTAGAATTTGGTACTGGCTGAAGCTAATGGCAAAGTAAAGGGAGTGTTATTCCATAGCTTTCCTGGCAGGATGCAGTTCCATTCTACTTAGGGGATGTAATATATTCTCTTTCTGCTCTTCCTTCCATCTTACATTCTCTACTTCTGTTATCTCCCACCATCCTCTGGCACCCTTAGCGCTGTGTTATGTCTTACGCTGCAGGCAGAAGTCAGCTTTGGAGTCAGAGAATAGAACTACTTAATTTTTTTAATCTTTTAAAGTTGCACAGTTATGCAGCATGTGCAGTTAGGCCTGAAGAAGTGGTTGGTGCTATTATCCAAGTCATATAGCTGTTTCTCTCAGGCTTTTCCAATTTGACTTTTTTTTTTTTTAAACCTGAGAGACCGAGTTTCTGTTTTCATGCTGACTATCTGCTGAAATTGAGGAGGGAGGAAACTCACACAGTGGGTTAGAATCCTTTGGTAAAGAGACATTACCCATAGAACCAGGGTGGTATTGTATTCATTGCTGTGTCCAGCCCAGTGCTTGGCACGTAGTACATTCTTAATACATTGAGCGGGTTTTATTTTCAGACAGTATTTTCTAGATTGAACTGAGACTTGCTTACAGTTATCAACATAGTTGAAGCAATAGCTTCAGAAATGTCTTTCATTTTTTATGGGAGTTTAAATGCCTTCTACTGGATCAAATTGAAAGTCCATTCAGCACAGTGCTTTTTCAGTTTTTCAAGGGGTGAGATATTGAAGTAATGAGACTATAGTGATAAATTTGTTAGGAGATAGTTATGTTTTTAGTCTGGAGTGGAGAACACAAGTGAAAAAGAAGTCATTTTTTATGCCTGTTGATAAAGAGTAGAAGTTTTGAATTGTCTGATTTATTGAATGATTTTATATAATACCTTATTGTGCTCACACACATACATCCATATACACACTTTAAAAATATTTATCCTTTATTGATTACCTTCTAGAAATGGGCCAGGCCCTGCTAAGTGCATTGTATACATTTTCTTATTCAGTTCCCACAATAGCCCTTTGTGATGGTCCTCTTCCCCATTTTTACAGGTTAGGAAGAGGGCTTATACCAAATATTAAGTAATTTGCCCCAGATCTTACAACTCATAGGTGGAACTTACTTCAAAGCCTGTGTTCCTAATCGCTATACCATGGACTTGATTAAAATGTGTGTGTGTGAGAATGGAAAGTGTGGTTAATTGGGTGTACTGGCGTTGGCGGCTCATGTTCTCTTTGTAGATGTCTTAAAATTTTTATAATAAAAAGTTAAATAAAACTTGTTCTTACTTGAATTAGACCTTTTCTCATGTTTGGACTTTGAGTTTGAATCCCAGTTGGGGTACTTACTAGCTGTATCATCCAAGTTCTTATGACTTGAGAATTCTAAACTTCAGTCTCCTCATTTAAAAACAGGACTAATAATAGTAGTGTTTTCCTTAGTGGTAACATGAAATGATATAATACCTGTAAAAGGTTAGCACAGCACATGTTCATTATAAGCACTTGACAAATAGTAATTATTACTGTTTTTCCTGGGTTAGTCAGGTCATCTTCACTATTAATTATAACCAAATTTATCAAGCACCTGGCACACTGGGCATCAATTGCACTACATATCTCATCTCTTAATTGTCACAACCGTCTTCCAAAACACAAAATGTTACCCATTTAAAAAATGAGAAAATTGAAACTAGAAGAGATTAAATAAGTTGAGGTCACACAGCTGGGTAATGGTGGAACTGGGATTTGGATCCTGGTTTAATTTCAGAGTTCCTATAAATTCATTTGCTTTTTCACTTGGAAAACAAATTTTATATACTAGACTGTCTATAACAGTTTAAAATGTTACAATCAGTTGCCAAAATCTTCACATTAATTTCAAACCAGATATAAGTTTAATAATATAGCATTATCTAGAACTCCTTCTTTTCAGATTTAAAGTTGACTATGACTACTTCAATATGCATGTTTTTATTGTAAGTAGACCATTGTTGGTTGCTATTCTAAGGTGATTACAATAGTTCTTCAGTTTTCTTAAGGTGCTTTTTTTGGATATTTTTTAGGTAGATATAGTTGTTGGCACTCCAGGAAGACTGGATGATTTGGTGTCAACTGGAAAGCTGAACTTATCCCAAGTTAGATTCCTGGTCCTGGATGAAGCTGTATGTTAAAATATACTCATGCTTTAAAAAAAAATATTTGCTTATGTTTTGGGGGATAAAATATGTGAAATGATGAAGAAAAAATACAATTTCGTCATGATCCCGATACCTAGAGAGAAACATTGTTACCAGTTTGGTGTATTTTCATTCACTGCTTATATTTATAATAAATACTATTTTATGTAGTTGCAATCAGGCTATGTAGAATCTGGGAAATCTTTTTTAGAAAAATATGGTACATAAGTATTTCATGCCATTATTTATGAATAATTTTTAAAGGCTGTCTAATGGTCTCTTATATGCACACTTCATGCCTGATTTAACCACCCTTATTACTAGACATGTAGGTTTGTTTTGTACTCCAAATAGTTATCTTGTTTGTACATACATTTTTTTTTTTTTAACACATTACAAATTACATTAATGTGTTTTGGGCTCTTGAGATATAGTTCCAAGTTATTTTCAAGATGAGGTAGTTTTTCAACATTGAAGGTCTTTGCTTTTTCATATTAGAGTCGTATTCTTAAGGAGATGTGGGAGTTATTAACTCTTGTATTCATTTTAGAATACCAGAGTATGGTTTTTGAGTTATTTATTGTCAGCTTTTTCATATTATAGTCACATGGGCTTTAAAGTTGAATTTACAACTTGTCTTTAAATATCCAGTAGAAAATAATTACTTTGAAAGTATGGAGATATGTATGTGTACGAATTAGTTTCTATATCTTATATTTTGCAATTGATTTAGAAAAGAAAGATTTAGATACTGATTAAAAAACTTATGTTCTTCTTTGCTTCTCATGCAGGATGGGCTTCTTTCTCAAGGTTACTCTGATTTTATAAATAGGATTCACAATCAGATTCCTCAGATTACCTCTGATGGAAAAAGACTTCAGGTATGAAATAACTAATGCATCTTAAAATACACGTAGACAATTGTTACGTATTAATGCTTACTTTTTTTGTTTTACATTCACATTTTAGTGTCTTCTGATTACGTTAACTGCTGTATGAAACATTTTCTTCATTACCTGATTAAGTAGTACACACAAAGAAAACAGTCTTACAAGCTGCTTTTAGAAATAAAGGTGAAGGGAATTTGAGGAAATTACTTAGGTGTAACAGAAGACTATAAGTAAAAAATTCTGAATCGTTATTTTTGTTTTCTACAGAGCATTTAGGGTTTATATTCAAGACTCTGAGTACTGCTTCCTCTTTGAAGGAGAAATGTCTTGAACTGTTGAAAAACAGTTATTTCCTTAGTAATTATTTCTTAAAATATTACTCTTTCTCATTCTGTTTTCTTAGGAAGAATTCAAGAGGAGAGGCTTTTAAGAGAAGGGGACAAGTTTATGGCTTTAGATTTTTAAAAACCTTTTCATCTTACTTAGTTTTTGTAGGACCTTGAGGAATAGCTGGCATGATTTCTGTGGCAGTGAGGGGACTGAAGCTCAGAGAGATTAACCCACCCAAAGTCACACCACTAGTTGTTGCTACAGAGTCAGGTATTGAACTTGTCTTAGGTTCCAGGCTTAGCGTACTCCGTGCCCCACATCTGTATTCATATGCTAGAATCATTATTACTATAAAAGCTTATCTAAATTTTGGTTTTTCTATTCTTAGGTGATTGTTTGCTCAGCCACTTTGCACTCCTTTGATGTGAAGAAACTGTCTGAGAAGATCATGCACTTTCCCACCTGGGTTGATCTGAAAGGAGAAGATTCTGTTCCAGATACTGTCCACCATGTTGTTGTCCCAGTGAATCCCAAAGCTGACAGACTCTGGGAAAGGCTTGGGAAAAACCACATTAGGGTAAGTACTTTATAACGTTCACATTTGTATAGAGTAAAGCATTCATAAACTAGTTTAACCTGGAGCTCTTCATGATGCTTAAAGCAACCAGACATTGTACCTTTAAGAAAAGAGCAGTCTGGCACATTGACCAGAAGAGTTTAGTTCTATTAGGTATGGAATAAGTGATGGGCTCATACTTTACTTTTCTCTCTATATAAAGTTACTTTTGTGATCATCTTTCTTGACATAGTTTTTGTAAATAAATAGGATTACCTGTGTGTATATAGGTCTAATTTCTGATATAATGATTTCCATTTTTAGTAGTATTTTAGAATCTCCTTGATGTGCCTTATTTTTCTAAATATCAGTTTCATGAGTTCATCATCTCACTTTTTCACCATTGTTAGATTTACCTTTATATAATAAGGGTATGCTTATTCTAAATACGCAATGTTTTGAAAACCACCTTTGCTTTTTTATTATTATATTTAAAATTGATTAGCCTTAGACCTATAATTAATAAAGGGTTTTTCTGAATCTGAAGAATGGTTTTGCCTATAGATGATAAAGATGTCTGAAATGCAATCTAAAGTTAGATACAGTTCTCCCTTTATAAAATATACCTGTTCTGAATCATTACTTAACCCTTCCCCACTTCTCTTTTATCCTTTCCTTTGACAGACTGATGAAGTACATGCAAAAGATAATACAAGACCTGGTGCTAACGGTCCAGGTAAGTTAGAAGAGTCAATAAAATGTGTGGAAAGGTTTTGAAAACGAATTGATCTGTTTTACTGAATTTATGCCCTGTCTACTCTCATGAAGGAACAGGAAATCTGAAAATAAAAGGAACAAAAATAATTTAAAAATGGGGGGAAAGCTGATATCAGTCAACTTAGAGGAATATTAATCACTGAATTTAAGATATTAGTCTCCTGGCATCCAAATCACAAATATTTTGGATTATACAATTCTCATTTTTCCAGGAAGCCAGCAAATTTCTCTGGCTACGGGTTGTATTTTAGCCCTGAATTCCAAGAGAAATGTCACGTAGATTCTTCATATCTGGCAATTGAGTAACAAAGGAACATGTCTTTAGCTACAACCCTGTGAAAGATACAGAAATGATCCTGAGATGATTCTTTTTGTGTGTAAGTGTACAATTCAGTAGCATTGAGTACATTCCTACTGTGCAATCGTCACCACTATCCATCTGCAGAACTATTTTATCTTCCTATACTGAAACTCCGTATCATTAAATATTTATCAGTTTTTAAAAAGCCTAAAATTAATTGATTCAATGAAGATACTTCTATGCAGAATTGAGACAGTTTGTATCAGGTACATAATATTTCAAAGATATATGAAGATCCAGCATGATACAAGGATAGTGTTTAGAGAACCTAGAAGAGATCTGAAACCCATTAGGCCACATGTCTGATATCACATGTCTCAAGTGGATCATTGGCAAGGGTTAGACTGCATTTTGTTCATAGTTGGATTCATTGGTAGATTTTTAACAAGTATCTAAAAGGTGAATTGTCTGAAATTTTGATTGAAGACAGTTCCTTTGAACTCAGTTTTACGTGTAGCTCCAAATTTATGAGGCGTCTGCTCAGCCAGCCTTATTGTTGGAGAGGAGTGGACACTGATAGTCAAAATAATGATAATGTATCATCCCACTGTCTGGGAACGCATTTTATAAAATAAAAATGTTTTACTGCCTCATATATTTTTCCTTGTAAAAGTTTTGCTTAGTTTTTACTACAATTAGAGATGACTAGAGAGACCTTAGAAATATGTTGGATTACAAAATTAAAATTTTGCATTAGATAGTTGCAGAGTAACTATAGCCCAGCTTCACACTGAAAAATGGACATTTGGAGGATGGCAACTAAGAAGTTACTAACTAGGTTTGACGTAAAATATTTATTTCATAGAGTGAAGTTTGAACTTTCTGGTGTTTAGATTGATTTAGAAAGTACATTTATTATTTTTTAAAGAGGTTAAAGTAATTGAGTAAACATTTATTGAGCATTTAGGGAAGTTAATGCAAGGCAGAATATGATTAGTTCTCAATGAGAGGTAAGAACAAAGTTTTGTTGTGGGTATGTATTTCTGTTTATTTGTGTATGTGTGTTTGTACGTGTGCATTTTCCCTTATAAGAGGTATGGTTATAGGTGTTTTGGTATCCCATAAACTGGCATAAAAAACATTAGGAGAAACAAAAATAAATGAGCAAGTGGATTACCTCACCATTTCACCCTATCTTTTTATTTCTTGGTTTTGTCTATAATACTTGTATTAAAGTAGAGTTTTTTAGGTGAGTGAAGCAGTGAGTCTGTGTAACTATGTGTGTTCATGACAATTTCAGATTGAAATTCTGTTGTTCTTTTTTTGTTGTTGTTGTTGTTATTGTGTTACTCAAGAGATGTGGTCTGAAGCTATTAAAATCCTGAAGGGGGAGTATGCTGTCCGAGCAATCAAGGAACACAAGATGGATCAAGCAATTATTTTCTGTAGAACCAAAATCGACTGTGATAACTTGGAGCAGTATTTTATGCAACAGGGAGGAGGTAGTGTTTCCTCGCTTGAAATAAATTGTGTTTATTTTCTCACTTAATAGATTGTTAGTCTCATGTTGATGCAGTATAGTGTGGATGCCCAGATTTTAAAGCAACGATGTAGGAAAAACAATGAGATAATTTTGCACATAGGTACAGTTTCACTACAGTGAAGATGAATCACAGCATTCTAAGGCCCTTATATCATATGGAAGAAGGGTAGAGTTTTTGATTAATGTTAAAATTTCAAGTGTAATCATTAAATAATAGAATGTATATCTTCTAAATCAATAAATGAGAAAAAAAAAACCTTAATCTAAAAAAAAAGGTAAGAAAGGAAGGGGGGAAAAAATGAGAAAAAGCAGAGCAGTTGGAAATTATAGAGTAATAACGGCTGGTGGAAAAATCTGAGCGTATGGGTAAACACTATAGTATTTATCAGTGGACTGAAGTCTTCTGATGAAGAGCATAGATTGTTAGACTGGATAAAATATAGCTGTATGTTGTTTACAAGAAACATACCTAAAACCTGAGGACATGGATAGATTGAAAGGAAGGGGAATGAAAAAATATATGTATGTGTCAGCTAAAAGATTAATTAAAAGAAAGTTGGTCTAACTGTATTAATGGAGATGTCATAGACTTTAAGACAAAAATATTACTAGAAATAAAAAGGGTCACTATGTAATAAAATATTCAATCTACAATAAAGATATAATGATTCTAATTTTATGCTCCTTATAATTAACGTTAAATATATAAACCAACCTGAGAAAATGTTCAGTATAATCAGTCATTAGAGAAATGCAAAATAAAATCACAATGTAATACAATTGTACACTCAGAGTGACTAGATCAAAAATACTTAAAACACCAAATTTTGGTGAGGATATGGAGAAACCGGAGCTCTCATACATTGTTGAAGTACAATCACTTAGGTAAAAGGTCTTACAGTTTTTTATAAAATTAAACATTGCTGTCTTATGGCCTAGCAATTCAGCTCCTAAGTATTGGCCCAAGATAAGTGAGAATATATATTGATGAAGGATGTGTGCAAGATGGTCATAGCACTTCATTTATAATGGCCCCAAACTGTACACTAAGAGGCCATTAATAGGAGAATGGCTAAACAAAATGCAAAATATCTGTACAGTGGAATACTTACTACTGAGCACTGAAAAGGCATGGACTGCTGATTGACACAACAATGGTGGGTGAATCTCAGAAGCATTATGCTGAATGAAAGAATTCTTACACAAGAATACAGGCTGTATGATTTGATTTGTGTGAAGTTCTAGAAGAGTCAGAACTAATCTATGATGAGCAAAAAACCAGAACAGTGGTTGTCCCCAGGAAGGTGGGAGTGTGGGTAACTGGGAAAGGGCATGAAGGTACTTTGTGGATGATATTCGTGTTCTGTATCTTGATAGGGCTTTGGGCTACACGGGTGTATGCATTTGTCAAAACTCAGAAAGTGTACACTTAAGATTTGTACATTTCCTTGTATGCAACTTTAACCTCAACAAGAAAACAAACCTAAACAAATACTGTACTCTAGTTAATGATACGCATGTTTAACTGTGTACTCATACCTGCAGTTTACCTTGAAATGCATCAAAAATATAAAAGTGAGTTGATAGAAGGATGGATAGATATGTGGTAAAGCAAGTATAGTCAATGTTAATGGTTATTTTTACTTTATATATTTTCCCAACACTTATTATATTCTCAAACATATAGCAAAATTGAAAGACTTCTCACAGTGACTATTATTACTCTGGTCTGAACTGCACTGCTTTTTGTTACTGTGTCTACTTGAAAACTTTCTTTTTTGGGATTGGCCACCACTGCACTTGCCTCTAAAATACCACTTCTCCATCCTTTCAGTTTGCTGTTTCTAATCTGCTTTGGCCAGGAAACCAGGTAACTAAGTTGTTTAGAATACCTCGAGGAGGGCAGACTTGTGATCATGGCCTTTTAGTAAGGGCATGAACTTCCTGATGCCTATTTTGGTTCCTCCAAGAATAATCTCTTTTGTTTACTTTTTGGTTCTTCACTTTACATGGGTTAGGTGAGGTTCCTGGTGTACACAGGAACTACCACTGCAGATTGGGAAAGGTTACTTAAAATGTCCTTCAAAGCAAATCAGTTTTAATGCTGATGGAGTTCATTTTAAGGGTATTTCCCCTACGACAGATATTGTGTTAACCATGGTTTATGACAAGTTGGGGTATAGATTTCCATAGAATTATACCCCAACTGGTAGTCTAAATGTTACTGGGTTTTTTGACATAGTCTTAGTCGTAATCTTTTCCAAGATTAACTGTTTAATGTGCTTTTCATTAGGACCTGATAAAAAGGGGCACCAGTTCTCATGTGTTTGTCTTCATGGTGACAGAAAGCCTCATGAGAGGAAGCAAAACTTGGAAAGATTCAAGGTACTGATATTTAGTTGACAGCATTTCCTTAAAACTTAAGAGGGGAGTTGTATCTAGTTTTAATCAGATCCAGTTAATATTGTTAAAGCAATTCTTATCCTAGAAATGTCAAAATACTTCTGCCCTATTGTTATATCCTCATCACAGCAGGGCTTTGTCATCTTTAACAGTCAAATGGTAAATTACATGTTCTCCATCAGCACAACACTACCTGATAAGAATTTTCATCTTAAGGAAGTTTTAGTTAAATTCTTTCAGGTAGATATTTTTAAGAGAAGTATCATCAGATAGTTAAATCATGTCTGTGAGCCTTTTTTTAAAAATAATTTGTAACAGTACCCATAGGGAACTTAATTTGTAGATTGAGACAGGTATCAGAATATTTGTTTTGTAGAATTAAATATATTTTGAATTATTTGGGGTAGACGGTGACAGTTAAGTGATTTCAGCACATGAACAGGTTGTATAGCTTTTGGTGTAGATGGGTTGGGCTGAGCCATTTATTTATTTTATTTTATTTTATTTTATTTTATTTTATTTTTTTGGCTGTGTTGGGTCTTCGGTTCATGCGAGGGCTTTCTCTAGTTGAGGCAAGTGGGGGCCACTCTTCATCGCGGTGCGGGGACCGCTCTTCATCGCGGTGCGCGGGCCTTTCACTATCGCGGCCCCTCCCGTCGCGGGGCACAGGCTCCAGACGCGCAGGCTCAGTAGTTGTGGCTCACGGGCCCAGCTGCTCCGTGGCATGTGGGATCTTCCCAGACCAGGGCTCGAACCCGTGTCCCCTGCATTAGCAGGCGGATTCTCAACCACTGCGCCACCAGGGAAGCCCTGGGCTGAGCCATTTAGAATTCAGGGTCAGTGGCCTCCACCCACAAGCATTCTCATCATTTATCACAGTGTGTTTACCCAGTGTATAGTACAAATATCATTTCTCTCAGACCCATAATATGAAAAAAGGTAGGAAGTACTGGGCTTAAAAATTTTGGATTGTGTTTCCATGCTGAGCATAATTGGTGTGGATGTTAAAACATCACAAGCGGGGGGGGGGGGGGGGGAACTCCCCTGGTGGCACGGTGGTTAAGAATCTGCCTTGCAAGGCAGGGGACACAGGTTCAAGCCCTGGTCCGGGAAGATCCCACATGCCATGGAGCAACTAAGCCCGTGCACCACAACTACTGAGCCTGTGCTCTAGAGCCTGTGAGGCACAACTACTGAAGCCCGCACGCTCTAGGGCCCGCATGCCACAACTACTGAGCCCACGTGCTGCAACTACTGAAGCCTGTGCACCTAGAGCCCGTGCTCCACAACAAGAGAAGCCACCGCAATGAGAAACCCGCGCACCGCAACAAAGAGTAACCCCCGCTTGCTGCAACTAGAGAAAGCCTGCACGCAGCAACGAAGGCCCAACGTAGCCAAAAAGAATAAGTTAATTAATTAAAAACAAAAAAAATCACATGGCCTCATTTCAGCATTTATGCCACCCTTCTCTATCCTGGCATTTTGTTGGACCGGAAATCAGTATGCCCCTCACCCCCTCCAAATCTCTAACTTTGCTGTGCCTTGCAGCACAAATGACATCTGAAGGCTAATTGGTATATTCTTGGTGAGAACACCAGGGGCCCAGTCTCTTTAGGATTTTATCTGTTGTCACAAAAAGTGTAACCTTGAGGTATAATATCTAGTATTTTGAATTATTTTAATACAAGGGTAAAAGTAAAGCTTATGTTTTTACATTTTATTCTGTCTTATGTTTTGAATTACCAGTCAGGATTTCTAAAGATGAAGCCAAATTTTAGCAATGGTTTAAGAACTTTTATGTGAAAAAAGCAAAGATGAATCCAGTCATTGATTTATTCACCTTAAATGTCATATTTCGGCAAATTATAACTTAAAAATGCAATACTTGTTCCAGTGAATTATGAATGACTGGACCGCTAATATGATACGAATACATTAGTTATTAGAGGTCTCATTTAGTGGAAAGATGGTATTTGTGGGGGTTTTTTTAGTATATATACTAATAAAGTCCTTTCTCTCCTCTCTGTTCTCTTTAGAAAGGAGATGTAAGATTCTTGATTTGCACAGATGTAGCCGCCAGAGGAATTGATATCCATGGTGTTCCTTATGGTAAAAAGAAAGTTTTTATGCTTGCAGTTTGAATTTTATGGAATTCAAAGGAAACCAGTTAATATGTTTGAAATACTCAGGACATCAAACATCATGTATGTTTGAAAATTTTAGGAACTAATGTCAATTGGTAGTAATTGTTTTTATTTACAGTTATAAATGTCACCTTGCCTGATGAAAAGCAAAACTATGTCCATCGAATCGGCAGAGTAGGAAGAGCTGAAAGGTACTCTGTCATTTTTTTTGTCCTTTTTAAGCTTCTATGCTTCAGGAATAAAGTCTAATAAAGACTTTTAAAATCTTTCAGGATGGGGCTGGCCATTTCCCTGGTGGCAACAGAAAAAGAGAAGGTAATCTTTTCAGTGCTGTATTATATTCATTGTTTGTGTCGTTATTTTAGATGTTGGAAATAAAAGCAGTTTGATTTTTTCATTTACATTGAATTCAGTTGCGTATGGAATATAAATGAGCTTTTTAATGGCATCTTTTTCTCTTTATTCATTGAATGGACGACTAGTAGGATGAAGTTTAGAAAGGAAAAATATGAAATGTAATTTTCCCGAATAGCTTTCATATAATTTTCAGTGAAAAGTATTTAAACCCTCTCTGGCATCATGCCATGGTAGGCTTTTTATGGGAGAGAGGGTTAACTTATTATTTTGATATAAATTGATACAATAATTTGATACAGATTTACAGAAAAGCTGCAAGAGTAAGGAACTCCCACACACTCATTCCCCAAACTACTTGTTCATTTTGCTTTTTGCTATTTGCTTTGTGGTACTGATGAACCTAGTGGCAGGGCAGGAATAAAGATGTAGACGTAGAGGATGGACTTGAGGACACGGGATGGGAGGGGGAAGCTGGGGCGAAGTGAGAGTAGCATCGACATATACACACTTCCGAATGTAAAATAGTTGCCTGGTGGGAAGCAGCCGCATAGCACAGGGAGATCGGCTCGGTGCTTTGCGATGACCTAGGGGGGTGGGATAGGGAGGGTGGGAGGGAGGCTCAAGAGGGAGGGGATATGGGGACATATGTATGCATATGGCTCATTCACTTTGGTGTACAACAGAAACTAACACATTATTGTGAAGCAATTATACTCCAATAAAGATCTATTTTAAAAAATTCAAAAAAAATCTTATAGAAAACATTTGAACTTTATTTTTGATGCTAATCTTGATATAGCATTCTCCAGTATTTACTTTTCTCATTATTTTTATTTGAGAATTCCTTTCTATAATTGACATCTGTTTTAGGAAAACTTTTGGATTCCTTTCAAAAATAACTCTTTCAAAAGACCTAGTTAGTGAGCTACTAGTAGTGGTAGTAACTGGGTGACAGACCATACCTGCAATCTATTTTTATCTTGTGCTCTGAGGACAGAAAATGTTAAAAAACTAACTGAGAACAAAGATACCTAGCATGTTTCAGTCTCCGTACATGTTCATCTTTTTTCCTTCGTAGGTTTGGTACCACGTATGTAGCAGCCGTGGAAAAGGGTGTTACAACACAAGACTCAAGGAAGATGGCGGCTGTACCATATGGTACAATGAGATGCAGGTAAGGCTCACAGAGTCTTATCAAAATTGGTAGCAATAGACTGCATTTATCTGTAAAAGTTATGTATCAGCTCTTGTCTATTTGTGAATTGTGAGAATTAATGAGTGATTATGTTATGGTAGTTCGTAAATTGTAACTTGTGAGTTCATCTCCTCAGAAATCTTACTTCCATTTATACTAAGTATGATAGCCTTCCTGGTTTTATTTAATGCTGTTAAAACGCAGCTCTGTTGATTTCCTCTCCCTTTCTTAGTTGCTGTCTGAGATAGAAGAACATCTGAATTGTACCATTTCTCAGGTTGAGCCAGATATAAAGGTACCAGTGGATGAATTTGATGGGAAAGTTACCTATGGTCAAAAAAGAACTATTGGTGGTAAGCTTTGAATTACTTTTAATTCTGTTTTAAATGTGAATGTGTCCTTTTTTGAGCTTCCGTTTAAGAAGAGAGTATTTCATTTCCTTATGTTCAGTGTATATTTTTAGCATATTAATCATTCCCTCCTTATTAGTCTTATAGCACTTTGTTCATACTTGTCTTGCAGCATTTTTTATTGTGTGATCTCTATGCGAATGGACAGCACCTTAGCTGTTTCTCTTGAGGTGTTAATGTCATAAGAGTAGTTGAAAATTTATGGAATTATTAGGAAACAAGAGAATAATGGTAATTTTGAACAAGGGGTAACCCAGGATACTATTTATTCCCTTTGCCTGCAATGGTCTTCGTTCGTTCCTGAAATTTTTTAAAGATTCAGGCTAAACTGGTGGTTTCTAAACCAAGGAAAAGAGAATAGGGGAGGGGTTGGTAGGGGTATTGGGACAGCTGTTAGTAAGGAAGGCCTAATCGTTTATTTTAATTGATTTAACACGTTTAGAACTCAGTTTTGTAGATAACTTGCTCAGTAGTACATTTTTACTGCTAGGAGCAACGTTTAAATTGATATAATTGAGCCAAAGCATTGCTGACAAGTTATTTCAAGCATGTCATTTACATTACTTTGTGATTCGTGCGTGTGATACAGGTGGAAACTATAAAGGCCATGTGGATATTTTGGCACCTACGGTTCAAGAGCTGGCTGCCCTTGAAAAGGAGGCACAGACGTCTTTCCTGCATCTTGGCTACCTTCCTAACCAGTTGTTCAGAACCTTCTGATTTTAACATACACTGAATAAGATTTGAATAATAAAAGTCTATATAGTCTTAAAACTCTAAAATAGTTGTACTGCTTCCAAGCAGCAGTATTTATAGTAACTTAAGCTATTAATGCTAATAACTCTTGCATGTCAAGAAACATCAGTCTTAGGAATTCTTCATAGAATGGCAACCTAATGAAAATAATAAATATGATGACTATATTTTCATGAAAGTTTGTGTCTTATTTTAAAATTATTTTATAGTTTTTCAAGAAAGCTCTGGGTTTATGAAGTAAAGTTTATGGGTATGTGCATTCGGCAGAGGACCTGTGTGGAATTTTCACAAGAAGTGGTCCTAAATAGAGACAGCCTTGAGACGGTCACGGTCGCCTCGGTATATGCTGAAGCTAGAGAAGAGTCGTGACGTGAAAGAAAAGTGTATGATCCTAAGGTGGAAGGACAGCTGGGTTAGTTTGGAGGCCTAGAGTTTTTTAGGGACTTAGAAAAGGTTCTGTGTCTAAGGACTGATGACTGATTTGGTGATGGTGACAGTGAAGATGTATTTCTGAAGGTTTATCTTCTTTTTAAGAACCTTTCTTTCCAGGTGATACATACTGTAAAGATAAAACTATTCTGATGTCCCTCTAGGTCTTAAAATTAAATTTAAAGGCCGTTCTTTGAAATACATTTCCTCAAACCCTCTTGCCTAAAATACCAGAAGGAAAAGGGAAAATTTATATAGATACAGTTGAATTGTTGCTTTGTACCTTTTGACTCTTATTTATAAAGTAGTTTCTTTGGGAAAATTATTCTTACCCTAGAGATTCCTTAATAGCACAGGCAGGCTATTATAATTTCTTATATGATGGTTTTTAAATCTTTTAGCACTGAGATATTTTCTTCAAACAAAATCTTGAGTGAAATTCACCGTGTAAGCAGTGGGAAAACCATTACGTAGTATATTGAGTCATAGTTTATGTGAAATGATTATGAGGATTCCATTCTTTCACTTATATCTAGACCACTGTCTTTGCTTGTTTTTGTTTTACTTCTACTACATAGAACAAGTAGTTTTTCTTTTATTTAGCAAGTAAGGGGGGTGGTTTACAGAATAGATTAATGCTTTTTTGTGACTTTTGTGACTTTTCTTAATTAACAGCTGTTAAAAATAAGTATTTCCATATATTTAGTTATCTTTCTATTTTTATATTACATAGTTTTTTTTAAAATTACATAATACATTATCTGTAAGTAAGAAGTACATAAAAGTTACTCAAAATCCCAACACCAGGGAAACACACTTTTTACATTGTATATATTATTTTCCAGATATTGATACAGAAGTAAAACAAGTGAAGAGATAAAGCAAAGAGATTTCTATAAAAAAATTATTTAATAGCTATATAGTATTTTATTGTTTGGGTGTTCCATATATTATTTTAACAGTCTTCTATTGCCGGACACTTAGGGTGAATCCAATTTGTCACTAGTTTCAACAATACTGAGAACGATTTTACACAGTTATTCATATGTTTGCATAATATTTCTTTGGCATAACTTTTTTTTTTTAAATTGGGGTATAGTTGCTTTACAATGTTGCGTTAGTTCCTACTGTACAGCAAAGTGAATCAGCTATATGTATACATATATCCCCTCTTTTTTGGATTTCCTTCCCATTTAGGTCATCACAGAGCATTAAGTAAAGTTCCCTGTGCCATACAGCAGGTTCTCATTAGTTATCTATTTTATACATATTAGACCACTGTCTTTGGAGATTTCCTAGAACTACCATAACCAATCTCAAAGCTATGTGATGACAGCTCCTTGCTGTGTTCATGCCCATTAATCAGTGCTTTAGAAACAAGTTTTGAATTGATATAATGGCAAGGAAAAGTCTTGAGATTTAGAGCATTTAAGATTAGAGCTGGGCTTCCCTGGTGGCACAGTGGTTAAGAATACGCCTGCCAATGCAGGGGACACAGGTTCGAGCCCTGGTCCGGGAAGATCCCACATGCCGTGGAGCAACTAAGCCCGTGCGCCACAACTACTGAGCCTGTGCTCTAGAGCCCGCGAGCCACAACTACTGAAGCCCGCGCGGCTAGAGCCCGTGCTGCACAACAAGAGAAGCCACTGCAATGAGAAGCCCTCACACCACAATGAAGAGTAACCCCCGCTCGCCGCAACTAGAGAAAAGCCTGCGTGCAGCAACAAAGACCCAATGCAGCCAAAAATAAAATAAATTTTAAAAAATGATTAGAGCTGGAAGAGGTCTTTCTGATCTTGTTCATGTTCTTGTGTTGTAGGTACAGAAACTGAGTTTCCAGGAGTACGTGTTCGCATAGCCCGGTTGGTAGAACTGGGACCAGAACCTGGGTTTCCTAGTTTCAGCTTTTACTCTTGGGTCTCCCTTTGGAAGAAGATTCTCAGGTCCAAATTGGGAGGTTAGAGAGGAATTCTAGATAGAGCTGGGAGTCCGTGGGAGGGGTATTTGGTTTTTCTCCTCAAAGTACTGTCTAAATGCCGTTACTCAGGCAATGGAGTTTTTAAAAGAGGAAGTGACATGTAATCAGACCAGTAGAGGGGTTGCCTGGAGACCTGACTTTCCACTCACATCACCATGAATCCTTCCCTTTATGCTGGGTCCCTGCTTCCATTTTATTTAAGAAAATTTTTTATTAATTAAAAAAAATTTTTTTTTTAGGCCACGCCACATGGGACATGGGATCTTAGTTCCCTGACCAGGATTGAACCTGTGCCCCCTGCAGTGGAAGCGCAGAGTCCTAACCACTGGACCGCCAGGGAAGTCCCTGGGTCCCTGCTTCCAGGTGCCCATTCTTCAGCCTCCGATTAATGCTAAGGATGTGAATGATTGTTAAATTCTGGTTATGTTGTGGTCACTGAGCCATGAGAGATGCTCATTGCCCCTCCTTCCTATTAGAAATGGAGCTTCCTGAGCTTCGGTTGGTACTAGATTACCTGGCTGGAGACTGTCCCTCCCAGGTTCTGGTCAGTGGGGTATGAGATGGGTGATGTGTCACGTGCCCTTTCCACCTGCCCTTTCCCGCCCCCCTCAGGCTGGAACCTGGTGTATTAGTGAGTCAGTGTCCCCCGTTAGAGAAGTGTTACCCTTGGGGAGTGGCAGAGCCGTGAGACAGAGGGCACCTGGGTGGCCTTGCGGAGGAGCTGCCACCCTCTCTCAGAGGCTGCCTGGTACGGTATGTTTAGGTCCCCAGTTAACACAGACACTAGAGGCACCTGAAGGTCCAGAAAATGTTAAAATATTAACCAGCAAATGTTAGTATTTCCGACTCACAGAGTCAGCTCTGTCTACTATATACACTATAAGAATTTATGAGTGTAATCACAGATCTCTTACTGTCAGTCTCCCCTCTGCACAGAAATGCCTAGACCGGCCCCATCTTCAACACTTCATAGACATGCCCTCAGGTCTTATGAGTCTCGGCACATTCTCCTTGTCACCCATCTCATCTTCTGTTCACCATTCATTCTCTTCAAAGCTACCTTCAAGCTCTGTTAGAATTATGCTTTTCATAGTGACTGGAGTGGTTTTGTGATTGGGGATTTTGTTTTGCTATCCAAATTTGAATAAACTTAAATGAGCTTCTCTAACTCCGGGTTATGTCTCCACTGTATTGCTCATCTGGAAGATACTGGGAGCCTCTTATTCGGACAGAGCCACCCGAGAGAGAACACAGAAAACTAAATAGAAGGACCAAATGCTTTCATTGCCCAGGGATGTTTGCCGTAAGAGAACTGATTCTAATGGGCTCCAGCTAGTGGGATTAGTTATAGATTGCCAAAGCCTTTCCGTACCTGGTTCTTAACACGTATGTTTCTATTATAAACAGAGATGAGAACTTCAGGTTAGAGTAATCCCCACCCTTCCCTACTTTTTTACTTATATTCCCTCTCGTAGAGAAAGTCACCACTAAATAACATTTTGGCTCATTGCTTTTTTTCTGTAAATTTTT
Source organism: Balaenoptera borealis (assembly GCF_965194805.1). NCBI lineage: Eukaryota > Metazoa > Chordata > Mammalia > Artiodactyla > Balaenopteridae > Balaenoptera > Balaenoptera borealis. Next base: position 80,606,532 of record NC_138871.1, on the reverse strand, counting down.
TGGTGTACAGTTTAGATCTTACCATATGTACAATGTTTATATCTTCATTTAATGTAAGTGTTTTTCTTGTTATAAATACTTTAATGGCTGCATAATCCACTGAAAATGCTGTGGTCTGTAACTCATGAGCTTTGAGGGAAACTGAAGAGGACGTGAATCTCAGATGTCAAGCCTGGGTGCGAATCCGGCTCTGACCCTACTAGCAGGGTGACCGAAGCGAGGTCCTTAGCTCTCTAAGCTTTTGTTTCTTTGTTTATAAAAATGGTGAAAATAATTCTCATCACTCAGGATTATGTTAAACATTCAGCCAAAGTCAGCAGATAAGAGGCACTCATACCACATTTTACGGTGTTTACACCGTTTACGGTTGTCCTGTGTTACCGTCAACATCTTAGTTCTATCTTTTGGATTGTTACCTTCACCTGGATTCCTAGAAACTGGATTCTTGAATTAAAACCAATGAAACTTATGAAGATTTTTCAGGGTCATTTTCAGATTGCTTTCTGAAAGGGTGGTACTGGTCGACATTCACATTAACAATATAGGAAGAACTCTGTACAACTTATTTTACAAACTGAAATAGTACTTGTTGCACTTAAAGTTTGCTTTTCTCCTGTCTCTCCACGCGCTGTGTGAGTTGGTGCTGAGTGGAGGTCCGCATGTCCGACCGGCAGCTTCTTTGCACATGACTCCTTAGTCTCCACGCCCTCCCCGCTCTTGCCCCACCGCCATCCTTATGCTACAAACAAGGATCCAAATTTACTGTAAATAAGGCGCAAAGCTTCTTTCTTTCTTTTTTTAAGGTAGAAGTGTGTGTGTGGCAGCGATCGAGAATGGTCCAGATTTAAAAATAAAAGTTGGTTCCCAGCCAATTCTAAATGGGCAAAACTACGTAGTCAAGTTTTTCACCTTAGTCTTCTGACTTAAGAGGGAACTGTATACTTTATTGCAGCTTGAATGAGATATGTAAAATATGAAAAATGTGTAGGTAAATATAAATGAGATCTGGGGTAGTTTCCTTTATATAATACTTTTATTATTTCCCTATAGAGGCTGACATCTATCAGGAATTTTTTTCCAGGTGACCTTATTTGGGAGAAAAAGGAATATTTGTTAAAAGGGAAAAAATGCAGTGGAACAGGAAGGAAAGGGAGGGATAGTATTTTGCTACTCCAGAGTAATTGATGGAGGATTCCTTTGGTGGGAGGAGTGGCAGGGGAATTTTTACTGTTGTTTTCCGTCCTGTGGATTTAAATAATTACCTTTCATTAAAACCATTTAAAGCTCTGATTTTTCTTACAGAGATTCTACTTGTACTGGTCAAAAGTGTTGATAGGGAATTGGAAAGAACCTGGAGTCAGATAGGCCTGGACCTGCTCCTGGAAATGCTCCTGACTTCTAGTTATAAGTCACAGGCAGAGACCTCCAGGTCTAAAGTGGGGCCTGGAATCTGCACTTTAACAAATTCCTTAGAAGATCGTGATGCAGATGGACCTCAGACTACACATCAGGAAACGCTGTTACGGACAAATGGCTCTTAGATCTTTAATTCCCACTGCAATCTTTTACCCCAAGACTCAAGCAAGATGACTGAAAAGGACACCTGAGAGGGAGGTGCTTGCAGTACTAGAATCGCCTGGCTTCTAGGGCTGGTCCACCGCCTTTAATGGGGTTCCTTCCCTTAGGTCAGTGGTTCTCAGCCCTGGTTGTATATTGGGACCACCTTAGGGAACTTTAAAAGAAAATACCAGTATCTGTACTTCACCTCCAGAAATTCTGATTTTATTAATCTGGGGTGGGGCCTGATATCCCCGGCGGCGCTTATGCGTTGAGAGCTGCTGCTTTAAACGGCCTGGCCAGATGTTTCTTGATCCTGCTGCAAATCATCGTGTGCCCTCTGCACATGGCCCAGCTGATACGTGTCTTAAAGTTAAATATAGTTTAGATTCATGCTGGAGCCCTTGCTATTATACTATGCAGCAGAGGTTACTGTAGAGAAAAACTTTGATAAAAGTGGTACCATTTGTCATTTTTGAGAAACTAATAAGGTTATTTTAAAAACAAATTTTGCCGCCAGATGAGTTTAGTTCCTTTCAAAATTGTTACTTTGGGGATTCAGACAAATCTTTTAAGGACGCTTCAGTTTTTCAAAACCCATTTGGCCTTTTAATTTTTTTTTTTTTTTTTTTCTTTTTGCCACTTGTTTGTATTTGAACCATTTCCTCTGCTTTCCACAGAGCCACATTATAAGCCTCTGGAAATCATTGGCTCAACTCATTATTGTACCTTAAATCTTGTTCCCCAGCTTGGTAACTCATCCTGTTCACCAGAAAAGGCTTTGGTTGGCTGTTGGCTGTTATGTTGCCTTAACTTAAATCCCGAAGGATAAATACTTGCTACTGCCAAGTAGGACTTTGAGGAGGCAGCCAGAGGTTGTCTCTCTGCAGGGCAATAATTGGATGGTAAGGGCGTTCTCCTTTTTGTGGTGGGTTAGGGTCTCAGGGAGGAGAGTCTAGCTTGGGAAACCCTGATCAGAATAGGAGTCGCCAGGGTGAGTGTGGAGGTGGAGAGTGATGGCCCCCAGGTACGGCATCGACTGAGTCTCCTGGGAGCAACAGTGTCTGCTGATGAGTTTCGATTTTCCTTTCCTACAGTGTGATTGCCCTGAAATCCTCAAACGTTGCTCAGGGTGTTGGCAATTAGGTATGTCAGTATGACTTGGGTCGTAAAAGGAGGGTTCTGTCCGTGTTTGGACAGGGAGACGCTGGAGGGCGGGGGAATTGGTTAGGACCCTGTCCTGTGGGAAATGGTTACGTAACGGCAGGAGGGGACAAGAGAACCTTCTGGAGCAGTCGTCCAAACCAAAGCTCAGCAAGGTGACAGTCAGGCTCAGGGCAACCAGGTTTAGCAGGCGCTCCCACGACTTCGTAGACATATTTGGGAGAGAATTGGCTCAGCAGTAGTCGCGCAGGCTGGAAGCTTGAGGTATTTTGTTTGGCTCTGAAAAGCTAGCAATTTGGAGACATTGAATTACACCCATACCATTAAATACCGTTCACTTAGAATATTGGTGTTAGTTCTGTTGGTTGTAATAACAAACTCTATTATATGCTTCCGTCCATAAATTTTTTATTCATTTCCCCGCTATTGGCTCACAACCCAGCACCACGAGAAATGACGCAAAGGCAGCAGGGCCCACCTCTACCTCCATCAGCTCTCTGGGGTCCGTGGCTTATCATTTCCAGCCAAGTGCACCAGGTGGCGTTAGTGTCACACTGTGAATACCCACAAAGACCTAAACCCTTCTGCTGGGATATTTTTACCACTTGGGGTCACTTAAGGATTACCTGACTTCCTTTTTTTCTCTGCTAAGCAAATCACAGATTCAAAGGAATTATTTCCCATTACATCTGTCAGAGTCTGTTGTCTTTTTTTCTGGATCCTGAAGGCCAAGATATGAGAATTAGGATTTTTTTTTTTTTTACCCGTGAGTTGGCCTCACACGGTTTGTGCTGCAGTGGTTTCTCCTGTTACAAAGCACTTATGGGACCACCGCACCCTGGGCCCAGCATTCAGGAGTTCTCTGTACAAAAGAACTTCCACACGTGTCAGAATTGCATTTATTCTAATTGCCATTCTCATTACCATCTCCAGAAGGCAGGCTGCTTTTCCTCAGTCATTTCCTTGATTCTGCCTGTCTCTAAAAGCCCAGATCTGAACGCAGTGCAATGGGGTATCATGTTAACGCCACTCACCTTCCTGCCATTCATCCGGTGATCCTAGGAATTACGGCATCGCCCTTTGAGAGCATGGTGGAGATTTGTGGGATGATCCCCAATTGACTTGGCCTGCCTGTGGGTGGGAAGGGGTGGGGTGAGGGCAGGATGTGTGGGCTCAGACAGGCAGCCCAAACAATGAGCCTAGTCACTTCAGAAAGTGGCTGCACCTCCTTTTTTGAAAAGCCAAAATGATAAGCGGACACCCCAAGTGCCAGTCTCCCTGCCCACCAAGTGACTTCATGGGATTGAAGGTTAAGAGAGATCTGAGTGGGAACAATGACCAGATATGTGATCTGTCCTTTGCTTTCTACTTTTCTGCAAAGAATAACATCTTGTGGGGTGGAAGCAGGAGCCTTGAGTCATTATTCAAGAACAGCCTTTTCTGGTATAATTTAAAACTACAACAGGAATTCATTTATTTTCACCATTTCAATTTATAATTAATTTGTGTCAACCCCCAGTCAAGAACCTGAAATGGGCTTTTATTGCCTTAATTAAGTCCAGAATAACTTGGACACTTAAGGCCCTCTAAAATTTGGTCCTAGCCTTCGTAGCCTTATTTCTTTTATTCACCAATTCACATTGAACTTGGTCTTCTCACTTACCTCCATGTATAACAAGAGCTAACATTAATTGACCCATCCCTATTTACCAGGTATTGTTCTAAGTGCTTCCTCATCTTAACTCAATTAACCCTCATAACCCCAGAAGATAGGTTCTAATCGTGTTTCCATTTTACAGATGAGAAAACTGAGGCTCCAAGTGGTGAGTGATTTTCTTAAGATGACCTGGCTAGTGAGCAGTGGCTCTAGCGTTGGAATGCAGGCGCGTATCCACTACGCCCTGTCGTTCTTGCTGCTGGCTGCTATTGCCTCCTGGGAGGCCTTCCCGCCTTCCCTTTGCCTGTCAGATTCCGCCCAGCCTCAGGCATCGGAGTCACTATTACCTCCTTTGTGGGGGGCAAGAGAACACCCCATTTTTGAATACCAACCACGAGCCAGATATTTTATATGCAGCCTCATGTAAGAGCCAATGTTCTTTTTTTTTTGGCAGATAAGGAATTCAAGGTTCAGAAAGGTTAAGTCTGAGGCCAGAAGGTTAAATCAGGGCTCCAGAATCTATGATTTTTTGGTTCTGTGCTCTGCCTTTAGGAAACCTTCCAGTACATTACTCTTGGTCTTGCCCTTATACTTTAGATAACTCCTAATTTTAAAAAACGATTTCATTACTTTTCCCCCCTCTGTGTCTTCAGGTGGATCCAAAGTACTTCTCAGGAAGGGTTTCTGGGCTATACTCCCTTTTCTCTTCCTGCAGTGTCCATAGTTGGCATATGACAGATATTGATTAGCTTATTTTTCATGCCATGGGGAAGAGTCTATCCACTTACCTGACAGTGACGACCATTCTATGGAGACTGAGTCCCAAAACCAAAAGGCATCTATTGACTTTTAACCCTGAGCAGGAATGGCCAGGACAGGATAGAAGATCAGGACCACTTTCAATAGGAAAAGATAGCTTTTAACTTCTTCAAGAAAACTTGGCCAAAATATGAGCATGATTTTGAACGTATGGGGCCCAAAGCTCCGACACCCTATGGCTGAGGTCTCAGTGTTATGGTGGACCCATACTTGCAGAGAAATATGTGAATTCATCACAGTTATTTTTGTAGCATTAAAGTTGGCGAACTTCCAAGTCAAGAACTTTCTGCCTTTGCAGTTCTCGGTTATTTGAGTCTGGATGACTCACTTTGTGTAACATCCTCTTGTCTTCCTCCTTTTCCTCCCATGGGTCCCCTCCTACCTGAGAGGATTGGCAGGGGCAGAGAGGGTTATGAAACTCAAGCCTCTGTCGACAACTTCTTTTCAGTTTTGTTAACATTTGTTGGGAAGCTGTCTTGATCTCCTCTTCTCTTTTCCCCATTAGGCAGGTCACTTCCTCTTCTGTGCCCTCCAAATCTTTTGTTCCTTCCTTTATTGTAACATTTATGTTCCTACATTTTTATTTACCTGCTTCCATGTGAGGGTCTCTTCCTAGATAGGGTAGATCCTTTACAGCAGGTCTGATTTCAGTATCCTCAGTACCTGGACCAGAGTGTGACCCCAAGAAGATCATTTAGTGAACATTTGTTCCGTTGGAAGGAAGGAAATAGGAAGGAAGGAAGGAAAGATGGATGGATGGATGGATAAATGAGTTTTCACAAGAAATTTCTATGAAGGAACTTTAGACATTGGCTAGCAAAATAAGGATGAGAAGTTAGGATTTGTTAGCTACTTAGTTTTTATTTTTTGGACCGGAGAGCTGCACATCCTGAATACAAGGCCACTGAAATAGACAGACTCCAAGCCTCACCTTTCTCTTTAAGAAGGATTAATGTTTTTCAGACTGACTGTACTGGCTTAACCCAGAACCACCTGGTTATTCTCGGAGGAAATCCTCAAGACCACTGTCCTCTATTCTGTCAAGTCATTCTGAGACACAGCAGCAATATCCATCATGTAGGTGTACCACCATGCTTTGCAATTTTTTTTTTTTTTGTCTCTACACCTCTGCAAGGCAAGAATAATTATTTTCCTCTAAGGAAACAGAGGTTCAAAGAGGGGAGGTAATAGTTAACGATAATAGTTGGAAACTTCAATACCCCACTTGTAACAATGGATAGAACAACTAGACAGAAGATGAACAAGGAAATAGGATACTTGAACAACACTATAAACTGACGAGAAATAAATATCTCTACAACACTTCACCCAGCAACAGCAGAACACACATTCTTCTCAAGTGCACGTGGAATATTCTCCAAGATAGACCACATAGTAGGCCATGAAACAAGCCTCAGTATGTTTAAAAAGATTGAAATTTTATATATTCTTCAATCACAATGGGAGAAAATTAGAAATCAATAAAAGAAATAACAAATATGTGGAAATTAAACAACACAATACTAAACAACAAATGAGTCAAAGAAGAAATCAAAAGGGAAATTAGAAAATACTTGGAGATGAATGAAAAAGGAAACGTAGCATAGGAAATCATATGAGATGTAGGTAAAGCAGTGCTTGGAGGGAAATTAATAGCTGTGAGTGACTATATTAAAAAGATCTCAAATAGATACACTAACCATCCACTTCAAGGCATTGAAAAGAAAAAAAAAAAAAGAGTAAACTAAACCCAAAGCAAGCAGAAGGAAGGAAATAAGAAAGATTAGAGTGGAAATTAGTGAAACAGAAAATAGAAAAACAACAGAGGAAATGAACAGAACATGAAGTTGGTGTTTTTGAAAAGATCGACAAATTTGACAAACCTTAGCTAGAAAGAGGTGAGGTAATTTTCCCAGCATGACCCCAGTAGTAAATGGCTATTGTCCAATAGACAATAGGACTCTCTGATGCCAAAGCTGGGGTTGGGGGTCTGTCTCCCACCTAGACTGTGAGCGTCTCAAGGCCAGCAGCCTGCCTTACTATCTGTGCATCCCCAGTGCCTTGCTCTGTGCCTGGCACATGCAGGAGCTCAGGAAATGTTTGCTGAACTAAAATGGAAAGTAAGCCTCCTCCCCATCCTTAGTCAACCATCTGTGTGAGATGATAAATTATGCTTCCAATGCAGATCGGGCTGAATTGCACTATTTCTGATGAGAAACGCTGAAAACAGCAAACTGCTTGTCCTTAAAAATAAACCTTTCAGCTTCAGGGATTTGGCCCAGAAATGAACCGTGTTACAGCTCAAGCCCCAAGATTGAGTTTATTACCTTGGAGCCAGGGGTTATGGGGTTTCTGACTGAAGTGAGAAACTCGATCACCTTGACCTGGCCCCAGGGCGCGAAGTAGGATTTGGCCACCCCTCCCCATCCTGTACCACTCCTGGTGAGGGCCGGCCCAGCTCAGTGGGGGCAGCTGATCCCAGGGAGCCCCAGATGCTGAATCTCGTCCCCAGACTGATAGATTAGGAGCAAGGGTGTGGCGCTGGCACCCCAGCTGAGCCAGACCGGGCTCCAGGTGGAGTCTGGCTTTCTGACATTTTATAAGGGGTGAAATGTAAAGAATGTTGACTTTAATTAAGCCAAGTGCATGTTGATACGTCCTGAAAGGCTGGTGGAGAGAAGGGGATCCCAGGTAGATTATGTGCCAGAAGGCTACCACGTGTTCAGGCTGGAGTGACAAGGCCACCTGTCCCGGGGGGCAGAGAGAAGGCAGAGTGCCTTCACAAATGGCACATCTTTCTGGCCAGACATTCTGCTACCTGAGAAAGGCTGGGTGCAGGCTGTTTGCCCATTTTTCCGAAGGACAAGATGAAGCCCCTAGAAGTTGCCCAAGACTCACAGCGGGCAGGGAGATGAACCCATTTTTTGACCTCCCAGATTCAGTGATTCCTGGTGCACCCCTGCGTGGTGGGAGCCTGCTTGAGGAGCTCTATTTACGGGTCCCCACGAAGGATATGTGTGTGGTGCGAGGCAGGAGGGCGGGCGCTGGGCACCTTCGTGTGTGTGATTTCCCTTTTGGCTTCTATGCAAGGGCCCCCTTTTTTCCTTTTCTTAATTTAAAGATGACTCTTCTGGAAGCCTCCAATGTGGAACTGACCCTAAAGTGAAAAGAAGATCTTTTTAGGGCAAGAGCTTTGTTCTTGTGAATTTTCTGCCTCACCAACCATGGGGAATGTGAGCGGGGGCAGGGGGAAAAGTCTGTTAAAGAAGCTGCTCATTCATTTCAAGGGGCTGAGGAGCTATTTTGAAGGAGAAAAGTCTCCTCATTCTCTTGGCCTTTTGATCCACGCAAGCTCCATGGCAGGGAGTCGTTGAGGAATTACTCTGACCACCCCGAGCCTTCCCACCTGCTGTCGATGGGGCAGAAGGGACTAGAATTAACATGAGGAAATATAAGCTTTAACTGTAACTTTCAAATTAACAATCTCTAGTTTTCCACACCATAAAATCAGTAAAATGGTTCCCTTTTTTTTTTCCAGGGAAAGTGATGAACTGGTACGTGCATTTTAATCAATTATAAAACGTCTCCCTCTCCTCTTCTGTATATCTGTGTCTTCAGGATATCTGGCACAGAGGCACTATGCCAAATGTTGGACATAGATTTAAAATTTCTTTTTATAATTAGAATAAAAGAAATACCTACTGTCAGTGAGTATCAGTGTAAAAATTTGGTGATATAGTACATCAGGATTAGGTTCATTTACATACAGTAGCGTATTCAAAATAATGGTGACCTAAACGCAAAATATTTATTTATTTATTTACTTACTTGCTTATTTACTTATTTATTTACTTTAAATATAAAAAAGATGTGGAGGCAGGCAGTCTGGAGCTGATATAGTTGGTCCTCCATCATCAGAGATCCAGGTTCCTTCTGCTCTGCCATACTTAGTTCATAGCTTCCAACCTCAGAGATGCCTCATGAGCTTACCTTGCTGCTGGGGCTCCAGCCATCACATGTGCCCTTAGAACAGCAGAAAGGGGGAAAAAAGTGAGGGGCAAAAGGAACTCCCTACCTGATTTTAAAGGGCCTTCCCAGAGGTCTGACCCAACAACTTCTATTTACATCTCTGTCAGAACTAGAGGCCACATCTCTGCAAGGGAGGCTAGAACATGTAGGTTTTAATCTTTTTTTCTCTTTCTTCTTTCTTCCTTCCTTTTTCCTTTCTTTCTTCTGTTTTCCTTTCTTCCTTCCTTTCTTTCTTTCCTTCTTTCTTTCTCTCCTTCCTCCCTTCCTCCTTTCCTCCTTTCTTCTCTTCTTTCCTTCCTTCCTTCCTTCCTCCTTTCCTACCTTCCTTCCTCCCTTCCTTCCTTCCTCCTTTCCGCCTTCCTTCCCTCCCTTCCTCCCTTCCTTCCTTCCTTCTTTCCTTCCTTCCTTCCTTCTTTCCTTCCTTATCCAGGCATTTTGGGGTCCTGTGCCTGAGTCAGAATGGAAAGTTGGGTACTGGAGAGGCAACTAACACCCTCTGCAACATGCACTTTATATATTTGATGGTGGAGTTATGTGATTTTGGTGTCCATGCATGTGAATTTTTCCCATCCATTGTGTCATTCATCAGTCACTTACTCCTCATTCTACCTGCTCATGCCTTGCATGCCTAAATGATTAATACCCAGATCTTTTCCTCCTCCTGTGCAGGAGATAGACAAGTAGACAGAATACAAGTCGCATCCACAAGTATGATGGCAGAGAGAACACTGAGGGCCCAGAACACTGGGCGCAGGTTGGAGAGTTCAGGGAAAGCTTCTATGTAGAGGCGACAGTGGTACATTTTGAAGGATGATTAGGAGGAGTGAGTACTTCAAGATAGGAATGTTTACTTATTTAAGCAGGTGTGTGTCGACCAGTTCTCTATACCAGCATGAACCACAGCAACAACAGCAAAAACTCCTTGGAAATATCCTCTGAGCAATTCCTGCTTCGCTGAGAAGGTATGAGGAGAAAATGAGAAACTTAGAGATGTATCAGTTAGGAACCTCCTGATTCCAAGTGATACCAAATGCAACTCAAACTGGCTTAAGCCTAACGGGGAACGTACCAGCCTACATAACCAAGAAGCCCAGACTCAGAGTGGCCTCAGACGGGACGTGATCCCGGGGCTGACCCGATGGCAACGAGCCTCGGTTTCTCTGCACTCCTTGGCTCTGCTGTTTTCTGAGATGGCTTCGTTCTCAGGCTGCATCTGGTGACCCCTCTCCCATCGGTCCCAGGCCCAGAGCCCCTAAGTCCAGCCAAAGCAGAGAACCGCTCTTGTGTAAGACCCGGATATTTTATGATGATTTGAACAATACAGATCATAGCCCCACTCATGACCAGTCACTGTGGCTGGGGTATTTGGTGCATGGCTGGCCCGGCCCAGATTGCATGCTTGCTGCATCCCTAGAGCTCAGACCCCCACCGGAAATGAAAGGGATGAGGATGGAAGATGGTCCCCCAAGGGAAGTTGGAGTGCAGTGGTTAGGAGGAAGGGGTATGAAGACTGGGTGACTGGACGTCAAGTATCCACTACAATAGGCATGGGCAGGTGAGGTAAGTATTGAGGCGGACATTCACTGATGAGAATGGTGAGGGTCAAAGGGATTAGATAACTTACCCAGCACCTGTGGCCAGTGATTGGAGCCTTGACTTCTCTGACGGCAAAGCTGGTGGTCTTTGTCCTCACTGATCCCACAGCGGGACCCCGTTCAGTCCCACGACTTTGTGGTTGGGTCTGATCTGCCTGCGTTCAGCTGAGTTATTTGCCAGTGGGCTGTCAAGGATGAGCCGGGAGCTGGGTGGCGCCCCAGGGCAGGGTGTCCGCATGTCCTGTGGGATGGGAATGACCTACACCATGGACACCCAGAGCCTGGTGGCTTGGCTCAGGGAAGGGACCGAAATGGGCTTTAGAACCTAGAGGAAGAAAAAGCTAGCCTGACCAGTGCCTCAGTTTCCCCATCTGCATACTGGACGAAATCATCTGGACGGTCTGTCCTACTTCCCTAAGGTGTTTTTTGTCTTTTATGATTTTGGTCAGTTCAAGACCTGTGGCCAAACAAACCACACCCCATGTACTCAGGCCCTAAATTCCCTAAATTCAGAGCTGAGGGACCACCGATCCCCCTCAGGAGGGGCCCCAGTGTGGACGGCGCCAAGCCAGCACAGTCCTCTTGGCTTTGTGCTGCTGTGCTCGGGCTCCTGGGGGGCAGACACCCTGTCGCCCCTGGGCACTGAGCTCCCTCCACACAGAGCACCCCTCAGGGACAGACCCAGCCTGCCCTGTGGTGACCTTCCCACTGATGGCGTGGCCTGGCAGATGGCAGGCGCTGGGTAAGGTTTTTAGGGGCAGCGTCAAACACACTGGGAGAGGGGTTTTATGAGAGAATTGGCTGAGGAGGCATGAGGGCGGTGACAGGACAACAGGGAGGTCTTCTCTGGAACCCGGGCTCCACTTCCTCCCCCCATGGGATGTGCAGCCCCTCAGGTTGTCCTCGGGGAAGTCTGACTCCCCAGCTATGCAAACGCTGTGACGTCTGTAGCCGGCACCGAGGGCTCTGCCAGGCCCGCCCCCCAAGAGGCTCCGGAGGCCCCAGGGATGCCACAGGATGCCCTGCCCCACCAGAAACAGGATACCCAGCTGGGGACCCCTGAGAGGAGACCGGGGCCAGGAAAGGCTTCTTCCTGCTGCAGGGACAGCTCAGTGACCTGGAAAGGTGTGGACTAGAGTGCTCGTGTTTCCAGGGTGACATCACCTCTGGTGCGGACCCGAGGCTCCGCTCCCTGGACTCAGTGAACTTGCACAGTCCACGTGGTCGGCAGGGAGAACCTGGCGGCTGATGTTTTTCTGCATCCAGACAGGCGCACCTTGCCTTATGGGTTCACCACCGGAAGAATTCCTAGAATCACAGAATCTCAGCTCAAAGATGCCGGAAAAGAGAGAGGCATTCACTCCTCCACGGCGCAGGCCTTCCACGTGACGTTTGCTCATCTTCGTTGCACGCCCCCAGGGACGGGAAGCTCGCTCTGTGTGAGGCCGTGGCGTCACAGCTGGACCAGTTCTAACTCCGCGTTGAAACGTGGACTCTTGTCGTTCTCTCCACTGCTCCTCACGGGCTCGCCGCCTAAACCGGATAAGTCTCTCTCCACTCCATGAGGTCCTTCAGAAATACACCCCACTGGGCTTTTCCCCAGACCAAAGGGCCAGGGCCCCTCTACTCTTTAATGTGACTTCAAGGGCCTCCTCGTCCTGGTCGCTTTTCGCTGAATGTGCTCAAGTGATGGGAGATGGAGCCCAGGACCGACGCGGCGCTCTGAGCGGGGTGTGGCTGGCGGGGAACGAGGCAGCGCCCTCACCTCCGTGGAGCCGGACATCGGACCTCCATTCATGCAGCCGCGGGCGGCCTGGAGTGGGGGCAGCCGTCAAATCTTAGGAGCTCGGCCGCCTTTCCACCTCAGCCTTCACCCCGTTCCAGCCATTAGGTCGTCCGCTTCTTGGACGGTAATTGGCATTTCGAGCCCAAACCTGCGGCTGACGCTGCTGGAGCGCACCTCGGCGGTGCCGGCACCTCGGGGTCCCCACCGCTCTCATCCTCCCGAATTGTTTGGTTTCTCACCCTCATGAAGGACAACGAGTCTTTTTTTTTTTCTTCACTTCGTTTTGTTCTGTCTGGGCAGCACAGCTTGGGGGATCACAGGTCCCCAACCAGGGACTGAACCCGGGCCACGGCAGTGAGAGCGCCAAGCCCTGACAGCTAGGCCACCAGGGATTTCCCAAGGACAGCGGTCCTGACCGTCTGAGCTTGGGCCCATCTTTTCGGGGAGATGCGACAGCTTGTGGCCCCTGAGGAGTGGCCGCCCTTCGCCGCAGAGCTGCCTGGGGTGCCTCCAGGAGCTGCCCGAGGGGCCTGGGACCTCGGCCTCCTCTCTCCTGCCTGCCCCTCGGAGCCCGACGTCCTGTGTAGGACGTGGATTCGGTTCTCTCACATGCTCCTCTCGCTCTCCCCGTTCCCGTGTGTTCCCTCTGCCTCTCCCCGCCCAGCTCCCTGTCCCTCCGGTCGCCCAGCCACTCATCAGGCACCACCTTGGGCCTTGCGCCCCACCTGTGCTCAAGGGCAGGGCCGTGTCATCTCTAAGGACGTGCCACAGGGAGGGGACACGGAGACAGTGGTAACTCCTGGGAGAGCGTGGAAAACTGGAATCGTAGACTTAGAAGGGCCGGGGGGTGCGGGGTCATTCGCTCAGCAGGGACTTAAGGACAGACCTGGGTCCTGACGCAAAACCGGGCTATGAAGGAACCGACGGGGACCAGGTATTCAGGACGGCTGTGCGCTCAAGCGTGTTGTGTCCCATACGAGTGTGCCAAGCCCGGGAGGTGGCAGCTGGGAGCAAACTCCTCCCACAGCGAGGGGTCCCTTCTTTTAAGGTTCACCCTCTGGGCTACACGTGCCCCAGATGTCTCCCACCCAGTCCCGTGGGCCCGGATTTGAGAGAGCGGTGGTTTCATGGCGCCGGCTTTGCCACGGCTGCCGTGCCTCTGCTTTCCCTCCTTTTAGAAAAGGACTAACTTCCTAGGCGGCATCCCTGCCAGCTCGCCAGCTACCCGGTGAGGCTCTCCTGCACCCCTCCGTCGCCTCCTGAAGCATTAAAAGCGAGGATTGTTGAGGCCTCTCACCACGTGACCATGCTGATGCTTCCGACCTGGGGAACCTCTGCAGCCGAGTCAGGGGAGCCTCATCCCAGGCCCCCCACCTTCCCGCACGGGCTTCAGGTCAGAGGGCTGGGGTGCGCTGATCCGAGGCAGAGTCAGAGCCAAAGGTCAGTTCGCCCAGAACCAGCTTGGGCTGCGTGGCCCTCGGCAGGCGGGAAGGACCTGGGGACTTGCCACCTCGAAAAAAGCCCTGTTAAATGAAAACTCCCTTTCATTTAACTAATGCAAACTAGAAGCTGGGGCCGATGATGGGCTATTGTCGCAGGGCTAGTTCTCCTGACTGAATAATAACAAAATTATGGGCACCTTTTAGTGAGCGCTTCTCTGAACCAGAGACTTGGACCCATTATCTATTCCTATTGAGCCCAGGTCTCTTTAAAGCAGGCCGGACCACCTCCACTTTACAAGTAAGGAAACAGAGGCTCAGGGAAGGTTCAAAAAGTGCCCGAGAGCCTCCCAACTGGTAAGTCTGGGCCTGAGTTCAGAACTTTGGTATCTGACTCAGAGCTTGTGTTCTTTCTGCCCCACTGCTCTGCCCCCCTGGAAATAGTCCTGAAGAACATCCTTCCCCCTCCTACCTCTGCCCCGGCTGCCTGCCCACCAGGGCCTAAAGTCAGGCCCCCTCCCTTTGCGGGGCCGGGCCACGAGGGTAACGGGAGCCCTGCGGGGTGGAGGCAGGATGGCCGCCTAAATGCACTCAGAGCTCAGGCCAGAGATCAAACAGGGCAGCGTCAGAGCTGCCACGTGTAAATCACCCCTCAGAGAGGGGCAGTTCCAAGTGACCAGTGAACTCAGAGATTCCCACAGACATCCAACACCACCCTCGGGTCCTCCCTGCATGCCCTCGGGGGGTGCCTGGGAACCCAGACACCGAGTCCCCCCAGGCTTCACCCCCCACCTAGGATCTCCTGCGGCAGAGCTTTGGACCTGGTCCCCACAGTAATTAACACTCGCACGCGGCCTGTGAAAGGGTGGATGGTGACTGACCTCAGATTCAAAACTTGCGGCTACTTCCTGGCTGTGTGATGTGAGACCGCACATCGCGAGTTAAATAACCACACTTTGTAACACAGTGATGGAAAGAATGGCGTTGAGCTGTGGTCTGGGGATGGGCTGGGATGGCGTGTGGAACCCACTGATGCATGGTTGGCACCTAGAAGAGGCGAGGCCCTTCCCTATGCTGGCCCTCCAGGAAGGTTTTCACAATCGTCACATCATTGAAACGTCATAACCCTCGGATAATAGGCAGGATTGTCTCTGCCCCTTGAGGAATTAGGTTCCATGATTAAGGCGAGGTCACTTGGCTTTAAGTGTCAGCCTTAGGACTTGAATCTGGCACTGCCAGACCCCCAAGAGATTTATGCCTAAAATTACCCATAAACTTCGAATAATTTTTCCCTGTACAGTGACAGTGTTGGTCGTGACGCCTAATACGTTGAATTCCCTCCCTGTTTTGAGAGACCGGAGACCGAGCAGTTTTGCAAAGGTGCTCTGCAGAAGTGAAGCGCGTCCTCGGAAGGGATCCGTCAGTGCCGCTCACGCCTCATGACCGTCGGTGTCTGTTCGGGGTCCCTCGGAAAAGCTGGCGGTTGTCACCTTCTCTGGGCCTTTTGGTGATGTTCTGTGGCTGCAGGTTGGGCGTCGAAATGACAGCGCAAATAACCGCCTCCTTGGCCTTCGCCCCTCCCATCCAGCTCCAGCAGCTCTGGATCCTGTGGGAACCGGAGCTGAGACCCCTGCCCTGGGGAAGCCGGGGTCCCCAGTGGACCCCTCATCACCCCCGGGGCCTGCTTCTCGTCTTCCAGCGCCACGGGCAGTAACCCCTTGTCCTGTGAAGGCTGAAGAGGGAGGAATGTCACATGAAAGGTGCCCGAGGAGGCCTGGCCAGCGTCAGGCCCCCGATGGCAGGTGGTTAGCATTAAGGCAGCGCCGGGGGGGCTGCGCTGGGGGTTTGCTGGGAGAGAGCTGGTGCGACGCTAACGGCCCCCTCGGCCTGTGCGTCCTCGCCCTTCCTTCCTTCCGCCTGCCCTCGGCCTCACGCTGCCTTCAGTGACAAGGTTCCCAAGTGCACTGTCCCAAAGGCCCCCTAACCGGGCCTGTGGCCTCCGCTCGCCCACCGTGCTCTTCCCCTAACACAGTCTGAGCTCGTGCCCCTCCCGGGGCCTCCAGGCTCCCCGGCCGGGCACCAAAGGCCTGATGGTCCAGCCTCTCCCCTCCCCAGCACGCGCCATCCTCCAACCCCACGGAAACGTCCAGTTTTTGTGCTTCTGGCACTTAGCACGTTACACGATCAGGTGGAAGGAACATGTCTCCAGCGTGGCCGGGAGCGTCCCGGGTACACCGCAGCCCCACAGCAGCGTGAGGGGGGCACCGTCCTCTCCTGGGGCAGCAATTTCTTGAATCAGGCAGAAGCCCCAGAAGAAGGTGTGAGTCAGGATTGCTGAGCCTGGAGGGAAGGGCCTCGGTAATTATATCGGTATGAAGATCCCTTGTCCCCCCGTGAATGTATAGAATGTTAAAGATTCAATTAATCCCTGAGCACTTACGAAGTTTCTTTATTCTATTTTCCTTCCCTTGAAATGTTTTGGACATTTTCAGAAATATGAAGTAAAACACAAATAAAAAATAACATGCCCCACTGGGCTGTCTGTGCTCCTCCTGGGGGTGAAGCTCCTCTCATCCGGTTTCTCCCCTGTCCTGGCACCGGGAGCCGCCCTCGGGCCAGCAGCTGCCTCTTCTGCATCTTTATGTCCCCAGCACCTTGCTCACAGTCTGCACGTAGCCCATGGCCAGCGCTTGTTGAATGAATGAGCTGATCTCCAAAACCAAGATGGATTATTTCTTCTAATAAACTGCAGTGAATATCACCATGCCTTTGACCGTCGGGGTTGATTGACTGGTCCTATTGCTTGATTTGTCCACATTTTAACCAGACCTTCTCGTTGCATCCCGGCACCTGCCTATGAGCTTTGAAGGTTCCACCCCAGCCTGGTCGTACCACGTGCTCCACACTCTCAAGTGTGAACCACGAGGGGCTTCTACCTTTGGGTTAAGTTGAACAAGAGTGAAAAATGATTGTGCTCTCAGCCTCTCTCTCTTTTCCTTAATAAGAGAGGAAACGTTACCAATGGCAAGGTCTTCAAAAGGCCACTTCGCAAACTCCAAATTGACTTGAAAGCACACAATCTTTCGCTGGAGGCCAGGGTTGGTATGTTTCTTATTACACCAGTGACCCTCACCCTGGAAAGCCTTTGTAGATGGGCCTTTTTTCTAGACAACCCACTGACGAGCAAATGATCTAACAGATTTCACACCACATAAATTTAAGCCTAATAAATGCCTTCAAATTCAGAGCTCCTAACTCTGGGTTCAGAGAGGTAGTCCCTTCACAAAAGCAATCATGTAGACAATTAATAAACCCACACACAGCACTGGGAAAGAGTGAATTCTGCTCCTGTCCCCCGATCCCCTGTCCCAAACCAAGCTCCAAATGATTAACCTCGGGAAATGTAGATTTACCCTGGGGCTCCTTATTGGGACAGAAGGCGTGTCCATGGTCAGGTCCACTTGACTGTAAACATATAGTGCCCTGTCCAGTACATTAGCCACTGGCCACATGTGGTTCTTTCGGTTTACATTTATATTAATTAAAATGTAAAATTCTGTTGTTTAATTGCCTTGGCCACATGTTGTTAGTAGCTACTAAATTACAGCACAGGATAGAATGTCTGTCATCACAGAAAGTTCTATTGGACAGCGTTGGTCTATTATGCAGGCAAAACCTCTCAGGGCCCAAATTGCTTCTGCTTTGTCTCAATTATCGGTAACCATACCCCCCCGGGACTGTTTTATTACATTCGTTTAGGTAAGCAAAATGAGGTGAAGTTCATACTGAGGGAAAATGTAGAATAAAAGAAAAAATCTTATTGTTAATGAGAAAAAAAAAGGGGGAACTTTGTTTTAAATCTGCTGATGAGCTCATCTTCTTTCAATGCTTTGCTATTTTGGGTGGCGTATTTACAGCTTTGGGGATGAATAATCTCGATTATTCAGGGCCAGAAAATAAAATCTGCTTTCTCATACCAGTAAGACAATTGCTCTGTCTGAATTAACAAGGTGATTGCTCTGGCTGGTTGTCCTTAAGCTGCTAAGGGCAAGTACATATCTACCAGCGGCAGTAAGGGCCTTGGAGATCCCTGAGGTCCACAACCTCACGTAGGTTGCGGTGGGAGGGGTGGGAGTGGGGCGTGGCAGAAGCAGGAGTGGGACGGCTTATCCATGGCCACATGGCCACCCTGTGGCAGAGCCAGTCCTCCTGACTCCTTCCCCAGCTCATTCTCCTTAGTGAATCACATACCACCTCTCTTGGGATGTTTACGCCTTGGTTTAACAAGCTATAAAATGGGGAAAGCCTTGCCCTTGTCTGGCAGAAAGAGCTACTTCAGTGCCAAGCCAAACCAGAAGCTTGTAGGGCCACAGAGGTCCTGGGAGGTATGGCCCTAGATCTAAATTGCAGGTCATCCCCAAAGCGGGCCTTCTCAACTTCTACACTGGGAAGTGGGCTTTTCCTCCTAAGACGAGGGATTTCCCAAACATGAGAAGTGGGTTTAGATGAGGGAAAGCCCAAAAGAATGACAAAAGGCCAGTAGCCTTCATCCACAGATGACACTGCCCGCTTACAAAATTGCATCCCGGACCTCCCTTGTAACTCCAGACCTCTGTATCTTCCTCTTTAACATCTTTTTTGGGAGGTATTTTAATGACACCTCAAACTTATTAAACTTACCCCAAAACTAAACTGATAGTCGCCCTTCTCAAATCTGATTCTCCCCAGTATTCACCAGGTCAGCGAATAGACCATCATTGTCTCGGTTAAACAAGCCCAAAGTCCCGGCATCATCCTCGACCCCTCCCCATCCCTTGGCTAACTGTGTCACTGCCCTGTTTTCAATTCTTTAATGACTTCCGTTGACCTTAAGAGAAAGTCAAAGCTCCTTTATTAACTTGGAACCCTTACACAGGCTGCCCCTTCCTCTCGCTGGTCTCCCCTCTCTCCATCCTTCCCCTCTTTTCCTCCATTTCGGACACATTCTTCGCCACCTGTCAGTCTCTCTCAACTCCATGCTTCCTTCTCCCATAGAGACTTTGCAGTTTCCTCTTTCTGAATACCTCCTGGGGTGCCAGGCCTTGGCCCATGAACTCTACTCACACTTCCCATCTCAGCTCAAGCATTACTTCCTCAAGGGCATCTTCCATGCCCTCTCGTCAAGGTCAAATCCCAAGTACAGGTTCTCAGAGCACCTTGGACCTCTCCTTCAGAGCCTGCATTGCAGCTGCAATGTCTCATTTATTCGTGTGATAACTGGACAAACATCTTTCACCCCCACTGGATTGTAAACCCCATGCTGACAGGGATCCCCTCTGTGTGCTCACAAAGAACCCCTGGCCCAGCATAGAGGGAGCACTCTATAATACTGAATGAATGAATGAGTGAGTGAGTGAATGAATGAATGAATGAGCTCCACTGTGGAGTAGGTCATGCCTGGGTTTGAATCTTGGTTCCAGTATTTCCTCAGTTGTGTGAACTTGAGCAAGTCATTTAATCCCTCTGAGACTCACTTTCCTAATATGTAGAAGAAGAACCTAATATTTCCTACAAGGAACTTAGGACAAATGAAATGGTGATAGCATGCCTAAAACAGCCATTGTGTCTGGCACACAGTAGGTACTCAAGCAATGGTTGTGGTCATCATCTAAACCTCCTTCCCATTGGAAGACTGGGTATCCTACTTAATATCCTTTAAGGCTTCTTTTTTTTTCTGGTTTAAATTGGCCTGTATGTCTGCTGTTTGCAACCAAAAAATCCTATAGGGAATGTAGCTGTAGTCCAGACTAACAAAATAAAATCATCAAGTTCCAAGTTGATGCCTATATTACTTCTTTCTAATATTTTTTGAGTACAAACATTAACTCAATCAATTCTATGAGCATGTCAACCCTCAGAGGCATGTACTATTATTATCCTTATCCTACCCAGTGAAAACTGAGACACAGTAAAGCTAAGTAACTTGTCTGAGGTCACACAGCTAATAAGTGCCAGAGACAGGACTCAGACCCAAGCTGCCTTGTGTTTAACCCTTGTACTCTGCTACTTTATCTATATTTTGAAGAATTAACCCCAAAGCAATTAAAGGTAAATAAACAAAATGCTTGTAACATGTTACATAAACCACTCCCTCAACTCCCATCACCTCCACCAAGATCCAAATTACGTAAAAAAACCCCAAACACATGTATACTTATCACATACATAGAATAAAGACATGAAAGGAATATACCAAAACAATGATTATCTCTGAGTGATAGGATCGTACATAGTTAAAAAAAATTTTTTTCTTCACCAATTTTCAACACTATAAAATGTATTACTGTTATAATCTAAAGAAACAAACTTTCTGAAAAGTAAGTGAATTTCTTAGTAGTAAAAAAAGAAAAAAAAAGAGAGAACGATATCAAAAATTACCACTGTATTCAAAATCCAAACAGAAAAGGAAGAGGAGGGAGTATGACATGGCCATTCTCCCCAAAGCTTTGCTGGATGAGGCCCATCTTTGTGGACCTGCCTGACAGCTGAAATTCTCATTTTTCAGGCAAAGCTCTCTTGGAATTTTCAGTAATAAATAACCTTGGACCACAATTGGCCCACTCAATATTGGGTAATATCAGGTAGTAGCTGAGCACTAATTTGGTGCCTGGGAAAAGCCCTCACTGGGATGTGGAGGACCCCTGGGCTCTAGCCTGAGCTTGGCTGTCCCCTCATCACGTGCCTTGGAAAAATCTCTAGTCTCTTCATTTGCCAAAAGGGAGTGGTTGTATCTGCTTCATCACCTTTTGATCTGCTGTGCGTTGCAAGAAAGACAGCAAACCCTCACTACTGTAAGCGCTTCACATAGATGAACTCATTAAGTTTCAGGACAACCCAGCAAGTTAGATATTATTATCATCCCCATTGTACAGATGAGGAAACTGAGGCATAGAGCAGCTAAAGAACCTGCCCTGGGTCACATGATTGATACACATAGAGCCAGGACTCAAATCCAGGCAATCTGGCTGTCTTGTGAATTGTATGTGGTCGTAACCACTATGCCGAGGGAGAGCTCTCAGCTTTGAATGAGATTGAACTCAGGAAAGAGCTTGGAGTAGTTCAGAACACTAAAAAAAAACAAAAACAAAAAACAAAAAAAACAAAGCAAGCAGTTAGTTTGGGGTCATTTTAAAGGAAATGGCTTCTTGGTTTGGGGCAATGTTTTAGAATGGTTAGTGATTAGAAAATAGGTATAAACCTAGGAACGGCTGCACATAAATAAAACATTTTCACCTCTCATTGGGGAAAAAAAAAAAGGTTTCCACCAAGAGCACAGGAGATTCCCCAAACAGGAAGAGAGACACCTTACTCAATAAACTGGTGATTTGGTGTTTATATGTCCTGGTCCAGTAATCTGCCATTCAGACAGCAGAGAGATCATGTAATTAGATTTATGAAAATTGCTTGGGCAAAGCAACCTTGAAACTTATTCCCTCTCTCCATGAATCAGTGTGTCCTTCAATGCATCAGCTGACCAGAAATTTGGTGCAAGCCCTATGCTGGACCCATACTCCCAAGTTGAGTTAGTTGCCTTTGATGGGAATTGAATACTGTCTTCAAGCCTCCTTGGTGGAAAAGACCTAACAAGGTCACATGGCTCACCCCTTTCCCCACTTACCCTCTTCCACCTAAACTATCGTCCACAGATGAGGTGAGGTTCTCTTTGCAGGGACCTCCAGGGAAGAGGAGTATCTGGCCTCCCCCCTGGGAAGCCCTCATCAAAATGTTTAGGGCCTGTGGAAGAGCTGCGGCAGAGGCCAGCTTATCAAGGTGGGATTTATTTACTTACTGTCCAAATCATTTCACATCAGATTGGCTTGTTGCTCTCTCAGCTCACGGGCTGGAGAGCGGAGGTGACAGATCACTCCATTGCTTACTTAACCAACCATAAACAGGACTTGAAAGAAGGGCGTTTGCTGCATGCAGCTCATCTTTGGAGAATCCGACATGCATCAAGTTGATGGCAAACTTCTGCTCATTATCTCAAAAGGTCTTTTCTACTTTTTTCCTTTTTCTGTTTCCAGAGGAAGGCATTTTCCTTAGAAAATTCACTAGTTTTACTCCAAAGAGAGCATTAGAATAATGTGGATCTAAGCCAGAAAGTGGTGTCCAGTACCAATGGCCTGGGGGCTGTTGAAGGTTTTCTGTCCCACCTACGGGGACTTAAGGGCAGGAGGCAGCTCCCCAGATTTTGTGGCACTTTTAGTTTATCAGTTTGCCAACACCCCTTGAACTTTAAAGGTGCCTTTGATTATCCACCATTTGGGGTGCAATAGCATTAAGTTGTAATGAAGTTAGAATGTCTAAATAAAGGTTGATCTCTATGATATATATACAGGAGTAACACATTCTGAATTTCATGGCATAATTTCAGTTTAAAGTATTTTGTTCTTCTTTGCACTGCCCTCCCCAACACCCTCTCTCTCCTCCAAATAAGGGAGTAAATAGGATATCGACTACTCATACCAAGCCAGGTGCCACACTTGGCGTTGGGCTTTTAGAAATGACATTATTTAATTAAATTATCATAAGAACCCTACGCGATTTGCTTATCATTACAGGTGGGGAAATGGAAACTAAGATGGGCTATGTCTTTTAGCTTGTTTAGCTACACTGACACGGTTAGTCCTGCTGTTGGGTTTCAAGCCCAGGTCTCGTGATGCCAAAATCCAGATGCCTTCTTTTGCTGCCGTCGTACCTGCCAGACCATGGGGACTGGTTAGTGGTCAGAGAGGTGAAGTCTGGTCACCAGAGGCACATGCAGGCATCAGAGGGGTGTGTGGGGGGGTGTCTGACATACAAGAAGCTAGAGGATTACAAGAAACAAAAATAAAGGTAAAATATGCTGAGAGAAATTACTGAGGGTATGACATTAAAATCTAGAGGAGAAGGTAAAATAAATAATATGGTCAAACAGGAAATAGAAGCCATTACCCAATATTTGATCTAGCAAGAATTCTCACTGGGACTCTTTTCCCATTGACAGGGTCTAGAAGTGAGGTCAAAGACACACGACAAGTAGCACCGAACAAGTAGCATATGTGCGCCACTTAACATCTTTCTAGAACCAACAAGTATTATCTTAATGTTATAACATCCACCTTTGGAGGATAATAAGCCCTTTTGGTTAAGAACAAATAGGCCAGCGCAGTATCCACGCTCACACCAGTGTCCACAGGTACGTGATGTCAGAAGCCACTCGCTTCCTTGGCTGGAGCCCAGTGGAGACTCCTGGGATGTCCTCTCCTACAGGCTCCCTGGGAGGCAAAGCAGATAGGTGCCTACCAGGCCCTCAGCTGCCCTGCTGTGGGACATTATATAGGATGCCACTTAACAGGTTGTAGAGACCTTCTTGGGGCCCTGGGGACCATGCCATTTCTTCTACATCCTCATGTCTGGGGTGATGCAAAGAGTGCAAATTATTCCACAGTCTGAAGAATCCACAGCAAGTGGGGGGCTGTGGGAATTAGATGCCTGAGGCAGAGTATGATCTCATCAGCTATTAGCCTTCTCTCACCTTAGTAAAGGTCATCAATGTCTTCTCAGACCTGGAAATTTTGAACGAAAAATGTCTCCTTGTTCGTCCGCTTCCAACCGGGTACAAAGGACGGTGCAAACAGTTCGGCGGCTCCTCAGCTAAACATAGAATTACCATATGACCCACCAACTCCACTCCTAGGTCTCCACCAAAGGAATTGAAAAACAGGTGTTCCGACAAAGCTTGCACACATTCACAGCAGCATTATTCACAATAGCCAAAAGGTAGAAACAACCCAAATGTTCATCAGCTGATGAATGAATACACAAAATGTGGTCTATCCATATAATGGAATAGTATTCAGCCGTAAAACAGAATGAAGTACATGCTTTGCCATGGATGAACCTTGACAATATTGCAATAGGTGAAAGGGAAGGACACAAAAGGTCACAGATTGTATGATTCCATTGATGTGAATTGTCCCAGAAGAGCCAAATCCATAGCGATGGAAAGTAGATTAGTGATGGTCAGGATTGGGGGGAGAGAGAGGAAAGTGGTGAATGGCTGCGTAATGGGCACGAGGCTTCCTTTTGGGGTTATGAGAGCGCTCTGTGCCCAGGTAGTAGTGATGGTTGCACAACATTATGAGTGTACTAAATGCCACTGAATCGTACACTTTAAAATGGTTAAAATGATAAATTTCATGTCATGTGAATTTTACCATGTTATTTGTTAAAGAAGACATAGAAATGAACCTCTATAATACTCCAGTGTCATGTTGGCGAATGCTGTGTTTGTTTTTTTATTGAAGTATAGTTGATTTACAATGTTGTGTTACTTTCAGGTGTACAGCAAAATGAATCTGTTATACGTGTATGTATATCTATTCTTTTTCAGATTCTTTTCCCATATAGCTTATTACAGAGTATTGAGTAGAGTTCCCTATGCTGTACAGGAGGTCCTTGTTGTTTGTCTCTTTTATATATAGTCACGTGTATATGTTAATCCCAACCTCCTAATTTATCCCTCCCTCCCCCCCACTTTCCCCTTTGGTAACCATACATTTGTTTTCCATGTCTGTGAGTCTATTTCTGTTTTGTAAATAAGTTCATTTGTCTCATTTTTTTATATTTCACATATAAGTGTTATCATAAGCTATTTGTCTTTCTCTGTCCGAATGCTGTTTTCTAAATCTGGCCTGAGCCTTCTCCTCGGATGATAAGATGGAAAGATGTCTTGCCTCACGGCTCCGCCAGGTACCAGCTCCGGGCAGGATCCCCACTCCCCAGGCCCCCGGGACACACAGCCTGTGCGTATGCGCCTCCCCACCAGTAGGGTCTCCACGCCGCTAGACAAAGACCCTTTCTTTTCCCGTGGTCAGGAGCAGCGGAGGGGGCACAGTGGAGGCATAAACATGGGAAGGAAGGCAGGCCGCCTGAAAGCTTCCAAAAGCCCCTTTCTGACAAGTGAAAAATGTTGGTGACTTTAAGTCACAGGCCAGGCTTTTAACAACCCTCGGCATATTTATTTAACCCAGTAAATACGTTTATTAGCAAGGCCGCCTCCTTTGTAGAGCAGGTAATGGATTCCCCATATGTTTCTGCTTTGCAGACCCGGGCAGGGCGGCCGACACCTAGCCAGCCTCCTCCAGCCTCCGAGGCGGAGGCCGGGTGTGTTGCCGCTTTACTGCCTGGCCCGGCCGCGTGTGTAATTACACTCACTCCCAGAGAGAAGGAAACCCCGGGCTGTGGCCTTAACTAGCCCCACGTTGCACGACCCAAGGGCATGTCTCGCAGGAGGGACGAGAGAGGTAATAAAGCTTTCACGTTATTAACTTTTTCCTTCTGAAACGAAGCCTGAAAAATGCCATCGCACCGCATTAAAGGGCTTACGTGAGAGCGGCCACCGCCTAATGAGGGGCTGGGATCCGGGGCCACGTGCGAGGGCTCGGAGGGCCGCTTGGAATGGAACCTTGATGTCGTGCCAGCCCGGGGGGCACCGGTGCGAGGCGGGGCGGGGGTCGGGCTGAGGTTTGCACCTGACTTGCGGGGCGCGGGCCCAGACGGGCGGGGTGCCACCCAGGGCAGGCGGAGCTGAGCCTTCACCTCTCTGCCCCGGGAGCGGGTGTCAGGTCTGAACAAGAATCGCTGCTTCCCTGGAAGACCTTCGGACGCCGTGCGGGAGGTGACATGGCAGCAGGCCGGTGTGATCAGAGCGACGGGTGTCAGAACAGGTGTGGAAAGCCCTGAGGCCGAAGGCGTGATGGGCTGTGTCGGGGCCGAGGCCCCCCAGGGAGCACGATGTGGCCGCGGGGACCTCCAGGGTGAACTGCGGTGTCACCAGAGAAGCCCCCTGCAGTCTTTTTCCCAGATCCCAGCCATCTCACCCACGGGCCAATGAAAGGATTCTTAACTGTTTTAATTTGTTTTGATGGTTTGACAGGGGGTGATATTTCCTCCCTGGGCGTTCCAGTGAAGTCCAGTGGTCACAAGAATCTGTTATGGGGCAGCGGAAAGATATCACCAGGAGCGATGACAGCCAGGTTTGGCGCTGAGAGCTTGTCTTGCAAGTCTGGTGACCCTGGGTGGGCCCCTCTGCTCTCAGGCTCTCCGGCTCTGACTGGTTGACTCTGAGCTGCCCCGTCCACACTGTGAGGCTGTGCACG
Organism: Balaenoptera borealis; assembly: GCF_965194805.1. Classification (NCBI taxonomy): domain Eukaryota; kingdom Metazoa; phylum Chordata; class Mammalia; order Artiodactyla; family Balaenopteridae; genus Balaenoptera; species Balaenoptera borealis. Next base: position 80,580,304 of record NC_138871.1, on the reverse strand, counting down.
TGGGGATGGGGGCTGGAAGGTGGGGGGGAGCCTGGCAGAAGTCAGCAGAGTGAGAGCCTTTCCTCCCCAGCCTCTCCCACATCCTCCCACTGACCTAAGGACTCAGCCATCCTTCGGTAAGAAGAAAAGCAGGCAAAGCTCTGGGTTTGGAAGATGGAGAAGAGCTTGTCTAGACCCTAGAATTTGTCTCCTGGTGCAGAACCTCCCTCTGGTCCTCTGATCTATTGGACGATTTTGCAGGCAGCTCACCAGGTGAGGTCCAGGGAGACTTCTCCAGCCCTACTCCCTGGAAATCTGTGTCTCCTCTCTGAGAGCTCCTGGGGACAGGGGGCAGCCTTTCTGTCTTCTTGCCCACCCTAGTACTGAGTTCATGTTCCCACCAAAAATAGACCCTGATCTAGAACTGCTGGGTCCAGTTGCACAGGTTGGGAACTGACCAATTCCTGGAGGGTGCAGGGATTCATATAGACTATGCTGCCTATGTGATGGAGTCACCCTAGAGTCGGGGACACTGAGGCCCAGGGGGGCTTGACTCAATAGGTATTTAATTTACCTTTGCAATTAATAAAGCACTTTTGTATGCCTTATCTTATTCAACTCTCTTTGTGGGAGCAGGCAGACATTAAGAATTCCATTTATGGGTCAAGTGAGGACCACACAGGGGAAGACACTGGTCCAGTGGCACATAGCCAGGCATGGGAGTGGCAGGAACAGGGCCTGAGTCTCCAGATACCTCGTCGAGTGCTCTGGTCACAAGACCATGGGCTTCCCATGAGGCCAATCTGCTCACTGTCTCTCCTTTGCAGGTGAAGGGTCTTCAGGCATCTCTGTATCATCCATGCCTGGGTATCCCTGGGAGACAGCTGCTCTGATAAACCTCCAGAGGTAATTCTGGGTTCAAATTCCAACTCTGCTAGCTGACAGCAAGTTACTTAACTCCATTCATTCATTCATCATTCATTCCGTAAGTATCTACTGGGTGCCTGCTGTGTGCCAGGCATGAATCTAGGCACTGGGGATACCGTAGTAAACCACACATCCACAAATCCCTGCAGTCAATGCTCCACAGCTGGCCCTACAGGCTTGTCCTGCGTCTGCCCATCCTCCTTGTGGTCTGCAGGCGCAGCCACACAGCGACCTCTCCCCAGGGAGCAGAGGAGGAGGTCAGATTCTCTCCCTGGGCAGCCTCAGCCCTTGGGAGCAGGCAAGGGAGGCGTGGGAAAACTACCCATTCATCCCTGTGCTTATATTTCCTTGTCTGGGGCGGCTGAGCATTGTCATGCTTGAGCTGGTGATAATATATTCTGCTGCGAAGTGCTCGTAACATCCGTGCTTGTCTTGGTGAATGATTTTCCCTGATACGCAGAGCATTTCCTATGCCATTCACCGAGCGTTGTTTATTTATAGGGTCACTGAAGGAAGGGAGATGCCCGTTTCCTCATATGTGAAATGGGGGTGGGGCAGGCTTCGGAAGAGTGCTTCATCCATAGAGAGATTATAATCATGCTATTAAAATGTCTGTGAATGACCTCAAACAGTGCTCAGTGCCTAGGAGGCAATAAGAAGAAAATGCTACCAATTTGCATGTTTGTTATTACTGGAGGCACCGAATTCCAGGCATGGAAGGAACGTGTCTTTGCTTGCAAAAGATTCCATGCCTGCCAAGCTTGCTCCCATCATTTTTTCAGAGGGGGACTTTGCAGGTAAGATCTGGAATAGAGAGGCTTGGTGGTCTTAAGATAAACCACCTCCTCTACAAGGCAAAGGCACAGCAAAAACTCCAGGCCTCATTAGTTTAAAACAGTCCCCGCCTCTTCCAGGAAGCTTTTCTACATTCGAAAGGGAGAAATGGGAAAAGGCACGCTGAGGCTTCCGGGCTGGAATTCTCTGAGGCAGCAGCTGTTTGCATGTTTGTCCATCAAAGGCTGCATGTCGGGACAGTTGAGGGTTGGGAGATGAAAAGAACTTGTGGGTAGCAGGGAATCAGCGAACGCACAGAATGGCTTCTGAGAAGCATGCTTGAGAAGAAAAATGTTACAGGCGAATGCGAAGGATGACTTTTCCCTCCAAAAATTCCACTCATGCTGAGAATCGATCTGAATCACTTAGAAGCAGGAGAAGGTGATGCTTCTGGAAACATTAAAGGGGTTTTTGTTTTCACTCTCAAGAACACCAGGGAATGATTACAACTTCCTGTCACGTCTTAGCGACAATGAATATTTATTGATTGTTATCCTCACTTTATAGTTGAGGTGACTGAGGCTCGTCATGTTTCAGTATGAGGACCATGGAGTCAAACCACTTGGGTTCAAACCCCAGCTCTACCACTGTTAACTACAGGTGATTTTGGGAAAGTTATTTATTCTCTGTGCATCAGTTTCCCCATCTGTAAAATGGGGATAATAAATCATACGGGGGTGTCGTAGAGGCTTAGAACAGTGTCTGGCACAGAGTCAGCACTAGGTAGATGTGACTGATGATGAGGATGATGGTGATGAGGACGGTCATGGTGGTGATGGTGATACTCAAGGCCTCATGGCTGGAAAAAAGTGGAGTCAGGTTTTGAACTTGAGACTGCCGGCTTATGTTGTTTCCACGCCCCCACACTGTCCTACACTTTAGCAAAGGGCGCTGGAGAATATGAAGCAGAAATAGCTCAAACTAAATTGAAACCAAAATGTTAAAAAGCAATTTGCTTTACCCCTTGCGTTTCAGGGGAGCTACATCAGCCCATCAGCAGGAAGGTTGGTGGCAGTGGCCCTGGATCGGGGCCTGAGGCTCTGCATACTTCATTTGAAATTAAAAAAAAAAAAGAAAACATAAGATCTGAAAAGCCCCACAACAGCTTCTCAGCTCACAGAACCCTCTACTAAGGTGAATGTTTTTTGTATTTTTCTTTTGGGGGGTAGTTTTCTCAACTGCCTTTCCTACCTCTTTGCTCTGCTCCGTCTGTTCCCCGTCCCTGTAAGTCCTCTATCTCTGAGTCCATCCTTCAAGATCCAGCTCAAGCCCCACCTCCTCCAGGAAGCCTTCCCTGACCACCTGGTCCACAGGGATGGCCTCCTCCACTGTATCTGGGTGCCCACTTGGCCAGGAGCACACGCTCTGTGTGAAGTGGGACTCCTTTGCACGTGTGCATTAAGTCCTTTCCTGGAAACTCTACCCAGGACTGGAGACCTGCCCCATATCCCCTTGTATTTTTTATTGTATTTTGTTTTGACTATGGGTGATCCTTATTTAATTTTGATAAATCCACATCTCCATATGCTCCTTGAGGCCTGGGGCCTTGAAACCTACCTTCTATTCTCACCGTTGTAGGTGACAGCATCTTATCACAGTGCCCAGATCAGGGAGACACATTCAATCATTCAGTCTTCCGATGACCAAACAAGCAGGGGCTCAAGACCTACCTCGTGCAGTCTCTAGGGGAACAGAGATGAGGGAGCCAGTTTCGTTGGGGCAGGTGGTGCATGGGAGGAGAGTCAGCTCTAACACAAATAATTTCAACATGCTAAGTCGCGGGGCAGAGGTAGGTGTTCTGGAGCAGCAAATTCTGGCCAGGATATGTGAAAGTTGGTGTGAATTTGTTGTCAGAAAAGTAGGGAAGGATGCTTCAGGTAAAGGAACAGCTGGTGCAAGTGTATTTTGGCCTTTCAGGAGCCTAATAGGATTAGGCGATGATAAACTGGAGGATGTGCTTGGACAAAGAACGGGCAAGAAGGCCTCAAAGGATTTGGTCAAATAACTCTAGGTGTTGGACTGGGTTTCAGGATTTTCAGCAGGGTGTGTAGTAAGACGTGTGTTTTAGAACATAGGTTAGAGGCTGCTTCCACCGTTAATCTGATTTGATAAGTGCAGAAGCCTCTGCTGACAGCCAATATCTGAACGTGAGTGAGTAGCAGGCTGATGAAAAGCTCCCTAGGCGGTGACAAAAGCATATGATGCGGACGCAGCTTGATTCGAAATGGCTATCTGTGTCCTGTTCTGGGAGCGAGACCCCATTTTGTGCCCCTCCGTCCTCCCAGGAAGCTGTCAGTCCTGGCGTAAGCTCCACCTCTGGTACTTTTGTGCTTGCAAACCCCTGATTTCGTCCACCACAGGCGGCTCACAGCTTTCAGCAGAGGATTACTTAGAAAAATAAGTTAATGACTATCCTCGGATCAGGCGAGGTTTGCTGGAAGAAGCAGGCATGCCCAGAATTCGTTTCCCTCGAGTCTGATGGGGGTGGGTTGAGAACAGGCGTTGCAAATTCCCGTCTAGGAAGAAAAGAAAGAATTCTTCACCCAGCCAAAGCAGCATCATTCGGAGTAACGCGTGGGGACAGGGCATCGTTTAAAAATATAAAAGCAGCTGTGAGCATCTTCTGAGCGTGGCAGGGTATCTGGGTGGCAGACCCCCCTGTGGAAATGAGGATGGGCTGTCGGCTGTGTTGTTCTTGGGGTTAACTGATCCGGGGCCCCGTAGGAAACGGCTGGGGCTCCAGTGTGGAGGTGGAATGGGGAGACCGGGATGGGGCGGGGAGGGGAGGTGGGGAGTAGGGAAGGGACAGAGGGAGGGCAGAGGACAGGCTTGCTGGCTCTTTTTAGTCAACACCAGAGACCACCAACGGACCCCAGCTCTGGCTGGCTTCCTGCTCCTCGCCCCAGGCCAGCCCATCTGATGCTCTTCTAAGGACTTTGAAGGCGTCTATGCTCATTTATTCACTCAACACACACTTGATGTCCCGAACTGCCCACAGGGCTAACAGGAGAATAGAATGACACAAACCTCTTTGCCAAATGCTCTCTCTGAAACCTGCAAAGTCTGTTAGGGACACCAATTGCTATGAAAAAAATATATAGAAAGAAACACAAGTCGAGGTGGTATGTTGCTGACTTATAGCCTGTCCCTGTCCTGGAAAAGCCCCAGGACGTCAAGGCGACTGAATCAGCTGGTGTTCTGGGACCAACCAGGAGTGACGACCCAGGACAGGCACGTGTGGGAGGAGGAAGACAAGGATGGGAAAACGACCACACCCTGCTTGCCCTGAGCCGGCCTTCACACGCATTGTTCCTCACCTTTAAATAACCCAGGTGATTGCTGCTCTATGTAGGTGGTGGGACAAGATATCAGATCCCACCCCACTTGTGGAGACTACTTTGCAAATGTCAGGGTTATTTTTTACTTGTAATAGAAGAAAATTGAGGCTCAGAGAGATTAATTTCCTAAGTCATAGCTAGTAAGTGGCAGAGTTGAGACTCGAGCCCTCTGGCCTGACTCTGGCCCACGTTTCTCTCCACTGTTCCATGAAAAAAGGGCTGCCTGGATTGAGCCAGAAGGTAAGCTTAGGGGTGCAGGGGAGATAAAGCTGGGGGCGCCCCGGGGCAGCCGGAAGTCTGGCCCGGAAGGCCTGCAGAAGACTTTGCTGGGGATGCGGCAGGAATGGGGATTTCCAGGCCCCACTGGAAAGGAAGATCTTGACCAAAGTGTGGGTTCCGGCAGTCCCCTGAGTCTCATGAGGCCCCGTGTCCTTCCTCCCTGGCCCGGCCGGAGACTCTGGCTCTGAAACCGGAAGTTCCTGAGGGGTAACAGTCAGGAATCGTCTGCCGAGAGTTGTATACAGAGAGAGGAAAACAGAGGTAGAGCTGGACATGGTGTAAACAGATGACTTAATGCTTTCCCTGGTCTTCTCCTCAGGGCTGGCTCACCCGGCTGCCTGGTGGGAGGCCTCAGTCCTGGAGAAGAACCGCTGAGATGTTGCCTCTCCTGCTGGAGATCTGGTTCTGAGGTTCTCCTGCATCCCCGCCCCCGTCTAGGCTCCCTGGAATTGGGGCCGAGTTCACTGGGGCTGCCTCTCACTGACCCTCACCTACATCCCCCATCCCCCCTGCAGCTCTGTCGCCAGCTGCTTGACAGGTAACATGGAGGCCACCAGCGGGGCCCGGCTTCTCAACCGCCTCTGTACCTTTTCACCTATTTCGCCGCAGATCCGTGCTTTCAGATCTAGCACGTGGATCTGAGCACGCCCTGATCAACCTGGGATCTCTCTGTGGCTGCGGCTCCAGGGTACAACCTCGGCCCCATTTTCTACGGTAAAGAGCCTCCTTGCCTGGGTCCCCCTAGAGCCCGCGTTATCGTCCAGCACCTCCCACGGACGTACGTAATCTTCGGTGATAAATATTTTTTACCTACTGTTACTCTTTTGAAAGTTTTTGGGAAGTGGAAAATGAGGATGCGGGAGGGCATCACAGGAAACCTGTGTCAGAGATGGTAGCTTCCCTGATCGTGAAGGGCCTTTTGTGCCACGTGAAGGAAGTTTGGAAGTGCTTCTATAGGCAATGGGGAACCATCAAAGGCTTCGGAGCCAGGAAAAAAGTGCAGAGAGATAAGTAATAAGCGTATCAATGGTTTATTTCACTGATGATTATAACAGAGTGCTAGGAAACAGATCTTTAAACACCTCCCTCTGAACTTACACCAGTAAAGCTATTCTTGTGGCCTCTTTCTTGCAGGGAGGATTTGGGGTGGCCTTCTCCGAGCAATGTACTTGAACGTGCACTGTGGTGACTGTCCCAGGACTCTGCAGTGTGTTCCGTCGTGTCCAGGGCATCGGGAGAAATTGTCAGAACCGCCACCAACATTATTCCCCGGGGAGGCAGAATAAGCAAAACAGACAAGGGTCCAATTCTGACTCTGCTGTTTGCTGGAGGTGACCTTGGGAAATCCCGGCGTCTCCCTGAGCCTCAGTGTCTGCGTTTATAAAGTGGGAATGCTGACGCCTGCCCCACAGAGAGTACACGAGATGCTGTATATGAAGCAGTTGGAATATAGCAGGAGCCAGTAGGAGCTACTTGCCATCAATCCCCATTCCAAAGTGACAGCTGGAGGCTGGGAGAAAAGCCATACACACAACATCAAAAAAAAAATTCCTTGAGGGAAAAAAAAAAAAAAGAGAGAGAAGAGACAGGAGCATTGGAGAGGAAGAAAGGAATTAGTGCTGTCAACAGCAGGTCAGTTTGTCTTAAAACCTTTCAAATTGTGGAAAGAACTGAGAAATGTATTTCCTGGGGCAGGAGGCAGGGGGCTGAGGGGGCCTTGTGCCGACTGCCTGCACGGGCAGCTGAGAGAACATTCCAGAGGGAGGGGAGCCTGGTGTTTGGGAAGCCTTGACAAAGAGGTGAGCCAGTGGCCACAGGCTGCAGCCCTACTGCGAGCAGGCAGGGTGAGCCCAGGAAACGGGGGCAGAGGAGGCGAGAGAGACATGATGCAGCGTGGATGAACCTTGAACACACTACGCTCCGTGAAAGAGGCCAGACGCCAGAGAAAACATAGCGTGGGACTCCACTGATAGGAAATGTCCAGAAGAGGCGATTCCACAGAGACAGAAAGTAGATTAGTGGTAGCCTAGGTGAGGGGGTTTGGAGAGAGATGGGGAGTGACTGCTAATGTGTGTGGGGTTTGTCTGGGGGGTGATGATCGAAATTGATTGCAGGGATGTTTGCATAACTCTGCGAATATACTAAAAACCACTGAGTCATGTATTTTAAGTGGGTGGATTGTATCATATGTGCATCACATCTCAACAAAACTGTTATAAAAAAAAAAATAAGGAAAGAGACTCACGGGAAAGACACACACCACTTTATGTATTTGTCTTAGAGACACAGCAGGTTCAAGGAAAAAAGCTCCAGGAGATTGTCAAGCCCAACTGTCCACTTTCCAGAACAGACGGCTGAGCCCCAGACATGCTGGGTGACTTGCTCGTGGCCCCAAAGCAGAGGGAAGGGCAGGACTACATGCTAGCCCTCCTGTGTGCCGGGCCCTCCTGTGTCGGTGCTTTACACAGTCACCTACGCGACAGAATAGTTCAAGCCACACCACCCTGCACAGCGTTCGTCACGCGAGAAATGACCTTAAAATGCAGGTGGACTCTTTTGGTTTAAACCTCCATATCTCCCAAGAGAGTTTTGGCTGTAGTACAGTAAAAAAAACCCTAAAGCCCATCTTAGGCTTCTTCCTCCTAAACTCTCTAGAATAGATGGGTGTTAGGGCCAAGGTCCAGTGGTGATGGAGCCAGAACGAAAGGCCCCTGGGCTGAGGCGAAGAGGCCTGGCTGTGTAATTTGGGGCATGACATCTAAATGGGCCTTCAGAGATACCTCGGCCGAATCTACTTCGAAATATGTGGTGTGTGAAGCCCAGAGGGGGGAGGCGGTTTCCCAGGGTCACACAGCAAGTCAGCAATGGTGGAGCTGAGTTAAGAACCAGGCCTTTGGACCCTCTATCCAGTGCTCTTTCCATGGCACCCTGTGGCCGTCTTCAGGCCCAAAGGGGACAGGGAAGGAGGGCGGGGGCTGCTGGCTGTGCTGGGAAGGGGGAGGGGCTCCAAACACCCCAGGCCGGGGAGCCAGAGGCCCCATGCTCCTGGGAAGTGCAGTCCGTGGGAGACAGAGGAAGAGCTCTAGGGGGGAAACGGATGGAGAGGAGAGGAGTCCAAGAGGCTGGGTCCCTCTGACCTCTCCGGTTCCTAAAGCATGTTCCCGCCTTTGGGACCAGGGAAGGGAGGCTGCCGATAAAAACCAAGCAGCGGGCTTCCCTGGTGGCGCAGTGGTTGAGAGTCCGCCTGCCAATGCAGGGGACACGGGTTCGAGCCCTGGTCTGGGAAGATCCCACATGCCGCGGAGCAACTGGGCCCATGAGCCACAATTGCTGAGCCTGCGCGTCTGGAGCCTGTGCTCCTCAACAAGAGAGGCCGCGATAGTGAGAGGCCCGTGCACCGCGATGAAGAGTGGCCCCCGCTTGCCACAACTGGAGAAAGCCCTCGCACAGAAACGAAGACCCAACACACCCAAAAATAAATAAAGAAATAAATTAAAAAAACAAAACAAAACAAAACCAAGCAGCACATCACCTTAGACCTGCACGGGAGGTGACTGCCAATGCTTCTGGATGGTTCTGCTCAACTTTCCCACCTGAGAGAAGGAAAGGGGGGGGGGTGCCGTCCCACGACCAGGAATGGCTTGGGGTTAGGTCGGCTCTGACCTGGGTCCTAGTCTTCGTCCTGCTTCTGACTCACCGGGACACCTTAGGCAAGTTCTCGCTCTTCACTGGGCCCTGGTCTTATCAGGGGTAAAATGAGAGTAAGGCTCATGCCCCTTTTTCTGAGCACTGAGGGTGAGCTGAGACCATGTCTGTGAAATCTGTGCACTGTTCTGTTGTGACTTTATGACAGGGTTTGCTGCATGTGGGTTGTGCCCTGGCTGCAAAAACACATTTCTGACACCACGGAGGTTTCTGTGCCAGGTCCCCGTGCTTGAAACAAGGTCCTCATGGGGGAGGGGAGAGCATCTCTCTGGAGGGAGAATGTAAGTTCAGCCACCTGGGAGTGGGATCTGGGCCCCCATTCACGATGGCAGCCCACCTCTCCTGAGGGCCTGGCCCCATCAGGCCCCTAGAGGGGTCAGGAAGACGCACAGCAGGGAAGAGGGAAGGCAACTAACCTTATCCATCATTTAGCCCTCATATTCTCCATAGCCATGATGACTCCCACTCTAAATTCTACATAAACCTGTATTCTCAAAATTAGAATGCCAAGGCTCAGAGAGGTTAAATGATGTGTCCAAGGTCACTGGGCCAGTAGGGAGGGGCCGGGATAAAAACCTACATCTGTCCAAGCCTGAATCCCACCGCCTTTCTGCCCAGAGCATGGGGTACTGGAAGTGCTGTTCGCCCACAGTCTGATTTTGTTCAGGGCTGGCTGTGAGCCAGGCCTCCGAGTTTACTGAAATGTTCTGAGAGTTGCTGGGGGAAATGGAGCTTTGAACTTGCCTAATATAACACGGGCTGGTTCTCAGGATCATAAACATGTTTCTGAACCTAATTAAAGAGTCTCGTGAAAAGAGGGAGAGCAGAGCTGAGACATGACGGTCCGTCTAAAATCTCCCCGTGGGCCAGAACGGGAGCTTTGCTTTTTCCCAGACTTGGGGAGAACCAGCCCGCTCCGGGGCCAGAGAGTTAAGAGGCTTTAGAAAGAAGAAAAGGCTCTTTTACAGTCCTGGCTGGGGACCTGGGCTGTACCGGGGAGGGGATGTAGGAGGCGTAATTGGGGCTTGTAAAACATTTCCAGACGAAATCACTTAATGTGTTTTGGAGAGTAAAAGGTAACAGTCCGCATAATCCGTAAATTTGGGCAGTTTTCTGCAGAGTCCACAGAGCCGTATCGGGGGACCCGAAGGATGGCTGGACCAGTGATCAGTGTGCAGTGAAGGCTGCAGGTGGTCTTTATTCTGAGCGTGGGACCCCTGAGCACCCAGACACTGCTCCCTTGCTGTGTGACCTTGGGCGGGTCACTTAAGCCTCTGAACCTCGGTTTCCTTGTGTGGAAAGTGGGGATAAAATGATACCAACCTCATAGGCTTGTTGAGAGGCTTAAAGGTGGGACTATATGCTAAATGGTTAAAACAGTGCCTGGCACACAGGAAGTACTCGTATAAATGTTTGCTGTCATTATTCTGCTGCCTTGGGAATGGGCTACGACCCGGCTAGGGCAGCGCTGTGGTTCCTGCGGAATAGTCCACGCCTGTGAGAGTTTCTAGAGCTGGAGCCATCGTGTCTTGAGCTCTTCCTCCCATTTCTGTCCTGCTGTCCTTTCTGCCAGTATTGATCGCTCCCATCAATTTCCAACAGCCCCCTGGGACTGATTGCTTCATAGAGCCAACCCTTTCCTCTGACGATGCCCTGTCCCTCTCAGCATAACATTGAAACCTCGGGGCCCTTTACCCTGAGTTTACTTTCTGCCTTACCTCCAGCCCTGTCCCCCTGTGGCGGTCGCAATGTGCCCAATGTTTCCAGTTTCCCCTCCTTCTGGGCAAATGATAAATATTGCACTTCCTGGCTCGCTTGTGGTTGGTTGGGGGCAAACGACTCGTTTTGGCCAATGAATTGTGAGCAGAGGTACCTATGGGCTGGAGTGCTTTGTCCTTCTGCCATGACAACTGGGGGAATGTTCTAAACCAGGCGTCAACAAACTTTTTCTGTAAATACATTCAGGTTTCTGGGCTATATGATCTCTGTGGCACTTCTCAACTCTACCATTGCCATGTGAAAGAAATCACAGGTAATCCACAAGTGAACGAGCATGACTGTGTTGCAATAAAACTTTATTTATAAAAACAAGCAGCAGGTTGGGTTGGCTCATGGACCATAGTCTGCAAACCCCTGTCCTAGACCAGGTTGTCCAGTAGAACCTGCTGCAGTGATGGAAATGTTCTATAATATCTAGGCCGTCCAATATGGTGGCCACTAGCCACTTGTGTCCATTGAAAATTACAGAGCCTGAGGTGGTTACTCCTACTAGAGTGGACGGGCAATTCTAGGCAGTGGCTCTTCTTTCAGTGAAGGTCCTGGAGTGAAGATGACATGGAGGGCCCCAGCAGACCAGGATGGACATGTAGCCTGTCCAAAAATTCTTGATCTTATAAACAACTGAGATTTGGGGGATTTTGTCACTGCAGCATAAAGTAATCATTCCTAAGCAATATACCCCTCACTCTCACCCCTGTACCTATCATACATATTTTATCTGCTTTCATGTAAGCATCCCATGCACATCCAGGCTTCCAGGCCTTGGCTCATACTGTTTACTCTGCCTGGGATACCCTCAACTGTCCCTTATTTCACTGGCATATGCTGCCTCGGTGTTTAAAGTTCAGCTCAGATGTTACCTTCTCTTGGTGGTTTTCCGATAGCCCTCCATACCATCTCCATGCAATAAGAATCACCTGCAGTTTTCTTAGGACTCTTTGCAAGTATAATGCAAATATAATGTTGTTGTAACTTATCTTGTGTTTTCCACTAGACTGTGAGCTTTTGGAAGAGCCCTCATCAGATCATTCTTCAACATCTTCATTGTGACCTGCATAAATTCTGTTCAGCTGAATTTAATATACATCAAACCTAGCCCATGGTGACCTTTCAGGTCCTTAGTGACTTTCTCTGGCCCTGGGTTCAGCTTTGGACCATTTCCCCCATCTTCTTCTCATTCTTCTGGCCACAGTGAGACATCTCAGACTCTACAATTCAGCAATGGTGATGGTAGAGGATGAGGAGAAAGGGAGGAAAAGAGACACATATTAGTCTTATCTGGTAGTAGTATAAAAATATCAATTTGATATTTTACAAAACATTGAATCTATAGTAAAGAGCAATTGTGACTACAAACACAGACATAGCCCTGCTAATGGCTTGCAGAGCTGTTCGTAAGATCTCAGAGTTGGTGTACCACCAAGCTGGGACATGTCTCTGGGAGGCTATGTTTTTCAAGGCCTTACTCTTAAAAATTTCTTCTCAGCGGGGTATCGCTTGTCAAAAATACATTTATTCTTTCAATCATTTTCATTCTATCTGACAAAAGATGTTAGTGTTTTGGTTTTCTGTACAAATATGGAAACATCACCATCACTACCCCTTGCATTTATGCATCTCTTTGCTGTTAACAAAACACTTGCCACCCGTGTCACTGTGAGCCTCCCAGTAGGCTAGGGAAGAAATCAGGGCAGTATTTACCAACTGCATTTTACTCATGGAGAAACTACAGCCCAGAGCAGGGAGGTCATTTACCCCCCGGCGCAGCAGCTGGGGTCAAAATGGGAGCTTGGACTCCAAGCTCTTAGACCAGGAGTCTCAGCCCTCAGACACATTCCAGTCCGATGGCCACTATGACCCTGTGCCCCACTCATCAGGACTGCCATTATCCCAGTGCTGGGAGGTTGGGGCAGACCTGCAGGGCCCTTGCCTAACCCTGAAGTCATAGGAATTCCATATCCTACCCCTCTGGGAGAACTTTAGCCAGAGAAATTTAGGTTTTCCTTATTACTTTTTGAAAAACGTGGCTTGATTCATTAGGAGTCTGATACCTAGAAGTAATCAAATTATTTAAAATGAGTTTGAGAATTTTTGGAGAAATACTGCAAGGGGGGTAATAGACCTAAACTTCTTTCAGTACCAGGAAGACATGTTTTAGGAAACTCTGCCTATCCAAGGGGTCATTCTTAGTCTCCATTAAGTTTTATTCTACCTAAAGTAGCAAAAAAAAAAGAGAAAAGTGTTGCTGCAGATTCTCTTAGAGGTAAATTATTCTCCTCATGGGGGCCTCACCTGGTGGTGATGGGGAAGATGCCAGGGGCTACCTCTCTTCCCAGCTGGCTGTCTTTCCCATTACTCTTTTTTTTTTAAATAATTTTATTTATTTATTTATTTATTTATGGCTGTGTTGGGCCTTCGTTTCTCTGTGAGGGCTTTCTCTAGTTGTGGCAAGCGGGGGCCACTCTTCATCGCGGTGCGCGGGCCTCTCACTGTCGCGGCGTCTCTTGTTGCAGAGCACAGGCTCCAGACGCGCAGGCTCAGTAGTTGTGGCTCACGGGCCCAGTTGCTCCGCGGCATGTGGGATCTTCCCAGACCAGGGCTCGAACCCGTGTCCCCTGCATTGGCAGGCACGTTCTCAACCACTGCGCCACCAGGGAAGCCCCAACACTTCTATTTTTAATACTCTGATTTCCTGAGATTACTTGTCAGTGTACCAAAAACTAAGAGACCACTTGTCTACATTATGATCTTTGAATGAAATCATTTGAACATGAAGTATATTAGATCTGATTCCTTAGGGTTTATGAAATAGTCTTAGCAAAAGAAAGAAAAAAATAGAGCTAATGAAGATTTTTATATGAAAAGTGCAAAGAATAGCAAATATTTGTCTTCTACCTAACTCTGTCAAATCCAAATATTTTTCTATACTTGTTTCATGTTTAAAAAGAAGTAGAATATTGTAGACATAACTGAAGCCCCCTGGGGACCTGCAAGAGAAGATTTTTGCTTGTTTAATGTCTATGTTTTGGGCAGATCTCACCATGGGCGGCTCAACTCTGTGCCATGTGGCATCACCTGGGGTGACTCAACTGCACCTGGAGAATTCATCTCAAGACGACTCGTTCACATGCTGGCCAGCGGGTGCTGAGGGTTGCTTCCTGGGCCTCTCCGTGGGGCAGATTGGGCTTCCTCACATCATGGTGGCTGGGTTTCAAGAACAAGCATCCCCAAAGACTGCGGTTGGAAGCTACCAGTTTCTCTTGGTCAAGCAGTCACAGAGCAATACTCAGGAGCAGGAACACAGGTCCCAAAGTCACACTGTAAGAAGAGCACAGGGGATGGAATCTCTTGTTGTGACCATCTTCGGGAAATACAATCTCCCACAATACTCTTGCTCTTAGAGGTTTGGATTGTTATTTAAAGGCACTGGGGAGCTGTGACTAGATCAATCCCCCATGTAATCATTATGTTCATGATTCCTGAATGTTTTTGTGCCCCAGAAATGAAGCTGACTTAACCCCGGATCAATTTCAGAGGATGCATAGGGCCACAGAGCTGACTGGCCATAGTTTCAAAAATAACTTCATTTCAGATAGGCTGACCCAGCTTTCTGTCAACTCTACAAATATTGTACATTATATTATCTGTAGGCATGTGTACCTATGTGAAGTTGAACCCCTCAGCTGGAACACTCCCTGTCTCCCACGATCCCATTCATTACTTTGTCCTCTTAAGTCCCTCTGATACCCAGTTCCCTGTCTACCTGCTGGGTGTGTCTCCCCCAAAACTCCCAGCTTCACTCTTGTTTATTTCCCCTCCGAGAGAGGCAGGTGCAGCTGAGCAGTTAAGACTACACCCTCTGAGGCTGGACTCCTTGAGGTTAACTCCTGGTTTTACTGCTTATTAAGTGTGTGTTGCTTTGGACAAATAACTTCCCTGCACTCAGTTTTCTTATTTATATAATATATTATAAAATGAGTTTATAATAATAGCACCTTACAGGGTTGTCATGAGGATCAAGTTGATACACTCAGACCAGTCCCTAGCGTTGATTTTTGTTATCATTTCAGTGCATCTTCATAGCCTCTTTTGGATCCTAACCCAGGCTTTCCTTCCTTCTATGTTCTCATGTCTCTTCCAGAGAATAGATTCCATGCCATGTGACTTTTTTTCTTATTTAAAATGTGTAGATTTTTAAAAAGTAATAATCTTTCACATTTGTTTCATATCATTATTTATAAGGTAATTTCATAGCCATTATCATGTTTAATCTTGATACCTATCTGTGGTAGGTAGAATTCTAAAGTAGCCCCCCAGAAAAAGAAAATAGTCCCCCAAATCCCTGTTCCTGATGTGTACACCCAGCATAATGCCCTCTGATTATGATGGCTTTTGATCCGATGATTAGGTTACATTATGACACATATATGTTATATGGCAGAATTGACTCTAAAAAAGGGAGGTGATCTGGGTGGGACTGACCTAATCATGTGAGTTTTTTACATCTGAGTCTAGAGGTCACAGAGGGTAAGTCAGAGATTTGAAGTGTGAGAGGGACTAGCCATGAAGAGGGTTCACCGTTGCTGGCTTTGACCATGGAGGGGGCCAGGTGGCAGGGAATACAAGTGGCCTCTGAGGGCTGAGAGTGGTTCCTGGCTGACAGCCAGCAAGGAACGTGGACCTCAGTCCTACAACCACAACAAGTCGAACTCTGAACTCTGCCAACAACTGGTTTTGAAGAGGACCCCAAGCTCCAGCTGAGAATGCAGCCAGCTCACATCTTGATTTCACCCTCGCAAGAACCTGAGACGAGAATCCAGTCGTGCTGTGTCTGGACTCCCGATTGACAAACTGTAGGTAACAAGTAGAAGTTGTCTTAAGCGGCTAAGTTTGTGGTGATTTGTTGCATAGCAGAGATAACTGTATTAGTTTCCTAGGGCTGACATAAAAAATCACCACAAATTTGATGACTTTAAGCCGCAGAAATTTACTCTCTCCCAGTTCTACAGGCCAGAAGTCTGAAACCAAGGTGTTGACAGGGTCGTGCTCCCCCCGAATGTTCTGGAGAAGAACCTCCTTTTCCCTTCCAGCCTCTGGTGGCTCTGGGTGTTCCTTGGCTTGTGACTACATCACTTTAATCTTTGCCTCCTGTTCTCACCGCCTTCTCCTCCTCTTTATCTATGCTTCCTCCTGTTCTGTCTCGTATAAGGACATTTGTCACTGAATTTAGGGTCCACCCATATCAAGAGCCTTAATTTAATTACCTCTGCAAAGACCCTTTTCCCAAATTTGTTCACACTCACAGGGTCTGGGTATTAAGATGTTGGGCATATCACTGTGGAGCCACCATTCAATCTGCTGAAATAACTAAGACAGAAGTAGGTCTCCGTATTGACTAAGACAGAAGTAGGTCTCTTTATCACTCTTTTTTCAGAGAGGAAACCGCAGAGGGAATGGGCAAGTGTAGATCTTCCAAGTTCAAGTCCTGTAGATTCCCCACTACGCCACAGATGCCTGTTTCTTCAACAGCACAACATTGGACAGACAATAGTGCTGATAAATATTTGTGGATTAATTGAAATTCCAAATTAGTCATGAGTGAAGCTCAGAAAAGGATTATACTGTGTTCAGAAAAGGATTCAATATTGAGAAGGAAATTATGTCTTCTGAAAATCTTTGAATCTGCCTAAAGAGAGTATTTTCATGTGAGTATTTTCATTCTTGATTAAAATGATTAAGAGTCCTTATGAAAGGAGAGGCTTGGAAGCTTTCCAAAGAGACACCATCCCATATGGATTAGAGATAAGAGATGGAAGGGAGAACATTCTGCCTAGTGCAGTCTGGAAGCAAACTGACCTGGGATTGAATGCCAGCTCTGTCACTTCTCATCCAAGTGACCCTGGGTAAGTCAGGTAATCTTTGAGTCTCTTTTTCTGAACTATGAGTACAATAATATTCCTATCTCACCATGGGTTTTCAAAGACAATCTGAGATGATGGTAATAAGAATGCTCACTGAGGTGGTAAATACTAGGCGGCTTACACATATTAAGTCGTTTAAACCTCACAATCACCTTATGAGGTCAGTACTTATTCCCATTTCACAGATGAAGAAACTGAGGCACATAATGGTAAGTTCCAGAAGGCACCTTCTTAACATAACACTGTATTAACTGTATCAGTTAGGAGTTCCTTTAAAAAGCAGAGCCACCATAAGGAAGATAGAATAAGAACTTCAAAAAAAAATTAGTAATTAGACTTTATTAGACTTTGTGTAACTGTGGGAGCTGGTCAAGCAGTTTGGGTGCTGGGCTTGACCCCAACAGGGCCAGGAGGGATGGATGTGATGTAGGAGAGAATAAGGCCAAACTGGAACCAGCAAGGAAAGTAGGTCCGTGTCTCAGCCTCACTTCTCCATCCTCGGTGACACAGGTGACCTGCAGGGTTAGTTGGTGTCCTTCACCACATGACAGCATGTGCATCTGACCCGGGATCACTAGGGGCTGGAGGAGCAGGAGCTGCTGCCGCCTCTGGCCACCAAGATGGACGCGCAGATCAGTGACAAAGCGTGGGAGCAGCAACAGTGTCTGGTCCCACCACCTTCAGAGCCAAACAGAACGGCTGGGGTTTCATCCACCTTCCAGATCTCCTGAAAATGTTTTCTGTAGACAACCCTAAATCTGAAGTGTGTAGGGAGGAGAATGCTGGGAAATGCAATCCCAGCTCTGCTAACCTGACACGGGACAAATTCTTTAGCTACTCAAATATGAAAGCACCCAGAAGAGTGCCTGGACCAGTTAGTTCTTTTCTTAGGGCTTGGTAAGTATTAGCTCCTTTCTTTTCTGTCATTCTTGATTGAGGAACAATGGATGAGTCTCTCAATCCAGAAGTGATGTTGTGAATAAGGTTCTAAAGACCAGGGCAGACAGGAGTCAATGATGGCAGAAGGGATGGTGGAGGGGGGTGGCGGGGTCCAGCCTCCTCTTAATCTCTCATCTTTCTCCCTAAGCCCTAAATAAAGCTGCCATAAATATGTAGGTGACACTTCAAGGCAAGTCTCTCAGTCACCCCCTTCTCCCCCAACAAACTGCCACCCCTTACCCCTCCTAGGCAGAAATTCAATAATGCCTCTGTTGAATGGATAGAGAAGATGTGGTATGTATACACAATGGAATACTACTCAGCCATAAAAAAGAATGAAATACTGCCATTTGCAGCAACAGGAATGAACCTAGAGATTATCATATTAAGTGAAATAAGTCAGAAAGAAAAAGACAAATATCATATGATATCACTTATATGTTGAATCCAAAAATGACACAAATGAACTTATTCACAAAACAGAAACAGACTCACAGACATAGAGAATAGACTTGTGGTTGCTGGGGGGAGGGATGGATGGGGAGTTTGGGATTAGCAGATGCAAACTGTTGTTTAGAACGGATAAACAACAAGGTCCTACTGTATAGCACGGGGAACTATATTCAATATCCTGTGATAAACCATAATGGAAAAAATATGAACAAGAATGCATATATATGTATAACTGAATCACTTTGCTGTAGAGCAGAAATTAACACAACATTGTAGATCAACTATACTTCAGTTTAAAAAAAAAGAGAAAACACTAAACCTGGACAAAAAAATAACGCCTCTGTTGGGTGAGAGCGAGGCTGGGTTAGGACAGGGCATGCTCCCTGAAGCCACAGGGGAAACTGGCAGAAGAAGGGAGAGCCAAGCTGAGCTCCCTAGAGGACAGCCCAGGTCCTTCGTACGGGTAATGGGCAGGGTCGGGGAGAGCAGAGGAAGGGGGGTTGATGGTGGGCTTCAAGGTCGGGAGCTCAACTAGGTGGTAGCGAGGGCAGGAACAAGCAATGGATTAGGGGTGGGCAGTGAGGGTCCTGCATGACCAACGTGGGACCTGGGCTACCCTTTAGGAGAGGCAGGTGTGGGGCGTGGGCTTCACAGGCGCGGTCAGGCTGGCATCAGACCCAGGGCTGTGCCTGGACACCCATACGCCTGGCGGATCGGAGAGAGGACCAAGCCTAGCTTAGTTGAATACCATTTCTTGTTTATTTCTCCAGATCCAGTTCCCGTGCATATTGGGAACTTACTTCTGTGGCTCCTGTCGCCGATGATCTCCCCATGACTCTTCCCAAGAAAACACCCAGGCACTTTTCTACGGGTTTGTATATATTGTGTCCGCTGATCCTTTTCATAACTCAGCAGGGTAGGAATTGTCATCAGCATTTTGCAGAGGAGTGTTCTTAGAGTTTTAGAGCAGTTGTGTGTCTTGCCTGAAGCCGCCCCCCCTAGCAAGTGGTAAAGCTGGGATTTGAACCCAGGCCTGTCTGAATTCAAAGCCCCTGTTCTCATCACTTCAAGGAGGACTAAAGAATTGGCTGAAGTTTTGGACTTTGAGGTCTCTGAGGCTTTTCCAGCTTTGAAAATCTGAGATTCTCAGGAGTATGAGGCTGGGTCTTAAAAAAATTTTTTTTTTTTTCAAATAGTCAACTGGGTCTTTTAGGATCTGAGATAGGAGGCGGAGCTGTTTCTTTAAAACTGAAGAAACCCTTTAAAGCCTGTATTCATTATGGTTTTTCCCTCTTCAAGCTTTTCAATCTCAAATTCAAAGCAAAATTTTAACAATAAACTCTTCCAGAAATAGGTTGCAATCACCTTTTTGTTATTTTAATTGAGCCACTTTGCAATTATTGGAGTATTTTTTTTTTGTAACAAGCATGCTTTACTTCTCTTGGATGACAATTCGGATTTTTCTTTTGAGAAGGAAAAACGGACCTCAACAGGTGCTTTTGGCCGAAATCACAATGACCCAAGAAGGGGGCGGGTGTGATTAATGGAGCCCCCGCTGCACATGTGGGGTCACCTGTCCTCGCGCTGGGACGCGCCCTTGGGGTGCCGGCAGGGAGCGTCACAAACTGATACCCAGGGAGCCTGATATCCTCTGGCCTTTTCTCTTTTGACTCTTCATTCTTTATTTTCTGTTTGCTGTTCTATTCATTTGAGCAATTCTGTGTTCAGAAATGGGTCCATGGGACTATTTATCTTTGAAAAAATTTCACCGTTTATAACAAGAATCTTTGCCTTTGGGGACCTGGGCATGAGGACCCAGAGTGGGAGGGCTTCTGTGCTGGGTTCTGAGATGACATTCATTCATTCCACAAATACTCATTGGACATCACTTCACCCCAGACCCTCTCCGGTCCTGAGAGCTCAGCCGGGAAGGGAACAAGTCTCACTAACTCTGCGAGCACACATTCTAATTGAACAGATCAAGTGATCAGTCTTGATTAGAGCTCCAGGCCACTGGCCGCTCTGATTCTCGCCGTCCACAACTGCAGACAGCCCAGAGGTACAGAGTTCGCACAGCGACGGGCATCCACACTGACGGGGTACCTCCTCCAGGCTGGGGATCTCTCCCTTTCACCCTCACAGCAATATCGGGTGGGAATTGTCATTGCCATTTCAAATGTGAGCAAACCAAGGCTCAGTGCCCTGGAACCCCTCGCCCAGGATCACAGAGACAGCAGGTGCCCCCAAACCGGGGGCAGGCACTCCTGAACCCCCGCTGAATCCCACGCTCTCAAGTCTCCTTCGCCGTGCGGGTGGAAGAAGGCACAGGGCACGTGCTCACGTGTCTCAGCCTCCCTGCCCTCCAAGGCCGATCCTCTGTGGAATACCTGGTCCCTCTGGCAGCAAGCATTCCCTTTCTTCTTGAGGAAAGAGGACGCTGTCTTCCAGAACACCTGGTGAGACGGGTCTGCTGAAGCCCTGCGGTGGGATGGACACTCTCCCACGTGCTCCTCCCCACCCTGGGGCCTTGGCGCTTGCTCAGCTCAACTGGCAAAAAGGGACCGTTAACAACACGAGAGACGAGACGGAGGCAGCCTTAGCGCCATGATGTGCTGGGAGGTTGCCCATCTTAGCAGGACAGAACTGAACGCTTGGAGGGATCTCACCCTGAGGCCTGACAGAGGACAGGTTTTTCTCATCCCCGACCCCTTCCGGGCAGAGGATCTGACACCCTCGGGGTGAAGCCATGGAGGCCGGGGACAGACGGCCTGGCTAGAAAGCAGAGGGCAAAGGGGACGGGGTAGGAGACAGGGTCCCTCTGGGGAAGGACAGATGCGTCAGGTAGAGACCGGGGGAGGTCTGGGGCTGGGGAGGACTGACAGCTGCAGGGTGGTAGCTAGAGCCTGTGCTTCTGCGGCCTCTGCCCCTCCCCCCAAAGGCAAGGCGCTCTCCACCAGGCTCCGAGGAAAAAGCCCTGATTGTTGGCAGGAAAGGTTTTCTAAAACAGCTTCCACAGCGACCGGAGGGAACTGAGAGAAATAGCCCAACGGCTCCTGGTTGCTTAGCAAGGGCTGGCTGCCTGGCAAGTGGCAGCCAGCAGGGAGGGGAGGAAGTGGGGGGGAGGGGAGGAAGTGGGGGGAGGGAGGGGAGGAAGTGGGGGGAGGGGAGGAAGTGGGGGGGAGGGAGGGGAGGAAGTGGGGGGAGGAGGGGAGGAAGTGGGGGGAGGAGGGGAGGAAGTGGGGGGAGGGAGGGGAGGAAGTGGGGGGAGGGAGGGGAGGAAGTGGGGGGGAGGGGAGGAAGTGGGGGGAGGGAGGGGAGGAAGTGGGGGGAGGAGGGGAGGAAGTGGGGGAGGGAGGGGAGGAAGTGGGGGAGGGAGGGGAGGAAGTGGGGGGGAGGGGAGGAAGTGGGGGGGAGGGAGGGGAGGAAGTGGGGGAGCAAGGGGAGGAAGTGGGGGGAGGGGAGGAAGTGGGGGAGAGGGAGGGGAGGAAGTGGGGGGAGGGAGGGGAGGAAGTGGGGGGAGGGGAGGAAGTGGGGGGAGGGGAGGAAGTGGAGGGGGAGGGGAGGAAGTGGGGGGAGGGGAGGAAGTGGGGGGGAGGGGAGGAAGTGGAGGAAGGGGAGGAAGTGGGGGGGAGGGGAGGAAGTGGGGGGAGGGAGGGGAGGAAGTGGGGGAGGGAGGGGAGGAAGTGGGGGGAGGAAGTGGGGGGGAAGTGGGGGAGGGAGGGGAGGAAGTGGGGGGGAGGAAGTGGGGGGAGGGGAGGAAGTGGAGGGAGGGAGGGGAGGAAGTGGGGGGAGGGAGAGGAGGAAGTGGGGGAGAGAGGGGAGGAAGTGGGGGGAGGGGAGGAAGTGGGGGGAGGGAGGGGAGGAAGTGGGGGGGGAGGGCTGTGCAGATAGTCTCTCCTCTGGTTCAAGGGGCTTGCGGTCAGAGTAGAATGAAGGCCCCAGGCCTGCAGCCTGCTTCCCTTCTCTTCCCACAACCCTGACTGTCTCTCCATGGGAGAGCATCTCATCGAACATTCCGGATATCAAGTCCAAGCTCCGTCCACCGCAACCCCCCAAACACCCTAGGTCCTGGAGTGAGTCTCCAGTGGTCCAGTCGGCCCTGGGAAGAACGGCTCTGTGAACAGGCTCAGAGCTAAGTGGCTGGCGGGGCAGCCCAGAGCCTCGGGTACTTGGACAGGTCTAGGGCGCGAGGGAGGGCCGAGACTCAGGGTGAGCGAGTTGCCTTGGCCCAGAGGATGCCACTCTCAACGGCGAGGGACCCCCTACAGCCTGGGTCTGTGGGTGGGGCTCTTTGCGATCTGGCTCCCATATCCTCCTTGAGCTGTAGCTTCCGGCTATGTTTGGAATCTGGGAGCCTGACTTTTCAAAAACTCCTTTTTTGAAAATTCCTTTTTTGAAAATAAATAATTAAAATTTCAATGGAGGTATAGTTGATTTACAATGTTATGTTAGTTTCTGGTGTACAGCAAAGTGATTCAGTTATACATATATAAATATGTATTCTTTTTCATTATAGGTTATTACAAGATATTGAATGTAGTTCCCTGTGCTATACAGTAGGTCCCTATTGTTTATCTGTTTTACATATAGTACTTTGATCTGCTAATCCTGAACTCCTAATTTATCCCTTTCCCTCTTTTTCCTTTGGTAACCATAAGTTTGTTTTCTATGTCTGTGAATCTGTTTCTGTTTTGTAAATAAGTTCATTTGGGTCATATTTTAGATTCCACATGTAAGTGATATCATATGGTGTTTGTCTGTCTCCTTCTGACTTACTTCACTTAGTACAGTAGTCTCTAGTTGTATCCGTGCTACTGCAAATGGCATTATTTAGTTCTGTTTTATGGCTGAGTAATATTCCATTGTATATATGCACCACATCTTCTTTATCCATTCATCTGTTGATGGACATTTAGGTTGCATCCTTGTCTTGGCTATTGTAAATAGTGCTGCAATGAACATTGGGGTGCATGTATCTTTTCGAATTAGAGTTTTCTCTGGATATATGCCCAGGAGGGGGATGGCTGGATCATACGGTAGTTCTATTTTTAGTTTTTTAAGGAACCTCCATCGTGTCCTCCATGGCGGCTGTACCAGCTTACATTCCCACCAACAGTGTAGGAGGCTTCCCTTTTCTTGAAGCCTCACTTTTATGACACTGTGGGCCAGCGTGCTTTCTAGAGGTGGACAGCCCTCAAGGGGCCCAGCTGATGGCCCCCCAAGTTCTCATGGAGCCGGCAGCTCCTCCAGGTGGTCCCCACTCCTCATTCTCTGGAGAGCGGTCCTGGTTCCAGATGTGCCATTTACTCATGACGCCCCTCTCCTCCTCGGTTTCCCAAATTGCCAAAGTCTGCCCCAAGCCGGGCTTCCCTCTCCCTTCATTCCTCATTCACATCCGGCACAGTCTCTCTAAACTTCATGCTGGGAAGGCAGCAGGGTCGGGAGAGAAGAAGGCAGGCAGTCGGTTTCATCATTAGATTGCATTGTAGCCCAGTGCCCTGTGCCTGAGAAACCCTTAACATTGACCTCCTTTGAGGTTGGAACCATGTCTGACTTACCTGGGTATCCTTAGTCCCTTGAGCAGGGAAAGCTCAGAGGAGTTTTGTCCAGTGAGAGGATGAGGGAAGAGAGTCCCAGGAGGGATGGAGGCCAGCGTGAGCCTCGTCTGCAGGCTGGAGATGCAGTTGCCGGAGGGGGCGATGGGAGCAAAAGTTGGAAAGCTGAGCACTTAGCAGAGCTGATCCTTTGGTGCTAAGCCAGGGGGTGTAAATACCTGCAAAACCCCTTTCCTTCTTTACTCTGTTTAAAACCAAAGGAAGTTCACAGCTTGTAGAACTGCCAGCCCAGGGGCCAGGCCCAGGAAACAACGCTACAAGCTGACATTCTTGTTTGGGTCACTCCAGGGCTGGACCAGCCTCTGACCCTCTGACCCACAGCACCCAGGCCCTGCTGGTGACGCCGGGGCTCCCTCCCCTGGGCCACCTTGCGGAGCTGGGAGCCGGGCGAGCTGGACAGATGGCAGTTCATCAGTCACTCATGTAAACCACTGGGAGGGCCCTGGGCAGGTGATTTCCAGGACACTTAGTTCCCAGAAAGGTAGGTTTCCATGTGGGATGGAAATTCGGAAAAGCCCACAAATGACCTGGTAAGAGCAAGAGCCTGGGGTTGGCCAGGAGGACAGGGTTGAAAAGCTGGCTCTGCCCGCCGGCTGCCTGGGCTGCCTTGCTGGGAGTCTGGCCTCTGGAGGGTCAGTTTCCTTATATGTAAAATAGGGATCGTGGTCCCCGCTCTAGAGGTTGCTGTGAAGATTAGACAATGTAATCCGTGTCCAGCCTTTGGCGAAGGGCCAGGTAGCGATCATATTGAGCTTCGTGAAGTCACCGGGTCATATAAAGGTGGAGCATGGGGGCCACGCCCCTGACCTCTGATCTGCACTTTGCATGGGGGATGGTGGCCCGGGCTGGTGTTGTGCCTGGCAGAAGGTAGGGACAGCCAAGTGGCCTGATTTTAGGCTCTAAAAGAGTCTCCAAAGACTGCCTCCTTGAGCCCAGAGTTCACCTCCTCCCCCCAGGACCCTTCTCCTCCACCGTCTCGTTTCATCTTCCCACCCTGTGAGTTACCCATGGCCCAGAGGCTTTCACTACATGTTAACTATGGGCTGGGCACTGTGCCTGGTCCTGGGGGATATAAGACAAAATAGAAGAAAAAGCCCTCCAAGAACTCACAGAGGAGAAGCCAGCATGCAGTACCGGGGCCTGGGGGCTGGGGGCAGTGGTGGGTAAGTCACTGGTCCCTGCTTGCAAGTGGCAAAGTTAGAATTTCAGCCCACATTCATGTGGTCTCTAGTAGAGGGCTCTTAGGTATGTCACCTATTTAAGGACTCAGGCTTTAATTACGGAAGGAATCTTTTTCTAACCCCAGCTTGGCTGCTGCTGCGGATGGGACGAGGTCTCCTTGGAGAGGCAGCTTTGGGTGGCCCGGGGTCCCCCAAGTTGTGTCCTGCTGCTCTATGGCCCGGGGTCCCCCGAGTTGTGTCCTGCTGCTCTGTGGAACCGACTCTGTGGCAGGGCCCCCATACTACCTTCATTCGCTATAAAAAAAAAAAAAAATGCTGGGAGTGGATTTAGTGGTTGTGAAATTTAAAAAGGCAAGTGCAGAGCCGGGAGGCATTTCCTTAAGCACGAAGTAATGAAGTGACCCGCCTGCCCGCCCAACACGCCGCACATGGTTAGAATTAGCGGCAGCTGCAAAGCCATTCCACAGCCCCGCCGGGGCCCTCCCCGCTGGAGAAGAGTCCCCTCTCCTCTCCTTTTTTTTTTTTTTTTTTTAAAGACTTCATTTTTTTAGAGGAGTTTTAGATTCACAGCAAAATTGAGAGGTAGGTACAGAGGTTTCCCATATGCCCCCTGCCCCTACACATCCACAGCTTCCCCCGCTATCAGCATCGCTCACACAAGGGGCACATTTGTTACAATTAATTGTGACAAACCTACACTGACACATTATAATCACCCGAAAAGTCCATGGTTTACGTGAGGGTTTGCTCTCAGTGTTGGACATTCTGTGGCTTTGGACAAATGTATAATGACATGTGCCCATCATTACAGCATCAGACAGAGCAGTTTCACTGCCCTGAACGTCCCCTGTTCTCCACCTCTTCATACCTCTCTCCCCCTGGCAACCACTGATCTTTTTATTGGCTCCTCAGCTTTGCCTTTTCCACAGTGTCATGTAGTTGGAATCACACGGTGTGCAGCCTTTGCAGATTGGCTTCTTTCACTGAGTAATATGCATTTAAGGTTCTTCAGTGTCTTTTCTTGGTTTAATAGCTAACTTCTGTTTAGTGGTGAATAATATTCCATTGTCTGGCTGTACCATAGTTTATTTATCTGGTCACCTACTGAAGGACATCTTGGTTGCTTCCAAGTTTCGGCAATTATGAAGAAAGCTGCTAAAACCATCCATGAGCAGATTTTTGTGTGGACATGAGTTTTCATCTCCTTTGGGTGCATACCAAGGAGCACAACTGCTGGATCATATGGTAAGAGTACATTTAATTTTGTGAGAACTGCCAAACTGTCTTCCGAAGTTTGGACAGCGGCTGAACCATTCTGCATCCCCACCACCAGTGAATGAGAGTTCCTGGTGCTCCACATCCTCGCCAGCATTTGGTGGTGTCCGTGCCAGGATTTTGGCCATTCTAACAGGTGTTCCCAACCCTCTTCAGAGGCAGGGGGAATCCTTTCATGCAGGGAGCGCTTAGGGGACTTAATAGCACAAAGTAACATCTCTTATTGAAATAAATTACCCCTCCACTCACTCTTTCAATAATTCATTCAGAGTTTCATGTATTAACCAGTCAATATATTTACTCTTCATTCATGTCTCTCACATTTACCCACCATAGGGAAAGGACACTTCAATGAATAAAACACCCCCGTTTGGAGGAGCTCACACACTTGTGTGGTGACAGACACATAAGTAAAAAATTGCAGTTCAGCAAAATAGTTGCCATTATGTAAAGATGCACAAGATGCCCAACAGACAGCCTAGCAGAAGGGAAGATCATGGTAGGCTTCAAGGAGGAAGTGTCCTTGAAGAATGGGTAGGCACAGATGCAGGGCTCGTCGTGGGAGGAACACATAGCTCAGTGTGGTTGAGATTTAAGAGGAAAGGCAAAGGGATAAGTGGGAGGCCCTTGACCCTGGGGAAAGCTGGATTAAAAATTTGTATAGGGTAAGTATCCAATTACAGACATCTCTGAATGCCATGTTTAGGAGTTTGGATCTTGCCTTGCAGGAAACAGGCACCATTGGCAAGTTTTCACTTCTTCACTTTCCAGGCCAGCGATGAGCACTTGTGCTGGCCATTTAGAGGTGTTTCAGCTCCCCTTGTCAGCGGCCCCTTGCATGAGAGACTCTCTCGGGGTCCCATAAGACTGTGGACTTTGAGGATTCTTTGCCAAGGCCGGCACCTTCTTGAAGCTGACAGCTCCCAGTTGACTGGAGCGTTGCTCTTCCCGGACCCTCGCCTGAATTCTCCGGTGCCTTTGGACTCCTGAGCAGCTCCGTACCTTGAGGACTCCATCTGGGAACTGGCTCCAGGGCTCAGGGGCCCTTCCCCAGCGGGACATTTGCCAGAAACATCTGCTCAGGCCAGAGATCAAGACCTCTTGTTGCCACTTGTTGCCTCTTCTCTCTCTTGCTGCTCTTTAAGACAACACTTGTTGCTGTTTCTCAAGGAAGACACTATGACCCGTAGTGCTTTGGAAACCTTTTGGCAGGCCTGAGCCATTCGGGCTGGACCCAGGTGCCCCCAGGTCCCAGGAGGCCCTGACTTGCCAGTCTCAGGTAATGACAGCCCTGGGCCAGGTCTTCCAACCTCTGGGCCTGTGGGAACCTGTATGTTTACGTACACCTGCGTGTGCATGCGTGTATGTACATGTGCACACCTGTGGCATTCCTGAACCTTGGTTATTACTGAGAGGGGCCCATATTTGGCCTTTTCCTTTATCACCATGTATTTCTGGGACCCTCCTCAAATTAGGGTCAATCAAGTTCAAGGCCTGGGATGGGTGCAGAAAGAATCTATTCTTTCCCTTATTGGACAGCCTTCAGAGCCGGAGTGGCTTTGACCATTAGCCACTATAGGTACGGTGCCTAGGGTCTATCGGCTTTTTAAGAGCCTATGGAAATGTTTGAGGCCTGAAAAATTTATTTGCTCCCAAATAGGTAAAGAAAACAGCCAAATTGAATTTAACAAGTATTTAATCGGAAGTCTATAAAACAAATAGCTGCAATTCAGTTCTTTTAGAATTATATACTTTGGCAAGCCTGATTGCTAGAGATTAAATGTCTGTGTCCTTCTAAAATTCATATGTTGAAATCCTACCCCACCCCGCAAGGTGATGGTATTAAGAGGTGGGGCCTTTGGGAGGTAATGAGGTCATGAGGGTGGAGCCCTCATAAATGGGATTAGTGGCCTTATAAAAGAGACCCCAGAGAGCTCCCTTGCCCCTTCCACCTTTTGAGAAAACAAGAAGTCGGCCATGGAAACAAATTTCTTCTGTTTACAAGCCACTCAGTCTGTGGTATTTTGTTATAGCAGCATAAATGGACTAAAACACCGATGATTTCTAGATGTTTTCTTATTTTGAATTACGTCAAACAGTTTCTTTCAAAAGGAGACAGGGTTTCTAAGAGTCAAAGTGTCCAGGCCTATGAAATGCTTAAAATAATTGTCCAGAGTGAAGGATGGGAGAAACAGGGCCAGCTCCAGGCAGGACACAAGCACTGCCCTGCTGGCCTCTCCTTGACTGCTTAGAATGTATGTAGGTTTCAAACTGTTGCTACTTTCATCACTGTGATTGCTATTAGCACTGTTGTACAGATGTTAGCATATTTGCAAATATGTCACCACCCCTGCTGCTGTCACCATCACACCACTGTACCACCACCACTGCTACCACTGTCACCACCATGGTTCCACCCCCATCTTAGCTACTCTCACCCCTGGAACCGAGACTTCTAGACTTACTACCCAACTGCCACCATTACTCATCCCACTGCCATCTTCACTTGTACTGTTGTAACTGACGCCATCATTACTCTTAATTATATTATCTGCTCACATCTAAATAATACTTCCTAGCTGAGGAAATTCTTTCATGCCAAGGCACTCATTTGACCCTGCTCACAACCTGGTGAAGATCATGGCTGATGTGGGTCATCTTGTCTTCATGCCATTGAGAACCTGGGGCCTCCCAGGGAGCTGTCGAGGGAGGGCTGTTCAGGATGTTTAGGTTAAGCTGCATGCCCTTGGCCAGACCCCAGTCCCAGTTCCCAACCTAACTGCAGGGGATGTTGGCAATCTAGAGGCGCACTTGGCTCTTTGGTGAGCACCAACCATCTCTGCAGCAGGCAGCCATCTGTGGAGCGTGGAGCTCTAGAAAGACCCCAGGCCCCAGTGCCCTCCGCTCTGTGGGGCCAATGAAAGAGCACCCAGGTGACAGCAGATCGTGGACTGCTGGGTGAACTCCTTGCTATGGCTTGGCCTTGGTTTTATTCTCTGTGCTCCTGTACCTTCGGCTCACTTAAGCAAAACACTCCTTCCTATGTTAAGAGTCCCTGTTCAGTCTGGAGAAGTGACTGCTGGAACTGACACTAGAGCCTGGTGACTTCTCTCCCAAGCAAGGCCTTAGGGCAACAGCCATTGTCCACCAGTCTCCCCTATACAGGTCCCCAATTTTTCCAGGCATTAGAAGGCCATGTACCTAAGGGGAAGTCAGGCCCTTCCACAGCCCCTAGGAGAGAAGCTTGATTAGTCTAAGAACCAACAATGCTAATTCTGTTTCCGTGACCAGTAATTTTTTTAAAATTAAGGAATCGCCATACAGTGCAATTTTAGCCAACAAGAATTATGGGAACTCTGCTAGGGGGCTTCTGGGAAACTTTTCTTCAGTATTAAAAAAAAGCCACAAAGGAGGGGTATGTTTCCTTCTAGTCTTTTGACATTGTTGTATTTTGAAATTGTTAAAGCTGTGATATTTGGATCTACTGCAGCCTTTTTGTGACTATGAGGGGACAAGCCTGAGACTAAAAGTCTGTCACACTGAGGACGGCAAGGCAGAAAGATAGAAGGAAACTGGGTCTGTGATAATGTCATTGAACTGCTGAATTAACCAACCCTGGAACTTCCCTACCTCTGGACCACTTAATATATGATATGATACAAATTTAGTTTAATCTTTTATCTTTATTTTAGTATTTTAAAAATTGTTTAAGCCACCTTTGGTTGAGCCTTTTACTTGCAGCCAAGAGCAATTAAAATGATTCAACGACAAATATTCCATTTCCTCTGGGCCTTTGCATACATTGACAGAAGTGGGAATATTTTCTTATTCATCTGGTGAACTCTTGTCCCTAAAAATCAGCTCAGATGTTACTTCCTGTAGGAACTCTTCCCTAAATATTACTGTCCAAAGAGTCTATCATTTCCTTCTTCATGCGATCACTGTACCTAGTCCTTACTTGTATTTATTGCACAGTGTGTGTGTCACCCCTCCCTTGCCACCACTGTATCTTGAGGGCAGATGCAGGATTTTGTTTTCTCTGTTTCTCCAGCTCTGAGCCTGACACAGAATAAACCTCACTAAATAAGTGTTCAATTGAATCGAATCAAGTGGCACAATGCATGAGAAGTTCAATTAACTATAAAGCAAGAAACAACATGAGATAGTATTAAATTGATAAATGAAGTCACTAAAATGTTAATTGCTTTTTAATGAGCTTCATTCAATTAAACAGATGCTTATTTAGCCATTGATGCAGCTATCTGTGTAGCCAATGGAAAACAGATGTTTTCTGACAATCTCTCTCTCCCCTTCCAAGAACAGTTAAGGGCAAGCTCATGGTCCAGCCTCCCCACTGCATAGTTATTCTTCTTCTCCCCAAAAGGCAGCAGGGTGTACTTGAAAGAGGACTCTATGAACATTCCCAGGGAGACTTGCATTTAAACCCAGATCTGCACTTGCTATGCAGGACCTTGGGCAAATCACATCATTCGCTGTGCTTTTAATTGTCCGTAAAATGGGGATTATCATTCTGTTCCAACTACCAAAACTGCCTTGAGACTCCTGGGAGGCTAAGACTCTTTGTACACTGTTAGAAGCTGTGTACGCTTTGCAGGAAGGTTACTAGCACCCACCACCAAGTCTGCACTTAGCCCTGTCAGCCCTCGTATTGAACATGTCTTTTTATTCTGATGCTTTGACATCTAGGGTCCTGCTGACCTTGGAGGGACTGCCCTCCCAGGATTATCCAATTCCTAGACATAGTAACTGACTTACTGAGTGTGCCTTTCGTATGCAAACCAACAAATCCAGAGTTCACATCCCAACTGCTCTCACACTTGTGGGCCACTATCCACCTGCCCTAATCACCCCAGAGCAGGTATCAGACAGCTAGGGACAGCCCCTATACCCCAGAGCCTGCTGAAATTATTCAAACCAGCCAGCCCTAAGCCCGTTTACCCTGCCTCACCTATTCCTTCCTCTGAAAACCACAGTCAAGGCTCTTGCCCAAAGTCTCCCCACACTCCCTCTGCCTCCTGACTGAACCCTGATGCTTCCCTGTGTGGTCCTGCATGGAGTGATGTGTCCCCTCCTCTTGAGAACTGTAACAAACTATCATTTCAATGGCAATCATCTCCTGTTCTATTGGCCTCACCATACCTGAATAACAGTAAAACATTTAAAAACAGCCCTGTAAAGTAGACAGCTGGATGACGGGGGTAGGAGTAGGTGAGAAGGAATCACTCACTTCTTTCTTCTTTGAGAATTTGAGCATTGAAGCAACTCCTTGACAACAGTGAAGGAACCCTCAGAAAGGGGCATGCACTTCCTTTGGCCCCTGCAGCAAGCAGCCCAGCCCAACCGAGAGGCAAAGACTAGAGAAACAGTATCCCTTGCTCACTGGGCCTCATGAACCATTTTAACATCTTGGGACGTTGAAAAGGAAGGGAGTCCTGGTTGAGAATTTGATCCTTTCAAATGCTTGATACCAAACCCCAGGTGTGCTCTGGAGAGCTGATTAGAATTTCCTAAACATTTGACCAAAGGCTTTGGGAACCTGAGGGAAGTGGGCACTAGGATTTCCAAGCCTGGTCTTCAGACTTAGAGCCAAAGGCTGGGCTCTGATCTCCTACGCTTTCTGGGGAGACTGGACTTGGGCGGGGGGAGGCTTGACTTGTAAAGGTCCATTTAAAGCATCTAGGGAAGGACAGTGCTTGAGAGCCTGGTCCAGCCTCGGCAGAAGGCTGACAGCCACTGCTGTCCCAGGCAGAATGGAGGGTTCTCTGTGCCAGAGTACCTGTGGGGCATCCTGGAGCGAGGCTCTGGGGACCACTGCTCTGGGGGCCCTAAGGGGAGATGGATGGAGGGCAGGAGAGGAGGGCAGTCGGGGGCTGCTGGTCTCTTGGGTTCCATTGGTTTCACCAGGGCCGCTGGGAAGAGGGAGTGGTGATAACACTGTTGAATTCCATCTTGCAGCTTGAACCCTGTGTTGACCATGGACACAGCCTTCCTGGTGCCTGGAAACTGAGGTGGAGCTAGTTTGGGAAGAGCTTAAGCAGGAGCTTCCTTAACAAAGAGCTGTGGCTGATTCATCTTCTCCTGGATCTTTGTTGTAAAGTAAATATCAACCCAAATGGCAACTTGGAACAGAGGTTCAGGAACTGAGCTCATCTGGGCCTCGTGAGTCCCAGGCCAAATTAAAAGGCATCTGGTGCTTCGTGAAGTGGCTTATGCTGGCTCCCCGAGGATGCCTGTCCAGCTGCCAGCTTTGGGTGTCTTCTAGGACCTCACCCCCAACTTGCCCCTGCTGTACCTGGGCCGGGGGCTCTTTGAACATGGCCGGCAGCACTCTGGCCACTCCTCCTGCCCCAAGAGGTGGCCAGTGGCCTCTTGCAGCCTGTATCAGGCACAAGCGCCATGTTCGGCCCCGGTGCCAAAGCGCATCCTTGGAGGGGAATAAACATGTTCTAATCAAAACAAAACACTTCCAAATGGGAGTTTCCTGTTGGAATTTCCTGGCAGCTCCCAAGGCAGTGGTGATTATGGAAACACTCACTGCTTTTTTTCTTCTCTACGGGTGTGGAAGGCATATACAATATAGTCTTAGCCTCCCCTTTCTGGACAGAGATGACAGTGGTGGATGTCAGAGGAGGCAGCCTGAAATCGGAAGGTAACCAGAGGAGCTGCTGCTCCCAGCCACAGGAGAAACTAAAAAGTGCCTGCCCGCTCACCGAGACGAGTGGGCTGCATTTTCCTCTTCTATAAATTGCAGACACTTAGAATAACCTGCAAGGCGCATCTAGGCATCATATAAAATGCTCCTCTGCCTCCTCACATGCCACTGGTGACAAAGCCCCATGCATTTACCTGCTCAAAAATTTCCCCTGAGTCTCCATCGCCTTCCAGATGAAGCTCAATGTCCTTAGCTCAGCAAGCAGGGCCCTTGGTGATCCGGCCCCCACCTGCGTCTGCATCTCTGCTCCTGCTTCCCCATCCATGCCTCATGCCCCAAACTCGCCAGCCCACTTCATACCGTGCTGTTTCCCTGGAATAGCCTTTCCCCAGGTCTACTTACCATATTAGTTCCCCAGGGCTTCCATAAGGTAGCGGGGCAAACTGAGTGGCTTAAATAACAGACACGTATTGTCTCACAGTTCTGGAGGCTAGAAGCCTGAGGTCAAGGTGGCAGCAGGGCCATGCTCTCTCTGAAGGTGCTAGGGAAGGATCTGTTCCAGGCCTCTCTCCTAGCTGGTTTGCCCACAATCTTTGGCGCTCCTTGTTGAAGCCCCACTCTAGTCTCTGCCTTCATGTTCACAGGGCATTCTTCCTGTGTGTGTCTGTGTCCAGATTTACTTTCTTTATAAGGATACCCATCATATTGGCTTAGGGCTCACCCTAATCTCATTTTTACTTCATCCCCTCTATAAAGAACCTATATACGGCCACATTGTGATGTACTGGGCATGGGGGACGGGCACGATTCAACCCATAAGACTTTCCTTTTCTTTTTTTTTTTAAACTTTGGGTTTATTTATTTATTTATTTATTTATTTATTTATGGCTGTGTTGGGTCTTCGTTTCTGTGCGAGGGCTTTCTCCAGTTGCAGCAAGTGGGGGCCACTCTTCATCGCGGTGCGCGGGCCTCTCACTATCGCGGCCTCTCTTCTTGCAGAGCACAGGCTCCAGACGCGCAGGCTCAGTAATTGTGGCTCACGGGCCTAGTTGCTCCGCGGCATGTGGGATCTTCCCAGACCAGGGCCCGAACCCGTGTCCCCTGCATTGGCAGGCAGACTCTCAACAACTGCGCCACCAGGGAAGCCCAAGACTTTCCTTTTCTCATCTCCCTTCTGTCCTCTTTCTGCCCCCTGGAAGAACTGGTCATCCCCTCCTTTGTGCCCTCACTGGATCCTGTCCAAAAGACCATCAGAGCACCAAGAACTTGGCTTTTGGACTCTGTGCATGTTTCTCTAACTTATTAGACTGTGAGTTCCTTAAAGACAGGGACAGTGCCTCACTCCTCAGTATCATCGGGGCCCAGAAGGATGCCAGTGCACAGGCGGTGCTCAGTATTTGCTTGCTGAATCAGTGAGTGACTGAAAGCATGAGATTCTTAGCGAAGACGTGAGTTGGCTCACCTTTCTCCCACCCGAATCCCCTGTAGGCGCCCCCTCCCACCAGCACCCCCGCCCCCCGTTTGTTGATGCTGCCTGGTCTCCCTTCTGTCAATCATTTTCACTTCTGACTGGATAATCTTTATAAAATACGAAACTGATTACGTTATTCCCTGTTGTCAACGGCTTGCCATCCCTACTGAATTAAACCTCTACTTCTTACATTGTAGCTATTAGTTAGCAAAATTATTATACAGATTATGAGGCTTCCACTTAGTGGAACCTTATGTAGTCATTCGATGTGTGAAAAAATTGTTGTTGGCAGAGAAAATGCTTAGGAGTCTGAGCTCTATTCAAAATAGTAAACAATTGGCCAATCAGAATTGACCAATCAGACAGGGTATGGCCCCAGCAGCTTCCAGCAATAGAAAACCAGTGTGATAATTAACTCTTACTGTCCCTCTGGTGTTAGCAGGAGGAAAGGATACAAAACTGAATACACAGTGTGTGGTGGGCAGAACTTTACAATGGCCCCCATGACCTTGGGCCATGGTGTTCCTCCTGGGATTATGTTATGTTATATGGCAAAAGGAGATTATGTAGATGGGCCTATCTAATCACAAAAGCCCTTAAAAGTCAAGAGTTTTCTCTGGCTAGGAGTAGAGGGAAAAGTCAGAGATTGGAAACATGAGAAAGATTCGACCTGCCCTTGCCAGCTTTGAAGATGGAGGGGACCTCAGCAAGTACTGGAGAGAGGCCTCTAGAAGCTGGGAGAGGCCCCCTGCTAACAGCTAGCAAGGAAACAGAGACCTGCATCCCACTGCTATAAGGGACTGAATTCAGCCACAACCTGCACAGTCCTGGAGGACAGTCTTCCTAGCCTCTAGATAAAGGCCTGGCTGACATCTTGACTTGGGCCTGTTCTCTAAGCAGAGAACCCAGTTGAGTCCAACTGGACTTCAGACCTAGCAGAACTGTGAAATAATAAATGGGTGTTGTTTTAAGCCACTGAGTTTGTTATGTTATTGTTATAATTGCATAATTGCTATATAGCAGTAGAAAACTGAGACAAAGTGGGATAATCACTTTAAAAAAATGAAATCGGAGACTGAAAGAAAATCTGCCAACACATTAATAGCGGTTGCCCATGGTGATTATTTTCCTGCTTATTCATTCTTTAGCGTCCTTTCTAAGTGCTTTATAATGTGCAGGCTCCACTTCTACAATGAACAAACATAGTTGTCTCTGTCTTCTTTTTCTTATGAAGGACAGAGGCTGAT
The DNA here is from genome assembly GCF_965194805.1 of Balaenoptera borealis. Taxonomy (NCBI): domain Eukaryota; kingdom Metazoa; phylum Chordata; class Mammalia; order Artiodactyla; family Balaenopteridae; genus Balaenoptera; species Balaenoptera borealis. The sequence goes on along the minus strand of NC_138871.1, from coordinate 80,544,688 downwards.
TGATCGCTGAGTCTTGGTCAATAGATATTTGAATGAACAAATCCAGCTTTCCAAGCCAAAATGGGTTTGCATTTCCAGGCATGATCTCTCATCCCAATAGTACCTCTGAAAATTCAGTATTATCATGTGCAATTCACAGGCGTGGAAGTGGAGACCCCGGGTGGGTGAGTGACTTGATCTAGGACCCCACACCTTGTTTACATGGCGTCCACATTTGAACCCAGGTTTGTCCGTGGGCTAGAGGGACCAACACACGCTTCTCTCTGTCCTCACATCCTGCTTACTAGCATTTGCTGATGTGGTCTCGGTGTCCTGTCTGGAGCCAGGAGCTGCAGAGCCTGGAGCAATTGGCCAGTTCTTGTTCTTGGGGGCTCCCAGCCTGGTGCAGCCCAACACCTATAGCTCTAGTTCCCAGTTCCCCTCCGGGCCTGCTCCCAAGGCCGGACCTCAGGTACAGGGGCACGTTTCATCTCTGATGGTCTCTGCCCAGGACCAGGTCAGCTGTGCCCTCCAGAGGCCTGAAATTCCCCTGTATCTTCACAATCTGGACTAGCCAGCTGTGTGAAAAGGGCCCTGATGGCCCTAGGAGGCCCTGAGAGAGGGCGCAGCACCGCTGCCTGGCTCACCATAACTCTATGCCTGTGTTTACAACAGATTTTAAACAATTCTTATGCTGTCGACAACCCCCCACCAAAAGGCAGCTGCAAAACGCCTCCTTCCTGAGCTGACATCCCTGTTTAGAGAGGGACATCCGGGTTTTTCTTTTTCCTCTCTCTCTCTCCTTTAAAGTGAGATTTCAAAACAGCAGAGAGCTCTCCCAGCCCAGAGCCAAAGCTGGCCTTTTATCACCGGGAGGTCCTGCAAGAACCATTTGGAGAGTCTACTTCCTGTCCAGAGAGGAAGTGGCTAGGTCTTGACCTCGGACATACTCTCATTCCCAATCATTTTCCAGCCTGGAATGCAGTGATTCAGTTTCCATTTATAAAGTGAAATTAGTGCCTGTTGAATACTAGGCATGAGGGAGGGGGTGGGAAGAAGGAAATGAAAGCCCCTTCCAAACAATTCTCCCCTGTTTAGCTTGGAGCCGGCTCTGTTGTGGAAGGATTTCCTTATGTTCAAGGTGTTAGCAGCCTCTCTCAGGAAGAGCCCTGCTTCATTCTCTTCTGCAGTTAAAAAAAAAAAGAAACTGGAGTGGCCACGTGACTCGGCAGAGGCCTGGCTATAATTGAATCTTGTGTTTCCATAGCACTTTATGCTTTGCAAAGAACTGTCACATGTATTGTCTCTGCAGGTCCCCAGAACACCTCTGGAAGGGAAGCTGGGAAGGCATTAATGTCCTCATTTAACTTTCTTTGCAAAGTGTGTTAATTCCGAGAGCTTCTGTGCGAAGGCCCGGGAGACAGAGGTGGTTCGGGGCACACGGCCTGGTCAGGGAGTCAGGCGACCTGGCATCTGGTCCTCATTGGGTCTCTATTTCCTTGTGTGACTCTCTGGACTTTGTTTACTGATCTGTGACATGGGATGATAATACAGAGTCATCAGGAGTGTGCAACCTACATGTGTGAGGAGACAGGTTAATAGTTTGGTAGCAATCGTTTGTTGCGTGAATACGTGGTTCTAGATGAGCATTTCCTTGGAACCCTGGAGGAAATCCTGAGAGAGCGGAGGAGCAGGCCTAGAGGGTCCCACTCACTGCCAAGGCTTGGTTGACCAAGGGACTGATGGGTAGAGTGGAGGTACCCGGGGGCACACCAAGAGACCACAGGAGCTCTGCAATCAGGTCCAGGGTCCCTGCCCTGCCATCAAGGACACGTCCCTTGGAGGCTGCGGACAGTGGCATGTGGAAAGGTCTGGGGAACAAGGTGAGGTGGTTAGGTACTAAGAAAGGGGCTCAGATGTGCAGAAGAGCCCAGAGACCCCCAAGGAGGAGGGTCATCAGCAGACCCTCCTGTAAGGCCTGGGCAACTAGGGAGAGGGGATTCAGAAAAGTGGGTAGCTGGGTCCCACCAAAGGCCACGGCTTTGAGTAACTTTCCCGAGGTTTTGGCTAATAAGGGGTGGATTCAGGGTTCAGAGATCTTTTTGCCAGTCCTCAAAGTCTCCTCTCTCTGCCCATCTAAAGCCTACTAAAGTGAGGGCACTGATAAGATGTGCTTCTCGATTGCATGTTCATTCCTGGAGGGTGGACCACTGGAGGGGCACTGTGGGGTCTCTCCTGTGGCCCCTTGCATCGTGCCACTAAATGCATCTTCAGAAGGGCCAGCCCAGCAGGTCGCATGGGACTACAGACCCTTTTGGTAACTGCTGTGCCAACCTGGGAGAGCGAGATGGGAGGGGGCCCGGACAACCAGCCAGGTTGATTCCAAGGCCAGGGCTCTTCCAGGCTTGCTCCCCACACTTAGGCTACTGGGCTTCCCCACCCTGACCCAGATTCCTCTCTTCTCATAGACCAGCTGCTCAGAGCAGGGAGCAAAAGGACAGGCAGTGAGCGGGCAGGTGTGGGACTGGGCAGGGGATGTGTATTAGGAGGCCCAGCAGCCCTTGCCAGAGACCAGATCCACCAGCTGACAACCTTCCCCCCTCCCCAGGAGGATCACACCCATCCCCGGGGAAGGTCCTTAGCACCCCGTGCTCCAGCCCACCTGACCTTGGCTGCTCTCTGGTCTTTGTTCTCCCAGGTCTCACGGCCTGGAGCCCTGCCTTTCTTCTTTCTTGACTTCCTTTTCTATCTTGGGAAATTCAGCGTGTCCTTGAAAATACAGGCCAGGACACGCCACCCTGCCTTGCCCCGCCCTTCTCCCTGCTATCTCTCGGCCAGTCCTTTCTCTTAAAACTTGGCACTGTATTGTGACTTTACATCTATGTTTCACTTCTCCTGCCAGGTTCAAGGTGAGGAGTGCCCCTCTCTCACTCTTTACCTACTCCATTTCTGCTTCCCTTTAAAATTGACCAAATAAAACCAGGGGGAAAATACTTGTCAGTTTGCTAATATAGCTTTTATGGGAGTAGGGGCTGGACATAGGGTTAGACCCAGAGCTTTGGGCTGTGCTGACCCCACACCCTCACCTGCTCGAGGACCACAGCTCTTGGGCATCCAATGCTCACCAGCTTGGAGCTTGAACTATGTGAGCTTGAACTATGCCTTAGCACAGGATTAAGTGTGACAGGGTGAGGAAAAAGGAGTGTCTAGGACACCTTGTGGGTTTTGGGCCTGGGTAATGGGATGGAAGGCGGTGCCATTCTCCAAAGACAGGAAATCCAGGAGGAGTAGCAGGTTTGGACTGGGGGAGAGAAAGACCCCTGGAATGTCTACGGTCAGAGTCCCACTTTATGTCACACCTCCTCCGGTGCTTCTGGAATCAGGGTTCTTCTGATGGAGCTCATTGGGATTTCTCTGTAATATGCACACTAACTCATACCAGTGTGTCGTGTTCACCACACGTGCCGAATTTACCTACCCAAGTCCTACAGACACCTTACAGAATGCTGTTCCTGTACGGAAGTCATCCTTAGGCCATTTTTTGTCACAATGTTGCCACTGTCCCAGCAACTAACGTTCACACCCGTCGAGGCACCTGAGCTGAATCAGAGGACAAGAAGACAGTGCGTTACGTGTTGCTTAAGTATGTGGCTAGATTTGAAGGGCTGATTGAATTTAGGGGTGCGCCTTAAAGAATGGGCTGGATTTAGGTAGGAAGAAAGGTTGAAAAGGTATGAGGATGAGTTACCAGGAAGATTCTGAGATGCCTGACTTCTGCCCGGCCCACTGTGAGGGAGCTGGGACAGACAGGCTTGGGGGATTCTGGCTGCAATGACTGGCCCAGGCTCCCAGTACCTTCAATGACGTTTGCTGTGTAATGAGGAAAGCATCCTCATCCTGCCCATCCCATGACCTTGGCTTAGGCTTTAACTACAATTGCAAGAACTGATCATATTTACGGACTAGTTTTGTCTCTAAGTCGTAAATAGAATAGAAATCTTCCCAATTCATTCGAGTGGGCCAGAAGCTTTTTCTGAAAACATGGAAATATTAAAAGACAGATATATTCTACTGTCTTCCTAAGGAACAAAAAAATAACTCTTTATATGTGATCATTTCTGCCACTGATTGCCTCGTACAGAAATGTCCTGCAAGGATAGAGCTCTGAATTGTGAGAGTCATTCATGCTTATACACAGCCTTCAGTTGAGGCATTTTGTAGAGCTCTATAACATGCCTCTATTAGAGTTTATTCATCTATATTCATACTGCTTTATATTGAAGTTTTCTTCCTTGATTTTTCCTCTGTCTGTGGAATCCATTTATAAATTTTCTCTTTGGAAATAAATAGGTAGATAGATAGATAGATATAGATATAGATATAGATAGATATAGATAGATAGATAGATAGATAGATAGATAGATAGATAGATAGATAGACAGATGGGACTTCTGGCTCATAGAGTGTACCCATCTTCAGTTTTACTAGATGTTGCCAAATTGTTCTCCTAAAAGGTTGCAAGCACTTACAGCAGTGGAAATGAGTGCCCCTCGTTCCATATCATCACCAACACTTGATATTGTCAGACGTTTTATTCTTGCCAGACTGTTGAGTGTGAGATGGACACTCCCGTTTTCACGTAACAGGCAACATGTGTTGGAGTTGGAGTCCCTTTTCGGTGCACCTCTCCTGTCCATGCCGGGCACGTGCCACACCAAGGCGGTACTGTGCTGATGTGCTGAAACTGAATATTCCTTGCTAGCCTTTAGTGAGTGTTTGCTTATGCTGGATGCTCTCTTATGTTCTTTTCACAAATTATCTTACTTATTACTCACAATAACCTAAAAAAGGGAGAAACTATTATCTCTGTTTTACAGATTTATTTCTTCATTTGTTCATTCATTCATTCAGCAAAACACTGACTATTCTGGACCAGCCACAAATGGAGTAGAACCTCAGACTTCCTAAAAGAGGCAGCGTCTGACATGGCCTTTGGATGTCTTTGGCTGCCCGGATCCACTACCCTCACCTGATAACAACCCAATTTCCCATTGGGGTGGTTACTTTTCCCAGAATGTATGGTTTTGGTGGAAGTATAGATCCAGGTAAAGACCTTCCACCCTGGAAGCTTATGTATGACCTGGGTCTTCCCTGTCCTGCCTGTACAGCAGCGAATTCGGCACTGCCTCCAAGGTCTTTGAATCCAAGTGGCTCCTGGTGAGGGCAAAAGGGAGACGTTGCAGGTCACTCAGGCGGCCCTGGTGGGCAAAGCTGCAGAAGGGCAGCCCCGACCTTCTCCATAGTAAGGGAGCTGTTGTGTGTCCTGCTTAGTACTTCCTGAGCCTTGGAAATCCCTCGGCTCATTCCCCAGTCATCTGTCCTTTACCTGACGCTCCTGACATCCTTCTAACAAAGTCCCTTCTGAGGTGCATAACAAGACCCTAAACCGACATAGAAGGTTTGGACCAGGTTCTGGAAGCAGCAGCCCTGAGGAACCAGCATGAACTCTCGTCCCTGGGTCTGCCTTCCTCCTGGATCTGTGAGCCATCCTGGGAACTGAGACGCTCTCCTGCTGCTCCGTTTTTCTAGGGGTGGGATTATTGGGGAAGGTCCAACAATTCACCAGTGCTCTGTCCTCCAGGCATGGAGCCCCCGTAGCTGCCTCCCTGGGTACCTGGGCCTGAGAGGGAAATCTGCCCCTTGGATGGGAGTCAAACCCCCGTCGTCATGGCCACAGGCTCTGCCCTCACTCAAGACATGAATTTCCAACTGGTAAAGACATCACCCTCCAAGGAATATTGCCAATGACCTGCCCAACCCAGAGAGGTTTTTCCTAATACAAATAGATTTTTCTGGAATATCCAAGGGCAAAATAATTTTCCCTCAGGGTATAAGATCAGCCCATAGACCTGTAGCTGGGAGAAAACGCCTTGCTTCTGCTCTGTGCTCACCTCACAGCGTTGTCCTGGATCCTGTGACACTCTCCCTTTCTCAACCCAACTGAGAGCTCCCCAAGGCCTGAAATGAAGTTGTTTCCGCCTCTCTCTCCGCGGTGCCAGGCGCGGGTCTCGACACTGAGATTTCCAGTTGAGTAAGTGAGTGCTGTTCCTACCTACATGACACAGATTTGACTTGGAAATGCTTTATCTCCAAAGGACGTGGTAGTTGGGAATCTGGGCCTTAAGAACTTTTGGGAGGACAGGCATTCGCCGAGGATTCCTAGATGCTGACGGTGTGCTGGGTGCTGGGACAGGATCGAAAATTATACGGTCCTTGGCCTTGGGGAGCTCACAGTCTAAAAGGAGAAATGCACGGATAAACAAACCATTTCCACGGAGTAAGAGCTTCTGCGGAGGTACCAGGAAAAGGTTTTCAGAGACCAGCATTTCATTTTGCAGGAAATCAAGGTGAGGAGAGGGCCTCAGTCATTCAGTGAATGGCAGGGCCAAGGCTCAAGTTCAGACATCTGTACTCAGAAGACAGACGTCTGCCCACCATTCTCTCTTCTCCTTGGGGCTATTCATGAGTTATTATGTAATTAATTCAGATACTTATTGAGTGCCAACCATGAGTCTGGCACAGTGCCTCCTGGTGGGGACGCAGAGGCGGGGCAGGTGCACGCAGACACTGGCTGTGTCTTCACAGGGCTTGTAGCCTGGTGGGCGGACAGACACGCAAAAGAGAACTTGTGAGTTATGACGCTGTGAGGAGGGGATCAGGGTGTCGGGGGAAGGAGGCTGCTAGCACAGCCCGAGTCTCCTCTGCATTCCTTCACTCACTCATTCATTTCATTCCTTCCATGACCATGTAGTGAGTCTACCATACGCCAGGCGTTTTCCACAGTCCCTCCCAGCACGTGAGTCTCCCAGTTTTGCACTCATCTCGGCTGAAAGGGAATTTGCATGAACAAGAGCAATGGATTCTGCAGCGGAGAAACTACTGAAACTTTTTAACAGGGATCTACTTGCACATCTTCACACCTTCCGTCACCAGCTGAGGCTTCCATCCTGGGCTCCAGATCAGCACTCTTCTGTGTTGCTGTGGTGGAGGGAACCCAGTGTGGCTGCTGATAAATTTCGTGTGTTTGGGAACAACATGGAGACAGCAGGGGTACAAGACCAGGGAGCTTGGTGCCGGCTGCCTGAAGGACCACTCCCTCCACGTGGCCCTGAGCCACTGCTTCCCGCCCCGGGGCTGGTGGCGGGTGGAGGGAGGGTGGTGGTTCCTGAGGACCAGCGCTCTCTGCAGAGAGTCTCTGGGAATCTTCGGTGAGAGCAGTGGCCAGGGGAGCAATGCCCTGCATGGCTTAAAACCTACGAGGGATACAAGAGAGGAGGGGTGATGGGGGCTCGGCGGGGGGCGCCACTGGAGGAAGCTCAAAGCTGAGGGTGATGAACTTCACCCGAGGTCAGGGAAGGTTTCCTGGAGGAAAAGGGAATTTGTAAGACGGCCAGATGATAGCAACAAAGAAGGGGGAGTGTCTTCTGGGGGAGGAAGCCACAAGTGCTGCAGACCCCGGTGTGGGGTGTTTGGGTCAGGGAGGGGCCGAAGTCAAGGGAAGCGCCGGGAGCTCCTGCCTTCAGGTCGTGTGCTTCCGTTCCAGCCTCCGTTCCACACGTCCTCCTGGATCTTGCCTCGCGTAACCCAGACGCTTTGCCTGCTGTCCCTCCCTACCTTCCTGACCCCTCTTCCTGCTCAGAGGAGTCAAACCTTCTCCCCGCCCTCAAGCCACTCAGAGCCTAGCAGAGGAGAAAAGGGCTCTTGGCAACCCAGCGTGATAAGCTATGAAATGATGGAAAAATCCCGAGAAAGCAGCTCGTTCTACCCTAGAGTTTCAGACCAGGCTCGTAGCACGTGGACAGCGGGGTGGGAAGGTGTTAGGATGAGAGGGGAGGTGTTTCTGAGCAGAGAGAACTGGCTTTGCCAAGGCCAAACCTTGGGAGATTCAGGGCCTGGAGGAGATTCAACGGGGCTGGAGGCTGCTGAGGTCTTGTTTGAAAGGGTCGGGCCGAGGGTGGGGGGACAGTGATGGAAGTCGATGCAGAAGGACCTTGACCCCCTCGCTGGGCACTTACCATTTACCTGCTGGGGCGGGTCTGAGGCTGGGGTTCTCACCTGGCTGTGGCAGGTAAGGAAACCGAGCCTCACAGCAGCTCAGAGCAGATCCTGAATCTCGGGGCTTTTTCTGCCTAGGTCCCATCACTGGCTCCTCGGCCTATGGCGGTGGCGGGAGAGGGGGGCAGTTTGGTCTTTCTTCTGAGTTTGCTGATGCTCCCTAGAGCTTTCTAAGCAGGACCCTCTGGCCTCCACCTACCTGGTCGGGGCTCTGACATGCACTGCGTCCAGGACTCCGGGCTCTCCTCACCCACAAGTGCTCTCCTCCCCTCGCCCTGCAGACTCGCTGCCCCTGGGCGCCCTCCTGCCCGGACCAGGCCAGCACCCCTCCGGCCGGGCCATCCTGTGGCCACCGGGCCCGGGGTGCGATCACACTTTTCCGCTCTGCACGAGGGTGTTTACGTTTCTGCTCCAGATGGCCTCGCGCCCCTCCCCGGCCCCGCCGGCTTCCAGAGCATTTATCAGGGCCGGTGTATGTTTTTCTTGTGTGGGATTTGAAATGATTTCTTTAAACAAGGTCTAAACTGGGATTGATTTCCTCTCTTTATTTAGAGTGGTTTGTTTTGTAATTTGGTTCTTTTAACAGTCTAAATTGTGGGAACTGGGGAGAAAAAAAGAGAATTTGCTGACTTCATATAAATACAAATTACTTTATCTCTCTTTGAAGACTTCCATGTCTTTTCCTTGAAAAGGCTGGAGCCAAATTCTTTGGGGGTCCCTTTCTTGTCAGAATTGTTATGATGGGAAGGACCCACTGGCCTCGAGACTTCCATTCCGGGGCTGAGAGTTAAAAACAACTCTGGTCTTTACACGGTGCCTTGTACATTTCTCTGAAAGCAAAATTCGTACCCATTAATTAGATCTTCATGACATAAAATTCTCTTTTAATGTGATGTTCATAACAGCCCCAAGAGGTGAGGAGGGAAGGCAAAATCCCTCCCAGCTGATGGAGGAGGAAACATTGCCGGTCAGATTGTGGTCCTGGCCTGGGAGGAACTGGGTCCCTGGCTGAGCAGCTCCATCATCCCATGTTTATTTGATAAATATTTTTGAGTGCCCGCTATGTGGCAGGCTCTGAGTTGGAAGTGACCCTGAAAATGAGCTATGTCACTTTCCCCATCAACTGTTTGAATCCTCCTGCCCCGACGGCTTGCAGGCTGTAGTTGCCCTGCTTGTGCTTGCATGCTTCCAGTGACAGGGAGCTCACCACATATCGGGGTAGACCGCGCCAGCTGTGGATGGTTCCAATCATTGGAATCCTCGCTTGCATGGAGCTGAAACCACCTCCCTGTATATTTCACCCGTGCTGCCCCCTGGGTGTTCCAGTTTCCCCACCTCGTCCTCCCTTCTCTGGGGGAATCATCTTTGCTCGGCTTGGCACTAACCTCTGGGTCCCTTATCACAGGTGGGCCCTGTGGTTCACACTACCTCTGGGCGGGGCCATCTCATCCCTTACTCTGGGCATTATAACTCAGTCGATGCAGCACGTGCTTGCCTTAGCTTGGTGTCACCTCATTCTTGTGGATTGACATTGGCCTCGTGCTGACGGAAGCCCCCTCAGCCTTTCCCCTACATCTTCTGCTTGGATTCTTAGACTAGACCGAGGAGATAGATTCCACATTCGCAGTCACTTTGCTGAACCCATCACCAGCCTCCACAGATCTGGTGGATCCTAACCTCATTATCCTTGAGGTAGCTTTCCTCTTCATCCACACGCTGGACCAGCCCACCCCCCACTTCCTGTCCAAGCACTAATTCAATCGTTGCCGAGCACTGAGCCCAGGTGAGGCCCTCTTTGGCTTGCTTTGGATCACTAGCAAGTGAATCTTGCAGCCGAGCTGTTTTCCAACTTGTCCATAAGGAGAACATGAACTACTTTGTCAAATGTCTAGCTGGAGTATGGATTCATTTCATCCACTGAATCTTACTGCTATCCCAGGCCACGGAGCCTCTTGGGAGGGGAACAAAATTTAAAGTAACTTATTCTTAAAGCTCACGTGCTGGTTCCCAGGGCACAGCGCTCGCCTTGTTTCTCTCCAGCTGTTCACCAATCATCGGTGTACTTACCCATTCTAAAATAGGATTAGGAGAACCATTTTTCTGGTCTATAGCTGCATGGGATTAGGGAAAGAATCGTAGAAGAAATGAGAAAAGTCATTCACAGCCTTGAAGGCTGTGCTAAGGCGTTTGTAGGCAGTTCTGTCCGATCCGGAGCAGGCACAAGATGCAGGTTCAATCCTCTGTGGATTTCATATCCACCACCCCCCCTCCATTTGTAGAAGGTTTCCGAATAGTGGCTTAACAAGATGTGAAGCGGACAGCCTTGGTTTCCAGGTTACATATTCTGTAGAACAAAATCCTTCTGGAGAGGGTGACCATGTAATATACCTTGCACACTACAACAGAGAGTGAGAGGGATGCTGTTAATAATTATGCCAGGATGCTAGGGGCAGCGGAGGACTGCTCTGGACAAATCCCATTGAGTCCCACTCAGCACCTCTCTCAGACACTCCGGGATCCTCAGGTCTCTGACTAGGAACAGATGGGAATCATGTGTCACTCTGACCCTGCGTGGGGCTGCAAGGGTGAAGAGAGGGGGCTGAGGGTTTGGCTAAGAAGCCAAATGTTTTGGGTTTGCTAAAGTCTCAGCCGCATTCTGCCTGGAGCATTTCCCTCTCGCTGGCAGAGTTGTGTATTTTCAGGCAAAGTCGTTTCATATGGCTCTGGTGCCTTCCCACTCAGCTCATTCAGACCATCCTCGAACAAGCCTCTTGCTATCGAGTGAGCTCTCCCTGTGGAAGGCGCTTCTCTTTGAACTTGTAAGGCTGTTTATTTTTGGACTGGAAACTGGAAACCTAGAATTCCCCAAAGCCACAAGCTCAGCTCCTTCTTTGCAGTGATAACCTGTGGAACTTAGGGAATGATAAACTCTGGAAATGTCCCAGAGGGGAGAACCCGACAGGTCATTTCATCTGACCGGCTCATGTTACAGATGGGCAAACTCAGGTTCAAAGAGGAGGGAGGGATTTAGCGAAGATCACCCAGCATTTTCCTCCCCGTGCCTGGTATTCTGTAGGAAATGAAGCCATGCAACGTGACTAAAAATCCATTTTATTATGCGCGGCCTCAAGGCACTCATGATTCCAAGGTGTCCCAAGGTCGTGTGCAGACCCGCATCGTTTCTCCATTGTCAAGTGCACAGCCGAGTTAAAGAGCATTCATTGTGGAAGCAGAGTGAGGGCAGGACGAGTTGACTCTGGCTGCCCACAAAGCTGGAGGCGGTTCTGGTGGCCCCTGGGGATCAGCGGTGTAGCCCCTTGTGATGCCCTCTGTGAAGACACCCCATCCCCTCTGCACATGTGCTCAGCTCCGTCCTCCTGGGAGCACGGTCATGGGTGGCTCTCCCTTGCCGGGACCCTCTAAGGAAGGCCTCAGGTCTCTACCTGCTCTGGTAGGCACCATGGCATAGAGAAGGAGGTTGGGCTTTGGCTTCCGCAGATTGGGTTTGAAATTCGGTTCTTTCATCTTGGGCAACTTACTTACCATGCTTGAGACTTAATCTTTTCAATGTAAAAACCACCATCATTCCCTCCAGGTTAGTTGTGATTATTGCATGGCATGATGTACTCAAGAGCGTGTGCTCTACGTGCCTAGCAAAATCCCCACCCTGCTCCCACCCCCAGTTGAGAACTTTTGCTTTTATTACCTTTTGCTTTTATTATGTCAGGGACACAACACGGTACCTGACATCATAATGTAGTGGGAAGAGTAGGGATTACGAGCCAGGCTGATATGAGCTTAAATCCAGCCTCTACTGTTATTACCATGTGGTCTTAGGCAAGACCCTTAATCAGATCTAGCTTTGTTTTCTCATCTGAAAAATGGGCATGATATTGGCTCTATAAGTTTGTAGTCAGTCAAATGAGGTGATTTATGGGATTGTCTGGCCCAGAGAAGATGCCTGACATATGTTCATTCCATTTGCTTCCCTCTGGGAAGTACTGATGGTGGGCAGTAGGGGGGTGGGTCACGGGGTATTGAATCTCTCGTGGCCCTACGGCGTCGCAAGGGGATGGACGCTTCAGAAGGCCTGAATCTGAAGAGTGTTAAATTAGAACTAAAAGTCCGAAATGTTTAGAATCTTAATTTTTTGTTCCAATTCCTGAAATATCCCTTTCGTCGTTGAAAACAGGTGTTATCTAGGTGCTGTTCACTTGTTGGAATGCATTTGGTAACTCTCTTTTTTTTTCCTCCCTGTAGCCACACAAATAACTACTCTCCATTGTGATTCTTTCACCCTTTAACAAATCACTGTCACATCAGAATTCAGTGTCATTCTCATAACAAGCCAGGTAATTAATACCTTGGTAGAATTTGGACAGCAAAAAGGCCCAGAGGGGAGAAGTGAGTTCCTCAAGGCTACACAGCAAGTCAGTGGCTTGCTTGGCCGAGAACCAAGTCAGCTGGCCTCCTGGGAAGTCCTCTCGCTCCTGGAGCCACAGGAATTGGTGGTGTCTGTGGTGGCATAGCCATGGGGGTGGTGTGACAAATCAGGCTTGGGGAGGGAGAGGCGAGGACGGGAGTGTATTAGTTTGCCAGGGCAAACTGTAACAAAGGGCTGTAACAAAGTACCACGGGACAGGTGGTTTAAACAGCAGAGATTTATGTTCCTGTAGTTCTGGAGGCCAAGCTGTAGTGTTGGTAGAAACCCAAGGCCTCTCTTCTTGGCTCACAGATGGCCGTCTTCTCACCATGTCTGCAGGTTAACCCTCCCTCTGTACACGTCTGTGTCCTAATCTCCTCTTCTCATAAGGACACCAGTCATATGTGGGATTAGGGCCCACGCTAGTGACCTCATTTTAACTTAATTACCTTTTTTTTTTTCCTTTTTAAATTACCTTTTTAAAAAGAGCCTGTCTCCAAATACAGTCACATTCTGAGGTACTGGGAGGTTAGCGCTTCCACATACGAATTTTGAGGGATGCAATTCAGCCCAACTGTCCCCTCCTCTCCAGCCCCTCCTCACTAGATTTCTTTCTCTCTCCCTCCGTGGTCGCCTGTCCCTGGCTCTCTCTTTCTGCTGCTTTGATTCTATCTCTCCAGAACTCTCTCGGTCCCTTCCTCTCCAAGAAAGCAGAAAGCCTGGGGGAGTAGTGTGGGAGACGAGGAGAACTTTTTGTGCGTGATCATCTAGTAAGCTGGTCCGGGTTTTAACACAAAACCCACTGCAGATAAATGCTGTTCGATTAATAAACAGGGCTTCCCTTCTCCGCACAATTAGCAGAGAAGCTGGAGTCACCACAAAAGGGGCCTGTCGGTCCCGGGTCTGCCCGATCCTCTCTCCCTGGCTTTGGCTCTGGGGTCTCTCACCCTAATGTCTCCTGATGGGGAGACCATGACCACGTTGTCATTCCCGTCCTGCAGTGGGGCTGGCACACCATCTCGGGGCTGAAAGAAAGGAAGGATGGCTTCTGGGGGTATGTGCTGTCCTCAGCAACAGGCACCGTGGGGCCTTGGATGTCACTTGACAAAGCTCCCTCTTGGAGAGATGGGTAGACGGAGGCCCAGAGAGGAGGTGTGACTGGCTCAAGGTTGCACAGCTTAGCGGTGCAGAGCTGCATCCTGACAGCAACCCATCCCCTTGCCAAGGCCCCATGCAGCGCCCCAGAACACTGTCCCTGCCCAGTTCCACCCTGCTCCCCCTGACCCCTTCCTCTGCTTGTCCATGGGTGTGGGTGTGGGCTGCCGTGTTCTGCAATTAGCGCCCAGCATTTAGGGCCCAGAGCGCTGGGGTCAGACTTCCAGGAACATCCTGGGAAGGAAGTGAGCCTTGAAGGGTCCTTCATTTCCTGGGACTTGGTGCCCTGAAGTCACTGCTTCTCAGAGAAGGAGAGAGGGGACCAGCAAGTGGGAACAGAGATGTCTTTGGGGGAAAAGGTTCGGGCTGGACCGGAAGAACGGATGATCCCAGACTTGCCGAGCGAGATGCAGAGAGCGGCAGGAGACAGACTTGCAGGTGGGGAGGGCACCCAGCCTGTCTAGTCCGGGGCTGCCCTAACCAAGTACCGCAAACGGGGGCCTTTAAACAACGGACATTGATTCCCTCACAGATCTGGAGGCCAGAAGTCCAAGATCAATTTGTCGGCAGGACTGTGACCTCCCTGAAGTCTCCAGGGGAGATTCTGTTCCCTTCCTTTCTCTTAACTTCTGCTGTCACCAGCGATGCTTGGCTAGTAGACGCTTCACTCCGATCTCTGCCTCTGTCATCACGTGGCTGCCTTCCCTCTGTGCCTGTGTCTCCGTGTCTTCTCATGACAGCAGTCATGCTGGATTTAGGGCTTGTCCTTCTCCAGTATGACCTCCTGTTAATTAATTAACTATTCCTATAAAGACCCTGTTTCCGAATAAGGTCACATTCTGAGGTTCTGGGAAAGACTTGACTTCTGGGGGGACATAATTCAACCCAGTCCGGGGATCTGGATCTCAGGGGAGCGAGGTGGCTCAGCCTCGCTCTGGCTTCCCAGGCCATAAGATGGAAGATGCAGCTAAAATTGATGGTAGGCTGACCTCAGAGTTTGGACTTCCTCTGGCAGCAAGTGGACACCTATAGCTTCTGTCGGCCTCCGAAACAGACACAGACATGTCAAGAAAAGTTCTGGGGCTGCGGCATCTCCATGTAACTATGAGAGGTCGGGGCTGGATGGGAGTCCCCTGTCTGCGATTTGCCTCTTGGAATACAGGGGATTAGAGCACAGTCTGTGCCTTGGCCTGGTTTGGTGCCAAACTGCGGGCTCAGGAGTGTCTGGGGGGTGGGGGTGTTGGCTGAATGCGCTCAGTGTATTACTGACCAGGGTAAGACTCACAGCTCCCAGGGGTGGGAAGCCATACCCAAAAGAAAGACAGTTCTGGCCAAGGCTGTGCGCTGCCACACTTTGCTGAGAAGTCTGGGAAACTCACCGGTGTTGACAGAGAGTAGCATCTGGTAAATGTCAAGGAGTAGTCGACACGGTGAGCTCTGTAGCTCTGGGTGAATCGGCGCCCCTCTCTGGCCTTCCTCGCCTGGGGTTCTGGGCACAGCTTCTAAGGTTTCCACTGATTCAGGTATTAAAATATTTAATCACTATAACTACCATTTTTTCTTGTGCAGCAAGAGTTTGTGTTCCTTTTACAAAGCCCCTCTGGACAGTTTATCTTACTTAATCTTCTCACCCTGGTGGGGTCAGTAAGTCAGGTGTCATGCTCACATTTCACAGATAAAAGGCCTGAGGCTGAGTGATTGAGCAGGGCCCCAGCACTGAGCAGTCAAAGCATTTGAGGTTCAATGTTTAGTGACTTAGTCCAGCGTCCTAGGTCCCAAAATAGTTCCATATTAGTGGACTCTTTCGACAGCTATGTGTTGAGTGCCTGTTATTAGCTAGGCCCTGCACTCAGCACAGGGGACCATGCAAGTTAACAAACTGATAAAATCTCTGCTCTCTTGGGACTTCATTGAACAAGAGAAAAACAGCAATAAACAAACAGATGGCATGTCAGAGGGGGAAAATAAGGCAGGATGAGAAGATAGGGACCATCTCAAGCTAGAAGGGCACTGCAATATTGTGTAGAGTGTAGACTTAGGGGGTCTCTCTCCTCAGGTGATATTGAAATAGAACCCTAAAAGGATGTGGGGGTGCAAGCCATGTGACTGCAGGAGGAAAAAGCATCCCAGGTGATGAGGGCAGCAAGTACAAAGGCCCTGAGGTAGGAACAAACTCGATGTGTTCATGAAATACAGGGAGATCAGTGGGCTCACATTTAGATTCTACATTTGAGACCTCCTAGGAGAACAAGGTGTATTTTTACTACCTTTTCCAAACACCATATATTTTGGAAATATAAATGTATCAGCCATTGCTTTAAAATGGTTTAATCATAAGACGTTCATTGCCCTCTGGTCCTCTTTCACCTTGAGACTTGGCTGTGGTCCATCCTATCAGAGAGGCCAGATCCTGATCAAGGATTCTTGAGCAGTTCTGAGTGAGGACAGAAGGAAGACCAAGCTGAAGGTGGGTGAGGCTCCTGTAGTTGTGTCATGAACATGGAGTGAGTCATCGTATGTCTGGTGCCAGCAGTCATCTGAGCAGCTCTCCAGGGGAGCTGACCACGGACCTTTGTGAGAGGTAAACAGATGGCAGCCTGGGCAGGATGAGTTAACATCCTTCTAGGCGGGGCTTGGAGGAGAGAATCCAGTCCCAGCCATGAGATCCATCCTGGTCCTAGCCCTGGATCTGTCCTGGTGCTTGCCTGGAATACTCCAGACCTCCTTCCTCTTTTTGGAGTGGAATTCACTGCGCTCACAGAGTTTATTCAGCGCTATAGAGATGTGGGCTTGAGTAAGGAAATCTGAATGACATCAGTCCATTAGTGATGAACCAATATTTCCTGAGCCCTTCCTAAATGTCAGGCACTGAGTTTGGAATGTGGAGGGATACAGAGATTCATAAAACCTGGGTTCTTCTCTCTTGGGGCTTATAGACAACTGTGGGGAAAAGATTTATGTCCAGGAAAGGTGAAGTGACATGCCAGAAAATGCACAGAGCAGTCTGAATTACCATCCCTCCGTCAGATGGGGGCTTCTCAGGCCTGACCGTCCTAGGGAACCATCCAGGGAGCTTCTTCACGTGGCTGTTCAGTGCACTCACCCCCAGAGATGGGGAAAGGGGGGAACTTCATGTGTCCTAACTCTTGGGGTGGGCAAAGTGCAGTGGAGGGCTCTGGGCAACAGTTATTTGAGGGGATGACAGAATTTGTGGGTGAGACAGGGCCTAAGATATCAAGCCCAGTAGATAAGGGTGAGGCCCAGAGGAGATGTTTCCTGCCCAAGGTCACACTCAGAGTCTGTGTCAAAGTGGGACTGGGACCCAGGTCTTCTATGAGCCTTCTTCACGTTCACACCTGCCTCTTGGCTCTGATCAGCTCCTGGACATCGTGGCTCCGTGACCCCCTGCTGAGCTGAGCTTTTTTTTTTTTTTTTTCTTTTTGGCGCTCTGGTCTGTGGCTGGAGGGTTCAAGGGCCTGCTGATTCTGTCCAGAGATGGACTGAGTCCTCCCTGTGCCACTGCCTCTAGGGCAGGAAAGGGAGGTGGGGACCGGCTCAGAGACTGTAATCAGGGTATGGATTGGGGGCCAATGACAGTCACAGCTGACACCACGGTGGTAACTTTTATGAAAGTCAGGCCAGAGCAGACACGATGAAAGTTAATACGTTGATTGAAGTCTTGCCTTTGAGTATAAAAAGACGAAATAAACAAGCACAGGCTGGGGAAGGAAAGGAGCAGGGAGAGCACGGGAAAAGGGGCCTGGAAGATTCCAGCTAATACTAGGCTCAATTTTATGGGCCAGCCATGTAGGAGGGCACTCAGTTGGCTAATGTGACCTCAGGCTGCATTACTAGAGATCCAGTGTCTAGAACAAAGGAGGTGACGATCTGACTGTATTTTGTGCTGATCTGTCTACACCTGAACGTTACTTTCAGTTGTTTGGAGATATAGTGGACTAATTGGCAATTTTTGAGAAGATGAGGGCCAGGGGAGCAAAGGGACACGAACACATTTCCTTTGGAGAACTTTTTTTTTGATTTTTCTTTGGAGAACTTTTGAAGGAAATGAGGGTCTTGGTCTTTTTTTTTTTTTTTGTAAATCCTCAGAGGGATACTTTGTTTCAACCAGTTTCTCCTTATAAGGTAGAATTTCGACCTGTAAAAGTTATTTCTTCCAGTTCAGCCAGTGGCTTGGAACACTGCTTCGTCAATTGCACGGTGTAAGTGGTCCCGGGGCAGGTCCGAGGGTTGTGGAGTCAGCGGGATGGGATGAGATGGGTTCCAGAGCTCCACGAAGCAGGCTTTCCTAGGACCCTACTCCCTACCCCTAGCAGAGACCAGTAAGGAAATGGATTGGATTGCTATTCACTTTTTCAAAGATCAGATCTACTTCATTTACATGTCAAGAAAAATTTCTCAAGTATGATAAAGTGTTTACCATTTTCCTATAGTTCTTCAAATGCCTGACATTCATCTTTTCTCCCTACCTTTAAAATTCCTTTCTTTTTCACATAACCTTTCTTAATTGCTTCTTATTGTAAAAAACAAAGACAAAAAACAAAGGTGGGTGGATCTGTTGTGCACATTAGGAGGTCTATACAGAAAAATGCACAGAGGTTTATACGCCATTTACAGTAAAAGCTCAGAGTACAAAGTCAAGAAGGAGAATCTGAAATATCAGCCTTGCTCTGAAAGAAGCCTGTGTAGGATGAGATACCACTGAAGCTTAATCAGAATTTTCCCTCACCAATTATCTAACAGTGGCAAACGTAAAAAATCTGCAGTTAAAATACATAGCAGTCACTCCATATACTGCCCTCTCCCCACTCAACCAACTTCTGAATAACAGGGTTTTTTCAAATTTTATTCCCTTTTAGTTCAAATTTCATGGAAAAAGCTAAAAAGTCATGTTTTAGCAATATATCCCCATAGAGCATTGCAATTTACCAAGATTTTAATGTGTTTGGACAGAAATCTCACTCAAGGATTAGTGATGACTATTTTCCAGCAAATATTGAGTAAAAAATAATTTTAACCCCAATCTGAGGTGATAAACTTCCTTTTCTGGGGGACGCAACTGCTGAGACAATTGTAGCAGTTATCCAGGTCAATAAAAGAAAGCCTACGACAGTCTGTCATATCATGGTGAGTGTGCATCAAAGCTCATCATGGTTTTTGGTGAGATCTTCCCCATAATTAGTAGCTTGGCTTCCAACACACATGTTCCAGTTGTCCAAGATCTCCTCTTTAGTGAGCTTTTCATCCTTGTTTTTGTCCGACTCGTACACCAGGTGCCTGGCCTCAGCATGTGCATGGTCATAATCTTGCGGGAGGATCCAGTGGCGAATCTCATCTTTGTCCAGCTTCCTGTCCTTGTTCAGATCTCAGAATTCATTAAACTGCTCCCGTTCTGACAGCACCCAGTCTGGCTCAGGGCCATCCTCCTCGTGGGAAAACATATCAGCAGTATACTCAGCCTGACACACAAGGCCATCTCCATTCTTGCTGATGTCCTCCAGAGTTTCCCAAACCACAATCTCCTTCATGTGCCCAAACTCCTCAGGGGGCAGGAAGGCGGTGAACTCCTCCCGGGTGGCTGTCTGGTCACCATCGAGGTCCGCAGGCTTGAACCTTCTCTCAACACATGGCAGCATCTTTTTAAAGGTGTGATGATCTGAAGTATCATGAAACTCTGTGGGGTCTCCTAGGCAGTAACCGTAGGTGGCTTGTTTGTGTTCTTCCCAGGAAATGTTATCGTCTTTGTCTCGATCATAATCCTTCCAGACTTAGGTGACATTATCGTAGGTGTACCTTTTCTGCACCCGTTCGATCCAGGTTTTCAGCTCCTGGGCGGTGACAAAGCTGTCCCCATCCCTGTCGATTCAATCGACAATCTTCCCCAGCCTCTCCTTGCTCTCCTCCGAGGTGAGCTGGTGGAAGGTCTTGGAGTCCTCCTTGCCCAGGAAGGCCTCGTGGTCGTACTGGAAGCTCTGGTTGTCCTCGGGCGGCCGCTCACCCAGCTCCTTGCGCCCCGCACCGTGGCCGTGGCCCGCAGCGCCGGGGGCGCCAGCAGCAGCCCCAGAACCAGCCCCAGGTGGCACCCGCGGCAGCCGCGCGCCCTTGTCGGGAGAGGAGAGCTGCCCGCGGGGAGGCACCGAGCGGGCGATGAGAGCGGCGGCTCGGGGATGGGGGCTTGGAGTGAGCGCGGCGGCGGGGCTCGAGTCTTCGTCTTAGAGTTGAGGTGGTAGAGCAGGAAGAGGAGATCTGACTACAGGTATCTGTCAAGGTGCAACGGAAGTTGTGTTTTGTACAGACTCAGGGGAGAGATACCTTAGAGCTTGGTATGTGGATTACTGCCTCTTGAGGTTGTGATCTTCATATCCCTGGAAGCAGTCACGTGAGGCCTCTACCAGAGAAGGGATTGCTCTAAATAATAGTGATAAGGACAGCTGACATTTGTCAGGTGTTACTATGTGCCATGTACACTGTACATTGATTAACTCATTTAATCTTACCAACAACCCTATCAGGTAAGTACTATTATTATCCCCATTTTATAGATGGGGAAATTGAGGCACAGAGGGCCACTAACTTGCTCAAGCTCGTGCAGGGCAGTGTGGGTCCAGAGTCTGAGATCCTCTAGCACAAGAAGGGGGTTTGAGCAAGAAGACCTCTAAGATTTTTCCCATCCCTGAGACTCTGACGTTTTAGGGCGTTCTCTACTGGGACCATCCTCAAGTCATGTACTTCTTGTGGCTTTTAGGTCACACTCCGCCTAAGGCCAAGGAGACAAGACACTGCTGACTCATTCTTTCCCAGCGGCGCAGGCTGGGAACTGAGCCAGGTCACTTGGCCAGCCTGGTGGCAGGTGCCGGTGCTTGTGGTTTGGCGGCGGGTCAGCAGCCGGGATGTGGCCTCAGGGGCTGACCCGTGGGGAGGGCGGTGTGTCCACAGAACTCAAACTCTGGGACCCTTCAGAGAGGGGTGGATTTGGGGATAGGAAAGAAATACAATTCAGAATTCAACAAGACGGACGTGTGAAACTGCAAAGCCCTAAGTGGACTTTGCTCAGCGCCAGGGTCGAGCGTGGCTGACCCGTGTGCACCTGGGTGACCCTCCCTGGGGGCTGAACAGGGGCTGCTGACAAGCCTCTCCAGCACTGTTCATCCCTCAACATTGACCCAAGGCCTCCTCGGCAGCCAGGGAGGAACAGGGTGCCCTGCTGGAGGGACCTCCCTGCCCAGGGCTTCTCAGAGGTGTTCTGGGTACCGGCGCCCAGCAGAAAGTGTAGGGGTGCCTGGTCCCACCCGCTGCCCTGAGGGCTGAAGGGGTCAGTATCATGGCCCGTGGGTGCCCCCGGGGATCTCCTCTTACATGCAATGGTACAAGGTTTTCTATAAATGGAGCTCATAGGTGGAATTAAAACTCTAGGAGGGCCTTCTCCTGATTCCCTAGGACCTCCTGCCCTGCATCTTCTAAGGGAGGGTTTTGTGCCTGAAAGTCCCTTCTCTTTTGTTTTTGGACACTTGGGTGACAGAAGAGTAGACAAATCCTGGCACCGAAGAAAGCAGCTGGCCAAACCCTGGTATTCCTACTGATTAGGAAGGAATTCAGTTTGAGTTAGTGGTTCCCAAACTTGTCTGATGATAAAATCCACTCGATCAGAACCTTTCTGTGAAGAACCTGGCAAAACTACATTTAAAAATAAGAGTCCCTTCCCCAACTTTTATCATGGAGGGAGACCCTGAGGGAAAAAAGTTTGAGCTACAGACTCAATTCACAGCACCTTCATCTTGGACTTGAGAGAGCCTTAAGGAATCTACACTAATGATCTGATAAAACTGAAATGTAAAGAACCCAGTGAATGCGAGAGAATGCTTCAAAAACCCTGAAGATTTTCTACCTTTAGTTTTAAAAGTTATTTATTATTTTAAAAACACTTTAATAGAACTTACTGTGAGCCAGATATGATGCTTGACAAATATTTGCTCGTTTAATTTTCATAGAACCCAGAGGCCCGGTGGGGTTAAGTCACTTGCCTAGGGTCGCACAAAAGTGGTGGAGCTCAAGTTCAGACCCGGGCTGTCTGGCTCCTGAGTGTTTGCTCTAAACCACTAAGCTATATGTGTTTTTAAAACATCTCTTTTCGTTTGGCCACAGAGCAAACCCTCTCTTCCTAATCATTGAAAACGATAGAACAGCTTCGTCTGCATGATTTCAAATATTATACTTCCCCCCTGGGGTCCAATTAGCGGTGCTATTTTTGTATGTGGAGCCCAGTACGACTTTCTCTTTGGATGGAAAACCATGCCTATTGTTATGGCAATCCTAAATGCTGTGTGGAAGCTTTAAAGTACAGATGTTAATCCCTTTGTTTTTCACCCCAAATGTTGAAACAAACCTAAGAGCTCTGCTGATTCCTGACAGTTTTGAGTCTTTCCGCGTTTCAAATATTTCAGACCAGCTTGGGAGCAAACACATGATATTCTGCTTGTTTCTCTTGCATAGTTTATTTTTAAAAGCATGCATCTGGCTGCTTTTTCGTTCCCCAGAAGGAGGAGGGAAATTGCTCCGAGAAGGCGGGTGTTGGATGGAAACTTCTCCCCAAAGCAGGAGGCAGCTCCATCCGGATCTAGTTCCTTAGTGGGTGCTGTCCCTTGATTGGTCTTGTCCTTCAGCCCCAGGCTCAGAGCTTCCAAGCTCTTCCAGGAATCCTCTGACCTGCTGGGCTCCTTGCACGTGGACAGGAAAGAAGATGTTGGTTACTTGTATGTGTCCACCTTTTCAGAGGAATAGTTTAGTCACTCTCTGATCGTCCATGGTCAGGTCAAATAGAGGACCCCTTTCTGGCTGAGAGAGCCCGTTGTCACAGTGTCACAATCATTACTGAGCATTTGCTACGTGTCAGACGGTGGGTAGCTATGCCATGAAGTAGACATTAATATCCCCCATTTAAAAAAATTAGAAACTGAGGCCCAGAGGAGCAAAGTGTCCTCTACGCCCAAGGTCACGCAGCTCGTGAGAGCAGAGAGGGGACTGGAGCCTGGGTTTGACGCCAGCATCTCTGCTCGCTGCACCAGCTCACGGAGCGAGGAGTCATTCTCGTCCCTTGTTCCTAACACAGCACCGTGGGAGGCTCTGTAGGAGCAAATGGGCAGCAAATTCACATGGACCAGGCAGCTGGAGACTATGTATGGTCTGAAAACTTGGCCCTTGATTGTAGCTCTTGCTTCATGATTTTCTTGGAGGAGCCTGAGTCCCACCAAGAAGTGCAAGGTGTGAAATTCACATAGCCTTTTGGGATCACAAGTACACTTTCGCCAATAGCCTTAATCAGGGAAGATCACGTTAGCCAGTAGTTTTTATGGTTGCTAGTTATTTTCCGCAAGGAGCTGGAGCCAAAACTTGTGGGCAGCAGGAGGCAAAATAGCTCTGGCTTGAGGTGTGGTTCTATTCGGTGCCTTTTCTTCAAGTCCCAGCTCTGCCACCCGTTATTGGTATGACCTGCGGGCATGGGATTTGCCCACACCGAGCCTCAATTTCTGCATCTGTAAATTGGGATCACAGCTTCGTCTGCACTGGGTGGTTTCAAGGACTAAATGACATGGCGTACAAGGCCCCTGGCAGTGGGAGGCAAGTCTCCTCTGAGAGTCTCTGGGGCCCAGCCAGAGCACTCACTCGCCCCCCACCCCCAACCGCTGTCCCCTGTGGGCACTCTCTCCTCCCTGTCATCCCAAGGCCTCCTGCCTTCTGAGCTCTCCAATCAGGTTCAAGTTCCTTAACTGTAAAATGGAGATAATAATATATAAACCAAATGTCACCCTGCCCCTGGGTCCTCAACAACTCCAGCCTGCTTGGTCCCTTTCCTTTAAGAGTCAAGTAATGTTAGCTATAGGCTTTTCATACATGTCCAGACTGAGGAAGTTCCCTTCTATTTCTAGTTTGCCAGGAGTTTTAAAATCAATCAATGGGTGTTGACCTTTGTCAAATGATCTTTTTTCCATCAATTAATGGGATCATGTGGTGTTTCTTCTTTAGAATGTTAACATGGTGGATTACAATGATTGATTTTTGAAAACCAAACCAGCCTTTCATTTCCAGAATAAATGCCTCTCGGTTGCTGTATAGCCTTCTTTCTAAATATTGCTGGATTTTATTTGTAAATATTTTGTTGAGGACTTTTGCATCGATGTTCATAAAGGCTATTGATCTCTAGTTTTCTTTTTTTAATACTTTCTTTATAGGGTTTTTATATCAGGATAATGCTGGCCTAATAAAATGGTTGGGAAGTGTTGCCTCCTTTTTTCTTTTCTGACAGACACTGTGTAGAATGGATATTATTTCTTCTTCAATTGTCTGGTAGAATTCTACAGTGAAATTATCTGGTTTGGAGGGTTTTTTTGTAACTACAAACTAAATTTCTTTAGTTGTTATAGAACTATTCAGGTTATTTATTTCATAGTAGGTGAATTTTGTTTTTTGTTTTTTTTTTGAGGAACTGGTCCATTTTACCTAAATTAGAGAATTTATGTGTGCAGAACTGTTCATAGTATTCCTTTATTATCTTTTTAATGTTTGTGACACCTCTAGTGGTAGCCCCTCTTTTATTCCTATTTGTGCCTCTCTTTTATTCCTGATTTTGATAATTTCTCTCTTATTTCCTTTATCAGTCTTTGTAGAGGTTTATGAGTACTGTTGATCTTTTCAAAGATCCAGATTGGTTTAACTGACTTTCTTAATTGCTTTCTGTTTTAATTCAATTGATTTCTGTTCTTATCTTTATTATAGTCTTTCTTCAGCTTCCTTTGGGTTTATTTTTCTCTTCTTTTTTTATTTCCTAGGGTGGGGTTTTTAGATCATTGATTTAAAATTTTTCTTTTTTTTTTTTTAATTTGTAAACATTTAATGCTATAAGTTTTCCTCTAAGCACTGCTTTAGCTGCATGGTACAAATTTTGATATGTTGTATTTTAATTTATGCTCAATTAAAAATATTTTCTAATCTCCCTTGATACTTCCTCATTGACCATGGGTTATTTAGAAGTATATTGTTTAATTTCCAAGTGACTGGAGGTTTTCCTGTTATCTTTCTGTTGTTGATTTCTAGTTTAATTCCATTATGGCCAGAGAACATACCCTATACGATTTCAGTTCTCTTAAATTTGTTAAGGTTCTTTTTTAATGGCCTAGGGTATGGTGGCTGTTCCATGTGTACTTGAAAGGAGTGTGTATTCTGTTGTTGGGTGAAGTGCTCTATAAATGTTATTTAGATCCACTTGGTTGATGGTCTTGTTCAGTTCTTCAATATCCTTACTGATTTTCTGTCTACCAGTTCTATCTATTAATACTGAGAGAGGAGTTTTGAAGTCTCCTAGTGTAATTTTGTATTCCGTCCAGGTTTTAAAGCTGCATTCATTGAGAGTAAATGTGCTTACTCCACATTTTTCAGAACTAAAGCCCATTTGCCTCTTTACCTAAATCATGTTTGTGCCACTGCTGATTGACTCGGGAGAGACACATCCTAGCAATGAAATATCTGACCCTCTTCACATTTTCAGTGCCTAATCCTAAGACAGGGTTTGAGAAGAACCAGTTGGGGGAGAGTGGGGGACTCAGGCTTTGTCCAGAAAGGGGGTTCGTCCCACACCTAAGAAGGGTCTAGGTGTTCCCTGAAGAGCCCCTGCTATCTCCTTGTCTTCCCACAGCAGGGTTCAGGGATCGGGAGAGGCATTCCAGAGGAGGGGACGCCTGACTCAGCTTCCAGGCTATTTCAGGGTCATAAAGGTGAAAACCATAGGAGGGACGGTAGGGGGAGCCATCTCTGCAAAGGCCTAGAGCCCGGAGAACACAGGGTGAGCCTGGACACATGGTCACCTCTTCTGGCCACTCCGCCGCTCACTTCTTGGACCCCCGGTTACAGGCACAGGAATCTTGCCTCTGCAGGCTGCAAAGCACTCTCCCTAAGGTCACCTCACTGTGACCAAGTGGTGCCTTATTCCTTCCCTTAAGGATGAGAGCACTGAGGCTTTGTGGATGGACTCATCCGTGCCACCCTACAGAGACGTCACAGAACTGTTGTAGAACTCAGGTCTCCTCACTCCTGTCTAGCCCTTTTTTTTTTTTTTTTTCCAGTGTGGGGACAGGGATTTTTTTCTGCAGCTTTAATGAGGGATAATTGACAAATATAGTTGTACATATTTCCATAGTACACTGTGATGGTTTAATATACATATAGATTGTGAAATGATTACCATGATCAAGAATCAAGATAACTAACACATACATAACCTCATATAGTTAACTCCTTTTGTTTTGGTGGCAAGAACACTTAAGAGCTACTCTCAGCAAATTTCAAGGATGCAATAGCATATTATCAACTATAGTCACCATGCTGTACATTAGATCTTCAAAGCCTATTCATCTTATACATTTGACCTATATCTCTCCATTTCCCCCAACCCCCAGAAACCACCATTCAACATTCTGTTTCTATGAAATCCACTTTTTTTTTTTGTAAGATTCCACATATAAGTGATACTATTCCTTTATCCACTCATCTGTTGATGGACACTTAGGCTGTTTTCATATCTTGGCTATTGTGAATAATATACAATGAACACAGGAGTGCAGGTGTCTCTGCAAGATCCTGATTTTGTTTCCTTCCGATATATTCCCAGAAGCAAGATTGCTGAATCATATCATAAGATAACTCTATTTTTAATTTTGGGGGGATCCTGTTTTCCATAATGTCCTGTCTAATCCTATTTTCTCAGAAAGTTCCTACCCGTGCGGCCTCCCAGATCACCTGGGAGATTCTCAAGCTTTTCTATTTTTCTGTTTCCAAACCATTTCCATGTGCAACCGCTGCCTGCAGGTGCCCATCCCTCGAGGGGGCATATCAGCGTTTCCAGGGGTTGACTGAGTGGCCTTGAACTTCACAGTCTGAACAAGCACCCCTGACCCTGATAGGCAGTTCTCCTCTCCCTGTGCCTAGAGAAGAACCTCTGATTCTGTTCAAAACCTTTCATTTTACAGATAGTGAAACAAGGCCGAGAGAGGGGAAGAGACCAGCTGGGGGATTAGAACTGAGACCCAAGCTGGGGATTTGGGAGGTGGATTTGTGGCTCTTTAATAAGAAATCGATCATGGTTAACAGTTATCAAGCACTTCCTCGATCCTGTGACACTCTGTCAATCCCTTTACGTGGAGGAACTCATGCATTCTTCACAACACCCTGGGAGGCAGATATCATTACTACTGAGCTCGTTTCGCAGATGAGCAAACCGAGGCACGGAGAGGTTTGATAACTTGATGACGCTCAGGCACCTAGTGCATGCGGAAGCCAGGGAGCCAACCCAGGCCCTACAAGCTCCAGGCCTTTGCGCCCAGACACGCCCACCTCTTCTGCTTCTCTACCTGTCCCCCTGTTTCTCAGCATCAGAATCCCTCTGCCACCAAACGAACGGCCTTTGTTTCCCTTTTAGGGGCACCCGATCAGCTGCTGGGGCTCCTCAGCGTTAGTGATATTCACAAGGAGTGTCCAGTGCCTGCACACAGCAAGGCCTTAGGGGCCAAGCCTCTGCCCGAGTGTCCTGCCCTCACCGAGGAGGTGCCCTGCCTGGGCCTGGCCTCCCATCCTGCGGACCTGGCCTCCTTCCAAAGCCCACATCCTCTCAAGGTCTCGAGACCAGGAGCCCTTCCCAGCTCAGCCAGGACCCGGCTGAGGGGTGGCCCCGGGCAGGAGTGACAATGCATCTAAAATTACCCCAGCTGAAAGCTGTGTGCGCTCCACCCTTCCTGCATCCCTCCCCAAGACTGGACCAGCCAAGAGAGAGCCCTCTGTGGATTGGGTGATTTGTGTTGGAAGTTGTGCTCCCAGCCTCTGGGCCCCTCTGGGCTGGAGTGTTGGGAGGGGTCCCTGGAAACCCAGCTTGTGTGAAGCAGGCTTGCCATGGGGACCGGTGCTCTGCCCCGGTGTCTTCTTTTGAGCTGTGGAGGGTTCTCTGGGTTTCTGTGTTCCCTCTCCTTGGATCACACTTGCCTGGTAATTCCTATTTAGCCCCACAGGTGTTCGCCTACATGCCTCTTCTTCCAGGAAGCCTTCCTTGCATACCTCCCTCCTGCATCCATCTGGGTTGCATGCCTTTTCCCATCCAATGCTTACCCCTCATAGAACTTTTCAGTATTTGCCTGTTCATGAGTCTGTCTTTTCAAGTAAAGGGCCGGGTTCACTGTAGTATTCCAAATCCCCAGCACAACACCCAACCCATAAGAAATGCTTAATAATAGGGAACTCCGTTCAATATCCTGTGATAAACCATAATGGAAAAGAATATAAAAAAGAATATATGTATATGTGTAACGAAATCACTTTACTGTACAGCAGAAATTAACACAGCATTGTAAATCAACTATACTTCGATAAAAAAATAAATAAAATTCAGAATGTAAAACTGGGAAAAAAAAAGAGATGCTTAATAATGTTTGTTGAATTAGCTAATTAAAACAAAGATGTCAAGGGTGAAGTCTGAATAGTATAGTTTTCTTCACGCTGTAGCTTTTGGATATCCATAGTCATAAGAAAGGAAACATTCCAATGTTCAGGTATTAAAGGAAGAAACATGCCTTGTATAACCTATTGTTTTAGGAGTTGCAAACCCTCAGTTGTTTCTGCTGGTGTCTAAATGTCTTTCTGAGTGGGATACTTGGGATGAAACTTTAGAATGTCCTTGTTGGCAGGACTCTGAGAGGTCTTTATCCCTATTTTACAAAGAAGGAAGTGGAGACTCAGAGAGGTTCAGTAACTCGCTAGGGTTGCACAGCCAGGAAATGGCATTTTGGGGTTGTCTCATTATTCATAAGGCGTGTGTGTCTCTTACCTTCATGGGCTTTCATGCAGCATGGGAGACACACAGGTACTAAGACAATGACACGTCGCTGGGAAGAGTACAGTGACGGAGGGAAGGGGAAAATTGCAGGGGGAGCCGGCGGGAAGAGGGACGCGCCTGCCTGGGAGTGTGCCGATTGGACCAGGGTGGGCAGCAATGGGAAGAGCGTGTGCGAGGCAAGGAGGCTGGAAGTGCAGGGCTCCTGGGGGACAGCGATGCTCCCCCCAGCCCCCCACGGGCAGCTGTTGAAATGAGGTGGACGCTTGGGAAGAGTTAATGTTGTTTTTGCCTGTCCCTAAAGTGAGGTCATGTCTGGCCACCGAACTGTCAGCTTTACCAATCCAACCTGTTCTCCCCAACAACAGTAAACCAGTCAAATCCATTTACCCTCTTCACCATCAAATAAGCCGAATTTCCTGACATCAGGATTTCTGGAGGTAGAAAGGCTTTGCCAAGAGGTGGAGAAGAGCCCTCCGGTTGGGTCTTTGGGCAAGTCCTGCTCGGCCACTTTCCGTCCCCTCCAGGCAGTGTCTGTCCTTCCATCCATCCATCCATCCCTCCATCCATCCATCCATCCATCCGTCTGTCTGCCCGTCTGTCCGTCCGTCCCTCCGTCCGTCTGTCCACCCGTCTGTCTGTCCGTCCTGGCCAAATTGGCAGGTCGGGGCAGGAGCCTTCCATGGCCCGCTGCAAGCTCTTTCTCTGAGATGAGTGATGAATGCGCTTGGGGATTAGCCGACTCTTCCTGGCCCTGGTGGTGCCAGGAGTGAACACATTCCTGAAAGGCCAGAGCTGATGGATGCCTTGGGGGGAGGGGGAGGCTTTAGGGGGAGGAGAGGCTAGAGTTTGGGAGGGGATTCCTGACATTCCCAGGGATGGGGGCAGAAGTGCCTGGAGCCATGATGGACAGACAGCTGAGAGAACAGGCCCAGACCAGGTGCGGGGTGGCGGGGCCTTGATCCACACCTCCGGCCCTCCCCACCCCCAGTGCCCTGGAATGTTATCTTTCCTCTAATCACCTGCAGGCCAGAGAAGAATGAGGGGGTGGCACTTGTGTGAGAGAGGTGGCTTTTTCTGGGTGGGGGGGGGAAGGGAGGGAGAGGGTAAGGCGGATGGTGGCCTAAGGGGGTGGGAAGAAGATACTAGAGCTTCCTGAATCCCACCTACTTGCATCATAGAGGGCCTGAGCGGGGAAGGATGTCGAACCTATAGAGCTTCCCATAAAGGACCTTAGGGTACCACCTCTTCCACCCCTTTATGTGGTGACTGAGGTATCTTAGGGCCCAGGGCACATACCAGAACTCTTGATGTCTTTGGTTTCATAATCAGATACCTCTTGCCCTGGGCCTCAGTTTCCCCAATTCTAGGAGTGAAGAGGTTTAATTCCGTGGTCTCTGAAGACCGTCCTGGTTCTGATGTCCTTGGACCTCTGAGAGCGCTCGCCCCAGACCGCTCACGGGTGGTAGCTGGTGAACAGACAAAGAGGGGAGCGATGTGTTAGCCGTCTCACTCTTACACTCCAGCGAGGCCCCCGGACAGTACTGGAGGCAGGGAGTCCGTGCAATCTGCTTCTTTGGAACCTGAGTTCCTGAGGCTGCCTGGCAGAGGGAGAGCGTCAAGCCCAGATGCTGCCAGGGTCCACCCTCGTGCCTGTGGCTGAATCGCTCCAAGCCTCGCTTCCTAACTTAGAAATCAGGGTGACAGCGGTGACCTCTCGTGCTTAGGGCAAGGCTGGAGCAGGTTTTCCTGAGGCTCCCCTTTCTGGCCGCCCGTTGGCCGCCCGCTCTGGCTCTCATCTCTAGAGCGTTCTGCAGACCAGGCGGCCACGGGTCTCAGAGTTCCCTGGTTTCTTTTGCGGTTTTTCTTTTCCACAAGGCGCTTTGTTCACTATCTAAAGGTAATGTCCTTTTCCTGTCTTTTAATACTTCTCATTAAACAAAAATTTTGCTGATTAGAGGAGAAAAGGACGTGGAAGATTGGGGACGGCTGAGACCCCCCGGTGACCAGCACTGGGCCAGGGTGTCTGCCGAGGGGGTACATACAGGCACACCTTGTTTTACTGCACTTCACTTTATAGAGCTTCACGGATATTACGTTTATTACAACTTGAAGGTTTGTGGCAACCCTGCGTTGAGCAAGTCTATTGGGGCCATTTTTCCAACAGCATTTGCTCACTTTGCGTCTCTGTGTCACATTTTGGCAGTTCTTGCAATACTTCAAACTTTCATTAATATTATATTTGTTATGTGATCAGTGATCTTTGATGTGACTATTTCAAAAAGATTAAAATTTGTTGAAGGTTCAGATATGGTTAACATTTTTTAGCAATAAAGCATTTCAAAATTAAGGTATGCACAATTTTTTTAGACATAATGCTATTGCACTTAATAGACTACAGGATAAACACAACTTTTATATGCACTGGGAAACCAGAAAACTCGTGTAACTCACTTGATTGCGATATTGGCTTTATTGTGGTGGTCTGGACCTGGACTCCCAGAATCTCCAAGGTATGTCTGTATTTCTTCCCATTTTATAGATGAAGAAACTGAGGCTGAGGGACCTCAAGGTCGCACAATTAGTATGAGGTAGAACTGGGGTTGATTCATACGTAGCTGAGTGAAACTTTGTGATAGTTTCTTCTTTTACAGCAGAGGAGCCCTCTGAACCACACTGCAAATCTCATAGTAGACATATGACGAACAAGAACTACTCTCTTGTGGTTACACAATGATTTACTTAAAGACAAGTGACCTGAACACATAAGTTGCTTTTCAAATCTTTATATTCTAAATAACGCTGCCACGGTCATTCCCATACATCCATTCACAATGTGTACCAAATGCTACTGCGTGCTTGGCACTGCGTTGGCTTCATGATGTGTTTGTGTCAGTCACTGAGGGACTGGTCCCCCTCTCCGTCTTGCGTCCTCCTGCACCGTGCCTGCCGTGGCTCCTTGAACACGTAGCTGTTCTGAAAGTATTCATTACACGCCAGAGACATCACAGAGCCCGGGAGAGGCTGGCTCTATTTTTCTTCCAACCTGGAAGCTAAAGACTGTATCTCTTGTGGGAAGCCACCGTTGAATACTAGCTGGAAAAAAACTGATGGCGCAGTCCCTTATCAGAGCTTCCTGAAACCCTTCAAAGGAGCACAATGTTGGGTGGGTGGTACTATATCCATTACCTCATCTCCTTTGCTGTCCTCCTTTTTCTGGTCACATCAAACAAAAACAAAACGCTGGCCAACACTATCCGTAGGGGCTGTTCTATATTAAGATGAGCGATTGTGAGGAAATCTAAAATTAGCCCAGCATTAATCAGCTCCCGTCGCCAACACGGATGACTCAGTTTTCAACTGCACACGTCCTGAATTCCGATGGTGCTCTCAGGGGCAGCACTCAGTGACATGGACGGAGCGCAATGCCGGGACATCGTGTGGCCACGGGCCCTGGTAGGAAGGGCACTAGCTTTTAGAGTCAGGTAGCCTGGGTTGGGATCCTGGCTCTGACCCTCACTAGCTTCAAGTCCAAGGGCAGGTTTCTTAACCTCTTTGAGCCTCAGTCTCCCCATATGAAAAGAGGTGATGAAAGCACCTATTTCATAGGGTGGCTACAACAATTCAATAAGATCACGTATGTAAAAGTGGACCTAGCATAATTCCTGATGCAATGGTTCCTCCCTGCAAGGCTGGGGTTGCCTGCCCAACTCACGGTAGCAGCCTGCACAGCCCCGAAGAGGACCATCTCCCCTTGGGTATCTGAATTCAGCTTCCTCTTGTACACGTTCAGGACCAGCCCGAGACGCTAGTCATCCCCATTTCTACCTAGCCAGTATGGCAATTGGCACTGGATAAAATTCGATCAGCTCTCTGCTCATCTGGGGGTCAGATACAGGAGCCTCTCAACTCCAGAGCATGGCCATTACCCTGCAAGCAAGCAGGAAATGCACCTGGGTAACAAGGAGAGTAACTTCTGCAAAGGGCCGCTTTTGTCCACGAAAGAGCAAAGAGAGCCAACCTTGGGCTTTCTTGGCAGAGTTTGGTGGCATAGAATTCTGCGTGGAGTGAAAATTATTGACTTAATCATGCTGAATCATGTCTGCTTTCTTCCGGAAAACCTAATTTCTCCCCCTTGTTGGTGGGAATAATGTTTCAGAAGCAACTTAGGACACATTGAGAGGTGGAACAGAGAAGTAATAGCCATGGGGAACGGTTCTGGGAAAGAAAATGGAATTAGTCGCTGGAGACAGGTTGGTGCCAGTGAGCGCTGGGACACCCAGCCCTCAGCCTGGTGTTTTCAGAGGACATCAGTGAATCAAAATCTGTTTAAAGGCATTGATGTTGTATGTGTTATGGGGTCCAAGTTCATAGTGCTCGCTGCGCGACAGGCCGATAAATTGAGAGACGGAAACCAGCAGAGAAGATAGTGGACTATTGTCCCAAGAAGCATCTTACCCTGCTTAGAATTCAGGCTTCTTTTATAATAAAAGGGAAGGGAGTATGGCTGGTTTTTGCAAACTTCTTGGTGCAGGAGTCCTTTGTTCTTGCAGCTGTCCCCATAGGTCTCCTCACAATGTTCCTATAAACCTTCAACAAGAGAATTGTTGTTTTCTGTTCTGCAACTTTTTATCTCTATTTGAATGGAAAAGTGTTATACCTTTAAAGGTCAGAGGCTTGAGCATGGGCTATCTTGTCTATTTCAGGCTATAGGCAACATTCTTTTACAAAGGTGCAGAGCCAGCATGACTAAGCACAGGCAACAGAGCACAGAGGTTAGAGCTAAAGGACTAGATCCAATATGGAGTCAGGTTTGTTCTTCTCTGTTACACACGTACTTTGTTAAAGAAGTCAGGAGCGCTTCTAATCCATTTTATACTCCCAACATAAGTGGCTAAAAATATAAAAGCTTATCACTTCAAATGGAAAATGTCAGTAATCTGGAATATTGGCTTTTATGGAAGTTTCCTCACCTCACTCACAGAGGACAGGCAGGGGCTGCAGGGAAGGTTTTCTCCGGCTTCCAAAAGGAGTAATAGCATGTATGGGGGCAGGGGGTACAGGGGAAAATCTCTGTACTTTCCACCCAGTTTTGCTCCGAACCTAACACTGCTCTGAAAACTAATGTCTATAGAGGAAAAAAAAAAAAAAAAAAAGAGATGAGATTGGCACAGTTTAGTTCTTAATGTCCCTGTTTCTAGCGTTGAATAAATGAATACATATCACTTTTGACTTCTGATGGGTGCAGAATGTACCTCTTTCTAAACCTCCATTTCCTTATCTGTAAAATGGGGACGAAACCATCATGCATCTCCCAGGGCTGCAGTGAGGGTTAGACCGGATACAATTACGAAGCCCTGGGTGCAGTGCTCATTTCCGTGGAGATACCAGTAGCCCTATCGTCTTTGGATTTGAAGGAAAAAAATCAATTTCACGTAACTGTGACTGCTTTTTGGATAGCACTGAGGAATGAGAGCTTGATTGAGGCCAGAAATAAAGGGCATTTTGAGTCCTCAAGTCTCCGCTCTCAGGAGAAGTTGACTGTGTCTTGTCATGGATCCCAGCCGTGATGGAGGTCCCTTTTCTATCCCTTCCCCACCAAGCGGCCTTCCATCCCTTGCCTCCGGAAGCAGTGTTAGCATCTGAGAGCTGGGAGGGAGAGGAGGAACTGTCCCCTGAGCCCATGAGTCTTTAAGCTGAGCAGAAACTGCTGGGCCCCTCAAACAAGCCTGTAATATGCAGTGACATTTTGAAGTATTGGGCTGTGGCCCCTCTTGAGCTTCTTCATACACATCACGTGATGGCTCCCACCCCCATTCAAGCAACAGGAAGCCTGTGAGCTGCAGAGGGCAGGGCTTATGTATCCTTCCTTTGCATCCCCAGAAGGTGGGCACGAGGGGTGTGGAAGGACTCTAGGACAAGGCATCAGGCAGACCTGGCTTCCTGGAGCCTCAGTTTTCTGATGGGAAAAGTTGAGTTGATAGTCTTTGCCCTGATAGCCTTTCAGTGTTGTTGAGAGCCTCCAACAGGGTACTTAGTCTGCAAACACCTTGGGAATTGCCAGCTGCCGAAGTTGAGTCTGAGGAGGAGAAAGGCCATCTTGGATGCTGAGTGTCTCACCATCAGAGGGTGTTCCCATCTCTTGCTCTTTCCTCTTACTGGGGTGTGGAGCTTCCGGTCACTGCTCGAGTTCACATGCTCCATCCTCAAGTCCCGTGTGGGTCAGCCTGCCCAGATTGCCAACATGGAGGCCATGCTGGGAGCAGGTCCACCTTCTCCTTGTTCCTTCATGCTAAGAGCCTGCCACCAGGAGAGGGGAAGTGCCGTGCACTGGGTCACGTGGCCTGGGAGTAGGGGTGGGGTGAGGTGGGCTTGACCCCGGATCTCTGGGCTCGCAGACCTGCCTCCACCACTCCAAGCTGGCACTCACAGCCTGATGGTTTTCCATCCCTCCATCACTCAACGCCGTGAGCACATTAACTGAAACATTTTATCTCCTGATACGCAGTGGAGGGAGTGTCTACAGGACACCTTCCAAAAATAATATTTTTGCTCTCCTGCAGCAAAATACACAGAATTCGTTCTTGTCATTTTTGAATCTCTGGCAACAACTCAACGCATTCTTATTTAGAACAATGTAACAATCTGACTTCTGTTTTGGCCTCTAAGTTCTTTTGTCCCTTCCAACAAAGTGTGAAATATGCACTTCCCGGAGTAGGACGACAGCTCCTGACAATGTAAAACAATAACAAACCGAGCCAGAGGCAGGGGTGGGCGCTGGAACCACGATCCCAGCCCTTTTGAAATCCTCTGTCTGGGTTACCAGGAAGACCAAAAATAAGTAGCTGGCAACAACTGCCTGTTTACAATGGATTGGTAACATTTTCTGGTTCTGGTTTGCAGTCAAGGATGGTGTGATATCAAAGGTTGTCCCTAACCGACCCCCATATACCTCGGTCCCCTGATTTGTTATTCACTTTGCACAAGGTGACCCCCTCTGCCTGAGCACCTACTACCCCATCTGAATCTCAGAGTCCCTTAGGTATTAGCTCCTCTGGAGACTTGCCTTGACTCATCCATCTGGTCAGTTAATGTTTGCTGAAATCTACCGCGTGCCAGCGTGGTGATCATCATGAGTCAAACACAGGTTAATACTCTCTCCTTTGTGCTAGGTCTATTTATGTTTCTTCATTTTAGGTATGAGGTGACTGAGGTCTAGAGAGGGGAGGTGACTTAAGCCAAAGGGATGTTACAAGTGACCTGAGAACACAGAGGCTCTAAGAGGCTCTACTGCTGCTCAAGTTTCCATAGATGCCCTGGGTTGCACATGGGGGCAGCTGGTCACCCCCTCATCTCTGCACAGTGGCAGGGGAGCCCCAAAGACCTCAAGAGCAGGAGGACACGATGGGTGGCTGTGCCTTACGCCACGCCAGGGTGTCGGGCTGCACCCTAGATGGGGCAAGAGGAGCTAGGCAGGGGGCTGGGGAAGTGAGGGGTGATTCCAGTGAGAGGTGGTGGAGATCAGGGTGGAGGCACCCCACAGGGAAGAGGCATGTGGGGCTCCTGGTGGGGGAAGCTGGACAGGGTGCCTGAGGTCACTGGGCCGGGACAGACGGGGGAGAGGGACGGGGTGTGTTGACCACGTGAACCTGCAGGCTCCGAGCTGCCCCTTTCCCCAGGGCAGGACCTCCAAGCACCTGACGCCCATGTGAGGTGACATGCTCTTCTGGGAATGGCCACGTTGCCTGCACAGTAACGCGCAAGACTCCTTCTACCCACGCCCCCTTCCTCTGCACCCCTCAATGCTTTCTCTGCTCCAACTCCTGCCTTCCCCTGCTCCAACTCC
The DNA here is from genome assembly GCF_965194805.1 of Balaenoptera borealis. NCBI lineage: Eukaryota > Metazoa > Chordata > Mammalia > Artiodactyla > Balaenopteridae > Balaenoptera > Balaenoptera borealis. Next base: position 80,508,286 of record NC_138871.1, on the reverse strand, counting down.
TATGACTAATTCAACTCAGTATTAACCAGAGCTGCTGTTTCTTGAAGGCCTTACTCGGTGCCAGGCACTGCAGGAGGTACTTTGGCTAAATTCGATCAAACTTGCAACATCCTGGGCAGGTAGTTATTATTTCTCCCCATTTTGCAGATGAGAAGGTTGAAAATCAAAGAGGTGAAGTGACTAGGCCAAGATCACTCAGCTGTGTCTGGGATGCACACATGGAGGTTACTTCCTGTCTCCACAGAGGTCGGTATGAGCCTCAGAGCTAGAGTAGAAGGCAGGGAACCCAGACTTGAACCCCCTGGGGTTGAACCCCCCTTCCCCCCGCAGCCCAGGCACCTCGCTTCACCTTTCTGGGGATCCATTTACTTATTTGCAAAATAAAGACACCAATAATATACATTTCATAAAGTTACTTGGAAAATCAAATGAAATGATAAACATAAAATGATAAACAGAATTGATAGTAATTAAAGCAACTCCCGAGATGTTGGACTTCATTTTTATGATCCAGTAACAATATGATTGTTCATATAGGGAGAATATTGGTGCATTATTTATGAAAATCATTGAGGTTGAATATGTTCTATCTTTACTGATGGCTCAGCACTTTGAGTTTTTCCTTCTCTGTGAAGATTTCCCTCCAAGCTTTTGTGGAAAGAACTTTAATTCTAGTTCTAATCATGGGACCTCAGTTTGCCCATCTGGAAACTAGGGATAATCACTCTATGGAGATAATCCATGTGAAAGTATTTTGAAAGCTGTCAAGGGCTGTAGAGAAGGGAGTATTTATTAATCTAGATTATTCGGCACCAAATGTAAGAATGAAGCCAGAACGTTGTGAAGACATCTCTTGAGTTTCGCTGCTTGCCAAAGCCACTTCTAGGGCCATATTGCCGCCGAGGGCTCCACATCTATTCCTTTTTCAAATTTCCTCCTTACTCTCAGCACCCACCTCTGCCTGGTTAGTGATTTTTTTGGTCATGGACAGAGAGAGTAATTTCTCCATGGGGTGACCTCCTTGCCCTGCTGCAGCCTCAGCTGGTGTCTGAGTGAGGTAGAGCATTCATTCCAAACTTAGTCCAGCTCTACTTTCAAAACAGGTCCAGAATCTGGCCACTTGTCCGTTCTCCCAGTGCTACCCTGAGCCTAAGCTCTCATCAGCTCTTCCTGTGGAAGACTGCAGACCTCCTAACTCTTTTCCCCAGTCTGTTTTCCACACGATAGCCAGAGTGGTACTATAGACCATAACTCATTTCTCTAAAGAAGGTCTACAAATGGCCAAAAACACATGAAAAGGTGCTCACCACCATTAATTATTAGGGAATTGCAAATCAAGACAATAAAATATACTTCATACCCACTAGGATGATTATAATTTTTTTTTAAAAAGGAAAAGAGCAAGTATTATTGAGTATGTGGAGGAATTGGAATCCTAGTACGTTGTTGATGGGAATGTAAAATGGTGTAACAACTGTGAGAGACATTATGGAGGTTCTGCAGAAAGTTAAACACAGAATTACCGTATAACCTGGCAATTTCACTCCTAGGTATATACCCAAAAGAACTGAAAATAAGCATTCAAGTACTTGTACATGAATGTTAATAGCACCACTAATCACAATATTTTAAAGGTGGGAACAACATAAATGTCCATCAATGGATGAATGCATAAAGAAAATGTGGTGTATGCACACAATGGAGTATTATTCAGTCATAAAAAGGGATGAAGTACTACATGCTACAACTCGGATGAATCGCAAGAACGTTATGCTTAGTGAAAGAAGCCAGACTCAAAAAGCCACATATTGGACTTCCCTGGTGGTGCAGTTGTTAAGAATCCACCTGCCAATGCAGGGGACACGGGTTCGAGCCCTATTCCGGGAAGATCCCACATGCCGTGGAGCAACTAAGCCCGTGTACCACAACTACTGAGCCTGCGCTCTAGAGCCCGTGAGCCACAACTACTGAGCCCACGTACCACAACTATTGAAGGCTGCGCGCCTAGAGCCGCTGCTCCACAACAAGAGAAGCCACCGCAATGAGAAGCCTGCGCACCACAGCGAAGAGTAGCCCCTGCTCACTGCAACTAGAGAAAGCCCGTGCGCAGCAACGAAGACCCAACGCAGCCAAAAAAAAAAAAAAAAGGCCGCATGTTTAATGCTTCCATTTATATGAGCTATCCAGAACAGATTAAAATCCATAAAAGCAGATTGGTAATTGGCAGGGGCTGATAGGGGTGTGGGGAAACGGGGAATAACTGTTTAATGGGTATTTTCTCTGGAGAATTTAAAAACAATAATAAAAGCACTAAAAATAAGCCTGCTTTTTCTTATCACTGTTGCTGGCAATTCTAAACAACATCAGTGTTAAAATACTCCTTTCCAAAATGTCTTTTGTGGGTCCAAGTTCTAAACAATAGCTAGGGTTACTCTGTGTGTGTCTATATTATATATTATATAAATAAATACATATTATATTAAAATTATATAAATATATATACTATATAGGTAAATTATCAATACACACACACACACACACACACGTATATATATATAACTTTTTAATCACTTACTCTTAGTAAACAAACATTGCATTCTTTGTAGAAGTTAATTTTGGGAATGTTCATGTATAACTGGCTCCCTTGACATTTAGGGACCAAGCTGATGGGCTCGTTTGGAGAGTAAGTTTGTAATGCTTTATAGTCCTTGGAATTTGCTTTGGTACCGATCATGTCCTCAACCTCCAACGTACTACTCATCACTGACTTTAAATAATAGATTTGAAATAATGTCAGCATAGGGGTTACAAAGACAAAGAAACAGAATTTGAGTTCTTCATTCTGTCCTTCATGTGATCACTTGGAACTTTTATCTGTGTTTAAAATTCAGAACAATGAAAAGGTGTGAACCGTGAGGTGTACTATTTTTGTCCAGCAAATGCAAACTTTAGTTTGTATGTAAAATACTTTACTGAATTTGGGCTTCCCTGGTGGTACAGTGGTTAGGAATCTGCCTGCTAATGCAGGGGACACGGGTTCGAGCCCTGGTCTGGGAGGATCCCACATGCTGCGGAGCAACTAAGCCCGTGCGCCACAACTACTGAGCCCGCACGCCTAGAGCCTGTGCTTCGCGACAAGAGAAGCCACCACAATGAGAAGCCCGCGCACCACAACGAAGAGTAACCCCTGCTCGCTGCAAGTAAAGAAAGCCCGCGCGCAGCAACGAAGACCCAACGCAGCCAAAAATAAATAAATAAATAAAATAAATTTATAAAAATAAAAAAACTTTACTGAATTTGTATAGTATCTTTAAAAGTGAAATGCATTTTTCTTTTGTAATTGTTAATTGCTTGTTTTAAAACTAAAGAAATGATCAAGAAAACGATTATAACTGAAAATAATTTGGTTGCATAGAGGAGGGGGCGGGTTAGAAAATGATAAACTCTGGATGTCGAATACACTAGACAAGCCACTGGGCAAGAATCTTTTTCAAATGCAAGTCTGATCTTGCAGCCCCCAAAACTTCAGGCTCAAGCCCCAAGGCCTTGGGGGGGGTGATGAATTGGGAGATTGGGATTGACATATATACACTAACATGTATAAAATAGGTAACTAATGAGAACCTGCTGTATAGCACAGGGAACTCTACTCAGTGCTCTGTGGTGACCTAAATGGGAAGGAAATCCCAAAAAGAGGGGATATATGTCTACATACGGCTGATTCACTTCGCTGTGCAGTAGAAACTGCCACAACGTTGTAAAGCAACTATACTCCAATTAAAAAGAAAAAAAGAAAGCCGCAAGGCCTCAGCCCATGTGTCCCTGCCCGAATGCTCCGCCCCCAGGGGCATGGGCCATTTCCAGGGTGGAAGTGACTTGATGACTGGGTCCTGCTGGTGGGCTGGCAACGTGAAGGGGACGGGGTGGGGCTCCTTCAGCTGCGAGGCCTTGGACAGCAGGCTCCTCAAGACTCTATGCCTGCCTTAGGCAAGGCCCTGACCCTGTGGAGGCCTCGGTTTCCTCTCCTGCACCGCGAGGGCCCATGCTGGACGCTGTCCAAGGACCTGCCATGCCCCATGACTCAGCTTCTTCCCAGGCCTGCTGTCAGCCTAGGCTGGTAGAGTTCGCTTTCTGGAGAGGAAGGGAAAAAAATGTGAATTGTTTGTGATTCAAGAGAAAGTTAGAGCAATCACTGCTTTGTGAAAGTGTCTTTGTCAACTTCCTCAGCCTGTTCCCTGCTTTGGCACCAAAATAGACCCCTAATTATCTATAGGCAGCAATTGTTTCCTCCTCACTAAAATTTTTTTTTTTTCTTTTTTCCCTTCTTCTTCTTTTTTTTAAACAGACATTTTTATGGAGGGAAGAAATTAGGCAAAATATGCCACAAGGTTGTAACATCCCTGTAATATCCCCCAAACAATTAGCAAACTGAGCTCCCTCGGCCTGTGGGGCATATTAAGAGAGGCCATGTTTACAAGAGAGGATTCAGGCAGGTGCAAGGGGAAGCACTTGGGGCTGGAGTCAGAACTGCCCTCAGGTGCTGGCTTTGGGCAAGTCCCTTCCCAGGCTGAGATTTTCTCATCTTTCAAATGGAGATTCTGATCCGTCCTCTCTTTTTTACAGCTCTGAGCTGCACTGTTCCAAACTGGCAGGACTGACTATTTCGACCCACTTGGCGCCAGGCCCTGGGCTGGAGGTTGGGGATTTGGAGATGGTTGGGAGAGAGCCCCTGGATTCAGGGGCATGGCCTTCTTCTTGCTGGGCTCTTCCAGGAGAGCTCAGATGGGGAGCTCACAGCAGGTGGAGAAGGAAGATTTGGGGAGGGCTTGGATAGGACCTGGGTAAACAAAAAGGAGGGAGGAATTGGTCAGTGGGTAGACGGAAACAAAGCATTGATCTGCTGAACAGAGGTTGGGCTAGAGAGGAAGCCAGAAGTAGGAGACAGGGTTGGGAAGGTATGTGTAGTGAAGTTTGCCTCGGTGGTGAAGTGGAGGAATGGCAATTGCTTCAGCAAAGGAAAGAGGCAGGGAATTAGTGAAGGATATTGCAGCCTTTGAAGCCATGATCCATGCTTTAAATCCTCATCATAGAAAAAGAATTCTTCATTTGACCTGTTCATGTCACGGGTTGCCACATACATGACCTCGTTTACTTTTCCAAGTAATACAATGTGTAGGTATTGTAATTTGCATTTTACCAAGGAGGAAATGAAGGCTCCAAGATTAAAGATTAGCCCAAAGTCACACAGATGGTCAGAGTCAAGACCAAGACCGAAACTCAAGACTTTAGACAATTTGGGAAATGGTCCATCAGGCAGCATCTTTATCAACCAGAGTTCTTAACTGCCAGCAGCTGAAATGAATCCCTGAACAGAAAGGGATTCATTAAAAGGGTGGTCCAGTGGTTGAGACTCCACGCTGCCAACGTAGGGGGCACGAGTTCGATCCCTGGCTGGGGAACTAGGATCCCGCATGTTGCATGGTGCGGCCAATAAATAGATAGATAGATAGATAGATAAATAAATAAAACAGTGACTATGTAAATCAACCATACTTCAAAAATAATAATAATAATAAGTTAAATAAATAACTAAATAAAAGGGTGGTTCGGAGAGTCCAGGAGGGCTGGAGACCTAGGCCTGGGGTGGAACTGGATGCGAGGACATGACTGCCTTCGTCGCGAGTGCTAGATGCTGTCACTTGCTCACTGATGTGCCCAGCCTCGGACCCTGGACCTTGGTCATGGCCACAGCTGCCAGCCAAGTGGCCACTGCTGCCCAGAAGCCTCACCTGCTGCAGGTACTGCTTCTTCTGCTTCCCTGACTATCACAGAAGAGAGTCCCCACTTCCTGCATCACCAGGCCTGAGTCACGTCTAGGCAGCCGTGATCGATGGTAAAGGCCAGGACAGGAGCCCCTGTTCCAGACTGGCAACGTCAGGGCTGGCCATTTTCAGCTTGCACCATGGGGACGGGCCTTGCCTCCCACCAAGACTCACGGGTGGCTAATAACAGAGAAGGGGTTCAGATTTTTTTTGGCCAAAGAGAATGACAAATGTCCACTCAGCTTCATTCCTGGGCTCATAGCGTATGTGAGGTTGAGCAGGGGTAGTGGGAGCGTGGCGGTCCCAAAGAAGAAGAAGAAAGCATTGTGGTGTGGAAAGGCCCAGCTTGGGGGCCAGTGCCTGCGTTCGAAACCCAGATCACCCCCCCACTGGACCCTCAAACACCTCACAAGGTGGACAGGACAGGGCTTCTCAGATGAAGAAATGGAGGCCCCGGGAGTGGAAGGGACGCACCCAAGGTTATGGAGGTCACGACTGCAAGCTGGTCTCTTGGACCCAGGAATTTGGATTCTAACCCAAACCTCTTTTGAGGACTTGGAGACCAGGGCACTGCAGGAAACAGGGCTTTTCTCAGAACCAGCTCCGCCTGTTTGACACTTGATCTGGGCTGGGGAGGTGGGGTGCAGGAATGAGCATCAGATCACATCAGAGATGGAGGGCGGGTACGCATTCTGTGCATTTATTGTGTTTGAACTGAATCCGCTTCTTGTCTGTGCCTCTTGAGCAGGATGCTGTGTGGGAGGGCAGTGTGGGGCCGGCAAGACTCAGGAATGCCCGGATCTTTGAGCCAGGCGGGCAGCATATCGCCCCTTGTGCGTCGGCTGGGCCCATGGGGACCCTGGAGTGCATTTCTCCGAGGCCACAGCTGGCGCCATCTTTGGCACTGTGGGCCTCAGCTGACTCTGGGTTCAAACCACAAAGTCTCTGCCCCAGAGCATAAGGGAAGGCCCCAGGCTGAGCCTGATTGGTAGCCTGGGCCGTGGTCAGTTTACCAAGGAGCCTGAAAGCAGCGGAATATCTGGGTCCTGGACCTTGGGCCCTGGGAACAAAAGCATCCTGTAAAGGGGTGGCCCGCCCACGTTTTACCTTGTCTGCTTACCTGCCTGAGCCATAAAGAAACTCCCATGGTGACTTTGGCCTGTGAGCTTGGACAGGCTTCTGGTCCTGGGGGAGGAGCCCTGAATTTGGAGTCACATGAGCCCAAGACCAGTCCCAGATCTGCTGCAGCATCAGCACCCAGCTGCGACGTCACTTACTTGCACTGAGCCCCGATTTTCTCTCCTCTCCTAAGGGATAATCGTACTGTGAGGAACGATGGAGCTTGTAGATGCGAACGGCAGACAGGACATTATAGGTCCCTAATGACTGTCTGTGGACGGAGTGGATGATGGAATGAATTCATCTGGAGCTGCCCCAGGAAGGGGTGTGCGGGGTAGGACGGAGGAGCGGATGGGATCAGAGGCACCACATTGCGGGTTTATGAGAGACCTTAAGCATCTTATCCAACGGCATCATTTTAAAGGTGGAAAAACTGAGGTCTGGAGACAGGGAGGGACTTTCCTGAGGTCACATGGCGACTAAGTCCCATATCTAGTCTCTTCTTAATCTCGCTGTGTCCATTCCAGCTTGCCTCCTTCAAACACACAGTGGAGGCCCTGCTGGTCAATGAATTACACAGGCTTTCGAATCATCAGACTTGGGCTTTCAAATCATCAGACTTGGGCTTTCGAATCATCAGACTTGGGTTTTCGAATCATCAGACTTGGGTTATAATCCCTGGCTGGGGGCTTTGTCAAGGCCAGCTATCTTCGTGAGCCTCAGTTTCTCTTATCTGCAAAATGGAGATAATAATGCCAACCTCTGTGATGATTAAATGCCCGGCCCCCTGTAGACATCGAAAGGAACGTGAGGACGAAAGCCCCAGATGTGGCTGCCCAGATAACATCAGGCCCCACATGTCCTTTGTTGGATGCCATTGTCCCCTGGGGGCTTGCAGGGCAGAGTCCCTCAGAGGGCACAGAGGAGGGGGAAGTGGCAGGCTCTCCTCTCCAGGAGAACAAAGTCAGACACAGCACAGCGACGGGGGGTAGGGACAAGCCAGCTGGTGTGACCTTGGGCAGGGGGTGCCCTTCTCTGGCCTCGGCACTCTCACCCATAAAATGAGGGAGGTTGCTTAGGTGATTTTAAAAGCTCTTCTATCTCTGATGTTCAAACATTCTCTAAATGTATTAATTTCAAAACTCCTGGCAGTATTTCCAGGAGCTGCATTTTCTACCAGGTCAGTTTTGAAATGATAAGCAGGCAGCTCATTAGTCTCTCTGCCCATACAGGTGGTTCTAGGGAGGGGGTGGGTGACACATTTTCTGCACTGTGCGCATGTCAATTTTCCAACGTCTCATGCTCTTCAATAGCAGCGCCCGTTACCCCGAGTAGGCAGCTCACTCACAAAGGTCTGCTGTGCCAGGGTGCCTGGTGTTGCAGGCTGGGCACCTGGATGGGGCACTCTCCTCCCTCCGAGAATGTGGCCACACCTGTAAGACAATTAACCAAATAGCTTCAGCGAAAATCCCACCGCTTTACATCTGAAATATGCTAACAATTGAGAAGAAAAAAAAAATCAGTGGGAGTGTTTCTGACATCGATCATCTGAATAACTGCTTCAGATATTCATTTAGCATGTTCACAAGGAGCCTCCCTAAAGTGAACTTTCCCAAAAACAAGATACACGGTTTCTAAAATTTCTCTTCCAGGCCTAGGAAGGTGAATCTTTGTCAGCGGCTTCCTTGAAAATCAGAATGTAGGGAAAAGAACGTGTTCTTTGGGTTCAGCAAAGCCTGGGCTGTAGCTCTGTCACGTACTTGTATGTTCCTTTAAGCAAATCATTTCACTTCCCTACCCTTCCTGGGGACAAATCAGTGGCTGCATATCCAGAAGTGAGCTCTGCCCTCAGGTGGTCCAGAGGTGTTCCCTGAGCAAGCGAGTTGTCATGAAGAGAGGACAAGTAAGGTTGAGTGGGACCCCTCTCTCGCCTTGCTGCTGTCTCTTACACCCTGCCATCTAAAATCATGGCCCGAACTTTCGCAGGAGCCTCTCCATTTGCCTAGAATGTTCTTATACCCTCGGCAGCCTAGCAAACTGTTTCTCATTCTCTGAGACCTTCAAGTGTTTCTCTCTCTCTGTGAAGCCTTCCCTGACCCCAACCTACCTACACAGCCAGTCTGAGCTAATCAATCCTTTATTCCCATCTGTGTTCTCACAGGGCTGGGGACGAGGTAGGTCTTCAACCTACACATGATGGAGTGAGGGAATAAACTGTAAGGTCCTTTTACTGATGTACGTACACCCGAGTAAATGTGAAGAGGTCAGGCTCCTCTTAATGAATCTCCTGGTGCTCATAGCAGTGTCTGGTGTGTGAAATGTATTCGAGGAATATCTGTTGAAACAATAAATGAAACAGTAAATGAATGAGTGAAATGGAGACTTCATAATTAGGTCAGAGGCAATGGAAAGTATCTCATTCTTTCATTCAACATTTACTGTATACACAGGATGTCAAGGAAAAAGAGCAGACATGGTGCTTGCCATTATGGAATTTACATCCAAAGGGAAAGGGGGTCATTACACAAGAACCTGCAATAAAATTGATAAGGGTAGAATGAGGTAGGGGTAGATTGCAAGGGGAACCAATCTAGTCTAAGGGTCTGGGAAGTCCTCCTGAAATAAGTGGCTCTTAAGCTAAGTACTTAAGTATGAGAAGAAACTAACTGGATGGAGTGGTAGAGGTATTTCAGTAACAGAGATACTTGGTAAATGCAAAGACCCAGAGGAGAGTGGAGGGCAGACGATAGTGGAAGCTGAGGTTGATGAGGTGAGTGAAGGACACGTTGTCGTAAAGGACCCGAGAAGCCATGTTAAGGAGTCTGGGCTTTGTCAAGGGTAATGGGAAGCCACCCAAGGATTTTAAGGCTATGAGTGACAGGTTTTTAAAACTTAATCTAGCTACAGAGTGAGAAATGAATCGGAAGCAAGCAAGAATGAGGGAAAAGCAGTCCAATAGAACTGTATGCTTTAGGAGAGTGAGATTCTAAAGACAAAGATGACATGTGGAGTAAAAAGTGTGCGTGGTTAAAGTGATCACTGAAATTCCCGTTTATCACCAAACATGCAGAATTTACTATCACACTGATCCTTGATTCCAGAAGCTCACAGTGTGACTGGGGAAGTCCCCATTCACGCAAACAGTAAAGGACATTACAGAGCTTTCCCCTGGGCTAGGAAGAGTCTCAGTAACTCTAAGGGAAAAGGATGAAGAGAGAAACCGTAGGCTGAGATCTCCTGGGAAGTCATCGTGGCAGAGGGGAGGCCTGCCCAGAGCACTGACAGTGACACACAAGATATGAGTAGAAGGAGGCAGAGGTTCTCAGGTAGAGGCTGCAATGAGAACGGCATGCAGTATAGATCAAAAGAAGACTTACCTTGAAGGAATTATTGAAAGCTAAATGGTTGGAAATATCAGAAGGTGCTATTTTCATTAGACTTGACTTCTCACCTTAAAAGAATTGTTTTTATCCTCAAGGTTTGTCTAGAGACATTTGCTTGTGATAGTGTGGACTGTTGTTTGGGGTGGGAAAGCATTGGGCATCTTATCAGTGTGAACTAGACTGGCTGGGTTCGCATGCGTCGGGCGGGGTATTTGTTCTCAGTGAGGAAGGAGCTGGACTGGGTAGTTCGGGTGCTAATTGGAATATGATGAGATTTGTTGTGAGATGGAAATATTGAGCTGGCACGGGTTAAATTTAATTGAGTCGTGTTTATTGTCACGGATTTCTTTAGTTATTCTAGGCTTAGAGGAGATCAGTTGGCTGGCCTGAATAGAATTCCAAGTGGCTGACTTGGAACCAGTTGGAATACACTGGATTACATTAGGTCAGCATTGGTTGGCTAAGGCTGGTGCTTTGAGACGTTTCTCAAACTTCCTGAGAGTGTGCGGTGAATCCAGTTTGGGGATATGTTTGCAGGGTGAGAGGAGAAGGGAAGTGTCCCTGGCGCACCGCATTAGTGCCGCCGACCCCCACGGGCAGTCTGGTGTATGTGGTTGCGTAAAGGGGCACTGCCAGGACGGGACCTGGGTCCCCTGTCCCACCCACGCCTTCCTCTTCCCAAGACTGCCCCTCCCCCCCACATCCTAGGCAATGCCCGTTTGGGCCCATTTTGCTCCCCGCCTGAGTTCCATTTCTTTCTCTGGGCCTCTATCCCCCCATCTATGAAATACAGAGATTGAAATTCCTTGCAGGTCACAGAGCACACCCATGCTTTATTCCGTGGGATCCTGGCTCCATCCCTGGGGAGTCATTGCTGTCGTACTGATGGGGGAGCCTGAGGCTTGGAGGATGAGGGGTCTGCAAGGTCACACAGCCGGGGGAGCAGCTGCCAGTTGCAGAGCTCTTCGGATAGGCCTCCTCACTGAACCCCTCAGAGCCTCACTGGGGCTTGGCGCTGGGGGCTGGGCTGGGCTTCCGACTTGCCCATGAACGTATGTGGTGATGTCTACCCACGGAGTGGCTTAGTTTGTTCTCCTGTGACCTTCGTGTTGACATGACCCAAAGACCCTGTAATGGAGCAGTCCTGGGTTCCGCAGAGAGGCGTGGGAGTAGGAGAGGACTGTGGTCCCTAACAGAGGGGAGGAGGAAAGGAAGGTAGCGAGCCAGCCGGCCTTTCTGATCCGAGCCCCCAAGTAGAAGAGGCATAAATCAGTCCCGATCAGTGGAGCCTTCCTCGCCTGTGTGCCTCGGCTGGACCGTGTGATGGGGAAACGCCTGGAATGACAGTCAGGAGACCTTGATGTGAGTCCCGCTTCGTGTCCTGTTGGATGAGTTTTTCCAGCTCTCAACTCCTCGGTTCCCACCTCTGTAACATGGAGACGCTTATGTCTCCATCAGGACTCTTGTTGGAGCTCAGAACCCGGCACACAGTAGGTGCTCTGGGTGTTATCACTTCTCCCGTCTGCCCGTGAGTCCCAACGCGGAGCCACTTAGCCTGAGCAAAATCGGTATCTACCGTCCGTTCCCAGGTGACCTCCTGTAACCCCTTCCACCCCGGGCAGGTCGACTGACCTGTGACCCTGAGGTGTTGACAGAATCTCTGACCTCTGGGAAGGAGCTGGTCACTTTACTGAGTTTGTGCAAATAGATAAAGAACAAAGTGGCCCATAAATCAGGGCAACAGGAAAAACAAATAATTCTCTCCCCTCTGGGAAAGGAGCAGCAGGGATGTGGCAGATGGGGTGAGGGGACAGGGGTCCAGGCAAGTTCCCTCAGGGCTTCCCCTGACGCAGGGGACCCTGTTGCCCACCTGGCCATGGGGGGAGGGCCAGTCTTGGGAAGAGGAAGGTGTGAGTGGGGCAGGGGACCCAGGTCCCGTCCTGGCAGTGCCCCTTTACTCAACCACATACACCAGACCTCCAGGTCTCCTCCAGGAGTCTGGCCCCTGCCAGAAGCCTGGCCTGCGGGTTGGGGAGAGAATGTCTCTTTTCTTTACAGGAATTACCGGTTGTCCAGTGTCACCGGAGGAAAGAACAAGCCAGGAATGGGCCTCACAAGGCCTCAATTAAAATGTGAACCAACCACTGACTGTGTGATGATAGACCAACCTCTCGCGGCCCTGAGTCTCGGTTTCCGCACCTGTAAAATGAGAGGTTCATCCCCGTGCTGCCTGCCTCCCCCCCGTGTGATGGAGGGACAGGAGACAACACGTGTGTAGGGACGAGGGAACCGTGCAGTGTCCTGCGAGCCGGCCACCCGCTTCAAACCCTGGCTTACGGCCGGGAGAGTGTGGGCAAGTGATCGAACCCCTCCCACCTCGGTTTGCTTTTCTGGAAAACAAGGATGGTGACAGTTCTGCCTCCTGGGGTTATTCTGACACACTGTCTAAGACACCACGTGTTATACTAGGTGTTTGCTAAGAAAAATTTCTCCCCATCCTTGTCTCATCAAGATCACACCTTCCTTTCTGAACCCTGATACATTTCAAGGTGGCTCGAGGGCATTTATGAAAGGTAAGGACTGAAAGAGGAAAAGCCCGCACGCCGCGTACTGCCCTGGCCAGGCCCCTGCCCGCTGCTCTCAGTCTGCTCCATCCACACCCACTCAAGGCTCTGCGCTTCCTGTTCCTAAGGTGACCAGCACCCCGATGTCCCCAGGGCTGAGGGGTTCCCTGGGATGTGGGACTTGCAGTACAACCTCTGCTCCTCTGAGCAGAGAAGGCCCTGCCCGAGGAGCCCACGTGGCCCCTTCCTCTCTCTGCTCAGGCCTCCTCCACCACCAGATGTCAATTACACCCCTCTCACCTTGCTGTCTTTCCTCCAAAGCCCTTCTCACCATCTGGAATATTGTATATGTACTTGTTTATTTATTTGTCTCACTCCCCTCTAGAATGTAATTTCTGTATGAGCAGGGAATTTGATTTTGTTTTAATTTTAGAGAATATGTCCTTTAATTCTCTAAATAACCCCAACGGGCAGGTACTGTCACCGTCCATGTTTTACAGAAAAGGAAACGAGTCTGGGAGGGGTTCAGTGATTTGCCTATACTCTCCCTGCCATGAGCCAGCATCTGAGCCGGGGGGGACCCCATTCTATTTCAGTTTTTTGTTTTTGTTTTTTGTGTTTTGGTTTTGTTTTGTTTTTTGTTTTTGCTGCTGTATCCCCTGGAGCTTAGAATAGAACTTAGCAGGCAGTAGGTACTTGATAACATTTTTATTGGAGGAACAAATGAATGAATGAATCTCTGGTTCTTGGATCTAGATAAAAGCAGAGAAAAGGCCAAAAGAGTTGCTTTTTAAAATGAGGATTAAAAATAAAAGTTTATGGCTGTCCCGCATTGACTGATGAGGTGCGGGCACTCTCGCACAAAGCAGGAAGCGGGGTCGGATGCTCAGACTGGAAAAGGAGAGACAGGGAAAGTGCAGTAGGACTTCAAAGCGCCAACAGCTTCTCTTGGGCTGTGTCTAAGCATGTGAGGCCCAGAAGTGAGGCAATTAATCAGGTAATTCCAGCCCCCTTCCACCCAATGGCCTCAATTATCTGGCTATTTGAAAACTACCCGTTTTATGGGTAATGAGTGTTAATAAGCTATTGTCCGGAAACAGTCTCTCCTCCGGTTTGCTCTTTGGCATTCAAGAGGCCCCAGGCAGCAAGAAAGGTTCAGTTCCCTGTTTGAAACTCACTCTCTGCATCTGTAACAGGAGGACAAGACGGCCTTCTTCAGCAGGATGCTGTCAAAATTAAAGAGTGGGCAGAGCACCTGGTCCAGGGCCTGGAACCCTGGCTGCGAAGCAAACATTCTTTTCACTTTGGTCATCACCTTCGTGTCTCTCCCGACCAGTCTAAAGCCTGACCCTCTGACTACCTGCCCTCCAGGTCCACCTCATCTCTCTAGTTCTGCAAACTCCTCCGAGTGCAACCGGAGAACTGTGAGAAGAGGAATTGCTTTCCATCCTTCCTGAATCTCCCCCCAGAACAGAGCTTGCCCTCCTGGGGAAAAATTACTGAGCCAGAAAAAAAAAAAAAAAAAAAGGAGAGAGAGAGATTGCAAAGGAGAGGGAACTCCTATGTCTTGAGCCACTGGCTATTGTAGCCCAACTATTGTGCTGGGCCCTTTCGAAGCACTTTCTCATTTAATCCTCACAGCAATCCTGCCAGGGGAGGGTACTATTATGATCCCATTTTGCAGATAGGGAGACTGAGGCTCAGAGGTTTCAATAGCTTGTCTAAAGGTAGACAGCCAGGAAGTGATGAAGCTGGGACTCAAACTCAGGGCCTGTGGAGTCATCAACTCCAGGGCTTTTTGGATTACCTAAGTATTGAACCAAGAAAACCAGGGCTGGAAAAGTCTTATGAGATCTTGGAATCCAACCCCTTATTTAACAGATGGTTGAAGACCACCAGAGAGTGGAAAGAGCGGTGCTAGCATAACGGGAACGGTGATGATACCATTGTAATAGTGACAGCCAGCCCGGAGCACGCGTCTGCTGGGTGTGGCTGTGAACCCCCATTCCTGCCCCCACTCCCTCTGCCGTTTCTGCCCCCTCCTGAGGTTCCAGCCTTGCTTACAGCGGCTGCCACATCATCCCCCAAGCCCTGTGGCTGCAGCCGCGAAGGTGGGTGGCCCAGGCTCCTGCTGTAGCTGGCTCTGCACCAGCACCCACCCTCCCTGCCACCTTCCACTGGCTGAGCCAATAACTGTGGATTTCTGGTCTTTCCTGAACTGGATGAAGGTGCCAAAGGAGGGTCTTGGTGTTTCTGTCTCTGTGAACTAAGCACCCAGCACAGGGCATCTCCCAGACCTCGTGTGTCAGTGGCAAGGAATGAACGAGTAAAGAGGACGTGGCCGCACAGCTCTTTTCCTAGGCGTGTGCTTCCCCCAGCCAGACCTTAGTCTTCCTGAGGGGCACGCGTCCTGCCCAGCTCCACCCTCCCTATGTGTCTGCACGGGGTAGGAGTGGGGGACAGAGTCATCTTGGAGAGGGGAGCGGGGAGGTATGGGGGAGGGATATTCTGACCTTCTCGGGCTGCTTCACATTCTGCTGAGAAGCCCTGCCTTCCTGGGAAGACGAGGTGCACTCCTCTGTGTCACCCTGGGCAGCAGTGGTGTCAACACCCCGGAGCCCGGGAAGGGCGCAAGATTCCAAGTAGCGAGAGAAACTGGGAGGGGCCGATATGTCCCTTGAGGGACAAATGCCACCACCACACAGGACGGGCGGGACTTGGAGCCCGTCTTCAGCTCAGCCCTGGTCCAGCTCTCCCTGCCCCCAGCTCCAGTGCAGGGGGACGCCTGTCCCAAGTGCAGGACCACCGTGTGCAGAGGGAGAGTGCGCTGAGGGGAACCAGGGTGGCGATGGGGGCTGATGTCAAAATGAGTTGAAAAATAAGTTTTTTAAGATACTCTATTCTTTATTTCTCTGGAAAACACTAAATGATAGAAAGCAACTCAATAATCAATGAAAATTGAAGAGCATAATACTGGTATCTTTCTAAACAGCACAACTGGAAACACTCTTTCTATCAACTCTACTAGGTGTGGTCAATGTTCAAGTGAGCGGATATTAGCACTGTCACGTGGGACAGTCCACAAGTCAATCAGCAAACACTGAGCATCTACTGTATACTCAGGTCTGTCTCAGATCTGTGCAAACGTCTCTGAGCCTCAGTTTCCTCGTCTGTGAAATGGGGGTAACAATGCCCCGCACACCTCGGGCCTTTCTCTGGGAGAGACGGCAGGGGCCAGAGAGAGAGCTGACTCAGGGCGCCCACAGCGGCCCCCCAGCTAATGTCTGCTTCTTCCTCCTTCCCTTCCCTGCTTCATAGGGATGACAGCTTATGGGAGTGAGGACGCCTCAGGGCTGATTAGTGTGGACGTTACGTTTTTCCAGAGAACTCCCCGTGCCTTCTTTTCTTCCAGCCTCACGAGAGCCCAGCAGGTTGGACAGGGCAGCCTGGAGGCCCGCAGGTCAGGCAGCGGAGGACTGTCCCAGGTCACCCAGCATGACAGTGAGGGGCTGGGGGCTGGGACCCAGATCTCCCGACTGCCCATCCGGCCCCACCCGCAGGACTGAGATGGCAAACCTGCCCACTCATCAGTCCTTGGGAAGGGGAGCCGTCTTTTCGCCTCATAAGTTCCCCTGGCTTTTTCATGCTGGTCACGGCAGTCCTTGACAGGGAGGTTGATGCGAAACAACAGCCATGGACCGTGGAAGTCGGGGTGGGTCTCTAATCTGCGGGGACCTGGGAGGTGGTCCCTCTCTGGGCCCGAGATCCCACCCATGAGCCCCAGGCTGCCTCAGCTCCCTCAACTGACCGCGTACGCCTGCCACATCCGTTAATTTCGTGAAATCATAAGTGGGTTTCGACGTCCCTCGCGGCCAGCCAGGCGGAGCGGCGAGCACGCTGCCTGGTGCGAGGAAGAGGAGGGCGTGGGCGACAGCAGGTCGGGCACAGGGAAGCAGCCCGGGGGAGGCAGCAGCCAGACTGAGGGCTTCAAAGGAGGCGGCACCTCTCTAAACCAAGCCTCTGGAGCGGGGGTGGGAGCTGTGCTCCAGTCTGCTCTGCCTCTTGCCGGAGCTAGGGGTTCGAGGGGTAAAAGGGCTAACTGGTCAAACAAGGGTCCGGGGGGAAACTGAGGCAGCTGCACGAGAACCTGCAGCGGCCGCTGGGGAGGTCTGGAGGGAGGGCCTGACTGCCAGCCTCCCCGGGGCTGTTGTGGGGATCAGATGACACAAAGGATGAAGGCTCTGTGCAGGGCGGCCCCGTTCTGCAGTCATCACCAGTTCTCTCTCTGTCTCACCCTCCTCCTGCCCATCCTGGATTCTGGGCACACTCCTGGCCCCCTCCCCCGCCGAATCTCCCCTCGAGGTCAGCCAGAACTTCCAGCTATGCCCGCCCTTCTGGGCCGTGTCCTGTGTGACCCCCTCCCCCAATGTCCCTTCTCCCTCAGCTTCACCTGTCCAAATACTGTGTATTCTTTTAAACCCAGATGAGAGCAAATGACACATACACACAGCAACATGGATGAATCCCAGAGGTGTTATGTTGAGTTTAAGAAGCCAGACACAAAAGAGAACATACACGTATGATTCCATTTACATGAAGTTTTGAGACAGGCCAAGCTAACCTACAGCGATAGAGATCGGAACAGAGGTTGCCCCTCGGAGGGGGAGGGATTGGCTGGGAGGGGCTTTGCAGGCTGGTGAAAATGTTCTTTATCTTCATAGGGTGGTGGTTCCACAGGGAGACCTTTTTCAAATTGTAAAAACTATACACTGAAAATCTATACATTTTATAGCCTGCAAATTATACTTCTGTAAAAACATGTGATGCGTAATTCATAATAGCTGAAAAGGCGAAGCAACCCAAATGTCCATCAGTGGATGAGTGGATAAATAAAATGCGTCATAGCTATACAATGAAATGTTATTTGATATTAAAAATGAAGGTCTGATACATGCTACAATATCATGCTACCACATGGATGAAACCTGGAAATATTTGCTAAGTGAAAGACGCTAGTCCAAAGTCACATACTGTATGATTCCATTTATATGAAATGTCCAGAACAGGCAAATCCACAGAGACAGAAAGTAGATTAGTGGTTGCCTAGGGCCGGGAGAACTGGCACTGCTAAAAGATGTGGGATTTCTTTTTCCGGGGGATGAAAGTGTACTAAAATTTTTTGTGATGGATGCACAACTCTGTAAACACACTAACAAACACTGAATTGTACATTTTAAATGGGAGAAATGTATGTGAATTATATCTCAATAGAGCTGCTTAAGTTATGCCAATATAAAAAAAAAGTCAAAATATCACTCCTCGATAATTTATCTTTTAATTTTTTCTAATAAAATTAAAAACAATAACTTAAATTTGACAGACCCTTATAATTTACCTGGCATTTTGCTCTTATCTCATGGAATGCTCACAAGTTAACCAGTGAGAGAGAAATCAGCCCTATATTAGTGGATATGCATGGGCTATGGCCCAGATTGGAACTGGGTTCAAATCCAGTTCTGCTATGTGCTAGCAGCGTGGTATTGAACAAATCATTCCAATCCCTGAACTTCATTTTTCTCACCTGTAAAAATGGTGGTGATAACACCTACCATGAAGGGGTGGTGGTTGAGAGAATTGGGGGTAATGCAGATGTATAGTTAGCACTCAGTAAAAAGTCTTATTCTTTTCTCCATTTTATAGATGAAGATGCAAGGTCAGGCAAAGCTGATCAGGTAAGGTGCCTAGACTAGTACTCAGGCTACTGGACATGGGTCCTCTTGTCCTATGTCCATCCACACTTGGTCACTTACCGAATGCTCTGGGTTCCAGCCACAGCGACCAAGGTAGTTGTTGGCACAAACAGATACTCAACAAATGCTTGCTTGAATGTAATGCAGCACAAGAGAGGAGATTGAAAATCAGAGGAGTTAAATACAACCCCTTGGAAAACACCTAATTTCTAGTTCAATGTCCGTGGTGTCAATGTGTCGCAACCCCAGAATCTCAGTCCTCATCGACACTGGCCTGTAACTGAAGATAAACACGCTATCATGCTGTCTGCTGGACAAGTCATGGAGGTGGAGGGTCCTACATCAGACACTGTAGAATGGGATTTGCCTTGCTACCAGCAAAAAAAAAAAAAAAAGAGGATTGATCAAATGTCAAGTAGTGGCAAAGAAAGACCACTCGTTTTACCAGATTATGTGAATATTTGCTGTGTGGCTATATAAGAGGAGGAGGTCAAAGTAGCCACCAGTTCTATTCAGGCAGTGACACATGGTTGATAGGAGCCAGAGAACTGTGTTCTAGGTATGCAGTTTAATCCTTGCAGATGCACAGCCAAAAATTCTAGTAAGTGAAAGCATGGTATGGGTCCAAGAAGGTGGGGACCACTGGCTCATCCATTGACTGTATGACTGAAGAGCTTGGAGGGATCGAAACTTCTTCCCAAAAGAAACAAGTGCAAATATTTCATCCACATACAATTTCCCCTTGAGTCTTTGAACACGAAATCCATGCAGCTTCAGAGGGAGCATGTCAACATTCCCTTTCTGTGTGTTGACAATGCAGATAACGTCATTTCATCATACATCTCATTCTTTTGACCTTCCTGAGGCTCCCTGACCTCTCCCTGCTGAACAGCTGGTGGGGCCGACGTGCCCATGGCAGCCCACAGTGTCACCTAACCCTATTGGCCAATTATTTAATCTTCTGACCTGAGTAAACAATCTGGGAAGGGGGTAGCCCAATCCCCTTTGGTCAATCTCCAGCTAGAGAGCTTATTGTGAATTACGTTGGGGAGGGCAGAGTGGCAGAGGAAAGCTGTGCGTTTGCTTTCTTCACTCTCTGAAACCTGTTGCTCCACCAGCACTTTGTTTCTTTGGTGCTATAATATACATAACATAAAATTTATCATTTTAACTATTTTCAAGTGTACAATGCAGTGGCATTAAGTGTATTCCCATTGATGTGCAACTGTCACCACCATCCATCTCCAGAGCTTTTTCATCATTCTAAATGGAAACTCTATACTTATTAAACAAAAACTCCCCATTTTCAGCTCCTAGAAATGTCTATTCTACTTTCTGCCTCTATGAATTTGACTATTTTTAGGTGCCTCATATAAGGAGAATCATATAATATTTGACCTTTTCTGTTTGGCTTAATGAAGACTTAGCATAATGTCTGCAAGTTTTATCCATGTTGTAAAGGCTGAGTAATATTCCATTGTATGTATAGACCACATTTTATTCATTACCAGCACATTTTTACCATCTACTATCTGGTTCTATTCTAGGCACTTTGGTGTATGGGTGAGGAGACTAATGAGATTAACAGCATTTAGACATTCTTAATATAATTGATGGTTAAATCAATATGCTACTAAAAGATGGTGGTGATGGGGTTAACCGAGGGAGACATTTCTGAGAACCGGCCTAATCAGAGATTTGGGAAGTACCTGAAATATACAGTTTCCTGTGTGCCTATTGATTCTCCCTTGTAAATTGTTCTTCTTTATATGTGTGTACTTGAGCAGGCTGAGAGAAGGGTGAGTTAGCTGCAATGTGTCAATTTCCCTTTCATTTCTAAACAGTTTCCTTATTGGCTTCCCTATTTTGTACCCTGCTGTTGATGCCTCAACTTCATTATCAGCTTTCTTATTATCATTTGCTATTTTAAAAACATTTTTCTCCCTACTACGGTCAAGTGTCTTCGGGGATGATGCAAAGTAGAAAAAATATACCTAGTCTGTTATCAATTAGAAAAAATATACCTAGTCTGTTATCAATCTGTCAACTTGATTTCCTTTTATTTGAAGTTATTGATAAATTTCACCCAACCCTTCCTCCCCCATCCTGCCCTTCTGTCATCTCTCCATCTCTCCTCTCTGCAGCCTCTTCTCCTGTCTGCTTGGTTCCTCTGGAGCCGTTGGCTCAGCATGGTCTGTCTGTGCCCCTTTCCCTCTGGTCAGCAAAGTGACCAAGTAGAGCATGGCCTGAACTCTTCAGGTTTTTCTTATTCCTTTGCTGCTTATTATTCTTTAGATTTGGTGCTATTTTGGATGTCTTGGATTAGTAGAGACTTAAACTCTGATCAGTGAGGGTTTCTGATATTTACTGATATTATGATACTTTATTAATTTCGATTTATAATGAAAAAAAATCTTTCAAAGAGTGAGCATAAGGACTTCCCTGGTGGCACAGTGGTTGAGAATCCACCTGCCAATGCAAGGGACACGGGTTCGAGCCCTGGTCCGGGAGGATCCCACATGCCGCGGGGCAACTAAGCCCGTGCACCACAACTACTGAGCCTGCGCTCTAGAGCCCGCAAGCCACAACTACTGAAGCCCGCGTGCCACAACTGCTGAAGCTCACGAGCCTAGAGCCCGTGCTCCGCAACAGGAGAAGCCACTGCAGTGAGAAGCCCGCGCACCGCAACGAAGAGTAGCCCCCGCTCGCCGCAACTAGAGAAAAGCCCGCGCGCAGCAACGAAGACCCAACACAGCCAAAAATAAATAATGAGTAAATAAATTAAAAAAAAAAAAAGAGTGAGCATAACATACAA
This sequence comes from Balaenoptera borealis, assembly GCF_965194805.1. NCBI lineage: Eukaryota > Metazoa > Chordata > Mammalia > Artiodactyla > Balaenopteridae > Balaenoptera > Balaenoptera borealis. The sequence continues at coordinate 80,486,833 of NC_138871.1, read as the reverse complement.
GGCTGGTCCTCTCCCCCAAGAACATTCCAGCAGTACTCAGCTAACTGCTGTGGTCCCTTGTATATACCAGGCATTACCCCTCTCTTTGCCTTTGCCCAACGGCTCCCATGAACTAGACGTTTAAACAAATATGCCATGCGTCTTTCTGCTGTGGCACCTCTAAAGCTTTGCTGCACGCGTTTGTTTAAATGTCTGCCTTTTCCTCTTGATCTGAGCTCTTCCAGAGCAGTGACGGAGGCACAGCAATGAATAAGTCACAATCCTTTTGCTCAAGCAGCTAACAACGACGTGGGAAGACAAACATATAAAGGCCAACTACAAAACGAAGGTGTGAGGAATATGCTTTGGAGGAAGAAATAATCAAGTGTATAGAGGGGGGGTTAAGTGCCGGGGGAGTTTTTAGTTAGAAACTGAAAAATGGGAAAGATTTACAAATGAAGAAGTACTGGGGCGGATTGGGGGCATTTCAGCCAGTGGGAACAGCGTGAGCCAGAAAGTGGAGAGTGCATTCGGAAAACGTCACACTGGCTGGTGAGGTAAGAGAAGTGAGCTAGGAATGGAGGACGGTCTTAGATTGCCAGCCTAGCCATCAGCACTCGTTCTGGGCCCACGTGGAGCCACCGAGGGCTGTGGAGATGGGTGGCTGTAGTCCCAGTGTGCCTTAGGAAGATTAATCACTGCCGTGAGGGCAGCGAGACCGAGCCAGAGGCTCTTGCAACAGAACTGAAGAGAGACGGTGAGAGTGGGTGGAGACCAGGAGCGGGACGGAACTATGGGTGCTTCCCTGGGTAGGAGTTTCCCGTGGATGTGTCAGTGGGCGGAAGAAAGTGGATGGAGAAGCATTTCTCCACCAACGGGGCAGTTGCCAGAAAGAAAGCTGCTCTCCCAGGCCCAGTGTTTATTGTTCTCTGTCACAGTCTATTTTCTGTTACATAATGCATCAGGCTGACCCCTACCCCACAGACTCTGCCCCAGAGGCCTTTCTTGGCCTCAGCCCTTGGGCCTGTGATTGGGCCGCTGGGCTGACAGGTCCCCCCCGGCCAGCCCCTCCTCTGTCCCCCGGGGTGGGCGGGCTCAGCAAAGCTGCTAAGCCCCCGCGGGGGCTTCCACGCCCGGTAGGGGCAGAAGAGGCACAACCGTAGGCGAATCAAGGCAGATCAAAATGTGATAGAAGCACAATTCCCCACCTGATCATGTGCCTTGGAAGAGTCGTTTACCCAGTTTCCTGATCTTACCTGCAAGAGAACAAGATTCTGGCAAAATAAAAAGTGCTAGAAAGAGATGGCTCAGCACTGAAGAAAATAAAACAGAAATGGGCCATCACCTCCGGTACTGATGTTGTCATGGCCCCTATTACCGCTTTGGTCTTTAAGGGCTGGAGAAAGACGTTGAAGAAAAGGGGCTGCCCCCCACCGCGAGTTCTGGACAACTCATAGTGAGGAGAGCCCTGAGTGGTACCCGGAGCTACTCAGGTCCAGCCTGGAGACTGGGCAGGTCCAAGGAATCAGGCCCTGGTCTCCAGACCAGCCACAGTAGAACACTCAGAAGCACAGTGTGTGTGCGTGTGTGTGTGCGCGTGCATGTGCGCGTGCGTGTGTGCATGTGCGCGTGTGCGTGTATTGAAGGGGGAGGTGGAGCTGTTTCTTGAGCTGGTCCACGTTTGGGCCCTCCTGGTGGGCCTGGTCTGCCCGGGATGTGGAGGCTGAGGGTGGGCACAGCGCCCAGTGGCTGGAGGGGGCAGCTCCCCTGACCCCCATGGGCTGAGTGGGAGCAGGGCCCAGGGAAGAGCTGCCAGAGTAGGCCTTCCATCCACAGCCAGAGATGCCCCCGAGGGGAGGCTGTGGAGGGCAGACCCCTCCAGCTCAGGACAAGAGCCTGCTTCTGTACATGGAAATATAGGTTCCTCCAGGACCGCTCTGGCAGAGCCCCAGGAGCCCTCAACGCCGTCCACCAGTTGTGCAGGCAGTTAACAAAAATGCGGTATGTACCTACTGCGCTCCGTGGGGTTTCTAGGTGCTGGAACGAAGTGAACATCTCTCCCTCCAGAGCTCCCATCCCGCAGTGAAATGGATGACAGCTCGCGCGGAAGGTGGCAGTTTACAAGTTCTCCCACTATGCTAACTAACGGCGGTCCCACCACAGCCAGGCTACAATCTCCATCTTTGGGAAGGTAAGTGATTTCACCCAAGTTCAAAGAGCTAATAAGTAACAAAGCAGATAACGTCATCCAGGGGCCCCCTCCACAACCTGACTCTCAAGGAGTTGTGATGAGCAAGTAGAATGAGGTAAAAGCACTTTGTAAACCAAGATGCACTGAACGAGACGTGGCTGTCGTCATGAATGTGAAGGAGATCGGAGGGGGGCCCGTCTGGAGGCGAGCAGAGGTGGAAACCGTCCCTCCTTGCTGCGCTTGGGCTTTGGTTCGGGGGTGAGGGGGGAATGTCCTTTGCTCCCCCCCAAATGCCTGTGTCCCACTGCCTTCCTCTAATCTTTTGGCATGAGTCAGAAATGTTTGTTTTGGCAGCTGAAGGACCAAGCTTGTACCAGTTAAGACGAGTCCACCGCTGGACAAAAGGCAGTGCACTCAGACCCCTCTGCACGCAGGAATTCATCCTGTCACCTCTGTGTACCATCCATAACCCTAAAAGACGGTCCTGTCATCTTATCTGGCAAGTGGGGTTTTAGCAGTCCCTTCATTAAGCCCGGAGAACAAAGGCGGCTGGACGAGGGTCCCGGAACGTCCAAACACGCTGTCACCCCGAGTGTGAGGCTGAGGCGGCCTGGGGAGGGCTGGGCGCTGTTTACAGATGGGGGAGATAACCGCAGAGGAAGGTCGTCCCGGCTTCTCTTCCATCCCCACCTACCCTGCCCCCCTGGGGGGCGTCCCTGACCACCCTGATGCTCCAGCTGGCCTGGGGGGCTTTCTAAGCTCCTGATGGAGGAATGCAGACAGCCCAGGACCCCTACCTTCACGGCTTGTGAGAGAGGAGCGGGTGAGAAGTGGGGGCAGGGAGCCTGCAGGAACCAAGAATCGGATTTGACAATAGCACGGCCATTGCTGCTAAGGGCAGAGCCGGTGGAAAATAGGAACTGAAGCAACGGGTAACAGTTGGAGTCACCCCCTCTGAGCCAGAACGTTCTGAGAAATCTCTGCTTCATACGCCACCCAGCTAACCTCCTCCCCCTGGAACAGCAGTCCCCTCTCTGTCATCAGAGACAAGGGGATCCTCAGAGGCGGCTTGGTTGCTGCCAGTGACGGGGAGCTCACTCCTCCGGGGGCGTCTGTTCCTTTAGAGGGCACCTTGCCCGAAAAACCTCCCCAGGGCTGAGCTATATCTTCTACCCGCTGTGTCGGCAGGTTGAACGTTTACCTTGGCTTTGTGCTCTAAGACACTCCCAGGAGAGAAACTTTCTAGTGGATGAATTATTATTATTATTCTCACTACCACCAAAACTCATGATAATCATCATCATTATTAATGATAACACCTTGCACTGAAAGAGTACTTCTTACTTTTCAAAGTACTTTCACACCCAAGAGTTTATTTGCTTATCCTAACAGCCCTGGGAAAGGGGCATGAATTAACCTTATTTTTTCAGCTAAGCGAAGTAAGGCTTGGAGAGATAAAGTCACAGGTACAGGCCAGTAAGAAAAAAGGTGGGACCAGACTCCACATTTCCTCCCTCTTAGTGTGTGATGCTTGACTCGAAAGTAGCTCTCACCATCTCTAGACGTTCTTTGAGGGTTAACTTTGTGTTTAGTGGCATTTCAAAGAATCACCTCTGCCCTGAAGATTATGGCGGTCCTATCCCTACTCCAGAATGAATAGGTGTTGTTACAAGATTTCAATCAATATTAGAAATACACTTGAATTAAAAATGAATTTTTTTATTGGAGTACAGTTGATTTACAATGTTGTGTTAGTTTCTGCTGTACAGCAAAGTGAGTCAGCTATACATACACATATCTCCACTCTTTTTCAGATTCTATTCCCATACAGGTCATTACAGAGTATTGAATAGAGTTCCCTATGCTATTCAGTAGGTCTTATTAGTTATCTATTCTCTATATAGGAGTGCATATATGTATTTAAACACTGGAAAAGTTTGTTTTGAGAGCTAGTGAGGTCCCCGTGCCTGGAGCTGGGAGCACGTGAGCTGATTAAGTATAGATATGATAAAGGACATTTGAGGACCAGGTCAGTGGTTGGAGTGTAAGATATCCAGGTACATTTAAGTTTAGTGGCAGGAAAACTTCTTTTCTTCCCAGGCCTCGCTGTTAGCAGATTTGAGGACTAACATAGGAGGGCCCATTTGGGACATGGTGCTGTGTGTCAGAGCAAGATGGTACTGCTGCTTCCAGCACAGGGCTGCCGGCCTCCCGGACACTTCGTGGCTTGTTCACAGCCTCCTTGCAATCAGGGAGACTCCGCACAGACCCACAGGGCTGCCCTTGACCCTAGGACAGACCTTTTGCGCTTCAGATCTTGTTTCCATGAGTTAAGTCACCTTGTCTCCGCTCATGACCAGTAGATCTCTTCCTCCTGCTGAACAGACCTACTCTAAGGTCAGCCCCTAAGACACCTCCTCCAGGAAGCTCTTCCGGGTTTCCACAGCCTGCCGAGCCCCTGGTCTTCTGAGAGTCCCGGAGCCTGCCAGTCAGGACCTCCCATCTGGCTTCCAGTGTGGAAACCTAGGGGTGTCAGAGATGCCCCTTTTCCAGCATGTGCTGTGTCCCCGTCAGGATGCTCCCATTCAGTTCAGCCTCCGCTCTGGCCCCCTGTGCGTGAGTCTCCTCTCATCACACCCCTGTGAAACGCCTCCGGCGGTTCTCCAGCACCAGCAGCATTAGTCACCCTCTTCTCCCTGCATGTAAGGGCCTTCGGGTTTGTTCTGTCGCTCCCTCCAGCCTCGTTCCGCATCTGCCTCCTGCGTGCTGGTCCTCACGCACACTGGCTTGAATAAGGCACATTCTCCTGCCGCGCTCTCAGTGTGGAGCAGCCATCATTCCCCATGTTCAACTGCCCGGAAATCTCCCTTTCATCTTTGTGATGGTTAATTTTATGTGTCAGCTTGACTGGGCTAAGGGACGTCCAGATAGCTGGTAGAACATTGTTTCTGGGTGTGTCTGTGAGGAAGTTTCTGGAAGAGATGAGCATTTGAATCAATAGACTGAGTAAAGAAGATCATCTTCACCAACGTGGGTGGGCGTCATCCAATTTGTTGAGGACCTGAATAGAGCAAAAAGGCGGAAGATGGCTGATGTGCTGTCTGGGACACCCATCTTTTCCTGCCCTCGGACACTGGCGCTCCTGATCCTCTGACCTTTAGAGCCGGACCCCCTGCTTCCAGTTACTGGGTTTTTGGTGTTTTTTTAGATTGAATTACACCACCAACTTTCTTCGTTCTCCAGCTTGCAGATGGGAGACGGTGGAACTTTGGGGCCTTCATAATTGCATGAACTAATTCTTATAATAAATGTAACAAATGTAAATGTGTATTTATATATAAAACTTCTATCGGTCTGTTTCTCTGAGAACCCTGATATAACCCTTCAAGACTCAGCTCAAACGCCGTGTTCTCTAGGAACACTGACTATCCTGACTGCCAACCTCCTCCAGCCCTGCCCGGCCGGGAACCGCCTTCCCTTCTTTGTGTAACCACTGACTGTGTGTACCATCCCTTGGTTTGTTCTGATCTCATAGAAGTGTGCTCATTTGTCCGTGAATATACTTCCTAGATGGGGTTCTGGTGTTCCCTGCTAGGAAAGCATGTTCTCATGTTCAGAAAACTTCATGGACAAACACTTGTCTGCATGTCCCAAGAACTTTGTTGATCTGGATGGAATCCCCGGACACACTCTTAACCTCCTCAGTAACAAGCGTGAATGCACACGCATACACACACACAGAGCACACGCATGCAGCGTACAACACATGCACACAGCACACCTGATACACCACACAGAGATGCCATGCACACGACACATACGACACTCAACACATGCACGTAACACACAAGACACAACACACACTCGCTGTTCAGAACCACCTCCCGCTGCAAATTCCAACATGTTTGCAGCTTTTTTTGCCTGACAGGTAATGGGCTGCGTAGACAGAGAATAGCCCTCAGTCAAGTTCTCTGGGGTCTAAGGATTGGGACTGATTCACTGTGTGGTGATGGGCAGGGCCCCTGACTTTTCTGGGCTTTTTCTGCCAAATGAAGGGATGATTCTGTGATCCAGAAGGTTCCTATTTGGTCTAATACTCTAAGATTCTAAGAAAAAGTGCAGAAAGGAGCGCCCTCTGAGTCCTGCTCCTCAAGGAGCCTGGGAAGTGCTTTCCCAGCTTTGCAGGAAGACAGACTAGTGAAGTCTGCATGCACGCCAGAGCAGGAACGCAGGCCATCAGGAACAGAGACTGCGGAGGCACGGAGGAACCTTCCGAGGAAGGAAGCGTTTGAGAGGGAGACCTCAGATAGCACAGCGTGATTTGGGAAGTGTCAGGAGCAAAAGTCCCCCCCCTTTCTCTGTCACTACTAGTTGTCAAGGTGATGTTTGCTTCCATCTACACTTTCCTACGGTCACTGCCCTGTGATCAGCAAAGCGCCCACAGCTCAGACAAGCACTCGCTGCATGGGTGTGAGGGAGCTGACAGCTGGCAGCCTAAGCGGGGCCCTCCTCCTGGGCTGCTGTGCTGAACCCGCTTTCTGGCATCAAGCAGTAGCTTCCCTCACCAATCCCTGTCTGGTGCCATGACACTTTTCATTTGGGATTCCAGATATAGTATCTCTATGTCAATAGAGGGAGAAGGAACCCTAACCGGCTAAGAGGATGCACAGAAGGGAGGACGGCCTCTCAGAGACCTTAGGGGAAGAGCGGGCATGTTCCTGGCGGGGAAGCCGGAAGGGCATTCCGAGCAGAGCAGAGGCACGAGGGCGCCTCAGTCCCTGAGGACACCCGGCAGAGGGGGGCTGGCTTGTCCCAACCTGGGTCCCTTCAAACAGTGAGGGGGCCGGGGATGGGGGGACTGCCAGCCAGTCCTTGTCTCACCTGGACGTTTGGGGACTTGGGTTGGAATTTCCATCACATCAGGAAATAAGCCCCTTCTTGGGAGAGATTGCAGGAGCTGGTGGGAAACGGATTTGGGGACGTTAGGCTTGATATTACTTCTTCCGATAAAAAGGCGTTGGCTTAACCTTTCTGTCTTCTGCTGAATCACTTTCAGAGGTTCATTAGACTTTGAGGAAGGAAACTTTCAAACTCAAACCACATGCTGTCCACAAAGAACAGAAGCCCCCGACCCACCACCGGCACAGTGAAAGGCACACGGGTTCCAAGCTGGGCACCATTCCCGTGGAGGGGGCCCCTGCTGAGGGGCCGCCGTGCTCCGAGGGCCCAGAGCACCGTGGTCGGAGCAGGGCCCGGGAGTGCAAGGCGGTAATAACGGCGGACTTCCCAGACCCGACAGTGTGCCTGGCGCTGCTCCAAGTGCACCGCCTTCCTTATCTCGTGAAGTCTCACCCAGAAGGAGGTACCATCATTGTCCGCCTGGCACAAACCATGGTCCAGAAATGTTTGGGAACCTGTTTTAGGTCACATGCGGCAAAATGGCAAAGCCAAAGGCCAGACTGCCTGGGTTTGCAGCCCGGTTCTGCCACTGACCTGCTGTGTGACTTTGGGCAAGTTACTTAGCCTTGCTGAATGGGTTTCCTTCTGTGTGAAGTGAGCATAGTGATCACTCCCGCCTACTGGGAGACGATTGACCACTGGGTTTACCATGGACCTGACACAGGGCCTAGAACATAGCAAGTGGTCGCAAATGTAAGGAATGGCTGAGTAAGTAAGGTCCCACCGGGATGCCACCACCTTCACGGGGCTTTGTCCCTGAAGCTGCTTGACATCAATCTTCTCAGGACAGGCAGCACCAGGAACTCTCCTCTGCTATTTTATTCAACCCTTAAATAGAACTTCCTGTGTGCAGATACTGTTCTAAGTGTTTTCTAATCTACTATTACCCCATTTTACAGATGATGAAAGTGAGGCACAGATAGGTCAAGTGACTTTCCCAAGGTTACACAGCTAGGCGTGGTGAAGCCAGGATTTGAATCCAGACAGTCCAACTTCGAAGCTCCATCCTTTACTACTGCACTGTGTTGCTGCCATCCTACTGTGGGTTTATTTGCTTCCTCCAGTGAGCCCCTGGGGGGCAGGACTTCCGATGATTTACGCTGATTCCCCAGCTCTTCACATAAACCCCGGCCCAGAGGAAGCAAGGGCTTGGAGAATATATTTGTTCAACTAATGGGTCAATGAGCATTATCAGTGGAGACTTTCTCACAAGCTAGGTTTGAAAGTCCACAGGCAGACAACAACATCAGACAATATTTTTCATGCAATTCTTTTTGGAAAAAGTCCTGCTGGCTGTTCTGTTTTTCCCAAATGCAGTGGTCTGGCTCAAGGGACCAGAATTTATTTATCCTCTTTTTGAGGCTGTGTCGGTCATTTCCTTTCTACCAGGGGGTGGGGTGAGTGGGGAGAAGGTCAGTTATGGAAGGCTCCACAGCGGAAGTGGTATTTGTGCTGGGCCTTAAAGAACGTGCCGGGGCGATTTAGGCATAAGGAAGCTCGATTAGATTGCTTTTCATGTGGAGAAAATGCTAAGTCTTGAAGGCAGGGTCTATGCCTTAGGTATCTTTTTATCTTCTCCTTTTTATTCTCTGTGTCTTTCACAGACTATTCATTCACTGTAACTTCTGGCATCCATCCATCCACCTTTCATCCCTTCATTCATCCATCCATCCATCCACCCACCCACCCATAGAATACTTACTGAGCACTTACATCACTCTGCGGTGCCTTGGAGGCACACTGAGGCCACTGAATGGAGGCCCCAGAGACAAAATGTTATCTTATTATCAACAAGCAAGCATGTCAAGGTGCTCTATAGCCCAGTTTGGAGGGCAACGAATTCCCAGCCCCTGTAATACATAAGCCAAGATGGTCCAGATGTGATCATAAAAGGGGGTCTGATTGTCAATAGGGAATTGGATAAGAGGGCGCATCCTCAGGTTCTTCCAAGTGCAGAGAGCTGACCTGCTGACTTGAGTGTTGGAAAATCCTCCATATCCAATATCCTGGTATCTTGTGTCCTTAGTCACTCAAGACCCTGAAAAACAAGTCCCTCTTTGACGGAGACTGGCTCGGCCCAGAAATGGCCCTTCCTTCTGTTCGGGCCTCACATCCCCCATGGCTGCTCCTTCCTGGCCAGAGGCTGTGGCCCCCGTGTCTCGGCGTGGAGAGTATGCGCTGGCTCACCACACACACAGCCCCCTTGTTCCAGGAACGCAGGCGGCTGCTTGGAGCCACTGCTGGAAATGGCCTCCCAACAGATGTGCCTTTAATTTGTTTCCGGGTCAGTGGCCCCCATGCCCCGAGGAGGCCGCCTCCCAGGCAGGAGGCCCTAAAATTGCCCTGTGTGTGCGTCCCTGGATGAGGTTATCCATCACTGCCCGGCCTCTGCCCCCGGAGGCCTCACTCTGGTGGCTGGCTCGAATCGGACTGCTTGATGTGGAGAAGGGGGGTAGCCGGCTCTGTCCCCTCGGGTGACGGCCCCTCAAAGGGCCAATTGTAACCACATGGAAGGGAGGCCTTCTGCCCTGGGCCCAGGGTCAGCCAAAGATCTCTTCCGGAAGAGAGACTTATAGGAGGGAAGCGTGAGAGGTTTGCAAAGTTCTTAGAGTAGAACCCGTGATCGAGGTTACTGTGCATTTCTCTATCCAGTGTCCATTTACTGAGCACCTACTACATGCTGGGCACTGTACCAGCCCCTTCCCACGCACCAGCTCTGATTCTCTAATTCTCAAGGAAATTCTGCCAGGCAGGCACAATATTCCCATTTGACAAAGGTGGAAACACAGCCTCAGAGAGCTGAGGTTTTCTCCAACCCAAATAGTAAATGGGGAGCCGAGATAAGAACCTAGGTCCGTGTGGCTGAAAAACAGGGGCTTTCCCCAGGACCACACTGCCTCCCTGTCTAGGACAGAGAAGCTGCATACAGTAGGTGCTTACTAAATCAGCATGTTTCCTCTATCAGTCTCTTTGTCTATATAAAATGTGGATAATGACCAACTGGGTTGTTTTTTTTTTTTTTAACAATTTTTTAAAAAAATTATTTATTTATTTATTTATTTATGGCTGTGTTGGGTCTTCGTTTCTGAGCGAGGGCTTTCTCTAGTTGCGGCGAGCGGGGGCCACTCTTCATCGCGGTGCGCGGGCCTCTCACTCTCACTATCGCGGCCTCTCTCGTTGCGGAGCACAGGCTCCAGACGCGCAGGCTCAGTAGTTGTGGCTCACGGGCCCAGCCGCTCTGCGGCACGTGGGATCTTCCCAGACCAGGGCTTGAACCCGTGTCCCCTGCATTGGCAGGCAGATTCTCAACCACTGCGCCACCAGGGAAGCCCCCTCCAACTGGGTTGTTTTAAGGTTTAAATGAGATCATGTGTATACAGAGCCTAGTGTAGTATTTGGTGCTCAATAAAAAAATAAAGGGGAAATGTTCAGCATGTGTGGATAGTAAGAGTGTGCGTGGTTTGCAGGGCCCACTGCACGCTCCCTCGCCCCCTGCAATTCTCAGGCCAGTGCACAGGTGGGGACATTGCATCACAGAGGCCCAGAGAGGACGGAGACTTGCTCCACCAAGCTGGAAGGTGGCAGGACTCAGCCCCCCCGCCAAGGCTTTGTCCCTCCACCACGCTGTGTGCAGAAAAGGAATTGTTGGGTGGATGTGTCACCAGCCACTTTCAGGCGCTCAAAACCGTAGCTGCGATCAGGAAATCAACACCTCTCCACAGACAACTTCCTGCAAATCCACGGCAGCTCCCTGTTGCCTGGCAAATAAACTCCAATCTCTGATCCTGGCCTCCAAGGTCTTCATAGTCTGAGGTGCCTGAGTTGCCAGCCTCGCTTTGCACTTCTCTCCTGCCACACCACAGCCCCACGCTAGCTAGATTATTCCAGGAGCTCGGAACACACCTGTGAGTTCACAGTGACGGTCTTTTTCTAAAGCTATTTTCTGGGCCTGGAGTTCCTTCCTCTCTCTTTATTCTCTCATTTTCTGTCTATGGAACATTCTGCTGTTCCTGCCCCAGAGGTTTTCCAGCACCTCATCACCACCCCAGTGGTAATTAATCCCCCTCCATTGTGTTCCTGTATCACATATTAGATAACCTACATCCTAGATCAGGGTCAGCAAACTATTGCCCGAGGGCCAAATCCGGCCCACCACCTGTTTTTGTAAATAAAGTTTTATTGGTACACAGCCACTCATTTGTTTACCTGTTACTTATGGCTGTTTTCACACTACAATGGCAAAGTTGAGGAGTTCCTTCAGAGACCGTACCAGTAAAGCTAAAATATTTACTGTCTGTTCCTTTACAGAAAAAGTTTGCTGACCCCTCTCCCAGTGTGAGTAAATGATCTGTTTCTGTTTCCTTCGTACCTGTCCAGGTGGGAACAAGGTGAGGTCAGGAACACTGGATACTTTCCTCTCTACCCTGGGTGCCCAGTACCCGGGCCTGGCATAGACAGCGTTCAGTGAAGGGTTACACAACCCATGGCGAGGATGTGCACGCACATCTGGCCCGTGGCCCATCTGACGTGGCCCCTCGTCATGATGTGGTGTGGACACAGCTCCCCCAGGGATTCTGGCAGCGTGTGGTCCAGGGCCAACTGGAATCCTGGTTCTGTCCTGGGCATCGTCAGAAGCACCAGAGGGAAGCGGCAGGGATCCTGGGAAGTCAGGGCCGAGTGGTGATTGATTGACTGAGAGCCCAGGTCAGAGCTGAAGATGCCCATACCCTCCGGCGAGGCCGGGGCTTTCCCACATTAGTGGGATTAAGCAGAACATTCCGGGTTTAGGAGTGAGGACTCCTGGATTCTGTTTCCAGATCCCATCTCTGGCTGCCCTGCCTGTGATGGGTGAGGCTTTCCCTTAGGGCAGAAGCACCGAGGTGGAGAGGTGGTACACCCTGCTGATGGGATCCAGGCTGCTGCAGCCAGCAGGGACCAGCTGGGTGAGACCAGCAGCCCCGGGGTCCTGGCCACAGCTGGGCTGAGAGCAGGCCTTGGGTCTCAGTGGGAGAGTGGCCCGGTGGGAGTTAACAGAAATAACCAGTGACAAATAGAAAAAGGCCTGGGACCACAGTCTGATGTGGGCTTCAGGTCAGGAGCGAGTATGGGAACGCATCTGACGCTGCCCCAGGTGGGACAGTGTTTCCTCAGGGGGCAGCCGCCAGGACGTCCCAGTGGGATCCCAAGCCCCCTCTGTGGCGTTCTTGCCAAGGGACCGTCCAGTTTCTGCTTGCACATCTCTGGGGGCAGAGAGCTCACTTCCTCCTGAGGAGGCTGATCTTGTATCCATGTCCCCAAGCCCTGCCAAGCCTCCTTCGTGACAAGCTGGAACCTTCTTTTCTGCACCTCCCGGACTTCTGCCTTAGAGACACAGAACAAACGCCTAAACCACAGACGGCCCTTTGGTTCTGAGGGCTGGGGGACCAGAGTGTGAGACCACCTGCCCTTTGGGTGGTCCTTGTGGAGGGTCCTGGGGCTCAGTGGGGGGAAGCAGCTTGCCATCCAAGACCACCTGAGAGGAGCAAGCCCAGGTGGGTGAGTTAGAAGCACGTCTTTCGTGGGGAGTTTGGTCCGGAGCTTCCCTTTTTACGGCGCTGAGCACACTGCCCCCTGCACAGAGCCGTGCAGAGCCGGGGGGCCAGGAATGCATGTCTCCATCACGCCAACCAGGAAGAAGGACTCTGAGTGGAGTGTGAAGGGGGCTGGGAGGACTTACCGAGGCTCTACCGCGCCCCAGCCCCCTGCCCTCGGGCCGATCACACAGCTTTTCTGATTTGGCTTTCCCATCTATAAAATGGGAGCACTAATAACCACTTCCTACTTTCTGTTGTGAGTATTAGGTGCTCAAATGCATGGAGTGTGGTTAGCACAGAAGAGGTTGCAGCCTTTAAAAATATTTTCTGATGGGCAGGAAAGTGAAGAAAAACTAGCTGTTGTTTCTAAGGCACCTATGAAGCTGGCCCTTACTCCTCAAGGAAAATGTGTGTCTCGCTTGAGTCCCTATTTTTAACCAAATGCCACTTCCCTCAACTGCTGGGACGCCAACTTAGAGCCCACCAAGATGATCCAGACCCGAGGGCTTCCACAGGCACCATCTCATTTAACTGAATCCTCGCTGCAACTCTCGGGTATAATTTCCATTCCTTTTGTGCAGATGAGGGAACTGAGGTGCAGAGCGGTTCAGAGAGGCTGAGTGACTTGTCTGAGGTCACACAGCTCTTGGGTGAGGGGACCAGAGGCACTTTTTCCTGAGACTCCTCTGTCATCTCCCCTTCAGGACGGGCTGGGAAACTTTCTGAGGAGGTGAGTTTGAGCTGAGTGATTTCCCACTGCCTGACTCCACCTAGGCTCTCTCCTGGGTGGGGGACCCTGTAGCTGGCAGACCTCCTTACCCCAGAGGGCAGACATCACCCCAGCTCTCCCAGGCAGGATCTCCCTCCGGAAAGTGCAATCAGTGCAGCAAATCTAACCCAAAGGGGCTCCAGCAGCTGAGCACTCTGGCAGAAACGCCCCCCCCGCCCCTCCCCCTCCCGCCCCCAGGCCCCTTTTTTGAGATCTGTGATCTTCCTGCTTGAAATCACCTTTAATTTCCCTCAGGAATGAACAAGCATTTAGAGGTTAGGTTTCAATTACACCTGGAAAAAAAGTTTGACACAAATTTCAAGCCAAATAAATTAGGAAACCACAGAGCTGGAAACACAAAGCGGGGGATGGCGAGAGGCTGACCCTGGGTCCCTGGGCAAACAGACCCCTTACCGGCACCCAAGACCGCCCTTCCCAGGCCCATGGCTCACCCACCACTTGGAAGGTTTGGGCCCTCTCCCCGCTACTCTCCAGTGCCTAGGCTGTCTTTCCTCTTCTGCCTGGCCTTTCTTCTTCCACGAAGCCTTCCTTGACTGCCCCGGCCATGGGAATCTCTTGGCCTCTGAGCTCCTGTAGACCCAATTTTGCTGGTGACTCCCTTAGAACCTAGAATGACTCTGCTGTAACAGCCTATTGCTTCCTAGTTTTCTCAGATTCCCTCACTGAAAACTCAGGAGTAGAAAAAGCAGCAAAGTTCTCTCCACTTATCATACAATGAAACTGATTTCCTTTACCTAAGCCTCCTTTGTTTCTCCTTCCTTCCCTGCTGAGAAGTCTCACCCACTCCCTGGGTCTCAGCTTCAACAGCACCTCCTGCAGGAAGTCTTCCTTGATTGCCCCAGGCCAGGCTGAGGATGAGCACCCCAGCCTATCTGACTCCAAAATCACTGGGCAGCCCTCTGCCCCTCATTGCCAGGATCTGGCTGGAGAAGCAGGACGTGTGACCCTGATGGTCAACAGCAGCCTGGCGCATGGAGGGGTGCGATCGCCAGCTGTCTAGGAAAGCGCAGCCTTCTGGGATATGCAGCCCCTGAGGGCCAAGGGGTCCCAAGCAGATCTGACCAAACAGTCCAATAACCAGATCCCCAAAGATGAGGCAGGCTCAGAGATGTGGCCTTGCTGGAACGCCCAGGTCATTCTGGCCCCGAAAGACTGTGAAATGGGGCTGGAGTGGGGTCAAGGGGAAGGCTCCATTCCTGCTCTTAGGCCGGGCCCAGGGTCTGGCTCTGCCATCCCCCCACCATCTAAGGCAGAAACCCGGCGTGCCAGGGCTCCTCTTCCTCCCTCCCTCCTTTCCTCCATGCTCCCGCAGACTCCCCTTCTATCTTAAATATAGCACACTATATTACTTGTTTTTACCTCATTTTCTCCATTAGATCGTGAGCTCCTTGAGGATAAGGTTTTCATCTGGTTAATCTGCAAACTGATAGTCCTTACCTAGCGACTTCAATGGATATTGGTGGAAGGAAGTGAGGACGAAATGTAGGAAGGATGGAAAGAAGGAAAGGAAGGAGGCAGGGAGGAAGAGCTGGAAGAAAGCCCTGAGACATTGGAGCCAGTGACCTTGGTCTTGGCTGGGGAGTCGGAGGAGGCATGGTAGATGGGTATTTATAAAGGAAGCTAAGTTGATTCAGATGCTTCTGGGAGAAAAGCCCAACCTCCCCAGCTTGAATTTCAAGGCCTCCACGATCTGGCCCTAAAACACTTCCTGCCACGTCTCCCACTACGAATGAACTCCCGGCATACACACAACCACGCTTCATACTGTCCACCATGACCTGGCCCCATCACCTAATAACCCGCCTCACTTTCCCATCTCTGAGCCTTTTGGCCCCCATCTCCCGCCTGGGTGGGGTCCTCACCAGGCTTTGAGGGTCTGTCCCTGGCATCCAGCATGAAGAACACTCATCTGTGGGAAGGCAGAGGAGACCAGAGCAATGCAGGGTGGTGAGTGTTACGGTGGAGGGGCTCCTGGGGTAAACCAGCACGTCCAAGGCTGCCTGGGATGGGGGTCGGAGGGTGCTCTGCCTGGACTGAACCTTGGAGGAGGAGGGAGGATCCTGCAACACTGCAGCCAGAGATGGAGCTTGAGCCTGGCCAGAGAGACACAAAGGGCAGGCGCTTTGCTGCATCCGCAGTCCTTCCACCTCCTCCGTCTGGAGGATTCCCTTCCATCCTAGAGGCCCCGAAGGTCCCTCCTCCGTGAAATCCTCTCCCTGACAGGTGTGAGCTACTTGTCTCCTTCCCACCCAGCACCCAGCACCACCCTCTCTCAGTCTGAGGTTCTGGCTCCGAGTCTGTTTTGTTTCACAGTCAGAGGTGTGAGCCCTGGTCACCTTCTTGCTCCTATTGGTCTGAAGCTTCCTGAAGAACGGGCAGCTTCTTCTCTACCAGGTGGTCCCTGGCAGAGGCTAGAACTGGCGCTCAGAAGAGACTCGACAAATCTCAGCGCGAGTGCAGCTGCACCAGGCATTGCTCTGGGCACCCTGAGCGCA
The DNA here is from genome assembly GCF_965194805.1 of Balaenoptera borealis. Lineage (NCBI taxonomy): Eukaryota > Metazoa > Chordata > Mammalia > Artiodactyla > Balaenopteridae > Balaenoptera > Balaenoptera borealis. Next base: position 80,470,846 of record NC_138871.1, on the reverse strand, counting down.
GAGATAAACGCGCGTCAGTAAGTGCACGCAACCATGTCACGCCGGGGGATACCCGGTCTGCGCTACGTGCTTGGCGTTAATCCTGCAGCCACCGGTTTCCAGATCGGGACGCTGTGACGGAGAGGAGACATCAGCGCCCACGCTCACGGATCCCAGCGGGGCAAAGCCAGGTCTCAAGTCCAGGCTGCTTTGCCTCCTTACCCGGCATTGTCCCTCCCTGCTCCCAGGGGTGTCACTGGACTGGCAGGGGGACCGTGCGAGGCAGCACCCAGGGGTCTTGGACGGGTTCTGCAGGCAGGCAGGTGCTCAGACGCCAGCCATCAAGTCCTGGCTGTTTCCTGGTTAATCAGCAAGGGCAGGTGAAGGGCTAGGTGCGTGGTGACGGACCACAGCCCCGTCCTCCCTGTGCGTGAGTGACGGGGACCACAGCCTCGGGCCAGCTCAGAAGGGTCCCAGGAGGATTTGGAAGTTGGAGAGCAAAGTCAGACTGTCCCACATTATCCAATTTTTCTGGCACCAAAATTCCTGCGCTCCCAGCCTGGTGGTCGTGAGACTAACCCCGGGCATACCGTTTCAGTGATGTCAGCGCATGTAATCAGAATCAGAAACACATGCATGAAAGGGCCTGCCTGGGTTCAGTGAACACGGGAAATTACACGTTGAGGGGAAGACCCACCGGATGGGACCACTAGAATGCCAGAAGTCTCTACTGTGTGTGTTTGGTTTCAGGAACAACCCTGTGTCCACACCCCTACACCTGCCCATGTAGAGTGGATGCCAAGGGCTTTGAAATCATTTCAGTAACTGCTTGGTATCCTAGAGGTTATGACACAAAGCCAGGATAGGACTTTTAGCACATAAAGCATTTGCCTATCTGGCCCTTCAGTTGTATCCACATCATCCCTGTGCAGTGGGCGGGCAGGACGGTCACCCCCTTCCCAGGCACAGAGCAGCCCTAGAGACAAAGTGCCCAAAGTCACACCATCAGTTCCATTCCATGGTCATTTATTGGCACTGACTCGGCACGGGCATGGTGACACACTTCATATGGTTTAATTTTCACAACCATCTTGAGAGACAAAAATTAACATCCTCAATTTACAAATGGGGAAACTGAGTCCCAGAGAGGCAAAGCAATTGGGCCAAAGTCACACAGTGTATCAGAGGCAGATCTGGACCCACACCCCCGTCACCTCTACCTAAGCCGTCCTGGGAGAGAGTGGAACCTGGCAGAAAGGATACTGCTGTCCCTGAGTTGCCCTCATCCCCCCAGAGGCGACAAGACAACCTTGGGTGGTACAAGCAGAAGCCAGAGTCAGGAAGTGACGCCGCCCCCAGAGCAGACCCAGAGGGGAGGAAGCGATGCCTCCAGAGTGCCCCAGGCTGGCCTGGCCGGGGGCACCCGCTGGCACCCTTCCACGCCTTCCCCAAGAATGTGAGCAATGTTCTATGGCACGTGGCACAGGCTTTCCGCCGCCCCCATGGAGAGTTTGGGTCCTGATCCTTCCCGAGCCGGGGTGGGCTCCCGCGGCTGAGGGCGGCATGTCCTTTAGGATGAATGGAGCTCCCAGTGAGAGGCAGGCCCTGGGCGGGAACCCAGGGGGCAACGGCGTGAGCATAACTGTCTCCTTGTGTGGTATCATCGCTGGAAGGCATGGGCCACAGGCAGATGAGTCGCTTGGGGGGTCAGCCCTCACCTCTTGGGGCTGCTATGAACCAAGACCCAGGGGAAGGTTGCCCAGACCTGCCCCTCCGTGGAGACAAGTCTGCAATGTTATAAGGAGCACAGGATTTGTACCTTCAAACACTTACTGGCCCCAACTCCGTCCAGAACCCAACAGAATCCCTCCTGTGTGTGCACACGTGTGCTCATGGGCACGCATCAAGGCAAGAGTACACTTGATTCAGGCCTCAGTGCGTCCCTGGATGCAATCAGCTCCCCAAACCTTTATGGTGACAAACTCATAACAACAAAATGACCGTAGAGTTTGAATAGATGTACCAGTCACATAGCCATTTCTCTTCTGTTATCTTATCTGATTCTCACAGCCACCTTTTGAGGTAAAGGAAGCGGAAAACCTCTTCCCTGAAAACCTCTTTTCCAGATGAAGAAGCTAAGGTTTGCCCAGTATAGGTGAATTACACCAGGTAAATTGCCAGTTGGTGGCAAAGCTGGCACTTGAAACAAGATTTTGTGGCTTTTAATCAAAAGTCTTTTTCCTCTCGCCCCACTGCCCTCCCTCTGCTGGGTGTCCCCAGAGCCTGCCCGGTGGCCTTGGGCCTGGACTCTCCTTTCTCTGGGCTCCCACCGGATTCCATCACTCTCATACTGTTCTCGAAGCTCATGGTAACCTGTGCTCTGTCCCCTCCAAGCCAATCCCAGGCAGGTCTCCTTCCCGTCCGGGAAGAGTGAACAGAAGATTGTAATGGGTAAGTCACTTGGACCAGGAGAGAACATTTCAACTTGGTTATACAAGGCGGGGAGACGGTCTACCCAGACATCTAGGAAAACATTAATCTGCTGTGCTAAGTGGCTTGGTAGAGGCAAGGATGGGGGTTGGGAGACACGATCCTGGCTAAGACAAATTTCCCTTGAGGAGTTACTTTGCCTAGTTTCCCCTCCTGGGGACAGGAATCTTTGCTATGAAAGATCTGCGTAGTATATTTGGCCTAGATATCTGTTTAAAACTTCTTCATTGAGGTTTTTGTTTTTTGTTTTTTTTTCAGAACTCAAAAAAAAACCCCCAAACAAAAAAAAAAAACCATGACAAAAGCCATTAAGAAAGGCTTAGTCCATGCTGCAAAGGAGAGCTGTACAGAGTGGGGTTGTGTGTCGTTTACCGTCTCACCAGAAATTCCTGAGACATCTCAACCCACGGAGGCAGAGGGAGGGGTCTGGGATGACGGTCCGGGGCTGGTTGCCTCAGGCGGGGTTCTCAGCATCTCACCCAGAGCCGGGCACATCATGTGTGTGTCGTATGTGATTTGAATGGGGATCTTTATTCTTCATTTTCTCTTATTTGGGTTGGACATGGACTTTCTCCTCTGAATTCCTTTTGTCCTCATCTGAAAACGGGACACATGTGAAAGGCCTTGCAAGTGTCTGTGATCTGGGTGAAAACATCTGCTTCCAGCACAAACTAAACACATCAGCAGGAGCCAAGAACCTTCCCCTGCGCTCGCTACCGTTTGACTTCTTTTATTAATAACTTGGGAGGATTGCAGGCAAGGACTTCTGGCAGGAATGAAAGGAAATGATCCAGGAAAAAAAAAAAAAAAAATCAAACCCATAAATAAGTTAAAGTCACCGGCGGAGGGCGTTTGATCTTTTCTTTTTCTTTTTTTTTTTTTTAAGTGAAATATGGGCACTTCCCTTCCGATCCCTGCAGGTGGAGGGGCGGCCTAGGGCGCCATGTTCTCAGGGGTTAATGAGGGGTGGGCGGAGCAGACATTTCCCTCTAAAACCACGGCCCCTTCTCATGGGTCTTTTGGGAGTTGGGAAGTCAAGCTTGGCTGTGAGGAAGGCCACAGGATGGAGAAGAAGAAAGAGCGTGAACTTTGGAACTGGGCAAAGCTGGGTTTTAAACTCGCTGTGTGATCTTGGGCAAGTTCATTGCCCAAACCTTATGTGATTTTTGTGTCAACTGGGAGAAATAATGCCTACCTCACAGAATATTTGTGGAAATGAAATCTGGTGATGTGAATAAATTAATCAGGGTAAGTGTTCCCTAATTGCCATGAAAGTTGAATGGCACAGCCTAACACAAACTGCCGGCTGCGAGTCCCGTGCAGGTCACCTGGGCTCCCCTCTAGCCTGTGGCTCTGGTAGGAGGACCAAGTGCACATGGCAACTGCCTGGGGCCATGCTGGTTTACACTGGCTGTCCCAGCCTGATGACCGTTGGCCCCTCTCTCTCACTCTCAGAAATGTCCCAGTTTGGATAATAAATTGCATGGTCACTCCAGACTCAGGAAGCCAGACTCTCTCTATCCCCTGATGCCACCATCTCTACAGGCGGCATCCAAGGACATCTTGGCACAACGACCCTTAAATGCCTCAGCCAGAAGGGACTCATGCCATCTGCCCCCATTTCATTGGCTACATTGGTCTCACGGCCTCATCTACCAGCACTGGTGTTTTCCCACGTGCCCGGAAAGGAGAGGTGGGCCAGATAACGGGCGTGCTGGCCTGAAATGAGGTCCTTAAGAAATGTTTTGCCCCTGCCCCGTTCCTCCCTACCCTTCTTCAGGAGGCTCCAGGAATACGAGGAGAAAAATGTTGTCATGTCAGACCACAAAACAACAAATGTTCTAGGAAATACACATTTTTAAGGTTAAATGAAATATAGCCCTTTACTGTTTCCAAAAGGCTTTCACCTTTGTGATCTCTCTTAATCTTCCCTATTGGATGATTGCACCATGGGGCAGATATTGGGATTTTCATTTATAAGAGAGAAGACAGATTCAGAGAGATACACACCCATTGCACGAGGCTGCAGAAGGATGGAGCCAAGACTTAAACTCAGTTCTCCCAGCTTTTCTCCCTCTCGCAGGCCTATGGGTGCAGAGGTGACGATCTTGGGCACCCTTCTCGGCGAGCCCGCGGTTGAGTTTCCTGCAGGACTGAGAGGGGGCGGTGAGACCAGGCCTGAGGGCTGAGGGCTGCTCATCTAGGATCTCAGAATAATAGAGGCGGAAGTGATCTTGGAAGGCACTTTGCCCACCCTCTTCGTTAATGTACTTGGGGAAACTGAGACCCAGAGAAGGACAGTGACTTGCCTAAGATCACACAGCTAGTTAGCTGCCTCTCCTGATTCCTACTGCAGTGTACTTTCTGCTGCTCTGTCACAAAGTCACAGAGGAGAAGACAAAGAGATGAACTCTTTCCTTGGTGATTCTGAAAAGGAGAGAAGCCGGCACAGGCACAGGGAATAAGAGGGTACATGATCTCAGCCATGTTAGTAGGAAGCACAAGGACCCTCGGATGCTGAACAACAGAAAATCCCTACAGGCTCACGGAGCTGGGAAGTCTTCGGGTTGGTGACACTCGGGCCAGGTTTTGTGGTGAAGACTGCCAGCTCTCCGCTATGATCTACTCTTCCATGTAGCTGGCAACGTGGCTGTCCAGATACTCCACATCTTCCAGCCTTCCTTGAGGTTCGCTTGGCCCCATGCCAAAGTTTGTGTCGGCAGGATGGGAATAAAAAGGATGTGTCATACTTCTAAACTTAACCGATAAAATCTTCTGAATATATGCTTCCATGCGTTTCCCTCCTTCTCATGGAGAGCTCACATCTTGGAGGTCAAGTGTTGAAGATGGCAGGGTGCAGTCAGACTGGATTCCTGACTACGGGACCGGGCAGAGCCACTGCCCACCTCAACGCCCCACCCGTCCTCCATGGCTGTATGAATGAACCTCTTGTTCTTAAAGCTACAACATTCTTGAGAGCTATTTAATGTAGCGGCTTAGACGGTTCTAACTAACATAGCCCTGAAGATCAGATAAACCTTCAGAGGAAGAGGTGGAAATAAGTCATTCTCGTTGGAAGGAACTGGCTGCATAAACATGTAGATATTCATCCGTCTATTCATTCTTTCAGCAAATATTTACTGAGCGTGTGTGGGTTCTCAGGCGCCAAGCTGGGTACTAGGCACATCAAGCAGAGTGAGTCAGTTCCTGTCCTCAGGAAGCTCCCAATCCAGGTAGGCAGATTGCCAATCAGGGTACAAGTACTCCCAGAGGAAAGGCACAAACCCGGCCCGGATGGAAACAAAGAGGATTTATTTCCTGAAGAAGGTGATAAGAAAGCTGAGACTCGGAGTGGGAGAGAAGTTCTAGGCTGGCCAAGGCGAGGTTCAGGGGTAACCAGAGAGGATGCCATCCAGAAAGACACAAACAAACCAAAATCTGCAGGAGCTTGATTGCAAAGAGTTGCTACTTGATCCTCTGGGAGCCACTGAAGAACTTGGAACAGGAAAGTGACATGATCAGATTAGTGTTTAAAAAATCTCTCTCTGGCAGCTGTATGATGGATGAAGTCGGAGTCTAGTCTCTCTTCCAAGTTTCTCTGGATTTCACTCTCAGCACTGTAGTTCCGGGTGCCACCCCCTCCCCCCTGGATGACTGTGACCATCTCCAGATGTGCCGCTCCAATCCATTCTCAAGAGGGCAGTGTGAATGATCCTTCTGGAACACACAGAGGACCACGTCTTCCCTGCTTCAAGCTTTCTGTAGTTTCCCATCACCCTTCAGACAGTCCTTGCATGGTCTGGCCACAGGTCACCTGTCAAGCTCAGCTTTTGCCACTTCTCACCTCATTCTCTGCCAACTAACTAACTGCGTAGCTTGTTCTCTCTCCCCTGTGGGACCACAAACAAATGGGTTCCTCTCTTTCCCCGTCTCACTTCCCCGACCCTATCCCTCCCAATTCCAAGCCTCCTGCAAATCTTAACTGAGATGTCAGTTCTATCTGGAAACCTTTTCTGACCCCCAAGTCTAGGAGACGTACTCCTGCCCCCTGTTCCCCCTGTAGCCTGCATCTTGCTTTATGGTCGTTGTCTATTTCCTAGCCTGTATCCTCCACCAGATCATAGCAATGTGGAGATACAACAAGAAAAGTAGGACTTTCTTGGTGACTGCTCTGTCCCTACTTGTAGTTTATGGCACTTTTGTACTATGGTTGGAATGCATGGCTGGAGGCAGGAGAGCCTTCACGGTCACCCAGATGTGTAAAGCAGATACCTCGGACCAGGAGCGGGCTGGAGGGATGGAGAGGAGAGCAGTGGTCATGCGTCTTGCTGAAGAACTTGGTAAGTATTGTCAACAGGGTCCAGCTGCCCTCAGCTCTCTCCACCACTCCCACCCAGTGTGGCCACGGAGCCCAGGCTTCTAGGGATGAGCCCCGGAGGAAGGAAACCATCGTGTCACGTGACAGACGGTGAACTCCTTGCAGCTCGAGCACACCTCCATTACAGCGTTTGCGTTTAGTGTTCCATCATCTCTTTAAGTTTCTGTCCCTCCCACTGGACTGATGACTCCACGAGGGCCAGGACTAGAGCTTGGCTAGGTGTCTACCCCCAGCTGCTGGCAAAGAGTGGTACAGAGAAGACCCTCTGAAAGAGCTTGTTGAACTCTCCTGAACTTGGTCGAGATTCAGTCCCTGCCTTCAAAGACCTCCCAGTGAATTTCAGGTGACACCTCTGGACACACATAACTTTTTCAAGGTGGAGGCAGTAGGTATTTACAGCGTTGGGACTGTGCTTCCAAGCACAGAGGACCGCTCATTGATTGTGATTTGGGGCAGGGGGGGTAACGAGCCCCCTGGTGCACACCAGCACGCCTCCTGTTTCAGGTGGTGCGTCTAGTGGCAGGGAGCAGGGGACTCATCACAGTGACCTGACCCCTCTCACAAACCACCACCAAATCCCTGTGGCTCAACTGGTGAAGATTTCTTTCTTGCTTCTATGACGGTGCCACGCAGGCTGGCAGAGAGTCACACAGTCATCAGAGACCCAGACTCCCTCCATTTGGAGCAGGGTTTCTCAACTGCGGCATTTTTACACTTTGGAACCCAATCGTTCTTCGTTGTAGGCGCTGTTCTGTGCTTTGTAGCGCATTTAGCACAGCACACACACCTCTAGCTGTGCCAGTGTCCCCTGCAAAATTGTCCCCAGTTGAAAACTACTGATCTAGGGTCTCCTCCCTCCTCTAGAGCCTAGAGCGCTTCCTTGTAGCCCCCACCTCTACCCAAGGGAAGGGAAAGACTGGGGGGGGGGGGAACATGTGACACAGCTCCTCAATTCTATTGGACAGACTCAGTCACGTGACCACAGCTTGTTGCAAGGGAGGCTGGGAAAGCAAGCCCGCTGTACGCCTAGGAGAAAAAAGAGGTGGTCTGGGGACCAAGTAGTCAATGTATTCCACAGGTAGTAAGGGGCCACGTATGTCATTTTTCTTCTTGAAGATAGGAGAAAGCAAATTTTCTTCTCCACCTCCCCAGTGGGGCTTCATTCTGGTCCCCAGTGCCGTCCGCGGAAACCTCCTGGAAGGTCTTCGGGCTCATCTGGAAAACAGTAAGGACGGCCTCCGCCCACATCCCACCTCCTCGGCCCCCGATGACTGGCGTGGACCTAGGGAAACCCGGAATTCCTGCTGATTAGGCGTCCCTGGCGTTCCCGTGGCGTCTGCGAGGGGCTGCGGAGCCCAGAGGTGTCAGCCCCTGCCCTGGAGGAGGGCGTTTCCCAGCAGCGCGAGGTGTTCTTCTCCCGTGGCCACTGTCCTGACGAATCGGTAACGTACACATGCCGAGAAGCCAGGGCCATCCTTGTGAAAATCTCCATGCAATGGGGGAGTCAAGTGGGAGTCCGGGTGGGGAGTAAGGTGAATCACACGGTGGTGCTGGGTGAGCCTGGTCCCACTGGGAAACTTCCAGGGCTTTTCTGACTGGAACAGAAAGAACCTGAGAGAGAAGTGTGGAATCCAGACCAGGGTGGTGGCGGTAGCTGGGGGTCGGAGTGGAATGTCAACACAGATTCCTTCTTCTGAATTTTATCAGTAGAGAGTGAGCACTTTGGTTCTCTGGATGGGCCGAATTTTTCTGGAAGCCCCTGTAGGAAAATGGCCGTTTGAACCCCTCCCGGGGGCCCTTTCTCCAGCAGTCTGCAAACTGCTGGAACTCCTCCACCACAAACGCTTCATGTGGTGAAGCCGAGAATTAATTAGAAAAGGAAAAAAAAAAAAAAAATCTCTCAAGACACAGATCTCACAACCTATTAGCATTAAGATTAGCATTAAAGAAAGTTGGAAACTATAATGTTTTAAGCACAATTTATAACTCTAATTTCCTGTGTGTCACTCTCAGATAATAAATGCTTTTCCTTCAAGTTGAAAAGTCCTGGTGGAAAGTGGGGGGTGGGAGGGGGTGGGGGGGAAGAAAGAAAAAGTTAATTTAAGGCCTTTTCGTTTATTTTTAGTCGCCCAAGATCTGAGGGGCTGAGAACATTTCCCGTTTCTGATAGAACACGCCTTCCTGTGTAGCAAGGAAGTCCCCTGACCTCAGGCCTCCTCAAGGTGCTACTGATTTTTGACAGAATTGCTCAGGCAAGGGCTTTGAAAGAGGCCAAGCCAGGCCTGCGAGGGGAGGGCGATCTGGGGTCCTGGAGGGACAAGGTTAATTGCTTGGAGCCTTGGAGGATGGAGCCGTGTGGCAGGGGACACCGGGCCACCGGGAGGCCCGCTTCCTTCGTCGCCCACCGCTTCCATAATAAGACATTCCTGCTAATTTGCCAGGAGCTGAAAGGGATTTCTGTTTTTAGCCTTGGGTCTGTGGCAACTGTTTTGTTTTAAATGAAAATTAAACGGGGACCCGGAGCTGGGGCGGAGTATGGGGAGGCAGAGCCATAATTGAAGCGCGTTACTGGTAATTACCTCGGTCTTTCTTTCACTCATCATGCTGACAGAGGAATCTATTACCCAGCAGCTCCATTTCCACAAATTGCCCTTCCCTGAGGACTCGGGGAGGGGGGTGGACCACGGTGGTGCTGGAGGAATCACGGCTTTGTTCCAGAACGCGGGCCTCCAGCCATCCTCAGAACGCAGCTCCAGCTGTCTCTTAACCAGAGGGAGGGGAGATGAGCCAGAAGGTGGAGAGAGTCACCTGAGGAGAAGGATCTTGTCCCAACCAGGGTTTTTAACCCAAGGACTCATCCAGCAGATCCATTTGGAATGCTGTGTAAACGGACGGGGATACAGCCTTATCTCTGTCTCTAAGGAAGAAAGGAAGTTGGACGGGGATGACGGACCAAAGTACCAGGTCCACTTTGAAAGCTCTTGTATGTCTGTGCGATGGAATAAGCAGAGTTCTTCACGGGGGAGATGATGCTTGGCCGCGCCTTCTCCCATCCCTCGGCGCCGGCAGGGGCCTGCCTGCCACGCCTCCATCTCTCCCGCCTTCCTCTTCCTGCGTCTGACTGCGGCCTGCCTCTTTCACGCTCCCCTTCCTTCGTCCCCTCCAGCCTACTGTCCTCCTCGTTCCTCTTGTCTTCACCTCCCGGAGGGCTGCTTTCCCGTCCAGCTCCATTCTGCCAACAGACCAGGTTGGAAGAGTTTGAAGGAGTTCCACCAGCGGACACTGGCACCCCCCTCTGACCATCCTAACACGTGGTCTCTTAGACTGAGGTCTCCAGCATGTGCCAGGGCTTCAGAAGCCTACCCACCAGTAACCAGAACAAATGGTCCAGGGGAGGGTGGGGGAAAGGATGTCAGTGGAGTCTGGCTTCAGCCCTCTTCCACCTTTACCCTCAGCATCCACTCCTTCCAAAAACATTGATTGAGCCTCTATCGTGAATGAGACAATTCAAAGACAGCAAGACACTAACCCCACCCTCAGGAGGCTCATGGTTGGCATGGGGGAGGGGGAGAATAAAAGGCATTTCATTATACTTTGAGCCCAAGACAGATTGTCACCAAGGTTAAGGGGCCTCGAGGCCTGGCCTCTGCCCCATGTTTCACTCAATAAACAACAATCCAGCAACCACAATAATTTAAAAGCAACAGAAATCTTGACTTCAGTGTCTGAAGGGAATATCAAAGGAAGATTGCATTCATAACGCCTGGCAAAGCTTCTGAAAATCCCTTTTTAATAAAGTGATTTCAATCTCTTCCTAAAACCCAGCTTTCTGTTCCCTTCACTGCCACCAGTAACTCTCTGCTTGTCCAGGGTAAATCCTGTTTGCTGCCTTAGCTTTTCCAATTTTCAGCCTCTTGACCCTCTGCTTGCTTCCTCCCTCCCTCCTCACAGGGCCAGGCAGAGGCTGCCTCTTCAGGGCGGTGGGAAGGCCCTGGCTTTGAGGTGTTCTCCCTGCCAGGCCACAGCTGTCATGGGTCCATCCCCCCCATCCCCCATCCCAGCTAGTCTTCGGTTTCCAGCACCAGAACCGGGCTCTGCACTGAAGCGTGGCTCTGGCCAGACCTTGGGGAGGGTATGAATAAAGAACACGGACGCCCACCGGCTCCTGAGAGCTCCCAGGCCAGCACTGCTCTCCTCCTCCTTTTGCCTCTAGTTGCTCGTAAGACCTGGCATAGAGCAGAGGCAGAACAGGGGAAAATGTCTGCTGATGGCACAGAGCTGAGCATTGCTTTCCAAAAAGTGGAAGAAGGGTTAGGGTGTAAAGACCTATGTGGATCTATAATTAGACCCTGTCTAAATAACACTGGAGGGGACTTGGCAATGGAGGTGGGCTATTCAAGGTCTCGGTCGCCTCCTCCTTGGGTATCCTACGGGCTATGGCCCTCCCCCCTTTCCTTCCTTCCTTCCCATGGGACCCACCTGTCCTCAGAGAGGAGGGGCCTGAGAGTGTCAGATGCATTTTACAGGGAAATGGCTTCAGTGACCCAGGTAGAGTCGTGGACTGTCCAGCGGTCCTCTGCTGACTTGGCTAAGACCCACTGGAGAAGCAGGTTGTACCCTCTAGCTAGAATTATGTGACTTGCCTGGAGTCACCTTCAAACAACAGTCAAAATCCAAGCTACCACTTGCCGAGCACCTACTATGTGCCAGGCCCCATGCTGGGTGCTCACACAGTTTGTTTTCTCATCCTCAACAACACTACGGACGGGTGTTATCGGTAGGATTATCCTTATTTCAAAGATAAGGAAAGCGAAGCTCGGCGAGGTGTCGCAGAATTGCCCAAGGTCACACAACGAGTGTTACAGAACCAGGTTTTGAACTCAGATCTTTCTGACTCCAAAGTGATGATCTTTCTACCAGCCCTGCCGCCTCTCAGAGCTGAACGGCAGTCGACTCTTTCATTTTCCTAAAGAAGAAGAAGGAGGTGGACCAGGTGGCCTTTTTGGAAACTCTCTTATGTCGTGACTGTTCCCTCAGATATGAAGTCTTCACATAGCATCTTTGTAGGAGAACATCCAACAGCTGAAACAGGAGCTGGATCAACCGCCATTTCAAATCTTGTGCTAGAAGCCTGCCAGTGGCCATTAAAGAAAGGAAAAGGATTCCATCAGAACATCATTCTATCTAAGATTCATGCTAATCAATCAGCTTTCGGGATGGGGGATGGGACACTGCCGCACTAAGCTCTTCCGAGAACACACAGGTCTTGACCAGAATCTTGACAGGTCTCTGTGCACATTTTAAATGAATTGAACTTACCTGTGTCAATCGAATTTAGGTCAACCATTTATCGAGTACCCATTCTTGGCCGGGCGCTGGGCTGGAGGAGGTGAGCATTGAGAGAGAAACAGGACGCAGTCCCTGCCCTCAGGGGGATCACGGCTGGGGTGGGGGGACGTGGACTGTACAATCCCAGTTGGAAAGAGCTTTTAGAGAAGCAAGTGCAGGGATGTGTGGGGAGCGGGGGAGCCAGAGCCGACCCTGTCTGGTAGAGAGGAGAGCAGGGAAGAAATACTTCCAGGAAAACATGTAAAAGTCTCCAGTGAGAGGCCAGGCCCCAGCAGAAAGGTGGGGGTTCAGAGATACTGTGGAACTATTTTGTTTGGTGAGAGCCAAAAGGGTAAAGAAAGAAGTAGCATTTTTGGCTTGTTTTGATTTCTGTTTGCATCAAAAAAACAAAAACAAACAAACAAAACCCTGGAAGAATCTCCTTTTTCTCTTTACTATCCGGGGTTGTACACAGAGTCGTGGAACAGGAGTGGTCGTTTTGGTCTCATAGATAGAATTCGCCCATATCCTCATGTTCTCTTTGGCTGCATGTTCTAACATGAGGATGATGAGAAAAGGAGGAGAGGATGGGAAGAACTTTCCTTTAATTCCATGCTTTCCTAAAGCATTGATTAACACAGTGCAAATCTCCATTTTAATTGAGCAAACATTGACAGGGTACCCACTATATGCTAGGAACTGCGGCACATGCCTTAGAGCCATGATCTAATTTAAATCTTCAGGACAATCCTTGCATTTATATTATATTATATTTTCTCCATTTGCATAGGTGGTCAGCAGAAGCCCTGGCAGACCACCGTGCTCGTGTCCTTTCCTCTAAGCAGCACTGGCTCCCCAAAAAGGTAGAATTTTGGCTAGCCTATTGGTCTCCACGTCAAAGCCTTTTCGCTGAATTCCTGGGATGGTTTCCTGGTTCTGGCGGGGTTCCAGAACTTTCCTCCTTGCTCTGTCTGGATCCTTCCTTCTCCCCATCAGCACTCTCCAGAGGTGCTGCTACTGCCTGCCAGTGCCTGCGACTTCCTCGGGCCCCTACATAGCTGGAAAGAGAAACAAGAGGAGATGCATCACAGTGGCAGGAGGTCTGGGGAGGCCCTAAAGCTTCCAGCCTCCCTTGGCGTGGAGCTCTCTGTAGGCCTGGGATGGATGCTGGTGTGGTCCAGGCTGACCTTCAGGCTACCCCCAGGCACAAATTTCATCCCTGCTGTTGCACGTGAGACTAAATTTCCTGAAGGAGGACAAGTTACAGAGACAGCACCCTTGGGGTGGATGTCTAACCTTGTTCCAAGTGCAAGTGAGTGCAGAATTATAGGCCACGTTCACAGAGAGTCATGGGTGGGAGGGAACAGAAATGGCACCCAGTGCAATCCTTCATAAGACCAATGGAGAAACTGGGACCCAGAGAGGGGAAGACGCTTGTCCAGAATCACACAGCAAGGGCCCAGGTCTCCCGCTCCCAGCTCCCGTCTTTCCTCACTGCGCTGCATTTACTACACTATTGCAACGAGGTTCCTTTCACTATGAAAAACTCGCAGAATGGAAAATCCCTCAACTGTCTCCGTTTGAGCTTATTTTTTAGAAATTCACTGACATCTATTTCAGTTTTTTTCCAAATAAATGCTTACAATTCAAGCATCCTATGTTGCGCTTGATCCTGGAAGAATAATTTTAGGGATTTCAAGATCTCACTTAACAAGCTTTACATCTTGATGAAATGCTGATTTTCATATTGTTCTCAAACTGCACAGTTGCAGAAGCCAATGCCAAATGAAAGCAGGATATTTCGAAGGAAAAACTTAAAAATTTAAATCCATGACAAGTGATGACAAGTCTGAGGGTGAATGAAGTGATGAACACAGCGTGTGTGTGCAAAGGCACCGGGTTGCAGTGAGAGGCACTCAGACTGTGGGTAGGGATCTGGCTCAGACCTTGGGCCGGGCCCCTCTGGCTGCGTGACCTCTGAGGACGGGTCAGCCCAGCACCCTGGACCCCAGCGTCCTCATATATGAAATGGATTCACTGATGCTCACGTTACGAGGTCCCGCGCAAGACAGGATATATGTCAATTGCTTGGTGAAGCTAAGCCACCAGAATCAATCCCATTTGTAAGTGGTAAAGGGAATCTGGGCTGAAGGCGAGGATTCGGCTAGTTATCGTGGCCTCCTGACATGCAAGTGACAAGAAACTTGAGAATATCGATGTGTTTCTCACACAGGGCTGGGCGCTCACTGCGGTCTTGAGTTTAATTACAGCGTTAAAGGAATAGGGAGCTTGGGAGGCATCGTGATGGATGAGAAAGAGAAATGGCCCCAGAGTCAAGAGACTGGGTCTGATGACGGGCTCTGGGATGGCGGGCAGGTCATCGTCCTCTCTGGCCTGTACCGCCCATGTGGACGCTGAGCTAGTGGGTCAGAGATTGCAGGCGGCATCTGGGTCCAGGACAATTCTGAGGGGTACCTGGAACAGGGCCTGGCACGAAAACAAATGTATTTTGAATGAATGAATTAGCGATGGCTGTCCCGGGCTCGTTTTGAGAAGAATAGAGAGGCCTTCCCCAGGCTTCGCAGGAACACTGATGGTGACTGACAAGCTACGTCTGCCATGGGCAAGGTCAGGGCGGGGCCAGGGCTTCACGTACGGCCACAGTTATTGACCCTGGACTAGATGAGGGTTCGGCTACTGCGGGTAACCTACAGCATCAGGTCCTGCGTCTGCACGGCCTCGGAATCCCTCGGTGAGGACCCGACCTCTAACTGCCCGGAGAGCTGGAGCCAGGCTCTGCCAGCACAACCCCAGGGGGCGCCCTACGTCCCGCCCCCGGGGAGCCTCCTGGAGCTGGGCAGCACAGTGGCCCTGGGTGGGAGCACTGGCCTGGGAGTCCGGAGACCTGGCTCCTCGCTGCCCCGGATCAGGACCAGCTGCCAGCTCCCTGCGGGGCCACAGGCAAGTCCCTCCCCCTCTGGGCTTCAGCTTCCGCATTGGGGTTTGAACCCAGCGGCTCCCAAGGGCTCCCCTCTGATCCTGCTCTAAGCGCTTGAGTGCTCTGAGGGTTCTCTTTGCCTTGCCAAGGATCCAGGCCCCTGATTTGGGCAGATGGAGCTTGTTTCTGGGCAGCTGCAAAGACCAGGAAGGGCGGCGGCGGTGCTGGGGGAGCTTCTGGCAGAGACCATTCCCCCCCGTGTTGCAGCTCTGAGGCTCTGGGGCTGGAGACCAGACCCTTTGTCCCCTCGCGGGAGCACTCGTGTGGCGGTGACCTTTGGACGCCCCTGGGGGCGCAGCCCAGCCTTCCACCCCTGGCTCAAGGGATGAGTCTCTTCCTTCCTTTGCTCCCGAACACCAGCTCTGCAGCAGCAGTTTTCTGCACGGGCCCTGCGTGGCCCTACCTGCGCCTTTGTGCAGCCCAGCACTCCTGCCCGGAACCCCTGCCCCCTTCCTCACACGTACCCTTCAAAGCCCCACCTGGGCACCACCATCGAAGCGCCGCGCACCCTGACTCCCTCCCTCCCAGAGATCGTCACTCTCTCCTCTGCTGCCTCTGCTTCTATTTCAAGGTTCTCCTGCACACCACTTGACACGCTGGGTTAGAGTGGTCTCTCCCCCGGGGCCTGGGAGCGCTTTCTGGGGAGGGCAGGTATCTGCACAAAACAAGACCAGACCGCTTCTGGGACGCCCTGACCGTGTGCACAGCATGTAAGCGCGGAGCGGGGTTGGCGCTGTGCAGACACGCGGGCTGCCGCCATCTCCCTGTACTGCCTCCCTGGCCCCCCCCCCCCACCGCCTCCCCCGGTCCTGGGGCCAGTCTGGCTGGGTGGAGGAGCATCCTGGGGGTGGGTTCGTCCTGTGTGGTGGAGAGAGGTAGACGTAAACATGACTGAGAGACAAACCCTTCTCCCAGGGAACTGTTATCTGTGCAGACCCGTCCGTGGTGCGTTGAAATCAATTCCTTCCAGGGGGATTTATCTTTCCTGATTTTTTTTTTTTTTTTTTTTTTTTTTTTTTTGGTGTGTGGCAAGTGTTAAAACTAGTTATCAAGATCTGTTAATGAATGCCAGAGTGATTATGTTGAGATCCCCATCAATTATGCGGAAAATCAGGTAACCAGACTATTTACTTTATGTAAGAGATGTGTGGGCTCCTTGTTCACTCTCTGAAAGAACATTCCTGAAAGGGTCATTTTTTATTTCCTGAGATGCCTTTTTTCCTAATTGCTTGAAGGTTTGAAAATTGCTCCCTTTCCCCTATTTTTATTCTGCGTGAATGTATTTCCTCGTGTCACATTTCCCCGACACCTCCGGTCTCCTGGAGAAGCGGGGCCCCTCCTCCAGCCTCCCACGTGCCTTCTGTCTCACCAGGAAAACCTCGGAGATTTGAAACCAAGTTGGAAGAAACACAGCTTCTTTGGTTTTTCTCTTTTGTAAACAGATTTGACAAAACAGAGTGGGAAGAACCCAAGAATGGGTATGAGGAGAGCTGGCTTCCCTTCCCGGATCTGTCACGAAGTTGCTGAGGACATGGGTAGGTCCCTTCTCCCTTCTGTTTCCTCGAGTGTAAAATAAGGGACGAAGACAATCTGGGGGTCTAAGAGGGCCTGGGGTTGGAAGGTCCCAGAGCCAGATTTTAGTTGCATCTAAGGATGTCTTTCTCTCAGAGCTTCCCGACACATCCAGTCTGCCTAGTGAGACAATCCAAGCTGAGACAGGGTCACCCTCAGGGAACTGCTATAACCAGGGATTCAAATGATAAGGGGTTGGTCCCATTTAGCTCTGGTTCCTTGACTGGATGTGGTCAGAGGGTCTCTTTATCCTGAAAGTCAGCTGTACCCCTTGCCGGGTGCCCCGTCATCTTTTAAACCGCATGCTCACACAGACTTTTGAGGCTGGCTGCTCGTGGGCAGACACTCCTCCTGGTCCTTCCACCCTCCCACCCCGGGGCAAACGTTACAGGTCAGAGCTGAGCATACCCTCCTTCAGCGCTTTTGTCTCTTGGACTCCATCCGGCCACACTGCAAAGACCAAAAGTGGAGATGGAGGCATTTCCTAAAAGTGAGTCCATCTTCACAGTGCTGGATGACCCAAGGGCAGGAGGACAAGCCAGCCAAGGAGAGATTTCTCAAACTGGAGTCCTGGGTGTCTTCCTTGAAGTTGTACATTTCCATCCTAAAAAAAAGGACCATCGGGGCTTCCCTGGTGGCGCAGTGGTTGAGAATCTGCCTGCCAATGCAGGGGACACGGGTTCGAGCCCTGGTCTGGGAAGATCCCACATGCTGCGGAGCAACTGGGCCCGTGAGCCACAACTACTGAGCCTGCGCGTCTGGAGCCTGTGCTCCGCAACAAGAGAGGCCGCGATAGTGAGAGGCCCGCGCACCGCGATGAAGAGTGGCCCCCGCTCGCCGCAACTAGATAAAGCCCTCACACGAAATGAAGATCCAACACAGCCGAAAATAAATAAATAAATAAATAAATAATCCTTCCCTCTACTTAAAAAAAAAAAAAAAAAAGGACCATCATTGACTTGGCCTGAATGAGCACAACTTAGCACACACCAAGCACCAAGCACGTGAGCTCTAGCTTAAACCAGCCCCCAAGCTGGCTCGACTGGCCTACCCTTGAACTGTCCCTTCCTTCCCCAGCTGGGGAAGTGTCCCCCAACTCCCTGGAAGTGACTGTTCGCAGGCAGCCTCCTGACAACCAGCACACATGCATCAGACAGTTTCATGAGTGAGAAATCCCCTTCTGTTGTGTTAAGCCCAGACATGTGGGGACTTACTGTTATAGCAGTTAACCTAGCTAATCTGATTTGCTCTTTAGGCCTCTTACCCCTCCATCACATAACTGCCTACATGTCGTTCTCTCTCACTAGTCTGGGAGCTCTTGGAGAGAAAAGGCCTTGTCTGATTTGTCTTTATATTCTTGAGGCTGATGGTCATGCCTACAATGTGTGTTGATTGAATGAATGAATATTGAGACATGTTGGCTATTTAAACTTATAACCAGAAAGAGAAGCTGAACGAGTTGTTAGACACTTTTTTTCCATCAAAATGGGACTGGAAATCCTAGAAGACTTCCTGGAAGAGATGATTGAAAATTAAAAAAAAAATTTTTTTTTAATTGGGTTAGATAGCAAGAGAGGGACATCCCTAAAACAGGGACCACGGTAGACATGAGGGGGGTTTAAATTGGTAGCAAACTGGGGAGTGGGGAGGGATTGAGGGAGAGAGAGAAATAGGATTTGGGGGGTGAGAGGAGGCCCAAAAACTATGAAAGAAAAAAGAAGCAACAGAGGAGAATGCTAACCCTCACCAGGCACTTTCTGGAGCCAGGCACTGACCCGCCATTCCTATTCCACCTCCTCCACAGGTCCATCTCCAGGAGATTTTACGAATAAGCCTCAGAGACTGAAGCATCTGCCAAGGCCATGTGGCAGGGAGACCAGGTTTCTTCCACCCCCAAGGCCATGCTCTCTTTCCATCTCACTAACAGCGCCTGGGCTGCTCTGCCACAGAGTGGGGCGACCACACCCCACCCCGTTCTTTCCCAGCAGCTACACGCTTCTCCAAGACAAGAAGGTAGGTACGACCCAAGGAGCACTGGCCTTGGAGTCAGGACACCCAGGCCTTGGCCTAGCGCTGCGTGACCTTAAAAAAGGTCCCTTTTCTTCTCTGAGGCTCAACTCGCCCTTCTGCAAAATGACGAATTGGGGCCAGGTGACCCTCAAAGGCTTCTGACTAAACTGGCACAGGATCCATCCCTGCCTCCAGGGAAGGCCAGCCTCTTACAAGTGAAGGAGAGAGACCTTTGCAAGTTCTGTACCAGGGAGGGGCGGGAGAGCAGGAAGACCGCAGCACGCAGACAGAGCAGCAGGGCAAGAGGAGAGATGGGACCCAACTGCAGCTTCCTCTTGGCCTTGGGAGTTGGAGAGGCCATTAGGGGAAACAGCAGGACACGAGGAAGGAGGTAAGAACCAGAGGTCAGTAGTCCCAGCTGTGCTTACCCCAGAACCCAGCCTCAGGTCTTAAGGACCCTCGTGTAATAGAGGAAGAACTCTGCTTCCATTAGCTCTTTCTGTAGCATGAGAAAAACATGTCAACACCCCTCCCAGAGCTGAGCACACACCATGTAAGCTTTTGGTGAAAAGGCTCTCCTTCAACATTCCTAGTGCTTGGGGTGAAGGGGTTTATCCCCCTCCTCACCATCCATCTTTGCTACTCAGGATGTAAAATGAAGAGGAGGGTGGAAGCCTTTTGGTAGTTTATTTAGTCATTGATTCTTTGATTCAGTCAATCTTTATTGAGCACCTACTATATACTAAGTCCTGCACTAGGTACCAGGAATTCAAGAGCAGACAAGTCAATCCTCATGGAGTTGACATGGTGGGGATATATAGGCAGTCACAGTGATTACATCAGCAGGATTCTTTCATACAGGATTGTCCACGAAGGTGGTACACCAGAGAGCTCCCAAGAGAGAGCAGTGGGGTCTACAGGCTGACTTTTTTTTTTTTTTTTAATAATTTTTATTTTATATTGGAGTATAGCTGATTAACAATGTTGTGTTAGTTTCAGGTGTACAGCAAAGTGATTCAGTTATACACAGACATGTATCTATCCTTTTTCAAAGTCTTTTCCCATTTAGGTTATTACAGAGTATTGAGCAGAGTTCCTTGTGCTATTTATAGTACGTCCTTTTTGGTTATCTATTTTAAATGTAGCAGTGTGTACATGTCAATCCCAAACTCCCAATCTATCCCTCGGACCGACTTGAGAAAGACCATCCAGGGAAGGCCTCTCTGGAAAGAAATATTTGGACTAAGATATGCCTGATGAGACGGAGCCAGCCATGCAGAGAGCTGGGAGGAGGGAGCCCAGGAGAAGGGGGCTTGATGAAAAGACCCCAGGGGCCAACGCTGTCTGGAACCCAAGGCCATGGAGCTTCAGCTGCTCACTCCCTGGGACAGAGGCATTTTGGGACCAGACCCCCAAGAAAAGACCAAGACCAAGGAAACTCTCTGGTCCACAGGAAATCACAACCTCGGATTCCGGTGTCTGTCCTCATCACTCCTGATGTTTGACAACTATTTCCTTCCCACTCCGGGCCCAGCGTTCAAGTGCAGAAACACCGGAGCACGCCAATGAAATTGATTTAGTGTTGGCGGTGCACTCTCTTCCCCAGCCTCGGGCAGGAGAGATTTACGGCTCCTGGAAGTGCCACCCCTCCCTGCTTCCTGTAAATCTCCCACCACATTTTGGGCGGCTGGAGCTATTTGGGTAACCTTTATCTGAACCAGAACTTCCTTGCCGGGAACTTCAGAGGGTACGTCCAGGAAGGAGGGGAGAGCCTCAGGGGCCGACTTCTTTTGGGAATTCCAGGCCTGTTGAGGACAGCTGCTCCACAGGCATGAGGCAGAGAACAGAGTGCCTCTTTGATGCTGTGACGGCTTTGTGGGCATGGCACAAGCCCCCAAAGGGGCACTTAGGGTTTATGGAGGGCGTGTGGATAGGCAGCAGGCTATTAAGCCTGAATGTCGGGCCCCTCAAAATAAAAAGGATCGAGGGACTCGTCCGAGGCCAGATGCTCGTGGCCGCGAGGGATGCTTGCGTGGTAGAAGAGAGAGCGTAGCTCTGAGTCAGACGTGTCTTACAGATGCTATGTTATATTATCTATCCATGCGTTCACGGTCTGTCTCCCTGCCTGGAATCTCATCTCCATGAGGCCGGCTCTTTGATTATTCCCAGATACGTCCTCAGCACCTAGAACCGTGCCTGGCTCGTGGTGAGTGCTCAGTAAGTAGTCGGTGAGTGAATGGATAATTCTGGATGTATTCTGGCTCCACCACTGTGTGACCTTGAGCGAGTCGCTGCCTCTCCGGGCCTCAGTGTCCTTCTCTGGATATTGGCGATAAGAATCTATCCATCAAAATGTTAAAGGAGAGGCAATTTGCTTACACATTTCAGGAAACATTTTCTCCCTTCTCTTTCCTCTCTGAAGCCTGGGAGTGAAGAAAAAAAGCACGTGTGCCGTGCCCTCAAAGCAACAGAAGCTGGGCCTCCACGTTTGGGGCACTTCCCTTTGCAGAAGGAGCTGTCACACTGGACAAGTCACTTAAAATGTGTGTTTCTTTGTGATTTTGCAACTAAGAGATTTTTGCAGTCACCTCCTGCACAGGCATGGTGCAGAAGAGGGCGGGGAAGCCCTTTGCAGCCTGCTGGGGTGGCCACAAGCTGTGGGAAAGGGCATAGCACTCTGGGCTCTAGAATGGAGCTAGCCCCTGAACGGCTGCCATGTGACGCTTCCTCCAGGAAGCCTTCCCGTACCGGCTTTCCTTTGACTCAGAGGAAGCTGGGCTCGGGCCCCCGGAGCACCCATGTTCCCCTCTCTCAGAGTTCTGTCCCTCCTTTAATCGCTGCCTCACTGGCCCTTAGAGACAAGGTCTGCCTCTTCCTTCTCTTTATTCCTGGGGCCCTTTTGCTGAGTGAGGGGACAGAGGGAGGAGGGGAGGCGGTCCAACCTCCCCTGGTGCCACAGTGACATTTATCCTGAACAGGCTAGCCTGTGGCTGCCATCTCTGGCCAGAAGGAGCAAACTGAAATTGCTTCAGTAAACAGCCCAGTCAGAGCAAACCCGGGCCTCATTAAACCACAATTAGGATTGCTGCTCTCGCTTCGAGGGAACTCCGCTTGGGACCTGAGACTGTTTATTTGAATAAGACCGCGGCTGGGCGGCGGGAGGGGAGGGACAGAGGTGGAGGTGGAGGTCAGGCGGCGGGCGTTGGATCTTTCTGTCATTCTGGACACTTTAATAATGGGAAAACCTTTGACCTGAGCCCTCCCAGATCCCTGGATTCCAGAACCCAAATAACTATGGGACAGCAGTTTTGAATCTCCCTCAAATTCCTAATTAAATGGGATAAGGTACAGACAGTGAGTGCCCTGTGCATAGCAAGGACTGCCCATAGAGGTGAGTTACCTCTTAGTAATCTGGTTCGATATCCACACCAAAACCACAAGCAGAAAAGCTCACTTGCTGTCAAAATTCTTGTTTAGACTGTGAATGGCCACAATATCTTTCATTTGTCCATCATTTTTTTTTCCTATTGAAAAGCAAACAAGCAAATGAACGACCAGATATCTCTTGTGTATGACTTATCTTTTAGGTTCTCAATACTGTATGTCTCTCAGCTTTCCTTCCAAGACCCTGCTCAGCCTAATTCGTCTCTCCTGATCCTGGCCGTCCTGCTGCCTGTTGCCCTTCTAGGATACCACGTGGCAGTAACAAGAGCTAACGTTGTTGTTAGGGCTCTGCCATCGACAAAGTCTTTTGTCCACTTAGCTTTTCTTGTCAAAGCCTCCCAAGAGTCATTTCAGGTCAGTGTTACCAGTTTTCTCATTTTAGACACGAGAAAAGAGGGGTTAGAGAGGTTAGGTGATTTTGCCCACTATCTTGAAGCCAGTATGGAGTTCTCCAGCAGATAATCCATTCAACTAACAATCACTTATAGAACACCTACCATGTGTGGTACTGGAGATGCAAAATGAGTGATGATATAGCCCATGCCTTCAATGTGCTCGTTATCTGGTTATCTGATGGTTCATTTGACAGAATTTCTGTGAGCCTCTGAAAGCAACTCTCATTGGACTAGACAAGGCCCAATGGCTGACGTCTTCTGGTTGAATGAATGGATAGTTGGCTCGATGAATGGGGGGAGGTTGTGATGCTTCAAGCTCCACCAGCATCCCACTGCCTAAGACAGAGGAGTCTGGGGCTGGGAATGACACCGAGTGCTGTGAGTGTGACACTCATGCTTTTAGGACCAGGGATCAGAGCAAGCTAATTCTACCAACTTCCCTGATACCTATGGCTCAAACTCAAACATGCCAAGCCTCTAAAGTGGGCATGGGCCAGAGCTGCAGACGGGAGAAGACCTCGCTTTCAGCCTGGCCCAAGGATCCCCAGGCCAGCCCACCCAAGGCTCTGAATGGGCTAATAATGATAATGGACAACCGTCCTATAGTTAAGCAGAATCCACTGGCAGATTCATTCTGTTCTAGGTGAAAAGCAGGCCACGTTTCCTGCAACTTTAATGATTGCATGCCAGTGCATGTCTTTTTGTGGAGATCTAGAAAATAGAGCTGGAAGGTTGATTAGAAATCAATAGCAAACTTTTTTCATAGGTAAGAAAACTGAATCCAAAAGAGATTTGTCCAAGCTCATTTGGCATATTCTAGGACGTCATATGATATTAGAACATATTATAATATAAGATTGAAGACTGGCCTGGGATAGGGAGATAAGAGCCTTAGCTCTGCCACTAACCTACTATATGACCTTGAGCACTTTACTCCCCGCTCTCTAGGCCTCAGTTATCTCATCTGTAAAATGGGACAGATCTCTATAGTCCCTCTAGCCCTAAAAGTTAAGTGAATCTGGATTTCATATTATATGCAAAGTTTAGGCAGTATGGAATATTATTTAATGAGTCATTGATATTTGCCAGGAGAATAAATTATATTTCCTCTGATTAGTGATGTCAAAGGAGGAAAGGACCTCCTTGTAATGTTGAGTTGAATTTACACGGGCTTTTGAAGAAGCCTGTCGAAAAGGCCTTGTGACACAGAACAATGCCTGGTCAATAACGGGATCCCAATAAACGTTTGTTGAATGAATGAAAGTGAGTTCCAGGCGTAGGTTCTGTTGAGGACTGTTTACTGATGGATGTCAACTGGTCGAACGTATGTGGGTCAGCGGGAGCTGGTGAGTGAAGAAACGGATGGTTGGATGGATAGACGAATGAGTGAATCGATGCGACATGCCTGAGACAGTGACCTGACACGCTCCCTTGGGAGTGTTTTCTCTGAGGAGATCCTGAGGCCCATGCGTAGGGCAGCCAGAGGTAGACCAGCAAGCCGAGTCCTATGGGCCTCCAAAGGACCCTGTCATGTGCAAGTCCTATAGCTCCTCTGAAGCTCAGCCAGAGTCCTCTCTGAGAGTTCCCAGGGGAGATGCTAGGGGAGACCCTGGTGGAGGGTGAAGGCTGAGAGTAAGGGCTCACGGGAGGAAAGCACAAACTTGACCAAATCCCATTGCCACCCAGAGAGTGTACTCACCCCAGCCCACCCAACTCTCACTTCTCTGGGTTTCCACGGAAATTCTTCTTTCCTTCCGCTGTATCCTCATCCTACTCTGCTTCATTGGTTAAGTGCGTGAAGGTTGGTCTTCCTTCGCTGGCCTGAGCAGGTTCTGTGCCTGCTTCCTCTGGGCACCTCCCCTAGGCCAGGGCTGGCTCGTGATAAGTCCCCAGTAGTGGATTGAATGGATAAGTGACTGACTGATTCTTAGTCTACAGCTGGTGGCTCCCTGAACCTCAAAGGACAAAGAGTAAATACATGTTGCCCTCAATTGTTGTCGATAACTTTTTTCTCACTGGGAATAACAGTGCATATTTCACACCAACGTTAGCCAACCGTTTTTATATATTAATAGTAATACTTTCCTTAGCAACAAACCCGATTTGCATATTCCTTTGTAGTTTTTAATGTTTTATCTCGATTCTCTCATTTTCATTCTCATAGCGTCCCTGAAAGGGAGCTAGGGTAGAGATCATAATCTCCCATTTGGGGAAGAAACTGAGGCTCATGGAAGTCAAGTGACTTGTCCAAGATCATGTTTAGGGTCAGGGCGGGGCTGGGACAGACGCAGCTTTCCTGATTCTTGGCCCTGTGCCCTCCCCTAGTTATGGTTTTCTACTTTCACCCATGGCCATCTTTAAAAGAAACTAGGAGGCGAAGAACAGTTTTATCAAAGAATGTTCAAAAACAATGATATTCTTAATTAATAACAAAAGCAGACGCACACTCTTGGTGGGTTCATAAATAGCCAGCTTCAACCTAATTGATGAAAATGCCGTGGTACCAAGTTAACGGTGACTTCAAAAACAGTGAAATCCAACCAAGGCCACAATAAAACTGTTCTCCCCCTTTTTAATTATCTTTGTTGTTTTCAACTTTGCCTTAAACTCTTCTCTGGGCCTGGGCAGGTCACACCTGCCATTTTGACAAGCGTGGGGAGGAGGTGTGGGGTGGTGGGAACCCGTGGACTGTGGAGCTTTAATCTGACTCTTCCACGCTCTTGACCTGGAGCAAGTCATACTGCAGCACCATGTCTCAGCTCGCTCTCTCGTTTGAAATGGGGAGGGCAACACCTGCCTGACCGATTACAATTTTAAAAGGTAGGTAAAACAGCCAGCATAGAGTGTGACACAGAGAAGGTGGATGATACATGAACGTTTGCTTCCTCTTACTGCATCAGGTCCTTAAAGGACCTCAAGAACTCTTTAGAGTGAGAGGCTCTCAGAGGTGGGAACCTAATGGCTAAATTCCTATGGCCCATGGTACCTGTCTCCTGCAGGACTTTTGCAATCAGGTCCTCTGTATTTGGTGTGACATGAAGCATGTCATTCAACCTCTCTGAGCCTCAGTTTCCTCATCTGCAAAATGGCTGTCCTAATACTGACTTCAGTGCTTTGCTAGGCTTGAATGAGAGCACATGCAAAGATCTGGGGCTCAGTAAATGGTAAGCTGTCACTATCACTGTCACATGGATGGCAAGGGGGAGAGCTTGGAAGAGGGAGTCAGGAGAGCCAGAGTCAAGTCCCAACTCTGCCGCATCTGCGCCCTGGGCCTCACTCTCCTCATCTCTAGGATGGGGAGAATGATTCCTGGCCCGCCTACCTGCAGGGCAGCTTGGAGGGCCCAGGAGTTAGTTGATGGTCTTGACCTTGGCTGCACACTACAATCCCACAAGGAGCTTTAAAAACAACCCAATCCAGGGACCCACGTCTGATCAACCTAATCAGGATTTGGGGGGTTGGAACCCAGGCATGTGTGTCTCTCAGATGTCCCTGGTGAGTCTAATGGGCTGCCAGGTTTCGAGTCCCCGAGATAGAGATGCGCCTCCTTTTCCAAATCGTTGAGGCCTGCAGACGTGAGGAAGTCAGGCAGGAGGGTTCCCCTCCAGGCCCTGCTCCTGCTCCGGGGGGACGGAGACTTCTCGGGGTCACCATCCCTTCCTCGGCTGGGTCGGGAGCCATCAGCCTCTTTGATTCCCTTTCAACACTTCCCAGGATTTCTGTCCCCTCTGAAGAGGGAAGCAGGGTGCTGGCAGTAACCGGGGCTTGCTGACTTTAACCTTTAAAAAAACAAGCTTTATTGTGAAGACCAAAAGGTCTTATAAACCTTAATGAGCGGCATATGTGAAACACATACGTGAATTGCTTGTTTGAAAAATATTTCCCAGCTAGCCTTCAATAGCAGAGCCTTTATTATTCTAAACGGGAGCTTGTCTTACCAGAGGACTGAACAAAACCCCAGTTGGAGATAATTATCTTAGCAGAATTCCCCGTGGGTCCCTGGAGAGGGGCCGGGGGTGGAAGCCGCTGGAACACATGTGCTAACTTAGGCTGCCTTTGTGTACACAACAAACACAAAAGCTGGACTCTCGGCAGCGAGGAGAATTCCGGCTCCTGAAGCGGTGACCTCAATATTCGTTCCGGGGATGGCAAATAGGTTGGTCTCCATGGGTGGGGGGTGGAGGTGGGAAGGGTGGGATGGAAGACACGTGTCCAAACTCCTGCTCCAGGCAAGAGCTGGGCGGTGCAGGCAGAAAATAATGGGGCCAGCGATCGAGAGATGCAGGCTTTTCCCGTTAATTCCTCTTTGGGGATGTGACTCTGAGCAACTCGCTTTCACCGTCTAGGTCTCAGTTTCTCCATGTGTAAAATGGGGCCAGCGTGGTGACTCCACAGGATGCCACAGTGATCAGAAATGATTTAATCCAATGTACAGTGGAGGAAAGCAACCTCTGGATCAGTAAATTCCACGGGCAGCAACTTGACAGGCAACCCGCCTTCACCGTGCAGAAGACAAGGCTGGAGACACAGCCTGAAGCAAGAGTGTTGGGTTCCAAAGGCGCCCCCCGCTTCCCGGGACTGTTAGACACCATTACCTGAAGCTTTGGGCTATCGGCCTCCTGAGCCTGGCCCCCAGATATTCGGGGAAAGTGGGCCACTGGGCCTCAATTAGCTGGGTAACGGCGGCTTCAGTTCCCTACTGCTCCCTACTCCTTAATTATCTGCCCGCTACCTCCCATCCCTGAGCTCAGGAATGCCGCAGCCCTTGCTCTTTTCCCAGCCCGGAAGCCACGAGAGGAAGCCACCTTGGTGGGACGTGTCCCACAGCTGCAGGCAGCCCAAGGAGAGGCGGGCAGGCCCCATCAGACCCAGAGCACGCTTTGATCCCCATCCTCCCACCCCAGACCCCCTCCAGGGGCTTGGGGCAAGCCTGCTGTGTAGGCCTGAGCGAGGTCAAGGGGTTGAACTAGATGACCTCTGAAAGGCTGTAGGGTGAAATGGACCAAACCGGAGATTTGGAGCAGGAACTAAGGGCTGCCTAACAGTGTACAACTGCGTTCACTTTCCCCAGCCTATAGTTTTCTCACCTATGATATGGAGCTAATGAGGTCTCTCCAGAAAGGTCGTGTTTGTTAGGGTTAAGATAGTCAATTATGTGACATGCACGTATAATTAACTAGGTGCCTGGCACCCAGGTGTGGCTCTGAACAGCCCCCTTTCCCTCCTGCTTCTCCAGCCCCTCCGTCAGCAAGAACCCTTTATGCCAGTGAGGCAGCTACGTGAAGTGGGAAGAGTTTCAGAGCAGGGTCCGTAGGCAGGTAAGGCCATGCTTTCAGCCTTAGTTTCCCCACCTGTAAAATGCTGCTCCCTAAGGGGACTTGACTCTTCCAGTGTTCTAGGGAGAGAGACAGAGAGCATCCTCCAAGCCCCAGGAACGTCCACCCAGGCGAAGCCCTGCACCAGGCTGCTCTCCTTGCCCCCAGCGCAGGCACCCTGCATGTTTTCCCACCAAGGTAAACAGAGTCATTAACACTTTATCTTAATTGCTACTAATGATGGTAAATTTGCCTGATTATGTAAAACGGGGCTTTCTGGACTAATTCGTTTCCTAAGCTGAGCTGGAACATTTAAAATTTCAACTGAGTCATTCCAACTTTGCAGCTGAACCTTATTGGTCAATTGTGGGTTATTTATGGTGGATTTGACTTCTCCTGGCACTGGCTATTGGGGACAAGTATGAGACAGGAGCCAAAGGAAAGAACAACCACCCAGATTAGGGCAATCCTAGTGAAGGAAGAACTGGAGGCTGGTTTCCCCTTGGTTCCTCCAGTTAATTCTTGTGTCAGCCATTTTCATAGGTTTTCTTAAATATTCACATTTTTTTTCCTTCCCATTTCATAAAGTGTTTTAAATCCAGACTCCATCAAACTGGCACTTTTACAAAATTCACTAAAAGGTTCAGAGTTAGTTTTATCTTTACTGTGTTGTATATATATATATATATAAATACATAAAATATTAAAATATTTCTTCCATTATTTTTTTAAACCAGAATTCCTTTTTGGGTTTCTTAACAATGTTGGCTGATTGTAGTGCTTAACTTTTCTTGTTTAAATTGCTTCCTTTTTAAAACATTCAATAAATTGCTTTGAGGCTGGTGGCCATGTGTAAATGACAAATGCATGCATATGTATATTTCCTTCAACAGTCTAAAAGTTTGTCAGGCTCTGTGGTTGAGAATTTTAACTTTAAAAAAATGTGATGATCCACGTCAGTGTGACTTGGTCCAGCCTTTCTCTTGCAACCAGTGGTCCAGCCTTTCTCTTGCAACCAGTGGTCCAGCCTTTCTCTTGCAAGGAACGCCAACTTACAGAGCCCCCGGAGAGGCGGGCTCTGAGTCATGTGAAGTCTGTGCTAGGGGATGTACTTGTATATGCCCTTGACCAGGTAAATTTGATCTTTGTGGGTAAATGTGCCACCTGTATTCACCTTTTCCTTCTCAGGTTTTAGGACATTGCAGTTTGCAAAACACTGCCATATCCGTTTTTCCACGTGACTCTTACAACAGCTTTGAGGCTGAGGCAAGGCAGTGGTTGAAATCCCACTTTACAGATGAGTAAACTGAGGCCCACACTGACTTCCTTAAGGCTTCTCATGGACTCAGACCCAGCTCTTTTGAGTCTCAGAATCCAGCGATCGTCAACTGCTCTACCAACACAGGAGGGCTATCGGTGAGAAAAGACCAGGAGAGGAAGGCAAGAGCAGAGGGAAGGTCTCAGGTGTCATCTGCCCGTTTAGGTCCCTTGCATCACACCCTCAGTCTCTGTGGTTGCTTTTTTTGGAAATTGATGACTAGACCATGAGCTCATCCTGATGGGGTCTGTTATAGACTGAACTGTGTCCCCCAACCCCCAATCCAATTCATATGTTGAAGCCCTAACCCCCAGTGTGACTATATTTGGAGACAGGGCCTTTCAAGATGTGTTAAGGTTAAAGGAGGTCATAAGGGTGGGGCCCTAATCCAATATGGCTAGTGTCCTTATAAAAAGAGGAAGAGACATCAAGGATGTGGTTGCACAGAGAAAAGGCCATGTGAGGTCACAACAAGAAGACAGCCATCTGTAAAGCAAGGAGAGAGGCCTCCAGAGACAATGACCCTGCTGACGCCTTGATCTTGAACTTCCGGCCTCCAGAGCTGTGAGAGAAGACATTTCTGTTGTTGAAGCCACTGTCTATGGTATTCGTTACGGCAGCCCTAGATAAATAATACAGGGTTCCAGTCTCACCATGGTCACCTTTGCATCCCTCTTCCCCTGGCAGCTGGGTGATGGAGGTGGGCAGGCTTTGGGTGGCTCAAAAATGCCAAAGACTTACCCTCCTTAGAGCACGCGACTGCCAGCCTGAGAGCAGGGTGCGCAGGACCCTGGGCAAATAATTTTTTTGCCAAGGCCTTGACTATATAAACAATTTAAATGAAAGATGAATTTTGAAATTCATGGGCCCATGTGAGGCACAGTTGATTCTCATTATTCATGGTAGTTATATTTTATAACATCACTGTGACCACTGATTTAGCGAATACTGAACCATTGCTCCTGGGGGAAATACAGGTTAGGTTCCCATGAGATTCTGGTCACATTTTTGTCAACTGATCAACACATAATCTTGTTCTATGTGTTTCTGTCTGAAGACACCTTATTTAATATATGTTTTGATTCATTAACATTGACCTCAGGGTCAACAGCATTGTAACTCATGCCTAAACAAAGCTTATCTCCATAAGGCACATCACAGCGTCACACTTAGGAACACTAGATGACACTTCAGCACTATGCTTGGGTGCCACATTTTAAACAGTGAAATCACCAAAATAAAATAAAATAAAATAAAAGCACTAAAATGCAAAAAAAAAAAAAAGACAGTACAAGAAGTTTACATCTCTGAGAAGTGAGACAAAAAGTAGAGCATCATCTGATTCTACCTTAGCTGGGAACGTGCACTTTGGACAACTCAAACTTTTCAACACTCTGCACATGTCTATGAATGACTGTGAAAGCACCGTGAATATTAATTTGGGGGGTAAACTACATTTTGGTGAAGACACAAATTTGCAAAGACAGAATATGTAAATAATGAGGATCAACTGAATGGTGGTTTCTTTTTTTTCTTTTTTTTTTTTTTTGGCCTTGCTGTGTAGCATGCGGGATCCTAGTTCCCCAACCAGGGATCGCACCTGTGCCCCCTGCAGTGGAAGCTCGGAGTCCTAACCACTGGACCACCAGGGAAGTCCCAGTATGGTAGTTTCTTGATGAAGATTTAGAATGATGGTAGGAAGAATGGTATATTTGTTTATTGTCTGATTAGTGCTTGTGAAGATTCCTCAATGTCCAGGCACCATCTCTGACTGTTCAGATCCGGAACCACGTCATCAGGATCTTTACTGTCAAATGCTTTAGTCCTGGTTAATTTCCTATCATCTCCCAGTTTGAGAAATCATGCCATGGCTCTTCCAAATCTCCTTGTATTGAAACAATACAGAACGACTTGCCTCTACCGTTTTCCAACACCATTTATTGAAGGCTGGTTACGTGACCACCAAGGCAAGTCTCACCCAGAGCAGGAAGGAAAACGTGACTGGTCACTCATTTTCTGGTCATGTTAAATTTACTGCTGGGAATTTTATAACATAAATGTAGAACGACACATCTTGAGCACTCTAGGCCATAACCATTGCATTTTTAGAATGTGATCTCTTCCAACGTTGACCTTGACTTGATTCACACGCTGCGACCAATAGGCAGGATGGGCAGAGGACCTGTGGGCACAGGAAAAGAGCTCATTTGCATAAGAAACGTCTGTCCTCATATTTCACAGCTGAAGAAGGCCTGGGGAGAGCAATGCATCCCCTTGTCGATTGAAGGCAAGAGGGGACATTGACTGGAAGGGCCCGCTGGCTTTGTGTAGTAACTGTCTCAGGAGCCCCAGGAGAAGACATGAGAAGGGTTTGGCAGATGGTGTGGAACCTGTGGAAGGCGTGGGGTGTTATCCTAGTGCCAACAGTAGGGGTACACAGGGCGCAGATTGATGCCCTCCCCCACTCCTCCCTTGAGTAGGGTAGATTTCAGGAGGCACTGTGGTAGAGCACGGGCGAACAAGAGCTGGTGCCTGGGGTTCAAGCCCTAGGATCAGTCGACAAGGGTAACCCAGAATCCTGAAGTTGTCCTATATCTACTGTGAATCAGAGTCTCCCCAAACCAACATGTCACCTCCATTCTGGCAGCCCATTTTTGTTTAGTCCTGGAAAAGAAAGTACCATGTTGGCAGCAGGAGTGATCTGGACTTCAGGCTGCTCTTCTGGGACTGGCACCCAACCACTGGAATCCAGGACAACCCCATAGATGTAAATCCTAGAGCTCCTTGAGGCATCTGGTCAACCAGATGTGGGCAGGGGGAAGAGGGGCTAGAGAGTCAGAGAGTACCCCAAAGGGGAGAAATGAGCCCTAGGGCCCACACAGGTCCCAGTCTGGACTTGGGGTGCCCTGCCCAGATGGCATTGCCAGCTTCCAGAATCCCAGGCATGGAAGGGGGTGGGGCTTGGATAATTTTGAGGAGAAGAATGGCCAGCATGTTGCAATAGTCCAGGCAAGACATTATGGAGGTTACACATCTTTGGTGGGATTGTAAATCAGTAGACCTCCTTTGGAAAGCATTTAGTGGTAACTGCCAAAGCTAAACATACATACACCCTATAACCAGCAATTCCTCTCCTGGTTGTATAGTCAATAAAAATGAGTGCTTGTGTTCACCAAAGGACTTGCACACAAAGATTCATAACAGCATTATTCATAATAGTAAAAACTGGAAACAACTCAAATGTCTATCAATGGTAGATTGGGTAAATAAATTGCAGGGTATTCGTACAATAGTATACTATGTAACAGTGAAAAAAATCTACATGCAACAACATGGATTAATTTTCCAGACATTATATTGAACAAAGAAGCCATACTGTATTGTTCCATTTATACAAAGTTCAAAAACAGGCATATTATACTAGAGGTCAGATAGAGGTACCATTTGCGGGAGGTATTCACTGGGAAAAGGTACAAGGGAGTCTTCTGGGGGTACTGGAAATGTTCTAAATCTTGGTTTGGCTGGTGGCTACATGGGAGGTATACATATGTAAAAACTTATGGAGCTGTGCATTTAAGATTAGTATACCTTCTGTTTGTTAGATATATGTCAGTTAAAAATCTTAAAATTGTGTGTGTGTGTGTGAGAGAGAGGGAGAGAGAGAGAGAGATGGATGGACTGGAAAAAATAGGTAGCAATGGGGATGGTGAGGCATGGAGCAATTAATTAGAGAGATGTTTAGGTGTTAGAGCCTAACTTTAACCATTCAAAGTAGGCCTCACCATGGAAACAACCTAAATGTCCATCAACAGAGGAATGGATAAAGAAGATGTGGCACATATATACAATGGAATACGACTCAGCCACAAGAAGAACGAAATAATGCCATTTGCAGCAACATGGATGGACCTAGAGATTATCATACTAAGTGAAATAAGTCAGACAGAGAAAGACAAATACCATATGATATCACTTCTATGTGGAATCTAAAATAAGGCACAAATGAACTTACCTATGAAACAGAAACAGACTCACAGACACAGAGAACAGACTTGTGGTTACCAAAGGGGAGGGAGTGTGTAAGAGGAAGGGACAAGGAGTTTGGGGTTAGTAGATGCAAACTATTACATATAGAATGGATGGGCAAGAAGGTCCTACTGTATGGCACAGGGAACTATATTCAACATCCTGGGATAAACCATAATGGAAAAGAATATAAGAAAGAATATATATATGTGTATAACGGGGTCACTTTGCTGTACAGCAGAAATTAACACAACATTGTAAGTCAACTATACTTCAATAAAAAAGTAAATTAAAAATATATATAAAAAACAAAGTAGGTCTCACTGTCCTCATAAAGGAAGTACCTGGGGCTCAGAGACACTAAGCAGTGGAGGGGGGATTTGAACCTGCTCTGCTTGATTTCAAGTCTGGAAACAGCCACTGCTCCTGAGGCCACATGCTCAGGGAAAGTGATCCCATCCTCTGCTCTCGGGGGGCCACTGATCCATCTAGGCTGGTCGTGATGATCCCCTTCCCTTTGCCAGAGAGTAGTTTAGGGCTTGGCAGGGGACCAAGATCTTCTCGATCAGATGTGAAGGGAAGTCCACTGGGGGCTTCCAAGAAAGATGTCTTTTCTTTAAAGAGACATGAGGAATACATGCTTCTCTTCCATCTAGGGGCCTTGTTGTGTAAGTTGGGGTGTCTCAGCTGGAAGGGCAGCTGCCCTGTTGGAGCACAGGGAAGACCAGCCAAGGCCAAAGCTGACGCCCAGCGGGGGCAGAGTGGGGAGACGGAGCAAACCTGGACACTGGTGGCGCTTTTCGTCACTACATTCACCAATCCTAGACACACCCTACCTTGGTACTTTCCTAAGGCCCCCTGGCCTGCAGCGGACCCAGTGAGGAACACTTCTTGTCCCTTGGCTGTTCCTGACGGTGTTTGTGCAAATACCCAGGTGAAGTGGGTGAACCCACAAAGTGAACCCAGGTGAAGGCCTGGGATCCAGGCAATCAAGGAGGGTTTCAGGGCTAGATGATGGCTTCAAAGGATGCACATGATTGGGGCCAGGAGCGAGGCAGGGGGAAGGCCAGGGAGAGAGGATGTGGCCGCAAGGGACGTAGGAGGTGCTATCAGTGCCTTGTGCCTGGTCCCCCTGCCCACCGGCGCGTCCACTCAGCATGGTGGGGGGTCCCCATGCCTGCGGACAGCTTCCCATCTCAAGCACCCACTGCGTCTCAGCTCCCTAAATATGAGCCCATTCATCCAAGGAGTGGGTGCAGCCTGGAAGTGTGTGTGTGTTTAGTGGGGAGGGATAACGCTTCCAAGATCGAACCCTGAGCTAGCCAGCCTCTGGGGGAACCCCGCTTCCTTGCCCTCTGCCCCACTGTGTACCAGAGTTGATCATATGGCCAACAGTATACAACAGAAGCAACAGCGTGTCACTCCTGAGATTAGATGACAAGCCTTCAGCTTCCATCCTAGGTGCTCTTTCTCTCTTCCTCACTCGCAGGTCACTCACTCTGGATGGAGCTATGTTGTGAGACGTCCTGTGGAGAGACCCACAAGCCCGGGAACTGAGGCTTCCTGCTGACAGCCTTGCAAGTGGCCATCTTGGGAGTGGATCCTTCTGCCCCAGTTAAGCCTTCAGAGATGGCAGCCCCCGCGGACAGTCTGACTGTGGCCTCATGAGAGACCCTGAGCCAGAACCCGCCAGCTAAGCCTCTCCTAGATTCCTCACCCAGAGAAACTGTGAGACAATACATGTGTGTTGTTTTAAGCCTGTAAATTCTGGGCCACCAAATTGTTGCTCAGCGATGGATAATGAAGACAATTCTTACCAGTAGGGGACAGGAGTGATGCCTCCAATCTCCCACCTTTGGAAGAACAATTCTACCCCATGATTCAGAGGATTCCCAGTGGGACTGGGTAGCAGTTACCGAAGTGAAAACCAGCTCCACGATGCACCCCTTCCTGACTTTCCCTCCAATCCCATCTCCTCCTCACTCCAGCTTTCCAGGATCATTTCTCAAATGAACAACCTGCACCCAAATCCTTGTCTCCGGCTCTGCTTTGGAGGGAATTCAGTCTAAGACAAGGGACTTCATGGAAAAAGGTTTAGAAGCTAGAATGTGAACACTCCACAAGGGTAATGGGGGACAGAACTGGTTGACATGAAAGTTTTTTTTTTTCCAAGAACACTTTTTTTTTATGGGAGTATAGTTGACTTACAAAGTTATGTTAGTTTCAGGTGTACAGCAAAGTGAATCAGTTATACATATACATATACCCACTCTTTTTAAAAAAAGATTCTTTCCCATATAGGTCATTACAGAGTATTGAGTAGAGTTCCCTGTGTTATACAATAGGTCTTTATTAGTTATCTATTTTATATATAGTAGTGTGTATATGTCAATCCCAGTCTCCCAATTTATCCCTCACCCCCCCATCCCCTGGTAACTATAAGTTTGTTTTCTACATCTGTGACTCTCTCCTGTTTTGTAAATAAGTTCACTTGTACCCTTTTTTTTTAGATTCCACATATAAGCGATATCCTATGATATTTGTCTTTCTGTGTCTGACTTACTTCACTCAGTATGACACTCTCTAGGTCCATGACATGAAAGTTTTAAGGACCATTAGCAGACAGCCTGGAGTTCCAGATTCATGTGCTGCCTTGGGAAGACTAGATGAGTCCTCTTAGTCTACTCAAAGGGCTGGATGCCATGTTGCCCCCCATCACCAGCAGCAGGGTGGGAGGAGATCAAGATGTGTGTCTCAGCTCTCCTACCAACTTGCTGTATTCAGAAGTTCACTTGTCTCCCTGGGCTTCATTCACTAATCTTAAATGTGACTAGTGCATCTCACTACTCTAGACAGTGGTGAAGACTCATGAAAGAAGAACCACAAATGGTGAAGGTGCCTGAGGTGGTCTCTAAGTCCATTCCACTCACATCTCCTGAGATTGGCATCTTATTGCCACATGTTGGGTTGCCTCCTGGGGAGACTGACCTGGATTTTG
Source organism: Balaenoptera borealis (assembly GCF_965194805.1). Taxonomy (NCBI): domain Eukaryota; kingdom Metazoa; phylum Chordata; class Mammalia; order Artiodactyla; family Balaenopteridae; genus Balaenoptera; species Balaenoptera borealis. The sequence goes on along the minus strand of NC_138871.1, from coordinate 80,434,595 downwards.
AACCACATCAAAACCATGGGGACTGGGGATGGGGCTGCTTGTGAGTTTTGAGAGCTATCTGCTTATCCTTCTGCCATGTCGCTAAGAGATGAGATGGGAGGGACCGATTTCTCACATTGGAAAGTGACAGCATCATTTCCTAATTATCACATTTGGGGGAACAGATGGGGAAGCATGTGGAGGAATTATGGGCTTCTTTTTGAAAGGGGGGCATGTTTTCTAAAGAAAGTTACCTCCGAATATTTCCACCCAGTTGTCCTGAAAGCATTTGGGGTTTACAAGGCATTTAGTAAATAAGATGCTTTTTTACAGATGAGGAAACAGAAGTGGGTAAGGGGAGTCAGGATGAATATTTATTGAACACCTGCAGAGTGCCAGGTGTTTCACATTCTGAGTACATTTCATGTTTACAGTAACCTTGTTTCAAAAACAAGAAAATGGAGGCTCAGCTATTGAGAAGTAGAGCTGGGAGTTAAACCTGGGATTGTCTGGCCCCAAAGACCCCTTTAGAATTTTCCATGTGCAAATGAATGTAGCACTCATGCTCCTGGGTTATTGCACAGGTGGGCATAAAATGTCTGGACACGGTTCCTCAAAAAGTTAAACAGAATTACTGTATGACCCAGCAATTCCAAGACTAGGTAGATACCCGAAGGAATTGAAAGCAAGGACTTAAACAGATCCTTGTACACCCATGTTCATAGCAGCATTATTCACAACAGCCAAAAGGTGGAAACAACCCAAATGTTCATCAGCAGGTGAACAGATAAACAAAATGTGGTGTATGCCTACAGTGGAGTATTATTCAGCCATAAAAAGAGATGAAATTCTGACACAAGCTATTATCACCGATGAACCTTGGAAACACTATGCTAGGGAAAATAAGCCAGACACAAAAGGACAATTATTGTATGATTCCACTTCTAGAGTAGGTACCTAGAGTAGGTAAATTCACAGAGACAGAAAGTAGAATGAAAGTTACCAGGGGGTGGGGAGAGAGGGGACGGGGAGTTATTGTTTAATGGGTACAGAGTTTCAGTTTGGAATGCGGAGAAACACCTGGAAATGAATAGTGGTGATGGTTGCCCACAAATGTACTTAATGTTACAAAATTTGCACTTAAAAGTGTTAAAATGGTAAACGTATGTTATGTGTGTTTACCTCAATTTTTTTTTTTAAGGAAAGCCCTGGCACAGGGCAGATTTCTGCTCAGAGTCTGTGGGAGAGAGGTGAATGCCGATGGGCTGGATCTGGAGAGGCTTCTGGAAGGGAGTGGGATTCAGCTGGGTCTTGAAGGGTATGTGGATTTCATTAGGCAGTTTTGGAGAAAGAAGGGCATTCTGGTGCTTATGTGAGGATGGGCAAGAAGGATTCATAAGGGATGGGAGGATATACACGCCAGGTTGCACGCAGTCCAGTAAGGCTGGAGTGGTGTGTTCGTGAAGAGCGTAATGGGGATGGGGATAAGAAGGGACGGCTGGGACTTCCCTGGTGGTGCAGTGGTTAAGAATCCACCTGCCAATGCAGGGGACGCGGGTTCGAGCCCTGGTCCAGGAAGATCCCACATGCCGCGGAGCAATGAAGCCCGTGCACCACAACTACTGAGCCTGTGCTCTAGAGGCTGTGAGCTACAACTAATGAGCCCACGTGCCACAACTACTGAAGCCCGCGCGCCTAGAGCCCATGCTCCGCAACAAGAGAAGCCACGGCAATGAGAAGCCTGCGCACCGCAACAAAGAGTAACCCCTGCTCGCCGCAACTAGAGAAAGCCCGCGCGCAGCAACGAAGACCCAGTGCAGCCAAAAATGAATGAATGAATGAATAAATAAATAAATAAATAAATAAATTTATAAAAGAAAAAAAAGAAGGGAGGGCTGGAGGACCTTGCCTGCCAGAAGTGTCGCTTTCTACCTGAGGTTGAACCCGAGGGGCACCAGCAGTGTCCTGTTACACAGAGACACCCCCTCAGCGCAAGGGGACGTCAAGCATAGCAGTGCAGAGCAATTCTGTGTGACAGCTCTCACCTCCTACCCGTCTTGTCCTCACTGGCACCTGGTCTCACTGCCCTGAAACAAGCTGGCCGTGCCCCATCCTCCACTCCCCGTGGCCTCTGCTGCCGAGACCAGCTCAAGGTCCTGCCACAAAGACACACTGGCTGTTGGCTAACAAGGACCATTACCCTTTTCAGTTTTAGAATCATTTAGATGGGCTGCATCCCTAATAAACACTAATACACCCATGGACTAGGAAAGGAAGGTTTTCTCCTACTCGTCTGCTGCCATCCAGCCTCGTGATGGTATTACCAACGCCTCGGACCCCTGCCACACACACATGCACTAGGCTAGGGGACCCGAGGGCGGGGTAGTCCTCAGCGCCCATTCCCCAGTCAGCACCCTGCAGGCACCTGGCACTCCAGGGTCTTGTGCTGAATTGAATTGAATAGGATCTCACTGGGTTTTGAGCACCATCTTGTCCCCCTGCCCAGAGTGCCAACCTTAGAGTTGGCATGTGGCATTTATTCGATCAATCTCAGATGTGTAGTTGAGGTTGGAGGACAGAGGTGAGTCAGGGCTCATGGATTTCCAGTCCTAACGAAGTCGAGCGGAATAGACTTAGAGCTGGTACTGAAGGTGGTGACGAGCCCCAGCAGACAGATTTGTCTCCAGCTTCAAGCTTCTTCCTAAGAAAGAACACCTTGGACAGTTCCAAGATTTCTAGAGTGATGGTCAAAGTCTATATCTGCCTGGAAAAGCCGAGAGATGCCTTTGTCATGTGGACAAATAATAAAGGGATGTACTGCTGCTGAGCAAAGATCAGGGTGATAGTGAGAGTTGCCATGGGCTCAGTGCTGGTAAGTTTTCCATGAGTTATTTAAATTCTTCTCTCCCGGGGAGATAAGCAACCCCCATGGGACTGGCTGACCACTCTCCCAACAGGTACTCTAAGTTCTAATCCAAACCCACATGCTCTGGGGAGGTCACACATGTCTTGCACCACGCACTCTCCCTAACAGGCGCTGTCACCCGGGAGGCGTTATCTACCGTCTACACTCGCGTGACTCCCAAACCACTGTCTCCACGCTGTGTGGTCATACATCCTGCTGCCCAGTGCCCACCATCATTGATGTTTCCTGCACAGGATCTCCAAGCCGTCCTCTCACATCTGCTCCCCTAGGGCCCCTGTCTCAGTGGATGGTACCTCCATCTCCCCAGCCTCCCAAACCTGTGCATTATCCTTGCCAAACTCCTGCTGGTCAAAAAGTCCGTTCAAGTCTTCCGTCGTTGTATCTCTAGAACCTCACCACTTCTCTCCATCCCAGCCACCACTATGTTAGGTCAGGCCACCAGACCCTCTCACCTGGATGGGGGCTCCCATGCTCCCCTAACTGAAACAAGGATGAGGCCATCTCTCTAAAAAGCTTATCTTCTTCAAATGACTCTCCTGTTAAAACTTCATCAATGATTTTTCTGGGGTGGCTTTTGCTTCTGTTCTAACACCCTCAGAGATTTGGATCCTGAGTTCTAGAGCCCAGGACACTCTCTGGGTGACCCCAGAGCATACCCAGGTTTAAGCCTCACTGACCTCCGCGGCCTGTGCCTCTGGTGCTGGGACGGGCTGCTCCCGACGCGGGCAGGCCTCACGCCACTCCTTTACTCTCACAAGCACATCAAGACATGGAGCCCCAGACCACACTCTCTGCCGGAGCCTCGTACCCTCGAGGGCTGGTCCATCCCTGTGCCCTCAGCCACGTGCGTGTCCCTCCGTCAGAACACGGAGGACACTGCACTGTCCAGCTTTTGACCATGACCGCAGATCCTTCCGGTTAAGGATTGTGTCCTTTGTCCCTGGGCCCCCAGCAAAGGGCCAGGGCAGGCATTCAGGAACTGTTTCTTAAAAATACAGTGTCTCTTAGCTTTCAGCTTTTTAAAGGCTTTTTATTAGAGTCTCACACACGCAGAAAGATGGACAAACCCCAAGTGCACGGCTCCATCGGTTTTCACATGTGAACACACTTGTGTCACCGGCTCGAAGATTGACCTCCCAGCACCCAGCAAGCCCCGTCTGCCCTCTCCCACATCTGCCTTCTAGAAGCAGCGTGTGTTCACACTCCTGACCCTCCTATGGATGGAACCGTATAGCACGTACTCTTCTGCATCTGCTTTCTCTCTCCTTATTTTATTGAGCTTCATCTGTGTTTATTTTGTCGCGGTTCATCTGTGTTGTGAGGGCCATGGAAGGTGTGGGTAGGAGTGATCGGTGCAGTCTCACTTCAGCCTTCAGATTTTTGGCCGCAGAATGGGGAGAAGAACCCCTTCCCTGTGTGGGTCCTGGGGCTGGGCCTCCGGCTCCCTACTCTGCCAGGGCCCCCCTCTGCACCACCACCCCCCCCCCACGATCACAGTAAGGACGAGCCTGCCCCTCTCTGGCTTCAACCCCTGAGTCTACGGTGGGCGAGCTCCGAGTGACTTCCTGGGTCCCTTCTGGCCCCGGCCATCTCTGCCCCAAGCTCTTCGTGCCTCATGCCCGGCTCCCCTCCCCACGGAGATGACTCAGGCCGGGGGAATGCCAGGCTGGAGGCTGATTCGATTAAGGGGGAAAGAGGAGCCTTGTGAAGCCACAGGGCAGGCGTGCCACCACACTGACCCCTCGGAGGATGCTGATAATGGGGCGAGTTGCCGGGCCGAGGCTGAGGCCGGCCCCCGCAAACCTGATTACAGGGTCTCTGGCTGCAGCCTGCCTGCATCTCCCAGAGAGAACAGTCTTTATTCCCTCAAGCAGGTCCCCGGACAGGCAGTTTAAATTGAATCAGGCCCTGGTCCCTGGCACAGAATGGGCCATTCACTGGCCCTGCCGTCCCCTAGCAAAACAGAACCCTCAGCCATATGGCAGCGTGGGGAAACTGGCTGGACGTGTGGCCAGTGGCCAGCCTTGCAGCAGCCTGCACAGGCCAACTCAGAAGAAGGGCCGTCTCCAGGGTCCGTGGTGCCAAGCCCGAGCTCAGGGACAGATGCCCGGCTGACAGCCGTCGTGGGTTGGGTGAGCCAAGGGATCAAGGGCAGAGGGAGAGGCAGGAGGCCTGGGGGGCCGTCGACACAGCCCATAATGGTGGCTCTGGTCCCAGCCACGTCACGTAACAGCGGTGGGACTGGGGAAGACCACTCAACCTCCCTAGTGCGTGGCCTCACGTGTGACAGAACAGTGATCCCGCCAGGGCTGCTGTAAGGATGACACGAGATGAGGAATATGCCCAAAAGGGCTTTGCGTTGGTCTGCGGCTTCTCAGAGGTGAATGGGGCCCTCAGTCCGTCTGCAGGAGGGACCTGAGGCCCCAGGCAGAAACACTGGCCACATGGTTCCTCCTGTTTGTCAGTCCAGTGGGCATCAGCCTGACGTCTAGCTGTCTGTGTGGTTGGCCGGTGGCCTGTCAGATACCAGCTACTATGACATCTTCCTAGAGGGACCCGAGACACCACTCCCGGATTTATGGATAGAGGAACTACCCCTCAGATAGGTTAAGGGACCTGCCCACATCAGAGAAGAGGGGGGCCTGAAATTCACATCTCCCAGCCCCAAATATAGCAGCTTTTTACGCTCGTCATGATTTTAGAGACAAGGAATCAGTGGCCACAAAGGGGAAGTGACTCCCCCAAGGTGCACGGTGAGGAGCCCTCTTAAGGCACCCACTGTGCCCGGGGCTGCCCAGGGCTGCAGCAGCAGGACCGGTGCACGTGAGACGCTAGTCTGGGGGAGCCTTCTTGCTGAGGTCTCAAAGGCCTGGAAAAAGCACAAAAATAAATCCTTAAAAACAGGTTTGGCTGCCGCAGTGAGCGTGCTAAACTCAGACCCAGGGGCTCCAGCTCCCGCGCAGGCCCCCTCTCCGCGCCCACCCCGGACTGGCTCTGGCTCTCGGTCTGTGTCGCCGGCTGGAGCTGAGTGAGGGTCCCCCCCAGTGAGCACCCCAGAGCATCACCTTGGTGCACCTGGCTTCGCATCAGACCTGCCTCCCTCCTCTTGTTTCCGTGGAAACACCTCAAGCCCAGCGGATCAACTCTCACCTGAGGCTTTCATTAGCCCGAACATTGGAATAAGTTTTGATTCAAACACGACACTTTTTAGCGCAGGGAAAAACTCGTTTTGTGCAAAACCCCATTATGTGGAACGGACAAGCGGGTTGATGGCCAATTTAGTTCATAGAGCTTTGCAGCTGACCTTGAATTAAATCTGCAGGAAGCAGCTTCCATTTTCCCCGTGAAGAGTCACAGGTGTAACCACAGCGGGCTGGTCCCACCCCATCCCCCCCTGCTTCGGCCACTGCCTCCCCCTCAGCTCAGAGAGCAGAGGCCTTGCTCCAGTACCTCTCGGGGACTCTAGGGCTCCAGGCTGAGCCCTGGATCTCTAGCTGGGTCTCATGCCTTCCTCCTATCCTTGCACCCGGGCCCCCGCCCTTCACTCAGCACCGCGTGCTGATCTTTGGATACACGGTGTTCGTCCCAGCCCCCTGCATTTGTAGGTGTGGCGTGCCATCCCCCTGCCCCCCAGAATATCTGTATGTATATCCTTCTCTTCATTTTTAATTGTCTCAAGACGCTACTAATTATTTCTGAGCCTCAGTCTCCTCCTTTGTAAAGTGGAGTGATAACGCCTACTGAAAAAATACATGTAAAATACCTACATGGGCGGTAGGATTAAAGGCTGTGCTACCTACCAGCGGAGGAACAGTTTCGTAGCTTCTCTGTGCCTGTGTTTTCTCACCGTAAAGGGCGGGTAACATAGTCCCTCCCTCCCTGGATTGCTGGGAGGATTGAGTTAACACAAGTAGGGTGCTTGGGATAGTGACTCCGTGCTGTGAGCGTGTGATGGTGACCGTTTGTTCTTTGCAATGGAGGCCCCACCCCCTGCCCCTCACCCTTGTGAATGGAAAGACCCTCCACACGGTTGGCTAGAGACAGACGGGCCCCCTGGCCTGAAACAACTCCTAGGAGGATCCTAGGAGAGTCTCACACAGAAACCAGGGCCCTTCTTCCCTGGTGGGTGATCTCTTGGGGTCAGCGGGGCAGGATGGGACGGGGTGCCTCTGATCTGTGTTTATTACAAGTGCCGCTCGCTGTGTGGGTCCCGGGCCCTGGGAGCAGGTTCCTCAGGAGGCTGCTGCCCTCCGCTCTGGATGAGGCTGGACCACGGCTGCCTGCGCACACCCACCCCCCTCCTCTGCCCATGCTCCTAGGGGCTTCGTCCCAGCACCCTTGCCTGCCTGCACCATCTGGACCCTTCCACCAATCCGCTGTGAACCTCAGGTAAGCCACGTCCCCTCTGTAGCCTCAGTTTCTCTTAAACTTTCGGGTACGTCGCAATCACCCCGGTCACTGGTGACAATTCCTGGGCCCTGGCAGGGGGTGGGTCATGCAGGAGTCTGCAGCCCACCCTGTGGGAGACACAGCCTGGATGATGAGCCCAGGCCCTGAGTGGGCGCTGAGGGTTGGTGGGACCCCCAGACCCTTTTCAGCTCCGGGAGTGTTGAGGGCGGACAGCCCTCTGTGGTCACCCTACCCACGCCCACTGCCAGGGTCACATCTCCCCAGCCCAGCCATCATCCAGTGACCGGTCGAGGAGGAGTGGGAGCCAAGGCCTAGCCCCTGGCCCCAGACCAGAGCAGCTCTGCAGGCCCAGCTCAGCTCCCAGGTTCTGTCGTCACTGCATCCCAGCTTGACTCTCCCCCCGCCTGGTCCTGCTTCCTTCGCTCCGCAGTAAGTCTCCTGCATGTTAATCTCTGCCTCAGAGTTGGCTCCGGGCGCCTGTCTTGCAGTGGTGCTTTCCAGACCTCACACAAGCATCACTAGCCCTTGTAGGGGTCTTTGATGTAGAGAGCACGTGCCTCGTGCCAGGGATGCAGAGACACACGGAAGATACTCACGGTCCAGCTGGGGTGAGAACAGGCCAACCAAGGACTGCAGGACGGGGGTGCCCAGGGCTCAGAGAGGTTTGTACAAATGCCACGGGACACACAGGATGGAGGCCCTAATCCTGCTGGGAGGCGGGTAATCCATGGAATGGTAGCGTCCAGGCGACAAGGAAGCGCTAGCTGGCTTTGCAGGGCAATCAAGATGTTGTCAGGCAGGTAAGGGGGCACCGGTGCAGGAAAGCAGCTCACGCACATTTGCACTTTCCCCTGGAGAAGTTCTCTCTTCCGGGAAACCAGAGGCTCGGGAAGGAAGAGGGGAGAGACGGCGTGCAGAGATGAGCGTTCCCAGCAAGAAAACATTTGCTGTTGTTTTTCACCCGAGCTAAGCCAGTGGGACAGAAAATGACGTGGTGGCAGCCCGCCAGCCCGGGCAGGAGAAGCACACCAGATCCGCGCACAGCGAGCTCCTCCAGCGCAGCCTGGACGAGAATTACCTAACGGTTGTCCCGCTGGAAAACGCTCTGGATCCAGAGGCGTTTACAACAGAACAGCGTGTCCGGGAGCCTTGGGCACTACCTCACAGTGGAGGGGGCAGACCTCACCAGGGGTGGATCAGCCTGGCCGTGGAGCCAGACCCCTCTCCCCTGTGCCCACAGGCAGGGCATCCCCGCCCAGCTGCCCAGCTGCTGGTGTCACAGGTCACCCGGAGTGTCCTGCCTCCCCAGGGGCTGAAAGCTTTTCAAGACTCAGGACAGTGTTGTACGCAGCCAGCACTAATCAATCTATTGCCAAGGCTACTATTGGTCCAACCAGTGTCCACTGTGCTTGACCCTGTTCTGGGTCTCTAGCCCTTGTGCTGGAGATGACCACTGTCTGATGGGAGAGAAGGATGAATAACAACAAGGAGTAAAAAGGGCAATGACAGAGGCAACTCGGGGGTCCGTGCCATCCACAGGAGCACAGTAGAGGGCACCAACCCCAGTTACTCTAACTATTGAGGACAATGTCTCAGAGGCCCCAAAGGTAGAGTAGGAGTTCACAAGTACAGGGAAGGGTGTTAAAGGGAGAGGGAACAGTGTGTATGAAGTCCTGGAGGGGAAGGGCATGTGTAGAAGTGGAATGAGAGGTGCTCCGGAGAGGCGGCAGAGACCAGGCTGCCAGAACCCCGAGGGATTGGCCTTGGGAAGCCTCAGAAGGGTTTTAAGTAAACCATAAAAATGCCTTTTCATGAAAATCACTTTGTTTTCTAAAGATGGCTTCCAAAGCTTGACGCCCAACCTGAGGAGATTAGATTTGACCCAAAGAGAGCAAGAAACAATTCTCGAATCTATTCATGCCAAATTCACTCAAAGGCCACAGACCAGGGTCCACTTGGGTTGGCCCTTCCCACCAATACGTGGGAGAGCATCTCCTGGGGAGCCTGAAAGGCCAGACTCAGCCCAGTCCTTGAAGGGATCCCTGGAAATCCTCCTCTACCAGGGAAGCAACGGGCGGCCTGAGAGTGGAGGGTCTTCTCCGTCAGGAACAGCACGGCACCCAGTGCCCATGGGCCCCAGAAGAGGTCAGCAGGCTCTATCAGGTGTCGTTGTGGCCCGAGGCCTGATGCCAGAAACAATCTCTGCCCTTTTGTTTTCTTTATTTCCTGCTAGAAGGAGAAACATCCCAGCGCAGCACTCCTCGTGAAGTTAGGGGGAAGTCCCCAAGCTTTTAAAAGGTGTTTTATCCTTTCTCTGACTGGATGAGTAGGACAGGAATGAGAGAGAAGGAGAGGGAGAGAAAAGGATGAAGGGGTGAAGGAAGATAGGGAACGATGGAGGGATGGAGGAAGAGGGAGAGAGGGAAGTGTGAGTGCAGGAAGAATAAGACACTTACCGCTCTGAAAAGAGGTTTAACTACAAACTCCTGAAGTTACAGGAGGGAGGGGAGGAGGCTGGTCTCAGCCCTCAGGACGTTCCTAGCAGCTGGGCGGGGGGCATTTCTGGTTGGGTTGAGACAAGTTGCAACAGTCGGGGTCCAGTCAAGACACAAACCACCGCGATCATTTGCACACAGAGACTTTAACATAAAGAATTCTGAGGTATAAAGCTATTAACTAGGCGACTGGAAAAATAAAAGGAGAACTCTGAAATATCCTGGAGATAACAATACACGGAGCAGTTTGCCACCCCTAGGACTGCAAGAACCAAAGGAAGTGTTCAGGATGTCTAAAACTTGGAAGTTTTGAGGGTGGGACCCACAGAGTTGAGCCCCAGGCATCTGGTAAGGTTGCTGTTTGGCTGGTCCTGGGGTCTCCGAGCTGGAGGAGGGGTCCTGGGGAGTTGGGACCCAGACCTCTGAGGCTCTGCTTGCCTGGTGCTGGGGTCTCTGGAGAGGAGGGCAAATGGAGCTGGTCTATAAGGGGTAGAAGAACAGGGAAACTGGATCCAGCTGCAGATGCCAGGGTGGAGGAGCATAGGTGGGGTGACATTCAGAGGAAGAGCGAGTCCCTTCAGCCTTCTGGGCTCCCCCATCATCCCCTACTGGCAGAGCCCAATAGAGAGGCTGCTGGCGATGCAGAGTCCCACCCCCAGGACCATGGAGCTGATTCCAGAAGTAGATTTGGAGCTGAGAGAAAATACGGTAATTGAGATCCTCGCTTTTAGCGCAGGAGCACGAGCCTTCTTTGTGGGTGGGAGGGCAGGCAAGACTTGTGTTGGGAGGAGGATTGTTAATGGGTCTCAGTATAGGAAATGTGGAAAACAGGGCGGGAAACAAGAAAGAAAATCACTCATAATTCTGCTCCCCCAGATGACCGCTGCTAACGTTTTGGTGTATTGCTTTCCAGTTGTTTTTCAAAACATGGTCATGATCTTACATATATAATTTCACATCCTAATTTTTGGTTCTATATCACATCACAGCGTGTTATGGGTTGATGTGCCCCCACAAAAGTGTTGACGTCCTCACCCTCAGAACCCATGAATGTAATGTGATATGAAAATAGGGTCTTTGTAGACGATCAAGTTAGGATGAAGTCATACTGGAGCAGGGTGGGCCCCTAATCCAGTGTGACTGGTATCATTATAAAAGGAGAAAATTTGGACACAGACACCCACACAGGGAGAATTCCACCTGGAGGCTGAAATTGTGTTGCTACAAACCAATGAACACCAAGAATTGCCAGAAGCCACCTGCAGCTAGGAGAGAGGCCTGGAACAGAGTCTCCCTTGGAGCCTCAGCAGGAACCGACCTGCAGACACCTTGGCCTCAGACAAGCAGCCTCCAGAACTGAGACAACACATCTGTGTTATTTAAGCCACCAAGTCTGTGATGCTTTGTTACAGCCACGCTAGTAAAGTAACAGCAAACTAACAGCAAAGAATGGTATAAGCATCTTCTGGTGTTATTGTCAACTCTTCCCAAACATAATTTTAATTACATATACTACTTCTCTAAGTGGATGTAGGCTAATTTGCCCTATTTGGGATATCTTTTAACTGTCGTAAATGGCATTATATTGGTCAGATTTTTCCATCAATCTTGCTTTCTTATTTTGTATTATTTCCTTTAGATTTCTTGAAGTGAAATTATTGGGTAAAATAATACATATACATACACACACACACACACACACACACACACACACACACACACACACACACACACATATGGCTTCTAACAAAACAAAGTTTTTACTAATTATAAAGTTAACACAGATAATTTGCAAAATAAAGGAAAGGATAAATATTTTAAAAAATGTTATGTCAGTCAGAGGTGTCCCATACCATTTTAGCCTACTTTCTTGCAATTATGTTTTCAGGTTCCCAGCACTTAAAATGGCTTTCCATAAAATTACATTTCCACCACAAACTGTATATGAGAAAGTCTGTCTTGCAGCATCTTCACCAGTCCTGAATATTATGACCTTTTAAAATCTTTGAGAATTTGATTGGTAAAAATCATGTCATAGTTTTACTTGGTCTTTCATTTCTAGGGAATGAACATTATAAAGTGTTTTTAGCTATTTATTGGCTCTCTGTCTAATGAAGTCCATTTTGTTTTTTAAAAAATCAAGATCTTAGTGTTTTTCTTATGCATTTGTGTCTCTTTTTTTTTTTTTTAATAAATTTATTTATTTATTTTTGGCTGGGTTGGGTCTTCGTTTCTGTGCGAGGGCTTTCTCTAGTTGCGGCAAGTGGGGGCCACTCTTCATCACTGTCGCGGCCTCTCTTGTTGCAGAGCACAGGCTCCAGACGCGCAGGCTCAGTAGTTGTGGCTCAGGGGCCTAGTTGCTCCGCGGCATGTGGGATCTTCCCAGACCAGGGCTCGAACCCGCGTCCCCTGCATTGGCAGGCAGATTCTCAACCACTGCGCCACCAGGGAAGCCCAATTTGTGTCTCTTTTAAACATTAGATGTTAACCTCTTGTTGTACTAGCTACAGGTTTTTTTCCATCCTTTTTTTAAACTTTTAATACGGGTCCCCTTTTAATGCCCACTTTACCTATTCAGATCCACTGAGCTTCCTCTTGGCAATCTCTTCCACTACATTTCGGTGGTTCTCCTTGTTCAGAATGTAAGTTATTTATATGTTCTAGACATCTTATGGCTTTATGTTTTTGTATTTAATTCTTTAGTCCATCTGAAATTTGTGTTGGAGTAAAATATAAAATGAGAAGCTAAAGCTTTGGGATTTGGGTTTGTTTTCTTTTTTTATTTAAAAAACAGCTTTCACACTGTGCCTGTACAATCTCCTGAATGATCTTACCCTGTTTTGAGGCCGACCTCAGCACAGGTTCAGTTTGGATGGATTCTGGAGTTAGAATCTGCTTCATTGATCCAGACCTATTTATGCTAGCCCCTTACCTTCTAGCATGATGTTTTGAAAAGAGGTAGGGCTAGTTTTTCCTCATTTTTCTCTCTCTCTCTCTTTTTGGTGTGTGTGAGTTTTTGTTTTCCCCTAACTACTCACATCTGTTTATCTTCCAGGTAGCATCTGACACAAGAGGGGCTTCCCTTTGAGCCCCTGTCTCCCGAGGTCGAGTCAGTTCCTCCCCCACTATATTTCTGACACCCCAGGAGCCAGCCAGAAAGAGAAGAAGCACTGAGGCTATGAGCGCTGAACCCCTCCCTGCTCATTTTAGAAATAGAGAAATCTGAGTCCGCAAGGTGTGAACAACGCAGCCAGGGCATGTGCTGGAGGAAAGGGGAGGAGAACCTGAACAACACCCACCCCACCTTTCAGGACTGAGTACACCTGCCCTGGTCAGAGGGTGGTGGCATTTCCCAAGCCTGACTGATGGCAGGAATCACCCAGGGCTTATCTCCATTCCTGAGTCCAACCCAGACCTGGGGAACCAGAATCTCCCAGGGAGGGGCCCAGGAATCTGTGTACCTGGGAGATTCCTCACATCAGACAAGGCTAGAAAACACAGAGCTAGAAGAAGGCAGAGCAAGGACTAAAACCAGGACGTTATTCTGGACTACCCAGACAACAAAATTGGCACCAAGAACCCAGGGGAGAAGAAACCCTGGGAAGGGTTCCTGCAAGGACCTGAATTCCAGCTGGGCCAGAGATCTTGAAGATAGGATCAAATGGAAGGAATGGGAGCCATCCTGGCAGGCAGGATTTGTCAGGCCTGGGTGGAGCAAAAGGAATATGGCAGGAAGCAGAGAAGGATCCCGAATATCTTCAGCAAACATTTACAGAGCCTTCTGATGGGTACAGGAGACACAGGGACAAATCGAGTGTGTGGTCCTGTCCTTAAAAAGCTCATAGACAGGTAAAGAGAAGATTACAGTAGAGTGTGCTAAACGCCTAGGAGAGAAGGATGTCTGGGAGGTGATAATTAATTTTGCCTAGAGCAATCGAGATCGACTTCACAGGGAAGACGACCTTGCGCCCCACTGGAAGAAAGCCTAGTAGATTCTTGGATAGTGGTTGGGATGGGCTTGACAGGTGTGGAGAGGAAAGGTGGAGGCATTTTTTGAAGCAGGAACGAATTGAGAAAGGCTGAGAAGCAAGAAAATGCTTGGTGTTTTGGGGAAAGTGTAAGTGGTTCAGTCCAAAAAATGTCTAGTGTGTTTGCAGAAGCCAGGCTACGAAGAAGCTCGGGCTTAACCCTGAGTTCAATAGGGAAACACAAGAGGGTTTAAATAACACAATGAGGTGATCAGATTTGCATTTTAGAGAGATCACTCTGGCTGCCGTGAAAAAGTTGGTCTTAAGGGGGGGAGATCGAAAGTAGAAAAACTGTTTAGGAGGTTGTTAAAAAAGTTCAGTCATGAACTAAGAAAATGGGAATGGGTGAGTAGGGGAGGGGGTATGGATGAGAGAGAGCAGATTTGGGTGGCTTGGGCTGCAAGTTTGGAACTTCTCTTAATATTTGCTCCATCTGAATGATTTCCAGCTTTAAAACTTCCCCTGGATGTTACTCCAGCATGGAGTGACTTTCCCCTAATGCATCATTTTTTCTTTCATGCTAGTCTGGGAGGGTAAGCTACCATGCTAGGCCCACTGAAGGCTCCATTTGCTATGCTATAAAAATGGGAATAAACCAACATTTATTGAATCTTGTCCCAGGAACCTCAAAGCAATTCTATAAAGTATATAAATTTGTTGCCATTTCACAGACAAGAAAACTTACCCAGAGAGGCAAAAAAGTTGCTCAGATATGTAGCAATACAACAGATTTTTGTATATTGATCTTATATCCTGCCACCTTGTAAAACTCACTGATTAATTCTAGTGACTTTTTTGTAGATTTCATTGGCTTTTCTGTATAGGTGATCATGTCATCTGCAAATAAAGTTTTGCTTACTTTTTAATTGGATGCCTTCTTTTTCTGCCTCATTGCACCAGCTATAAACTACAATGTGCAATACTGCACTGAAGTGGTGAGAGGCTACATCCTTGTCCTATTTCTGATTTTAGGGGGAAAGCATCAAGTCTTTAACCATTAAGTAAAATGCAGGTGTTCTGTAGATGCCTTTACAGGTTGAGGAAGTTCGCTTCTATTCCTCGTTTACAGAGAGCAGCGTTAGAAAGGGCAGATGTGTAGTATTTAAACCCAGTCTCTCAGACCTTAAATCCTGAGCACTCAGTCCTTCTAGCAGCAAGCATGTGTATTTTTTCTCCATTTCTTGCCAGTTCATTTTACAAAAGGCCATTCCCCTACCCTCTGAAAATATTTCTTTAACTAGGCAATGGGGAGGAAGAGATTTCTCAAAGGCTATTTCATCAGAAACTTGATGAACGTTCTGTTTTGCTCTAACGTACAGGTTCTTATTTCTCATCAGCTCGACTCTTTAATTTCATGTAAGTGGTGTAATTAGAGTGACTGTTAATTGGTGTATTACTAAGGTGCCATAATGGTATGTGACAAGCCTTAGTTAGCATGTGGTCTGGCACTCAGTGTTCTCAACGAATCACTCGGAAACAGAGATCGCGCTCTCAAGAGTGGCACTTGATATGAACAGAAAGGTAGTGCAATTTTGAGGCAATGGGGAAAAAAAGGAAAGAAAATAATAACCTCCAATGTTCTTTGCTCATGGAAGTGGAGTTCTCACTGCCCCCGTTAGCCACACCTCCACAGTCAAAGAGACAAGGGTGCAGAACATGTGTTGGGCTCCACTTAACTGCAGAAGGTTGTACAAAGGAGCCACCTCGCATTGTCTCAGTAAACAAAGACATCTCTTTAACCCATGGGACTGTTCTTTAAAATAGGTGACCTCTAAAACACAGGGCCTTCACTACTTCCTTAACCTAGAATGTCCTGGAAATTTTCTACCTATTTTGGGATCCAGAAGTCAACTCACTCATTCTTTTTTACAACAATGCAGCCATCAACCCATCTGATAAATATTTTCTGAGCACCCAGTATGTGCCTAAGGCTCTAAGGAGATCAGAAGAGGAATGTGACGTGGTCCTGCCCTTGAGAAGTTCCTTGTCCCTCTTCACACAGCACCTGGGCTTCCTTCCACCAAGGCATTCGTCACACGGCACAGTAACCGGCTTTCTACCACCAGTATCCCTTAGGGAGACTGAAGTTCGTTGAGGGTGATTTTATTCTACTTTGTACCCCTTCGTCCTTAAGCATCTAGTACAACACCTGGAATATGAATTAACAGACTGTTAATATGAATCATTTCATGGCATTAAAATGGGTGTTGGGTGTTGTGGAAAGAATATTGCTTTAGAATTAGAACACTTGCCAGCTGGGTCAATCTGGACCAATTACTTTGTCCTTTTGAGCCTCAGTTTTACTTGTCTTCAAAATGGGAATAAAAAGGGAATTCCCTGGCAGTCCGGTGGTTAGGTCTCGGCACTTTCACTGCCGGGGCTCAGGTTCAATCCCTGGTCAGAGAACTAAGATCCCACAGGCCACGCAGCACAACCAAAACAAAAACAAAAACAAAAACAGAAACAAAAACCCAAAATGGGAATAAAAATAACTCACACAGTTTTGAGACTGATGTGTAGCTCAAATGATATACTTTATAACATGTTAAACTGCAAAGTGCCATTCAAATCAATTATTAAGTTATCTTATTAGTTATTAATTTAAAATGTCACCAGTACCATTTAAGATAACACCCCAATCACTCTAAGAACATGAATTGCCTCTTCTGTTCTGAAAGTTTTCCAAAGTTGATTTCTACAATTCAGGGAACTCTTCTAATATCTGTCAGCCCTATTGGTCAGAAAGAAAATAAAGATAAGACTTTAATCAATTTCCTAGAGATTTCTACTAAATACAAACTCATAGATTGTGTTTGTTTCATTTTTTAAATCAACTCAGAGCAGATAAATTATCCAGCCTTATGATTCAATGTGCATCCATCTATTGTTTCTAGCAAAAACCCAATTCAAATAAGCCATGACCCATTTAATTGCCTAGCTTACAAAATTTCAATTTTAATGCGGTTGAAATGATACTAACTGAGCTTGTGCCAAGCATTGAGCTGGGTACTAAGGGCACAATAGTGAGAGAAGCACACCTGGTTTATAAATTAGCTTGGTTTGTAAATATAACTCACCTACTAAATAGCTGTAGAAGCTTAAAAAAACCTATGCTAGTGGTCAGAAGCCTTATTTCCATAGTAAAATATTGGAAATAACTAATAAGTAATGGTAAGTAAAAACTGGAAAAATATCTTCCAGGTATGATGAGGCCTAGAAGATTCTTTTTACTTGGAACCACAGGTAACTGTATAATAGCTTGTCTAGAAGCAATGATGGAAGAGTCAAGTGGAGTTTCACAGACCACACAGATCTTGGGGTACTTAGAATATCCACAGTCAAAGAAATGGGATAAAAAGAGTTGCTATTCTCCATTGTTTGGGTAGAACACATCTGTTTTTTAAAGACTGATCTTTGAGCATGCAGATGGAGAGTCTGAGAGCATTCCACAGGGAGCTTGTAAGCACTGACAGTGGAAAGCTGTTTGTCAAAAATGATGAAAAAATGGTGTCCCAAGAGAGAGGGATGAACCCCAGGGCCAAAGTTGCACAACTTGATTGCTCACCATTCACGTTATAGACTCCAGGGGGCGCCATTATGTAGACAGCAATCTTGTACAGGCAGTGATTCAGGCTCTGAGTAAGGACTTTACCCAGGCCCTACTTTTGGGGATCAGTATTTAATAAACACCAGAACCATTTCACAATTATACACATATGTTATTTTAAGTTAGCATATTTTACATGTGTATGTAAATATACCGATATATTAATAAATTTAGCAAATTTGTACATAACTCAATCTGTAGACTAAATCTAGATCTGGAGTACCAAGATAAACAAGCCCTACAGATATCATCAAGGACAGAAACCTGAACTGGATAGACATGATAGGTGGATTTCCTGGTTGGGTAAGTCAATTACCAAGGTCTCAACGAGTTAGTGAAACCATGCGTGTGTTAGCCAAGTCTACCCTGTAAAACTGTTGGAAAAATAATTACAATATCCTGCCATGTAATTCATAGACACTGAGACTTTATAAATTAAGAGATTGTATATTAGAATATTTGGCACTTTGTCCAGTAGCTTCAAAAAAGAAAAAAAAAAAAAAAGCATAAAGTTATGACCAAAGGGTTAATGCCTAAGAGTCTTATTCTGATATCAAATTATTCTAAGTCAAGACAAGAGAACTCTATAAATATATTTTGTTATGGCAGCCTCTCTTTGACTCTCAGAAACTTCTCTCAATGAATGTCATTATCCAAGGCTGCAATTTTCAGACTCTGCATGCACAGATAATGGCTGTTCATTCATTGCATAACTCCTGGCGAGGAACCGGTCTCAACTTCTCTTTTAAAAAGCTCAACAGGCTTGAAAAAAAATGATTGAAGACAATAGCAATAGCTTTTAAGTTCTTTCTAAAGGGGCATGATTTTCCAGAAGCATCTTCTTTAACCCTGTAAGAATCCAATGTTACTTCTGCCCAGGTAATTCTTTCAAGTCCTTTTTAACTAGGTAGGTATTCCAACATTTTAGTTTGGATATCAACTGACAAAGTAAAGGTACATTTATTCAAAATAAATGTTCAGGTTAGTCATTGTTATTCCACTGAGAAAAATAGGATTGGACTTTAACCATTCATTTAAGAAATAGTTATTCAGAGCTTATTAGGGGCCAGACAGTGTTCTAGGTGCTGAAGATTCAGCTCTGAACAAAGAGGCAAAGACATGAAATTTACATTCTAGTAGGGAAGACAGAAATAAGCAACAAATATATCTTAATGTGTCAGATGAGGAAGGGCTGTAAAGAAAAACAGCAGGGTGAAGTGACAGTGACAGACGTTTTTAAAAGCATGGTTGTTGTTTTTTTTTAAATAAAAGGACATGGAGAAAATGTTTGCAACAGATGTAGCTAACAAAGGACTTATATCTAGAACCTAAAAGAAACTTGTCAACTCAATAATGAGACAACCCAATTTTAAAACAGGTTGAAGACTTAACAGATATGCCAAAAAGAAGGTATAGAAGTGGCCAATAGGCCCATGAAGAGATGTTCAATATCTTTAGTCATGGAAAAATGTAAATTAGAAAGACAAAGAGATACTACTACAAACCAAGTAAGATGAGGAAACATTTTTTAAAGACTTACAATACCAAGCATTGGCAAGGGTGTGGGGCATGGAAATTTCATTATTGCCGGTGAGAATGTAAAATGGGACAAGCACTTTGGAAAATCCTTCGGCTTTTTCTTGTAAAATTAAAATAAACTTACGCTATGGCCCAACAATTCTACACCTTGGTGATTACCCAAGAGGAATGAAAACATCTGTCCACAGAAAAGACTTGTGAGTAATGTTTATAGTAGCTTTACAGACAATAATAAAAAATGGGAAACCACCAAGACCACCACCAACCCCCCCAAAAATATGGATCAATAGGTCGATGGATAAACAAACTGGTATACTCATAAAATGAAAAAGAACACCTACAGATACTCACGACAAACATGGGAGAATCATTATGCTGAAGAGGAAAGAAGCCAGACACAAGAGTCCAGACTGCATGATACCATTTAGATGAAGTTCTAGAGCACGCAAAACTCATCTAGAGGGCTAGAAACCAGATCAGTGGTGGCCTGGGAAGGGACTGAGGGGAGTATTGAGGCTCCGAAGGCAATAAAGGAACTTTTGGGGGTGATGGATGTACTCTATGTTTTCATTGGGGTGACAGCTACACAGGCGTATACATTTATCAAAACTCAGCAAACTGTTTACTTAAAATCTGAGCATTGTACTCTTTGCAAATTACACTTTAATAAAGTTGAGACCCATTTTTAAAAGAAAGGAGTTCAGATTGAAGTTTAAAATTTAATCGATGGGTTCAAATAGATATTAGAACCGACAGGGAAATTTGGTAAATTAGGACGTAAAGAAGTGATCCAGAATGCAGCACAGAGACGAAGAAAGGAAGGTTGACAGGAAGGATAGAGCGAGATGGAGCGAGAAGTACTAACGTATTGAAATTGGAGCTCTGTTAGGGAAGGAGTGAGACATGCCCCAGCTGATGCCACAAGGAGCAGGGATGAGCTTGGTCACTAAGCCTCGCTAAGACTGCAGACGCACAAGCAACATAAATCACTGCTGTTGTTTCAAGCTGCTAAGTGTGAGGTAGGTTTTTAAAAATAAAACTGTAGATAGCTGGGATAGGTTTTGGTACCAGGAGTGTGGTGTCGCTGTAACGAAAACCTGCAAGATGTAGCCTTAGCTTTGGGACCAGACATGGTAGGAGCCAAAGGGCTTCAAGGAGGCTGTTGGTGAAGACTTGAATGTGAGAAAGGTGTTATCAGAGGCCAGAAGAACTTGCATGCAGGAAGATAAAATTTAACAGTATTATCATCCATGGTAACATATAAATGAGAAGCTGTACCTAAGGAACTGACAATCTAATGAAGGAAATTTCCAGGCACAGTGGTGCTGCCTGTCTCCTCCAAGTTGCTTCTAATAAAATCAGAGAGCAGAGAAATAAAGTGATGAATGGCTCTTTAAATATAAAAAAGCGACCCACATGAATTGAAAAGTTCGGCCAAACAAAAACCCACACACAAATGTTTATAGCAACTGTATTCATAACTGCCAAAACTTGGAAGAAACCAAGATGTCCTTCAATAGGCAAATTAATCAATAAACTGTGATATAAATAAATATACAGTGGAATATTACTCAGCAATAAAAAGAAATGAGTTATCAAGCCATAAAAAGACATAGAGTAAACTGAAGTGCACATTTTCAAGTGAAAGAAGCCAGTCTGAAAAGGCCACATACTGTGCAATTCCAACAACAATAAAAGCCAGACAAAGGACAGAGGAATACAATTGTGCTAAGATAAATAATAAAATGTGCTAAGAAGCTTACAATCCCAAATTAAAAATATGTAAGTGAATATTTTTATGGCTTCTGGATAGGGAATGGTCTCTCAAGTAGATTCAGAAACATCATCTGTAAAGAAAAATATATACACATATAAATATGATTGTGTTAAAGTTAAAGCAATTTGGGTCAAAGGCATTATTAAGAATGTGAAAAACATAAGCCAAAGAATGAGGGAAGATTGGCAACATATATAACCAATAAAGGGCTTTTATCCAAAATATTTTTTTAAGAAAAAGAACTCTAACACATCAATAAGAAAGAGATAGTCAACACAGTAGAAAAATGGCCAAAAGACTACAACATAGTTCATAGAGGGAGAAACACAAATGCAGAAAGAGATTTCAATCTCACTCATCATCAAGAAAATGAAATCATGATATTACTTTCCCATCAAATCAGAAAAAAAAAAAATAGTTCTGACAATAACAGATCTTAGTGAGGGCATGTAGCAAGAAGAACCCTTGTACACTGCTGAAGGGAATATGAATACATATAACCACTTGGGAAAGCAATCTGGTGTGATCAATGACAGTTGAAACCCATACACTATGTATAACCCTGCAATTCCATTCCTGGATATAGGCTTTAAAAAAAAAACCTCTTGTTGGTATACACAAGACTCAGGGTAAGAATGTTCATTGCTGCATTGTTTGTAGTAAAAAAAAAAAAAAATTGGGAACAGTATAATATCCATAAATAGTAGAATGGATAAATAATGTGTAGATCATTCATCTAATGCACTATTATGTCACAATGAAAATTAATGAAATCTTGCTAAATGCAAGAGCACATCTTAAGAGCACATTGAGTAAAAGAAGAAAGTGCATGGAGAGTATGAGTCCATTAATAGAATATTCAAAACCAGGCAGAGCTAAATAAACCACATTGCTTAGAGTTACACATATAGGTGGTAAAACTGAAGAAACAGGGAAGTGTTTACCATACAATTCAGAAAAGCGGTTACTTTCAGGAGCTAGGGAAGGGAGTATGAGCTGGGAGGGAACATCTGGAGTGGGGCGTGGGAGGACGGAGTTGGGGTGATGCCGGCGCTCTAGTTCTTGACCTGGGTGATGGGTACACAGGTGTTCACTCTAAACATGTTTATTCCCCTATACATCGAAAGACTTCTTTTTTTTTTTTTTTTCTATTTGTGTTTGTTATATTCCACTGCTTAAACAAAATTGAGAAAAAGTTTAAGTAGCTTTCTCAGGGTCAAAGAGCTAGTTCCTCACAGATTCATACAGCACAGCCTCACACCAAAACCTCTTAACCTCTACGCTACAGAGTCTCTGTGGTAACTAGCTAGTTAATTAATAATACATTAGCTCCTCCAGAGCCCTCTCCACTAATGCTTATGTTGCTTTACCTCTCACTCTTCCGAGCCGCCTGCCCAATGCCTTTCATCCAGGTATTAGTCTCTCCAGACTGATGTCATACAAGAGCATAGCTAAGTCCTTCTTGGTCACATTTACAAACTTCTGAGTTGAAGAACCTCTTTAGGTACAGACATTCCATGATGCACAAGTTCAGGGCCTTGCCCTTGTCACACCCCCTCCAAGGCCTCTGTCTCCAGATGTTAAGGTATCTGGGCCAAGTGCACCCCTGAATAACAGCAGTTACGATTCTAGTAACCAGAGGGCCAGGCTAGACAAGCCATTCCCCTCCCACCGTGCTCTACGGCTGCGGTACTTCAGCCTATAAATGCTGCATGTGTCACACACACAATGAGCCTTCCTGAGCGCCACCTCCCCTCCCCCATACCAATCAATACAGCTGATTGATTTCTTCCTAGGGACCAGATAGACTATTCACTCCTCTGACTCCGCCAGGTGATGGCCCAGGTCTGACTGGGTCATTTACGTCTTTGAGAATTCTTCACCAGCTCCCCAGTGCCAACGTCCCCCCTCCCCTTCCAGACCGGAAAGATCTCCGGCTCTAGGGCAGCTGGGTCCTAGGAGACAGAGCGGATCTGGAAAGAGCACCACATGCCTGTGACTTCACTGATAAGAACTGAGAGAATAACTCAAGGGTGATGAAAATGGAAAGCCAGGCAGAACGAGCAGTGGGGAGTTTACTTGAAGGATCATCTAGGTAGAAAGCAGTAAGATAGGAACTGGCAAAACTCCAGGAGAAGCTGGAAGGGCCAGGAATGGCAAACAGAGCTGGAGGAAACTCCTGAGATCCTTGGACCAGGCTGTAGGCACCTGTAGCAGAGGGTCTTGGCTAGGAAGCAAAGTGGTAGGAAAGTGTTAGTAAAGGGAGTTAAACTGAGTCCAACACCACGAGAATAAAGTTCAAATCTGTAAGCCTGACTTTCAGAGCTCCCCAGATTTGATCCTAATATTCCCTTCCTGCTTCATCTCCCATCGCCCCTTACACATGACATCCCCAAAGTTCATACCACCCAGACAATTAACCACCATGGATACACCCCACACTTCCCCCTCCCCCAGCTCTCCAATCACCATTTACTGAGTGTGTGTGGCCAAAACGACCACCTAGTGCCTCCCAGGCTCTGTGTTCAGTTCCCGACACTCATCCTCCCAGAAGGCAAGTAACGTTATGCCCACATTTCATTAGGGAAATTGCAGGACGTAGGAATCATAGGCGTCTGGTCACAGAGCCCAAGAGGGTTTGAGTCACGTTGTGAATCCAAGTTCTCAGCCCAGCATTCTTCCTTCAGGGTTGTCCCAAGCCTAGCTCAGCTGCTGTAGGAGACGTGAGCCCAGCCACGTCCTCCATGGGCTCTGCAGGCCAGGAGCAAAGGCCAGGCTACTGCCCAGCACAGGGGACAGTCCAGGAGCTGGGCAGGTGCCTCGTGACAAGCGATGGGACCACAGGCTGCTGCTCAAGCTTGGAAGCACTTTAAGGGCAACTGGGAGTTGGGAGTGAAGGGACACAGATGTGCCACCCAGGATATGTGGTTTGGCATAAGATAATTTTGAGCTGAAGGCACTTGAGAAGCAGCAGTGTCTTCTCTACCTAAAAGCAGGGTCTAAAATTTCCCGTGAGAAAGGTACCAGGAAGAGAAGAACGTTCTTATCACTGGAGACTGTAGTTGACGCCAGAATGGACCTGTACAAACAAACCTTCTGAAATAGCCCGTAGGGTCTACTGGTTTCCCGTGTAGATTTCCTGGTCACTGTCACAAAATTTACTGTCCCTAGCCCAAGCCCTTTTGTCCTGTCACATTCCCACAATTTATTGTCCTTTGTGTAAAAAGTGTATAAGCTTTTGGGCCTAACACCTTCAGGTCTTCATTTTCCTTTTGAAGACGCCTGTGTAATTATATAAATATGAAGTAAAATTTGTATACTTTTCTCCTGCTAAGCTGTCTTATGTCCATTTCATTCTTAGATCCAGTCACAGAACCCAAGAGACTAGAAGGAAATTTTTGCTCTCCTGCAGAAGCAAAGTCAACTGTACCATAATATCTCATTTTTCTGGTACCATAGTTTCTTTTCTCACAGCTGAGTGCCCAGGAAAAACCCCTGGCAAAACCTCTTTACTGAGCTAAGCACGTGTGTGCCATCAGAACAAGAAAACACATCCATGTAAAGGCCTTCATGGTATCAGTGAAACTAGACAATGCTTCTTAAAAGGAATGAGATTGTTAAAATCCATAAGTTTGCCCAGTATTTGGTGATGCCTTCAGCGTCACTTATTGCTCATCCAAGGACACTGTAGTCCTGCCAATAACCAGTTGATAATCCCCGTGGAAGGGATACAAAGTTTCAGACAACTAACAGTTGGCAGAGTATTCTCACATCTCTTCTCTCACTCCTACTCCCACAATAGCTCTATGGTGTGCTGGGCAGAGTGAGACTTGTCACACTGCCTCACCTACCACTGATGTCATGACAGACAGCAGACCCCGACAGCAAGAATACTTTCCCAAGGTGACTCTGCCAGCTTATTTCCCCCATCACTTACCTAGTACCTATTAATTATAGTAGACACTTTGCACATATTATTTGATTAAATCTTCACAATTCCTGAGAAATAGAAACTACCCTCTTTTTAGAATAATATTTGATTCTAAAATGTATGTACAAAAGCACCAAGAATAGCCTGTAGTGTTAGGAAGATGTTGAACAAAGTGAGGGACTTGGCAAATCTTAATCAGACATCATCAAGAAGTGTTACAAAGCCAAGATGATGAAGACAGTGTAGTATCAGTTCAGGGACAGTCAGATTAACTACCGAGCAGACAAAAAAGGGCAGACTGGTGAGCCAGGACCAGACCCCCATACACATGGAAATGGATTTATGACTGAGCAGGCATTGCAAATCAGAGGGAAAAGGATGGGATTTTAATAAATGGTGTTAGCACAATTGGTTATCCATATGGCAAACATGGTATTCGATTCCTACCTCACACCATACATGAAAATCAACTCCAAGTGAATTAAAGATGTAAATACAAGTGATCAAACTATAAAATACTTAGAATGAAATATATGAAAATGTGTTTTTGATCTCAGGAAAGGAAAGAATTTCTTAAACTTAAGTCACAAGAGGTACAAATAACAAAACGCCCAAATCATAGAGAAAAAGGTAAATAAAGTTGACTACATTAACATGTAAAACGCTTATTTGAAAGACACCATAAAGAGAATGCAAAGACTTTCACAGACTGGGGATAAAAATGCCCCAAAACTTGGAGAATTTATTTCTGATACATGTAATGGACAAAGCGTTAAGTATTACTCACATAATAAAACAAACCTCATGGAAAATTTGGCAAAAGACTTGAAGAAACACTTTACCTAGCAAGAATCTTTTATAATCACTAAAGACATGGGACTTCGCTGGTGGTCAGCAGTTAAGACTCTGCACTCCCAATGCAGGGGGCCCGGGTTTGATCCCTGGTCAGGGAACTAGATCCCACATGCCACAACTAAAGATGCCGCATGCCGCAACTAAGACCCAGCACAGCCAAATAAATAAATAAATTTTTTTAAATTAAAAATATAAATAAAGACATGAAAAGGTGCTCAACTTAATTACTAATTAGGAAAATGCAATTTTAAATCATAATGAAATATATTTTACATCTGCCAGAGGGGCGACAATGAAAAAGTCTGAAAATATCAACTTTTGGTGAGGTTGGAGCAGCCAGAATATTTATACACTGATGGTGGGAGTATGAATTGATATAATCCCTTTGGAAAATAATTTGGCATCCTATGATAAGTATCTGTATGGATTCTGACAATTCTACTCTGTAGTGAATACCCTAGAAAAACTTTTCCACCTGTGCTTATGAAAAGATGCTTAAAAAACGTTCAGGGTAGCACTGTTTATAATAGCAAAACTGGAAACAGCCCAAAAGTTCACCAATAATGAATAATTAAATGTATGATATACTAGTATAACAGAATATCATACAGAAAGGAAAATGAATGCATTGCAGCTGCATGAAATATCATGGACAAATTTTTTTTTTTTAAAAATTGAAGTATAGTCATTTACAACAGCCAGGACATGGAAGCAATCTAAATGTCCATCAACAGATGAATGGATAAAGAAGATGTGGCACATATATACAATGGAATATTACTCAGCCATAAAAAGGAACGAAATTGAGTTATTTGTAATGGGGTGGGTGGACCTAGAGTCTGTCATACAGAGTGAAGTAAGTCAGAAAGAGAAAAACAAATACCGTATGCTAATGCCTTTACATGGAATCGAAAAAATGGTACTGATGAACCTAGTGGCAGGGCAGGAATAAAGACGCAGATGTAGAGAACGGACTTGAGGACACAGTGGGGGAAGGAGAAGCTGGGACAAAGTGGGAGAGTAACACTGACATATATACACTACCAAATGTAAAATGGATAGCTACTGGGAAACTGCTGCATAGCTCAGGGAGATCAGCTCAAGGCTTTGTGATAACTTAGAGGGGTGGGAAAGGGAGGGTGGGAGGGAGGCTCAAGAGGGAGGGGATATGGGGATATATGTCTACATATAGCTGATTCACTTTGTTGTACAGCAGAAACTAACACAACATTGTAAAGCAATTATACTCCAATAAAGATGTAAAAACTAAATAAATAAATAAAAATCAAAAAAAATTGAAGTATAGTTGATTTACAATGATTCTGGTGTACAGCAAAGTGATTCAGTTTTATATATATATATATATATATATATATATATATATATATATATATATTCTTTTTCAGATTCCTTTCTATTACAGGTTATTACAAGATATTGAATATAGTTCCCTATGCTATACAGTAGGTCCCTTGCTGTTTATCTATTTTATGTACAGTAGCATGTATCTGTTAATCCCAAATTCCCAATTTATCCCTCTGCTACCACCCCAAATAAATCTCAAGAACTTAATATCGAAGAAATGAAGCAAATTGCAGAGGAATGCATAGACTGTGGTTTTGTTTACATAAAGTTCAAAATCATGCAAATCTAAATAACGTATTGTGTAAGGATACAAATACATGTGGCAAAGCTCTAAAGAAAAGCAAGAAAATAATGAAACTGAAATGCAGGGTGGTAGAAAACTATGGAAAGAAAAGGGATGAGATTGTAGGATGGACATGCAGGGGACTTCAAAAATAATGATATGGGTGTGATACGGACAACGTTGTATACTGTGGTGTAGTTTGTAACAGCAAGAAAGGGAAAATGACCTAAGAAGAAACTGATTAAATAAATTACAATATATGCCTTTAATGAAATAGTGTGCAGTCATTTAAAAAGAATGAGGAAGCTCTTTATGAACAAATATAGGAAAATCGCTGGTGGGAAAAAAGAGGTTCAGAACAGTGTTTATAACATGCTGCCATTTGGGTAAAAAAGCAAGAAAATGCATAATATACCTAGATGGGATGTACGAGAGCCAGATAACATTGGTTACCTCTGAGAAAAGAAGTAGGTAGGTGAAAAATTTGCACTTTAAGTCATGGGAATAAAGTATCTAATTCTAAACTTACAAAATTTTAATATTACCTTATTCATGTCAAAGTATATGATGCTTAGAACTTCAAAACACTCTAGCAAGTTAAAAAATAAAAGTCTAGACAGCAGATGCAAACTATTATATATAGAATGGATAAACAACAAGGTCCTACTGTACAGCATAGGGAACTATACTCAATATCCTGTAATAAACCATAAGGGAAAAAAATGAAAAAGAATATATATGTATAACTGAGTCACTTTGCTATAGAGCAGAAATTAATACAACATTGTAAATCAACCATACTTCAATAAAATTTTTTAAAAAGTCTAGACAGATGAGAGAAGATTAGAAAAATGTTGATAATATTGACGCTGGATTATGGATGATGGGATGGCGGCGTCTGAAGTTTTCTATAGCAAAAGGTATATATAGAAACCTGCAGAGTTCTGGGTCAAAACTCAGATTAGTCACACGTGTTTAAGTCCTCTCCATCTCAAGACTCCACTAAAATAACATAAAATGCATTTTAAAGCCATATTCACAACATAACTTGTTTCAAATTATATCGACAACAAAACCAGAATCAACCTACAGAGATGTTTCAATAAACTAGTGTGTAGCCACGTGATGTGGAATTATGCAGCTGGAGCCTAAAATTCAAAGCTAAATCACCCTTAAGATAGATTTATTCCACTGGGGGACCAAGGTTGGGTAGAGCATTTCCACATGATCCCCTTCCATTTGCAAATGGAGGTAGAGAGGGATTGCCCAGTACTTCCTGCCCAGGGATGAGCAAGGTCTCTAAAACACTCCTACCTGATTGGAGCCATCGTACATGGTTTGGTTTATTTGTTGCAGGACCTAGCTTTACCCAAAGTCATAGGCGTGGATTTTCCAATAGAGACACATTCAAAACTTGAACCCCAAGAGAAGAGTGGGTCTTCCTGGTGGCTTCCTGCATCAGCCAGCACCAGGTGACGTGCACAGGACTCATTCTCCCAATAACAAGGGGGCAGGCAGGGCAGCTAGTATTGCTTCCGCTTCACAGAGCACAAAACTGAAGCCCACGTAGGTGAAAGGACGTGTCCTCACCCTCTTCACTTGACCAGAGAGCAACAGAGTTGTGCTGACTCCAATGCGTTCACGAGAGCCCCAGAACACTGGGTGTGCCTTCTGGAAACCACACTGTGTGAGAACGAGAGGCTGGCTCTCCAGCTGGATGGGACTTCATCGTGATTTGATTTGGGGATTGATCTGGAGTGGCTGCACTACCACAGGTGCAGGAGAAGCCGCCTGGGGGACCACAGGGTGACTGCGAGAGGAAATCACAAAAACCTACCAGAGCAGAAAGTCTGTTTTCACACCAGCTGCAAAGTGCAAAATGATATTAAATTGTCAACTCCGCTCCCCTGGTCCAAAGGATGTGAAATCCTATCTGAGTCTGTCTGTCATCAGATCTGCCGCGTGGCTGGGGGGCCATAGCACAGAATCTTCTGTGCCTGGGGCAGGTTCCCCTGTTTCTAGGCTTTGGGAACGAAGGCAGCGCCCCCTTGCTTGCGCTGAACCTCAGTTTCCTCATGGGTAAAGCTGAGACTTCCTGGCTGGGAGGTGTGTAATGAGGATTTTACAATATCATGTGTGAAAATGATTCGTAAGCTGTGAAATACTAACCTAATGTTACCTCATTAAGTGAGATAATACATGTAAAATATCTACCCAGGGCCTGTTATGTAAGTAGGTGGTCAACCTAAAATTTCTTTCACTTGCTCCCTGTTATTCCTACTGTGATTATTATTCCAAGCCCACCCCCATGATGGGAAGTCTTAGAGGCTCTTAGTGTCCTTTCTCATCCTATATTATTGTTATCTTCTGGTGGCCAATTTTCTTTTCCAAAAATGGCACAGCCATATTTTCAGTCCCACATGGTTTTCCAGAATCTTGCCACTCCCTATCGAGAAGCAGGGTTTATATCCCCTTGAACATGGATGGGGCACCGTGACCGCCTTGTTGAGTAGAAGATGGGGGCACGGATGCTGCATGATTTCCGAGGCGAGTTCATAGGGGGGATACAGTGTCTACTAGGATCTCTCGGGATGCTTGTCTTTGAAATCAGCCACCATGCTGTGAGGGAGCCCAAACTAGCCCACAGGGAGGGTCCACATGGAGAAGCCCAGAGAGAGGGACGGAGGCCCCCAGCCGAGAGCCAGCACCAGCCATGAGACTTGCAAGGGAACAGACCTTTAGATCATCCCAGTCCCCATACTTTGAGCCTTCCAGCTGAGACACCATGGGGCAGAGGCAAGCCACCCCCACTGTGGTCTGTCTAAATTCCCGGCCCACGGAACCAGTGAGCCCACTAAATGGTTGCTTTATGCCACTAAGTTTTGGGGTGCCACTTGGCACAGCTATAGTGACAGGGACATCCCCCCCACTTCACCCTAGATCTCTTGAGGGGGGAGGCTGCTTCATCTGCTTTGTCCTTGGTAAGCTGAGCGGAGGGCACAGCGGTGCTCCTTCAGGACACTCAGCCCCTCTTGCAGGCACTTCGGAATGCCTCTGTGCTCTTTGAGGCCAGGACTCCTAGATGTGCAATGTTTTTTAATCATTCATTCAGTCAACAAGTACTTATTAAACGCCTAATGGGTCAGAGGGGCTGCAGACGAGAGAGTCAGCCAATGAGGGGCTGCAGACGAGAGAGTCAGCCAATGAGGGGCTGCAGACGAGAGAGTCAGCCAATCAGACTCAGCACTGCCCTCATGGGGCTTACGGTCCAGTTGCGAGTGAATGGGAGTAGATTACAACTAAAAAAGGACACAAAGTTATTCCACACTGTGATAAATACTACAGCAGGAAGTACATAGAGTGAAGGTGGTGAATAGCAGTGGGAGACCTACTTGAATAGGATGGTCAGCAAAGGCCTTTCTGAGGGAGCAACACAGAGATAGGTAAGCCTTGGGAAGGGTGGGGCTGGGGGTGAAGAACATTCCAGGTGGTGGGACTACAAAGGCAAAGACCTTGTGAGTGGCAAGAGCTTGGAATGTTGGGGAAATGGAAGACGACCAGGGTGGAGGGGTCTGGTTCCCCAGGGCAGGGCTGGGAGCTGGAGAGCTGAGAAGGGGCTGGCCACGGAAGCCTGTTTGGATTTTCCTCTAAAAGCTGTGGGGAGCCACTGGGGGGCTTAAGCACATTAGCATAATTCTCAAGAGTTTGCCTAATACCTCCTTGGTCTCAGTTTCCAGCACCAGCTGCGTCTGAGAGAGCAGAGCATGAGGGAGGGAGGGTGTGAGCACGTACATCACTCAGGTCCTTGGCAGGAGTTAGACGATAAATCTCTGACGATGTTAAGTCAGATCTCACAGAGGACAGCCTTTGGCTGGGAAATAAACTCCAACATCAGGCTGTGATGCTGGTATACGTATCATGATGTTCTTAGTTACTGGGAGTGGCCTTGTGACCCTGTCTCTGTCTTTCTGTCTCTGTCTCTCTGTCTTTGTCCTTCTCTCTCTCTCTCTCTCTGTCTCACACACACACACACACACACACACACACACACACACACACACACACACACACTATCAGCCAAAAGTAGGTAAATAAGAAATAAGGAGCTTCTGAACAATCAAAGTCATGGTCACCAAGTGGACACCCAGTTGCCATATCCTTTATTGTTCCAAAAGCCTCCTAGGCCTGGATGCCCGCTACCTCTCACTTTGCATCCAGGTCTGGCAGCCCTGGTTCTCTCGCTGAGCTGTGAGCAGTAGCAAACTAAGAGGGGGTGACTAGGGGAGGTCACAGTCAGTCTTGGCAGACAGCCTGGAGTAAGGGAGGGACCCCGGGAACTTCAAGGCAGGGTGGTGGGTGCCAGCAGCCCAGATCTCTCTGTGCCTTGCCTCTTCCAGCAGCAGCACCTGTTCTTGGTTTAATTAGCTCAGTGTTGCTGGATTAACACAGCAGGGCAGGGGCTTCCCTGGTGGCGCAGTGGTTGGGAGTCCACCTGCCAATGCAGGGGACACGGGTTCGAGCCCTGGTCTGGGAGGATCCCACGTGCTGCGGAGCAACTAAGCCCGTGCGCCACAACTACTGAGCCTGCGCTCTAGAGCCCGCGAGCCACAACTGCTGAAGCCCGCGCACTGCAACAAGTAGCCCCGACTCGCCACAGTTAGAGAAAGCCTGCGCGCGGCAATGAAGACCCAACGCAGCCAAAATAAATAAATAAATAAATAAATAAATAAATAAATAAAAAGAAAGCAGGGCATTTGTAGCATATTTTAGAATCGTTTCTGTTTGAAATGAATAGAATAAAAACATTTTTTTTGGCCTCGCAGCTTGTAGGATCTTAGTTCCCCAACCAGGAATTGAAGCTGGGGGCCACGGCAGTGAAAGCAACAAGTCCTAACCACTGATCCGCCAGGGAATTCCCTGGAAAGACTAAAACTTTAACGTTTAAAGAGGCAATAATGATAACGATGACAATATCCAGTGTTTATATTTTACGCTCTCTCTCGTTTACCAACTCTGTATTCACCCATTTGATTGTCAAGATAGGCCCTTAGCTTTCTAGAAATGTCAGCTCTCTGACACAATCACCCCTCTCCTTCAGCACCCCCCCCCCGAGCCTGCACGCTCAAACACACACACAGAGCTTCCAAGAAAGCGTCCTCGTGGAGATATACAGATGTCTCCTTCTTACCCTTCGTGAACCCACCAAATAAAATCCACATTCGGCTTGAACAGGAGCCGGACCGTCTGCGTGAGGCCCAAGACGGGACAGCCCCCTTGAGCAGGGCCGCGGGAATGGCGGGAGCGGGGCAGCCCCAGGGCCTCCTGTGTGGGGGCCTCATTCCTGGAACAGTGGCTGGCAGGCGTGAGGGCTCGGGCTCTGCCCTTCGCACGCTGTGTGGCACTCTGTGGGCCCGTCTTCTGAGTGTGGTCTCTTCCCAGCTGTTGCTGCCTGCATTGTGTTTTCCCACGCCTGGGCCTGCCCAAGCTGTCCCCAGCTGTGACCAGCTGTCAGCCAGCTGTCAGCACTCAGCTCCTCTCCCACCACGTGACACTCCCATCATCAGCGGGAACCCAGAAGGGCTCCGTGACAGGCGGGTTCAGGGACAGACGGCATTTGAGGCCTGAGCACCCTGCAGTCAGGTGGAGACCCCGGTGAGAGACCCACACAGACGGAGCCAGAGAGACAGACACCCAGACAAACAGGAGTGGGCTCAGAGAGATAGATGGGGAATAGAAAGCACACACACACACACGCGCGCGCGCGCGCACACACACACACGCGCACACACACACAGCTGTGCTTACACACACGAGGCAGCCAAGGGTCACTTCCCCCCCAGCCGTGGGTCCTCCTGGGAGCCAGGAGCTCCAGGAATCTTACTAGGGGCCTCCCCAGCCCAGCTACTCAAAGTGTGGTCCGTGAACCAGGGCCAGAGGCCTCGGCACCCGTGGGAGCTGTGAGACCTGCAGAGTCCCAGGCCCAGCCCAGACCTGCAGCATCAGACGTGCATCTTTACCAGAGCCCCGGGAGAGTCACAGGCACGGTAAGCACAGGCAGCGCGGCTCTCACTCCTGTCCCGGCCTCTCTATCGCAGGAAGTTTGAGGAGGACCAGAGAAGTGCGTCCACTTTCACTCCCGTGATGCAAACCGAGCGCCAGGAGGAGCGGCAGCGGGCCGGGGGGTGGGGTGTGGGCGTGGGCTGAGCCCTCCTTCTCTGCATGCAGAGCCGGGACGAGCTCAGCGCACACGGTCAGCTCTGCCCCCGTGGTTCCGCCACCTGGGCTGCCATCGTTCCCTCTTCTCGATGGTCCCAGGCCATCTTCCTCGGAGGCCCGGTCCCAGGCTCACTGAGACAGGAGGCCTTCCCGGTACACCTTGAAGACAGAGGTCTCTCTCCTCCACTAACCACAGCCAAAATAATGATAGCTACTAACCCGCTGGATGGTCTCCGTATTCCCAGGCTGCTCGCTGATTTCTCCCACTCGATACACAGAGTGGAACTGAATTAAGTACTATTATTATCCCTGTTTCACAGATGGGAACGCTGAGGCTCAGAGGGCTACCCGTCCTTTATTCAGCAAGTGTTGAGGGGATACCAAGTATGTGCCGGGGTGGAGGACCAGCTGGTCTGTGAGCCCCGCCCCCTCCAGGCTTGTGCGCCCAGATGGCGGTCCCGGGGGGAGCAGGGGATAGAGGAAGCCAAGCCCAGAGGAAGGGGCAGGAACCCTGGAAATCTCAGCTGTCTCGCCAGAGATAAGGGTGCTTTGATCTCCAGGCTATTTCCCACACCGAGGAATTCCATTCAGGCCCGTAGGCAGGCTGGCTATCTCCTCAGCTGCACAATTGGCCCCCTGAAACATCCAGAAGGACAATCATTACTTGCTGACGAACTCGGGATCTGCTTGGTTCCACAAATAGGGGTCTCTTCCTGGAGGAGCCCTCCCTGCCCAGCCCTTAGCCTCCAGCCCCCGGGAGGGGTCCCTCCACCCTCAGCCTGTCACCGCCTGAAGCTGGTCCCCCACTGGAAGCTGCTAGAGTGGCCCTGGGACAGAGGGGCAGGAAAGAGGGGCCGCCTGGTAGGAACACCCCCAGCTCTGGGGCGCACAGACGCGGTGCGGAGAGAGGAGTCACCGTCTCATCCACCTACCAGCTGAGTCTCCTGGGGAAACTGACCTCACGTCTCTGGAACTCAGTTTTTTGGACTAAACGGGGACAATGGTAGGACACTGCCTATCTGGAGGGCTGGGGGAATCCGAAGAATGTAAAGGTTGCATAAGCGTTAAACAGACGGCAGCGAGGTTGCCTTTGCACTGATTGGAGCAGGTACAGCCCCCTGCTGTAGAAAACCACCTCCGGTTTTTATCTTGGGGGTCATTTATTAAGCCTTTGCTTACGAAACACAGATTGCATTATGCTGAGCACAGTTTCCCTTTTTAAAAATCTTGTTGCTTGACTTTCTTGTTATAAAGGGCAGGTGATAAAGGCATAAGGGCACTCTGAGGTGACAGCAAAATGAAGTCTCTGGCTGGTGAGAGCTGAATGCAATCGGACACAGGGATTGCTTTAGGGAGGTGGTTTGAAGGCTATAAATGTAGGATTGTGAAAAGACCTTTATTACTGATGTTTCTGCAGGAAAAGTAACTTTATCTGCTGAAAATCTCACAGAAACGATCACTTGTAGAACATGATTTCTTTTTTTCTTTTTTTTTTTTTGATTTTTGAAACTAGTGGGTTTTTTTTTAATGAAGTATAGTTGATTTACAATGTTATGTTAAGTTCTGCTGTACAGCAAAGTGATTCAGTTATACATATATATATACATTCTTTTTCATATTCTTTTCCATGATGGTTTATCCCAGGATAGTGAATAGAGTTCCCCGTGCTAAGCAGTAGGACCTGGTTGTTTATCCACTCTCTATATAATAGTTTGCACCTGCTGACCCCAAACTCCCCATCCATCGCTCCCCAACCCCCCCTGACAACCACAAGTTTCTAGAACATGATTTCTGAGATTTCATATGAATGGAGTGCTCATGCTTTAGCAGAGATGGGCTCCTTGGAGCCCCTACCGGGTGCTAAGCCCATTATCTTATTTAATCTTTTCAACAGTCCCATGAGATGGGTACCATCTCCATTCTCCAGCCAGGAAAACTGAGGTCCAGAGAGAAGTAACTTAGCTCGGGTAGCAGAGTTGGAAGCAGAGAAGGAATTTGAAGGCAGGACTGTGGTCCTCCAAAGTCCTGTCTTCTGCTGCAATACCCAACCCACCTTCCTCTGTGTAAAAGCTTCCCTACGTGGCTCCACCCCATAAACACCAGATGACTCGGACTAGCAGAGGTGAGAGCCTCCTGTAAACTGTGAAGTCCTCCATACAGGTCAGGACTTTTGACATCAAAGCTCTAATTTATTACAAGTAATTTAGAGCTTGTTATTTCCTCCACCAACAAAGCCTGGCTTTTTTCAGAAGGAACCACCGCAGGGTTCCTTGAATAATGAGGGTTTAAAATATTACTAAACACAACTTTCCAGGATTACAATCTGCTGAAGGGAAGCGAGGGGCAGTTCGGGCCGGGAAGTGAAATCTCTGGAACTGGAGGAGTTTGCAAGAGCAAGAGGCACTCTGTGAGGCCTCCTGATGAGAACGAACGCTTTGGGTCACCCCAACCTGTTCACAGCCCTGGAGCAACCAACTGCATTTTTTTAAACTACATTATTATGTATTGTCACTATGCCTGTGGTAACTTACATTTATGGCAGGGCCTGAGAGAGTTATTATTTCCAGTGAGGTTCAAAAAGGTTTAGTAACCTTTTTTTTAGTCCAAGGTTATATATACAAATATCACTTAATAGTGATGTACAACCGTATGGTCCAGTAAATCCACTTTGGGGTATACCCGCAAAAGAATTGAAAGCAGGGACTTGAACACCACTGTTCATAGCAACATCATTCATAATAGCCAAAAGGTAGAAACAACCTGAATAGCTATAGAGGGATGAATGGATAAACAAAATGTGGTATGTACATGTATCTCATATCATTCAGCCTTAAGAAAGGGAAGAAATTCCCACACATGCTACAACTTGGATAAACCTTGAAGGCATCATGCTAAGTGAAATAAGCCAGACGCTAAAGGATTCATACTGTATGATTGCACTTACTTCAGGTACCTAGTCAAATTCATAGTGACGGAAAGTAGAATGGTTGTTGCCAGGGGCAGGGGGCAGGGGGTAGGGGGTAGAAATGGGGAATTAATGTTTCATGGGTATGAACTTTCTGTTCATGATCATGAAAAAGTTCTGGAGATGGATGGTGGTGATGGTGGCACAACAATGTGAATGCACTTAATGCCACTGAACTGTACACTTAGAAATGGTTAAAATCGTAAGTTACATTTACGTTTTATGTTATGTATACTTTACCACAATTAAAAAACAAAGTCAATGTACAACCTGAATAATAATGATGGTTAACATTTTTTGAGTAGCTAATAGGTACTCAGTACAACCGTATGAAGTAGTTACTATCCTTCCAATTTTATAGATGAAGAAACTGAGGTTCAGAGTAGTTCTGTGAGTGCCCCCAAGGTCGTAAAGCCAGAAATAAAGGTGGGATTTAAAGCCAGATCTTTCTGGCAGTTCTTTATTTCTGTGTGCTGCCTTCTCTCCTATGAATGCCTTAGTGCCCTCTGCATGGCCTTAAAAAAAAGGATTTTGTTGGGACAAATTAAAAGTCCTAAACTCTAAAAGAAAAAGAAAACTATTGGGACTTCCCTGGTGGCACAGTGGTTAAGAATCCGCCTGCCAATGCAGGGGACACGGGTTCGAGCCGTGGTCTGGGAAGATCCCACATGCCGCGGAGCCACTAAGCCCATGCACCACAACTACTGAGCCCGTGTGCCACAACTACTGAAGCCTGCGCGCCTAGAGCCCGTGCTCCGCAACAAGAGAAGCCACCGTGATGAGAAGCCCGCATGCGGCAACGAAGACCCAACGTAGCCAAAAATAAATAAATAAATAAAACGGTTAACTTTATAAAAAATAAAAGAGAGAGAAAGCTATCAGCAAAAGGCATTTAGCCTTGGATCATTAGTTAGGAGCTGCCTCTGGCCTGGGGTTAGTTCCTCCTCATTCTGTACCTCAGCTTCCCCATCAGACAATCTGGTGGCTGGCTTCCAAGGGCACGTCCAAGTCCCACATTCCAATACTCTCCACCCCGAATAGACCCTCAAAGAGAACAGTCTAAAAAGAAGCTAAATTCATAGGCTGACCATAAGTCCCATTTTGCATCAAACCGTCCCAGTTTCTGCCTGTTGCCCCATGTAATGACAGTTGCACCCCTTAAACTTTTTTTTTTTTTTTTAAGTTTTTGGCCACATGGCATGTGGGATCTTAGTTCCCTGACCAGGGGTTGAACCCACGCACCCTGCATTGGAAGCATGGAGTCTTAACCACTGGACCACCAGGGATGTCCCATACCACTTAAACTTTCA
Organism: Balaenoptera borealis; assembly: GCF_965194805.1. Lineage (NCBI taxonomy): Eukaryota > Metazoa > Chordata > Mammalia > Artiodactyla > Balaenopteridae > Balaenoptera > Balaenoptera borealis. Next base: position 80,396,909 of record NC_138871.1, on the reverse strand, counting down.
AAAGTGTCCTGGGTTGGGTGATACGCTCACCCTACAAATGCACTAACCAGGTTTTGTTTTGACAACAGTTGACTTCAGACCTCACAGTCAGAGCTGCCTCTTGTAAATTCTTTTTACTGTTTGGTTTGAAACCTACAAGGTAAAACCATCCGAAGATTGTCAGGATTGATATGGCAGGCTTTGTTCTGAAGTCTCTCAATGGGGACAGTTATAAGTATCTTTGCTTAAAATTTGCAAGCCAAGATACCTAATGATTTGTTTGTTTCTGCTTCAAAGCTTTAAAAAGCCCTTTTATCTATTGTCTGATAGGGATTATTCTGTGATTAAAAAAAACCACAACAATTCAGTTCAGTAATTAAGAAAAAAATTCTAAGTATAGGGCCAAATGCAAAATGGCTGACCTGGCAGGATGGGTAAAAGGAGTAATTATTATGGGGTATTTATGAGTTGACCCTTAGAAGAACCACACTTTTACCCAAGCAGAGTAAGTTAAAAATTGTCTTGTTCTACTCTTTGGTAATTTATTGTCACTCTGAAAAAGCTTTAAGTTTTTTAAAAATTTAATTGAAAACTAATACATTAGTTTTAACAAATGTTAAACAAAACTAATACATTCTAGAAAATGTAAAAAATATAAAACAATACAAAAAGACAATAATTCCATTCCCAACAGACCTTCTGCTAAAATTTGATATATACTTCTAGTTATTTTGTATTCATGTATATGTTATTTACCCCAAAAGAGTAGTCATGCTATATTTTCTTCTATAACACTTTTTGTCCATTTATATGCCAAAGCTTTTTTCTGTTTCATCAAATACAGTCTATAAAACCACTTTCATAGCTATATGGTAGTCCTTCATATGAATATGTCAAAATTTACTTAACTGTGCCCCTACTGTGGGATGTTTCTTTCCAAATGTTTGCTTTAAGAAATCAAAAAGGATTGAGATAATCAATCCTTTGGCCAAAACTTGGTGCATATCGAAATTATTTTTGGAGACGAAATTTCTGGAAATGCATTTGTTCGGTTAAAGGATACACAGTTTTAAGGCTCTTGATAAGTACTGGGATCACAGTCACTGTGAAAATCCTAAACCTTCCAGAATAAACACAAAGCAAGAGAAATTGAAGGGACAGTCTTATAGTTCTCGATTTCTTCCCCATAATCCACTTCCTCTGTGTCTCACGGTGATGGGTTCCAGAAGAACACAGGCCAAGCCTGTTTGAATTATCTGCAGTGAGACCATTAAACTGTAGCGGGGAAGGACACAGGACTTGGGAGATCGGACTTGAGGCTTCTAATCCTGACTCAGCCCTCACCCGTTTTGTCCATAAACAAGATATCTGAACTTCTGGACCTAAATCCCTCCATTCGTGAAACTGGGGGGGTCAGCCAGATAATTATGAAAGGCCCTTCCTGTTCTTACATAGGAAATGAAAGAAAGCAGATGGAAATGCAGGTAAAATATTAACAAGTTTATTCTAACTACCTGTAGCTCTCAGTGCTTTTCTTCCCCCTCATTTCCACTTCTCCCATGTCTCTGACATCTTCCCTGGGCTTGGCTGTGTTTCATCTTTCTTTCACTAATATCTCACTCTTGAACAGGCTTCAGCTGGGTGGTCAGCGATGACCAAGCCTTTCTTCGGTCTTTAGGAATTAGAAGTAATCTCTCCCTGATGTGCTCTTTTGCAGTTTATCTGGAGCCTTTGAAATGCAAATCACTCCAACCTTCAGCCAGGGAAACTGGATTCTATAGGACCTCCAACTGACCTCCACAGCCTGCTCCAAGCTCCGAGCAGGCAGGAGTCTGTGGCCTGCTTCCGAAGATCAAAGGGCCATTGTTCACCTAGAGTCACCACCAGAAAACCCAGATTAGTGAGTACTTCCACCACCATCGGTCTTAATATCAAACCTTTACTAACATGGACAGGACGCAGAGGCTTTGGCCACTGGGCTTCAAGCTGCTCAAGGAGAGAAGCTACTGCGACATCTCAAAAGAGGGATCGGTATCAGGTAAAGTTGCTTCTCTGATCTCTCTTGGTCTAGAGCAAATCAAAGGGGTCTAGAGCAGGGGCTCTGGAGTCAGCTGGCCTGGACTTGCATGAAGGAGCTGCCAATGCAGGTGTTTGGAATAAACTGAATGAATCCCTACAGCTATGTCTAGGTGACGTATGATCCAGCTGTTTCAGTGGTACATTCGCTGTCCCTACCTTGCTTCTCCTGGAACGAGTCCTGACTGGTCCATGGAGGTCAGCAAGCCCTGGCGAGCAGGGAGTGGATTCTGATCTGCCCAATCACCACTGGTTTCCACAGTCTGCTGTTGGATTGCCTGGACCCGTGCCTTCTCTTTCGAGTGAATGCCCCGTGGACACACACGTTATCTCCACTCCCTCCTGGAATCCCACTAAAATGATAGTAAAGGAATGCAAAAGGCATGAGCCGCAAGGACAAAGGGGAGAGGGGAGGAGACGGCAGCAAACAGAGTTAGCCACAAAATTCAGAAGCTGGAAAACAGATGGATTTGTGGTAACTAACTTGGCAGAGAGAAGAATCATCTAACTTTCTTCAGTAGGTTGAGTAAACTAGAGAGGAGACAGTAGCAAACAAGAGCTGTCGACGGAGTTCTAAAGCATAAAAACAGATGGATTAATGGCATCTCACTGAAAGGGGAGAGGAGAAGGGAATCTAACTTTTTTCAGTAGACTGACTAGAAATAAGCAGATACGAGCCCTAGAACTATGGAAAAGCCCCATCTGGGGAGCCCCAGACTTCTCTGGAGGTGAGGATTCAGAATAGGGCTAAAAACTGGAGAATTAGCTAAAAGACTTCATAAGGAGCAGTTAAACCTCCAGATGCCCTCCCATACCCCATGCACCCACTTTGGCAGAATGCTGAAAGTTTACTCCCTAAACTAATTAAATTGCAGAGGATATCATCTCAGAGACACTAGACACAGCTGAGGACAGGATGATGTTTGGTCTTGAAAGCAAGAGGACAAAGTAAAAGTAAACACAAATGCAGAGTGGTACCATCCCTGCTCCTGGGCTCCTCTCTCTGCCTGACTCTCCAAATGGTGGTACTCAGCTTACAATCACCCCAGGCACATTTTGGCAAGAAAATGGAGAAATTCTCATTGCAGAAATTGATTGTCCAAAACAAGAAAAACAAAAAAATCTGTGAATACTGACATTTGAAAGTTCACCCAGAGAGCCAGTCAGGTCCCCACCTGATCATATTATAACAAAGCCTACCACTCAGCAAACTCCATACACACACACAAAGCTATCAAGGGCCTTGTTTTAAAATATGGTTATACAGCCAAAGGTCACCCGATTTTTTAAAAAAGCCTCTAGTATGATGGAAAAGTCAAAACAATTTCTAAAAGGGAACCCAAACCAATCAGAAGACCCTTATTTCAACTTTAGAAAATCCAAAGTAAATTTTCAGAGAAACTACACAGGAAAATTTCCCAGAGCTAAGGGATATGTTTTTTTTTTTTTAATAGAAAGTATCCTCTAAGCATTAAAAAAAAAGTAATGAAATTTAATAATAGTAGGTATAAAAGGGATATCCTAAAAGTTTTTGGGAAAAAAAACCAACCAGAAAACCAGAAAATAAAAACACATGAAAGCAGTGTCTTAAAAATTCTGAGGGAAAATATTTTCCAAATATAAAACATTATACTCATCCAAAATATCAATCAAATGTAAGTTGAGACTTGACTTGAAAGATCTCAAAAACTTATCTCCCACAAATCCTTCCTTGGGAAATTACTGCAGAATATACTCCACCAAAATGAGAGAGTTAAGAAAGTAAAAGATGTGGAACATGGCAAAGATGGAGCCATGGGGACCAGATTTACCCTCCCACCTGAAACAAGTAAAGAACCAGACAAAATATATGAAACAATGGCTCTCAAGACATTGGACACCAGGGAACAGAGGCCAGTAAGCTCTGAGGGTGGGAGATAAAAGGAGCCCTGTAGCGCAGGGAAGGTCAATGAGACAGAACCCAGAGGTTTCCTTGAGGAGATGGAGCAGGATGTCTGGGGAAACCAGGGCAGCTGGCATCTATAGGATGGGATACTTGAGTAAAGAGAGCTGCACAGAAAGAGAACCTCAGAGATCTGAAAAGGGTTGATGCCCTCAAGTATTCAACTGAGTACCTATCAGTTCACATGGGTGAGAAAAGTACCCACAGTCAGAGAAAGAACCATTAAAAGGATTAGAGGAAACACTGCTGGGACTACTGCCTGTTCCCAACAGTCAAACTGCAAAATCTCACAATTCAAGAAGCATCAGCTAGGGCTTCCCTGGTGGCGCAGTGGTTGAGAATCTGCCTGCCAATGCAGGGGACACGGGTTCGAGCCCTGGTCTGGGAAGATCCCACATGCCGCAGAGCAACTGTGCCCATGAGCCACAATTACTGAGCGTGTGCATCTGGAGCCTGTGCTCTGCAACATGAGAGGCCGCGATAATGAGAGGCCCACGCACCGTGATGAAGAGTGGCCCCCACTTGCCGCAACTAGAGAAAGCCCTCGCACAGAAACGAAGACCCAACACAGCCATAAATAAATTAATTAATTAAAAAAAAAAGAAGCATCAGCTAAATACGAAAAAGGGTTTTGTCTCAGATTTGGGGGAAAAATTAGCCTTAGACTAACCATTGCTTTGTTCCAGGCCACCAAAGATTAAAAACAAAAACCAAAAAGATTATTTCCATGTAATTTAACCTCAACCCAGAACAAAATTCAAGAATATTTTTAGGAATGGAAAACTATCCAGCACCTAACATAAATAAAATTCATGGATAAATATACAGACTATTATAATTATTATCATGGAAATTTCTTTAAATAATAAAACCAATTACAGTAAAAATATTAACAATGTGTTGTGAAGTTGATAACATATATAGAAGTAAAATGCATGAGAATAATATCACAAAGGTTTAGAGGGAAGACATAGACATAGATTGCTGTAAGATTCTTATACATGAAGTAGTATGTCACTTGAAGGTAGCCATAGAAAGTTAAAGATGTAGGGCTTCCCTGGTGGCGCAGTGGTTAAGAATCTGCCTGCCAATGCAGGGGACACGGGTTCGAGCCCTGGTCTGGGAAGATCCCACATGCCGCAGAGCAACTAAGCTCGTGCGCCACAGCTACTGAGCCTGCGCTCTAGAGCCCACGAGCCACAACTGCTGAGCCCAAGTGCCACAACTACTGAAGCCCATGCGCCTAGAGCCCATGCTCTGCAACAAGAGAAGCCACCGCAATGAGAAGCCCGCGCACCGCAATGAAGAGTAGCCCCTGCTCGCCACAACTAGAGAAAGCCCGCACACAGCAACGAAGACCCAACACAGCCAAAAATAAATAAATAAAATAAATAAATTTATAAAAAAAAAAAAAGAAAGTTAAAGATGTATACATAGACTATAAAGCAACTGCTAAAATAACACAACAAAGAATTATACCTAATGAACCAACAAAGGGATTAAAATGGAATCATAAAAAAATACCTCATGAATTCAGAAGAATGTGGAAAAGGGGGGAATGTAGAACAAAGAACACATGGCAGAAATAGAAAATAAATAGTAAGATGATAGATTTGAATCCAAACACATCATAACCACATTAAATATAAATGGTCTAAATACCTTGAGACGTTTAGACAATCTCCAAGATGGCCACCATTAAGACATACTTTCTGGTATTCACATCATCATAAGCCTTTCCCACTGAATGGGCTGGGCTTAGTGACTTAGTAAAGACAAGGTAAGACTTATGTCTTGGTGTATGATTGGAGACTAGTGTATAAAAGGCTGGCTGGCACTGCGTTCTCTCTCTCTCTCTCTCTCTCTCTCCAGGAGCAGTTGCTCTGAGGAAAGCCATGATGTGAGCAGTCCTGTGGTGGAGCCCACATGCTGACGAACTGCAGCCTCCTGCAATCGGTCTCCTGAGTGAGCTCGAAAGTGGAGTCTTTAGTCTCAATCTTCAGAGACGGAAGCCTTGACTGCTGCCTCCTGAGAGATGCTGAGCCAGAACTGCTCAGCTGAGCTACTGCAGGATTCTGACCCTCAGAAACTGGTGAGATAGAAAATGTTTGGTGCTTTAAACTGTTGAGTTTGGGGATAATTTGTTACACAGTGGTAGATAACTAATATCGATTTTAATTAAAAAACAGATTTTGTCAGGTTGGATAAAAAAGCAAGACCCACCACTTCACACCCATTAGGATGGCTAATATTTTAAAAACAACAACAATAGCAAACAGAAAAAAACAAGTGTTGGCAAAGATAGAGAGACATTGGAACTCTAGTGCATTGCTGGTGGGAATATAAAATGGTATAGCTGCTGTGAAAACAGTATGGTGCTTCCTCAAAAAGATAAAAGTAGAATTACTGTGTGATCCAGTAATCCCACTCCTAGGTATATACCTGAGAGAACTGAGAGCAGGGACTCAGATTCTTACACACCAATGTTCATAGCAGCGTTATTCACAATAGCCAAAAGATGGAAACAACCCAGATGTTCATTGATGGATGAATGGATTAACAAAATTAGGTATATACACACAATGAAATATTATTCAGCCTTAAAAAGGAATGAAATTCTGATACGTGCTACAGCATGGATAAACCTTGAGGATATGCTAAATAAAATAAGTCAGACACAAAGGGGCAAAAACTGTGTGATTCCACTTATATGAGTTACCTCAAGTAGACAGATTCATACAAACAGAAAGTAGAATAGAGGTTACCAGGGGCTGGGGATGGGAGGTATTGTTTAACCAGGTACAGAATTTCTGTTTAGAATCATGAAAAAGTTCTGGAAATGGACAGCAGTGATGATTGCACAACATTGTAAATATACTTGATGCCATGAACTGTACACTTTAAAATGGCTAAAATGATAAGATAAACAACAAGAATTTACTATATAGCACGGGAAACTATATTCAATATCTTATAATAAACTATAATGGAAAAGAATTTTAAAAAGAATATAGATATATACATATATATGTAAAACTGAATCAGTTTGCTGCACACCTGAAACTAACACAATATTGTAAATCAACTAAACTTCAACAAAAAAAGAAAGAAAGAAAGAAAGAAGGAAAGAAAAAACTATTTACATAATGGAAAAAAATGGCTAAAATGATAAATTTTATCCTATGTATATTTTACCACAATTTAAAAAGTGGGAAAAAAGCAAGACCAAATGATATGCTGTCTACAAGAAACCTACCCTAAATATATAGATACAAATAGGTTAAAGGCAAAAAGAGGGAAATAGATATGCTATGCTAATGTAATCAAAAGAAAGCTAGAATGGCTATATTAATATCAGACTATGTCTATTTCAGGCAAAGAACAGTATCAGGGATAAAGCAAATCAATGCATAAAAAACCCCACAACATCTTAAACATCATATGCTTAATAACTGAGCTTTAAAATAAATGAAGTAAATATTAATGAAACTTCAAGGAGAAACAGACAAATCCACAATTATAATCTGAGATTTCAACAACCCTCTCTCAATAACTATAAAACAAGAAAACATAAAACTAATAAGGATACAGAAGACTTGAATAACACTATCAACCCACTTAACTTAATAGACATTTATAGAACACTGCCAACAGCAGAATATACATTCTTCTCAAGGACACACAAAACATTTACCAAGATAGACTATAGCTTAGGCCATAAGACAAGGAAGTCTTTATAAACTTAAAAAGATTCATGTCTTACAAAGTATGTTCTTTGACCACAGTGAAATGAAGTTAGAAATCAATAGTAGAAAGAGATCTAGAAAGTCCAGAATATTTGGATCTTAAATAACACAAGTCTGAATAATCTGTGGTTCAAAGAAAAATTCTCGAGGTAAGCCTAAAAATATTTTCCACTAAAAGGAAATGAAAACACAACATATCATCCAAGATAGTACTTGGAAATCTACAGTGCTAAAAGATTATATTAGAAAACAGAGGAAATGTCTCAAGGACATCATCTTCTACCTTAAGAAGCTAAAAAGAAAAGAGAAAATAAAGCAAAGAAAGTAGAAGAAAGGGAGATAAAGGAGTAAATAAATAAAAGATAAAACTACATAAATAATAGGGAAAAATCAGTGAAATCAATTGCTGGCTCTTTGAGAAGATCAATTAAATTGATAAACTTCAAGTCAGACTGATCAGAAAAAAATAGATAAAACAGAAATAGCCAATTTCAGCAATGAGTGAGGTAGTGAGAAAATCATTTCAGATTCTCTAGCCATGAGAGGGACAATAAATATTATGAACAACCCTAGACAATAAATTTGACAAATTGATGAATGGACAAATTCCTAGAAAGACAAACTACCAGAGTTTCCTCGAGAAGAAATAGATAACCTGAATAACCCTATGTCTTTTAAATAAATGACAAACTTTCCCACAAAGGAAATTCCAGGCCCAGATGGCTTTCATGATGAATTCTAATACACATTTAAGGAAGAAACTCTTCTGATTCTATGCTGAAGAGGAAATAGTATTTCTCAACAGATTCTATGGGACTAGTATTATACTGATATCTAAACCAAAGGTGTTACAAGAAAACTAGACCCATATCCCTCATTAGCATAAATGCAACAATTGTTAGTAAAATTTTGGCAAATTGAATTCAACAATGTGTAAAAAAGAATAATATATCAAGACTCAGTGTAGTTTATTCCAGAAATGCAAAGTTGGTTTTACACTGGAAAATCAAGTAATATAATTTACCATATTAACAGACTAAATCCAAAATGAGACCAAAAAAGGGATATGATCATCTCTAATAGAAGGCCAAAAAAAAAAAAAAAAAAACATTTGACAAAACCCAACATCGATTCCTGATAAGAACTCTCGGCAAACTAGCAACAGAGGGGAATGTCTTCAATCAGATAAGGGGCATCTACAAACTCCTAAAATTAACATCGTACAACGCCTGAATGCTTCCTTCCTAAGATCAGGTTCAAGGCAACGCTGCAGGCTCTCACCATTTCTATGCAGCATTGCACTGGAGGTGGTAGCTACTTCATAAAGGCAAGAAAAAGAATTAAAGGGCATCTGGATTGAAAGGGAGAAGTAAAACAGTCGCCATTTATGGGTGACATGATGGCCTACATAGAAAATTCTTTCGAATACACAAAAAAGTTACGACAACTATTAAATGAGACTAGCAAAGTTGCAGGACACAAGATCAATATACAAAAATCAATTGTATTTCTATAGACTAACAACAAAGAATCAGAAATTGAAATTGAAATTATAATTTACAGGGACTTCCCTGGCAGTCCAGTGGTTAAGACTCCATGCTCCCACTGCAAGGGGCACGAGTTTGATCTCTGGTTGGGGAACTAAGATCCCCACAAGCCAAGCAGCATGGCCAAAAAAAAAAAAAAGAAAAAAAAAATATATGTATGTGTGTGTGTGTGTGTATGTATATAAAATTTACAGTAGCATCAGAAATATTAACTACTTAGGGACAAATCTGACAAAAGGTGTACAAGACCTTTAAACTGAAAATACAAAACATTGCTGAGAAAAATTAAAGACCTAAATGTGTGAAGAGATACATAGGTTCATGGATCCAGTGACTCTATATTCCTAAGAGACCTCTTAAGACTCCACTAAATTTATCACTAAACTTCACTAAATCTCTCCAGACTCAACACACTTCCAATAAAAATCCCAGCAAGGTTTTTGTGTAAAAATTGACATGCAGATTCTAAAATTGGTATGGAAATGAAAAGGATCAAAACCCAGATCTACAAAAAGAAAGAAAGAGTATTATCAAAGAAGTAATAAGTGAAGGTAAAATAAAAATGTTATTTTTTTTATTATTAATTGATTTAGCAGATAACGGTTTATTCATAATAATAATAGAAACAATGTATTTGATTATGTTTGCTTATGTATATACATATGCTTATGCATGCTTATATATACATGGAATGAGTGACAGCAATGATACAAGGACTGGAGAGAGGAATTAAGATTATTTGATTATTATAAAATAGTAACGCTACCTATGAAGTAGTCTAGTGTTATTTGAAAGGAGACTTGGATTAGTTGTAAATGTGTATTGAAATTTCTAGGGCAATGACTTAAAAAAGTAAAAAGAAGTATAACAGATATGCTATAAAAGGAGAGGAAATGCAATCATATAAAATGCTTGATTAAAACCACAAAAGACAGAAAAATAGTGGAAGACAAAAAAAAAAGGAACAAAGAAGATGGGTAACAAATAGAAAATAGTAGCAAATATGGCTCCAGCTGTATTATATCTTATATATCCAAGATATTAATCCAACTATATCAATAATCACTTTGAACATCAGTGGTCTAAATGTACCAGTTAAAGACGGAGATTGTCAGAGTGAATTAAAAAAGACAAAAAGACCCACTTATAGGTTGTCTACAAGAAATTAAAACCACAATGAGATACCACTAAACATCCAATAGAATGTCTACAATTAAAAAGACTGATTCTGCCAGGTATTGGCCAGAATGTGGAGCAATCAGAACTCTCATACACAGCTGATGGGAAGGTAATGTGGTACCAACATTTTAGAAAATAGTTTGGCAACAATAACAGCAACAAACACACCTCTCTTATGACCCAGCCATTCCTCTCCTAGCTATTGACCCAAGAGAAAAGAAAGCTCATGTCCATACAGTGGTTTGTACATGAATGTTCACAGGAGTTTTATTTTTAATAACCGAAGAACAAAAACAACCCAAATGTCCTCGACTGGAGAATGGATGAGCAACTTGGGAACATCTATATAATGGAATACTACTCAGCAAAAAAAAAGAAAAAAGTAATGAACTATTGACACAGACAATAACAGGGATAAATCTAAAAATAATTATGCTGAGCAAATGAAGCCAGATGCAAACAAGTACATACTAGATGAATCCAACTATATAAAATTCTAGAAAATGCCAACCACTCTGTAGTGACAGAAAGCAGATCAGTGGTTGCCTGGGGATGGGGTAGGGACAGAAGAGAAGGATTACAAAGAGACACAAGGACATTTTAGGGGGTGATGGAGATGTGATATGTTCATTATCTCGATTGTGGTGATGGTTTCGTAAATGCATACGTATGACAAAATGTATCAAATTGTACATTTTAACCTGTGAAGTTTACTGTTTGTTAATTACGCCTCATAAAGCTGTTAAAAATTTTTAAAAGTCCTTTAAAAAAAAAGACATATAGGACTTAGGGATCCAACACAAGAGATAGGGGATGGGAATGACCATGAATTTGGTAAGAGAAGGCCTAGGACACAGCTGAACATGAAAGAACTGTCAATCCAGATTGGAACAGGAGGAAGGAATGCTCCAGAAAGGATGTTTCCGAGGAACGAAAAGGAAAGACATAGCTTACTTTGTGCGTTTGAATGCATCAATTAAAATACTAAGGAAACACAGTTCTATTGGCGAGTTTGGAATGAGCTAGAGATAGAGACATAGAAAGCTAAGTAAACAAAATGAGGCAACTATGAATTCCAAAGAATGGGGAAAAGTCATACAAGACAGGAATGTATTGACAGTACGCAAAAATATCTGTGTCCCAAACATATTTACAGTGGCATAAACGTGGAGGTAAAGATTATTTCTTTAGCCAAATTCATATACTATATTGGGAGAAGTGGAGGGAGAGGGGTAAGAATTGGTGTATAGCTGAGCGGTGGCGGAGAGAGTAGGAGAGCTAGAATCCCAACTCCCATACCAAGAAGTCAAAAGACAAAAAATCTAAAAGCATCAACAAAGAATGTAACTCAGTGAGACGATGAAGGTGCCTCTCTAGCCTTATTGTGGTAATCGTTTGCAGTACATACGTGATCAAATCACCACACTGTACACCTTAAACTTACACAATGTTATATGTGAATTATATCTCAGTAAAGCTGGAAAGAAAAGAAATAGTAATATAAGCATATTATGTAGACAGATGGGGGTAGATAGCAGAGACCTAGCTGGGGAAAATAAAAATAATTGCCTCTAGGGAATAGGAGTCGGGGTAGGGAAGAAGACTGAGTCAGTAGACGGCTGGTTGTTACCAAAACCCAATGTTCTCCATCTTTTTAAACTATATATAAATATCTCTGTGACCAAATAAAATTCAAGAAAATGGATGGAAAGATTGCTGGGAGAACATCAATAACAGTGAACACAGTGGGTTTGACTCTTTATTTCTCCCTGCTTATTTGTACTTGCCCAGAGTTTTTTCAAGTCTATTTATTACTGTCATAAAAGAGTAAAACAAATGAGTCAATAAATGCAAGTGAACAAAAAGCCCATCCTGTTTACAATGCTCAATAAGGTAAAGGAAAAGACTTTGAAAAGAAAGTAGAAACCGAGATGGAAAATCCCAGAATCAGAGCTGCTGGCAATACTCCTGATTGGCAGTGCCCAGGAGCAGCCTTCCCGGGGAAATCACCATGGGATCATTCCAGGATGCAAGCCTGGCTTCCTGAGGGCCGGATGCTCACACACTCCACCACACACACACACACACACACACACACACACACACACCCCACACCACACACCACACACACGCACCATCAAAGGTTGATATAAGATTCCTGCCATCGCTAACGGGCTGCCTTCCCGTACCTGCAACTTAACAACATCTCCCATTTGGAACTTCAATGTCCAGACCTCTCTCCTTTAGAAGGGAACTGAGAGGTTAGAGTGGGACGTGAGTGAGAAAGGAAGTGAGAAGCAGTTGACTGCTATTCTAAAGAGAACTTCCTAAAGTTTCCAGGGGAAAAAGCTACAAAAATGGGTCCTTTGCACAAATGATCTCACTGAATTCCAAAAAATAATTCATATCCCCTTTTGACAGGAAAGGAATCAAAAGCTGAGAGAGGTCAAAGAATCTTTCCAGGTTCACCAAAGTCAGAATTTGAACGCAGGCGCCTCCATTCTTTCTTGCCCCATTTCTCCTTTCCATCCTTCCTTCATCATTTCTTTTTTCCTTCCAAAAATATTTATATGGCACCCAGGCATGACACTACACACGGGTCTGGGTCTTCATGGAACTTACACTCTAGTGGGAGATCTGGAATAAATAAATGAACGGAGCAATTTCAGATACTTGTTAGGGCTGTGACACAAATAAAACATGGTGATGTAATAGTAATGGGTGAGTGCGGGTGTGGGTGCATCAAAGTGCTCAGGGAAGGCCTCTGAGGAAGCAGCGTTTGGGCCGAGCCCTGAATAACAGGCTGTGGAAAGACCTAGGAGCAGAGTGCTTCAGGTACAGAGAAAAGGAAGGGCAAAGACCATGCGATGAAAGTGAAGAAAAGTCATCAACTCCAAATACCACGGCGAACCCCACTGGCGGGGGTCTGAACACTCCTTATTTATTTATTTTTTTAAAACATCTTTATTGGAGTATAATTGCTTTACAATGGTGTGTTAGTTTCTGCTTTATAACAAAGTGAATCAGCTATACATATACATATACATATATCCCCATATCCCCTCCCTCTTGCGTCTCCCTCCCACCCTCCCTATCCCACCCCTCTAGGTGGTCACAAAGCACCGAGCTGATCTCCCTGTGCTATGCGGCTGCTTCCCACTAGCTAGCTATTTTACCTTTGGTACTGTATATATGTCCATGCCACTCTCTCACTTCATCCCAGCTTACCCTTCCCCTCTCCGTGTCCTCAAGTCCATTCTCTACGTCTGCTTCTTTATTCCTGTCCTGCCCCTAGTGAACACTCCTTATTGATATGACCTCTGCCCTGTCTGGTGTGGGCTTCCCTGGGAAGCTGACTCTGAAAGTGAGATTAAAGTCCAGGAAGATTATTGGGGAGGGCTCTTGAGAACTACTCGTGTGAAACATGAAAGCAGAGAGACTGGGCAGAGGGAGGAATTAAACTGTGTTGCAGCCTCAAGGCACTCTGCACAATCTGATCTTGGCGTAGCGGAGCGCTAGGGTTGAGAATTCAACCATCTCTGGAGCTCCACTACCCTGCTAATTAAGTTCCGGACCTGATACTCAGCCTCTTGTGCCTGCAGGTTGCAGGTTGTCTCCTCATATGCTACCAGAAAGGTTCTCTGGCTTTCATACTTGACCTTATTGATCAATCACCCTCAGCTTTCCACTGTCCTTGTCAAATGCATCAGTAGTTCTCAGTAACAGCCACCCTACTCCATTGTTCTACCCTCCTGCCTGCCTCTCAAATATCTGAGATACATTCCCCCCCAGTGCATTCCTCTCCATGGATATTCCATCCAAGTTCATAATGGAACTCTTAACAAAGTTCACAGCATGCCTGAGGCAATCAGGGCTCCACCGCAAGTGATGGAGTCCTCATGGCCAACTGGCCGGTGAGTGATCAAACTCCAAAATCCTAAGGAGAATCGGCTTCCTCAAACCATTCCTGGTACCAGCATCTCTGAGCGGGAGACTTGTGTGCAGTAAGTATGTTGGTGGCTGTTCTCTGAATCAGCCCCTGTGGGGCAGTGAGGGAAATACAATTAACAAGAAGGAGTTGAACTCCGGCGTCTTGGCAACAAGCCTCAGCCAATCTCACAGGGAGATCTGGAGCTGGGGTGGCTCTTCAGAATTGTCCCAGATTGAAGCAGGGGGCTGGCAGTTTGTACCTTCACATCAGCCAGTCTGACCGAGCTGCCTCATGGGAGGGGGCCATAACTTTGTGAGTGGCAATGGCCTTCAGCCAAGGGTAGCGTCCAGGAGGGACTCAGCTGGGAGCCATCAGTAGAGGCAACACTGCCGGGAGCTGGGTTTGGGTTCTGAAGAGGGTTCTGAGGAGTAGGTGGAGACAGCCACCCCAGCCCAGTTTGGACACATCTAATGCAAAGAACAATTAGCTTCCTTTCCTGAGGCCTCCGTGGAATCAACATCTGGAGGCTGCGAGTCTGAGGCCCCTTACAAGTAGCAAAAGAATTTGGACAGGATGCATTTAATCTGGAGCTAATGGCACAATGCTCCGCCAAGATAAACTTCTCAACCTCAACATATTTTATTTTGAAAAAAATGTTATTGTCAGGTACAAGGGAAATTCCTCCTCACTTAGGCTGCCGGGCCAGATGACATAATCCCTGGCTGGGGCCACTTGTGTGGTGTGTTATCTTTTTCATCTGAGCAGATCTCTCCCCCACAGACCCACCTCCCCAAAAACTGGCCATGGTTCCTAAGTAATTCTAGCCTCTGACAGCTGCAGGAAAGAAAGAAATGTGACTTGCAAACAGACATTTTTTGGATGTCACGTTTCTAAACACCAGATATGTTGGATTTCTCCCCACCCCCGGCTCTGGGTGGAATTCAGATGGGAATTGAAGGGAGTATTTGGGAGTCTCTTTTTCATTCCTTACATTTTTATTGAGCATCTACTGTGTGGCCAGTGGGGTGGTAGCTATGAATGGTAATGACCGTCTTTCACTGCCTATCAGGGGCCAGGCACTGTGCAGACATTACACACTTGTTATGTCTGCAGGGGGTAGAAGGATGCTAAAGTCATCCCGGTTGTCTAGACGGGGAGATGGAGGCTCAACTAGATTAAGCCACTTTACCAAGTCAGTGGTGGAGCCAAGCCAGAGATATGGGCCTTCAATTTTCATGCTCAAGGGCTTTCCATCTATCATGGAGTCTAGCAAAGCGAAGAAACTTGACACGCGCATGTGGAAGAAATGACTGAGTCACTAGGAGAACAACAGGGCGGAGTGGAGTCAGCCGTTCTACAGTGTGACACCCAGATCAGCTTCTCAGGCAGGTCCTGGCACTCTCCGAGAACTCTAGAGCTCTCTAGAGCTGCCACAGCAGTCCAGACGCAGGCAGAACCTCTACAGGCAGGACAGGCAGTTCAAGCCCAGGAAGGGGCTGCCTCTTGGCCCTGAGCCTTCTGTTCTCTGCTCCAGGGAAGCCGTGTGCGGCTGGCGTGTTTCCCATTCTCTCAGAAGCAGCCCTGAGTTCCTCCAGCCCTGCCTCAGGGGATTTCCTTTAGGGCTGGAATGGAGCCAAGGATAGGATAGGATGGGGGCAGAAGGGAGGGTCCTAGAGCCACATGCATCACAGGATCTCAAAACATACAAAGAAGTGCAGGGAATAAACACCATCTTTATTTTGGGCATAGTTTGATGTCAGATCCTGGATGTATTCGCTTAATCTTCAAAGATTTTCAGAGGCATTTTTCCTCCCAGTGAAATTGGCAGGGCTGGGATCACCAGTCCCATCTTAGATAAAAGAAGTGAGACTCAGAAAAGCTACCTGACTTGCCCAGGATCACCCTCAAGCACCAAAGTGAAGGTTTCCTTCAAGTTCATTGCTCTTTTTGTCCCCCATCCCCATGGCATCGTCCGAGCCAGAAATGTGGGAGGGGACAGTGTATTCTTGTAGGAAGAAGACAAGCTTTGGAGTCAGAAGATCTGAGTTTGAATCCTGGGTCACTAACTGGGTGACCTTGGGGGGAGTTACTTAGCTCCTCCTGGCCTCGGTTTTCCCATCTGTAAAATGGAGCGAGTAATCCTTGCATCAGAGAGATTGTTCTGAGGATTAAAGGCTATCACAGCTATAAAGAAGCTGGCCCTTGCTGTTGAAATAAATCTTACATCCCTTTTCCCCTTCTCAAAGATGTACAATTATTCCTACACGGATGTGTGATTATTATTATACATTTATATTTACCCGTCTTATTCAAAGAATAATTTGAGACAGCTGTTGCAACGGTAAGCCCAAAGCAGAAGGATTTTGTCCCCTTTAATCCTTGATCTCCAAGTGTCAGTGGAGGTGGGTATGTCATCCTGAAGATGCAGGAAGTAGAAGTACAAGGCGTTCCTTTAACAGGCACCACCGTCCCAGGCTGAGGATAAAGCTGTGCCTGGCCTACAGGAGCCCTGCTTTTCTCTCCAGGACCATTTCTCACTCTTTCCCTCCTTTTCCCTCCAACTTTGTCTTGACTGTGCAGTCCTATCTCTGAGCATTTTCAGTGCTCTTCCCTCTGCCAGGACCGCTCTCCATCTGGCTGACTCACCTGGAATGTCACTTCATTAGTTCATTCATTCATTTATTCAGTGTTGACTGAGTGCTCACTACACCCTAAACAGTGTGCTGTAACATTCCAGTGGGGAGACAGTGAAGAAACAAGCACATGCATACAGAATTGCTGTTACTGAAAACTGCTAAGAAGAACAGGAGAGAGCAGCGCAAAAAATCGAGAGCGGCCAGGGGCTGTTGCAGATACGATGCTACAGGATTACGTGCCTTGGAGCAGAGTCCAGATGGAAGTGTGAGATGGGAGCGCGGGGCATCAGGTTGGGAGGAACTCAAGTGCAAAACTCTAGTGGGAATAAACTTGGCATGTGTGCAGAGAGAAGGGAATAGGGGTCCAGGTGCCCCCACCGCTTGCTGGGCCTGGAATCTGGGTTGCCAGTGAGGGGGTGAACTTGATCGCCTTTATGAACTTCCTCAGGCTCTGACCTTCTAGGAATCAAAGATCCCTGGGCCCGTGGCCAGCTGGACAGAGAGGGGAGGCGTGAGGACACGGATGCTGCAGTCAGCTCAGAGGAGCCTGCGCCCTGCTCCCCAGTGCAGGCCAGCGGTCCAGAACGAGATGGACGCACGGTGGGACTCTGGGTGGGATCAGGCAAACCCATCCCTGCCAGCCTGGCTCAGAGATGGAAGGAAGTGCAGCTAGTTCACGCTGAGAGAGACCCCGGGGACCATCGATCACACTCATCTTCCCACCCAAGGCACAGTTCCTTCTGTCTTAGTTTCCTAGGGCTGCCATCACAAAGTACCACAAACCAGGTGGCTTTAAACAACAGCAGTTTATAGTTTCGCCGTTCTGGAGTCTAGAAGTCTGAAATCACGATGTTGGCAGGGCCTCGCTCCCTCTGAAAGCAGTAGGGGAGAAGACTTCTTGCCTCTTCTAGCTTCTGGTGCTTTTCTGGCAACTTTGGGGATTCCTTGTCTTGCAGCCACATAATTCCAACCTTTGCCTTTGACGTCACATGACATTCTTGTGTGACTCTGTCTTCACATGGCTGTCTTCTTAGAAGGACACCAGTCCTATTGGATTGGGGCCCACCTACTCCAGCATAACCTTGTCTTAACTCATGACATCTCCAACGACCCCAACTCCAAATAAGGTCACACACTGAGGGTTAGAACTTCAACATACCCTTTTTTGGGGGGAGGGGGCAAATTCAGCCTATACCACCTTCCATGCCACCGTAACAAAGGGCCTTTCAGCCTCTGATGGTCACTCCCACTGACGGAAGTGCACGGCCCTCAATGCAGTAAGCTCTCTTGCTGGAAATTTCCCTCTCCTCCCTCTCTCCCACAAATATTTATTAAGTGATTCCTACCGTCCAGGAGCATTGCCAAGTCCGGCGTGCCCCGCAGTAAACAAAACAGATGGTGGGAAGGCTGACATGACGTCATCCTTGCCCATGGGTCCCAGGTTCCCCCTGGGGCCACACAGAACACGCTGGCCCACCCCGAAGGTGACCCTTCAGAGAGCTGAGGACAGCGGTGGGTTCCCCCAAGTCTCCCTCAGATTGAACACCTGTGGTTTCTTTACTTATTCTTCAAATAGAGTGAATATATATTTTATGGACCAAACTAGTACGGTTCTGGGGGTGAGAGTGGGTGCTAGTAATAATGACACAGAGACAACAGGCCTAACCAGGCGTGTCCCAGGCCGACTGTTCCGTACGGTCACCTCATGGAGCACAGGTTTCCAGATCCTTCCTCACCCTGGCTACTCTCTTCTGGATGTTTTGTAGTCTGTCTCCTTTTAAATCATTGCTCCCAGAATTAACTACCGTGAGTGTTTGGCATAGTGGAAAAAGCCAAATAGGCAAGGAGATCATTTTAATAAATGTGCCAAACAGCTTAATAGAGACGAGAGGGAGGCATTATGGGAACCCCAAGGAAGAAACAATGAACTGTTTCTGAGAAAGTTGGGGATGGCGGCAGAGAGGAGCTGATATCTGCAATGGATCTTCCAGGGAGTAGAAATTTCCCATCAGGAAGGTGAAGGGCGTCTTGGGAAAGGGCATCTTTGGCACGCCGTGATGGGGAGCGAGCGGGGTTCCCAGCTCACCTGCTGCTGATGGAGACTCATGTTATTTTCCCCTAGAGCCCGTGAGGTCTCGTCTGATGCTAGCTTTACTTGGGGTTAAATTACGGGATATTATGGGAAGGACACACTTGTCCTAGATGCCTGTGGTTCCATCTGAACCTACTTCTGACCAGCCCTACTTCTGTTCTTCAGATTTGTTCTAAGGAAGAACCAACCAAAATACAGGCAGAATTTGTCAAATGAGGCGTAAGCAGCTTAATCCAGGATCCATCGCACTTCCAGGCCCCAGTGGGAGTGAGTCGTTTACAAGCACTTGCTGAGACAAGCTTCACTGATGGGTCCGTGCTGGTCTCTGGGGAGGTGAAGATCACTCACGGTCACTGCTCTCAAAGAGGTGTAGCTACTGAGTGAGACACACACGTGCAAAGAACTTCAGGTCGTGCCAAAACACCTAAGGACTGTCACACCCCTTTATAAGTTTGCCATACGTTTTGGGAACACAGGGACTAGTTCCCACTGCAGGAATAAAATTGACTTTCACTGCAGAACTTCCAGGGCTTTGATGGCCAAGCGAAGCATCGGAGCTAGAGAAAGAGTGGGTGAAAGGTGTGGCAGCATGAGAAATGCCTGGAGTAGGAATAGCCTCTGGGGCTGGCCTGTGGGGGCAGGGCAGGGCAGGGAGGCGACCTCAGGATGCAGCAACAAGGCATTGCTGGTATAGCAGGTCACCATCATGCCTGGCCAACCACCTGCCTGCCTGCGTTCCCTCTGCAAGGTCTAAACGCCGGTGCGGAGACTGCCTGGGGGGAGGCGAGGGCAGGAAGGAGCCAGTTGGATGACTTGGCCCCTCAGCCAAGCACACGTTACTGCCTCTGGCTCGGCTGGTCAGCTGGCTGCACCATCTCCTCCCCTCCCCCTTGGAGGCGGGCCCTCCATCAGCTGTGTGCAATCGTCCTCCGAGGTGGAGGGTGGTGGCTCTCTAGGGTGATGACTCGTCACAGAGCTGGACTCTATCCAGGACCAAACACTGTCCGCAACCCCGGCCCATAGGCCACCAGCACATCCTCACCAGCCCTTTAAAAGTTTGGTCAGACTCATCTTGGACAGATGCTGGGACCGGGGGTGTGGGCCCTGGCAGAGGCTGGGAGAGAAGTTCAAGCCCCCAGATGGTCCCCGGTTCTGTGCCCTCCTGTCTGAACTGAGAGAGAAATTCTGCAGAGATGCCTGGAGCTCAGGCATCACGTCTGTCTCAACTCACTTGGGTAGAGGAGACCTCCCTCTTCTCCGAGCGCTTGGTCCCCTGCAGGACCATCTCCAGCACAGTATCCCAGTTGGCGGTCTCTGTATCTTCACCGCCTCCGGACTGTGAACAACCCAAGAGCAGGCAGTGTGGCTTCCCCATTTCCAGATGCTCAGAACTAGTACCCAGTAGGTGGTCTGCGAATGAGGAGGAAAAGAGGAGGGCAGTGGATGAAGAAAGGTCTGCGGAAATACCATCACGGGTTCCTGGAGACGAGAGAGGGATGAGGAAGAGGGGAATGGGGCTGCATTCTGGGTTTGCTTTTGTTCTTGGAGGCCTCATGCATTACAAATACTGCAAAATTAAACTTTGTGACTGTGTGGTTATAAATGTAAATCCAGGCACCATTCTTTATTAGATAGTCATTGTGATTATATTCATTTTTTTTCTTCTGATTTTAAAAGAAATTTAACTTAAGCCTTTTTTGGGGCCCCAAGGCACTGCATTTACTGTGCCCTAACCAATAAGCCAGACATGGGCTGTGAACCGGGTAGTCAAATAGTAATGAATGGTTCCACTCAGGCACCAGCCAATCAAAACCAGAGCAAGGGGCTTCCTTGGTGGCACAGTGGTTAAGAATTCGCCTGCCAATACAGGGAACACAGGTTCAAGCCCTGGTCCGGGAAGATCCCACATGCCACAGAACAACTAAGCCCACAAGCCACAGCTACTGAGCCTGCCCTCCAGAGCCCATGAGCCACAACTAGTGAGCCTGCGTGCCGCAACTACTGAAGCCCGTGTGCCTAGAGCCTGTGCTCCACAACAAGAGAAGCCACCGTGATGAGAAGCCCGCACACAGCAACGAAGAGTAGCCCCTGCTCTCTGCAACTAGAGAAAGCCTGCGTGCAGCAGCAAAGACCTAACGCAGCCAAAAAAATAAATGAAAACAAACAAACAAACAAAAAACCAGAGCAAGCTCCTGAAGGCCCCTCACTGTGCCAGACCTTACCTCTTGGTTTGCTGGATCTTGGGAAGGGTCACAGGCTCTGGAGGGAGGGGCTGAAGTGGTGGACAGAGGGGCATTTGGGGAGTGTAGCACTGTGACTCTTTACCAACTGGAATCGAAGGGTTTCAATGTTTGAAAAATGGGCGTGGACATTCTGGTGCCTTCTATAAGCCCTGGATGGAGGTAGAAATAACAAAACATGGTCACTGCAAAGATGCAAGATGACTCAAAAGGAGGAGGTGAGCCTGAATGCCAGGTTTCTGATCTGGGTAAAAGGTGGTACCATCACTGAAAGAGAGAATTTGGCAGGCGGTATAGCTTGAAGGGAAAGACACTGAGTTTAGTTTGGGACACGATAAATGTGATGGATTTCTGGGATTTCTGGGAAGTGATGTCTGTAAGCATTGAATAGATGGGTATAGTTTTTTAGGAAATAAGGTGAGGATGCAAAAGGCAATCTGGAAGTTTCAGTAGGCACATGGTAGGACCTCAATCAATCTGTCCAGGGCTGAATAAGAACTCCAGACACAAACACTTCAGCCCAGGCTCATGGACTGATTGCAAGGACCCCACGCAGACTGACTTCAAGGGGAAAACACAGAACATCCTTTGTCTGATTATGATCGAAGCAGACAACTGGAGGGCATATTTCAGCTCCAAGTACCCAAGGTGTGGGACCTGTGAGGGCTTACTGCTGTCAGAAGTCAGCATGAGGGGCCGGCAAGAGCATGTCTTACTGTCTTGTACCTTGAAGATCCTGGAGGCATAAGGAGAAGAAACTGCATTTTCCAAACCCTGAAGAAATACTCATTTTCTTTTCACATCTGTTTCCTTAAGAGTCCTTTTTTTCCACTGTGTTGATAGATATTATATAATCACATTGTTTAAATATTTGAGATGGTGATTACACCACCATTCAGTTTTAATCGCTGCTTCTGTTAACATTGTCAGACACTCTCAAGCAAAATTAATTAGGACCAAACAATGGATTGATGGTCTTTAAAATTCAAACCTTCAGAAACTAACCAGTTTCCTAACCCAACACCATAAATGCACAGTGAATTTAGACACTAGAACTTATCACTTCAAGGATGTTTTCCCCTAAAGCCACATGTTAGTCTTACCAATAATAAATAAAAATACAAAATATACAATGAAGAATCACAAAATTTATTTTTATACAAAAATCCCTTCTATACCAAGTCTGATGCTTCACTCACCTCTCTTTGAATCCTGTGGCAGTTTACTCAGTACCTACTAAGAGAACCCCATCCATTGTTGGCTGGTTCTAGTCTTTACCAAATTCTTTTTCCTACTGTTAAGACTGGGAACTCTATTCCCAGACAGCGCCTCCTGTCACTTGTAAAGTTCACTTGCTGGAGCAACACAGAAAAATTCCATTTCCAATACGAAGATTCCTTTGAGAGCTGAGTCCTCGTGAATTGCGGAAACAAGCAGACTCACTGGATACCATCCTCTGCCCCCCAGTGATATATTAGGGTGAGGCTCTCGGGAGCCTGTGGTTGACTTCGCGTCCCATATGGTGGTGTCATAAGTCTACAGACCTACAGGATTTGAGAAATCTTTTTTTCTAATACCATGCATTTAAAAAAAATTTTATTTATTTATTTTATTTTATTTATTTTTGGCTGCGTTGGGTCTTCGTTGCAGTGTGCAGGCTTCTCATTGTGGTGGCCTCTCTTTGTTGCAGAGCACGGGCTTCAGGAGTTGTGGCACATGGGCTCAGTAGTTGTGGCTCACAGGCTCCACAGTGCAGGCTCAGTAGTTGTGGCACACGAGCTTAGTTGCTCTGGAGCATGTGGGATCTTCCCGGACCAGGGCTCGAACCCATGTCCCCTGCATTGGCAGGCAGATTCTTAACCACTGCGCCACCAGGGAAGCCCCGAGAAATCTTTGAGAAGGAGTTCTGAACGGATTCGTAAGTTGCTGTGGCTTCACTTAGATGTCATTCACATAAAGGAGAGTGCACCCTAAGATCTACCTAGGCCATTGTCATCTGGGGGGAGATGGGGGTCAGCGTTTGAAGAAGAGAGATAATATGCTATATTGACTATGTTAAAATCAGATTGTATATACAAGTATATATTGATAAGAAATTTAAAAATTCTGTTTATGAGGTTTAATGCAATCTTGAAGATCGCATCAGGGAACCTGAAGAGAGGTACCTTTACAAACAAATGTGCACTTTGGTCATATTGAGTCAGATTGTGCTGGGTTAGAATTCCAGCTCTGCCACTAATTAACAGTGTGACCTTAGGCCTTAGCTTCCTAAGATGGAAAATGGGTATGAAAACAATTCACCTTGCAAGTTGGGAGTGAGGGTTAAGTGCCTGGCATTCAGCCTGGGATATAGCAGGTGCTTGATACAGGCAGTGATTAGGGTCGTAGATTCCAATTTTACACACGAGAGAGAATGTGCATGTAACTTATTTAGAAAATTAAAGAGTAAAAGCAGATATAATGATCTATTAAAATATATTTCAAAGCCATGTGTTTAAAGTGTCTGCTGATGTTTAAAATTTTGTTAATTTAAAAAGTAATATTAAATTTTTTTAATTTTAATTTTTCATTTTTTAAAAAAAGTTTAAGGAAATAATAACCAATCATAGTTTAAAAATTTTCAAACAATAGAAAAATAAATAAAAATTTCCTCATCATCCCTCCCCTCCATCCTAATCCCAGGCCCCAACAATTCCACTAAACAGTTTGGTGTACAACTTTCAGATGTGCATAAAGAAGCACATATGGTGTTTTCCCTTCAAAAATGAGCTCATGCTATACGTTGTTCTACAGCTTCACTTTTTCATCTAACACTATAGCCATATATGATTCTGATGGCTTTTAAAAGAAGGTATATATTATTCTTAGCCATATATTATTCTGATGGGCTTTTAAAGAAGGGTTTTAGCAGAAAAAATGCCAGTGAAATGTGATGTTTTGAGTACACGATTCTAAAGAGTTGGATGAAAACAGAAAAACTCAGGTTAACATCTGATTACTTCATCTCTAAAATATGGCAGAAATCCAGACAACAGGTGGGGAAATAATCCAGATAAGACAATTTGGGAATTCATGAATGAGTAGGGATTAGTTTTGTAATATTAACAATCACCCCTACAATTACACGGCACTTTGTCATTTATGTCACAGTTGACTCTGACAGCAATCCTGCAAGGACGGAGGGACCAATTATCCCATTTTAAGCCCGAGAAGACTGAGGTTCGAAGAGGTGTCCATGCATCTGGGAGGCCAGGTGTTGGGAGGTGGAGGAAAGGGGGTGTGTCGGGCTGCTTAACAAACCTGCTTTTCCCTGAGCTGACTCATTAAGGTCCTTGGCCAGCAGATGGACCTAAAAAGGAGCAAAGTGACCCCTTGGCATCTGACTTAATGCATCGTGCAGAACTGAGGCTACTTCTTCAATTTCGGAGGAACGCTTTTTTTGGGACCTCTGGCTTAAGGTCTGGGCTCCTCTTCATCTAAACATAGTTGTAAATGGTTCACAGTGTTTGGTGAGCGCCTCCGAAGTGCTTGCCCCATGTTAGAAATGAAATGCAGGACAGTGCAACCTACACTGGGTGGGCATCGGGCTTCGGTCCCAACCTGGGCATGTCCACCTCTCTCGGGATGCCGTTGCCCCAGCTGCCTGAAGAGTGGCTTGGGCTAGGGAAGCTCTTCCTGGCTTGGAACTGGGGTCCCCGGGGCCTCCGTGAGGATGGAGAAGGGGGAGGAGACCTCACTCGTTCCCAGGTTCACAGAGTGAAAATCTCCCGCATTCATCCTCATGGTTTTGAAGGTGAACCTTTAATAAAGGAATTATCTAAGGTCGAAGGTTTGGGTTTTAATGGAGCAGAATGAGGACGAAAAGGACCAGAGACCCCATCTGACACTGGATGGTGATGCTTAGGAAGTTTGCCAAGCTCTGCAGCCCCGTCTTCTCCGTGGAAGTTAGGCGGGATGCTGTTGGCAGGAAACAGGCATCCTTGGCCTCTCTGACAGCATCCGTGGGGCCCCTGAAAGTCTGGCTTTCCTTGGCTCCGATTAGCAATGAAGGGACAGGAAGACCCAGGTTCTCTCTGGCCCGCTCTTGACTGGTAATATTGTGGGTGGAGGTTCTTTAGTGAGCCAGAGGGGAGGAGTGGACCAGCAAAGCCTCTTCTTCCTTCTCCCCAGCCTTCCCAAAACCTTGGACTGTTGAGAAATGAGTATCAGATAGAGAGAAAGACAATCTTCCTTGGGAACCTAAGCAGATTTTGCAGAAAAGATGACACATGCCCAGGCTCCCACCTTCAGGAGGCACTGGGAACCTTGCTTAGCTGATCTGTCTCTGCAGGAGTCCCAGCCCCTGGACCTGCAGGGCGAGCCTTTTTTGAGGATCTTGGAGCCAGTGGCTTCTCTCAGCCCTCCACTCTCGAGAACTGACCATCTCACACTCACATCTGAACATTTCATTCCTTCCTTGTGAAACTAAATGCACCACAACCTCAAACCCCTCAGAGGAGAATGGAGATAACTGCAGATCTCAACAGCAGCAAGAGATGAAAGCCAGAAACTTCTGCTGGTTTCCTAAGAAAGTGCTGGGGTTTCTTATTTGTGGGCATTGATTTATTTAAGTGCTTGACTTTCAATCTGGGTTTGAAAATCCTAAAGATGCCCAGGGGTTCCTTTAGAGGGAGCTAAAAGGGGGTGGAGGAAGTGGGACTCAGGGTTCCCTATTTCCATATCAACCAGAGCCATTCCACTTCTGTCTCATGTTTTTTAAAAAATGTGGGCTTAGTGTAAAAGTTATTTAATAATTAATTAATTAATTAATTAATTAATTAATTTAGACTGCGTTTGGTCCTCATTGTTGCACGCGGGCTTTCTCTAGTTGTGGTGAGCAGGGGACACTCTTCATTGCGGTGCACGGGCTTCTCATTGCGGTGGCTTCTCTTGTTGTGGAGCACGGGCTCTAGGCTCGCGGGCTTCAGTAGTTGCAGCACGTGGGCTCAGTAGT
The DNA here is from genome assembly GCF_965194805.1 of Balaenoptera borealis. NCBI lineage: Eukaryota > Metazoa > Chordata > Mammalia > Artiodactyla > Balaenopteridae > Balaenoptera > Balaenoptera borealis. The sequence continues at coordinate 80,370,548 of NC_138871.1, read as the reverse complement.
TGCGGCTCACAGGCTTAGTTGCTCCATAGTTAGGCACGGCATGTGGGATCTTCCCGTACCAGGGATCGAACCCGTGTCCCCTGCGTTGGCATGTGGATTCTTAACCACTGCGCCACCAGGGGAGTCTCTAATTATTGCTTTTTAAATAAAGAGTTTTGGGACTGGCGGTCTAGTGGTTAACACTTGGAGCTTCCACTGCAGGGGGCTCAATCCTGCAGCGGAATTTTGATGCTAAAACCAAATTTGAAAACCACAGGTCTGTAGCCTCACTTTTCTATGGGGTGCTGGTCCTGACATTCTACATGTATATAGAGCTCAGTCTTGTTTTGGAAAACAGAGAAATTCACTCACTCATTCCACTAACATTTATTGAGCACTTCCTTTGTGCCAGGTACAACTATGCCCTGTGAAAAATAAAAAGGTCTAATAAATGCCCCCCTTGCCCTTGAGGATGTTGTCTAGTGCTGAATGGTACAGGTTACAGGCCATGGCAGGTGGTTCAGAGGAGTGGAAAGCGTGAGGGCTGTGAGGCAGTCCTGGGTTTCCATCCTTGAGCGATCTGATTCCTAAGAGCTGTAGCCATGGACACAGCTGTCTTCAAAACATCTCTCTTTCTAGACTTATTTTCAGTATCTTCAGCTTATGAGGCTTCTTTGAGGAGCAGCCATGCTTTAGTTTCTTTTTCCTAAATCATTTTGTCCAACGGAGGGTCACTTTAATCCAATCAGAGGTTTTAACAAAGGGTATAACAGCTGTGCTCTTGATTTGTTTCTTGCCTTCTTCTTCTTTTTTTTTTTCTTTTCTTTTTTTCTATGAGGGGCTGCTTCTCTAATAAGGATGATGTAACATGTAAAGAGAGCAAAAATTAAACCTTTGTTATATTGAGTCACTGAGATTCAGGGGTTCTTTGTTGCTACAGCATAACCTCATCCATCCTGACTAATACATTTATCTACTCTTATATCATGGGAAAACTCCTGTTTCTCATCCCATAGCTTAAATGTCTCCCAGTCTGTGAAGTCATGGTCTACCCCCCCAGATGGAGGTGAAGGGTCTTTCTTCTGTGCACACAGTATATTATAACATGTAATAAGTTTACCTGAACTTTTTTGTGTCTTTGTCTATCATCCGCACTGGCTTGTAAATACCTTGAGAGCAGAAGTTATATATATGTATTTATTGATAGACTGAATGAATGCAAGTATAGAATTTGGAAATTGCTTCTTAAAGCCTAGCGTTTATTGCTCATTTCTTAGCTGCAAAGACACAATCCGTCACTGTATAAGCGACAAGGTGCAATTGTCAACATCTGCCCGACAACTCGGGTTAGGTATGAAAGTTTGAAATCAAGGGGATTAGAAAAGAGGGTCTGTAAGGTTTCTCTAGGCACTCTAACAGCCAGTGCCCTGTGAACAATGCCAAACCAGACGGAAACTCTCCTCAAGCGGCAGGGAATATAGCAGTCTTCCACACTGAAACAATTTGTTAGCATTTACAAGTTCCCATTTTCTGCATTTTAACTTCTAATTGGTTTCCTCTTTTGTGCTAAGAATGCCATCTGTCCCTTTGACAGGTTTTTGGATTTGATACCACTTACCAGGAAATATGACCATCACTGTAAGATGATTCTAAAGTGTCCATCCCAAACAGCCCAGTTTTAATAACTTCACACAGAATCCTCACTATTCCTGTGTAGAAATTTCACCATTTTTCAAGCAGTTTCACCTCCACATTTTCTAGGAGTTCATAATATAATCCAAGGTACGTGGCCTTTTGATTCCAAATCTCTTATCTGCTCCCTTGCAGTAAAATGGATATTATTATCCCTATTTGCAGACGAGAAAACTGAGGCTCTGGAAGTGGACTTGTCTAGGATATGGAAACCACATAGTACCAGGACATTAAACTTAATTTCTGAATCTAAACCCACTTCTCTACAGATATCATTTCCACCTTGTGGCATAGCAGCAGGGATAAAATTCATTATTCCCATTTAATGAACCAAGTAACTGAGGCCAAAAGAAGTTAAATGACCAATGTAAGATGCTTCAACAATTAATTCACAGCCCTAGGCTGGGAGAACTCCAATCTTCTCCCCTGTGGTCTTGTGCTCTCACTGTTACTTCCTTACCCTACTTTGACTTTGCATGACCTTCCTCCAAGACCAAAGTCACCTGGGTTGTGGACAAGCTAAGAGGGAGGAGGAGCCACCAGGGGAAGTTCTGGTTGGAGAAAGGATTATTAACTAGTTCCAGAAAATCAGAGGACCAACTTCAGAAGGCTCAACCTGGAGCCCAGGTGCTGTGTTCTGTTGGTGTAGGATTTGCTGAGCCCCTGTAGGCAGGTTGGAGCCGGGACAAGAGAGCACTAACTCCTACTGAGCATCCATTATAAAGCAGGCACTTTAGGGATGCTTCCCTACTTAATCCACAGGGAATGCTAATTTAATTTAAAGACGATGAAATGGGAGCGGCTGCCTGGATTGGCTCATCTGGCAGAGCTCAGCTGGGCTGTCTGCGGTGGGGAAGGCTTCTTCGACTCTGGAACTGCTAATCTTGTTAGAAGAGCCACACCTACACGTGAACCCGATAAAGAACACAGCTGGCTAATGCTAGCTGGCGGTCCACAAAGAATGGAGATTTGGATGGGAGAGTGTAGTTGGGGCGAAGAACATCAGCATTCCTTCTTGGAGAGTCTCCAGCTGATTTTTGAGGACAGAATTTGAAGCAGAAAAGAAAAAGACTTTCCAGGCCAGAAGTAGCAGTGGGGCCTGTTACTCATCACTATTGAAACACAAGGAAACAGCCCCCCCCATCACACCCCACCCTCAGGCAGATATTAGGGTGGGTCTGGGCCGTAGGGAATGACTCCAGAATTAAAGGAAATAAAGATTAGCAAGAACCAATGAATGGGCAAATCAGCTATCTGCTCGGTAACCACCAGAAGAGATCTGAAAACCTCAACTGAGGAAATCTGGACACACCCAACCAAATTAAATCAGTGAGACTGGAAAGTAGCCCCAGAAAAAGAAGATGGGTTGTAGGAAATGCTGCTGTTCCTAAGGGGCAGTGCCAAACGGACTTGAAGACCTGATCTGGAGTCAGAATTCCTTGTGGCTCTTACCGGCTCCCGCTAAGACTGGGTTCCCCTCCGTGCAAACTCTCTGATGTAGATGATTCCAGTTTAAGGTCTACAAAGTGGAAGCTTCTTTGCCTCCCCCACCCCTCAGAGCCTGGCCCTGAGCAATTTGCCTGTCTCCCAGGACAGTTTTCCCATCTTGCCTTTTAGCATCAAGAAAAGCAGGTAAATGGAAATTCTAACTCTAAGGCAACAACCACCCACGGAGCTCTTTGCAGTTGGCAAGCCATTTTTACTCACCCCCATCTTTGTGCTTTCCCCAAGTCTCTGTAACATACTAAGCCTGAAAGAAGGTTTCCCATGGAGGAGGGTATCTGAGCTGCCTCAAAGGATGTGAAATCAGTCTTCGAGAGGAGTACAGAGCCTGTTGGACACTTCTCATTTTCTAGATCTGTAATTAAATTACTGGCACTCAATGAGGATAATTTTTGTTTTAAACATAATTGTGGACTTCTCTGGTGGCGCAGTGGTTAAGAATCTGCCTGCCAACGCAGGGGACACGGGTTTGATCTCTGGTCCAGGAAGATCCCACATGCGGCGGGGCAACTAAGTCTATGTGCCACAACTACTGAGCCTATGCTCTAGAGCCACAACTACGGAGCCCATGTACCTAGATCCCATGCTCCACAAGAGAGACGACCGCAAGGAGAAGCCCACGCACCGAAATGAAGGGTAGCCCCCGCTCGCCGCAACTGGAGAAAGTCCACGGGCAGCAACGAAGACCCAATGCAGCCAAAAATAAATAAATAAATAAATTAATTAAACATAATTGTGCCATTACCAATAAAACTCCCCACCCCCAAAACTCTCAATGCTGGATCTCAAATTTTCCTCCAGCCTCAGAAGTCAAAAAAATATATGTCTTGCCTTGGGCACATCCAACATTATATACTCAATTGGCTTTGGTTGGCTTGATTCTAATCCGAATTAAACCAGTGCCATTTTGTCTCTAATAACCCACTCAGCTGACTCAGCTCAGCACTAGTTTGGTTTGAAAGAATGCCAACCAGCCTGGGAGACAAAAGAGAACTTGGGGGGCTGATTTTAGGCTTTGCAAAAGGATCCTTTACTTCCCCCAAATGATCAGCTTAATGATGAGCTTTCCTGGGGAGTAACAAAAATATTGTTTTGAAAAATAACCAAAACAAAAAATTAAATTTGCTTATAATTCCACTGGTTCAAAAATATTTCATAGGGCTTTCCTGGTGGCGCAGTGGTTAAGAATCCGCCTGCCACGGCAGGGGACACGGGTTCGAGCCCTGGTCCGGGAAGATCCCACATGCCGCAGAGCAACTAAGCCCATGCGCCACAACTACTGAGTCCGCACGCCTAGAGCCCATGCTCTGCAACAAGAGAAGCCACCGTAATGAGAAGCCTGCACACCGCAATGAAGAGTAGCCCCCACTCTCCGCAACTAGAGAAAGCCCGCGTGCAGCAACAAAGACCCAATGCAGCCAAAAATAAATAAAAATAAAAATAAATTAAAAAACAGAACAGTTGAAGTCGTAAAAAAAAAAAAGAGAGAAATAGTCCAAGTAAAATACTAATAAAAAAAAAAAAAAAAAGAAAGACCTTAAAAAAAAAAAAAAAAAATTTCATAAAGAGGAAAGTTTCTCCCTTCACCTGATTCCTTTCTTCAAAGTAAACCACTAATGAAAAATTGTTGCATATTACACCTAAATCGTTGTTGGGTTTATGCAGACATATCTAAGTGCACATATATCCAAAATGGCAGACCACTGCCCTAGACCTTGCTTATTTCCCTTCATACTCATGGATATTTCCAAGTCAGCACCTATAGATCTAACATACTATTTTTAGAGGCTGCATGTTATTCCACTGCATGAATATATTATAATAGATGCAACCATTTTCCTATGGATGGGCATTTAGATTATTTATAATATTTTTGTTATTGAGGACAATGCTGCAATACAGGTTCTTGTTTACGTATTTTGACGTATTTATTTTATTATTTCTTGTAGGATGGATTTTGAAGACTGGGATTGCCTTTACTCTTGGGGCTGGAACGCCAATGGTGTAGGAGAGGGTCGTGTCCCTCTGGCCCCCCGCCCCCCCCCGCCCCCCCTCCCCCCGGGCCTTGCCAACACTTGGGCCAATCTGCTAGACCAAAAAATGTTAATCTCCTTGAGATTTAATTTGCATTTCCCTGACTACTAGTGAAGCTGTGCATCTTTTCATATGTTTATGGACAATTTGCATTTCCTATTCAGTAAATTACCTAGTCTTATCCTGGACCCATATTTCTATCGGGTTGTTTTTCTATTCAATGCGTAGGAGCTCTTTGTGTACATGGGATTTACTCTTCGTCTCTTATGGATGAGGAAAGTATTTTTCTATCACACCGTTGTCTTTTGACTTTGTTTAGGATATGTTTTAAGTGTAATTAAAAATTTTTATTGTCGTCAAATATGTTAAAATTTTTCTTCCGTGTTTCTGGGCTATCTGTCTTAGAAAGAATTCCACTCTCTATTTTCTTTGCTTGTATAACCTTACTTTTTCCAATTTAAAACTTCAATTTAGGTTTTTTAAATTAATTAATTAATTATTTAGTTGCTTAATTAATTCATTAGTAATTGGGTAAGTCAGGCAGCTAGCTTTACTTCATTCTAAGTGAAGAGTCAGGAATTTTAAAAGCATTTAATCAGCAAAAATGTACACTTTGGAGGGAGGCAGGGAGGGACCCAGTAAAGTTCCTAGGAGAAACCGTGGTCCCTGAAGCTGGACCCAGAAGATGTTTAACTCACGATCTGGGAAACGCATCTAGAGGTTTTTGATCTCCCAGGCCAGTCATGGGTTGGACCCCTCTGAATGTGTGTGTGTGTGTGTGTGTGAGAGAGAGAGAGACAGATCTGGTTTTGTTTTATAAAGAAGGGATTTGTAGACGAAAACATTGCCCTCCCTCAAAAATCTCCCCATTTATAAACCAAATTCTGTGTACAACTCTGTCCTGTCTGTTGGTCCATTTTAGGTGTGTCTCCCTCAGCCCATGATGAGCTCATTCAGGCTGTGCCTTTACTCATCTCTGTTCTGAATCGGGACAGTGGATGCCGGCTGAACTTGCCTTCCAAGTCTTCTCAAGATGTATTTCGTGTGTGTCCGCATAGTCTAAGAGTGTTTCAACATTTTTAAGAGGAATTTGCAGGCTTCTCTACAAGCAAACAGGGAACCTGCAGTAGCAAGATTTCTCCACGGACAAAGTCTTTTATCTTTCCATTTGCAAATGAAAGTACCAATAAATACTTGTAAAATTTTTTCATTCTGTTAAACTTCAAATTCAGACTTGTCAGTAATTACTGGTTTGCATTAAGAGCATGAGATTAGAGATTGAGGTCCAGGAAGAATACATGATTTGCTTGGAGGCACACAGAGTAACCGGGTCTCTTCCCTTTTTCTGCTGCACTTTGTCCCTTGACAAAGGACGAATGGCGTGGTGAAGGGCACAGGTCGGGTCAAAGAGGACAAGGTAGGACTTCTAAATGTAGCGACTAGGGTCATCCTGGCCTATTGTAACTCCCCCTGCCCCTCGGTAAAAAGGTGGGGCAGGCAATTCTGAGAGCACTTCCTGGGGCTGTTGCTGAGGACCTGAAGGTCCTGGCGTGGCATTCATTCCTCTTTCCCTCTATTGCTGATAAACAGAAACTCCCTTCGAAGAGCTGGCTTTGCTCCAGAAGGACTCATTCAGGCCTCTCTGCCTTGAACAATATCGTTGAGTACGTACGTATACAGGTATCTGCTTTGCTCCAAGGATGCCCCCTGGAGCAAAACAGACATAGATGGAGTGAGGAAGACAGAGCCTGTTTCCACTCGGTGTCTCGGGAGAAGCGGGCATTAAACAAACTCTCCCAGGCATATATCATTACAAATGAAACTAAGTGTTCTGAAGGAAAATCCAGGATGCTTGGGGAGAATACAGCGGGAGGGCATGGTTTAGATTAGGGGGTTAGGGAAAAGCAGAAGTGGGAGTGTGAAAGGCTTTTGCAAAGGTTTAGAGCTTTACATACGGGAAGGAAATAATAATAATAAAGGTGTTTGGAAGGGCAGCTTATCCTCATTCATGGGCCACTTCCTAGGACTCTGGGAACCTGCCTCTCTCCCCTGAATTATGTAGGCATCCAGGGTAAGGACTGGAAGAGCCTTCTCAAATGCTAATAGGTGAGCGTTTTACAGGCTGCCCCCTGACCCTCTGCATCCTCATCCGTAACTAGTTTGAATGCGGAGGTGAATGGCGAGGATGACTGGCATTTCCAGTTTGGGAAAAAGGAGGTGGAGAAGCTTTCCCACCCCAGTGAGGGGGGGGGTGGGAGGGGACAGGTTTCTCTACCCCAAACCATCCGAAGAGGAACATTTTTCCCGAGGAAATCCCACTTCATCGTGTATCTGGTTGTGAAGGGGGCTGAGATGCGGGTTGTTCCTGGGGAGTTTTGGTTCTGGAATCTCTGACCCCGTCACCCCTCCGCCCCCCAACACACCTGCAGGAAAGCTTGACCAGTGTGAAGTTAGGATCTGATAGCGGCGGTGGGATGGGAGAGGGGGTGGGGTGTTAATTTCCCCGGAAGAATCGATCAGGATCTGGTAATAACAATAGCTGACACTCAACACCCATCCTGTGCTGGGCACCGTCCTGAACGCTTTCAAAATATCTTAAAACAACCCTGTGTGGTAAGCACCCTCACTAACTCCATTTCAGTTGAAGAAACCAAGGCACAACGAGGCAGAGCAGTGATAGCAGCTTGCCCCTTTGCCTGCAACAATCTGAAGCCAAGGTTTCTGAGCCAGGGTTTGGGCTGCAGGAGGTGTGGACCGCCGACTCCAACGAGGACCTGATCCGCCTCCCCATAATTCGGGAAATAGCTGGTTTTGAAAGGCTAACTTGGGAGCCCGTGGGAGCGGCTTCGGGAGCCTCACGCCCATCCCCTTCGGAAGCCGAGGCGAGGCGGCACCCCCCGCGCGGTGGTGAGGACAGGTTGACAGCGCGGCGGGAGGGCTGCCCGTGGCCCCAGTTGGACCCCCGAGACCAGGCCCCGCGGCTCCGCTTTCTGCGCGGCCTCCGCGAGGTGTCGCCTTCGGCCGAGGAAACCACAGCGGCGCCACCCTCGTAGCCCGCAGTTATTTATTTATTTTCAAACAAGGGGGCGCCCCTCTCCTTTCAATTTAAAACTAGAAACCTCCCGCGGTTTCGTTCCTAAATGGGCGCGTCCTCTCCCTCCCACGGTGCACCCCGGGTCCAGCTTCCCTTCCGAGATCACACACGAGCAACACCCCTCCCTCGCCCCCCGCACGGCCCGGCCGGACGTCGGCCTCGCGCTCAGCAGCACACACACGCAGTCGAGGCGGGGGCTGGGTTAGGAGCCTCTGAACACCCCCGGAGCCCTCCGGAAATTTTTTTTTTTTTACGCCGAGCAATTGCCAGGCCCGCAGGGTGGGTGTTGCACCGCTCGGCGCGCAGCTGGTCTGCAGAGTGCACAGGGGGCAAGCCCGGGGGTCTAAAAGGGCGGGAGGAGCACGCCCCGGGCTTCCCAGCTTTGCAGCCTCCGCTCTGCAAAGAAGAAAAGCAAGTGGCTTTTGGCGCGAAAGCCTTGGCGCCTCCCCTGATTTTTATGGAAATCAAGAAGGCGGGGTAAAGCCGCTTTCCTCTGCCTTTCTCCCTCCCCCTTGTCTGTGCCGCAGCCCCCTTCTCTCCCCGCCCCCCGGGTGTGTCAGATTTTTCAGTTAATAATATCCCCCGAGCTTCAAAGCGCAGCCAGTGACAGTCATCTGTCTGGACGCGCTGGGTGGATGCGGGGGGCTCCTGGGAACTGGGTTGGAGCCGAGCTAGCGCTAGCCAGGCGCAAGCGCGCACAGACTGCAGCCACCCGAGGACCACCCCCCGCCCCTGACCACCCGGGGACCCCCCGCACAGAATCGCCTCCGGATCCCCGGCCGTCGGCGGGAGGTAAGGAGCGGGGGGCGCCAAGCGCCCGGCGCCCCGGGAGCGGCGAACGCGGCGGGAAGGCAAGCCCTGGACGGGATCGCGGCTGGCGCACAGGGCGCCCGGCTGTGCCCGCGGGGACTGTTTCTGCTTACGAAACAAAACCCTCTCGGGGTTTTCCCTGAAAAGCCACTTCCAGTCCCCAAGGCTCCCGGACTGGGAGAGACCCGCCCTAGTCCATCTAGTGCCCTTGCCAGGGGTTGTAATGGCTTCATCGAAAAGAAATTCACCCTTCTCTAGAACGTTTGTCTGCATTTGAGCTGACGGGGAGCCGGTGCGTCCCCACCCCGAAGCTGGGTTCTCCTCCAGAGGGTGCCCCCAGAGGAAGAAGAAGGGGGTTAAGCAGGGCGAGGCCGTCGCGGTGGTAATCTGGGTCACTGCCGCCCCAGCTCAGAGGAGACGTGGCTCTCCCTGCGACCCTCCCCGCGCTGGTGCCCCTGAACCATTCCCGGGAACTGGGGTCCAGGCTCTCCCAGGAAGAGGACGTCGTTGGGGGCTTGGAACAGCGGGGCTGGGGTTAGAGAGGTTCAAAATCAGCTATTGGCAGTACTTTCCCTGCAGCGGGTGAACGCTGGGGGCGTCGGATCAAAATTTGGGGGAGGGGGTTCTGGATTTGGGTGCCTGTTGTTGGTCTCGGTCTAGAGAAAGGGTTTTTCCATTTGCAAAGTTTCCTAAACCCCCCGCTATCGCTTGCGCTCCCGAGGTTGCAATTTTACAAGGGGGGGGGGAGGGGTGTTGAGGGTTCTCCAGAATCCTAGACCCGGTAGCTGGGTTGGAGTCCTGGGCTTCCTGGGAGCAGCGGGCCCTACTTGGGTGCAGCCGGGGGTGTCGGTGAGCTGGTGGGAGCTGGAGTTCTGCAGCCTTGGACAGCCCCCTCCCCCAGGCAGTGCCTTGTGTGAATGAAACGGCAGTTTCCAAAGTTGCAGAGCTACGCCGCCACCCCCCGCATCTGCATGCCCCCTCCCACCCCCTGTCGTAGACAGCTTGTACACAAAAGGAGGGAGGGAGAGAGCGAGAGACACAACTTCCTCCACCTTCGGGAGCCCTGGGCGGAGTGGGGGGCTTGGAGGGGAGATTGAGGAAGCGGGTGAGAGGGGGTGACCGCTGCCCATCCCCACCCGTCGCGCCCCCCATCCGGCTCCGCTTGCCAACCCTCTCCTGGTGTGTCTGTCGGTTGCAGTGTCGGAGGTTGGCGCGGGCCCCCGCCCTCCGCGCCCCCCACGGGAAGGAAGCACCCCCCGAACTAAAAAGAGTGGAGCGGAAAGAAGCCCTCATTCGGCGGCCAGGAGGCGAGCCGATGCCGAGCTGCACCGCGTCCACCATGCCGGGGATGATCTGCAAGAACCCGGACCTCGAGTTTGACTCTCTGCAGCCCTGCTTCTACCCGGACGAAGATGACTTCTACTTCGGCGGCCCCGACTCGACCCCCCCGGGGGAGGACATCTGGAAGAAGTTTGAGCTGTTGCCCACGCCCCCGCTGTCGCCCAGCCGTGCCTTCCCGGAGCACAGCCCGGAGCCCCCGAACTGGGCCACCGAGATGCTGCTGCCCGAGGCCGACCTGTGGGGCAACCCGGCCGAGGAGGACGCGTTCGGCCTGGGGGGCCTGGGCGGCCTCACGCCCAACCCGGTCATCCTCCAGGACTGCATGTGGAGCGGCTTCTCGGCCCGCGAGAAGCTGGAGCGCGCGGTGAGCGAGAAGCTGCAGCACGGCCGGCCGCCCGCCGCGGGGCCCGCGGTCCCGGCCCCGGGCGCGGGCGCCACCAGCCCCGCGGGCCGCGGGCACAGCGCAGTGGCTGCGGGGCCGGGCCGCGCCGGGGCCACCCTGCCCGCCGAGCTCGCCCACCCGGCCGCCGAGTGCGTTGATCCCGCCGTGGTCTTCCCGTTCCCGGTGAACAAGCGCGAGCCCGTGGCGGCGCCCGCCGCCCCGGCCGGTGCCCCAGCGGCGGGGGCCGCGGTCGCCTCGGGGGCGAGCGCCGCAGCCCCAGCGGGCGCCCCAGTAGCCGCTCTTCCGCGCACCGGCGGCCGCCTGGCCAGCGGCGGTGACCACAAGGCCCTCAGCACCTCCGGAGAGGACACCCTGAGCGACTCAGGTAAAGAGCGAGCCAGGGTCCGGCTGCTCTCCTGGGGTACTGGGGCTGGGGGTGGCGCCGGGTTTGTCGTTCGTGGGTTAGGGTGCTGGGGGAGAGTCGTTTGGAGGTAGTGCTGGTGGCGGAGAAGTGGTTTTTCCCAGGCCGATCTCTAGGGTACGGAGGAGAGGGTGGGTGAAAGCTGTGATCTCCAGCCTCACCTTCCCTGAAGTTCCCTCACCCCCCGCCGGGAGCCCGACTCCATCACTGGCCCACACCCTGTCCCCCGTCTCTCTCTGCAGCGTTCTCCGAGGAAGAAAATGAAGAAAAGTTGAGTGGTTAAAGCCGAGTTGGGGTTCAGGGAGCCGCTGGCAGAAACCTGTTAGCTCAGGGGTGGAAAGGGACTCAGCGGCCCGGGTCAGGGGTGGGGAGACGCCCCGAAAAGCACAAGCCTGTGCAAAGTCCTATTTAGGGTGCAGGAAGTTAGGGAGGGCTTGCACAGATGGTGAGTACCGATTGTATTTTATTTTTTCGAACCTCGGTACTCTTTTTTTTTTTTTTTTTTCCCCCTCCCTCGGTGGGTGGTGGGCTATTTATTTGCTCCTGGTCGGTCGCCAGCAGGCGGCGATATGCTGGCCGGCAGGCGGGCGAGGATCTGAGAGGCTGGAGCTGGTAAGGCCATCCCTCCCTCCCTTCACTCAGCAGCTGGCGGCCAGTACCACAGCGGTTGTGTACATTCTCGAGGGGCCGCCTCTTTACAGTGTGCAGTGAGAAGCGCCCGGTTTTATCTTCTAGCCAGAGCTCCAGGACTAATTTCAGACCCGAGCTGTGTTCTGTAACCCAGTGTCCTTCAAGGTGAGGGCGGGCACTTAGCAGGCCCTCCAGGAATGCACACACCCTGAAGTACTCATTGATTAGTTCTATTGTGTGCCTCCTGGTGAAACTGAAGAGCAGGGTTAAAACCAAGACTTTGCCTGAAGGTGAAGAACTCTAGCCAAATACTGGAATAGCCCTTGTCCTTGGAGCTGGGAGACTTGGACCTTGAAAACCACTGTTTTCAGAATGCGGATGGATAAAAAGCCTACATTTCCTTCAGGGCTGAGGACAGATTCATCTGAGGCTCCTGGAAGGAAACTTGGGGATAAGGCTTCAGTTTGAACGGCTCTGTCCCTTTAATGTCTGTGCCTTGACAGCTTTTGGTGAGGAAGCACTTCCTTCCAACAGCTGTCTTCTTGGCAGAAAACCAAAACATTGGCTTAAAGGGACCCACCGACTGGAACAGCCTCACATTTCGGCTTTAGAACAAATCCCACAATTGTTCAGCTTTCCGGTCCCCTTCAGATCAAGCAGAAGATGTGTTTTGATTTTCATGCTTGCGTTTTAAACAATAATTTTCTACCCGAGCATGGTAGTAAATGAGGAGAGAGGGGGAAAACGCCACATGATGCTACACGTTTTTGTGGCTGCTGAGGGTGGTGGTGACTTTGAGAAGAGGTGCCCCCGTATCTGGGTTTAGAGCTCCAGTGGATTACGGCTCTGTAGTTAAGGTTTGATGTTTGTTAAGATGAAAAACTGCTTACTGTATAGAACTCATGTTCATGGAAGACAAGGTATTTTTCTTCCTTAGTGAATTAAATTGTTCTTTAGTTTGTTTCACTTAAAATCAAACTCCACCATGTGTAAGTGGCTAACTGAGGCTCCTAAAATAAGGAGCCTCAGTTCTTAAGCGTGGAGATGGAAATATAAATAAGTCTATGGGGCAGACTAGCGATGTTGGTAAAGGGGTACCGTTTCCTGAGACTCTTGTCTACGTATTATCTGTTCAACTCAACCTATGGCATTATTGCCCATTTAATAGCTGGGGAAACAGGCTTAGAAAATACCTTGCCCAGGGTCGTGCAGCTAGTGTGTGTGATGGAGCCAGGATTCTGTCTAACTCCAAAGCCGAGGTTCTTTCTGTTTCTGCCACCTTCTGCTCAAGCTTGAATGGAGGATGAAATGCTAGGAGTATGGGGAGGGAAAAGCATGTACAGCTCTCTTCAGAGGCCTGTGCTGATGGATCACAGTAAGAGCACACCACGGGCCAGGGCCTGCTCTACGAGACTGTATGTATATTTAATTCATACGTGCCTCATCCTGAGAATAACCCTCACCTTGTTCTCAAAGATGATGAAGATGACGAGGAGGAAGACGAAGAGGAGGAAATCGACGTAGTGACTGTGGAGAAGAGGCGGTCCTCCTCCAACAGCAAGGCCGTCACCACCTTTACCATCACCGTGCGTCCCAAGAGCGCGGCCCTGGGACCTGGGAGGGCCCCGTCGGGTGAGCTGATCCTCAAGCGCTGCGTCCCCATCCACCAGCAGCACAACTACGCCGCCCCGTCTCCCTTCGTGGAGAGCGAGGACGCGCCGCCCCAGAAGAAGATAAAGAGCGAAGCATCCCCGCGTCCCCTCAAGAGCGTCATCCCCCCAAAGGCCAAGAGCTTGAGCCCGCGCAACTCTGACTCGGAGGACAGCGAACGCCGTCGGAACCACAACATCCTGGAGCGCCAGCGCCGCAACGACCTGCGGTCCAGCTTCCTCACGCTCAGGGACCACGTGCCAGAGCTGGTGAAGAACGAGAAGGCCGCCAAGGTGGTCATCTTGAAAAAGGCCACCGAGTACGTCCACTCCCTCCAGGCCGAGGAGCACCAGCTTTTGCTGGAGAAGGAGAAGCTGCAGGCAAGACAGCAGCAGTTGCTAAAGAAAATGGAACACGCTCGGACTTGCTAAACGTGTCTCCCAACTGGACAGTCACTGCCACTTTGCACATTTTGATTTTTGTTTTGTTTTGTTTTGTTTTGTTTTTTAAACAAACCTTGTGTTGACATTAAGAATGTTGGTTTACTTTCAAATCGGTCCCCCGTCGAGTTTGGATCTGGGTGGGGAGCAGGACGTGAGGGGTTCTGCCAGGACCTCGGGAGAGGGCCTGCAGGATGGGATGCAGGTGGCCCTGGCGGTTTTCCTCCGCGTCACCCTCTGAGACGGCGGTCGAAGTCCTTGACCGTTGGGAGCCTTCTGGGCTGTTGAAGTCACCTTGTTTGTTACAAGTTTCCAGACGACAGAAAGTCATTCCTTCTTTTTAAAATGGTGCTTAAGTTCCAGCCGATGCCACATGGGGGTTTGCCATTGATACCCCTGGGGAACATTTCTGTAAATACCATGGACACACCTGCCTTTTGTATACGTCCTGGGTAATGAGAGGTGGCTTTTGCGGCCAGTATTAGACTGGAAGTTCATACCTAAGTACTGTAATACCTCAATGTTTGAGGGGCATGTTTTGTATACAAATATATTGTTAATCTCTGTTATGTACTGTACTAATCCTTACACTGCCTGTATACTTTAGTATGATCCTGATACATAACTAAATTTGATACTTATATTTTCGTATGAAAATGAGTTGTGAAAGTTTTGAGTAGATATTACTTTATCACTTTTTGAACTAAGAAACTTTTGTAAAGAAATTTACTATATATATATGCCTTTTTCCTAGCCTGTTTCTTCCTGTTAATGTATTTGTTCATGTTTGGTGCATAGAACTGGGTAAATGCAAAGTTCTGTGTTTAATTTCTTCAAAATGTATATATTTAGTGCTGCATCTTATAGCACTTTGAAATACCTCATGTTTATGAAAATAAATAGCAATTAAATGATGCAACTTTTTTTTTTTTTTTTTGGTAACAGCAACGGTTAAACTCTATCCTTTAAGCAGCAACCTTCAAGAGTCCATAACCTGGAGAGGGAACTTGGTTTCCACAGACAAGTCACTTTATACCTGTACAGTCCTGGCTGGGGAGGGGCCATTGTCCCCACTTGAGGTGGAGGGAACTGAGCTTAGGAAGGTTACGAGATTTCTCCCAAGTTAAACAGCATAGATATGTTATTAGTGATTGTGTGTGCTAGCAATAGCACCCCATAGTTTACAAAACGCTCTCCTATACGTTGGCCATTTAACCAAACTAAGCTGGGACATCAGACCCTTGAGAAGGAGAAGTAAAATTAAGACACTGAGTTCTGCAACTTGGCAGTATTTGATGTTGGTAACCTTTATCCCATTAGCTGATGGCTTTATATTTCGGCATAGAGTGCAGGTCATTTCTAAGAAGAAAGCATTCATCAAAGTTTACTAGGACCTGTGCAAGGTTCTATGCTAGGCATTGTAGCTGAATAAAGATGGAGTTGGTCCCTCCCCTCAAAAAGCTAACAGTCTGATTCACCAGAGTAATTCCTGGAGTGACAGCGGTGTGGCCCAGCTCAAGTGCCTTGTCCCTTCAGGAGAGGCACTGGGGTGTTAGTGTAGCTCTGTCCGCTTGGCACTCCGGTTACTTTGGTTGCTTGGACTGTTCTGTGGAAGCCAGATTAACCTTTGCAGGTTCTGGAGGACAGCCAGGGCCAACAGGTTGGGGGAGGGGGCCCCAGCAGAGCTAGGAGGCAGTTTCAGAGTTTCCCTGGTGGGAGATGATACCCTTGCTGGGGAGGCATTCAGCATCTCAGAACTGAGAGCCTACAAATACATCTCTTTGGTGAAAGGTGGTACTCAAAGCTATTTCTCGAAGGTTTCATTCATCTCAGATTTTAGCTTTGAACTGAAAAGACCTTTGCTTTGCTCAGAAGAAAACATGTCCAGGGATGAGAAACGGCTTTGCTTGCCTAGGCCACCAGAGTCCCTGTCTGCACTTTCCAAAGATCAGTGGAGTTTAGAATTTGAGGTCCTCCCCTGGTTTACAGCCACATTTCCTGAGCTATGAGGTTGGTGGTATTGCCATGGACATCACCAATGGTCAGATCATGTTGAAATTCAGGTAAAATTCTCTTTACTCCTTAATCTCCCTCCTTGCCCCCATCCCCACACTAAAAAATAACCCTCTTTGAGAGTCCTTTTCAAACTGTCATTCAAAAAGACTTCCCGTCCATTTGCATTTTACAGGCCTCAAATCTTCCCTGCAGCCTCTGCACCTTGTCCTGTGCCCATGAGCCAAAAGAAAATTGAGAGACCTCAAAGGTATTGAGATTCTTGAAACCCAACTCAATCATCCCAATTCATTTTTTTTGTGATCCCCATATGGGGCCTACCTAGGTGTTTCAGATGAGATAGAACTCTAGTCCTGGAGGGGGTTAAACTGTTGAGATGAACAAGGCTTTAAACTGTAATTCCTATCAGGCTCCATTTTTGCTCTGGCTGCTGGGAAGCTCAGAGCCAAATTCCATGCTCTCATTCCACATACTGAGTGCCCATTCTCTCTTCTAAATGTTTATGATCTTTTGTTTTTCATTGTTATTTAACGACCTTTTTAAAAATGTTCTTTATGTTACTTTAAAGAGAACTTTTTGCTTTAGGTGGATCAAAAATATGTATTAAAATGTTAAAACTAAGATAACATACCTCTCATTTGCCTTTCCTGCTCCAGCGGAGGGAAAGTGTCACTCAATTTAGATCTGCAATAATCTGTAAAGCAATTGCTGTAGTCACAGAAGAATTGAACCACTCCTTTCAATAACACGAGAGCCCTTCTCTGCATTCCAAGAGCAGTTTCATTTAAAAAAATTTTTATTTTATTTTGTTTTGGCCTTGCCGTGCAGCATGCGGGATCTTAGTTCCCCGGCCAGGGATTGAACCCGTGCCCCCTGCAGTAGAAGCGCGGAGTCTTAACCACTGGACCGCCAGGGAATTCCCCAAGAGCAGTTTGAGACTATTTGAGAGACGGCTCTATATCAGTTAGATCAATAAATCATAGGACTTGGAGCGAGCGTAGGGACCATCTCATTGAATTACTTCATTTTATAGAATGGGGTCATGGGATCCCATATCGAATTAGTGGCCGAACCCGGGACTGGAGTTTGCTGACGATCGGCCTGTGTTCTTTCCATGGTACTGGCTTTCCCCACACTCACACGGTAGCCTCCCTACCTCCTGGCTCACCCATCCACCCACAGGGTGCTTCCATATTAGTCCTTCTAAATAGCCCACCCTGCATACAAACTTCTAACAGTTCCCCACCACTCATCGGATAGAGTCCAAATCCTTCAGCCCGGCCTGTGAGGCTGCTTTCACCCTGGCCCACGAGCTCCATCACCCCTGCCCCTCCACAGACGCCCCTCTTTCCAGCCACGCCAGACACGCTCTCTCACCTCTGACTTGTCCCACTGTATTCTCTCCTCCTGGGTTACCCAGTTTCCATTTACTGAAATCCTTTTCAACCTGGAATGACAAACCCAATGTCATCTCGTTCAAGAAGGCTTTCTCATACCCCCAGGGATGCCTTTTCCAGCTGCTAATCCCACATCGCCTCTGGAGAGAGAAGAGTCCCCATCACCCTCCTGGACCTCCTTGACCGTGGAGTCCCCTAAAGCAGGTACAGCGTCCTGTTCTCCTCTGATTCTTTGGCTCCGGCCTGGTGCCTGACAGATGACAGGGTCTTGGCTGAGGCGGGCAGAAGCCTGGCGGCTGAGTAGGCAGCAGAGGAAGGAACGCGGTGAGGACCGTTACGTGGCTGCCTCCTGCCAACCAGCTTCCCGAGCTCTCAGGCTAATCCAACTGGGGAAACACATCCACTGGGCATCAGTGAGCATTGGGAGCTGACGGCTGGAGGTGAAGATAAAACACACATGGAGGCCTGTCTTTAGGGAGCCCAGAGTCTGGAAGGGAGTTAAGTCCCGGGGGGCTGGATAGAAGGAGGGGAGACCGGAGGGATGGGTGGGGGGCAGGGCGATGATTGAGCCAAAGCCTATGAGGGGTCCCATGGCTGAATCCGGCTCCTCCAGTTTCCCACTTCAGAGCTCACTTTTGGAGGAAGCTGGTTTGCTGGTCTGTCGCAGGCCTAAGGAGGCTTGTACGCTTGTCTGAGGCCACAGGTCACCTGCACTGTGGTGACAGTGGTTACAATCTTCCCACCTCTGTGTAGCACCAGAGAGATCACTCAGGTTTTTACACCCGACTCTCACAATCCTCCAGGAGAGCTGGCCAGCTCATCCTATATCCATTTGGGGAACTGGGTCTTCTGGGTTTGACTTTCATTCATCCCCGTGATGGCTGTCTTTTGAAAATCCTAATTTGGGTTGTTTTTCGAATCAGAGGTTATTAGGTTTGGAAGAGGCCATCGAACTCAGTGTCCCATTTCAGAGGTAGGACACCAGCAAGGAAAGGAACTTCAGCCGGTCTGCTCACTTTTCTTTTTCCTTTCTACCTTTCTCTCCCTCTTTTCCTCCCTCCCAGCCTCCTCCCTTCCTTCCTCTCCTCTCTCTCTCATAACAAACATTAACGTCACGCCTACCATGTGTCAAGCTCAGTTCCAGGTGCTTGGGAGACATCAGTGAACAAAAGAGATCAAACTCCCTCAAATCCGTGCTTTAGGGAGTTTGTGGTCTAGGAGAGAGTGACAACAATAAAAGAAATACAATAAGCAACTAAATTAAATAGCATTTAATCAGGTGGTGAATGCTATGAAAGATAAGTAGTACAGAATGGAGGAACTCTGGGATGCCACAGCAGGAGGGAGGCGGGTTGCAGGTTTGAGTAGAAAGATCTGGAAGTTTCTCTGGAGCTGAGGGGCAGGGCTGGTGGAGAGTGACCCGGGCACTGTTGTGGCCTCAGTCTTCCTAGTTCAAGGCTCTTCCTCCTTTAACTCCCTTTGGACATTGGCAAAGGTCCCCCACCAACTTATTATTCACTCTCTCTAAGGGAAGCACGAGGATGTCACAGAGTGTGGATCTAAAGTTAGACCACCTGGTTTGAATCTGATCCCCACACCCACAAGCTCTGGGTTGTGCAGTTTCCCTACCGGTACCTCGGGGCTGGCACCACCCACTTCACCTGGGCTTCTGGGAGATTTCAGAAATTCACTAACACACGGCACGTGGAATAGTGCCTGGTGCATGATGGGTACGATTTAAGTCTGTTAAACAATCTGATTTCTTATTGACAGAATCCTTCCTCTCTCCATTTCCCTAGGATGTTACTAGGGCAAAGAATCTTTAAAAAACCTTTAGTGGCAGAACAAATTCACAAGCCTGCGCTTAACAAGAACTTTGCAGACTTTTGTTCCTCAAAAGAGGCCTTACAAAACCTGAAAACGGGTACCTTGGAAACAAATGAATGTGAGCTTTGAAGCCTATTTTAAGACGAAGCCTAGGAATTTGAGTGTGGCAGAACATCGACGCCTTCTACAATGGTTTATTAGTTTTCCTTACTTGTAAAGGAAATCTCTTCATAGGCCACTGACCAGGGTTACCTGATCTCTTTTGATATTGGCGTATCATGCTGCAAGACATTCATCCTGAAGCCTTTGACCAGGAGAAGTAACAGAGCCTTTTTATGGTTGAAGCAGACAAGCCTATGGTACAATGCGTATCGGGAGAACACACACAGCACGTACTCCTGTGATAAATACAGATGAGTTGCTGTGAGATGTGCTCTAAAGAGGCAAGGCGAAATCGACTTTCTTCTGCCTTTCAGCAACCCTAAGAATTTCAGCAGGCTTTTGGGAAGTGGTGTGCAGGAGAGAAGTCTGTTTCTTCACAAATCTGCAGCTTGTTACCAGTTGAATTTTCTGTCTTAGGCTACCGTCCACCATTTTCCTGAAGGAGACGGTAAAAGCAGTCCGTCCGACCTACAAAATGATGTTGCCAGTTGACTGGGAGGCAGGTCTGGGAAATACAAATACTTGTTTTGGGCTTGGCTCTTAGCTCAGTTATTCGCTATTTGCATTGGCACAGGAGGTAAGCACCTGGTGCTCAACTGACTCAACTGGAAGTGGGATGGATTGGAGATGGTGACCTCCAAGGCCCCCTTTCAATTCTAAGGATAGAGAGTCATTGATCCTTGGGGATGGCTGGAGTCTTGAATGGTAAAATATCTGCAGTGCTTGGGAACATTCTCCAGTCTCCAGGAAGCTCTGGGTGTGACGCACATCTGGGCTCTGACATTCACTAGTCCGTGGCTGAGGGCAAGTCACCTCCCTCTGAATCTCACTTTCTTCAGCTCTCAGACAACAACAGTAATCACCACCTGCCAAGGTTCTTACAGGGATAGAATGCCGTAAAGTATAAGAGGGATGGGACATCACTGTGGAAGCTGGGGAGTCTTCTATGAGGTCTTACTGCCACAGTCAGCTCTCGTTCGGCACGTGCTTCACCGGTGTACTTCACTGTTTGCTTTCTGATTCATCTCTAAGTGGGTTCCCCCCAGGTAGGAAACACATTTAAGGTCAGTAGGCACATCTCTGATTGCTCAACGGTACCTAGAACAGGTAGCTGCCCCATAATGTTAAATAATTATTGCCAATGAAAAGACTTGACTCATTGTTCAAAGCCAGCTAGAGGTTCTCAATTTGTGCAACTGGTTACACAGGTTTGTCTCATCTGGAACTAGAGAAAACAATGATAAGTCCAATTCTTAATTGGATTACTCACATGAAAACGGAATATGATAACAGATAGCTAACACCTTGAGTTTTCGCTTGGGGTTGGTGTAGCCACTTTTCTTTGGCATAAAGCCAAGAAGAACAGGCAATTTATACTGAGACTAGGGATTTGAAGATGCTCAAGCTATAGTTAAGAGACATTTTTCATTGATGAAGGGGGCAGGGTTGAGACCAGGGTTTACTATTGTAAATGGTCTGTTTGCATTTGGGTGTGAAAGTAAATCTTTCTTATCCTAAGTTGGTCCTTTTTCTGAATTCCCTGAACTAATATTTTATAGTTTGTCTTCAGGGAAAAGCATCTTTCTACCAGAAACCCTGTTCTCCAAACATGTCATTAAAATAATGAAGTTGGAGGTTTCCTTGGTTGTCTGTAACTGTAAGCTTCCAGGATGGCTGTGAACGCGTTTCGTTTGACACCTCTGGGAGGTTGCTTCTCCTGGAGAGTCACCTCCCTTGGAAATTCCTCTGGGTAATGTAAGTGCGCACGTCCTTCTGTCACTGCAGTCCGAGTCTCCATTACCTTTGGCTGCCTGTGTGTGAAGGCTGCTCTGTTGCCCGTGGCCACGGGTTCTGCTGGCTGGGCAGCCCCAGGAGGACTGTTTTCTTGCCGACGGTGACGAACCACAACATGAACATGTTGGAGCCAAGAAACAGCCTTTAGCTCAAGTGCAAATTAAGCCCCAGCTTCACTGGAGGCATGGATGCTGAGGGCGGGGTAATTGGAGTAGAAACCACCATGAAATGCTTATTGTGACGCTCACTGCCGTTCAAGTGCTCTCTCCACAGTGTTTTCACTTGAGGAGGGGAAGTCCTTTTGCAGGGATGTGGTTTCTTTTTCCCCTCTTGCCCTGTGACTGTCCCAGTTTTAAAACTGAAAGTCCTGCGTCTCGGTAAACAGTCCGTCTCTGGGCACATGGGGCTGGAGCGTCCCTCATGCTTCCCTCCCGTTAGCGCTGGCTTTTTCTCACCGCAGGGCGACCAGCCGGACAGGGCTACTCTGTAAGCTTGGAGGCCGAGGCTGGGACCACCACCGCACACACCTCCAAGGGCTCAGCCAGCCACGTAGAGTTCAAGGGCCTGGCAAGCAAGGAGGGGCTGGAAAGAACATTGCCTTGGTGTCGGGGCACCTGGACTTGAGCTCTGGAACCACTGCTAAGTGACTCGAAATGAGTCATCCTCAGGCTGTATCAGGAGGAGAAATCTCTTGTTTTCCTTCTGGGATGCCGTTGACCGTGAGTGTGAAGGTGGCGGGTTCCACACAAAGGCTGACTTGCCCACTCTACTTCTCTCAGGCTTTGGGGCTCCTTCTATTTAATGATAATAATACTACTAAATAGTAATAATAATAGTAGTGCTTTGGAGGCGTGACCATAACGCTGGCTTCTGTCTTCCAGCCTGGGCTTTTTTTTTTTAAAATAAATTTATCTATTTATTTATGGCTGCGTTGGGTCTTTGCTGCGGTGCACAGGCTTCTCACTGTGGTGGCTTCTCCTGTTGCGGAGCACGGGCTCTAGGTGCAGGGGCTTCAGTAGCTGTGGCTTGAAGGCTCTAGAGCGCAGGCTCAGTAGTTGTGGCTCATGGGCTTAGTTGCTCCACAGCACATGGGGTCTTCCCGGATCAGGGCTTGAACCAGTGTTCCCCGCGTTGGCAGGCAGATTCTTAACCACTGCGCCACCAGGGAAGTCCCTAGTCTGGCCTTCTTGAGTCTCCTTCATTCCTCAGGTCTTTGCAAGGAGCCAAAAGGAGAATTTTTAAGTTACCAAATAATCCCAAGCTGTGAGGGAATGGCCTTCCTGAAGCTATCTGGGGATAGGCTGGTCCCGGAGACAGCAGGGGACACATGGCATAAAATCCTCCCTGAGATTCTGTGGGGAGGCGGGTTCTGTTTCATCAGAGAAGCTGCAAGTTCAGGCATCTGAAACTGGGTTCAGACCTTCGCTACCGTTAACGTGACCTGTGAGATTCACAACTCCTGGTGGTGGAGTTTCCCTTTTATTGGCGGTTGTGAAACCATTTTGGCCAAGGCCTTTGGGGCTAGAGGGATGACATCCCTCAGGATTTGAAGGTGGGTTCTTTCATAAAAGGAACAAGAGGGCAAGTCAAGTAGAGCTTTTAGGGACCTTTAAAAGAGGTGTTTACATATATTTAGCTTTTGGGGGTCACCCCCAGTTAACTCCCAGGGAGCAACAGTTTCCATATTCTGAAAATCCTTATTCAAGGGGCACAAGTGCCTGGCTGAAGATCCTCCCCCATCCCAGGCCCCCTGAAGGGGAGAGGGTCTGTCATGTTAATGACATGTGCATATTATTAAGAGAAGGGACAAAGGGCCTGGAGCTTGGGAATGAGAGTTGATCTGGGGACTCTTCAATATGCAGATGGTACCCTTATTATAAATCCCATGAGGGGAGGGCCCTGGGAGAGTCAGCCCTTAAAGCTATCCTGATGGAGAACGGCTTCAGTTTGGGGGTCCCCTCTCCACTGATTCGGAGCTCCGAGCTCACTCGGCTCTCCACCTCTCCCACACCCCCATAAAATGGTAATGCGCTATGTGATCACAGAATGCACTCTGAAGTCGCAATGCAATTTTGTTTTGATTTCTTGGAATTATGGAATTACGGAATGCCAGGCTCCCCAAAGTCTCCTGAGCCATGTAACGCTTGCCCTTCCTGTACTAGGGCTCAACAGCAAAATGTAGAACTCAATGCCATTCCATTCAACCCTTCCAGGGATGGAGAGCGTGTGCAGGTGAAGGAGATGGAGTGCAGGTGGGGAGAAGAGTCACAGCCGCAGAGGACTCTGACCATCACCTAGGAAGGAAGGTGAGATGTGAACACAATAATTTTCAGAGAAGGGGTGGTGGGAAATATAGGAGAGCCTTCCCACACAGGAGATGGTGTGCAAGGTGGCCTTAGTGGACGGGTGATTGGCCTGGTGGGGAAAGACAGGAGGAGCATTGCAGGTTGAGGGGCAGCCTGAATGGAGCTGCAAGGAGGTAGGTACGGAGTGTGTTTAGGGCACAGGTGCATCCTGGGGCTGCAGGTGAGATGGATGGGTTGGGTCTAAGGACTGCCTCCAGGTGATGGGAACCCGCCATGGGGTCTGAGGAGAGGGACATGATTGGGTCCCGTGTGACTTTGGAAGAATTTGCTATTATAGGAACATATTTAACCCACACAAAGTTGTTCTGGATGGTGCTCACCAGTCTCAGTAACTAGTAACCATCATGCCTGCTTCCCATGGGGGCCCCCCCAGCACTCCTGGCCTTGGTGGGGGGAGCCCAGACCTGGGCCTTGGAGAGCCTTGGTCTTGACTCAGCGAGGCCACTACTTAGTGTTTCTTCCACCTCAAGCCTTGTTGATTCTATGTTTTCTCTCTTCTCTCTGCTCATTTCCCCACATCCAAAGCCCAGGGACCAGCTTAAAGGTATCTCCTTCACAAAACCTTCACATTCTCCTCTTCAGAGAGTTTTCTTTCCTGCCTCTAACCTCACCCAGTGTCTTTCCCATACTCTTTTGGGCTTTGAGAAATGAAGATAACTCCCTCCCTCCCGACCATGGTCACTATGAAAAAAATTAGACAATAAAGTATAAAAAAGAAAGAAAAATATCGCTAGTAACCCACCCTTCAGAGAGAACAACTATTAAAATGCTGGTGTACCTCTTCCTAGATTTTTCCACATACGCATAAATATGTATGAATATGCCTGTTTGTTTTGTATCTTTGTTAGGTCACAAATTACTTTTCATTGTGTATTATAAGTCACTGTATTTGGGTCTTATCTCTCTTACAAGGAGTAAGGGGCTCTCTTGTCTTGTGTGTTCTGTATCTTCTAGAACGGGTTTTGCACAGAGTAGGCAGGCAGCAAGTGATGAATGAATGATTGAATGGGTTTCTCTATACTGTATCTCTCTGTAAAATGAGAATTTTTGATTATGTTATGTCTGAGGTCTTTCTTAGTTCCCATAATCTGTAGACCTCTGGTCATTTATGTTTCTGCCTTGGGTAGAAGAATCTTCCTACAAATCTGGTGACTGGGTATGTTCTTTTTAGCACTAACATTGTTATGTCCCCAGACTAAAAGGAGATCAAACAATGATTTCAGACACTGACACTGGGTCCATACAAAACCTAAGAATCACCTGGTTTGGTGGGGACAGTTATGTTTCTTTTGTCTTACCCAAAACGGGCCAATCTTGGGATATAAACTGTCACTTAGATTCTGAGAAAAACAAACTGTTTTGAACGCTGTGGATTCCTCATTTCTTCTGATCTGCAGCGCTACCTTCAAATAACCTATATGGCACCTTTGCATGAATTAGAGATAGGCTTCCTCTCTTCTCCAGGCAGACGTAGCCCACTGGTAGGCATGGCTTGGTGAACAGAATGCAGCTGGAAATCAGCTCCCTCTTCCCCCAGCCCCAGTAGGGCACCTCTTGGGCAGGACACAACCTGAACAATTGTACTGGCAGCCCTGGTACCTCAAAGAACTGAAAATGCCAGTTAAATGTTTGATATCTCTGTTGAAGATTCTTCCCTAAACAAATAAGAATAGGCTATAAATAGGCTAGCGTTTGTGAGCTCACATAACAATACAATTCCACAGGAGGGTGCAGACACTCCTGGCCTCTGTGCTTTCCTCCAGCTGACCCCTCTATCTGGAAGCTACCCTGTCCCCACCTTTCTCAATACTACCCATTTTTCATGGCTCAGCTCATCAGCTGTCTCTTTCGCAAAGCCTTCCGTGACCCATCTTGTTGGAATTTATTGAAACCTCTCCTGTGCTCCCTTAGTACTACTCTACCCTCCTGCGCTGCACATCTCATGTTTCACTTTGGGTGTTTGGTGATTCGTTTACATACTGTCCAGGCACCCCCCTGAGTCTCAAGTTCATCATCATTAAAATAGAGATGGGGACTTCCCTGGTGGCCCAGGGATAAAGAATCTGCCTTCCAATGCAGGGGATGCAGGTTCAATCCCTGGTCGGGGAACTAAGATCCCACATGCCGCGGGGCAACTAAGCCCACGTGCTGCAAACTACAGAGCTCACACGCCCTGCGCCACAACTGGAGAGAAGCCCTAGCGCCACAACGAAGAGCCCACGCTGCAGCGAAAGATCCCGCGTGCCACAACTAAGAGCTGACTCAGCCAAAAAAAAGAAAGAAGATAAATCAATAAAATAAATAAATATTTTAAAAAATAGAGATGATAGACTAGATCTTCCAGGTTCCTCAATAAGTGCTATGAATATTACAATGACAATACACATCTTTCACTATCTGTGAAACTCCTAGAGAAGAGTCACACTCTTTTTTGATCTCTGGATTCACTAAATCCACATGATTTAGTGAATTGCTGAAGATTTTATATATATATATATACATATATATATATGTATATATATATATATATATATACATATATATATTTTGGCCGCTCCATGCAGCTCGTGGGATGTTAGTTCCCTGACCAGGGATCAAACCTGCGCCCTCGGCAGTGAAAGCGTGGAGTCCTAACCACTGGACTGCCAGGGAATTCCCAATGCTGAAGATTTTTAAAGCCTTCCCAGATGTTTCTGACGTCCAGCAAGGGATGAGACCACTGTAAGATAACAGAGCTCAGGCTTCATGGGCAGGAACCACCAGCCTGTTCACTACAGCAGAGTTGAGGACACGAATGTGGGTGTCACATGCACAGCAGACCAGAGCCTTAAGGCTGAACCCGTTAGAGAATCCAGGGAATGTGTGGTAGCTCACAGTGGCTTTGGGGAGTGCTGAGGGCATAGTGTGGGAACCCTCTCTTTCCATTTCACATCTAGAAACACACACACAGACTGAAGGTGAGGAGATGGAAAAAGGTATTCCAGGCAAATGGAAATCAAAAGAAGGCTGGAGTAGGGGAACTCCCTGGCGGTCCAGTGGTTAGGACTCAGTGCTTTCACCGCGGGGCCCGGGTTCAATCCGTGGTTGGGAACTAAGATCCTGCAAGCTGCTTGGTGTGGCCAAAAAAAAAAGGCTGGAATAGCAAAACTCATATCGGACAAAATAGACTTTAAAATAAAGACTGTTACAAGAGACAAAGAAGGACACTCCGTAATGATCAAGGGATCAATCCAAGAAGATACAACAATTGTAAATATATATGCACCCAACACAGGAGCACCTCAATACATAAGGCAAATGCTAACAGACGTAAAAGGAGAAATTGATAGAGACCTGGGCCATGCCCTCGGGAAAATGAATTGCTTCTTCCTGTCTGCTCGAGTATGTTGCAGTGCCGTCAGGGAAAGGCAGGCCACCCTGGCACATGTGGATCTGGCCGGCCAAGAGCCCCAGTGGGGGTCCCCACCTTAGTTTGCCCTTTTTTCCTCCCATCACCAGCTTCTCCCTGCATCTAGTGGGCATGGCCCCTTGGCCCCTGTGAGGAAGAGCATGACTGGGGGAGGGCTTAGTGCCCGGATCTAAAATGGGTACCAGGTGGAGGTGTTTGTGGCCAAGTGCACAGGAAGCTTTAATCAGCTCTCCGGTCTCTCACACGGAGCCCGCAGATGGCTAGTGCTTCCAAGGCGTGGCTGGTCATCCCTTCCACGGCCAAGTGCTCCAGGGAGGGGCCCTCGCCTCTCTGTGGAGCCCCTTCTCCATCTCCATCCCCCCACCCAACTCTGCTTGTCGTGCCCTTTTCCCCGCACTGTGCTCACTCAGGCCCCCATCGGAGGATGTCTGTTAACATACAGCTTTATCATTCTGTTCACACTGCCTTTTTCCCAATGGGCTGTGAGCTTCTTGAGCTCAGGAAACATGCGGTAGTGACGGTTATTTGCTGGACTGAAATGAAATCTTGCTCCTTCCAAGTTTTACCCGGGTTCCCCCTGCCATGTGGCTCTGGGTGCAATAGCCTTTCCAGCTATAATTAGAGGATGTGACTGCGACACGCCGCTCCGGCCACACGAGTGCCAGTCTAATGTCGTGGGTTGAGAGAGCACAGGCCCTTGGGTGAGGACACCTGGGTGTGTATTCCAGAGTCCCCTCCTAGCGCTGAGCCTGGTTTCCATCTCTGCAGGCCTCCGTGTCCACACTGGGAAAATAGAAATAAAAATAGTGTCTAGCACTTTGGTGTGTTGTGAGGAGTTAATACAGTGGCAAGGCCCATAGTAAGTATTTAATGAATGTGAGGGATGATTTTTATAATTTTTGACAGAATGTGGTCAGCTTAGGGAAGAGAGCCCAGGACAGCCCTGAGCAGACGTGGCGGGCGCTTCAGCACCACGTCCCGCCCCTGGCCCTCAGCTGGTCCAGGTCTGCCCGCCGTCCTGGCCGAGTGTGCTGAGCAGCCCAGAGAGCACCGAGCTGGGAGCCTCTGGGGCGGGCGTGTGTGTGCGGCGGGGCGGGGTGCGTGTGGCTCGCTCGTCCTCTGCCCTGAACCGCGGCTGCCTCTGAGCTCTCAGCAGCCATGACCGCCTCTGTAACGGGCGGTGATCATTCCAACCTCACAAGCTGCGAGGAGGATTGAATGAAAGAAAGGACCTCAGGGTGATGCAAACCGTAAAGCACGACATGAATGGAAGGGGTTATGGTTACCCAGTGGCTCCCTCGATTTGCCTAATCACCCCTGACCTGGGTGGAGGTGATTCCCATTTGACATACGGAGAAACTGAGGTCAAGCCCCGTAAAGGCGCTGGCAGAGCTGGGGAGAGGACGCAGGTCTGCGGCCCCCTGGCTATCACCGGACCCTGTTCCTCCAGGGTTTGAGGGGAAGCCTGGCCTCTGTGCTCCAGAAGCCTGGTTTGTTAGAAGCAGCCACAGGCGCTCGCGCCCCTTCCCAGGGACTCGGGGCTGGTGGGATTGGGCCCTTCTGGTCCTGGGAGCTGCGGGCAGGTCCGTCCAGTCTGTGGAGCTGAGGCAGTGGGGCTGGGCCGGTGTTGCTTTCTGCCTCGCCTTGGGGGCCAGGCCCTAATCACTTTCTTTAGAGGACTTTGTGCAGCCCATCCTTTCATTCTGGGCCGACACAATGCAGGGGTGAGCCGAGGTCAGATTTCCAACCTTCAGCTCTGGATTTCCTGTCTTCCGTGGGGTGGAGGACAGATTCTGCCACCCAGCTTCCTGTCATCTCAGCGCTGGGGGCTCTGGCTCCCTGGTGCCAACGTGCCCTGGGAGACCGGGAAAGACCCTGGGAGGATCTGGCCCCCGGGTCCTAGTCACTCAGACACAGGCCCTGGCTGCTGCTGGACACCAGACATTTCTCTAGGTCTTTGGAAATGGCTTCCTGTGGGTTCAAATCCCGAGAGCATCCTCAAGGCCATTTGAAATACTGTAGGTTAAAAAAAAAAAAATCACTATTCCCCAGAAACAGCGCTCAGTGGGTGCCAACCTCCGTTACCTTTTTCTCAGCCCAGAATAGGCAGCCAAGAGAGAAAGAGGAATAGGTCCCTAGTAGCAGAAAGGAGTTAAGAAGTGAAGTCTTTCTGAGGCACTGCTGTGCTTCAGGGGAAGAGCTGGGGTTTGCAGAGGAGGTGGATGGAGGGAGTGTAACCGGTCCCTAGGACTGCCACACAAAGTACCACCGGCTGGGTGGCCGAAAGCAACAGAAACTTATTTCTCACGCTTCTGGAGACCAGAAGTCTCAGATCAAGGTGTCGGCACAGCCACGCTCTTTCAAAGTCTCTCTGGGAGGACTGTCCCAGGCCTCTCTCCCAGCTTCTGCTGGTAGCTGGCCATCCTTAGCGGTCCTTGGCCTGTAGATGTGTCCCTGTCCTCATCTTTACTGGGTTTTCTCTCTGAATCTCTGCGTCTCCACATGGCTGTCTCCCCTCTGTGCCTGTGTCCAAATGTCCCTCTTTTTTTTTTTTGGCTGCCCGGCGTTGCATGCGGGATCTTAGTTCCCTGACCAGGGATCGAACCTGCGCCCCCTGCAGTGGGAGCGCCTAGACCTAACCACTGGACAACCAGGGAATTCCCAATGTCCCTCTTCTTACAAGCATACCAGTCATATCGGATTAGGGATCCACTCTACTTTAGTTTGGCTTTGTCTTAACTAATCACCTCTGCAATAATCCTATTTCCAAATAAGGTCGCATTCTGAGGTACTGGTGCTTAAGAGTTCAACATACCTTTTTGGGGGGCACACATCAACCCCATAACAGGCGGGCTCAGGTCAGTCAACTTTTATTTGCCGTCTGCTCTGTGCTAAGCCCTGTACTTGCTCTGGGGATACAGAGATGCACAAGACAGTCTTTGCCCTCAGGGAACTTACAGCCTAGTGGGGAGAGGCAAGGGAGGAATAGCTGTTACAATACAGCAAGAGCACTGCTGGTGGGAATGTAAACAGGTGCAGCCACTGTGCAAAACAGTATGGAGGTTTCTTAAAAAACTAAAAATAAAACTACCATATGACCCAGCAATTCCACTCCATATCTGAAAAAAACAAAAATGCTAATTCGAAAAGACTCATGCAGTCCAATGTTCATAACAGCATTGTTTACAATTGCCAAGGTATGGGAGCAACCTAAGTGTCTATCAACAGATGAATGGATAAAGAAGATGTGGTATATATATAAACAGAATACTACTCAGCCATAAAAGAGAATGACATTTTGCCATTTGCAGCAACGTGGATGGTCTTGGAGGGCATTATGTTAAGTGAAATAAGTCAGACAGAGAAAGACAAGTACTGTATGATATCACTTATATGTGGAATCTAAAAAATACGACGAACTAGTGAATATACAAAAAAGAATCAGACTCACAGATATAGAGAACAGACTAGTGGTTACCCAGCAGGGGAGGAGAGACAATAAAGGGTTGGGGGATTAAGAGGTACAAAGTATTATGTATAAAATAAGCTGCAAGGATATATTGTACAACACCGGGAATATAGCCAATATTTTACAATAAATGTAGAGTATAACCTTTAAAAATTGGGAATCACTATGTTGTGCACCTGTAACTTATATAATATTAATATTGTACAGCAACTATACTTCAATTAAGAAAATTGAAGCAATCCCAGGAATGGATTGAAAACAGGGTGATGAGGGCTCTCGTAAAGGCGTCCACTATCCTACCTGGTGAGGAGGGAAGGGAGCCTTTCTGGAGGGAGGGACACAACCTACAGAAGAAAGCCAGGGACTCAAGAGGGACAAGGGTGGCAAAGACGAGTTTTTCAGATTCCAAGAATACTGTGTGAGATCAAATCTGCCAACAGACTCAGGAAAACCTCAGAACTCCTGGGGGCAAGGGAGGTTTCTAACAGCCGATGTGGGTCAGGGAACATCTCCCTCGAACATCTTTCTTTTTTAACTGCCTGCCCTCCATTCCAGGGCCCAGGAAGAATGGCCAATGGGCACATGTGTGGTGCTTTCCTTGCCCCTCAGTACCTGGATCTGCAGGTGAGAGAGAAAAACCAACGCTCCAGTAGCTGGATGTGATGTTTTTAACTGTTTTCATGAATTCTTTTGATTCTTTTTTGGAGTGGATTATGATTCATACTGTGTGAAATGAAGTGGTATAGGTACCTTGAAATAGAGCGTGAACTTGGAGGGGTGGTGGCGATGGGGTACCCAGGGACGAGGGTGGGGCACAGGGCAGCCCACGGCCTGGGAGCAGAACAATCCAGGACTAGTGTTCTTTTTTTTTTTTTTAAACATCTTTATTGAAGTATAATTGCTTTACAATGGTGTGTTAGTTTCTGTTTTATAACAAAGTGAATCAGTTATACATATACATATGTTCCCATATCTCTTCCCTCTTATGTCTCCCTCCCACCCTCCCTATCCCACCCCTCTAGCTGGTCACAAAGCACCGAGCTGATCTCCCTGTGCTATGCAGCTGCTTCCCACTAGTTATCTATTTTACGTTTGGTAGTGTATATATGTCCATGCCACTCTCTCACCCTGTCACATCTTACCCTTCTCCCTCCCCATATCCTCAAGTCCATTCTCTAGTAGGTCTGTGTCTTTACTCCCATCTTGCCACTAGGTTCTTCATGACCTTTTTTTTTTTTTTTTCCTTAGATTCCATATATATGTGTTAGCATACTGTATTTGTTTTTCTCTTTCTGACTTACTTCACTCTGTATGACAGACTCTAGGTCCATCCACCTCACTACAAATAACTCAATTTCATTTCTTTTTATGGCTGAGTAATATTCCATTGTATATATGTGCCACATCTTCTTTATCCATTCATCTGTCGATGGACATTTAGGTTGCTTCCATGTCCTGGCTATTGTAAATAGAGCTGCAATGAACATTTTGGTACATGACTCTCTTTGAATTATGGTTTTCTCAGGGTATATGCCCGGTAGTGGGATTGCTGGGTCTTATGGTAGTTCTATTTTTAGTTTTTTAAGGCACCTCCACACTGTTCTCCATCGTGGCTGTTATCAATTTACATTCCCACCAACAGTGCAAGCGCTAGTGCTCTTGACCTGCTCACCTTTGGCATCTTCCCACAAAGAAACCGGGCCAGTGTGGGCTTGGCTTGGCCTTTTCCAGGAGTTGTTCAATGAGGCTGCAGATCTGCCACTGCAGAAGCGGAAACACAAACCATTTTACCCAGAAATGTATTTAACTGAAGTAGCCGTCAAATGCCCCAGGGAATGTCTCTTGGCTAAAATTCCGTGTCTTCATTTGTTTCTCCCTATTTGAACAACGCCTCTGCTTTCCCCACCTTTGCAAAGACCTTTCAAACGTGGCATGGCGTGGATTCTCACCTAGACACTTCCTGGCTGGCAGGATGAAACTTTGTCCCCATTTTCCAGGTGAGGAAGCCGAGGTAGGTCATGTGACTTTCAGCCCAGATTCACAATGAAACTTCCACCTCCACACCTGGGGATCTTTCACCTGTGTTGCTGAAGTCTCCTCAAGGAATCAACCTCCACTTCCCACCCTCCTTTCACCTAATCTGGCCTCCCAGCTTCGACTGATCCTCACGAACTCTGCTCTGGGTGGAGATAGCTCAGCAAGGCTTCTCTAGATTAGAGTTAGCTCGTAGCCTGGGTGAATCACAGGCTCCGGAGCCAGGCGGCCTGGATGGGGCCCTCTCTGCCTCTGCCTGGCTCTGTGATCACAGCCAAGTTCCCTAATCTCTCCATGTTTCTGTTTCTCCATCTATAAGGGGGACTAATACCACCCACTTCTAGGATTATTATGAGGATTACATTAGTTAATCTACGTAGATTTCTTGGGGGTGATTCCTGGCACCTAGGAAGTCCCGTATAATGTTTGTTAAATTTTTTTAAAGTCGCTAATGTAATGAAGAACTTTGAAGATCCAACAGTGGCAAGTCTGATGACGGCCCATAACCACTCTTCTCTGACTTAGTAGGAAGCTAGCAGGTAACTAGGTTGCCCTTTGATGAGTTTTTCATTGTGAACACTTCATGGTCTCGGGTCTAGAGGCAGGAGATCTGGATTCTAAAGCCCTTATCTCATGGTGCTAGAGCTACTGACCTTCTCACAAGACTGTTTGCCTGGCTAGAATGTGTGCTTCCCCAGGGTAGGGCCATGTTTTATTCTTTTCTGAATTTTTAGCAGTTGATCCAAGGCCTGGAAGGCAGGAGTGCCCATCCTATACTTTTTTTTTTTTTAATGTGTGTGTGTGTGTGTGTGTGTGTGTGTGTGTGTGTGTGTGTGTGTTTTATTTGGCTGTGCCTCATGGCTTGTGGGATCTTAGTTCCGCAACCAGGGATTGAACCCGGGCCCTCAGCTGTGAAAGCTCGGAGTCCTAACCACTGGACCCCCAGGGAATTCCCTACAGAATTTTTTTTTTAAGCATTTTATTTTATTTCTTTGATTTACAATGTTGTGTTTAATTTCTGCGGTACAGCAAAGTGATTCAGTTATACATATATACATTCTTTTTCATATTCTTTTCCATTATGGCTTATCACAGCATATTGAATATAGTTGCCTGTGCTATACAGTAGGACCTTGTTGTTTATCCATCCTATGTATAATAGTTTGCACCTGCTAATCGCAAACTCCCAATCCCCCCCGCACCCAGGTCTATATATTTTGGGTGGAAACTTCTGGATTCTAGTCCCTGTTCTGGGCCTCAATTCCCCAATCCGTCCTCTAAGTAATGAGCCTATAGCTAAGGTCTGTAGCTCTGTCAGCCTACACTTCTGAGAACTTGACCTCCCTACAAGGCATTTCTGGAGTGGCTATTTGGAACCAGGCCCTAGAATATTCAGCAGAGTGCTGTCAGAAACACTGTAATGTAACTCTATTGAGTCTGTCTTCTGTGGAACCACAGGCTAATGAACTCCACGGTCAGTTTCGAGAAGAAGGGGAGCCTGGGGCTGAATCCTCACAACCGGATCAGCGTGGTCCCTGGCAGAGGGTGGGGACAGCAAAGGGCTTGGTGGATGCAATTTGTGGGCCCTGAAACTTATGCAATTGGGGGATCCTCTTTAGAAAACCATAAAAACAAAATCAGATATGAAAGGAAATATTTACTCAGGATAAAAGAACTTTAAAAAATCCCATATGAAAACACTGAGCCCCGTAACCACCACAAACCCCAGAAAACCCATGACAGTTTTATTAATGAATCACCTGGGATACCTCTGGAATACTGCTTCCTACATATTTTGGGTTGTCTCTTCATCTGACAACAATTTTTTAGCAGCATTCTCTATAGAGAGAATGGAAAGATAATCCAGTCTTTTCTCTAGCATGGAATGGCTAATCATTTTTTAAAAATTATTTGTACTTTAGAAAAGCATCTATTTCATAACTGTTAATTTTGAAAAGACCTCTATCAAGTATCTTTCACAGAAGAGCTGTAAGATTTCAAGGTAGTCCTATGCAGGGATGAATCTTAAATATTCTTTGAATTGACAAGTTTCATGAACAAGCTTCTCATCAACAACCTCGTGTGATGTTGTGTGGTAAGTTTTAGGCTATATTTGTGAAGTCAGTACTTCACACCAGTTTCCCCTTAGCTGGATGGCAAAAATGCCCGTGACGACTGCACTGC
Source organism: Balaenoptera borealis (assembly GCF_965194805.1). Taxonomy (NCBI): domain Eukaryota; kingdom Metazoa; phylum Chordata; class Mammalia; order Artiodactyla; family Balaenopteridae; genus Balaenoptera; species Balaenoptera borealis. The sequence continues at coordinate 80,335,917 of NC_138871.1, read as the reverse complement.
CACCAGAATCAAAGATAACCCAGGGGAAGTTGGAGTGAGAGAGACAGGGTTCTAAATCACTCACCTCTAAAAGAGCTTACTTTTGCAAGTTCTATAAAACCGGGTGAGTCCATTGCTAAGGTTCTGGAAGAAGTCAGTGGGTTGAGGGTCCTGAAGCTTCAGTTTCATTAACTTTACAGAAAATCTGCTTCTGTTTGAGGAAGAGAGGGACCAATGGCCAATCAGTGACTTTCTTTCCCACCCTTGCTGTTCCACTTTGTGGGACAAAGGAGAGGACAGAAGGCTGTCTTTCTATTCTCACTCACTAACCTTGAAATCTTTCCCTCTCCCTTTCCCCTTGCTCTTTCCTTCAGGTTTCTCCCTCGTTGTTTCCACTGAGTCTTTTCAAGGTTCTCGGCCCTATTCCAGGTCCCATCCAGCTCTGCCACATCTCAGCACATCTCAGGGAACAGATGCTCTCACCCTGAGATCTTCTCTTTAATCTTCACTGGACCAAGTTTAATCTAAGTTCAAGGTTTCCCTCCAACGCTGATTCCTTCAGTCCAAATGATTATTTCTCCTGTTGGTGTCCTTTCAATAATAACTCACTTGTGTTCCTCTAACTACACTCATCTTCTGTGTTCCCTTCTCCACTCTGAGCTCATAGTGGGAGCGGAGGTCATCCATCCATCAGCCATCCTCCATCCCATGACTGCCATCCTCCCTACATACATGTGTGGAACACGCATTGTGAGTGGTTCAAACAACATCACTACATCATGGCTCAGCCAAAATGATTTTTACTTCAATTCCCAGGAACCAATTAGGATTTGCCAGACAAATATTTACAAGACAATTACGTTCAAGTGCATCAGCATGGATAATAATATTACCTGTGCCTAAATAAAGACAGTGAAGGGATCGGAGGCTTTTAAAACATCCACTTCAACTTAAAATGAGATCAGAAATAATTCTAAAAGCCCTGCAACTTTATGACAGGACACTGGACAAGCTATGGGGAATGAGGAAGGAAACGAAATAAAACCCAAGCCTGGGATGAAAGCACACCCAAGACATCCTTCGTGACCTTTCCCTGCACAATCAGAAACTGATACAGCAGGAAAGACACGGTCACTTAGGAGCTTCCAGATTCCTTTAAGCCTGTTCCTCTGATGAGGAGAGAGGAGAGGAAACACGACCCTGTGTGCTGAGGACCCCACCGCAGAGGGGGCTGCAGGAGGGCTCAGGACCTGGCAGGGTCAAGGGGAAAGCAGGATTCCCTGTCCAGAGCCCTCCAGTTGCAGGAAAGACCAGACCTGGCTTCTGAATGGCCAGCCTCTGTTCTCTGGGCAGAAGCTGCTCAGTTGCTGCCTTGGGCTGGGAGTCAGATCTATAGGTCTTAATCCAAATTCTGGCAGATTCACCTTCTGAGGCCAAGCAGATGATCAAGCCTCTTGATCTCACTGTCCTCAGTATCCCGTGGGGGGCCTGTTCCATGCCGACCCCTGCGCCAGGAGTGGGGATGCAGACATGAGTCCAGTGGGATCCTTGCCCTGAAAACCTGGGTGTCTGGACCTGGAGGAAGCAGCACTTATCTTACAGATAAGAAGGAGATCCTCAGGGGAAAACAATACTGAAGGAAGGCATTCCAGAAAGCAAGAAAAGAACAAACAGAGGTTTGGAGATACTAAGCAACTCAGTTTGTATGGAAACTGCAGGTTATATGAAGGCAGAGAAGGATGGGAAGCGGAACTAATTTGGGGTTGAGCTTTAAAAAAAAAAAAAAAAAAGAAATATTAGAAGTCCCATGGGTATCAATGAATTTTATGGAACACATCATAGAATGGATATGAAGATGCTTTAAAATTTCTGAAATACCGTGTAGATGCAATTCATGATTGCCAACACAGACATACACACACAAACACCCACAAAATTGTGGTCTACTGGTGGTGTTAGCAGAGCGTTGTTATTCTTGGGAACCCCTTTATTTGTTTATTTCCCCATACTTTTTCTGGGTTAATTTCGGAAATTTACTGTTTTTCAGCGAGTGCGTGGCATCTGCCATCATAGCCCCGAGTCAGGGCTGAGGTCTCATGTTGTTTTCCCGACATCAAGTCAAGGATGTCCGGGAAACGAGAGTGAAGGGTAAATGTTTGTTTCCTGGAGGAACCCTTGTGACGCTCTGACTGAACGTAATCATGCCTTTGAAAGATCAGCTAATGCAGAGACCCCAGGGGCGGTTCCCACCAGTGGTAAAGAGGGAAACACTTACCTCTGCCTCTTCCTGTGGCTGAGAGAAGAGTGTGGAGGTGGGAATTGTGTCTCTGTCTTGCCGGCGATTTGCTGAGTCACCTCCTATCTCTGAGCCTCAGTTTCCACACCTTCAAAATAACTGGTTGATACGGTCTCCAGGGTCCCCTAGAAATATAGTCAAAACTTTACAGTAGCCCTTTCTTGCTGAGACTGATGAATTCGTGCCTTCCTGAGGCCCCGAGTCTCTCCTGTACCTGCCCTTACTCAGTTACTGAGTGTTCCGTGTCACAAGTGGTGGCAGAATAAGGCTGGGCGTGGCAGAGTGAAGCCGACATCTCTTCGGCTCAATTCACAGGAGATTTATCTGCGTTCTGGTTGCTGGTCTATCTACTAACTCTCTCTACATCATCTTAGGAGAAACTAGAATTTCTCTGAGACTCAGTTTCCACATTTAGCAAGTGGAGGTAATACGAATAGAAGATTTCTCTCTGTGGATCTGCACCCTGAATCTTCCTGCCACCTGGGTACAATCCAGATTGTGTTTCTGGGTTTGTATTCTTGCTTTGCATGGCCTGAATGTTCCTCACCCTCGCACATCTGAGAAGGAAGTTCTAAGAAGCAGACAGCTCATGGAATAGAAGCCCCCTCTGGGGGCTTAGAACAGAGACTCTACGGCCACCCCCCTGAAGATTCAGTGAGGCAATACGACTTTGACCCAGATCTCTTATTTTTTTCTGCTGTGAAGTCACATCCTATAAGATGTCCTGATTTTTGACATTTTGCCTATTTTGGTCTGAATTTGGTTGTTTTGTAAACAATATAATTTCAAAGACTCCCACTTGGCTTCCCTGGTGGCGCAGTGGTTGAGAATCTGCCTGCCAATGCAGGGGACACGGGTTCGAGCCCTGGTCTGGGAAGATCCCACATGCCGCGGAGCAACTAGGCCCATGAGCCACAATTACTGAGCCTGCGCGTCTGAAGCCTGTGCTCCGCAACAAGAGAGGCCGCGATAATGAGAGGCCCGCGCACTGCGATGAAGAGTGGCCCCCACTTGCCTGCCGCAACTAGAGAAAGTCCTCGCACAGAAATGAAGACCCAACACAGCCATAAAAAAAAAAAAAAAAAAGACAAAACTGTAGTTCTCAGAGGCTCTCATTAAAAAAAAAAAAAAAAAGACTCCCACTTTCTCTGTCCCTTTCCACTTTTTGTGTTCCTACAACCTTCTAGATGTTGGGCGGGGTACTTCACCTAAAGACCTGCAAGATTGCTATGAATTTCTCTGTTGGACAGATGAGGAAACCACATTTTTGATAAGTTCACTTTCCTGAGGAAGATATCATGGACTTGAAGACCTGAGTTCTTTCCACTTCTTGCTATTTCCATCAAACTGGAAAAAAAACAGACCTAAACCTGCGTTTTAGCCCCTAAAAGGAGCAATGCTTCTCAAGGGGGACTTTGCTTCGTGCTGTCAACATGAACTTGGAAAACTTGTAAGTGCATTTTTTAGCAAATCAAATCCTATTTTCAGCGCCTTAAGGGAGCACATTCTATAACGGAAGTCTCCAGTGAATCCTTTTGTGAAGCAAGGACGTTTTTCTGCAGCTTTAACAATTTCTGTCTAATTCATCTGCTTTCTAGACCAGAACTTTTAGACATAGTATTTTTTCTCAAGTGGAGTCCTGCAGGTATTTGTCCAGCTTTTGATCCTGATTCTTTATAAAATAATAGCAAGAAGGATGATTGGAGGGATTTGAAGACGTACATAATATTGCTATTGTACAAATCAAAAGAGTTCACTGTGAAATCATTCCAAATTTTTAGCCTGGTATCTGGGGCCATTCATGCTCTGGCTCTCTTTCTAGTCTTATTTTTTGCCTCTCTTATCTTACCATATGCTCCAGCCACCAGCACCTTCCTGTTTTCCAAAAGCTTTTTATCTTCACCTCTCTCTGAGCTCCGTGCTCACCGAGATTCCTTCCCTTTGAATACTCCTCATTATAATACTACTTCTCCAACCCGGTGTGTTCGAAAACATGTGTGAACCCACACATAGCACCTCACTCACACATACTCCCTCCCGTATCCACAGACACGCCCAAATCCGTCAGAGATGCTGTGTCCAACCTAGAAGCCACCAGCTACACGTGGCTACCTCAATTTAGTCACATAAAATATCAACAGATGAGAGGCTAAACAAAATGTGTTGTATACATCAATAGAATATTATTCAACCCTAAAAAGGAAGGGAATTCTGACACAGGCTACAACATGGATGAATCTTGAAAACATGCTGAGTGAAAGAAGCCAGACACAAAAGGACATATATTGGAGGATTTCATTTATCTGAGGTACCTAAAATTGGCAATTCGTATAGAGACAGAAAGTAGAATAGAGGTTCCCAGGGGCTCCGGGTGGGGACGGAGAATGGGGAGTTATTGTTTCATGGGTACCAAGTTTCATTTGGAGTTGATGAATAATTTCTAGAAATGAGTGGTGGTGACGGTTACACAGCCATGTGAATATACTTAATGTCACTGATTTGTACCCTTAAAAATGGTGAAAGTGGTCAATTTTATGTTATCTGTATTTTGCCACAATAAAAACGTAAAGATATTTTTAAAATTAAAAAAACATTAGAGATAAAATGCAGTTCTTCAGTCACACTAGCCACATTTCAAATAACGGCCACATGAACCTCGTAGCTACTGTATTGTTCAGAGCAGACAGAGGACATGTCCGTCACCGCAGAAGGTTCTAGTGGGCCGTGCGGCTTCAGCTCCTTCTAGGCCCACTTATTTTTTTTTAAACATTCCTTGAAGCTCCAAGCATCTGTGATTACTCCCTCCTTGGAATTCTTGTAGTTATTTGTCTTGACCTCTTTCAAGGTTTTATCAAATTCTTCATTGTATTTCAGGCAAATAGGTAGCAGTTGATTTCTTGACAAAATTGCAAGCCGGTGGAGGGCAGGGTTGAAGTTTTGGTGGAAGGATCATGGATCTGGGTGTGCTGGTCCCTCCCTACCCCCCACGGGTCCCCCTCGGAGCTTTGCAAACTAATCAGCCCTAACCAGATAGGTGTCTCTGAATGAATGGATGAGACAGGAAGACAGACGGCCTTCTGTGTTATGGTCCTCGCTGGGAATGTAATTCTATCGTATATATTTCAGGAGCCATTAGAAAATGACATATTTGTCTTCCATGAATAAATTTGTATCACAACTCTTGGGCCATAAATTAGATGTCTTCTGTGTCTTCCTCTGGGAACGAAGGCAGTGTTCTCTGGGAAGTTTTGTAAATGAGACCGAAATTTGTCCTATGGACGTGTGAGATCACTTCTCAGCTAGCCATTGAAGGGAGCTGCCGAGTCTTTCTTCCTAAAACAAATGGCAGAGTCACTTTGTTTTCTGTAACACAAATCCTTTCACAGCAAATAGAGTCGTCTTCTGCTCATTATCTTGTCATTAAAACCTCTGGCTTGATGTATTTCTCTATAAAATAAACCTGAGACCTTATTCATAAAGGGGAAAATGCAAACACGGGCTTTAACCACGTATGAAAGGGACCCCGTGTAAAAAGAGCTTTCTTTTGCCTCTTGAGTTCAATGATGAGATCTCGTGGACAGACAACATTTTTTGACTGGTAAGAGCAGAAACGACCCTCTTGAGTTACTGTTTAGTGAATGAGGGCCTTTGTCTCCCACCGAAGAATTAAAAACCTACGGGCCTCCCCCATGCAAACAGGAATACGTTTCACACAGCACACAGCGGTGTTGGGATTAAATGACTGCATCATGAAAAAAGCCAGAACAATGCCACTCACGTTTTAATCATTTACCTGGCATTCCAGTTGAGACCATTTCACCGAAAACTAGAAGATTAGGGAAAGACTTTCGTTTCCTCCAAGTCCTCTTTCTCTGCATCTCTGTTCTTTTTTGTGTCACTTCAAGGTGGAGAGTCAAGGAAAATTGCACACTTTCTACTAGCCAGTTCTGAATTTAGGAACATAGACTCTGGAACCTGCGAGGGGCCTCCAAAGTATGCGGTCCAACCCCATCATTTTGCAGTGAAGAAAGCGAGGCTTGGTGGGAAGGGGCTTGCCCAGGGTCACACACGGAGTAACGAGCAAAGCTGAGAGTGTCCACTCGTGACCCGTGGTCACCATTTTTTCCTCCTGTGACAGTCGGCTGATTTGACATCTCTGAAGCTCAAAAGATCTTCTCCTTCTTTAAAGTGATTCACAATACACATTTAAGGAAAACACAATTCATGGCAAGAAAGGAATGTATTTGGGAATGTTGAGTGAAAGCGTGTAGAGCTGGAAACTTACTAGGTTCTGTCCTCATCGTGCTGTCCATTCCTGGGTGACCCAGAAGCAGACACTCGTTTCCCTGTGCCCCCTTATCTGCATTTGTGCATAGGGAGAAAGTTGTCAGTCTCATGGGTTTATTGGGATAAAACAAGATAATAGATGGGAAAGTGCTGTGGGGAGCTGAAAGTGCTAAGCGAATGCAAAGTGTAATTATCCATGTGAAAACTGCTGTTTGGTTCAAAGTAAAACAGGGAAGAATGGTGGAAAGTGTGAAGAAGTGCCTCTGAAGGAAGAATTCCATTTATAGACAGAGCAGTTTCTTCGAGATGGAACTCATCCTGGAGATAGAAGGATTGTCTGAGAGCAGACACCCTGGAACTGAGATGCTTGGCGAAAGGGAACAGCAATGACAAGGAGGATGGGATCAGAGGTGAGCTGTGTGCATGGGGTGAGCGAGAGAGAGTGCTGGATGGGGGGGGTGCACTGAGAAGAGCATTGGATCCCAGTTCTACCGCGTGCTGCCTGCACATCTGTGGCCCGGGCACTTCACCTCTGTCTGTACCTTGGTTTACTCCTTTGTGAAGTGAGTCCAGTGATACCTGCTCTGGGGCAGATCAGAATCATCTACTTAAAAGCCCATTGCAAACTGTGGAGCAGCTCACGGAGGTGACCGAGGTCAGGGAGGACGGGGACCGGGTTTCTCTGCGGCTCTGTCGGTGACTAGTTGTATATGGTGTGGGGCAAGGTACCAGGCCTCAGTTTCCTAATCTTTAAGTGAAGGTGCATGAAAAGATGATGTTGAGAGAGAGAAACGAAAACTTCCTAACTATTTTTGACCCCTTCCTTATTAAAGCGCAAGGCTACATCGCAAGGTCCAGAGCCTCTGAGTGATAGGCAGTGTTATCCCAGGAGGGTTATGGGGTGCCCTGGAGGACCCCTCTGGCAGGATGTGTCAGGGAGCATCTCAGCCACTGTACTTTTACTTCTCTTTTCATGGCTTGGGGAACATTGGGAGAAGACACCTCTGCATGTGACAGAAGGAACACTGCAGAATTTCAGGGCTAGAAGGGACCTCAGAGGTCATCTAGTCCAATCACCAGTGTGCCCGGCACCCTTCGGTGGTGTCCCTGTCAATCAAAACATGGATGCACGTTCCCGAGATGGTCCATTTCATCTTTGAACAACAAGGACTACAAGGAAAACTTATTTTTATTTTTGAAATCTGTCCGGATGCCAAGAATTAACAGAATTTTCTTCATCTAAAACGGTTTCCTTATAACCCTACCTCAGAGTCCCTGTTTATCTACTTAAACTGTTCATTCAATAACAATAACAACACTTAAGGTACTTATTACCTATCCTGCACTATCTCAGGTGTTTTATTTTACTAGTTCAAGTGAATGTCACAACAACCCTAAGAAGGGATATTGCATTGTTATAATCTCTATGTTACAGAGCGGGAACCAGAGCACAGAGAGGTGAGGTACTTGGCTAAAAGTCACACAGCAATTATGCTTTGGAGTCAGGATTCCAACAAGGCAAGCCAGGGGTTTGGGGCCCTATGGGATATAGCCTCTCTTCCTCCTGGGACTTCAAGATGCTTTTTCCCTGGCACTTTGTGTGTCATTTTCAAATGGCCCTTAGCACTTTCCATCTCGTATTATGCTTTGGTATTTGGGATTTAGCCTCCTTGGGGTCAACTAGCCAGAAGCCCCACAGAAAGCCAGGCCGCACGGACTGGAGCAGAGGCGAAGATAGTGGTCAGAACGGTGCAGAGCCCAGCCCACCGCGTGATATTTGCATCTCAAAGAAGCTTTGTGGTTTTCTACCAGTTTCAAAGCTGTCACTACAGGGAAGGGCCCCATGGTATTTGCAATTTTGAGCGCTTGCAAATGACTCGGGGCTGACCCCTGGGAATCCTGCACATCCGAGCTCCTTGCCTTTCACACACCTTTCAGTTTGAGAGATCAGTTTAGTCCAGTTCAGGTTTTTGGTTTATTTATTTATTTTGGGGGGCTAATGTGTGCAAGACTACAGATGTTTGATGACTTCGTGAGAGCAAATTTCATTTCTGAGGAAATCCAATGTTGAGTCTTGTTGGTTCCAAAGGATAGGAGGGGTATCCAGTTTCTTTTTTTTTTTTGCAGCCTTACGCCCCATGAATCTTGCGGCTCTAACAGTGGACAGATCTTAGCATGTCGTTTCCTTTCCTGCCTCCACTCCTGTCTTTCTCCCTGGGAAGCGCTCTCACTCCAGTTTCTGGGAAGAAAATCCTACCTTACCAGACACCTCAGAACAAACCACCGCCCTCACCATCCAATCCCTCCTGGTGGACCTGAGCCCCGTGGTTTTTCCTCTTCGTATCCCTCCCTGGGGCCTCGCCCAGGGCGCAGCTCACAGCCGGTGTTCATTTGGGTGGAACAGAATCAAATTAAACCCAATTGAAATAAATCTAATTTAACCTTTGTTCCCCAGTTTACTCGGCTGTACAACTGCAGGATGGGAAGAGAGATCACTTCCTCCACCCAAATTCGAGGCAAATATCTTCTTCCATTCCCAGATGGCCCCTCACTTGTCCCAGAGGCAGAAAAGAGAGCCGCTCACCCACTTGGGCCAGTGTCTGGGTTTCAGAATTCCACGTTCTCCTTCCACCTGGTTCTAGGAAGCCTTTTATGAGAGTTGACACCAGAGAATCTCTGTTCCCTACAAGCCATTTCTCTTCTGTGCCTACAAAGGATAAAGATCTATTTGTCTCTGTGTGTATGTTACAAAAAATGAATGAGGATTTAATTACAGCGGCTCATTTCCTAAAAGGAAGTCCTATTTACGATGTACCATATGTTTTGCCAGCGGCCATACCCCTGAGGGCCGGAGTCTTGTCAGATCTCCTTAGATAAGCAGGGGTTAGCTTGCCCGGCCTCACTGGGTCTTGACGGGAGGACAAGCCTAGGGTCCCAGGAAGTGGGGAGGGAGATGTAGGTGGGCTCCCGGCTGGTGGGAAAGCTCGGACCACCACTGACCGACCCAGGAGCCTCACTGAGTGACCAGGGGACGCTGCCCTGGTTTCAGAGGATGGAATCAGAGGCTCAAACAATTTGTGATGATTAAAAATCGCCTGGCTTTTTTCATCTATTAAAGTGGCTCTTGAGGGGGAGAGCGTTTCTCTCTGATCCTTCCTTTCGTGGTTTTAATTCCCCCTCCACCACTTCTGAGCCAACGCAGATGGCTTTCTAGAGCTCCCAGAACCTTCCTGCGAGGGGAGGGGGCAGTGGGGAGCCAGGAGGGGGTCTGGCTTGGTCCTAGTGATCACTCCCTCCTTTGACTGTTTGCTGCATTTTCTCTTTGGTGGTGCCTCTAGTTTTAGATGCCGGAAGACAAGGGTGGGTCCTTCAGGATTTCTCAGCTGGGCTTTAAAGCAGTTACTGGAACCTGCTAGAACCTGACTCCACTGATGAGATTTATGACCGGGAGGCACCTCTTCCCACCCAGGCTTCCCTTTTCTTTCCAAGCTCCCTTCCCCCTTTCCAAGGTGTTCTGTTTCTCTTGCCTCCTCAATCCATATCACTTTTTAAACTGTGTCCCCAGAGGAGGGGTCACGGCCTTATCCCCCTTTCTCCTGTGCCCCTCCCCAGACTCTGCTGCTCTCCTTGCACTGCTGGCATATCTGAAGGGATGAGTGTCCCCTCCCAGCTCTAGCATTCACTTGCTGTGATCTTTAAAGTGTGTCCTTTCTGACTTGAGCTTGGTGGGGGACCCCATCCTCTAAAATGTCCCTTTCAGCTCTCACACTTGATCATACCAACTAGCAAGTGGTCCTGTCATTTTTTTTTTTAATAGGGATCTAGCAGGTCCCCATCTGCTCAGAATCAGGCAAAGCCACCAGAAATCAAGTGGCCTCCTGGGAGGTCAGGACCCTGATGGAATCGCCAGTCCTTGGGCAGTGGTCCAGGAAGGCTCAGATGCTCCCAGTCCTGGGTTTTCATTGTAGAAACAAGATGGGGGGGGTGAAGGAGGTTCTAGTGGCCGGTTGGTGAGCGGAGAGGCTGTGTACACAGGGAAGTGCGCTCTCGGTGGAGAAGATGGAGATGACTCATTGTGGACCCCCGCCGTCTTCCCCAGGGGTCCCAGGAGCTCTTGGAAGACAGGGGTTGACTGGTTCACTCCTCTTCACCTGTGTGTTCCGAAGAGGTGCCCAGGGACACCCCGTGAGCACTGCAGCCAGAGCCTTGCACCGGCTCCCATGTCTTCCCGTGCCCCCTGCATCCCCTCGCGACCCTCAGGCCTCTGGACGCAGCTTCCCTCTGCCTTCCTGAGGGACTAGACAGGAACTTTCTCGGGTTCCCCTTTCCCGACTGTGGCCAAACCTTTTGGCTTCCCCTTCACGTTATCTCAAGGAGAAATTACATGGGATTTAGGTCCACTGAAGAAAGCACACTTCTAATTTCCTGGGACTTAACAGCTGCATCGGGATCTCAGCGAGCCATCTCTAAGTCTAAGGTGATTTGGTTCCAGATGCCTTTGGCTAATTAGAAACCCCCTTTAGTTAGTTCTGTTACACAAGAGTCCAGGGCACCCCATGACCCTCTGAAAAACTGGCTAGTTTTGTAAAATGTATTTTTAGCTGGAATCAAAGGGTGAGACCATTGCTCAACTTTGCAACCATGGAGCTGTTTTCCTCTTCACCTCTGCCGTTGGTTCCTCCTCGCCTTCCTCCCTCCGTGTCCTCACTTTCGGCCGCTTCTCCAGCTGGGAGGCCTAGGCCGCGTGTATGAGTGCATAGGCGTGTGTGCATGTGTGTGTATGTGTGTGTGCGTGTGTGTGTGCGTCGGTGTCGAGGCCGGGTGGGAGCGTGGGGCTCCCGTGCGAGGCGGCCATGCTGCATTTCTGTGTGCTCGTTGTTCAGTCCCCGTCTCCATGGCGACGGGAGCAGCTGCTCCATTCTGGGCCTCGGCTTGGCTGAGCGAGGCGGCCCGCCCGCCTGTCTGCCCGCCCGTCCTCCTGCCCAGCCGTGGGAGCTGCCAGCTCTTCGCCCTCCCGCTGCCCACAGGCCCTGCCAGCCTGGGCGCAAGAAAGCGTGTTTACTAACACCATCCACACGGCCCCCTGGGTACCGCGGCTCTGCCCAGAAGATGTCAGGCCGAGGCTACTGGGAGCTGGGCCTGGAGCCAGCCTGTCTGCAGTCGAGGGAAAACTCTCCCTGGCCGGCGGCTGCCCTGGCCTGCCAGCGCCCAGGCCAGGGCTCCCGGCCTCACTGCACAGCCGCAGGCAGGCACTGGAGGGGAAGAGGCCCCGGCAAGGCCCCCTCTGAAGTCTCTCATGCCCGGCCTACAGTGGCTTCCCAGAACCTCCAGAACATTCCTGGCCTTTGTGCCCCCTCAATCCCAAGTTTACCGGAAGGCTTCCCTGATCGCTCTGCTCTTAGAGGGCTTGTCACCGCCTTGACTCTTGGAGCCATGAATGACCAAAGCAGTCAAGGACATCAAGAACTACAGAGCTGGAGGCGACCTCGGAGACGCCTTAGTGCAGTGGTCCCAATGTACAGATGGAGAAAAAGAGGGCGGGGGTGGGAGCTGCGGGCGGCGGGAAGACTTGCTAAAATCACAGAGCGAATCATGGGGGTACAAGGACGTCCACCTGCCCAGGCCGTACCCTGGCAGCATGCTTTTCTCTTTGGCCCTTCTCAAGATTGGCCTTGGCCTTGGCCTTGGCCTGAGTTTCCTGAAGCGGTGGGCCCTTTCCTCCTCCCCTCCCCTTCACCCTTCTTTTCCTCCTTACTCTCTCCCTTTCATCATCTCTCTGTCTCCCTCTTGCCCTCTTGCTGGTTCTCTAGAGAAGCCTGGGCTCTGTGTGCCATGAGCCTGTCTGTGGGTGTGTATGTATGTGTGTGGCCTTTGGGGAGTGAAGGATGTTTCTCCTCTCTTCTTCCCCTCAGCATTCAGCCCAGGGTGAGGCCGCTGATTAACAAGTTACCAAAAACTGAGTCTGAAACATCAGAGCCAAGGGCCAGAAGGCCTTGACCTTCAGCCGGCTTCTCTCCCACACCACATCCCCAGGCTCCTCTACCAGCCCGGATTCCTCACACAATTCGGAGGAGACCTCTGTCCCTAAGTGCTTCCCCGAGAGCCCACAGCCCTCCAGCTAAACACATCTCCCCTCAGTGTGCGGGCCACACTGCCTGGTGTCTCACCATTATTCCCTTAGGAATGCCTGGTGAATGCAAATCTGAGTTATGGGTCAACTCACTTCTGGTCCCCTATTCACTCAACAGGCATCTATGTCATACCTGTTCCAGGGCAGGTAACAGGAATCTGGATATAGGCTGTGACGGCCCAGCCTGGCCAAGACGTCTTTGTCTACAGTTCAGCCTGTTTCCTGGCTGAGTTCTGCCCCCTGCCCCTGTCTGTGCTGAACTCTGGCTTTTTCCTTCAGGCTCTTAAGGTGCACATTCCATCCTTCTTCCCCCTCAGTTAGGAAAAGACCTGAACTTGCAGGCAGCAGTGAAAGAATGAAAGGAGCTGTGCCCTCTCTCTCTTGGAGGTTTGTACCCCACATCTGATCTCAGCTGTGGAATTAGAGGTTGCCTGTGTTCTGAGGAAAAGGATCTCGGGCCTCTGCAAACATACAGGCAAATTTTCTTTGGAGGATTTGCAGGCTCCTGCCTGGCTGTCCACACTCTGCTTGAGGCTGGCCCTGATGCAGACCTGGGCTCGGCTCTGTTGTGTTGGCGGGTGCAGATGGGTCCCTACTATGGGCATCACTGGCTGGGGTGTGGGAGATGGAGAAGGGGTCCAGGTGGAGAGGAACCGGCTACTTTGGGGCGGGCAGCAGTGCTTGTGTGGTCACCATTTGGTCACTGTCTACTGCACCCTAGGCCTGGGATTCAGTGCCTTCCACACATGCCCTTTCTTTTAATCCTCACACAGATCCTATGCAGTAGAAATGATCAACCCAGTTTTGTGTGTGTTGTGTGTTTGGCTGTGCCACACTGCTTGCGGGATCTTAGTTCCCCGACCAGGGATTGAACCCTTGTCCCCTGCACTGGAAGCATGGTGTCCTAACCACTGGACCGCCAGAGAATTTCCCACCCCCCCCCAACCCCCGTTTTGTAGAAAGGAAAATGAAGCTCAGATAGTTTAAGTGAAACTCGCCCAGGAAACCCAGCTGTGGATCAGACCCCAGCTCTACTCCACTGAAAAACTCAGCTCTCTTTCCTGAATCATCCTGCTTCACAAGATCGGTGGGCATCTCTTCTAAATCAGCATCCCAGGACAAGTTTGCCACTGTAGAACCCAATGAGGTGCCCTCAGTAGCTCTACCCTACAGCCACTCCCTTAGTCAGGGCTCCCCATCTTTCTCCTGGAACCCAATAGCAGCCTCCTGTCTCCACGACTCCATGTTTGCCTGCCTCTAGTTTATTTCTTATGTAACTGCCAGAAGGAAAATTCTAAAATGCAAATTCTTAAAAAAAAAAAAAAGAAAAGAAAGAAGAAAACATTAAAAATAATAACAACCCAGCATGTTTACTATGACCCACACTTATGTGAAATTATCTATGTAAGTACATTAATGTCCAAAGAGAGAGAGAGAGAGAGATTTAATTCTATGTGTATTGTCATGGAATGCCATGATAATTCAGTTCGGTAAACTAAGTTGCTAATATGCATAACATGATTCTTTTTCAACTGAAAAAGTCGACCATCTCCCATGTGTGTGTGTTTATGTTGTAAATGTTGAAGGTAAAAAGGAAAAGCATGGAAGGCTGTATATACCAGTCCATTAATGGCAGTTATCTGAAGTTGGGGAGGAATGGAGGGAGGGTTGGAGACAAAAAATAAACTTTTTCTTAATTTATTTTTCTACTGTTTCACTTGTTACAACACACACACTCACACATACATTACTTTAGCAAGTTAAGAAATGCTAAATAATTTTTAGAAGACCAAAATCTGATTAGGTCCTTGTTACATAAAATCCTTCAATCGCTCCCCATTGCTCCTGGGATACCGTCCAAACTTGACATGTTTGCAAGGCTTTTCATAATCTGTCTCCCTTCCTGCTGTCTTCTCCCTTCCTGCTCCCTTCCTGTCTGCTTCTCCTGCTTCCCGTCTCACCATGACTGGACACAGTCTATGCTTCAGCCAAATGGACCTCCGTTTACTGTCTTTGCTTGGCCTTCAGGTTTATATCACTGTTTTCTGTATGAGAACCCTCCTTTCCACCTTGCTCCCCTTGTCGTGCCTTTCACAAAAAGGCATCATGGCAGTGGTTGTGTTCACAGAAGGGGGGCTTTACAAGGGTGGGGTGGAGGAGAGGTAGTTTGGGAGGGTGTCTGATAAGAAGTGACGACTAAAGTGAGTCTGTTCAGTTTCTTGCTAGAAGTACTGACCAACTTGCCTCACGGTTATGAAGGACACTTACAAATTGAAACGTGTGGTATACCAGATGTCCCTAACCAAGAGGCTGCGGTTTTTGTTCCATTTCAAGTGCCAAGGACCATTTCTGTCCCCACGATTGGGCAAAGCAAGGGTCAGAGCAGGAAGTCTTTGGCTTTCGACACTGGTGACTTCAATGAAACAACTCTTAAGGTCTGGAAACAGGAGGCAATGATAATTTGAAAAAGGCTTCAAATATTCACTTAAGAAAGAAAGGCTTTGTAAGGACTTGGGCAAATGGTCTCTTGAGAGAAGATTCATAGGGTATTTGGTATTTTTTGATTAAAAATTTGAGAAGGCTTCTGTAGAAGAAATAGCATTCCCGTGGAAGATAGGATATCAGAGTTGTCTAGTCTACCTTTGTCACCATTTGGCTGGTGACCTCAGACAAACCACTTACCTCTCAGTTTCCTCTTCTGACTGGTCTAGGTCTTCTCTAAAAGCCCTTCTGTATGTAAAAGTGTTAGCATCTCTCTCGGAACTCATAATTCATCCCCACTGTGACTGAAATGCTAGAGGCATAACTGGTACGTTTTCAATAGAAAAAAAGATTAAATTAAAACAAATAATTTGCACTCTGATACAAACCAAAATGATCAACAGAATAATACAGCTTGACAGTAACCTATAATTTTGACAAAGATGTGTGAAATCAAGAAATGTTGACATTCATTTCAAAATACTGTAATAGTGCAGGGCTAGGCTTACCCAATTCTCTGTGCGTGCATGTGTGCATTTTAAAGCACTGGTATTATATATTTTAGCTGTTATTGTTCAAAGAGAACTGGCATCCTGTGTAGAATTGGGTGTCATAGTCAGTGTGTAAACTAAAAGAAATCAGCCCAGGGGATGCAACTTTTATGCTTATTTATGGGAAAATGCTGTTTAACTAACCTTGAAGTAAAATCTTTTGGAAAAAAAAACTTTCTTGTGCCTTGCAAATACTTTTCCTTGAAACACAAAAGGAAGAAAATAGGATTTTTTTTTTTAAACGAAAAAAAAGTTTATATACAACGAATCATTTTCTTCCCTTCTAATCAGGTGTATATGTGAACTTGAAATTATAAAGAGACCATGTTTAGTAAAGTAGCTGTAGGTTTCGTAGGGAGATCTCTGTGGGCCTGATTCTTGTGCCCAGGAAGCATTGGGCAGGAATTCTTCGAGGAAAGTTCACCAAGGACTTTTCTGGTTTTGGAGGCTCGGGAGGGTCTGAACGAGCCCACGATACCGGTTGAGCCACATTCTCCGAAGACTCTTGCACTAACAACCAATTCCAGCAGGTTCTCCGAGCTTCATGCTAGTGGCAACAAGAACTTGTGAACTGGAAAGAGACTTAGAAATCATCCAAGCCTTGATTTATAAATGAGGAACAGGGAGAGCCAGAGCTGGGACTGGACCCAGGGCACCGACACCTGGCGTAGGGCACTGTCTTGCCTCTGCTGGACAAAGCTGATAGTGGACGGTACCTGTCATCTTCCACTGAAGACAAAGGCCCAGCTTCCCTCATCAGAGACGAGGCTTAGAGTGCAAGTTCCTTGGGGAAAGAGAGCCCAGGGCTTGGGTGTCACTGAGTCGGGATGAGACAGACGGTTTTCTGGGGATGCCACAGGCCAGAAGGACAGGCTGGGGAGACCCTGAGTGGGACGGGGCTGGCGCGGACCAGGAGCATGGGAATGGCTGTGTGAAGGGAAAACTGGGTGGGAGGCAAACGTCCCCTTCTTTATGCTTTGAGCTGCAGATATGCTCTGGTTTCAGCGTGCACCTGGGCAAAAGCTGGCAAGTGACCGTCTTCCGTAGTCTTCCGTGGCTTCCTATGGTCTCACGCGGTTCCTCTTCATCTCTTCTTAGGACCGGACGTTTTGTCACTTTAGCCCCTATCAACATGCAGATGTCATTTCCCTGATATCTTTTTTTTTTAAGAATTTTTTTTTTTCATGTTAGCCTAACTTTATTTACGTATTTATTTTTGGCCGTGCCGCAACACTTGCGGGATCTTAGTTCCCTGACCAGGAATCGAACCCCGGCCCCGGCAGTGAAATTGCCGAGTCCTAACCACTGGACGGCCAGGGAATTCCCCCTAAAATCTTTTTTAAAAATCCCAATTTCCAGATGGAAAACCAGACAGGTGAAATGACTTCTCCAAGGTCCCCCAGCTGTGTGTGCAGAGCGAGGGCTGAACTCCCAGCCCCTAGACCTGCTATCTTGCCTTTAACACCATGCCTGTGACTTATAGATAGAGACCTGTCGTCCCCCTGAGAATGCTGGTGGGAGAGGACCAGTTAACCTGGTCCTCCTGGTTTCCACATGATAAACAGATGCTCCACGGACTTTGTGGACAAAAGCCGAGGCTGTGATGAAATCCACACAGAAGTCAACGCCTTGTGCCAGGGCCTCCCGTGAGCCCAGCCTGAGCCAGGCCCACCGAGGATTCAAAGCCACTTAGGGCTAAGGGCATGATCTTGGGGACCTTCGGTCCAAGGGACTGATTTTTGCTTAGCACATAGCATCTTGGGAGACTTAAAGAGATGTCAGAAGGGGCCCATGGTTTGGCTCTGGGCGATCCGGGGGAGTCACTTAACCTCTATGATCCTCTATTCTTCATCTGAGAAATGAAGAGGGAAGGTCTTCCTTAGGGGGCTGCATCTGAAAGGATGGAATTAGACAATGTTTGCAACCCAGCCTGGCACGTGGGTGTGAAACAAATGTTCGGGGCCGCCTCGCCCCCCTCCACTGCCGTCACACTGGGTCTTACTGTTCTCCGCACCTCCTGCCCTCGCTGGGCCCCTGCTCCAGGTCTTGTCACTTCCCCTGACTCAGATGCCACATTTGTCTCCTGAAGCCTTGGATCGGGCTCAGACGCCCTTGCTCACCTCATCCCACCCGCCAGGCGTTCACGTGGCTCACGTGCATGTTGCCTTTCTCCTTGTCTTGTGGTGGGAGGGAAATGGCCACAGTTTTGAAGGCTGGCTTTTTTACTTAAAAGTTCTGTGACCATGGACCACTTACTCCAACATATCTGTGCCTCAGTTTCCTCGTTTATAAAACGAGGCTCGCAGTAACGAAGTACAAAGGTGGTTATGGAAATCATAACAGAATCATGTCAGCTCCTGATCCATGGTATTCACATGGTGCGTGGTTAATGGTTATTGTTTTTATTAGATCGTAAGTGCTTGGAGGGTGGAGGCTGCGTCTTGCTCATTCTCTTTTAGTCCCTGTCATGCGTGGTGTGGAGTAAGTGTTCAGCACAGGTCAGAAGAGCCGAGAGCGGCCTGGAATGAAGCCAGGACCCGGAGTCCCCAACCGCCTGGGGAGAGAGACACAGGCTCAGCCTCAGCGGTGGAATTAGCCTGCTCTGTGTTTGAATCTCAGCCCTGACACTCACCCGCTATGTGATCTTAAGCAGTTCCACCTGAATCTCAGGGCTTTTTTTCAACCTAAAGTGGAAATAATCACTCCAACTTCAGAGGCAAAGCCCCAGTCTCTGTGCAGGACCACTTAGTGGCAGCTGGAATGGTTAGACTGAGGCTGGCCTTATAAGAGGCTTCTCCAGGGGGATTCCTGGGGGAGGGCAGAGCCGTTCCTGAGAGGCAGGGAACAGGTGAAGCGCAGGCTCTCCCGGACCACGCTCGGAGCCGCTCCTTCCCCAGCCATATGGCACAAGGGATGCTAATACAGCTGTCTGTGCACAACTGTAACCAACAATCTGGCGATTGTTCGTCTGGGAAGCCACCACCCCTGCCGTGTGACAGCCGGTTCTGCACTATGGTGGAAGCGCTGTGGCAGGCAGAACCAACCCTATTTGCCCTGTGGTCCAGGCTGGAGGACAGACAGATGCAAACGGAACTGATGGCAACAGGAGATGTCTCCACCTTGCTTACGTGAAAAAAGCTGACCATGAGGAACGGGGGACACATGGCAGAGGGGTCCGAGGAGGATCATTTCCCCCGTGCCTCTGTTTCCTCATCTCTAAAATTTAGGAATTAGGCTGGCTCAAGGCTGAAGGCCTTTCCAGATCCACCATGCTAAGATTTGAAGACAGATGACTTCCACATTCGACAGCTGGCTTACTTTTAAAACTTTGGCCAAAAGATCTCTTGCTAATACCAGCTTCTGAAGACCCCTCCCTACTGTCACAGAAGCAAGAGGAACAAAGTGAGAGAAAGTGAAAGAGATTGGGGGTGGGGTGGAGAGGGTTGCTGGGAAACTGCAGGAGGGAGCCTGGAAGACAGAAAACCTGAGGGCAAGGAAGGAAGAGAAGGAGAGAGGCCAGGAAAGAAAGAGACAAAGAAGCGACCAGGGAGGAACACATCTGTCATTTTGCTTGCCTGGGCCCTACTTTCACATCTGTGAAATGGGTACAAAACCTTCCTGCCTAACAGCTCCATAGTCAGGATCCAAAAGAGAGTGATGTGAAAACATTGTACCACCTAATAATAATCTTGGGGATAATGTCAGTCATTACAAATGAAGGAAATCATCCAAGGTATGCAATGGTGGTAACGTCTTTGGCAGATTATTGAGGCAATTAGAGGTGATGTACATAACCTACCCGGCTGCCTGCCTGCCCACAGTAGGTGCTATGTAACTATATATAATATATGGAGTAGTAGTTATATCATTACATAACTAATCATAGTTCTATTATTCTAATTATTATTATTATTATTGGCCTATTGAAGTCAGGTCTGCCAGGAAAATCTGACTTCTAAACTTGGCCCAAGTTTCTGAAAGTCTGGCCTTCCTTTCTGCAGACCTTGGGTGTCAGACCCTGTCCTGGACCCTGGGGACACCAAGGCAAAGAGAACATTTATACTCAGTGAAATCACGGAGTCAAGGAAAGGTCAGAGCATTCAGAGCCCTCAGGTCATCATCTAACCCGACTGTGTCCTCTTCTAGGTAGAGACTTGGGACCCAGAGAGGATTGGCTAGGACCACCTCCACTCAGGGTCACCCCTTCTCTAGTGGCAGAGCCAGCAGGGAGCTCATGTCCAAGCTCCAGTGTAGAACTCAGTCTACCCACATATAAGGAGAAACAGCAAAGATCAACGATGACTAAAGCGGACAGATGTGACTAGTGTCCCCAGAGGGAGGGAAAAGGAATAGTTTCCTCAGTTCTCTTTTAAGTCGTTTCTAAGCTGCTTTCTGGAATCAGCCATGTGTTTCAGTTTGGTCCTCATGGTGCTTCGCTTTTGCCATCAACAACAGGATGATTTGTGCCAATGAACCAAAATACACTGGATTGTAACAGGCTCTAGCGATCGCCTGGAAACCATTCCACATCCTAATGCGTACTCATTACTCATAATATGTTCAAAATGCACTCCTTGGAACCCCGGCTTGAAATACCCAGAGATCCATTTTCAATAGACTGACAAATAGAAGACGTTAAACATTATTCATAGAAACAGTGTTTATTTAATCTTTAATGCTACCTAATGCATTTCGGTCAAAGTCATCAGTTCATGTTCAGGCTTTATTGCGTGGAAAATGGATGTGCTATTAATAAGTCAATACAGATACAAATATGGTTCCAATTGGAAATCATTAGGTTGCATTAAATAGCAAATGAAATCCATAGGAAAGATTTGTTTTGTTTTGTTTGTGAGGAGGAAAAAGAGCCCTGAGAGGCATTTCTTTGCTCGCTAATGAGGAGGAATGATTGGTTTCTGCGGAGCGGTGCATTACAGTATAGGCCTCGCTCTATTCTCCTCAGGATGGGGATTGGGGCGCTGCCTTTCCTCGGCACAGCTGTTTGCAGCTATGGGCCCAGCTGAAGTGGCTGCCTGCTTTGGAGAGTCAGCTGGAGCCCCCAGGACACAGGAGGAGGAGCTGAGGTGGGGCCCTTCGCTCTTCTTCCCTCCAAGCCGGTGGTCCTGGTGGACCTCAGCGCTCTCCTGAAGTCAGCTGGCTCTGGGAGGGAGCTGACCCTGGCACAGTCACGCCCAAGCTCCACGGCAGTGTGTGTGAAAGAGCACTCAGGGCTTTACATCATTGGAAGCCTGTTATGAGCCCAAAACTGCTTTTGGTGGCCCCAAAACAGGCCCGTATGAAAAAGGAGATTCTTGGGGGCCTGCAGTGGAGTGGGTGAGATGAGGGCGGGATTGGAAGCTGAACAGATGTGGATGCAAGCGCTGGTCGCCCCATCTAGGGTCTGTGTGATGTAGAGGGTGTGACTCAGCCCATCTGATCTGATTGGTCCTCATCTCCATCCTGAGGAGACAGTGGAGGATGATGTGGGCTGACCGTCCAGCACAGAGCAGGGCTCCGTTAGCATTTGCTCCCTCCTAATCTGATGCTATGCTCGAACCTTCTTCCTGAATCTTGCCATTTGCCCCAGTCAAGTGCAAGAATACTCAGGATTGAGCAAAACTCGAGAGATGGTCAGTGCTTGCTTAGTATTTTTAGTGAACGATGTCATCTATTTTTAACTCATCGTATTCTTTCTGCTGTGACGATCTCTCTCCTAAACTGGGTGGCTGATCTACCCCTCCCACTTGGCACTAAGGAGGTGAAGCCTTGCCTGCTTTCATACCTAGAGGGGCCCCTTTTGCGGAGAAAGCCCAGTTGCCTCTTCATTTCAGTGAGTGGTTCAGTAGGGACCTGCCAGCTGCTTGTGAAAACTTATGTGATGGATGGGCAGTTATGCTCTGAGAAGTTCCAGCATAGGCAAATTTATGGGGCACTCAGTTGCTGAGGAGAGTTCCCTTTCTCTGGCTGCAGAGCAGCCTTTTGGTTCCATCTCCAGCAGAGGTGGGACAAATGATGGTCAACCCTGGTGAACAAACTGGGGAGTCAGGGGGCCCCTCTCATCACACTCTCCGTGATTATTTCTGAGCAGTTTAATCCACCCAGATAAAAAAGAATTATAATCACCAACACTTGTATAGCACTTACCATCAGTCCAAGATAAGTCAGAGATCTAAATGCTTTAATTCAGTTCATTCTTACAACCATCTCCATCTCACAGATGAGGAAGCTGAGGCACAGAGAGGTCAAGTAAGTTCCCAAAGGTCACACAGCAGGGAATGGTTAGAACATAGGTCTTGCTCCAGAGTCTAACCACTTACTTAGAACACTATTCTGCCTCCCCTGGTGTAAATATTCACTTCTGCTCAGAGATGCAGGCCATTTCTCAGAATTCTGGTGGATTTGGAGCTCTTCTGCCAGTGCCGAGCCGTGTGTGGCCTTGCCAAGTCACTTGGCCTCTTTGAGCCAAGTATGTTTATTTGAACCACGTGGCAGAATCGTGTGAGGACTGAGAAATGGGAGCAATGTTGTTAAATGTCTACCACGCTGTCCAGCATACTGCAGACACACAAACGGCTCAGACATAGTTGCTAACATTATGATTTCAATATACACACACAGAAAAGCCCCATATACTTTCTTTTTTGATTTGCACTCGGTGGCATCTGAGTGCTAGGCTCAGAGCAGGAAGTGTCCCTCAAAGAGATGGGTTCTCACACCTATCCCTGTTGGATTCCCCTGCAGCATGGCCACGAATTTCTTGCATACCTTTCAAGGCAGGACCACGTCAGCTGCTGAATCCCCTCCTCTAACACAGAGCTTCGGAGTCAGGTAGATCTGGCTGGATTCCCATCTTGACCTTCCTTCTTCCGGGCGCAGGACCCCCTACCCCTGGGAGCCTCAGTTTCTGGAACTAGGAAATGTGCATCGTCACATTTGCCTTTCTGAGTTCTCGCGAGGATGAAGGGAAATAACATGCCTAGTGACCAGCAGGACACCCGACACATAGTAGGAATCCAGCAAGTGCTAGCTACACATGCACTTTCCATCCACTTTGGAAAGTCTGTGCTATGTGGTGCTGAAATCTTTTTCTCTCTGCTTCCACTCATGGCTTTCTTGTCCTTCCCCTGGAGACCACACAGCCTAAGACTAATACCTCTTCCACATGAGAGCCCCCAGGCGTGTGAAGGCAGTTTTCATGCCGCCCTGAATGTTCTCTTCTCCAGACAAAACAGCCCAGATCTTCAACTATTTTTGCCCCCCGTGCCAGATTTTGGTCACTTTGCCATACTGTGGTCTATCTCAGTGATAATACACATAAGGTACTTATGATGTTGACTTTTATTTGTCAGACTGTGGCCGCACCACGGACGTTTTCAATAACCCTGGGGCCTGGGAAGAAAGCTAGGACCACATGCTTCCTTTGCAAGGACAGCCACCAGCGAGCCGAGGGAGCTGGCAGGAAACAGAAGCAATGACGACCGCTGCTCTAGCTTGACCTCTGGGGAACCAGAGAGTAATTTCGGGCTTGAAATATGGGATGCAAATGAGTATCTGCCTACTCCCTGGCTTCAGGAAAATGGCTTTCATTTTCCAAGGTGATTACAGTAAATTACACCTGGAAGAGAGAACAACGATGTTTCCAAGTGCCATGAATTAATCGAAGAGAACTCAGCACCCGTACGTGTGTCTTGGAAGTGGAGGAGAGAGATGGAGACAGGGAAAGGTAGTATTTAATACACGAATTAGGAACAGAAAATAGCGTAGTCCCCCCTTTATTGTGACAGTTTCTGAGCGCCTATGTCTTAAAAATAGGAATAATGTGGATAATCGTTAGCACTCCCTTTACCTGGGTTTTCTAGAATTGAATACATTATCCTAATATAACTTCCATACATGCTCAACAGCAACAACAGAGATTCTTCCGGATCTTAGAACATACCATGAATTAAGCGTGGTGAAGCCAAATTAAGAAAATGAACTGGGCGATGGTTTCTTTTCTAAAAAGAGGGTCTGGCATATGCCTGACTTCCCAGGATGGAATGAAAAGAGAGAGATGTTATAAGACCCTAGCCGAGGGGAAGCATTTTTCACATTCTTCACCTAGAGTCCAAAAAGGAGCCAGGAAATTGATATAAGGGCAGCAATATAGGTCAGAGGAGGAAAAGTTCAATGAATGAGGATCATTTAACCAAAGAAGGCCTCCCAAGGGGGGTCTAATCACAGTGTTGGGGGACGTGAATGGGTGTCATTCAGAAGGGAGCCATGCTTTGTCTTTGTGGGCTGAGAACGGATTAGGCAGGAAGGGGATGAAATTGTAGCAGCAAAGACTAAGGTGAGCCGTCCTTGGGAGAATTCTGGGGGTGGGGCTGGTCATCTACAAAGGATTATTTAGGAGTAGTCAGAAAATGGCTTTGACTCTAATTTTTCTTACTTCACACTCATGTTTTCAGAATGGGGTAGACTGGAGTTCTTCTGGGACCTGAATTAGGTGGCTTTGGCGGGCTTCTCCATGGAATTTTTCTGCCATTCCCTGACTAGGAATGTTTCCTAGCACTGACATCAATTGGTACCTGAAGCGTTTTCTAAGGAAGGGAACCGATTCCGCTTCTTCGGAGCTGGCAGCCCTAAGCAGACCACGCAAGAACTCTGTCGAGAACGCCTTGTCCTGGGGTCTCCCACACAGGGGATTTCAGATTCAGGAGGGCAGGCCCAGGCTTTCTTTGTTTCAGAGCTGGCTCAGTGCTACTCAACTTCAAAGGAGATTGTAAAACTCAAAAGTTAAGAGATGGGTCTTCAGATGTAGTCACCATTTTCTTTTTGATAACTCACAAAGAAAAGATAAAGTAGCTTTCTAAATGTTTGTAAGTGATTTAAAATGATGCTTGTTATTGATAGGAAGGGAACTATATATATTCCATATGTATATACATATATATATATAATCTCTGGACATACACACACACATATATTCATACAGATCCGAAAAAGATCTATAAGTTAAGATCTATAAGTTATTTGCGATAGTTGTACTCTATAAAGTCTCTGCAAACACTGAGTCAGTGAACACCGAGCCATTGCTCCTGGGGGAAATACAGGGCTAGGTTCCTGTGAACTTCTGGTCATGACATTTTTGTCAATTAGTCAATACATAGACTTGTTTCATCTGTGTTTCTGTTTAAAGACACCTTATTTAATATATATTGTGGATTCATTAACACTGAACTCAGGGTCAACAGCCCTGTAACTCACGCCTGAGTGAATCTTACGTAACACACGTTATTTTGTCCGTAAGGCACATCACAGCCTCACACTTAGGAACACTAGATAGCACTTCAGCGCTACACTTGGGGGCCATTTTAAACAATAAAATCACCCCAAAAAGCACAACAGTGTGAAAACCACAGCACTGGGTAGACTGAGGAAAGGACCCTGTATACAGTAACGAGAACTGGGACTCCCCCTGTTCAGCCTCAGCCGGGAACAGGTGTATCAGGTGACTCCAAGTTTTCACCACTTTGCCACATCCAGGAATGGCTGTAAAGACACCATAAGGATTGACTTGGGGGTCAGAAATAAATTTCAGTGAGTAGGTGAATTCGCAAATACAAAATCCCAAATAGTTGGGATCGACTGCAAATAGAAAATTGACGATGTATTTGCAGAACACAATCTTTCCAGGAATTGAGTAAAAGGCACCAACTGAAATCCTTTGGCTGTTTTCGTTTGGGGAGCTAGTCGGGGTGGGGATGAAAGCAGAGTGCTCAATGATAAACACCTTCGCCTCTTCATTCACTTATGCTTTCAACAGCTAGACCGGAGTGGAACTTGCAAAGCAGACTGATTGGCACTGAGTTGATCCCCAAGATGGGTACATGACGCCTCCTGCCAGGAGCCAACAACGCAGTTGGGGGTCACATCATAGGGCTTAAGTGCCAGGGGCATAAGAGTGAAAAAAAGTGCTGAAGAAGTTGCAGAGAGAGGGCACTGCCAGCAGGGGGACTGGCCAAGGCTTCTTGGAGGAGGTAAACAGATGCAGCCTTCAAGAAACGAAAGGACTTGAAGACGGAGAAGGTAGGATTGTAGGCACTCTAGATGCGCATGTGAGTGTGTGTATTTTACTTGTGAGTGTGTGTGGTGCGTGTGAGTGTGTCTGGGTGTTGTCTTTTGTGTGGATGTGCTCATGAAGTGTGAGTGAGTGTGGTGTGTCTATGAGTGTGTGTTGTGTGTGGGTATGGTGCTGAGGTGGGGAGTGCCTAGGTTTTGAGAAGTTACAGAAGGCTGTGGCCAATACACAGCCCGGGGCTAGTTGGCTTTGTCTGCTTAGGTCTCTGTCGTCCCCGCCAGACTGGGAGACACTGGGGACACGGCTCTTCTTCAGCATTTCATCCCAGCACCGATCCCCAGGCACCAGGTAACACAGTGTTTGGTCAACAAGGGTTCCTTGAACTTGTGGGGAAACCAAGGCCAGAAAGAGTGAAAGAACTAGTGTTATAATCATCCAGTGAGTTGGTGGCACGCTGGTACCTTGGGCTGCTCTTAGCTTACCTACAGGGCTCTCAAAGAGGTGTGAAGTCAGCATGCTTTGGTCTCAGGGACCCCCTGCGTGTTTTTGTTTGTTTCCAAATTCCCGCCCTCCTCTCATGGTGCTCGTGGCCCATTCCTCCATCACCTTCTGCTTCAGCTGGGTTATCTAGGGAGGTGGGAAAGGGGCTTTAGTTGGGTGTTTTGAGAACTTAGTCTTTGCTTTGAAAAGAGTATTCCCTTCCCTGGGGATCGGCCCATGAATGGGAACTGTGCTCCCGTTGGCAGACTTTGAATTGTGACCCAGGTCAAAGGATGTTTCCGGTCGGAAGGGCGGGCCTCGCCCTCTGAAGGGTCCCCTTGGTGTGAGCCTCTCCTGACGGGTGCAGGAGAGGGCGCAGGCTTTGGATCCAGCAGGACTTAGGACTGAATTCTGATTTTACCGCTTCCTAGCCGTGGGACCTCAGGAAAGTCATATATGAACCACAATTACTTTATCTACAAAAAGAATGAAAATAGTGCCCACCTCTCTTTCTGGGTTGTTGTTCTGATTAAATGAAGTCACATGTGAAACTTCCGTGTCCAAGACTTGAAGCCTAGGGTGTGCTCTGAAATGGGTTCCTTGTCTCCTCCACTCCCTCCTCCTCTGCTTTCTTTGCCTTTTGGTTGTTTGAAAATCAATCCTCAAAAAAAAAAAAAAGAAAAGAAAAAAAGAAAAGAAAATCAACCGTCCACAGGTGACAGGTACAGTAAGCTCTCTCTTTGAGGGGATGCTGGACAAGTTCACGGCTCCATCATGTGGGAAAGCACAGAGACTTCGGGAGGAGCAGGCGGGCCGATGAGGAGGCACGTGTGTACATCCCTGCGTCGGCGAGTGTGTTAGCGTCCAGCATCCGTTTGATTCTGCTCGTAGGCAACCACAGAAGCGTAGAAAGCATCTGGTCCACTACCTCATATGTTCAGATGTGGCCCAGAGGGCATGACTGACTTGTGCCAGCATGGCTGGTTCCTGGCAGATCTGAATCCAGAACTTGTCTTTCGGTTCCCAGTGCCATTCTCTCCTTTTATTCACATGCACGTGCACGTGTGTGTGTGCGTGCACACACACACACAACCATGCTGTTTTCTGTTTTTCAAAAAATGACATCTGTTCAGGAATCACATTGCCCGATGCAGTCCTTTCTTTCCTTCTCTGTGTGCCCCATGACTCTTGCCACTGAAGTGTGTGCGCTGTCGCTTTGCCCTCTGGACTTTCTCAGAAGAAAGGAATCATGAGGAGCGATGGGTCAGGTTCCCTGGGGCACGAGGCCTGCCCCGCTCTGGGGAGCAGACGTGCTGGGTTTCATGGCAGCCCTGGCCTGGCTGTCCCCTAGGTGTCCGGAGTCCTTCTTGTCTCCATACTCTAAACATATACGCCATTTATATCCAAAGGTCAGTTTTCTGGTAAAACGAGGGGTTCCCTTGCTTTGCAGGCACAGGAGCGTGGACTTGATGTGCAATGGTGCCTGAGTTTCCCGGGGGGCAGCTCAGCTGTGGCCCTGGAGGGTTTCACGAGGCCCAGCACAATCTTCCTGCCTCCTGTCTGGGCCTCAGAATGTCCCCGAGGCGATGCCCACGCAGACAACTGCATCTTTCTGGGAAACAGGAGCCGTCTTTTCAACTGCTTCTTTGATCGCAGGTTCTGCCCACGAGGCTCCTAACCACTGCTGTGTTTTGAGCACGTATGATGAGGTCAGCGTGGGGCACATGTTGTCTCATTTGATCCTCGCAACAGTCCGTACAGGGCGGTGATGTATCCCTCTTTCGAAGTCAGGAAACTGAGGCTCAGAGACATTAAATGATCTGCCCGCAGATGTTAAGCCCAGGTCCCTGTATCTCCATTGAAACAACCCTAGTTTCCCTCCTCATGACCAGAAGCAGGGCTTCTAGAGACGTCAGATGGGCTTCTTCACAGTGAAAGACAAACAGGGCTGCACCCTCCTGATGTCACCTCCGGTCTCTCTGGTCTCGCAGGCACCCGCCAGGACACTGCCATCCTGTGGGGTCCTTTTGTGCTTTTTGAGGGGCTCAGCGCAGGTGGAGGGGGTCTTGTGTCTCTCTGTCACCATTCCAGCAGCTGGAAGCACCCCCAGGGAAGGTAGTCTTATGGATTTTAACTTAATCACTCCATCAACAAATGTTTTGGGGCTACATAGAGCTTCTAGAAGAAAGTCATAGCGCTTTATTCATCTTTGTGTCCCTGGTGCCTGATACATAGTAGGAATTCAGTAAGCTTTCGCTCAGAGAGTGAAGAAGCACTTCCTCCTTGCCAGGCACTGGGCAAGGACAGTGGGGGATGGAGGGGAATGAGGTACAGCCCCTCCCTCTAAGAGCCCACTGTCTAGATCAGAGGAGGAGCTACATTGACACGTGGAAAGTCAGTTAACAGAGTGGTCACCCTTTTCAGGGTCCAAATGAGTTTCACTGCCAGGAAATTCAGTAGAAAGATCCCCTGGGGTCAGCAGGCTCCCACTGGATGTGTGACGGGGTTTGACCAGAGGCAGAACTCTGTAATGTTCAGAACTGTCCAGCAGGGCTGCAGAGAGCTTGGGGGGCAGGGATCTCTCCGCTGCCGACAGGTTCAGGAGACGAGGTGGGAAAGGGGCGTGCGTGTGCGTGTGTGTGGCAGGGGTGTCTTCTTGCACTAGGAGAGAGATTGGACCTGACGATTTCTTCTGTGTCTAAGTTTCTAGTTCCAACATTGAGTCGGTGGAACTTTCCAGGAAAAGATGTGGTTTAGAACCCAAACCCAAACCCAAACCAAAAAACAGTATCCACACAAGGAACCCAAGGACTCCTCTAGAATGTTGGACAGTATTCCCTCATGCTTATTTCCAACCTCTGTCGCATGAGTCAGTGGCCACTGAGAAGGTCAAGGTCTGTCCTCCGTAGCAGCTTAAGAGGGGAAGAAATAGTTTTGTTATTCGGGGAGTAGTAAGAAGGGTCACATGGGGGGTGGGGATTAGGATAGGTGGAGGTCCTGGGAGGCTTCTTGGAGGAGGCAGCATTTAAACAGGATCTGGAAGAACAGACTCAGCAACTGGCATTTGTACCCCCCTCCTCCCTCCCTCCATCCATCTACCATCCGTTCGCCTGTCCATCCATCCTTCCATTCTTTCTTTCACTCACTGATCCACTCACTTATCAAATAGCTATTGAGTCCCTACCATGTGTCCGGCATATTCCCACACATTCCTTGTTTAATTACAGCAATTCTGTTAGGTAGGTAATCATATCCTAAATATACAGATAAGGTAAATTTGACTCCAGGCGACAAAATTCTTCTCCTCTTACCCCATTCCAGTGTGCCTCATCTTATATCAAGGAAGAAACATCTCCTTATCTTTAAAATGCCGTCTCCCTTTGCTTCGCCCATCTCCCTGCCCTACTCACTTCTCTGACTAGTCCAGTCCTAGCAAGCTAGGACACAGACCTGAGACTTTGTTCTCACTACCTTTTATTTTAGTTAAATTAGGGTACCCCCTATTCCCCGAGTACCCCTGCATTCTTCCCATTTCTGGGTCTTTTTTCACCCCATTGAAAATGACTCCTTCCACTGAAGTTGGCTTCTCTTCACAGTACAAATGTGTTAAATTGAATTCGGCTCCCAGTGTGCCCGAAACGTCCCTTCCTCCAGGAAGTATGCAGAAGGCAGTTTTCCAGACATCCCGGCACCTCCAGGAACCCTGGGCAGTACAGGCAGCCCCAACCCTGGCACGCGGGGCCGGGAGCTATTTCTGGATGTCAGTGTTGGACAGGCAAGGACCCTGTCCTTGGGGTTAGCTCCCAGGGGTCTGCAACTCCTATGTGGTAGAAGCCAGTCCTAGCACCAAACACCACACTGGACGTTTTGACTGTCTTCCAGTTAACTGCATGAACCATGTGAGTTCTGCCCCATGCGGGCATTCTGTCCCTGCCCCAGTCCTTTCCTCCCTCAGTTGCTGGTCCCAACCCCAGCCTCGCCTTGCCCATCCCTGGCTCTCATTTCATCCCAGCTTTGACTTCATCCCTTGCCTGTGTTGACATAGTATTTGGATTTGCCTTGTAGTTCTGTTTTCATTAACCAGCAGGAATGTTACTCATTGTTCTTACGGATGGGAAATGTAAGAACTGTAGCAGCTTTCCTAGTGGGCTTTCATCTATGCTTTCACACAATTCGTTCCATAAATTAGAGCAGGAGATTTGCAGGTATGGCTCCAAAGCCCTGGGCTCCCACAGGAGGTAGCTCATGGCAAATACACCTAAGCAAGGAACAAGGAGCTCGGAACCAATGAAGGAACGGCACATGCAGTGACAGCGGGGGTAAGAGATGGGTGGAGGGTCAGGGACGAAGTGAGGCTTATGTGTGGAGTGCCGTGCCAGGTATATACATTATTTGTAAATAAAAATGGATGTTTTGGCCCTGACCAAATGTTTTCTCTAAATAGCCCGGCATTGGAATTGTTCTGGGAAGCAGAGGTCAACTCACTCTGAAGGAGACATCTGCCCTGCCAGCCCCAAAGCTCAACACTGGGGGCCAGGAGACGCAGGCTTGAGTCCGGCTTCCCCTCCCAGGTCACCCTAAGATCTCTGTTTTCACTAACCGTCTCTGAATCAGCTTCCTTATCCATCAAGTGGAGATAACACCAACTAGCAGAACGGCTGAGGGACCTCCTGAGCTACTGCGGATAGTAAGCACTCGAGATTGTGCAAAGGCCCCAGGACTCAGCAGAACGGGGACCTGACACAGGCGCCTTGGGGAGCCGGCTGGTCCTGCCCGCAGCAGGGGGGTGGCCACAGCCTGTCTCTACAGTGGACCCCCCACTCTGAGGGCAGGTCGGCGGACAAAGAAACAGCCCTTTTCTGTCTTCAGAGCTGGGGTTCAGGACAACACGATCCTGTGGGTAGGAAGCACTCCGTGGCTTTTCAGCCCCGTGCGCCACCGTGAGCACGTGGGGCGGCAGGGGGAGGGCTCTGGGGGTGGGGCTCTGGGAGGGAGGAGCCCTGGGGGCCAACCACGTCCACAGGCCCCAGGAATGAAAAAGAGGCTTTGCTCAACCAATTGCACATGAAGCAATTTTGAATGTCAGTAGCCGCTTCCCTGTTTTTCTCTTTCCTCCCAGTAAAACGCCCACACCGTGTCCCCCTCTGTGGGGCTCCCCCTTACACCGCCGGGTGAGGGGCACATAGTAGGCCCTCAATAAATATCTGCCCAGTGTGTGAGTGGATGGCAATCCAGCCCTAATCCCCTCTCTTCAGCTCCCCACCCCCAGGAGGAAATAAAAGATGTCCATTTGCGGCTCGGCCACATTCAGGCGAACTTCCATATTGCTGCCAAGTCCCGCCATATGCCACCTCCGCGGGGCAGGTGCTGGCAGCCTCGGCACCCACAAAGCCCGCGCGGGCACAAAGGCCCGACGTGCACGGGTAATTGCTGAGCGCACGGCCCGCCGGCCGGCCGGGCTGCGGCGAGTTTGCCGCGGCTGCGGAGGGAGATTTGCATACAGATGGCCAGTCGGGCCGCAGGGGCGCCCGCCGCCACCGCCACCGCCACCGCCACCGCCCAGGGTGGACCGGGGGCAGCCGCTTCAGAAGTGCGCGCGGCCTTGACGGCCGCCCAGCCCGAGAGAGGCCTCATTCTGCCCGCCCTGAATAGTCAGCCTTTCAGGGGGATGCTTTGAAATTTGAAAAGAGAGAGAGAGAGAAATCAAGAAAGAGAGGCAGACGGAGGTTGGGAGAGACAGAGACAGAGAGACAGAGAAAGACTGAGACAGATTGAGAGAGAGAGGAGCAGAGAGACAGAGACAGGGAGATTGAGAGAGACAGAGACAGAGAGATTGAGAGAGACAGAGACAGGGAGATTGAGAGAGACAGAGACAGAGAGATTGAGAGAGACAGAGACAGGGAGATTGAGAGAGACAGAGACAGAGAGACTGAGAGAGACAGAGACAGGGAGACTGAGAGAGACAGAGACAGAGAGATTGAGAGAGACAGAGACAGGGAGATTGAGAGAGACAGAGACAGAGAGACTGAGAGAGACAGAGACAGGGAGACTGAGAGAGACAGAGACAGAGAGACTGAGAGAGACAGAGACAGAGAGATTGAGAGAGACAGAGACAGGGAGACTGAGAGAGCCAGAGACCTTGGAGGAAGGAAAAAAGCCATTTCTCTTCGAGGGACAGAGTTTAGTGGGAAGGGAGCTGGGGCTTCAAGAACTGAGGCGCCCCCAGGGATGCGGGGAGATCTCTGTGGAGACGCCCCCGGGGACGTGGTGTTAGCTTGCTCCTGCTCCTGGTCATCTCAGACGTGCAGGAAGCAAGGAGGGAGGGGCCCCGGGGGGAGAAGCGGCACTTTGAAATTGTGCAGGCAGGTTGCAGCTGTTTTGAAACAAACAACAGCAAAACCCCCATGCCCAAAAACAAAATTTAAAAATCCCTGTAATAAAAAATAAACTCTAAAGGTTAAGCTGGCAGAACCGTCTCTAAAGCAAGTCCCTGAGTCCCTAAAGGTGCCACTGGGGCCCAGGCTTTGCTGTCTTTCTTGTTTGGAAACGGCCTGCGGGGTGAGCGGCCGCCCCCGGGGACCCAGGGACACCGCGGCGCTGGGCGTCCCAATCGCGGCAGGTGCTGGCCGGCGACTGGGCGAGCTCTGTTTAGCAACCCGTCGGCGGCTTTCGCTCCGTGTTTGCTAATACCCCTCGCCCTCGCCCTCCTCACGGCTCCCCTCCCCACCTCCTCAGTGAATGACCCATAGGGCTGAAGAAAGAAAGGCGTCATTGAACTCCTGTTGCCTCTCTTGTCCAAACTAAATGAAAGGGAAACAGAAAAGCAACAGAGAACGGCTATTTCTCATGTTCTTCACTGGACATTTTAAACCGGCTTCTCCCCTGTGTCACCTCTGCCTGAGAAATCTGGGAGTCAGCCATGATACCCCCAGGACCCAAGCAGGCACCTAGACCTTCCCTTCTGCACCTCTTAAAGCTACTCATCCCCCCACCAACCCATCTTCCCCAACTGTGGCCACAATGCTGTTTCTAAAACGCAATTCCGGTTTTCTCTCTCTTTTCCTTAAAACTGCTCATTGGCCCAGGATCGTCCTCTCGAGGATAAAGACCAGCTCTTTCGTTTGGTGTGGAAACCCGGGGTTCCTGCTCTTGCTGCAGCCCTTACCCCTCCCGGGCCCTGCCCTGGTCATGGAGATTCCATTCTAGTCGAGGCTGTTTCCCACCCCTGCCTCTTTGCTCAAGGGGCTTCACTTCTTGGTAAGCCCTCTTCTATCCTGATGAGCAGGATGGAGGCTCCTTCCTTCCTCCTACCCACTTCCCTTCCTTCTTCCACCCCACCAACAAACAAGTTATTGCTGCCAACACTACACCTAACATCAGGTGCTGAGGATAAAGGATTGGAGAGAAACGCTTCTGTCTTCCTTCCATCCTTTCCCTGGGTACCATAAGGCATCTAGAGGAGGACACAGAAGTACCAAATCTCCCCATCCCAAGCTGAGACTGTAGTTTCTAGCCACGTGTTTCCAGACGATGCCTGTTTTTTCTTTTTTTAAAAATTAATTAATTAATTAATTTATTTGGCTGCATGGGTCTTCGCTGATGCGCGTGGGCTTTTCTCTAGTTGCGGTGAGCGGGAGCTACTCTTCCTTGCGGTGCATGGGCTGCTTATTGCGGCGGCTTCTCTTGTTGTGGAACACAGGCTGTAGGTGCGCGGGCTTCAGTACTTGTGGCATGCGAGCTCAGCAGTTGCTGCTCACGGGCTTAGTTGCTCCGCAGCATGTGGGATCTTCCCGGACCAGGACTCGAACCCATGTCCCCTGCATTGGCAGGCGGATTCTTAACCACTGCGCCACCAGGGAAGTCCCACGATGCCTGTTTTTATATCAGAGACAGATACCGATGAACTCAAGACTATCACATCGCTGAACTGAAGGCTCCTCTTCAATGTTTTGATCGTGTTTTTATGTCTGAAACTATGCCAGGAACTCAGGGGGAGTCGTTCACGGAGGATCAATTCTATAAAAGGGAAATTACTGCCAATTTGAGCCAGACATGAACATAGCTTTTATGATCTCTCTTTTCCTTTCACCACTTGAAAAGTCAGAGCAAAATGTACTTTAGATGCTGTATTTTATTCTTTCAACAAGTATTTAGGTTGAATGAATGAGATTGTAAGTGAGGTATTTGGGTGTTGGTTTTTTTTTTAAATGAAATTAGCTCTGAAATGTTAATATTTTCATGCTTGGAAACATATCTCTTCTTGATGACTCTGAATGATGCTGTGCCTATTCTTTTCACTCTGCAAGTATTTTTTTTCTTTTTATTGAAGTATAGTTGACTTACAACATCATGTTAGTTTCAGGTGTACAGCACAATGATTCAGTTATGCATATAAATATATATATATATATATATTCCTATTCAGATTCTTTTCCCTTATAGATTATTACAAAACATTGAGTATAGTTCCCTGTGCTATACTCAGTAAGTCCTGTTGGTTAT
Source organism: Balaenoptera borealis (assembly GCF_965194805.1). Taxonomy (NCBI): domain Eukaryota; kingdom Metazoa; phylum Chordata; class Mammalia; order Artiodactyla; family Balaenopteridae; genus Balaenoptera; species Balaenoptera borealis. Next base: position 80,301,148 of record NC_138871.1, on the reverse strand, counting down.
CTACTTTGTACAGATAGTTTGTGTATCCCAACCTCCTAATTTATCCCTCCCTGCAAGTCTTGCATGGACTTTGGCCAAAAGGAATATAGGCCGGTCTCAGCAGAAATGAAAAGATGTGCTGTAGCTAAATAAGCATCACGGGGAACAGACCACAAAGTGAAATGGTTTCTCTTGGAGTTGAATCTGGGTGCCTCTTGGTAATGATCACCCTTCTGTGGGCTTCAGCTTATTCCTCCATAACCTAGCAATTGGCACATCTATTTCAAGGTTGGGGAGAGTGGAGTGGAGAATGAAAAATCATAAATATGAGAAAACAACCTAAATGGTGTAGTGACTTCAAAGCGTTCACAGGAGACTACTTGGTCTCATTTTCAAACTAACTCTGCATCACTACCGGAAAGATAACTGTGGTAAAAACGAAGAGGAGAGGCAAAGTCAGAGGAGCTCTGGAAACCCTGTTGCTAGGGCTGTGGTTTAGGGCCAGGCACTTAAGCTTGCTAAGCATCATTTTCCATAGTTCCAAAGATACTAACATCTACTTTCTAGGCTTTTTGTAAGGATTAAGGGACATAATGTATATCTGATGCAGTATCTGGCAAATAACAGCTGCTAAAAAAAAAGAGAGCCATTATTATTATTAATTTATTATTGCTAAGAGTAAAATTTTAAAAGGTAAACTAAATCTATGCACAGATTGGCTCTTTTATCCACAAGAAATTAGAAAGCAGAAACAAATCATCATATTGCCTTAGCTGCCCTGTTTATAACTGTACTTCCATGTGTAACATTTTCTCTGTAGCAATTTCAGAGGCATAAAGTTGTACTAACTTTATTCAGAGTGTGAAACACTGTGTTCCTATTTCCCAGTCACTTCAGGAGGCAATAAGCTATTGAAATATAATGTATTAGAAAGCATCGTTCAGTTCAATTCAATTTCATTCTATTCTGTAGATGTTTCTAGAACACAACAGACATTTCTAGAAGAGCAAGGTACTACGATGTGGGGAACTTAGAGATGAAGAGCATAAGTGATACATTTAAGAGATGTAAGCAGATTACTATAGGAACAGAGCTGGGTATCCAATGCGCCTGACTCTGAATCCTGCTCTGTAACTTCCTGTGACCTTGAACATCTGTGTAGCTTCTTCAGGCTTTTCTTTCCTCAGCTGTAAAAGGGAGAAGAAGAACACATCTTATCTCATAGGGTTGTTGTAAAGAGGAGAGGAAAGGTGCATGCACAGATGGCTAGCACTGAGGGCACAAGATCATTGCAGCTTACTTTAAAGTGTGGAGCGATGGCTGAGACTCTTAAGAACACTGGATGACGGACAGTGAAGCCCTGGTGGTGACAGCGTTCATCACCAATGGGCGTGGCAAGGTGTCCTCTCTCTGGGACGTGCTCCATCACCTCTTCCTTCTGCTGCAGGCCGGAGAACACCAGAGCAGTCGTGATGACAAGCCTGGGAGAGGTGAGTTCAGTAACCAGAACTTCTGATCCAGTGCTGGTTAATTTCCTTGCTCTCAACTTTTTCTCTTTAACACCAAGGCTTGTAGACCAAGGTGCTTGGAGAATGAAGACCTCCCCGAGCCTCACTTTCTTCCTTTGACAAATGGGGAGAAAATGCTTCCTTGAACTACTTCACATGATGGGTGGAAGAGAACTGACAAGACAGACAGGAAATGGCTCTGTAAACAGTAAGTTGCTGTACCAGTGCTTAGAGATTGCTATCAGCTCCCCGAAAAGGAAGGCACCGGAGGAAATCCCATCAATTACTGAGCTTACTGAGTTTTGTGTTACTCCTGCAAGGAGATTTCACGATAATGAGCTGGGGAGGAATTGCCATCCAGTCTGTAGCCTCTCAAAGTGTGGACCACGGATGGGCCGGCAGCATCAGCTATACCGGGGAGCTTGTTAGACGTGCAAGACACCCCATCCCACATCTGCCCCATCAGAGCCTGCATTGTAACAAAATACCCGTGAGTCGTAGAGACATCAGAGTTGGCAAAGCCTTGGTCTACAAGCCTTGGTGTTAAAGAGAAAAAGTTGAGAGCAAGGAGATTAACCAGCACTGGATCAGGAGTTCTGTGATCCTGGAGAAGGGATGTGTGACCTGCACACACCTTCGGTGCTTTGGGGTTGCTTGGGACAATGTCAGAATTACAGACGGTAAGGGAAGGGGAGAAAAAGGAAATGTCGTTACTCAAGAAAGGCTGGAGGGCTTCCCTGGTGACGCAGTGGTTGAGAATCTGCCTGCCAATGCGGGAGACACGGGTTCGAGCCCTGGTCTGGGAAGATCCCACATGCCACAGAGCAACTAGGCCCGTGAGCCACAACTACTGAGCCTGCGCGTCTGGAGCCTGTGCTCCGCAACAAGAGAGGCCACGATAGTGAGAGGCCCGCGCACCGCGATGAAGAGTGGCCCCCGCTTGCCGCAACTAGAGAAAGCCCTCGCACAGAAACAAAGACCCAACACAGCCAAAAATAAATAAATAAATTAATTTAAAAAAAAAGAAAAAAAGAAAGGCTGGAATATGTCAGGCCTCCGCAAAAGTTGGGAGTGGTAGGCAGCGTTCAGTCACTGCGTGGTTCAACTCCTGTGGTCCCGTCACTCCTGGAACCAGCTGTTCAGGTGTTCCTTGGGGAAAATCCAGGCGGAACAGCTGTCTCACCTGAGCCCAAGGCCTTTCAAAGATCCTAATGAGCTCAATCAACATCACAAAGGCTTCTAATGAGGAGACAGCACTTAGGAACTCTTTGTTATCAATTAGTTAATCATTAGGTCAACCCGCACTTATTGATGGCTGGACTAACCACACTTAGAGGCACCCTGACATTTTTACTGTTACAGATAAATCAGAGGTGGAGCCCATTGTCTGCCCAGGCATTTTCAGGCTTTCTTACCTTTCATCGAGGGGCTCCTATTGCTTGGAAACCATTCTCTTCTCAATTTAATGCTCAGTGGGCTCCTTATCCTTTAAGACTTAGCTCAGCGGCCACCTTCTCAGTGTACTGATCTCAGTGGGACCCTCAGTCAGTTTGGGGTAAGAGTACACATGGATGCTGAGGGCTGGAATGGGAATTTTTCCCCTTAAAATGCTCAGGGACTCACATTCCCCATGGGACCCCATGGAAAGTCTTGGTGTAGCCGGGAAAGGTGTTTAGCATACCCGGAGGGTGCCTCCTCTGTGGCTGGCACTTTCTAGGTGTTTTATAGTGATTGATTTATGTCATCTTCACAAGGACCTTCCTAGGTATATATTATCATTTCCATTTTACCCACAAAGAAAACCGAGGCTCAGTGGAGCTAGGATTTATACACAACATTCTCCAACTCCCCAACTCTGCTCCTTTGAACCTCTGCAGGTTAGGGGAGGGGGAGGAAGGGGGAGAAGAGGGAGGGAGACCTTGTCTATGATGGGAGTCCCCTGGGTAGTGTCTCCGGGCTCCCGGATCGACCTGGAAGTTCAGCTGGAGGGAGTGTGTGTGGCGATTTCTAATATGGGCCACTCAGACCATCGTCCATCTCTCACTGTTTGGTGGATTGCTGTTGGGTGGAAATCAAGATCCTATAGCTTCAAACATCTGGATGGACTGACATGGGAGGTCCCTTCCAGCTGCAACGCTTCATAGTACCATGAGACTAAAGGGAAAACATAGCTCCTTTTTTTTTCTTTCTTGACTAGATATTCTCTCTTTCTCTCTTTCCTTCTTTTTTTCTTTCTTCCCCCTCCCATCTCTCTTTCTTTTTAAAGTGGGTGTATTTAGCCATTATAACTGGTTAGAAGCCAGAGATAGTTAGACGTCTTCTGGTTGGAACAGAAATAGCCCTGTTAGCCATGGCCTGCATCCAAGCTCCTGAACAGCCCCCACCCTGGCCCACACCACCCCCCAGAAGATCTCCATATAAATGGTTCCTTCAGGACTCCCCTTTGAATGCTTTCTTGGTCCTGGGGGTCTGAAATGGAGCCAATTTGAGAGAGTTCCAGGCATTTCCCACAGGGCCTCCTTCCCAAAAGCCTTTCAAAGCAATCCTCTCTAACTAGGGACTCCAGCCACTGTAAAGAGTTTGGAAAACTTGCCTTCAGGCTCCTGACACCTTTGCCCCTGACCCTTGGAAGTGTTCAGAACAGGCTGGCTTATCCTCCTGCGCAGAGACAGTGCCCAGGACGGTAACTGGCACACAGCAGTTTTGCAATAAATGTTTGTTAGTTTTAACTGTGAAATACATTGGAACTGTGCTGGTATCTTCTGGAGCTGAGGCCTGTGCAGGATTCCCAAGTACCCTGAGTGTAGAAGGATCTCTTGGTGTCTCTCCGGTTACTAATAATGAATGGATGAAATAAACGAGTGACTTATACATGTTCCTAAATGTCCAAGAGAACATTTCAGTCAACTTGCTCATATTCCCAGTATTCACAGCAAGGATGTGAAACGTGGGGATATTGTGTGTCTGTTAAAATAACAATAACAGAACCAAAGTCACTTCTGCAAAGCACAGTAGGGAGAGGGATGGACTTGGCAGAAGTGAGTTTGAATTCGTGCTTTCTTTCCATCAGGATGTCTTCAGATATGTCGTTTGGTCTCTTTGGACCTCAGTTTCCTCATCACTATTAGTTTTCTTCAAAGGCCTTTGCTCAAATGAGATAATAAATATGAAAATACTTTGCAGAATATAAGGTTAATCATATTTTCATTTACTTAGGCTAATTTTTAGAGGCTGACAAACTGGGCATTTTAAAAAAACAAATTCTAAATGACCCCAACCTGAATTAGTAATATTTTACGAATGCCTATGTAATAGGTGGGGTAGGCAGCTGAGGCCCAGGGAGGATTAGTAACCATCCAAGTCCTTATAGCCATGGTAGCTGGCCCAAAGAATAGTTCTCCAGAATCCCAAACTCTGTGTTCCTGTTTTCTTCTTCCCGTGGGCCGGAAGAGCAGTCAGTGTACACCAGCTTGCTTTCTTCCCAATGAGGTCACCATAGTGCTGTGTGGCCTTGGGCAACTCTCCTGCCTCCTCTGGGTCTCTCCTTCCCCATCTATAAACCTGAAGATCTTGAGGTCCCTGCCTATTCCAATCATTCAGAATTCTAGTTTATATTCACCAGAAGACCTTTTTAGAATGAGCATGCTCATTTTCAAAATCCAAATCTCCCCTTGGATTGAATTGATTTCTTCTTCCCCTGGGCTAGTAAGGACATTTAAGTTCAGTTATAGCAGGTATCCTACTGTGCTGTGGTTTTCTCCAGGGTGAAGGTAGGAAATATACCTGACAAGTATTTCTTTGTATCTTCTGAAGACCCTAACACAGAACTGACACAGAGCAAGTGTTCAGGAAATGTTTGTTGCATTGAAAACCCATCACCCAGTGGGTCACCACCTTGATAACCTATTCTATCACTGTGAAAATGGTAATTAAGAAAACTCTAGAGAAAAAAAAAAAACATGGAAAAATGACTTAAGATATAAGACTGATGAAAGCAGCAGGCACTGAGATGGTCTCCACAGTCTGATTAAACCATAAAATGCACACAAGGGTAAGAGTGGAATAATAATATAATAATAATATCACCAGCAGCTAATATCTATTGAGTTTATATATGTCTACTGATTTTCTATGCTTTTCAAATATATCATTCCACTTTATTGTCATAAAATCCTCATGAGGAATGTAACATTATTATTCCCATTTTACAGATGAGGACATTGAGGCCCAGGGAGGTTAAATTACTTGCTGTGGGTCATACAGCTAGTAGATGGCAGAGCTGGGTTGCACATCTCAGCGCCTCCTATGTGGCAGGCATGTTAGTTACCCTATGGTGATTAATTCACTAGTCTTCACTACAACCTTCTTGGGAGTTATTTTTATCCCTATTTTACACTTAAGAAACCTGAGACTTGGAGATGGATTTGGTGGAGCTGGGATTTGCTCTCTATCACACTGACGATAACAGAATATCAATGATAGAGGCTGGGTGATGCCCAGGCAAGGGTTTGGCCTTGCAAGGTCATTCTCCCTGGATTCCAAACCCAGCTCTGCTATCAGAAGCCCTGTGAACTTGGGTAAGTTGCTTAATCCTTCTGTACCTCAGTTTCTTCATCTGTAAAATGAGGATAATTTCAGGCAGTGACTATACCTTCTAGAAAATTCAACAGAATAATGGGCTAGAATAATAAAACCAGGGGAGGCATGTGGAGAATGGCATCCCAGCTGGGGCTCAGGTGTTCAAGGGGTAGGAAAGCTGGGTGTACGGAAGATGGAGAGAGGGGAAAGGTGAGGAAAGCGTTCTCTGAGTAGAGAGCCTGGCTCTAACTGCTACGCAACATAGTCCCGGAGACTGAAGCAACGCGGATTGCGTGTAAGGTTTGGTTTCTAAAGTCGTCCTTATGTTATTCGATCGGTAAACATTTTAGATGGAATTTAAATATGGAATGAAAGAAAAAAGGAAGTCAGATTCTGAAACTGGCTCTCTCACTGTGGAATCTGAAAGTCATGGTTTTCTCACTGGTCAGGGAACAGCTCTATCGTACTGTTCTTGTTATCCTTTTGATGATGATCATATTAATTAAATTATTAGAATCATTATTACCATTGATTATCGATTTGCAAAAATACTTTACCAGCTGCAGGACTCTCATTTATATATAAAGGAGGAAAGTCCATTAAGTAGCAGAGAGCTGGGTACTGTCCGCTGGTGCTTGGCCGTGTTAATTGCAGCTCATTCTAATCTTAGTATTAAAGAACGACCTCTGCTCTGCACACAGTGAGCCTCTATGCGAAAGTCACGCGTCCTTGAAGTTGATCTGACTCCATTTCTTAGAACACTCCTACAATTTCCACTTCAAAAAACTGTTTATTAAGCATCTACTCTACCCTCAGCACAACGGGTGGCTTTTTGGGAGAATAAGAAACAGTAAACTATGGGGTCCCTGATCTCAAAGCTCTTAGAGTCTAAACGAGGGTAGTAGATGCACCACATGAAAATTAAAGGGATTTGAAATTGGATGATATGACATACACCTTTCTTTTCTTTTTTGAAAGAGGCTATTTTTTTTGTACAGCAGTTTTAGGTTCACAGCAAAACTGAGAGGAAGGTACAGAGATTTCCCACCAACCCCCCTATTCCCCAACATGCACAGTCTCTCCTGTGATCAACAGTGTGTTTGTTACAATCAATGAATCTGCACTGACACATCATTATTGCCCGAAGTCCACAGTTTACATTAGGGTTCACTCCTGGTGCTGGACATTCCACGGGTTTGGACAAATAGATAATGACACGTGCCCATCATTACAGCATTGTACAGAGTATTTCCACTGCCCTATAATACTTTGTGCCCCACCTATTCATCCCTCCCTCCCCCCGGCCCCTGCCCACCACTCATCTTTTAATGCCTCCGTAGTTTGCCTTTTCCAGAATGTCATATAGTTGGAACTGTACAGTGTGCAGCCTTTTTAGATTGGTTCCTTTCACTTAGTAATACACATTTAAGTTTCCTTCATGTCTTTCCATGGCTTGATAGTTCAGCACTGGGTAATATTCCATTGTCTGGATGTACCACATTTTATTTATCCGGTCATCTACTGGAAGATGTCTTAGTTGCTTCCAAGTTTTGGCAGTTATGAATGAAGCTGCTCTAAATATCTGCTGTGTGACTTCGAGAAAGTTCTTTTATATCTTTGAGCTGCAAGTTGTTTATCAAATACAGATAGTAATAGAGGCGGGATAACATAAAGTTTATGCACTTGGACTGGAAACAGACTGGGTTCTGATGGTGGCGCTGACACTTACTAGACCTTGGCCACGTCACTGGACTTCTAATGAGGATGAATAGTTCCTGCTTCACGAGTTTGCTCTGAAGATTAAATTAGTTAATAGTGTAAAGCGATTAGAACAGTGTCTGAAAAATGGTAAATACTAAGGGTTTGTTAAATAAATGAAATAAATAATGCCCATCTCACAGTACTGCTTTCAATGTTAAATGAAAGAGCATATACATTACCCAGTATAGGACCTTTCATATGAAAGACATTCAATAAATGTTCTTTCTTTGCTCCTGTCCTTCCTTTCAAAGTACAGCACCAAGAGCATTTGCCTGCTGCTGCATAAGTGGTGTAGACCATGGCTCCCAAACTTGACAGAACATCAGAATCATTGGGGAACCTTAAATATTCTCAATCCAAGCACACCCTAGACAAATCAAATCAGATGAGCTGTGGATGAAATCCAGGCATTAGTGTTTTTCCAAACTCTCCTTGTGATTCCAACGTGCTGTCAAGTTGGAGAACCAGTAGTACACAGATCATTAGGGTTCTGGCAGGGTCCTGGAAGTGGCGAGGGAAGGTTTCTTGAAGTTGATGTTTTTTTTGTTGGCTCCTAGAGGCTGTCCCCTCGGCCCAACCCCCCTCAGAAGCTGAATTCATACCTTCAACAAATTGTTATTGGCACCTGTGATGCACAAGGCACAGAGCATGCATCCCTGAGCAAGCTGAGCCAAGTCCTGTCCTCTTGGGGCTTACCCTAGAAAGTGGAGATGGACATACATGTAAAAGAATGAGTATTGGGACATCCCTGGTGGTCCAGTGGTTAAGAATCCACCTTCCAACGCGAGGGACACAGGTTCGATCCCGGGTCAAGGAGTTAAGATCCCACATGCCGCGAGGCAACTAAGCCCACGCACCGCAACTACTGAGCCCACGCACCACAACGAAAGATCCTGCATGCTGCAACTAAGACCCGATGCAGCCAAATAAATTAAAAAAAAAAAAAAAAAGGAATGAGTATTATGTTGAGAAGAATAGAGATAAGTGCCACAAACAAAAGAGCAACAGTATAGAGTGACTGGGGTGGGGTGGGTTCAGAGGGCTTTCTGCTACGTTGATATTGAGTTGAGCCCAAAGAGATGACATGGTAGGGTGGGTACTATGAAGAGCGTTCCAGGTGGAGACCACAGCTTTGTGTGTCGAGGGTTGGAAAGGCCATGAAGCTGGTGTACAGTAGCTAGAGCAGCAGCCCGGACAGGAGCCTGGAGAGGCAGAGGCCTGGGCTAACAGGGCCTTTTGGAGATGCGGAGGATTTTCTTTGGGTTTTATTTGAAGCGTCATAGGAAGCGTCTGGAGGCTTCGATGCAGGGCAGTGATGTGATCTGATTTCCGTATTTCAAAGATGATCCCTGCTGGGTGGAGTGTGGAGGGTTAAGTGTGAAGAGTGAATGTAGGGAGAACAGTTAGGAGGCTACAGGTGCAGCCCAAGCAGGAGATGCCTGCGGTTTGGATGAGGGGATAGCCGTGAAGAAAGACGTCAGTCATCAGATTCTGGATGTGCTTTTTTTTTAATTATTTAAAAATTTTTTAATTTTTATACAATTTTTAAAGGTTACTTTCCATTTACAGTTATTACAAAATATTGGCTCTATTCCCCGTGTTGTACAGTTCATCCTTGAGCCCACCTTACACCCAACAGTTTATACCTCCAACTCCCCCGCTCCTATACTGCCCTTCCCCGGAGGTACTTTTGGAAAGAGACAATGGGACTTGCTGATGGATGGGACATAGAGGATACAGCAAAAAACACGATCAAAATGACTCCCAGATGGTGGACCTGAGCATCTGAGTGGATGGTGCCCGTCCTAGATGGGGAAGACTGTGGGAAGAATATTTAGGGAGAGTGTGGTCTGGATGTCTTGGGGTTGGTACCCGTGGCTGGGCTGGGAGGAGGGGTAGGATTATTAGCTCCTGTGCTGATATATGGGGATACCAGGCCCACTCAGAGTCTGTCCTGTGGTCCTTTGGTCCAGGAACATTTGGGAGAAACTGTGATCCCACCTCCAAACATCCATGAAATGTCCACAAATGACATTCCAAATGCTGTGCAGAAGAGTAGGTGGGAACACGTATCGTCCAGAGTGGTTTAAACCATTCCTTTTTTTTTTTCCCTCCTTTTCTTCAGAAGCAGAGCTGAGCTCGGTTGCCTCAGCAAATCCGTCTCAGGAATCTTAAAGCTGAGCTTTGAATTTCTTTTCCAGAGACTTCCTTGAAGCAGCACAGTGAAAAGAACCCTGGGCTGGAGACTGGCTGCCTGGCTTTGTGATCTTGGGCGAGTCACTTAACCTCCGTGAGCCCCAGTTCCTTCATCTGCAGATGAGGGTGTTGGATGGGGTGTTCTCAAGGGTCTCTTTGAGCTCTAATGATCTGGTTTCTTAAAGCAGATTCCTTCCTCGGCTCCTATTAAAGCGACGCAGAGAGAGGAGGGGAGGGTCCCTGCCTGCATCAAAGTGTGCCCTCCTGGAGCCCCCTCGCCTTCTGCAGTGGGACTTTCTCATCCTGCCTTTTACAAAGTCAAAGGCAGAGGAATGTGATAATGAAAGACTTTTGTGGATTCTGACATGGGAATTGATCAGTCCTCCTTGTACACCTACTAAGAGCCTGAGCCTAAGCTGGTAGTGAAGAACTAGAGATAATTAATCAAAAGAAGGAATTTAAAAAGAAAAAGAAGATGATTCATTTTCTCCTCTCAAGAAACGTATTCTCATCATCCAGTAAAACATCACATTATTGAGCCCTTACTGTGCGCCAGTAAATTCATATGAGATAATGGTGTTATATCATTTAATTCTCTTTTAAGATGCTAGATTCCTCCCTTTTATCAGTTTTCGGAATGACTTTGTGCCCAAACAATGTCTAAGGTGAACAACGACATTTTAAAAATGTTTATGAACTCATAGATTTTTGTATACGTATTGATTTCAAATTTCATTCCTTTTGGTTATTTTTGTTTTTCATCCTCAAATTGTGTCTTTTTTAGTTAGGGACAATCCTTCACATTGGCTCCTGTAACCCTTTGGACACAACCCCAGCAATCTTTGAGAGCTTCCTTGCTATCTGGTACAGCATTATTTCATCCTTACAAAAATCCCGAAGAGATAGATACTGTTATTATTGGCATTTTACAGATGATAAAACTGAGAATTGCTCAAGGCCATAAGACGGAGTTGGGATTTGATCTTCACTTGGATTCCAAACTCTTAACCATTACACCACATAATCAATTTGAAGAGATAAGATGAACAGAAAGGAAATAATTAGTAAATAGCAAAGAGTGTGTTAAATTAATTTAACAAGGATGTCATTCGAATGAGTTGGTTCTAATGTCTTAAGTAGCCTAGGAAGCAAAGCAAACCTAACCCTATATTGCCTCAAGGTTAAGAAATCCAAACCCAAAGACAATCAACCATAAATAGCCAACTAGGCTCTCCTGAATAAGGCAACTGGGTAAGTTATAGACAATCAAATAATTTTCTTGCTTTGCTTCCTTGTCTTCTTTATAAAAGTCTTGCCCTTGTCTCCTGTCAATGGACCGCTCCTGTCCACTTCTTGTTTGGTGCTGCCTGACGGGAATCAGTTTTTGCTCAAATAAACACTAAAAAATTGTCATATGCCTCAGTTTATTGTTTAACAAGTGGCATATGTCTTTTGATTGATTCATTAAACATCTATTAAGTTCCAATGATATGCCAAGTGCCATGAGATGAATAAGACAGGGTTCCTGGCCTCAAGGAGCTCATGTTTCATTAAAGGCTGACCTTTGTGTTCATGACAGTGGGTAGGAAAGGAATTCAGTGTGGACTGGGGAGGCCCAGGAGACTTCTGGGATGAGATTAGATCTGGCCTTAATCTGGCTGATTAAGGACTTTTCGGGGAAGAGGCTTTCCAGGCAGTGGATGACATGAGCAAAGGCCCAGAGGCAGGACCCAGCCTGGCAGAGGGGTTGGCAGTGCCCATGTTGTCTCAAGTCACTCATCTTCCATAGGCTTGACTCCAAGAAGAGTGGGGATCATAGATCAAGCATGCTATGAAAATGAGTCTTTCTTTTTTTTCTTTGGCCATGCTGTGTGGCTTGTGGGCTCTTAGTTCCCCAACCAGGGATTGAACCCTGGCCCCTGGCAGTGAGAGCACCGAGTCCTATCCATTGGACTGCCAAGGAATTCCCGAAAATGACTCTTAAATGGCAAAAGAACTTTCAAGTTCTGCGTTATAGGGAAGGCCAAGGATTATGGGAAGATTCTGCCCCACCACCCCAAGCTCTTCAATGTTGTTGTTTTTTTTTTTTTTTTGTATTTTTTATTAAACTGTTCCCATGCACAATGAGAATGGCAGCCCATTTTGCATGGGAACTGGAGTGGTGCATGTGCTCGTGTTATGTGAGCTCTCAGAGGGTGGAGACTGCATCTCACTGGTCTCTGTGTCTTCAGTGATCACCACATGGGTTGGATTTTAATCATTTTAAAAAACTAATAAATTTTCTTTCAAAACATTTATACCATTTGATTGGATAATTCCATTATGTGTCCCTGAGAATCTACTGCAAAGAAATCATCAGGGATATGGATGCAGCTTTCTGCCAAAGATGTTCATCATAGAAGTATTCGTATCAATAAAGCATAAGAACCAACCTAGACGTGAATGTTTAATCACACCATGGTCCATTCTGTGCTATTCTGGGTATGATTGCCTTTAAGCCTATTGTAGGAATTCCCTGGTGGCACAGCGGTTAAGAATCTGCCTGCCGATGCAGGGGACATGGGTTCGAGCCCTGGTCTGGGAAGATCCCACATGCTGCGGAGCAACTAAGCCTGTGTGCCACAACTACTGAAGCCCGCGAGCCACAACTACTGAAGCCCGCGTGCCTAGAGCCCGTGCTCCGCAACAAGAGAAGCCACCGCAATGAGAAGCCCGCGCACCGCAACGAAGAGTCACCCCTGCTCGCCACAACTAGAGAAAGTCCGCGTGCAACAATGAAGATCCAATGCAGCCAAAAATAAATAGATAAATAAATAAATTTATAAACCTATTGTAGATGTTAAGCATCATGGTTGTGGGGAGTTCTTAATCACATGAGAATATTGTTAGGCTATACTGTTGAAACATTCAGGGTATGAAATTGTGAACACAAAATGACCTTAACTGTGTAAAAACAAAGGCATAGGAAGAAGCCTGGCAAGAAATACACCAAGAATGTCAGCCAGAACTCCTCTCTGGGACGGTTGTTATCTTCCCCTTTTTGCTTTTCTCCATTTTGTAAAATGGGTGAGCCTTTCTTTTATGATACACAAAACAAAAGCCATGTAAAGGATGATCATTGTTCTTCTTTACCTACTGACTCAATGTTTTGACAAGTTAAAAGCTGAGTGTTATTTTTGTTACCTAAAAGAGAACAGGGAAGTCAGGAGGGGTGATGGATGCCTTTGGGAAGGGTGGGTGGGTTGGAGGTGGGATGGTCCAGCAGAACAATTCAGGAAAAAGGGTGAGGTCACCAAGTGGGTGAGGTGATGGCGGGGGGTCCCCACCTCGGTGGTTCCTAACCCCTGCTCTACGGCTACCTGAAGAGGTGGCTACGCCAGTGCTGGTGGAAACTCCAATTTTACAGTCATTAGGGGCACAGTGGGCTGGGCCATCGGCGGAGGCTTTGATCTGGTTAACCTCGCTGGGGGTCAGGCGGCTCTGACCCCGGCAGTGTTCTCACTCTAAAGCTGCAGCCGGGTCACCGCTCCCATTGTTCCCCCGGCCGACATTAACTCCCGGGCCAGGGAACAGGGCTCCTCACCACCAGCCTCCCACCCAAGTGGGCCAGCTTTGTTCCCTCCCCATAGGCTCCCATTGTGCGTCCTCAGGGGGAAAAAGCCCGCGTTCATTTCCGCACTCTAATGGCTCCATCCTCTTCCAGCCCATAAGCATTTTGTCACTGTGACCCCAGAGGTTATTCAGGACTTTTGATCTTGCCTACCTAGAGCCCGGCTCCTCAGCTGCCACCAGGGGCCTGACCCCCGACCCAGAGGGTGTGCCCGTCGGGTGACTGGGCCCCGGGCACGGAGGCACTTAGCTAACGGGAAGAGGGGGCGGGAGTTGGGCACCAGCGTGGAATGGATTCTCGTGGGAGGTACTTCAGTCTTTCTCATCACCAAAGCCCTCTCTTCTCAGAACGCAAAAGCCTGAGGGCCCGGGGGCTTCTTCCTTCTGGGAAGGGGCGAGAGGAGCTTTATCTAAAGCCTCTAGCCCTCCACAGTCCCATCCCTGCTGCTTGGCTGTCCTATCTCCCACCCTTGGTCCCAGCACACTCCCCAGAATTCTCTATTTGCTTCCTATCCCCTGGAATGTTCTGGCCTCCCGGACCCTCCACAAGTTCTCTGCAGACTCTGCACTAATGTAACCCTTCCCACCCCTGGAGCGCAGGCAGTGGCAGCTCCTTCCCCTTCCACTGGGCCCCCCATGACTGAGCTCCTTGAAGGCGGATGCACGTTTTCTTCCTTGTTAGATCCCTCTTCCCGCAGCATGCCTCCAGCAGGGGCCTGGGACCGTGACCCGGTAACGTTTAGGCGCTTCAAGCCAGGTGTGGAGTGACTTCTGATCATTTCAGAAGGAGCTTTATAGAAGAGACAGGAATAAATATGGCTTAGGGACCAAAGTCTTCTGAATCAGGTTCTAGGGGGTTGAGAGGTGGTAAACGTACTTCAGAAGGGTTTTGGTGAGTTTTTTAAAACATCACAAGGATCAAATCATATGCTCACTTATTCCTACAAGCAGGAATTGAATACCTTCTCTGGATAATCATTAAATTGCTGTTAGCACTGGGAACGCAGAAAGGAAAACAATCGCGGTCCCCGTCCTTGATCGGCTCCCAGTCTGGCGGTGGCAGCAGGTATGAGGCGGTGCCTGGTAGGCAGGACAGCATGGGCCGCCAGAGGTGTGATGACAGGTGGGCTCACACGCATGTTGAATTCTGCGTGGAGACAGGAGGAGCTGACCTTTAAAGGGAGGGTAAAACCTATTGAGACAGATGAAAAATGTTCACAATAAATTTATCAGGCGATATTGTACAGCCTGGGAAAATTAATCTGTTTCCTCCAAAGTGAAGAATCTCAATTCAAATTCCAATTAATGGCTTTGAGGAAACTACACTGAAGCATCAAAGAGCAAGTTAAATACAGCCTTTTCTGTCTGCCTCCAGACAGCCGGATGCCCTTCACTGACATTTGTCTCTGTGCCTCTTCAGGAAATCTGGGCCTGCCCATAGGCAGCCGGCCACAACTGCCCTTCCTCCGTGTAGGAATCTACCTATAGTTTCCTCCACGGCGGGGTGAAGTCTGTTGTTATTCTATCAGCTACTCCTTTTCAGCCCAGATTTAAAACTGTCCTGAAGGTAAACTTAGGTTCTTTCATTAATACACCCATTCATTCATTCCTATCCAATCAATAATCTCTTCTTTGTCAGTCAAGTCATTTTCATTTATTCATTCCACAAGTACTTTACTATGTGCTTGGACCTGTATTAGGTTCAGGAGATATAAAATGAATACACAGTGATGTCTGCCCCCAAGAACATTCTTTTAGTGAGGGTCTCTTACAATGCCACCCAGGAAGTGCTGTAATGAGGGAAACACAGTGTATTAGGGGAACCTTATCTGGGAGTATTCAAGGCAAGCAAAGCTTTGCTAGACGAGATTATACTTGAACAACTCTTGAAGGCCAGGGAAATATCCAGGTGTGGAAAAGGGGTGGGATGGAGGATTGCGTTTGAGGCCAGAAGGACGTTGGGTTAATGAGGAAGACCCTGGAAACAGCGAGGAGCTTGGAGCAGGAACCCAGGGCAGCCCGGAGTGGGCTATGGCCCTTGTTTCTGAAAGGCCCCGAGCGCAGGAGGTATGCACTCCAATCAGTGTGGTCCCTCTGCTGGAATCTCCCGCTGTGTCCTGGGGATGGATCCCGCTCTGGCCACGACCTCCTGACAGAGGTTGCCTGCCGCGCTCTGGGTACCACCTCTGCGTATGCTGCTTTCACATAGAACTTAACCTCTGTCACTGGTAAAACACCCGAGCAACATGCAAAAGCCTCACCGTCTTCCAAAATGTTGCGTTGTTTGTACAGGTAATTTCTGAGAACATTTACTGGCTTCAAACTGTTCTGTATTCTGTTGGGTGGCACCCTCCACCGCTCCCCTACCGCCCATCGGATGTGCGATAGATGCCTCTGCACGTGCTGTCTGGATCTGAGGAAGAAAGATAATTATTTGCCTTTCTCATAAGGAAAAGCTAATTACTAGAAGGAATCCCAGCATAATTACACAGTTAGGCTTCATGTCTTTGTACACATCACTTCCTGACAAAGACATCCCAGTTAGCCTGTAGCCATTTGAAGGAGGGGGGGTGGTGATCATTTCTGGTTCTCTCTATCTTTCCCACCCTGTCGCCTGCCCCTGACGGATGGCCCTTTAAGGCAAGTAAACCGAGTTAGGTGCCTGGGTGATAGGAAGTGGAGAGCGGAGGCTTACAGATGTTTGGTCCTCACAGTAACCCTCTAAGGGAGTTATAGATGGTTCCACAGGCGAGAGTACAGCACTCAGGGAGGCATGTCACTTGCTCGGGGTCTCTGCCTATGAATTAGAGTTGAGATTCGAAGCCGGGTCTCTGCTTGGAAAGCTTGCCCTTTTCCCCAGGATGGCCTCACTGTTGGACGTTGACTTGGCTGTTGGGAGGGCCCCCGCACAGAGTGGCAGTGTGGCCAGGAAGGGCAGGAGGAACTTGCTTTCAGTGTGGCCTGGCTCAGCTGGCTATGAGCTGGAGTTGAGGGCTGGGCTGGGGCTAGGCCACGAAAGGAGGGCCATTGGGACTTCCCTGGCGGTCCGGTGGTTAGGACTCCACACTTCCACTGCAGGGGGTGTGGGTTTGATCCCTGGTCAGGGAACAAAGATCCTGCAAGCCGTGCGGAACAGCCAAAAAAAAAAAAAAAGGGAAAGGAGGAAAATGTACATGGTTAAGTGTAGGGATAGAGGTAGTCACACCTCTGGCAGGGAGGGTGGGACCAGGGGTGTGGTCCTCAGTGTAAGGGGGTCTCACCAGTGGACCTTCCTTTCCTCTTTGGCCCATCCTGCTCCCAGTACAATGATGACCAACTGACAGAGAGGGAAACCTCCACAGAGGAGGGCCCACAGGCCTTGAAGTCTGCATGGTTTTCTCCACAAGGAGAAACAGGCCAGGAGGCAACGTGAGGATATTCCAAGGAAAGAGCAAAGGCCAGTGCACAATGCTGCTGGAAGTGAGCAAAATAAAGGGTAGGCACCATTTTGTTGAGTGAGGGGTGACTGCCGACCACGATCTCATAGACCCATCTGCCATCTCTCACCTGGGAGGGGAAGGGATTGAATCAGGTGATTTTGAAGTTTCTTTCCTACTTTGACACTTTGTGAGTCAATGTTTAAATATATTTAAATATTTTAAATGCTGTTTGGACACATCTGTTGAGGATCTTAACTTCTTCATACCCTTTGGTCTAGTGATATCACTTCATGACATCTTTCTAAAGGCAACATACAAACAAGCATGTTCATTACAGCGTTGTTTATAACGGAGAAAAATTGGGAATAACCTAGAGATCCAACAATAGGGGATTCACTACGTAAACAATTCTTTTATACTTTTTAAAAATTTTATATTGTTTTTATACTAAAAACAATAGGTTTTTCTACAGTTATTGAAGGGATATTTATGAAGACTATAAAAACAGAGTGAATGGTTATGTCATAACATTGAGGACAATACAATTGTGCATTTAGCCATGATTATGAGAAAACACAATCTCATAGAGCCACAGACACACAATTACTCACAGAAAAAAATTAGAAAGAAGCATTCATGGTGGCCTTCTTTGACTGATGGAACTCTAGGGGCTTAAAAAATTAATTTCACTCTTCTAATAGGAAAGATAAACATTATAAATACGTTTTTAAAATGAAAATACAAATAATGGCAATAAAAATAACAACAAAAACTCTAGTGCCAGGGCCGGACTAGTTGCATCCGTGACTTGGAAGAAGGCAGCTTCAGGCATCAGAAGAGTGGTGGGCCAGGTGGTAGTGGGGAAGTGCTTGAGACAGTGGTGGTTGGCGGGTGTTGGATCCCATCCCCAAAAGCAGGTTTCTCAGTGAAATCAACTCCTCAGAGGCTCTGAAGGAGGCACCCGGGGGTAACAGCGAGTCCCGAAAAAAGTCGTGAAAGTCTGTCTCCCCAGGGTTTTGTGAACTGTTAACACGGCCTACCTTCTGTCTTTAAACTTCTTGGGAAACAGCGGAGGCTGACAGTTTTCACAGCAGAGCCTAGACTCTGGGTCATAGATTCAGGCTCAAAACCTGCTTCTACTTTTTTTGTTTTTTTCTTTTTTGGCCACGCTGTGTGGCATATGGGATCTTAGTTCCCCAACCAGGGATTGAACCTGTGCGCCCTGCAGTGGAAATGTGGAGTCTTAACCACTGGACCACCCGGGAAGTCCCCTGCTTTTACTTACTTCTAATTCCTTCTGGGATCTTGGCTTTCATCCATCAAAGAGGGAATTACAACAGAGACCCCAAGGAGGTAGGCAGAGAGATTTCAGTGAGGTACTATCAGCAAAGTGCCCTACTCAGAGAAGGGACTCAGCCCAAAGTGGCTCGCATTTGTAAGTTCCTTCTTAGCGGACTTGCACTGCTTCCTCCTTTGTTGGTGAGAAATGTGTGTCTGGTGGTGAGCTCTTGCTGTGATGATCCCGCTTTTAAATTGGCCAGTTTGGTTAATGACATCACCTAGCAGGCAGGCCTCATTGTGTGAGCAAGCACTAAATTAGTCCCACAAAGGAAATTGCTTTACTGATGTCCAGCACTGACACCAATGAGAAGGTCCCCCTCCCCCCAAGACAGAGCTGACGGCCAATCACTTCACTCAACTGGCCAAGTGTTTCAGGAGATCTGAAGACTGGAAGCAAAAGCAGCTTTTACGGAGGCTGGCAAGGCTCCTGGGAAGGCGAACTTCTGTGCCCTTCTGCTCTGGTCTTCTACCTGCCTGGTACCAGTTTAGTGAATGGTTTTCTATTCCTTGGACATAAGCAAAATCTCCCCATTATTGCCCAATGGGGATTTCAGAATGGTCGATGATACGTATTTTCTGACCAGATGGCTCTGAGAAGCTCTGGCAGCCCCAAGATGACCCAATAATCTGGAGGCTTAGATGATGAGGATTCGTGAGGTTATGAGGGAGGCTGCTGTGTCTAGAAAGAACAACCTAATTAATACCTGCCATTCCATCACGACAGCTCCACTGCTCAGAGCCTAGAAGGATGCTCAGTCTTCATGCTTCCCTTTTTCAAAGGTAGACTGTCTTGGGGAGGTCAGATCCTATGCCATTATTAGTTACTGCTGATAGGTCAGGTTAATAGGGACACATCAGGATAGGGTGCTGGCTAGGTTCTGAGAAGTAGGGCTGGGCAAAAGTGGAACCACATAGCAGAATAGTAGTGGAGGCACTGTAGACCAGCCTTCTCCGATCCCCTGGGCTTTAGGTTTCACCCACTTTTAAATTTCGTGTAAGTTAAGGCCTAAAGCAAGATTATGGTTAAGGTGAGAGAGAATCAAGGAAGACATCTCGAATGAGAGATGGGGGGTATGGAATGGGGTCAGGGAGATAGAAGGCACGAAGGCATGAAGCATGGAGGGCAGGGCACCAGCTGTTCATCCAAGAAGTGGTGTCTGTTTGTGTGTGTGTGTGTGTGTGTGTGAGTGTGTGTGTGTGTGTGTGTGTGTGTGTGTGTGTGTGTGTGTGTGTGGCTGAGATGACTTCCAGAGCCACTTTCAGCCCCAAATACTTTGCCTTCTTAGGGTCCAACTCCCGGGAAGGAATCCAGGGATGACTCTTCTTGAGAGTGACAGCTGTGGTCCAGGTCCGGAGCCTTCCGTCCTGCCCACCAGCAAAGGCAGGCTTCGTCCTCTGCCATGGAGAGGCTGCTTCTGAGAGGCTGATCTCTTGTGGATGCCAAAGCCTCGGTTGTCACAGAGTTAGGAGGGACAGAGGAAAGAGAATTGGGAACCGCTGCAAAGTCGAATTCATTACCCCACGAATATTCATGAAGGCTCCTCATCTCTCTGTCTCCCCAGTCACCCTCTCACGAGTCTGAGCCATGATTCTAAGATGGGGAAACTGACGGGGGAAGTGACTTGTCCACTGCTAGCCACAGAAGGAATTAGACTGAGTCCCTAAGTCTTTGTTTCCTTGACCTCCAGACCTGTGCTCCCCTCACTGTGTCACCCAGCCTCTGATCGCCCCCCCACCAGGCAGAGCTCCTTGGCGTTTCCTGCCTCATGTGGACAATTGTGAGGATTTATTGTAGCTGGGATTTTGTTTCAAGCCTTTAATATGATTAACAAACATCAAATATCAAAAGCTTATCTAGTAAACACCTCCCGTCCGTGCTGTCGATGTTATGGTCAGCTTCGGATTGAAGTCGAGTCACATTTCAAAACAGATGCAGTTTCAAGAGGCCAGAGCCAGGCCGCCCACATCTGCTGGCTGTGATCTTTCGTGTGCAGTAAATGGCATTGTTGGAGAGCTTGGCTGTAAAACATCAGCCTGGTCAGCAGGACCTGCTTACAATGCCTGGAGCTTTCCGGGGGATTTTAAAAGTGCAGTTGAGCACTCCGAGTCTGGTGTGCAGTCTGCCGGGGCGAGGATCAGTCGACTGGGGTGTTCAGATCAAATATTTATTATCTTTGACCCAAATTCAAGTGATGATACTATTAGGAGCAGCAGGGTTTCCAGGAACGATGCTGGTGAGAGTGGAGGGAGACGGTGAGCATTTGTGAAATAAGACGATGCTGCCCTCCGTATCTTCCCACTGAAGCCAAAGGAAGCGCACTTCCGTCCTTACCTTAGACGTGAAATTTAAAAAAAAAAAAATTCTTTTTCCCATTTATGAGTAAGTGAGGCACGAACCTACGGCAGGCTCAGTGTGTGTGTTTTCCCTCGGGTCCACGGCTATCGTGGCTAAATGCACTGCCTTTTCTTGGACGTATCAGGACGAGAGGTTGGGCTCTACCTGGGGCCCACTGAGCCCTCCAGATCGTCTTCGGGGATGCAGGCTGTGCGTATTTGTGTGTGAGCGCATGTGTACGTGAGAATGTGAGTGTGTGTGAGTGCCTAGTGATTTCAATTCTACCTGGGGCCCACTGAGCCCTCCAGGTCGTCTTCGGGGATGCAGACTGTGTGTATTTGTGTGGGAGTGCATGTGTATGTGAGAATGTGAGCGTGTGTGTGCTTAGTGATTCCAATCACTGCAACACAACCACCGACATCACCTGAGCTGCTTTCTCTGTCTACTGTTCACATGGGAAGAAGGAGATACTCTATCTGGGGGACGAATGTTTCTCGGGGCGCCACAGTCCGTGGATTTGAATGACCCATTCCAGCTGTTCCGGCGGCAGCTCCGAAGTTGGCTGTAGCCCGGCGGGTGGCAGGGTTGTTTGCACCGTGGAAAATGTGTTCCTAATGGGGCAGCAGCTGCCACCCGCCAGAGCTTGAGGAGTTGGTGTCATGAGAGAAATTGTTCTCTGCTATTGGGTCTGGCCAATTTCACCCATAAATGAAGATTCGCTGCTTCCAACAGTGGGGGCATTTATTGTTTGGATTCCTGGAAGCTGATGAGGAGGTGGGGCTGATCTACTGAGAAAGTTAGCAAGTAACTCCACGGAGAAACATTGCAAGAGTGCGCTCAGGGTTTGAGTGGGGTCTGAACTGGGCTGATCCGGGTCCCACCTGTGGTCTGCAATGTTGCTGAAGATGAAAGTTACCTGGGTCTCTCAGGATGAACCCCACTGTAGGTGCTGCAGAATCCTGGAGGGGCGTGTGAGCAGAGGGGGAGGGGTGGGCTCACTGGAATGGGACGATAGAGGTGTGGGACAGGAAGGGATTATCAAAACTGCAGTTTCATCCTCAGATACCGCCATGGCCAATGGTTCAGATTATTGGCATCAGTATATGGGCTGTTACTCGAGTTCAGTGAGGATTTCATTTTCTTTCATTCAGTTTTCAATTTTTTATCAAAGGTATACATGTGTGTAATTTGAGAAATTCCACAAGGTTTCTTAGGAAAAGCAAGTTTCCCCCAACCTCTCTCTCCCTGTTTCCTTTCCCCAGAGGTGACGACTTTTAACTCTCTTGGTTGACTCACGTTGTTTTCCTCCTCGTCTTTCAGTGACATATTGTTTCTTGCTGTGACAGTTTCAGGAATCCTCTATTGGCTTCCCACGAGAGAAGATGGACATTTAACTTCTTTTGTGATCGTCCCCCTACCCAACGTCTGTTGACAGAAACGTTGCATTCCTCCCTTACATCACAACTTTGGATACGGATGAGGAAAAGGGTGCAAGAGACAGAATATGCAGCCCAGACACCCCAAGCCAAAGGAAGATGAAACCATTTCTCAGTTTATTGTGGCAAATGTGGAGTTTGGGGCTGAAAGGATCCAGGTAAAGGATGCTTGGGGCTTGCAGACCCCAAAACTATATGATGTCTTCCACCAGGCTGGGAATCTCTAGAAAAGCTGAGTGTTGGGAAAGTGTGTCACTCTCCAGCTTTCTATCCCTGGTGATGCTGTGTGAAAGGGAACCTAGTGGGGATTAGAAACACACTTTCCTCAGAGCTCAGGAGAGCCGGGAGAGGTATGCGGGGGGTACATAAATAATGGACGAGCTATGGCAAATGCATTCGAAGTGAACCATCTGTTCCTGCTGCAGAACAGACCCACGAAAATGTGATTCTGACCACGAGGTCCTAGAAAAGGAAAGGAATTATTTACGTTTATGACAGGCACCACACGGAGCATTGTTTTTGGCATCAAAATAGGTGCTCAAACCATACTCGTCTTCAATAATGAAAGAGCTCCTTTGGCAGATAGGTAAACTGAGACTCAAAGAATTAGAATGACCCGCTCCAGGTCTTATAGTAGATTAATGGCAGGGCAGGTGGAGGCACCCATGGGCCCTCCCTGCCTCCCTCCTTCCCTCATATTGATGTACTGAGGACCACTCAGGCCAAGTGCTGTGTTAGGCACTAAGGAATAAAAAGACAGAAAACCAGACCCTGAGCCAGAGGAGCTAAGAGTCTTTTCAGGAGACAAGTAAACAAACAATTCAGGAGAGTACGGAGCATGCTGTGACAGAGGCAAACTTATGCAAGGTACTTTGGGAAGAGAGAGGAGGGAGGGTAGAGTTGGTTTGGAGGATGTGAAGCCCCCAGGTACTGGTGTCAGGCTTCGTGGAGGGGTGTATGTTACTTTTCTTATTCAACTGCTTCATTTCACATATGGGGACACTGAGGCCAAAGAGGTGAGTACATTTGCTCAGTTCTTCCTCAGAGGAACTGAGGAAGGCTTCCTAGAAAAAGGGATGATTGAGCTTGATCATAAAGGAAGAATACATTTCAGCTAAGAAGACTATGGTCAGCCTTCCATTATGTGATCACTTGACAGAATGTGCAAGGATCACAGGGCAGAGACGGGCAGGAGGCCAGGAGGAGACTTATGCATCTATTCACATGAGAGGTGACATGGGCTTCAACAAGCGGGACAGTAGCCAGGGAATGAGAGAGGGAAGATGTAAGAAACACTTTGGTACAAGAACTGACATGACTCGGTGATTGGCTGGAGGCGAGTGGAAAAGGGAGGATGTAGACTGACTCCAAGATTCCTGACTCAGCCCGCCTGGACGGTGACGCCATTCACAAGCAGAGGGAACACAAGAGATGAGGGAGGTTGGTGGGTAAAGAGGATGAGTTCAGGTTTGAACTTGTGGATTTGACAGGTAAGCCATCTAAGCAGAAACGTTCAGTTGGCAGCTGGGGTTGAAGGGCTGCAAATACAGAGAGAGGGCTGAAGAAGGGTCAGAGGTTAGGTTGATTGTTGTTGCTGCAGAAAGAAATATCAGCCAGGGGCATGCACAGTGAGAGAAGAGGGTTGAGGACAGACCCTGAGGAGCATCCACACGTAAGGGATGGTGAGAAGGGCAATGCGTGAAGGTGTCTGCAAAGGAGAATCCAGAGATAAGAGGAATTTCTCTCAATGAGAGAAAATCGTTTTCAGGAAGGAGATGATAGTCAGGGTGTCTAATGTAGCAGGAAGGTCTGGAAAGGAAATGCCTGAGAAAGCCCATTGGGTTTGGCAATATGGTAGTAGGTGAGCTGGATGAGGGCGGTGTCAATGGGATGGTGGATGGTAGAGGCCAGGATTCAGTAGAGTGATGAGCCCTTGGGCAGCAAACTTCCATGCCACTTAGGAACTCTGGCTGGCCTTGGGATGAGCAAGATTGGTGTGCTTGAGGATAGCAGTCTGCAGTCCTAGCTCCTTGAGACCCACTGAAGAGCTGCCCTAGAAGACCAGGGGATGGTAAATCCTTTCCACGTGATTCCAGCCCAGACTAAAGCCAAGCCAGTTTGGTGAAAGAATAGGGCCCATTTCTGCTTTCTGGTGACACTATGCCCTGGTCAGTGTTTTTTCTTTTTACTCTGACTGGTATATACATTTATGAACATCCAGTGGATGATGTTTGCTGCTGCTTCTAGGTGGAATTCACCCAGCATGAGACATTGCAGAACCAGAATCCAAGGATCATATACAACAGAATTTCTTTTAACTCAGGAGGTCTCCTTCTTGCTGATGTGAAGACAGGTAACCAGTTTTATTTCTATTCTTTAGTAAATCAATGAGCAAATCCTCTTGTATGTATGGTCTCTAAATCTTGGAAGAGGAGTTTGCTTTTATTCTTGGTTGAGAAAAAGAAATGACATAGACCTAAGTGGGGGGTAGCTATGTTATAAGGATTTCTGCTTGTTTATCTCATAAGACATTTAGATACCAAGTAAATGAAAGATTCCTGTTTTCCACAGATTATTTCCAGATTTTTGCTCATTTAATAGCTTCCATGATGGGATGGTTGGAGAGTTAGTTCTGAATTGGGCCCAAATGACAGTTAAACCTTTTCATGAAAACTCTGCATCTTCCAGAGATATTGGAGAGTGCTTATAGTATTCATGTCAATGAACC
Organism: Balaenoptera borealis; assembly: GCF_965194805.1. Lineage (NCBI taxonomy): Eukaryota > Metazoa > Chordata > Mammalia > Artiodactyla > Balaenopteridae > Balaenoptera > Balaenoptera borealis. Next base: position 80,276,258 of record NC_138871.1, on the reverse strand, counting down.
AAAACCATTAACAAATAAAAAAGCAAAGGAAAGAGGTGAATCTCTTAGACGGGGGAGAAAGAAAAACGTAACAGGTAATTGGGATAACGTAGTAACTGCAGGCGAGCAACACCTTTGGCCTTGAGCATCTTGATTCCAAGGCAAGAAACCTTGGCCGAATTGCATGATTGTCCATGTCAAAATCACATAAAAACATGATCAGTAGTGACTTTAGGGATCATGTAACTATATATTTAGATGAAAGGGTAGAGTTGGTTTGGAGGATGTGAAGCCCCCAGGTACTGTTGTCAGGCTTCCTGGAGGGGTGTATGCTACTTTTCTTATTCAACTGCTTCGTTTCACATATGGGGACACTGAGGCCAAAGAGGTGAATACATTTGCTCAGCTGATTGGTTGGTGAACCAGGACTAAATTCCATATCTTTTACCTGCTTTTTTGTCTACAGTAATTTCATAATTCTTTGCTATTTAAATGGCATTTGATTTTCATAAAATTCACTAAAAATTGGTCAGTTTCACCATCCAGAGATAGGTACTGTTAACATACAAAACGCACACACATATATGTATACAATTTGTAGATTACATATCAGTTTCTTTCTGCTTTTTTAACATTATAAGTATTTTACCATGACACTAGGAATATTTCTGTAAATGTGATTGTTAATATTTGTATAAATTATCATATGGATATATCACATGATGAACTTACCTGAAAGATTGGCTTTTTTTTTTTCCAGGTAAAATCTGTTTAAAGACATGCTTATTAGCCCAACCTTTTGAGGGCAGGCAAAACAACCTCAGAGAAATTTCTAGCTCAGAGAGTTTGGCTATACTTCCCACACGGTGATATGTGGGCACGATGGACCCTTCATTTCCAGACTCCCAGAGTGGCTTCCGTTAATTTGATTCTCTCTGCCTCTGAGGACACGAGGATGTCTCCTCTCAGCTTGATTTCTGCGTCTTGGTTTGCACAACTTGGCTCTCTGACTGCACCAGAAGCCCTCAGCACTTCCGTCTGCTGAGGAGCAAAGGGAAAGCCGTGGACATTTCCAGCATCATGAGTAGAGCCCCCAAAGGGGGGTTGCATTTACCAAAGAGAAAGATTCTTTGAGATTTTAAAATGGACAACATGAAATCAATTTCTACAAGACTAACAAATTAGGAAAGAATGAGGAAGGATGTTCAGAGAAATGACCTCAGGTCATTGCCAGGTCCTTAAAGTGCTTTCTGAATCATCAAAGAAAGATTGCATTACCACCAGGATGGTTATAATGTCAGGTTCAATTTATTATGTCTGGATGCCTTGAAAATTAATCATTTAAATATAGGAATTCTGTTATTTATTTATGATCTATACCCTGCTTACTTCAAACATGAATCAGAAATAGCATGCCATATATATATATATATATATATATATATATATATATATATATTTATATTTTATTTGTATTTTTGTTAAAGTAAAACGTACATTGTTTTGGTAACAACAACAAAAATCCCCTGTTCTACCCTATTCACCTTCTGATGTTTGCTCTTTAAAGGCAACCAGTTTCAGCACTTTAAGTTGGTTTTTATATGATTTATTTCCATTTTCTGTGGCTTGTACTGGTATTTTTCAATTTATTAATGCTGGGCGTTATGCATATTGACTGCTGGTGCACCGCTGGTTGATTACCATGTGCTACTGTCTAGATGGAGCACAAGATATCACAGAATCCGAATCCAGGAAAGAATATCTCTAACCTTCAGGTTACTTTAGTCGTCTTAAGGATTTAAATCTCTTATAACTACATCCTTCACATTCTCTCTTCCTATCCTCCCGATTTAATTATTGATACTTCACAATTTGTACTTAAATCAATAGTATTTACATTTTTACTATGAAAATATTGTTCACTTACAAGTGCTGTATTAAGAATACTTTCCTTTTTTAATATAACATTTTGGTTTCTTCTGGAGTTCATAATTCTTTACATAGGACTCTGTACATATTAATTTTTTTTTAATCTTTAAGTTGTATCAAGAGTTTTTTTGCAAGTGCTTTCATCCATCAGTTGCATTTTCCCACCTGTAGAACCCTTTCCCATGGCTCTGTGTCTTCTGCTTCAATCTGGACTGCTTTTGAAGCCTGATACAGAGCTGCCATCCGGGATGTAGTCAACTTCATGTTAAAACATATTCCCTGTCGCTTCCTGGATGAGGATTATATTTCTGAGTCCCATCGATATCAGGCTTAGTCTTGTAACTTGCTTTGGCCAATGAAATGTGAGTAGAAGTGGCATGTGTCTGTATCACTTCTGAGAAGAAATTTTAGAGCCAGAGTATGGTTTGCCATGATTTCTTTTATCCGCTGCCATGATGGCTGTCAACATTTCAGATAAAAGATGCTCCATCAAGTTAGATCTGGAGTAAAGACAACACGAGACAGAGCCATAGCCAACCCACAATGGTCGTGTAGCAAGAAGTAAACCTTTGTAATTGTAAGCCCCAGCATGTAACCTAGCCTATTTTGTCTGGGACATGTGACTTATCATTGCTGCTTTTCTATGTTGGTTGTTCTGTTCTTAGTTTGCTTGTTCGTTTGCTCTATCTATCTACCCACCCACTCTATCTACCTATCTATTTTTAATTGTTTAGCCTCTCATTTTGTTGGAGCATAACCCATGCTAGCTTCCTAAGAAACGGTGTATAAGATGTAAAATTTTTGAGTTCTTGCATAAAAAATTTTTTTCTTTATTATATTCCCACATTATTTATCTAGTTTGGCCGGGTATAGAGATTTAAGTTGAAAATCACTTTCTTCCTGAAATTGAAAGCACTGTCTCTTTGTCTTCTGATATTCTGTGTTGCTATTGAAAAGTCTGATGCCATTCCTTTAGATACAATTTAAATTTTCTTCCTTGGAAGCCTTTAAATCTTTCCTTATCTCCATGTTTTGGAACTTTACACTGATGTAACTTACTTTGGATCTTTTTTCATTCTTTTTTTTTCTTTTTTGAATCCTGGAGCTTATGTCTTTTCCTCCTAGGAATTTTTTTTTTTTAAAGGAAATAATTTTTAAGTTCCCTTAATAATTTTCTCCCCTCTCTTTTTTCTTTTTGTAAATAGTGTTAGTCAGATGTTAAATATCCTGGATTGAGCCTGACATTTCTCCTTTTCTGTTCTATTTTCCAACTCTTTCCTATTAAAGAAAATTTTGAAGGTTCCTTATTTTTATTTTCTCATCTTTCTATTGAATTTTCTATTTTTGCTGAGCTAAAATTATTCAAAGGACTATTTTATGGGAGAATATAGAGAAGATGACTTTGGGGATCTAAATCCACAATATTATTTTTCCTTCTATTTACAATGTTGCGTTTGTTAGTTTCTGGTGTACAGCACAGTGATTTATATATATACATACATATATTCATTTTCAGATTCTTTTCCATTATAATTTTTTCCCCATTATAGTATATTACAAGATATTGAATATAGTTTTCTGTGTTACACAGTAGGACCCTGTTGTTTATCTATTTTATTTATAGTAGTGTGTATCTGTTAATCCCTAGCTCCTAATTTATTCCTCCCTCCAAATCCACAATACCTAGCTTTCAAATTGTATGAACCCTGAAGTCACGGAGTTTAGTGTCTCCCATCATCAGTCCCACCCCCAATTCTAAGGAGGAAGATGATGGTTCCCAGAGAGGAAAAGCGCGTGTCCAAGAAAATGTAGCAGCGCCACCTCTTACTTCCGGTCAGCTGCCTTTCCACCGCCATGTGGAAAGGCAGCTGACCGCTTCCTCAGATCATGGCTAAAACGTTGTTTCAGTTCTACCAGAGGGAATGTTTTAAATCAGTTTCTGAATGGAAGTGAACAATGAAGACTGGCTGGGGCACCATTAAAAACTGGGCACTTAATGTAATGGTCAGCAAGCATCACTCAGGGATGTGAAAGTTTAGTTCCTCTTCTGTCTCTGACTTACACTCTGATTTTGGCAAGTCATTTTATCTTTCTAGACTTTGGCGTCCTCATCTACAAACTGAAGACCTTGGAGTCACTCATTGCTTTTCAGATTATATTCTTCTGAGTCCTAGGAGTTCCATGGGGTCTTGGGTCTTGGAGGCTTGGGGAGGGGGCTGAAACAGGGAAGGCGAGGCAGGACTCTGGGCCGTCACTCTACTTCAACGTGAGCAGTTCCCCTTGGATTTGTTTTCTATATTTGTTTTCATGGAAGCTTTTACTGCAAAAACAAGATTCTGTGGCTAAATGTTTGAGAACCACAAGGCCAAACCTCTGTAGGTTTTCTTGTGGCTTTTCTGCCTCTCTGATTAGAGATGTTCTCTCAGGGCCTCCCTTAGACAGGCTCAAATTTATATGCTGTCGAGCTCGCTGGAGTTCCTATAAATTAGGATGCACATCGAGATAATTACCATTCTGGAATTCTAAGCACTTAAATACAAGTCAATCCTTATAACCCCCTTTTAAACCAATTGCCTCACTGCAGACATGGTCACTCAATATATATTATCGAATGCCAATAAAACAGGAAACTCGATCCTGCCATTTCCCCAATGAGATAGTACAGACGGGTTAAAGCCAGAACCACAGCCGTCATTCTGCTGGCAGGATCTGGCTTCTCTTCACAGGGTTGAACTCTGGTTGTCAGGCCGAGCGCAGAGGCACCCAACGCCTTCCATCCCCTCAGCTCTGGAGGGTCACGGTCCCTCCCCTTTGGGAAGGAAATATTTTCTGCTCTTTTCAATAATGTTTACTAACCATGAAAGGAAACAGTAGATCTAGGCCAAACACTACTGTCAAATGGCAGGGCTGGGAGTGAGCAGACGTGTGTCATAGCCTGGGCTTAAGGGAGCCAAGGTCAGTGGTGGATCCCAGAGGACCAGAGGGGCGGCTTCTCCACGGCACACCTGCTCCGCAAAAGAGCCTGGGGTACCTGGGGAGCTGAGCCAGAGAATGGTTTTAGGACTCGGGGACATCAGAATGTCCTTCCTAGATAGCCCTTCAAGATTACGTGATAGAACCTTCGCATTGGATACATGGGAAAACTAAAGCCCAGAGAAGGGACACCCCTTGCCCAGGGTCACACACAAATCAATACTTCATCTCTCCCAGTCTACATCTGCAAGTCCTCAGGCATCTCTGAACAGCAACAAGGCACTTAACTGAGGTAACTGACAAGGAACGTGTTCTTGAGGGGTGACCTTGAGGAGGGATGGTGAAGGGACCGGACTTTTCCACTGTGGGCCATTACCAGTAAGCAGAAGCCAGTGCCCCATTAGCCAAACCCAGGCCAAGTTCATCACCATGTGAGACTCTGGACCTCACACAGGACCAGGGACTTCAGAGGGGATCCAACGTATGTGGGAATTTCTTCCTGTCTCCCCTGGCTCTCAGGCCACCGCAGTCTATGCCTATCGTTGTTTATCTTGGTGAAAAATACCACCACAGGGCTTCCCTAGTGGCGCAGTGGTTGAGAGTCTGCCTGCTAGTGCAGGGAATACGGGTTCGAGCCCTGGTCTGGGAGGATCCCACATGCCGCGGAGCAACTGGGCCCGTGAGCCACAATTACTGAGCCTGCGCGTCTGGAGCCTGTGCTCTGCAGCAAGAGAGGCCGCGATGGTGAGAGGCCCGCGCACCGCGATGAGGAGTGGCCCCCGCTTGCCACAGCTGGAGAAAGCCCTCGCACAGAAACGAAGACCCAACACAGCCATAAATAAATTAATTAATTAATTTAAAAAAAAAATTCTAAAAAAAAAAAAAAAATACCACCACACCCCAAACACTCAGTTCTTGGGCCTCCTTTGGTATGTTTATTCTTGATAAAGCATTCTACCCTTTCTGAGGTTGACAGTCTGCGGCACTTCTAATAAGGACGGGGAACTCCCACGTATCATTTTCTTCTGTAAATAGTCATTCAATTAATGAATATCCACCGAAAGAAGAAGGCTCATTTCCAGCCTCAGGCCGCGGGCTTTTGGTTTCAGGAAAATGCAGATGAAATAGAGCCATCACCAGCCCCTAGGACAGTCTCAAGAGGGGTAACTGTCCTCTACAATTGCTGCCGGGGAGACGTTTGCCCTGGAATCCAGCATACCATCCCTAAACTGACAATTTCATTTCCCTCCCAGCCCGCCCCCTGCCCCAAAGATCTGCTGAAACCACGAGTTCCATCCGAGAAGGCGGCAGGATAATAGGTGAGTTCCATCCATCAGTCAGCGGTAATAGTCACAGACCCTCACGACGCCTTTTGTCTGCTGGTTTCCCTGAGGACGCAGGCTGGGGACCTGGGGTATTTACACGGCCTTTGTGTTTGTGTGCTTTTAAAATCAGTCCTCTTGTTTACTTTCCTGCCTTCACCCAGGCTGTTTACTACCTTTGGAGGGGCCCAGCGACTAAGTCAACACGTATGAAGACCCAACGTCAAAATGTCATAATACGAATGAACAGGATTCAGAAAGGCCAGGGACATTGGCTGCTCTGTTGGGTCCTGTTTAGTCTGAGGGTAATGAAGAGCTCACAGATGACCTGATTTCATTAAACTAGGTCAGATTCCGCTGAAAAGCGGCTATGATTCTCACCCAGTTATCCAGCGAGCCCTCCCTTCCTCCCCCCCCACCCCGCCCCCGCCCCACCTCGGGGCTCGAATGCTTTCTGGGAATTAACGCTGAGTTTTGTCAATACAGTAGCTAAATCTCCATGGAATCATTGGACCTTTCCCTCTGGCTTCTGTTTGTGCAGTGGTGAGGCCAGCCCTGGGCGGGGGAGGGGTGTGGCAGGCTGGGGAGCTTTAATGTCGCCTTTTGGAGGACGTTCCCTGCCGGACGTATGATTCAGCTGTAGCAGATTGCTCTCGAGCCAGACATTCTGAGTTCCAGCATCTTATCTGAGGGCTGTATTGACGGAAGCAGCTGAACCGACTCAAAGAGGAGCTACCGTGCACACAAGGCTTTCAATGTGTGCAGTCTCCCGAGGAACAGCCTCAGAAATCCCGCAGTGGGGAGCAGGAAGGGGACTTGTCTGAGGGTGGAGGCGGGAAGCAGTGGGGTCTGCAGGAGAGCCTGTCCTCCTTCTCTGGGCTCTGGAGGGAAAGACTGGGTCAGTGGTGGGCACTCTGGGCAGGCAGAATTCAGCTCGTCCACATGGAAGAAGGCGTTTCTAACAATTAGAACTGAGCAGAGAGGGACGGGCTGTCAGATGAGATCATCTGTTAGACTTTATAAAGCATCCAGTCGGTTTCAGGCCCACGTCGGGCTCTTCATCTACTATTTCTCTGAGCCCCACAGCATCTCAATGGAAGGTGAGACACAAGAACACGGAGGGTTAGAAATCTTAAGTGGCTGATTTGGGGACCAAAGCGAATACGTGGCGGAATCAGGATTTGAACCCAGGTCATTTTTTATGCTTGCTCTTTCCACTGCCCCCACTGCCCTCCCCCCCACCCCACCTTGAGCATTGCTGGGATTCTGCAGAGGGGGTTCATGCGTGGAGGTTGAGTCATGCATCCATGGAGGCTGGACCAGATGCTTTCTTCAGCAAACTTTCTCCAGGAGAACTGTGAAACTTGAGGATTGAAAAGGTCAGATTTCTTGTTCCCAAAGAATCTGAGGGGAAGATCCTTGGAAGCAGTTTCAGAGCACCCTCTCCCTCACCTCGTACTTGTCCAAATCTCAACTTTTCGGCTCCATCTCTTTTGGGCAGCTTCTCTCTGCCATGTCAGGCCTGCAGACCCTCCTGTCTGGAGCATCCATAGTGCTGACCGGGCAAGTTTCTCCCAGGGGACTGAGCTCCCTGGGTGCTGGCCACTCTCCTTCCTTGGCCAAAGGTCTGGTCTCCCTGGGGACTGGCCTGAATCCTGGACATCCGAGTCCCACCCAGCAACAGGCAAAGGCTATGAACACGTAATTGGTTTTTGAGGACAAACTGGGTATCACCTCTCCACTTCTACAGAGCAGGAGGAAATGTCTCCCAAACAGAGCTTGGCATTTGGAGACATCGGACGGTTCTAGTTCAAGTTCTAGTTTAACCTCTGCTTCTTCCTGTGAACCCTTGACCGTATCACTTTCCCTGGACCTCCATATTTTCTTCCTTATAAGGGGGGTAATAACATACATCTTAAAGAGTTATGGTCAGGATCATATGAGACCACACATGTAAACAGGCTCAGTGGGCTGTAAAGTGCTGGGTAGATGTGAACAATTCCCCTAGGGCTGCAAAAGCCAACTCGAGCTAGCTTAAGCAAAATGGGGAAATTATTTTAAAGAGAGGGCTCTCTTAAGCCTCAGGAAGAATTGGAATCCGGAACTGCAAGGCCTTGTGAAACCAGGATAGTGTTCTCATTCCTTTACCTCTGCTCTCCCCTGGGTATCTGCTTCTTTCAGGAGGAAGATCTGTTTGCCAGTCTCCATGGCGTAGAAGAGGGCTGCCCCAAAGCTCCTGAACTTACAGTCACAGGACCCAGTCACAGCAGGAGAATCCAGCTCTCTCTGTTTTTCTCCCTCAATTCCAAATTCCTGAGACAGGACCTGGATTGGCCCAACTTGGTCAGGTTATTACTCCTAATCCAATCATTATCTGTGGCCAGAGGGGTGGAGTTACCTTGTACAAGCAAGATGTGGGGGACCTTCTCCCTATGGTTATGTAGAGGGAGTTCAGGAGGAGAGGTAGAGAAGCTGGTAGTTCCTGGGCTGGATAGGCACCTCAAAAATATCCATCACACTTGCTCTGGTTATCTAAAGCTGCATAACAAAATACCCCATCAGTCAGAGGTTTAAAACAACCGTTTATTATGCTCACTGATTCTCTGGGTAAAGAATTCTAACAGGGCACAGAAGGGATGACTTATTTTTGCTCCACAATGTCTGGGGCCTTGGCTGCCAGACTCAAAGGTTGGGGCTGGACTCATCTGAAGGCTTGTTTTATCATATGATGGGCAGTTGATACTGGCTGTTGGCTGGGGGGGCTCAGTTCCTCTCCACGTGGGTTTCCCCATGTGGACTCTCCATGTGGGCTGCTTGGGCTCCCTCACAACATGGTGGCTGGGTTCCAAGGATGAGCATTTCAAGAGTCAGGCTGAAGTTGCATCACCTTTTTGACCTGGTCTTGAGAGTCACACAGCATCTCTTGTACACACTGTATCCCATAGCATTCGTTAGAAGGAAGTCACTGAGCCTGATTCATGGTCAAAGAGACGGAAAATTAAACTCGACCTTTTGATGAGAAGAGAGGCAAGATTCCAGAAAAACACGTGGGATCAGAAATATTGCTGTGGTTTTTTTGAGGGAAATGCCATTGGCCACAATGTTCATAATCATTACCACTGTGCTCTAATATAACTTTATTAGTAAGAAGCTGACAGATCACCTGATAGGGTTGTAGAATTAAACCAGAAGTTTCCCAAACCAATTTGGTTCATGGTACCCCCTAGGCCAGAAGAAATACCTAACAGTTCTGTTTATGAAGTAGTTATATCCAACGACTTAATAATTATTTATCTCCTCACAAATTAGTTGCCCTTTGAATAAGTCCCATCAAGTGAAAGAAAAGTACTATGTTAATTTCATTCTTAGATAATGACAGCTAACAGGATGTGGGGGGTACCAATGCAACTTCTCAGATCTTGGGCTCTGATTGGACACCATCACCTTTACGTCCTGTTCCACATTGATCTTCTCACTGCATGTGCTTGTTATCACTGAAGCCACCCCAATCCCAGCGAGGATTTGGCATCCTCGAAAGGAATGGAGCACAATCTAATGTAGAAACACCAAACAACCTCGAACTCATGGTTTGTGTGTTGACTGATGAATGTCAGGAATTGCTCCAAAATGTAAAATGCTCTTCCGTGCTCCTAAGACTTTTTTTTTAATTAATTAATTAATTAATTAATTATTTTTTGGCTGTGCTGGGTCTTCGTTTCTGTGCGAGGGCTTTCTCCAGTTGCGGTGAGCGGGAGCCACTCTTCATTGCGGTGCGCGGGCCTCTCACTATCGCGGCCTCTCTTGTTGCGGAGCACAGGCTCCAGCTGCGCAGGCTCAGTAGTTGTGGCTCACAGGCCTAGTTGCTCCGCGGCATGTGGGATCTTCCCAGACCAGGGCTCGAACCTGTGTCCCCTGCATTGGCAGGCAGATTCTCAACCACTGCGCCACCAGGGAAGCCTGCTCCTAAGACTTTGTTGTGGGCCTTTGGGTACCTCAGTCCATGGTTTGGAAATCATGGGCTTCAACATAGTAGATCCAGAATTAGGGCCTGATTAATAGGCCAAAGGTGTAGTTTCTTAGCAGATATTCAACTTCCTGACAAGAGCATTCAGACTTCAGATTTTTAGGATACACTGAATTTGGGTAGTTCTGAGTCCTGGGTGGTTTAGCTGATTTGTCCAAACTGATGAATTTTAGGGAACCACTTTGGCTTTCTTTCATGTGTAACAGGTGAGAAACAATCTCTTCCCCTTCTCTCAAGGATGGTGAGCTATGAGTTACATATTACATTTAAGACATTGACAATTGCCCTGGAAATGTCATCTATAGAGACTGAGGGGATGGCATAATATGGGAAGGGGTGCATAGCTATGTGACAAGACTTGCCCAAGCCAGGCCATGCTGGTGGAGAAAGGCCCAGCATCGCTTCTCTCCAAGCTTAAAGCAGTGTTGTTTCCACTGCCTTGTAGGGCTGCCCAATATAAGGTGAAATCTTATATGAATTGTAAAAAATTAAGATGAACTCACCCCATCTCCAAACCAAAAGTTTCTGAGGCTCCTGAGGCTAGATGAACCTAGGACACTGACATGTTCTCCAAGGCCACTTCTTATTTAGCTCAGAACTTCCTATGTGACCCCAGTGAGGTCATTTTATAGCTCTTTGTTTCTCCTTAGCAATGAGGTAGTAAGAAGTCATTTTTCTCTAAAGCTACTTAACCAATTTCAAATGAAATAGAAAATATGCGTGCATCTAAAGAGTTCATTCCTGATCTAGAAAATATGGCCCGATTTCTTTCTCTCTCTCCCCTCCCTTCTCTCTCTCTCTCTCTCTCTCTCTCTCTCTCTCTCTCTCGGCTTCTCATAATTCTCAGCCAAGACAATAGGAGTCATGTGATGTGACCGAGAAATTGGGCCAGTTAAAAATAGAAAGCGCACGCCACCGAGTTCATTAGAAAGTTGAAGTTTCATTGTTGATTGCCGTTCATTTATCTCTGCCTGCCACATGGGTTGGGGAGAAGAGCAACAGACAATCATGGATTCTGAAAGTCAGAGCCCCGCACCTGCCCCTCCAAGCCCCACCCTCTGTTCTATAACCTCTCCTGGCTCAGCAGCAGCTCTGATACTCGCTCACCTGGCCCCTGATTACATCCTCTCCAGCCCCAGCGAACTCTCTCCTCTGGGAGAAGTTGTAGTTTTGAAGAAGCTTGGTTGGCTTCTCCGTTCTCCACATCAGCTCTTCTAAATGGGAAATGAGGGTCCCCTGCCTTGTAGGTTAGACATCTCACCTGTACCTTGGCACCTACTGAATTCTGAGACATCTCGGCCAGCCTTGTCCAGCTGAAAGGTGTTAGAGGTACGTGGCCACAGTGAGACCCGCTGGTTCATAGATGAAATCAAATACTCTCTGCACTCGGCCTTCACATATGCACGAGTGCCCCCCCTAGATGTCAGGCAATGCCTCCACCCCGTCCTCTGGGGTTCACAGCGGGGCGTCCGAGGAAGGCCGGGCCAGGCCCAGTGCTCTCAGGTCCGGCCTCCTCCGATGGTGGGGAATATCCTTCACAGTATGATTTGCAAAATGTTTCATCAAACCTGCTATTTTCACCCTTGTTTTCCGGCTAAGCAGACTGACGTGCTGAGAGGGGAAGTGGAAAGGCTGGACGTGGAACCCTCTCTTTCTAGGTTGGGTGACCTGTCTGTTGTCTGGGTCCCTTCTCCTGATGTAGGAGCAGGGCGTGCCTCCTAAGCCTGGGCTCTCCTGGGCAGAGAGAGCACTAGAGTTTGGGGGGTAGGGTGTAAATGTAGGCCGGGTCATTCTTCCCGATGCTGAAATAGTAGCAAACGTGTTTGAGGGGTGGTCCCCGCACACCTGTGTTTCCCTGAGTTGGGGCCAGTTGGGAAGCAGATGCAGGAGGGACTGATGGAGATTCCAGCCTTGGCCTTCCTACCGATGAGGTGGGCTTGTGGAGCACCACCTAGCCCTATGGCCGCAGTCTGGCCTCCTCACACCCCTGCCCTGAGTCTACACCTCAGGACCCACCTGAGGACGAGTGGGAGCAGCTGAGCCGTGGCATTTTCCCCTTTGTCGCCTCATCCCATCAAACCCACAGAATGGCTGGCGCTCCAGTTCTGGGTGTGGCAGGCCGGTCGGCCTGACCTTGAGCGTTCAAGGTCACCCTCGGGAACATGGTGGATTGCACCAGCTGACCAGGCTGGCCCAGGGAAGGGCTGAAAGGTAATCTTCCTCCTTCTTTAGGGAGGTGAGGGCCCCAGTGTCTCCCCTGCTCACTCCTTCCTGTAGGGGAGGGTGCATGCCTTCCGCTAATGGGCAATGAGTAAGGGTTGCCTCTTGTTTTAGCTTGAGTTTGCCCGAAGCCGAGGGGCTTAATGTCACGTGCCTCCTGGCCCTGGTCCCCCCGGGGCTGCTGCACACAGGGGGTCCCGACAACTTGCATTGAACCAGCAGTGGTGCTGAGGTGAGCTGTGCAGGTTGCCCAAACCATGAGTGACTCCGAGCAGGTCCCCTGGTTGGTGTCGAGGCTGCAGAAGGCTGGACCTCAGCACCCGCGCCAGGTGAGGCTGACCCCACCTGCTCTCCAGGCGAGTTTCAAGCCTCCACTAACCACAGGGCCGTGTGTCAGTGGGACTCACCCCCTTCACCTCCACCTGGTGTTCTTTGGACAACTTCTCTGAGGGCAGCTGGAAAGGAGCACTGAGTGGGGAGGCTGGGAGGCGGGGACCGGCATCCATCACTTGTGAAGTTTTGAGATCCTGACGTCCACCACCAGTTCCCTCCGCTGCCTGGAAGTTAAGCTAGAGCTGCTCGTGTTAGAGTGTCTGGGAAGGGGTGTTCTGAATAACATGTTTTGCCTGCTGGAATCAAGAACAGAATCTTGGGGGGGTGATTCTGATAGGTTAGAATCACTTAGGAGATTCTGATAAGTTTCTCCTGTTTTTTCTTTTACTGCTCTTTCTAGGGTCTTCTCCTCTGCCCATTTCTAAAATATGGGGATTTGGCAGCCAAATGCTTCCTGTAATTCTACCAACTACATCCCCTCCCTGCTCTCTCTCTCTCTGTCTTCCCTTCTCTTCTTCCTTAAACCTCAACTAAAAATAGGACCCTCTGCTAGAGCAGGAGACGATCTCAGAGTTCTGCTGTGGTCTCCAGAGAGGAAAAGAGACTCCTTGGACATTCTTGGTGTATATCAACAGGTCCCAAACGAATTTGTTGAAACGGCATTTCTGTATAGTGAGAAAGAAGCACTTTCTGAGCCACGGTCTCCGTGTGTATAAAGCAGCATCTTCAGTGTGGTCCTAGCCAAGTTATGGTGCTTGTGGCACTTACCCTATGGAGGGGGTGGCATGGCGCTTCACCTGTCAAATGGGGACCTTCACTTGTGTATGTCACAGGATGGTCCATGTTGGTGGGTGAGCTAACGTCTGGGAAAGGGCGAATAGAATACCTGGTACCCTGGGCATCATAAAAGTCATTCACTCATTTCTACTGGGTGGCAGAGTGTGGTAGTCAGGATGCGGGTTCTGATCCCAGCTCTGCAATTGACTAGCTCTGTGACCTTGGGCAAATTATTTCACTTCTCTGGGCCTCAAATTTCCTGTCCATAAAGTGAAGAAAATAATCATGCCACTTTATTGGGTTGATGTGAGGATAAAATGAGGCATTTTAGTGCTCAATAAACATTGGTTGCTGTAATGAACATTGTTATTAGCAAACCATGATTGCTACTGTTATTCCATCATCTAGAATCTCAGGGCCCTGGGTGATGAGGAAGGCAGAGAGCCTACAGAAAGTTAGGATGATTTCCCCCTGCTTACCATCACTGGGGATGCCTGGGGAAATATTGAACAACTATTTTTTTCTGAGATATTGAAAAAAGGATTCTTTTACTTTGGGAGAAGTTAGAGCTAATGTCCCCTTCAAAGACTCCATGTTTCAAGACAACACTGAATCTTTAAGGAACAGTCATACCTTGGAGACATCGTGGGTTCAGTTCCAGACCACCGCAAAAAAATCAAATATCGCAATAAAGCAAGTCACACAAATTTTTTGGTTTCCCAATGCATATAAAAGTTACGTTTACACTATACTGTAGTCTATTAAGTGTGCAATAATATTAAGTCAAAAAAAAACAACGTATAGACTTTAATTAAAAAATGCTTTATTGCTAAGGCGACCCAGCACTGGAGGCTACAGGCTCTTTAGTGGGGCTAATGGTGGACTCCGGGAGGGCTCATGCCAAGGAGTGCTTCCCAGAACTTCTGCTGCCAATGTCCTTGTCCCCATGGTGAGCCACAGCTGCCCCCCACCTCTGCAGGAGACCCTCCAGCACTAGCAGTCGTGTGGCTGACAGGGTCTTGGTGCTCCAGCCAGCTGTCAGGCCTGAGCCTCTGAGGTGGGAGAGCCGAGGTCAGGACATTGGTCCACCAGAGACCTCCTGGCCCCTCGTAATACCAATCGGCGAGAGCTCTCCCAGAGATCTCCATCTCAACGCTAAGACCCAGCTCCACTCAATGACCAGCAAGCTCCAGTGCTGGACACCCCATGCCAAACAACTAGCAACACAGGAACACAACCCCACCCATTAGCAGAGAGGCTGCCTAAAATCATAATAAGGTCACAGACACCCCAAAACACACCACCAGATGTGGACCTGCCCACCAGAAAGACAAAATCCAGCCTCATCCATCAGAACACAGGCACCAGTCATCTCCACCAGGAAGCCTACACAACCCACTGAACCAACCTTACCCACTGGGGGCAGACACCAAAAACAACAGGAACTACGAACCTGCAGCCTGTGAAAAGGAGACCCCAAACACAGTAAGTTAAGCAAAATGAGAAGACAGGGAAATACACAGCAGATTAAGGAGCAAGGTAAAAACCCAAACTAATGAAGAGGAAATAGGCAGTCTACCTGAAAAAAAATTCAGAGTAATGATAATAAAGATGATCCAAAATCTTGGAAATAGAATGGAGAAAATATAAGAAATGTTTAACAAGGACCTAGAAGAACTAAAGAGCAAACAAACAATGATGAACAACACAATAAATGAAATTTAAAATTTTCTAGAAGGAATCAATAGCAGAATAACTGAGGCAGAAGAACGGATAAGTGACCTGGAAGATAAAATAGTGGAAATAACTATCGCAGAGCAGAAAAAAGAAAAAAAGAATGAAAAGAATGGAGGACAGTCTTAGAGACCTCTGGGACAACATTAAATGCACCAACATTTGAATTATAGGGGTCCCAGAAGAAGAAGAGAAAAAGAAAGGGACTGAGAAAATATTTGAAGAGATTATAGTTGAAAACTTCCCTAACATGGGAAAGGAAATAGTCAATCAAGTCCAGGAAGCGCAGAGAGTCCCATACAGGATAAGTCCAAGGAGAAACATGCCAAGACACATATTAATCAAACTATCAAAAATTAAATACAAAGAAAAAATATTAAAAGCAGCAAGGGAAAAAAAACAACATACAAGGGAATCCCCATAAGGTTAAAAGCTGATCTTTCAGCAGAAACTCTGCAAGCCAGAAGGGTGTTACAGGACATATTTAAAGCGATGAAAGGGAAAAACCTACACACAAGATTACTCTACCCAGCAAGGATCTCATTCAGATTCAATGGAGAAATTAAAACCTTTACAGACAAGCAAAAGCTAAGAGAATTCAGAACCACCAAACCAGCTTCACAACAAATGTTAAAGGAACTTCTCTAGGCAGGAAACACAAGAGAAGGAAAAGACCTACAATAACAAACCCAAAACAATTAAGAAAATCGTAATAGGAACATACATATCGATAATTACCTTAAATGTAAATGGATTAAATGCTCCAACCAAAAGACATAGACGGGCTAAATGGATATAAAAACAAGACCTGTGTATATGCTGCCTACAAGAGACCCACTTCAGACCTAGGGACATGTACAGACTGAAAGTGAGGAGATGGAAAAAGCTATTCCATGCAAATGGAAATCAAAAGAAAGATGGAGTAGCAATTCTTATATCAGACAGAATAGACTTTAAAATAAAGACTATTCCCAGAGACAAAGAAGGACACTACATAATGATCAAGGGACCAATCCAAGAAGAAGATATAACAATTGTAAATATTTATGCACCCAACATAGGAGCACCTCAATACATAAGGCAAATGCTAACAGCCATAGAAGGGCAAATTGACAGTAACACCATCATAGCAGGGGACTTTAACACCCCACTTTCACCAATGGACAGATCATCCAAAATGAAGATAAATAAGGAAATACAAGCTTTAAATGACACATTAAAAAAGATGTACTTAATTGATATTTATAGGACATTCCATCCAAAGACAACAGAATGAATACACTTTCTTCTCAAGTGCTCATGGAACATTCTCCAGGATAGATCATATCTTGGGTCACAAATCAAGCCTTGGTAAACTTAAGAAAATTGAAATCGTATCAAGTATCTTTTCCGACCACAACACTATGAGACTAGATATCAACTACGGGAAAAAAAGTGTAAAAAATACGAACACGTGGAGGCTATACAATACACTACTAAATAACCAAGAGATCACTGAAGAAATCAAAGAAGAAATCAAAAAATACCTAGAAACAAATGACAATGAAAACACGACGGCCCAAAATCTATGGGGTGCAGCAAAATTAGTTCTAAGAGGGAATTTTATAGCAATACAATCCTACCTCAAGAAACAAGAAAAATCTCAAATAAACAACCTAATCTTACACCTAAAGCAATTAGAGAAAGAAGAACAAAACAACCCCAAAGTTAGCAGAAGGAAAGAAATTATAAAGATCAAATCAGAAATAAATGAAAAAGAAATGAAGGAAACGATAGCAAAGATCAATAAAACTAAAAGCTGGTTCTTTGAGAAGATAAACAAAATTCATAAACCATTAGGCAGACTCATCAAGAAAAAAAGGGAGAAGACTCAAATCAATAGAATTAGAAATGAAAAAGGAGAAGTAACAACTGACACTGCAGAAATACAAACGATCATGAGAGTTACTACAAGCAACTCTACGCCAATAAAATGGACAACCTGGAAGAAATGGACAAATTCTTAGAAAAGCACAGCCTTCCGAGACTGAACCAGGAAGAAATAGCAAATATAAACAGACCAATCACAAGCACTGAAATTGAAACTGTGATTTAAAATCTTCCAACAAACAAAAGCACAGGACCAGATGGCTTCACAGGCGAATTCAAACATTTAGAGAAGAGCTAACACCTATCCTTCTCAAACTCTTCCAAAATAAAGCAGAGGGAGGAACACTTCCACACTCATTCTAAAAGGCCACCATCACCCCGATACCAAAACCAGACAAAGATGTCACAAAAAAAGAAAACTACAGGCCAATATCACTGATGAACATAGATGCAAAAATCCTCAACAAAATACTGGCAAACAGAATCCAACAGCACATTAAAAGAATCCTACAGCACGATCAAGTGTGGTTTATCCCAGGAATGCAAGGATTCTTCAATATATGGAAATCAATGTGATAAACCATATTAACAAATTGAAGGATAAAAACCATATGATCATCTCAATAGATGCAGAAAGAGCTTTCAACAAAATTCAACACCCATTTATGATAAAAACCCTCCAGAAAGTAGGCATAGAAGGAACTTACCTCAACATAATAAAGGCCATATATGACAAACCCACAGCCAACATCGTTCTCAATGGTGAAAAACTGGAAGCATTTCCTCTAAGATCAAAATATCATAATAATGAAAGAGTTTGAAATGTTACCTGATTTACCAAAATGTGACATAGAGACATGAAGTGAGCCAGTGCTGTGGGCAAAATTGCGCCAACAGACTTGCTACATATACGGTTGCCCCAAACCTTCAATTTGTAAAAAATACAGTATCTGTGAAGCCTAATAAAACAAGGTATGCTTGTGCCTAAATAAATGTGGAAGAAGACTTTGCAACTTCTTTTTAAGAAGTTGATGTCCGTCTTCTCTCACTTATTCATTCAGTGCTTCCAGAACCCCTTCTATGTGGAAGATACTGCACCAGTTCTGAGGACCCAGAGATGGGTAAGGCATGGCCTTTGCCCACAGGAGAGACAGACATAATAAGTCCATGTTTCAGGACAGTGTGTTGGTTACAATGAGCTCACACGGTGCAGCGTATGGCAAAGGGGACGCTGGGACAACCTTGGGGGGGTTCCGTCGGAGAAGTCTTCAGAGAAGGAAAACTATTTGCCCTGGGTCTTGCAGGATAGTTGAGTGCGGGCGCCCCAGAGAGGTGAGTGGGAAAGGCCGTTCCCAGAGGAGGGAACACCTTCTCTATTCCTCCCTGATGGTATCATGAGACAGAGAGAATATGGCTATATAAGCGCTTTGTACAATAGCAAATGAGGAAGGTTACTGACAAGCTAATCAGGATGCCTCTGAATTTGCAAGAAGCCTCCTACCCCTGCTTTGGGACTCACCACCGTATCTGAGCTATTCTATTATCAATACCAACCCGAGGGTTATGCCTAGTACCAGACAGCCTTCCCTGGCTGGGAGATACCAGTCAAGGGGATCTCTCTGTTTTTTGTTCGATTGTTTAGTTTATTCTTTTAAATTGAAGTATAGTTGATTTACAATGTTGTGTTAGTTTCTGGTGTATAGCAAAGTGATTCAGTTTTATGTATTTTATATATACATTTTTTTTCATATTCTTTTCCATTGTGTTTGATTACATTCCTCCTGTTTTTGAAATGCAGATCGAATGTAGCAAACTTTATTTCCATCTTTACCTCCTCTTTCATAAATGTCAAGAAAAGGCCCAATATCCTCCTCACCATCACCCCCAAATAAAAAGAGGAGATCAAGACCCCCACCTTGAAAAGCTCCGGAACCCCGCAGCCTCTACCCCGCGTGCATCGCCACGTCCATTCCCACAGCACAGTCAAGTCAGCTGTGGGTTTCAGTTTACCTGGGATCAGGTTTGAAGCCGGAGTGCCCGCCAATTACCTCTATAAAGGCAGCAGGGCCCAGACCGGAAAATGGAAGCAGCCATCACATCAGGCACGTGTGATTATAGCTGAAAGGGGAATTCAGGTGGGAGAATTGTGGGGAGGGGAGGAGAAAGCAGAGCCCGAGGGATCACGTGACCCTGTGGGCCCCGCAGGATGCTGACTGGTCCTGTTCACCCTGATCTGGTGACAGCAAGAGGCTGAGCCCGCAGGGCTCAGCACACACCGAGGGCTTCGGCCTGGGGTGGCAGGAAGAGCAGGGCACTGGGTGTCACCGAGACCTGGGTTAGAAGCAGGACGGTGGCTCCAGTCAGCTGTGTGACTTTGCACATGTTGCTTATTTAAGTCCCAGTTTCCTTACTGGTAAAATGAGGCTAATAGAACTGACCTCCGAAGGTAATGCGAAGTTAACAATACAATGAAAATAAAGATGCAGGCCTGGGGTTAGCTACATAGCACATAGCAGGTGGTTAACAGATTTTTTTTTTAATTGAAGTATAGCTGATTTACAATGTTGTGTTAGTTTCAGGTGTACAGCAAAGTGATTCAGTTATACATATATTATGTATGTAATATCATAGGTTATTATAAGATATTGAATTTAGTTTCCTGTGCTTGACAGTAAGTCCTTGTTTATCTATTTTATATATAGAAGTGTATATCTGTTAATCCCAAACTCCTAATTTATCCCTCCCTCTGTTTTCCCCTTTGGTAACCATAAGTCTGTTTTCTATATTTGTGAGTCTGTTTCTGTTTTATAAAGAAGTTCATTTGTATCATTTTTTAAGATTCCACATATAAGCGATATCATATGATATTTGTCTTTCTCTGTCTGACTTATTTCACTCTTAGATGATAATTTCTAGGCCCATACATGTTGCTGCAAATGGCATTATTTCATTTTTTTAATGGCTGAGTAGTATTCCATTGTATATATGTACGACATCTTTATCCATTCATCTGTTGATGAACATTTAGGTTACTTCCATGTCTTGGCTGTTGTAATAGTGTTGCTATGAACATTGAGGTGTATGCATCTTTTTGAATTATAGCTTTTGTCTTTTCCAGATATATGCTCAAGAATGGAATTGCTGGATCATATGGTAACTCTATTTTTAGCTTTTTAAGGAAATTCCATCCTGTTCTCCATAGGGGCTGCAGCAATTTACATTCCCACCAACAGTATAGGAGGATTAACAGACGTTAAGTGTCAAACAACAGGTATTTATTGAACGCCTGCTAAGAGCCTTGCATGTTGGACTGATGTCCCTGACCATCACTGAGTCATTCATTCACTCAACAAACATTTGAGATGAACTATATGTCAAGCCCTGCGATCTGTCCCGAGAATGCAGAGAAGAGGGCAAGTGTCCTCAGGGAGCTCACACACCATATACTGTCTGCAGCTTCTTCTGTAAGGTTGAAATATTGGAAACAACCTGAAGGCCCAACAGTAAGGGAATAGTTAAGAGGATGATGGTTTGTCCACACAAAGGAACATTATTATATAGTGATATTGACAAGTGTTTATGATATAATAGTAACTGAAAGAAGCTGGAAATGAAATCATGAGTACAGATGATTTTCGATATTTGCAGTCGTTACGTTTACTATAGAGTCACTGTGGACATTGAATTAGTGAACAGGAACCATGGCTCCTAAGAGAAAAACGTGGTTAGGTTCCGTGGAGCCTCCGGTTACAACATTTTCATCAACTGATAAATTCATAACCTTATTTTTTGTGTGCTTCTGTTTAAAGACACTTTATTTACATATATTGTTGGTTCTTTAATATGGAACTCATGGGCAATAGCGCTAGAGCTCATGCCCAAAGAGAGCTTTTCTAACACATATTTTTTCTGTAAAGCACGTCACAGCCTTCCCGTGCTTGGGAACACTAGGCAGTGCTACAGCTGGGGACCATTCTAGACAGTGAAATCATCAACAGAAAGCACAAAAATATGAAAACCATGGCACTAAATAGACACTCGGGTACAGTACGAGAGCTGAAACAAGAAGGCAGGGCATCACCACATTCGTCCCCGGCTTGGGAGGTGAATGTGGGCGACGCAACCTTTCCACCACTTTATGCAAGTCTGTGAAAGACCAAGAAAGCGCGGCAAGCATCGGTTTGGGGGTTACAAATACATTTCAGTGAGGAAGCAAGTTCACAAATAAGGAAACTGCAGATAATGAGTATGTGCATGTGGATAAAGATTGGAGATAATGGAGAAGAAAATAAAATAGGATTACTATCGGTGCTTTCCTGTTTTAAAATTTTCATCAATGTCATCAAGGTTTTTTTTTTTCTTCTTCTTCATCTTATAATAAATACATCTCCAGGAAAACAATACAAGCCTGCGTGTGGTCTCCCACACCCTCTTTCCCACCCACCTGGCTCCCACAGCTTGGTCAGCGGGCTCAGAGGTGGTGGGAGTGACACTTAGGTGTCAGTGGTTCCCAGCCTGGGCTCTTCCACGACAACAGAGGTTTCTGGAATGGCAGTAACAGGAGCCGAGAACACTTAAAAGTCCTTCTCAGTGTGGAGGCAATCACGCCCTGACTCGGGACCCCTCTCCGGAGCTCACAGCACCGACCAGTTTCCCTCTGGCTGTCATCATGTCCTTTCTGTGTGGCAGCTCTAGGGACCTCAGTCCCGTCAGAAGCTCCAATATCAATTTTCCTGTGTTTGGATGACTGGGAAAACAAACTCATTAAAATGGTGCAGTTTTTTTAAAAGAAAAAAATTTTCCTCAAACTTGGGTTCTTTGGAGGAAAGATTGAAAAAAAAAAAAAAAAAAAGGAGTGCCTGTAATAGAAGTATTTAGAATTATTGCTCAAAATTATGTAAAAGGCACCCTTTAGGTGCCTTTTAAAAAGTATTTGGCAAGAAGCCAGCTCACCCATTGGTGGGACCTAGCATGTGCCAAGGGATTATTCGAAGGGAAGATCCAGAAACTCCTTCATCAACCCTTGCAGAGGTTAGGACAAGTATTATTCTCATTCCTGCCTATGGAGACAGGAAATTCCAGGCCACAGAGGTTGCTAACATTTTTACCTGATTTGCCTCTGGATTCGGAGTTATGTGAATGGCTTGTTTGTCTAACTCAGCTCTGCTCAAATCAATCTTTCATGGATCCCCCCCAAGTAAAGATCACCTTGGGTCAAAGGTCACAGGTCATCATGGTTCTCAAATACCTACCCACTTTGTAAGAGTTCCAAAGTGGACAATTACCCAGAAATTAGTGAGGAACAAAAGCAAGTATTTCAAAAGACTAATTGGGAAAAAATGAGTACCGCATGTGCCGTGATGTGTCAAAAGTTGTCTTTATGGCTATCCCAATTAATTCCCAGTTTTTCTCCAACCTGACTTGTAATAACATAAAATGTGATAGAAAGCCCCTGCTGTTGACATAGAGTTCCTTTGTGTTATATCTGCTGCACGATGTCCTGGCCGTTATGATATTCGTCTACCCTGGGCCTGTGTTGCGCTTATACACATGACACATTCTTAATATGTCCTAACAAAAAGATTCCCCTCAAGCAATTAATTCAGAAAAAAATCTTAGAAGGACTTTCCAAAGTTATTGTAGTTTTGCAGCTCATCCCTGATTTCTTAGGGTGCAAAGTTATTAACTTTGACTTAATTAAAAGTCAAAGGTGTTCACAGAAGCAAGTCAGAAATAAATAGGGACATTCAAATTATATAGAGAGGAAGAAGCTGAAAGGTGAGCTAAGGGTTGTCCAAATGACAGATTAAGGCAGTGTGGGCAATGTGAACGGAGCAGGTTGGTTAAATACATGCATTTTTAAAGGGTAGGTGGTCATGCATACAACAACGCACAGCCTTGGCCTCCTGGAGAGCCAGGGAACTGCTTCTGGATGAAAGGAAATTATTATTGTTATTTTTTACACGGGCAATGAGAGGGCTTTTAGACTATCGCCTCTTACATGTGTGACCTCCAAATGTTAACATCCAGATGCCTCATATATGCCTTCAAGCCAGGCTTTAAAATCAATTTTTGGCAAATTTTAGCATTTTATTGTGAATTTTGGGGCAAGGATTATAAAGAAACCCATCTGTTCATATTTATTTTTATTGTCCTTCGTTAACCAAAGATTCTTCGGAACGTTCCAATTTAAATTAACGACTTCTATCCATCTTCGTTTGGGGGCAGTTTCTGCACCTCGGGCCCTCCTTCTAGGGAAAAGGACATTTAGAAGGGGCAAAATTTGGCAACCCCTGCCCAGTGACCTGTCCCTTCTCAAGTCAGTAGAGTGAGATTCCAAGGAGTACAGGCCTGGCTCCAAGATCCTAAATGGATTCGCTCCAAATGGCTGTTTATTCTCTTTGTGCTGAAAGTGAGAGGAGTAGCTTCTGGAGCAGCTGCTGTATACTAGACACAGAGCTGGATGCCTTGTCAATCTCCCGTCATCTTTATAATCATGTAGCAAAGTGGACATTATAAATGTCCCTGTTTAAATGAGGCTACACAGAGAGGTTAAGTAACTTACCTGAAATCACCCAGCTAAATGGCTGAGCTGGGATTCAAGCCAGATGTGTCTGTCTTTGTGGCTTCTATGGGGGTCGCACTTCCCAGAAGCTCTGAAATCACCATCCAGGAGAGATGGCGTCCCCTAAAGCCCACCATAGGGGGTGGGGGATTTCAGCTCGTTTGGCCAGGACGGGGAGGAGGTGGGATGGAGGAGCGGCCAGATGCCACAGCCTTCTCAGGTCAAATGAAGCCTGATCCTTTCTCAGCTTGATTTGACCTAGAACTGGGAAACAGATGGGTCCAAGCTGCCCGAGGGTCTGAGGGAAGCTGAGCAGACAAATGGGGCCAGGCTGCAATTGCTCCTGTTCTGAGGGCCTGGGGCTGGGGGCTGCTTTGGGAACCAAAGCTCCAGCGTGAACCTTTTGACTTATAAAACCTTAGATAAGAATTCAACGGTGAGGCTAGAGGGCTCATCCTTTCGGAGGGAGGCAGACCCAGGGAGACCCAGGGCAAATCCGGGAGATAAGGCAGATGTCAACAGATGCATTATAAACAATGTGGCTACTTGCCGGAAGAGATAGCCAGGAAGATAAACAAGGGCCAAGGAAAGGTGCCTGATGGACTTAATGCTCATTCAACAGCAAAGACTCATCCCTTTGCAATGCTGAGCAGTGGGGCTGTTTGGAAGAGATGCTGGGTTGTTTAGAAATGCCCTGCAATGGAATGAGCACGGGGCCCAGTTCACAGAGTCTTACTATACGAATGAATGAATGAATGAATGGTGACTCGGGCATTTATTCATCCACTACTACACTAATAGGGGGACAAGTAGTCCTGGTTTGCCCAGAACTGGGTTGTTTTCTGGGACGTGGGACTTCCAGTGCTAGAATGAGGACGGTCCTGGCACACCAGGGCTAGCTGGTCCCCTGCTTCTTGAGAATCCATGATGGAGCAGGCCCTGGGCCCCAACTCGGCATATGAGGCTAAATCAGACTCAGTCCCCGCTCTCAAGGAGTCCGTGTGTGGTTGGGACTGATAAATATAACATTAAGGTAAATGCTACAATAGGGCCACGTACAAAAGCAAGGCCACGGAGTCGGAAGCATCATGATGGCTTTTAAGAGGAGGAGCAAACACTGGAGGGGAGTCCGGAGGGGGAGGAGCTCTCCAGATCTCTGCACGAAGCTGGGGAAGGGCCTTGGGACAGCAGGGACAAAGACCTAGGGGCTCATGCAGTGCTTTGGTTCAGGAAACAGTAGCAGAGTGTATGTATGCGTGCACGTGTGTGTGTGTGTGTGTGTGTGTGTGTGTGTTGGTGGGGCATGTGGGGGAGAAGAGGGGGGATGGTGAGATTGGAGAGATGTTTGAGGGGCCAGGTGACAAGTTGTAGGTGATGTTAAGAAAAATGAAATTTATACTGTAGGCAGTAGGGAGCTATTGAAGGTTTTTTAAGCAGGGAGAGAGAATCAGATACTATGAAACTTTTCATTCATTCAACAAATGGTTCCTAAGCACCTAGTATGTGTCAGGCATTGTGTTAGCCGAGTGAATGAATGAATGCTTGGCTATTTGCTCAAAAAAGTTTAATTTTCCAATGGCAGTGAAGGGCCTTGGAATCCAGAGACCAGCTGACATGATGTTCAGGCCTGTGGCCTCTGTCAGAAAAATCGTTCTGCAGTGAGCATATCTAACAAGAAGGCTGCCAGCGCCAGCTCCAACCTCCGCCCCCTTATCTGTTTTCCTTTTTCCAAAAGACCTTGAGGACTGTAGTCGATTCCACTACAAAACGGTTACACAATTTCCCCCGGAGAAAGCGAGTTTCCACCTTAGGGGGATGAATACGCCCTTTCTTTTCTGGAGAGCTGGCTGATGGAGGCCCAGGCTGGGTACTGCAGGAGGGGCGGTGTGGGGACCCGCCGGCTGCGGTCTGATTTGGGGGTGACTGTTTGTTTTTTCATTAAACAAAGCCTGCAGGGCAGGGGCTGTGGCTGCAGGAGCCTCCGGCGGCAGCTGATAAAGCAGGTAATGGGAGCTGGCCTGCAGCAATGGCCAGCTAAGGACCCTCCGATTCCCGCCGCTGCCCAAAGCGTCCATTTTTCTGGGGTTGCGTGTCCTATAAATGGTGCCTTTGAAGAGGCTGCCCTGGTGACAGCAGGACCCTCCCTGCAGCACCCACTCGGCCACTGGACTCTGAAAGCTGATTGTCCCTTCTCAAGCCCTTCCCTCCTGCGACATTCCTCACGCTGACCATTGTCTGCAGAAAGAGGCCATTGTCTGAGGCTGACATATCAGCTGACGGAGGCACAGGAGACAAGCAGAGCTTTGGGGAGAAAGAAATCCACCCCAAACAACAGAGAAGCGGAGCCTCGCCGGAGGGCAGGGCTTAGCCTGGGCTTGTTGAATTGCCCGATGGGCTGGTGTTCTTCCCAAGAGGAAATGCCCCCCATTATGGGAGGATCAGAGTTTTATCTCTGGGCTGGAATGACACCATTTGTGCCTTTGTGTCAACAGCACTGAGAGGCCTTGTTTAGGGTTATGTGGCCAGCGCTGGGAAGGGCTTGTTTGAAGAGAAAAAAGAAAAAACGCGGAACAATGTTTACCCAGAAGGCAGCTCCCACCAAGCCAGCAGCCGCCACCCTCTGCGCTGGGATGTCAGCTGGCTCGCCTGTCCCCCTCGGCTGCTCCTTGGCCTTGAGTGCGGCCGGGCGGGCAGGCAGCCGGTGGGGACAGGTGTGCCGTGCCAGCTCTTAAAAGGCGGGTCAACGGCCAAGTTCCCATCCTCCCTTCCCCTCCCCCATGCGCTCCCGTGGCCTTGACTGCCCAGCCCTGCCGCCACCGCCCTCCCGATCCAGAACTAAAGGTTAGTGCCTGGGAGGGCAGAGTCATTGCCCCTGGGCGCAGGCAGGATGCTGAGACCTATTGACTTGTTCTGGGGCTTCAGCCTCAGAGACTCTTGCTACTCAAAGGGTGGTCTCAGGACCAGTAGCACTGGACTTACCGGGAACTTGTTAGAAATGCAGAATCTCAGGCCCTGCCCCAGACCTGCTGCATCTGAAGCTGCATTTTATCAAGATCTCCTGGATGGATTTACACACTGAGAAGCATTGTTTAAGTCGGAGGTTCTCAAACATAGCTGCGCATTGGAATCACCTGGGGAGGTTTTAAAAGTGCCAGTGACTAGACAGCATCTCAGCCAATGACATCAGGATCTCTGGGGATGGGACAGAACATTGGTATTTTTCAAGACTCCCAAGAGATGACGACTGGTCTCCAGGTTTGAGGCAGAGGAGTAAGAATGACACCTTTTTGCCCCTGTCCTAGAACTGAGTCTGCATCTCATATGATGCAATTGTTTCTGAGCATCTTCTCGGTGCCAGGCATCACCACAGTTTCTGAGACTTCATCAGTGAAGATGGAACATGTTCATGACTGCAATGCCTTTCCGGCCAAAAGAACTCCTATGCATCTTTCAAAACCCAATTTAAAAGCCTCCTCCTCTGTGATGCATTCCTGGATCTCCTGAAACAGGGAAAAATGCTTTCTCCTCTAAACTTTCACTTCCCTCTGCATTTTTCTATTATCACAGTTGGAGCCCTGAGGACAGGGACTGTGTCTTGTTTATCTTTATATCCTTGGGAACTAGGTGCTCAGTAAATGCTGTTGACTGAATAATACATGGATGAATACCTGAATGATGACAAGGATACGTGAAGATACATTTCCTGCCCTTAAAAAACTAAACTAGCAGAGGAGGCCACTTTGCACAAAATTATCAAAGGGTTAACCTCTGATGATGGGGGGCCTGCTGGGGTCAGAGGGTGGTCCACACTCTTTGCTCATTGTTGCATCTCCTCTTGGGCTCCTTTCCTTGTTGAATTTGGAGACAAGAAGATCCTCCAGTTGATGGAAGGTAAAGATTCTGTTTGCCTTCTTAGCTGATGCTGTTACTGTAACCTGTAGGACAGGTGACTGTCCTTGTGTTGTCAGGCCCCAGAACTCAAGCCTGGAGAGGAGAGGGAGGAGACTAACGAGCCCGGGGGACTGCTGGGCAGGTGGCGAGGTCACGTTGGCTGCTGTGGGTCTGCGGCAGCTTGGGCTGTGGGCTGGCTGGTCATGGCTAAGGTCAGGGCCCTGGTTGGCTGAAGGGCTTCCTGGTCAGAGGCAGAGCAGGGTGCCCAGTCTGCGTGGTGCTGGAAGCTGGCATACAGAGGCCAGTGGTCAGAGGGCCCAAGGTTTGAGCCAAGGGGCAGCAGGCAGAAATATGCCATGTGGAGGGGGTCTGAGATGACACCTAGGAGAGGGGTCTAACTCTTATGGCTGATTCTTAAGCCCTCTTAAAAATCAGGGTGGCATCATAAGGAAGAGAAGTGTTCAGGGAAGGGAGGGGAGGGAGAGAGCTGTGTGGTCTATTTGCTGGGCAGAAGGAAGGAGAAGCCGGGCAGGCTGACAGCAGCATTGTTGATTGACAGTTTGGCTGGAATCTTCCCAGGAGCATCCTCCGGAGTTCTCTCCAGGAGCCCAGTGGAGACACAAGCCCAGGGGAGACACAATTCTAGGGCCTTACCTGCTCTGCTGCTGGCAGATACTCTGGGACCCTGGGACATTTGGGAGAGAAGTTTCCATCTCCCAGCCTGTTCTCATTTTCCTGCACAGGCTTGAGGTTCAATTTCTGTGTCAAGGAAATCAGTTCTATTCTTTATCAATGTACCTCTCTATTCCCTGGGCACTGTGCACAGACATCTCCCATGTCAAGAAGTCAAGAAGATTTGCTCAAGTGAAAATCACCCAGAAGTCATCAGTTCTCACAAGCACTATCCCCAAAGGTTCCTTTGGGAAATTAGCCTCAAGAACTGAAGGGTGAGGACTTAGACGACCGGCAAGCGGGCCATCAACTTCTAGGAGAGGAAGGAAGCCCAGGGGTGTTTGGGGCACATTCTGGTCTTCAGTTCTGTCCTTTCCAATCCCTCCACGGCTGGGGTCGGCTCCCAGGACTGGAAGGGAAGAGTCAGTGAATTCCAGTGGGGTCCCCATGTGGTCAAATTCGGGGGGCCTAGTTCAGAGAGGTCTAGGGGCTGGAAAAGGGACAGAGCTGTCGTGGAGAAATTCTGTGTAGACTCTGGGTCGAGCTGAGAATGGGAGTCAAGGCTGAATCAGAGACAGGGGGCTGGGTAGAGGGCCTCCTTCAATAGGCCAAGGAGGCTCAAGACACCCTTTTATTGGCTCCTGGAGGGGAGGTGTGGGAACGCGGGGCTCAGCTAGGAAAGTGGCAGGTGCATTCTGCTCGAGGGAGACTCCCTGATGACCCCAGAAGGAAGTGACCACACCCAGGATTTACTCTGCATCTTTCCTTCCCCCTGGTTACAGATATGAGTCTCCACACCCAACCTCCACCCCGCCGGCCCAGCACCTTCTGCAGAGCTGGCCCAGTCTTGTCCCTTCTTGGTCTCCTGGGTGCCTAGCCCAGGACTTAGCCTGGCCTCATGCAGGGCCAGTGTTTCCTGAATGGAATGACTTGCCTCTTGGCAAGGATGCACTGTTCCAAGGTTTGGGGTGAGAGGCCGGGGAGGAGCCCAGAACGGCTGGCTCCTTCCATTTCCCACCTGCAAGAAGGACAGAAGAATCCTCTCCCTGTCTGCCCCTCTACAGGGCACTACAAGGAGCCCGTGAGGACCTGGATGCCACATGTGAAGTTCCAACGCCAATATGAGGCGAGAGGCAGTGTAGGGTAATGGTCAGGGCCTCCACTCTGTCACCAGGCTGCCAGGAAGCGAGTCTGGCTCTGCTGCTCTCAAGATGTACAACCCAGGGCCGAGGCCTTGATTCCTCTGTCTCTCGCATTCTGCATCTGTAAAAGGGGTTCTTGTGAGGTTCCCATGAATGAATTTATGTAAAGCCCTTGGAACAGCGCCTAGAGGTTGGGGATGGATGAAGGCAGAGGTATCTGTGCTCCAAAGCTGGGGAGTTTTCCCGATTTCAAATTTCTCACATTACCAGGCTTCAGGACAGTAAGATTGACTTCTGTGGATAGTCTTGGTTAACTGAGGAACGAAGATGGGAATGAAGGGAGTTGGGTTGGCCTGGATCTGGCTACTAGTTGATCTAGTTGATCTGAGGACCGATCATCACCTAAGGCTTGATCATTATTAATCACCCATCAAAGTAAGCTCAGCCTCACTGCAAGAATCATAAGAGCCAGCCACAGAGGGCTTTAGTGTAGGCCTCCCAGAGCAGAGCGCACCAGAAGGTGGTTCAGAGGGGAAGGGGATCTATCATACGATCCCTGTTATTTTTCTTAAAATTTATGGAACATCTGTTACTGTGTCCCTGGCACTTGATAAACTGCTTTTAATTTTCACAACAACCCTGCAAGAGTGGCCCTATCAGTCCCATGTTACAGATGAAGAAAAGCGGTCAGGAGATGCTGAGTCATTGTCTGGAGCACCTGGAGGTGGGTAGCGGAGCTGGATTCAAGCTCTGGTTTGTGATGTGAAACGAAAGCCTGTGTCATCCACCGTGCCCTGGCTGAGTTCCATTCATTCATTCATTCATTCATCTTCCTTGGTGCCAGGGTATATTCTAAGTGTGGACGAACCTAGGATAAGACATTTTCTTTTTCTTCAAGAGGCTCAGA
This sequence comes from Balaenoptera borealis, assembly GCF_965194805.1. NCBI lineage: Eukaryota > Metazoa > Chordata > Mammalia > Artiodactyla > Balaenopteridae > Balaenoptera > Balaenoptera borealis. The sequence goes on along the minus strand of NC_138871.1, from coordinate 80,245,921 downwards.
GACCCAGAGCAATAATGGGATGGCGAGACAGTCCTGTGCAAAGAAAACACGGAAGTGCAAGAAACTATTCTCCCTGGGGTTGCGCGTTGGGGGAGGGTCGGTGGTTTCAGTAGGAGAGTGTGTGGCAGAGCTCCGGGCCCTGTGCAGTGAAGGGGACCGTTGCTGGCACTAGAGGAGGAGCTGACCAGGTGGAGCGGGGATTCCAGAGGGCACAAGGACGTTGCAGGGGGAGGAAGAGCACGTGCAAAGGCCAGCGGGCCACTGAGGGGGCGGGCAGGGGGCGCAGAGCCTGTGCCTGTGGCGAGGCTGCTGGGAGTGTGAAGAGTCGAGGGGGTAAGGCAGGAAATGCAGGCAAGAGCTTGGAAGGTGGGCTGAGCAGCTTGGACCCAGCCTGCATCCCAGGGACCACCTGGGGCTTTTGTTCGGGCAGGATGAAGGTGAAGAGAGTGAGGTACTCACCTCGGATGCAAAATTTAAGTGGAGGCCGAAAAACTCAGTCACCATGACACGTCATATCAGAAATCAGGGCAAAAATATCCATGCTGGGCAACAGGACCAACTTGAAATAAAGAGGACCCTCCTCCCAGCCCCGCTTTTGTTAAAAACCCAGATTTCTGGTGTTCCTCCCCAGATCTACTGACCCAGTCTTTCCATGGAAGGGGCTCTATAATTTCCCAGTGTCCTGGGTGATTTTTATGGTTGTGTTTATTCTTTTTTTTTTTTTTTTTAAAGATTTTTTTGACGTGGATCATTTTTAAAGTCTTTGTTGAATTTGTTACAATATTGCTTCTGTTTTATGTTTTGGTTTTTTGGCCACAAGGCATGTGGGATCTGAGCTCCCAGACCAGGGATCGAACCCGCACCCCCTGCATCGGAAGGCGAAGTCTTAACCACTGGAGCACCAGGGAAGTCCCAGTTGTGTTTATTCTTTTTAAACTTGTCTATGATTAATAACCACCTGAGGGCACCTGGTAAAAATCTAGATTCTCACGTCCCTTCCGGACCTTCTGCATCCAAACGGGCAGGAGAGGGGCCTGGGAGGCTGGAGGCTTAGCAAGAGCCTCGGAGCTTCATGTCATCGGGCAAGATGGCAAATAGCAGTGAATGGCAGGGTGTGTTTTATGCCCATGGGTTCCAGCTTTGGGAAGACCCTCCAGCAAGCCCAGGCAACAGGCCCTGTTTGGGCTGAGGTTTTTTTATTCTACTGTTCAGTTTCCAAATGGGAAAGTGTTTCAGTTGTTAAAAGCTGCACACATATTATCTCCCTACAGTAGGTACTCTGGGAGATTCTGGAAGAAAGCCCGAACTCCTAGCCGGACATCAAAGCCCTACACAACTGGCCCCTCGATCTCTCTCCAAGCTCCTCCCCCATTAAGGGCTGCCGGTCTGCCAGCATCCATGGACCAACCTTGCCACTGTTTCCGAGCAGACTTCCCACTCTGAGCCTCTCCCCAGGCAGATCCCTCTGCTGAAGGACCTTCCCTGTTTCCCGCTACCTGTCTCTTCATGTTGCTCCATCCTTGAGGCTCCGATGAGGCCCTTTCGCCCCAAGGAAGCCCCCATGCCCCTGAAATGCTGCAGCCACCGCTCCTCCTCCCTCCTCTCAAGTCCAACCTCTATCACTCCCTCTGGCCCCCGCAGCTCTGTCGGTGCTTTTATGTTTTCTTGGGTGTTTATCAAACCTTGGAGGCCTCCTTCTTCCTTCTGGATACTAGGAGAGCTCCTCCTGAAGCAAGCAGATGCTTCAGAAGGTTCATGTGTTGCAGAGTCTGAAAGCTTGGCTCCAGGTCTCAGCTCTGTCACTTCCGAGCCTGGGTGACCTTGGACGAGTCCTTTGCCCTTTGTTTTCTTGGGACAAAATACAGTTACCTTGGTGGGGGTGTGAAGGGCAGAGGAGACAGTGTAAATTGCAAGGGGGAGCATCACACGAACGAGGATATTTTATGCATAATACAACACAGCGAGCATTCACTGAGGGCGGGAGGGCATCTCCCAAGGCTTCCCGTGGACAGCAGTCCCCAGTGAGCCCCGAGTGACCGCCTGGCCATGGATTTGCCTCTCCGTCCAGCGCCCTGCTTCTTCAGCGGTTGACTGTAGGCGCGATTCTGGCCATCTTCTCCTTCCAGGAGGAGGGCAAACCTAGGGTGGAAGCGCTTTGAAGGGGCTTATCAGTCACCTACTTTATTCTAAAATAAGAAATTTTACTAAGATGGAAGATGAGCTGGAGAGAGTTTCTTTTAAATTCTCTCACATTCAGTTTTTAGTATTTAAAGAAAGTGTGGGAAACATGCTTTTGCAGAAGGGCACTCCCTAAGTTGCTGCTCGGGGTGAACGTCTTTCGGGGAGCTCGGCCCTCCCCCCCCAGCGCTGTGTTAGGAGGAACAAACGCTTTTGCAGCCAAACGGCCCCGTAGGGACGTGGGAGGTGCCGGGAGGCCCCGGATGGAATCGGGGAGCCGGGCTCCCAGCTACGATGTCTCTCGTGTGTGTTCTGGTGCCGGATGCTGGCGTGAGCTGAACAGATTCGGCTCGTGGTTTCATCTGGGCAAAGACAGAGTCAGGAGGGGCTTGTTTCTTTGTGTTCAGAGCCTGCTGGTGAGCACGGATGGAAAACTCATTTATCAGTGAGGTTAGGGGCAGGCCGGGAGGTCAGGGCCTCCCTGCCTGTTCTTCCTCTGGGCGCTGAGAGAGCCGCTCTCCTTTCTGCCGCTCCGGGGAGGAGGGTGCATTGATCAGGGTCAGAGGTCATGTGTCATCAAAGGCAGAACAGGAATAAAGGGAGCCCTTCCCCAGGATTCTAGAATGGGCCCCGAAAACCCAAGACGGTTCACTCCCTTGGGAAGCTCAGATTGCCTAATACGCAAGAGGTCCAGAATTCTGATTACAAAATTGACAAGAAAACGTTGCTTTATCTTGGGATGGCTTTCAAAGACTTAGGATTTGAAGGGGGAGGGGTTGGAAGCATTCTGTTTCTATCCTCCTCAGCCAAGAATTCAGAACCCTCTGGAGGAGACACTACACATGTCTTCCTTTTTTGAAGAAAAAAACAATTCATTAAAAAGTTCTTTGTATGAGTCTGGACACCTCAAAGATAGGACCCTAGCCACCCTTGTTTCACACTTATCTTTTCCCATGGGAATAAGACGGAGGTGGGGGGAAGCAATCCACACACAGTAATTTGAAAGTTGGAAGTTAAATTTGAATGATCACATGGCCAGTGGATTACGCAGAAAAACCATAAAGATGGAAAGATAAAAAGAAAGACAGTCTACCAAAAAGACAGACAGAAATGTAAAAAGACAGATGGAAAGAAATTCAGAGAGAAAGTTCATGCCCAAAACTAGAGGAGAGAAAGAATTCCATGTAGACAGACACAGCCCTAGCCAATCATCGTCAGCTGATTTAAAATATAACAAACATCCCCAAATGCATGATTTGGAATTGGAGGGGAGAAGGGAGTTTCCCAGCAGATATACCTATATATTTTCAGCAGCAATTTCTTCTTCTTTACAGTAAAGTGTGGAAACTGAACAAAGGGGCCAATTGTGATCTGCCTCACTTTCCAGTTGTCAAAGCAAATTGAACTCAGAGAGGACAGAGTTGACAACACAGGAAAACAAGTTTGCATTTCAAGAGCAGATCGGAGGGCCAGCCGAAGAATGGGGCTGCCAAGGCAGAGGCATCACTTAAACAAGCAACGGGGTCCCCCCTGCATAGATGCTATTGTGTATAAATAGATATACAAATGCACCAAGGTGTTAACAGGAATCTAGCCGGAGAGAGTTGGCCTGTATCCCATAAATGAGCCCAGAACCTACTTCTAGATTCCTGAAAAACTGAACACCAGGATGACGTGTATAAGGCGCTGTGTTCCCGGACCTCTCTCAATTTCTCTTAACGTAGGTTAACTTTAAGAACCCTGGTGCAAATGCCACCTCCTCTAGAAAGCCCTCCCCATCTGCCCTGTTCCAGTGACCTTTCTCTCCGTGGCTCCTTTACAGACGGGCTCTGTCTAAGACTGCTTGGTGCCAATCCCTCGGCGATGGGGCTGGTCAGCTCTCGATAAGTCCCTTGCTGGTGTGTTATCGCTCCATCCAACAGCCAGCTGTTGGATGCAATTTCTAATTAAAAGTATGAACCTGGGATACTTGCCCATTAAAAATGTACCACCACCCATGAAATCTCATGTTTTTCATTTTCATTTTTTAAGAACACAAATTAGTCCAACTGAATCGTTTAAATGACTTTTTTTTTTTTTTTTTTTTTTTGCTTTTAAGCAAAATAAGCCATATGCGGGAACTAATAGATCCCTTACAAAGATTTGCTTTTTCCCCGGGACAGACACGTCAACATAAGCCTCTTTGCAGTTTTTACAACCAAGGTTTGGCCACACAGAAACCTCTCACTGCATGCCATGAACCTGTGAGTACTTTCTTTCTGCTCCAACTTCCCGCCTAAGTGCTAGTGCCCAGGGTGCCTGGGGTGGGGTCTGTGACCGTGGGGTCTTCCTGATGCCCATGGCTGACCCTTGAGACCTAGTTACTCATAATGAGTTGAGGTGACATGGTTGATAGGCCTGCATTTTCTTTCCTTTTTTCCCCAGGAGACCTGAGGACTCCTAAGGAATGAAGTCTGAATTTTCTGGAAGGACACTTAGCTGAGTACAGTTCATTGAGAAGGATGGGGAAAATCTGTGCTTTCCGAACCTGTAATTTCTCTGATTTAAGTGCCCAACAAATACGATCTCTCTAAAAGCAAGTCTTTTACATCCAGTCTGGACTGTAGCTGAGAGCTGAGAATTCCACAGTGGAGAATCCTGACTCCAATTTTTACAGCGCTTTGCAAATTCAACTCACAAATCCTCAAAAAGATTTCATGGTCCACTGCTTCTGGGATGAAGTCAAAACTCCCTGGGCTGGCCTGGGTGGGGCAGAAGAGGCGGCTGGGACTTGGCCCAAAGCTTGACTGGTTGCCTCCTGCTTGAGCCTATTTTGTCATCTCTGAGGTGAGGTTCATGAGAACATCTAAACTCTTACGGTTACGTGAAGATTCAGGGAGATGAAGAATAGAGCATCTGGCCGCCTCAGCCCTGAAGACTTCATTCTCCTTGTCCTTCCCCCACCCCACTTGTTTTTAGTTTTTTTTTTTTTTTTTTTTTTTTTTTTTTTGACTGTGTTGGGTCTTCGTCCCTGTGTGAGGGCTTTCTCTAGTTGCGGCAAGCGGGGGCCACTCTTCATCGCGGTGCGTGGGCCTCTCACTCTCGTGGCCTCTCTTGTTGTGGAGCACAGGCTCCAGACGCGCAGGCTCAGTAGTTGTGGCTCACGGGCCGAGTTGCTCCGTGGCATGTGGGATCTTCCCGGACCAGGGCTCGAACCCGTGTCCCCTGCATTAGCAGGCAGATTCTCAACCACTGCGCCACCAGGGAAGCCCTAGTTATTATTTTTTAACTGAGGTATAAACTTCCTTCTCCTTTTTGTTCCCTTTTCTATCCTTTTTCTTTCCCCTTAATTTGTTGACGGCATACTCAGGGGCCAGCCCTGTTGTAAACACTGGGATTCAGTGTTGGAATTTGTGGGGTTCCTGTCCTCAGGGGCTCACACCTGCTGGGACACACAGACAAGGGAATTAATGATGACAGGACACACGGTGTGTGATTGGCTCAGAGAGGGAATGTGTAACTCAGGCGGTTTGCCCTGTCCCTCCAGGTCTAGGCGACACCTTGCCCAGCTTCAGGCCTGTCTACTGCTTTATTTAGACCCGCTGGCCCTTTTGCAAGGAGTGCCCTTCAGCTGTTTGAGAGAAGGGGTGCAAACACATAGAAGAGAGAGACACTCTGTCCCCTGGCCACCCTGGGGCTCGTGGTCTCCAAGGAGAATGAGAACAGGAAACAGGCAGTAGCCCCTGGTCTGCTCCTGGGCCACGTCCGCGAGGAAGAGCTAAGACCAAGAACATGGCAGCTGTCCAGAGAAAGGGACAAGGAGGCCCTGGGGGTGACGACATGCAGCTCCCGAGCAGGGAAGAGAGGCAGGCAGGAAAGTCATCACCACATGTGGGTCACTTCACTGTGAAGTTGTCAGAAGGGAAGAGGATTCAACTGAGTTTGTCTGGGGGAAGAAGATTCCAATAGGCTAGGGCCGTCTGAAGACTTCAAGCCCTCCTTGGGTCCTCAGAAGGCTGTTTGCTGTTGGACAGGCAGGGGTCCGCAGCGGTGGAGGCAGTGGCTGAGAATCGGAGGGCCTCTGTCCACCCAATTCATGGAGCCTCCGAGGGCTGGAGCGTGAGCCCGGCATGCCACTCCACCCCCCAGTGGATACAGGTTATCAAGTGTCCCCAGCCCCCCATCTCTCTCCTGAGCACAAAAGCCTGTTGTCTGGGAGCTCAGAGAGTGGACACAGACCATCCTGTCTTCTCTGTGTCATTAACGTAATCTGTTTGATCTTGAGGGTGGTTTTGTTTCAGTCTCTCAAGGGGTGTGGGGAAGGGAAGGGGGTGTTTCTTCTGATTTTGAAGAGTAGAGAGTGAAAGGGTTAAATATGAAAATTAAGCTCAGGAGGAAATCTCTCTCGGGCCCTCTTCTCCTTGTTGGAAAAGAGCTGGTGCTTATTTTATATCTATGGGAGATTCACCTATTCTGTGGAATGAAAGTGTTTTTGTTATCATCATTGCTGACAATATTACACTTGTTTACCCTTATATATGTACACCTTGCCTCATTTTCAGAAGGATCTTGGCACACCAGTAAAACAGGTTTGCAACGAATAAAAGAATCATGGCTAAGACAAAATAAAAGTAGAAGAAATAAGATGTTAACAGAGAAAATGTTAGAAGACAAAATTTGCTCTCGGAGGGCCTGGGCAATAGCTGGATGTGGGCCAGGACTCAATTCTGAGCTTCCTAGTAGCCACGGTAATGAGGGAAAGACTGACATACACGGTTCCCAGCATGAGCAAGAAACAATGCTGCCTCAGTAAAAGAAGACACTGTATGATATATTGAAAAATATCCATAAAATCCTCCCAAAGATTTAGATATTTATTAAGACACATAGCCCTTTGGGGACTGTCAAATTTCTAAATACTCCTAGGGCAGCATTTCCAAATTGTGTCCTATGAAACTCTGATTTTGGGCAACATCAAGAAGTGTTCCTCAAGAATAGACCTTGTGGTTAATATTCACGCTCGTTCCCGTCTTGAAAACTTGCGATGCGTCCATTCTTCTGAGAGCTCAGAGGAGTCTGCAGAAAAGAAACCTGGTCACTTTGGTTCAATCATTTCCCAAAGGCTCCACTCAGCAAGAGCACCCAAAGGTCACCCAGGATCTGACCCCAGTGCCTGGTCTCCCCTGGGAGAGACCACACAGGGCCTTCAGAGCTGAGTATCTCCAAGCTTCCGTTGCCAATACTGACCACTCTCGTTGGGTAACATCTCTGCCAACAAACCACGGTCTCTGTTTGACCAAAGACGCCCCAGTGCACCCAGGTGGGTGGTGGGAGATAGAAGGAGGGAAGGTGGGAAAACGCTGTTGGCCACCTGGGTCCCGGCACTTACAATACAGCGTGATGGATACATGATGCGGTCTGTGGGGTCTCAGGAGGGACAGAAGGCTGGCAGTTCCAGGCAGGCTTCTTGGAGGAAGTGACACTTCAACAGAGATGTAAAGGATTGGCAGGAGTTACGTGAAGGAGGAGGTATGGGGTCCCATTTGGGGTCTGGCTGGCCGGAGCAAATGGTCAGAATTGGCTTTGAGTGGGACAAATGGCCGGGGAGGGAGGCAGCTGGTGAGAAGCAGGAGATAGCGGGCCTGGCTAGCCAGTTCGGGCTTTCTTGTCCGGAGACCCTAAGGGAGGCATGGCAGGACACCCAGGGGGGATGACAGGACTTTCCTGTTACAAAGAGCCCCCTGGTGATGATGTGCTGTGGTGTGGGGGGACTCTTATGGGCTGGGAGGCTGGGGCCAGGATCCTGAGCGACCCACACAGGGCAGCGGCTGCGGGAAGAGGGCAGAGCTCTGGCCCTCGGTTCCAGTGGATGATGGGGGACATGACAAACTCTCCCTGCTCCCTGGAGGACTGGTGCTCCCCCTGGCTGGACGTCAGAACAAATTAAGGGCACCAGTCTCACAAGCCCCACCTGGCTGGCAGCACGGTCAGGCCGGGCTGGCAGCAGGGATGTGTCCCCAGGAGCATACTGGACCACGGCCATTGGCCTCGGAGCAAGAAAGGCTCTCTCTGCCCTGGCTTTTAGTGAACAGTACACAGGAGTACAAGAGACTATGCAAACAAAGACCGATGTTGGGGTCACGGTTTGAGGTTTTCTGTGCTCGCCAATGTGGAAAACAGAAGCCTCACGCCCGATCAGAATCACGGCCGGTGTACAGAGCAGCCAGAGGCCATGGGGGAAGGGGACGGGCCACCACGTCTTACATTTCCATTCTGCTAAGTGTGCTCACAAGGATGGGCTCATTTGATTTCTTCGTCCATCTCGGTTGCTATAATAAAAATGTCATAGACCTGGGGAACTTAAACAACAAGCATTTATTTTTCTCAGTTCTGGAGACTGAGACAATAAAGACCAAGGCCCTGGCAGATGTGGTGTCTGGAGAGAGCCAGCTTCCTTGTTCATCGACGGCCCAGCCAGCTGTCTTCTTGCTGTGTCCCAACATGGCAGGAAAAAGGAAGGGACCTCTCTGGGGTCTCTTTTTCAAGGGCACTAATTTCATTCATGAGGGCTCCGCCTTCGTGACTTAATCACCTCCCAAAGGCCCGACCTCCTGGTACCATCACACTGGGGGGTTAGGATTTCAACATAAGACATTCGGGAGGACGTAAATATTCAGTCTATATCACACCTCTCAATACCTTGTGACGTTGGGATTCCTTATTGTCCCATTATTATCTCCACACCTGGGCCAGGTGCACCCTCTCTGTTTCTGCCTCTGGGGCATCCCCTCTCACAGCACGTATGCCGCATTCAGATCACTTGCTTCATTTGTATTTTTCACGGCATGAAGACAGAAACCTTGCGTCAGCTCACAGATGTATCCCTAGCACCCAGCCCTGTGCTTGGCACGCGTAGGGCTTAATCAATATTTGATGAATGAATTTCATCTTGCCGTAGTAAAGGCAATAACAACGACAACAACAAAAACCAAAACAGGTGCTCAGGGCTTAGGAAAGCTTGCTCCCCGCCTGAGGCAGCCGGGCTGGTGGATCTAACTACGGTAAACACGTACATTGGATCCGCTTGTCTAGAATGAAGTACGTGGTGGTTTCTGGCGTCTGGTCACCAGTCTAAGCCTGTCGGGATTCTGGGGGCAAGCAGTTATTTTGTTGACTTGTGCAAAGAGTCAGCGGTTGGAATTCAGTGTAGGTATTAGCCGAGGCCTGGGGATGCTTTGAGAAGGTGGGGATATGAGTGGAATTTTTAAAAAACTAACTTATTTTGAAAAAAGTGATCTATGTTTGCTATAGAAATTTTATAAATGCAGATGAGCAAAAAGGATAAAATAAATGAATAAAATTATTATTCTACCACTTGGAGGTATAGAGCATCAGCAGGTGGGGCTCGTTGGGCATCCTCTCTGTCTCCTCCGGGTCCCCCCAGCACTGTGACTGCAGAGTAGCCCCGCTGCTTACACGGCAGCTCAGGACGCCAAAGGTCCAAGTCCCAGGAGACAGTCAGGTGGAAACTTTATATCTCTTGCGACCTCACCTTGGAAGTCACTTGGCTTCATTTCTGCCAGATTCCATTGCTGGAGGCATTTACAAAGTTCCACCTGGATTTGAGTGGTGGAAAGCATGGACCCCACCTCTCAATGGAGGAAGGTTGTCATCCCATGGCAGGAAGAGTACGTGGGATGGGAGATGCACTGATGTGACCATCTTTAGACAATATCACTGCTTGCAATGACATCTCAGTATCTACTGTTAAAATGTTAAGTGAGGCAACAGTTATTTCAGTTGGGAGCCTTTATCGTCACATTAAAGCAAAAAAAAAAAAAAAAAAATCCTTGGCCAAATGATGCATAACCACCTCACATCATACAGTGTTTCTCAGGTTTCTAAAATCTTAGCAGAACCCATTTCATTGGCTGCTCACAATTTCCTGGTGGAGATCATCTCCCCCATGGAACCTGAAGTCTACAAGGGAATAAAAAAGCACTTCTGCAGTATCAGTACCTGATGGATCTGGAGTATCTAGATGGATCTAAATAGCCGTCTTCCATCCTGGAGGTCTGGCCTCTCCTCCAGGTAACACCACTTGTGATCAAAATCCTCTCCCAGAAAACTGTAACACTGACCCAGGAGGTCAGACCTGCTTTTTAATGTTTTAAGTTTAGTGTGGCCTTCAGCCTTTCACTCTAGAACGGTTTATACTGAGTAAATATTAACCCAGTGCTGGGCGACCAGTGTTTTATTAGCTGGAGGAATGCTTGGCAGAAGGGGCTGCAGAAAAGGGTGGGTTGGCCGGCCCACCATTTGGAAATGGTGCCCAATTCTTGGGTGAACAAATATCTGACAGTCCTTGAAACTTGCTGGGCATTTTAGGGGGGTGCCTAGCTCTCGGTAAAAACATCAGGACCGATCAGACGAAGATTTGGACTCTTGAAAGACTTCTGAAGGACCTTATACCCTTATTCTTGGAGACCCTGCCCAATATCATATCCAATATGTTACAACACCTACATTTCATCACAGGGTTTTTGTTTATTCGTTTGCTATAAAAAAATTCAAAAGAGCTTCCACAATTCTGCCTTTGAAATTATTTAGCTATGGGTAACTTAATTAACTTACAGTAAGTTCTGTCAGCTCTGGAAGGTCCCTTGGAGGTTACATATTCTTACTCTCATGTTTTAGAGAAGAGTTTTCTGTCAAGTAAGAAGGAACTTGATTGAGGGCATAAAACAGAGCCAGTTTCGGAGTTCTGTCTAGTTTCCTCAACTCAGTGGAAGTGACTCTCTTCCAGGACATCTCTGGAGAAAGCCAGTGGTCCTCGCTGGGCCTCCACACTAGGCCCTGAAGAAGCATCCTCATCTGGTTACACCCAGCTCTGCTGAGATTGTTTGCAAGTGCTTCCGGGTGCACCCTTTCCCAGGCCCTCCAGGAGGGACATGCACAATGGATGTTTTCACAGTCCGGTTTCTGGTGGGAGCGGCCAGTGGCTAGTGTGGCCCTGGTGCTCCGCAGTGTGTGTGGAGGGACTTTCCTCCCTTCCCCAACCATAAACGCATCGGGCCTCGGGAGAGGATGGGTATCCTGGAGGTCAGGCCTGAGAACAGTGGCTGATTGATGGCCAGGAGTGGTCCCGAATGGCCCGTGCAGGACCTTGATCTGGAACACACAGGGGTTACTGGCGGCAATCACAGATTAGTCAAATTCCCAGCTGGCGTCTCTGAGCGGGGAGTTATGGCGAAAAGGCCTGTGACTTCCTTCCTCCTTCACTAAAACAGGTCTGGAGAATGAGGCCCTTGCACTGTAATTATACAGAGGCAGGAAACAAATAACTTAAGACTTGTCTCTAAGTGAAGAAGGAAGGAAAACATCCAGGGCTCTGCAGATCCTTCAGCTTCTGTTCTGGAGGCCCTGGAATAATAAGAACTGCTGTCACCTCTGAAATCTTTACCAAGCCCGGTGCGTAGGTATTATCAGCCTTAGTCTACAGATAAAGGGATGGCGAGTTATCCGCAGCTGCAATGCCAGCAAGTTGTGTCATGAAACGGGACTGAATTACACCTCTACCTGACTGCAGCCTCCGCTGGTCTCTCTACTTCTCTTATTAGTTCAAGGTGCCCAAGGATGCCCGACCAAGGAGGCTGCAGTCCAACGTGTGCTTTCCTTGGCAATTTGTGCGCCCCGGTGCACCTTTGCATCTGCCCAGAGAGAAGGGCGCCTTCTCCTTTGCACAAAGGCACGGAAGCCCAGTTCCCACAGGCTGCATCCGCCCTGCAGGGGCTCCTTTTCCACTTCACCGGATAGGCTAGTGGTGGCCTGATATTAGCTGTTGTCATTGTAACATCTCTGGGCCTCAGTTTACCTCCTGGGAAGTGGGAATCCCACTCTTACCATCACTGCACACTCTCTGAGAGCAGGATTATCTCCACCAAGCTGTGAGCAGAGTCAGGGTTAGGGTGTCTTGACGCTTAGATATTTGTGTCCTGGCGGGTGGCAAGGTGACCCGTCCCCTAGACTCTTACCTCCCTGGGTCCGTGATGCTTCCTCTTGGCCATTTTAGTACCTGGGTTGGTGTCGGTGAATACAGGCTGCTCCTGCCTGAACTGTGTGGGTGAGGGGATGCGTGACTCAGGCCCTTCCCGCTTGGCTTCTTGGGACCACCAGATGGGAAAGAGCTGTGTGTGTAATGTCTCTGGTTTAAGCACAGGCCAGGAGGCAGCGATGGAAGAGCCAACGCCCCTTTCCTCTCTGAGTGTGAGGCTGTCAGCAGAGCCCATGCCCTGGCCCTGCCCTGGGCCTCCGCTTTCTCACCGGCACGGCTGGCACCATCTGAATGCACCCTGTCTTTTGTACGTGCTCTTCCCTTTTATACATGTATTCACTCCACATGTAAGCGATAGCGTATGATATTTGTCTTTGTCTGTCTGACTTCCCTCAGTATGACAATTCTTATGGTTACCAGGGGGAAAATGTGAGGGGGGTGGAATAGATTGGGAGATTGGGACTGACATATCCACACTACTATATATAAAATAGATAACTAATAGGGACCTGCTGTATAGCACAGGAAACTCTACTCAATACTCTGTAATGACCTATATGGGAAAAGAATCTAAAAAGAGTGGGTATATGTATATTATAACTGATTCACTTTGCCGTACAGAAAGTAACACAACATTGTAAATCAGCTATACTCCAATCAAAAAAAAAAAAAAATGTATTCGCTCCCTTTCTCTGCCCAGCAGACTCCTGTTTGTTCTTCGGGACTCGCCTTCCCTCTTCTGGCACGCTGCCTGGACCCCAGCGGGTGAGAGGTCCTCCTTGGAGCTGAACCCACAGCCTCTTGCACAGGCCTGCGCACAGAAGGTTCTCTACTTACGTGTCTTGAACAAACGGGTAAGTGCCTGTCTGAGCGGTTCTCAGGGGGCTTTGTGACCCTGGCTGGCTCCCTTTTCCTGCGGGGCTGCAGCTTCCAGGGCCCGGGCACGAGCCTCCCTCCTTCGCTTCCCCACAGGTGCTGGCCCCATTAAGCCACCATCTTCTCTCACCTCATTATCACCTTGACCTGGGGGCGCTGAGGGATGCCAGGAGCCCTTGGGAGTCCAGAGCTGTCCCATCCGCCCTCCCGTTAGAAGTGTTGCCCTTGGAAGGTCAGATAGAGAAAAACCCAGCACCCAGAGGGAGTGCCTTCCCTGTCGGTTTGAAAAAGGCCATCTTTCCTCAAACTCATTAAACTCACCCCGGGGAGCAGTGAGAGCCCTGGGCCAAGGCACCTTCGGGTGGGCGGCTTCCCAGAGCCTGGCCTTTATCTCGGCCGGGAGATAAGACCCCAGGGCTTGGCTCTCGTGCTGAGCGATGGATCGGGGAGCAGGAGCCATAAAGCGGGGCGGGGCTGCCGGTTTAGGACGGGATCTCGCGGAGCCTAAGCTTTGAACTCTGCCCTCGGAGGGGAAGGGGCTTTATGGCCCGGCTGCTCCGGGGCTGGTGAGAGAACAGGGCAGTTAGGTCAGGAATGAGGCCCCGAGCCGGCCCCCTTTGCCCCCGACTGTAGGGTGAGACCACAGAGGCCAGCGAGGTGGGACCCGCGGGCGGAAACGGCGCTCCATCCCGCTTTATTGACTTGTAAATGACACCATTAAGAGGAAGCCCTCACCTTGGCTGGAAACAGCTGTGTGAGCCGCAGTAAACCTGGCAGCCGGCCAACCAGCACCAGGGGTGAGGGGGTCGCAAGGCGATGCCTGGGATCCCGTCGCTCCCACCTCCTAGCTGCACTGCGGGACTCGAGTTGAGACCATTCGTGAGATGGGGACTGACTAGTGGAAATAATGACTAACTAAATATCCCCTCCTAACCCTCCAAAAAGGAGAAAAAAATTCGCAGAAATCTTCGGGTCATCGTCTGCAAATTCAGCCCAGAGAAATGGACATGGAGAGGAAGCCCAGGTCCACAGAGAAAAGCAGGCGGGGGGGGGGGGGGTTTAGAGTCGGCTTGTTGCAGTGCCTTGGGGATGAGTCCCTGAGCCGTCCAGGTGCCAGATTTGCTTTTCCGTAAAAGTAGACACAGTGATACCCTTCTGAGGGTGGCCGCGTTGATTGAATGAGACAAAGGAGCACGCTGGACCCATGGAGGTGCTCAAGAAGTGAATGATCTCTCCCTCTCTTCTTCAAATGACAGCAAAACAAAATGGAAATGTGAGGTCTAGGATCTTTTTGTGTGTATGTTCCCCTGGAATTAGCTAACATTGCAAAACCAAGAAAAGACTGCTCGCTGACTGAGGGCAGGGACAGCCCTGTCTGGTTCAGTTTTATTTGCTTAGTTGAGGATAAGGAATCTGGTCTGGAACATGGAGAATGTTTTCAGTAAATGTTTGATGAACAAAATAGGGAGGGAAGCAAGGAAAGGTGGGAGGGAAATAGTCATTTTTCCTCTGGACTCAGTCTAGTAGTAGGAACCCAGAGGAGAGAAGGAAGTGACATTTGCTGGTTCCCACTGTGAGCTAATACATCATAAAACTACCTTCTCACAACCACCAGTAGGACCCCGAGGATAACTGTCCAAGCACTGCCAAGCACTACCATTTACTTATTGACCAATAGCTAAATTTGCGTTAGGGGCATGTTATTTACTCTGGTACAAATAACTTCTCGTCCCCTGTTTCCTCCTCTCAAATGGTGAGAATTAAATGAGATAATATGCGTAGAGCTGTGAACACAGTTATTGACAAACAGTAAGTGCTCGATAAACGTTGGATATTATTAGGCTTCAGGATGGAGAACTTGGCTCAGAGCAGTTAGGTAACTTGGCCAATTCACAAAGCTGAGAAGTGTCACAGCCTGGATTCCCACTTGCCTTCTAAAGCTCCCGCCCTGGGTTCTGCCAAGTTCTGGAGCTGATGAGACACCATAACGGGTGATGAAAGGAATCCCCACAACTAGGTGGTCTCAGACTTTTTTTTATCAGATATAACTACCGAAAAGAATTCTTTAGAGATGTAATTTGTATGCTGCGGTCCTGAAAGTAGTTGGGCCATTGGGATCCTTATCTTGGCAGGAGGAATACCTTCATTCATTAAGTAACCACCAAACAGGTAAATAAACAAACAAACACAAGCCAAAAGGAGGCAAGATGTCAAGCAAACATTTCCAGAGCCCTTGCTGGGCCCGGGCCTGAACCAGGAAATGCGGGGAGCTCCATGCTCCATGACTTGGTCCTTCACCTCCTGCCTCCCAGGGGTCAGTGTTTGCTAATCACTGACTGTGGGAAGTAGATCGTCCTCAGTGTTGTGTGTTGGGGGGACATTAGTCTCACAAGATGCTTGACTCGAAGGGACTCTGGGTTCAGATAAATTTGGGACAAGCTGTGTTACACACACAATGACTTAGTTCCTGTGGGATTTCCCTGAGCTTTTATAGCTCTCTGCATTGGAGACTCCAGTGGGGCTGAGCCAGCCTATGCAGCGCCCAAAGCGCAGATGACCAGGGAAGCCTTTTATTCTATTTTTTCAGGAAGAACATATTAACATGCCACAGCCCTGGGCAGAAGTGCGGGGAGACCCAGCGGGAGGGAAAGATGGGACACAGGTTTTCTGGGGTGCCCTCATGGCCCTCCTGCAGGCTGCATCCCTTTGGAATTGCCTGGAAGACAGTTTTCTTTAAGAAAACTCTTGAGGCCACCTGGGATGCCATACTGCCTTCCATCTCTGGCCATCCGTTTCTCATGTGTGTAACTGGGAGACAGGATGACATGTGACATTTCCCATCATCTGTAATTCTTTAATGATCCACAGTGAAAGGGATCTCAACCCAGGAATTACCAGGGTGCCTCTGCGTCTGAGAGTCTAGTCTGATTTTTGCTGTGGCTTTAGTATTTTAAATGATTTGGGGGTTTATCACGTGCGTACATAGCTCTTACCACGTGCAATGTTTACAAATATTAACTCATTTGATCCTCGCCCCAATGCCAGTATAGGAAGTCACCTATATATACTCATTCCCTTTTTACAGATGAGGAACTGAAGCCCAGAAAGATTGGAGAATTTGAATCTGAGCAGCCTGCCTCCAGCACTGGCCCAAGCTTTGTTGTCTCCCCTCAAAAACTGATCAACGCGAAATGGGTTTCAATTTCCCAAATGGCTTTCCATCTTCTGCGGAGGGATGGAATAAAGGAGGTAGAGAAGAAAGAAGGCTAATGTGGAGAAAAAGGAGGTGTGTCAGAGAGAAAGCGGGCTGGTGGATCTGGGGATCTCAGCTCTCTTTTTGTTTGGGCAAAAAAGAGGGTGTTTGTGCACCTTTGCTATTATTGGCCCAGTCCCTGAATCACCGAGGATGCTGGTTTCTCCCTGCCTGGGGCGCTTTCCAGTACTCACCTGCCACCGCCCACGACTTCCTGGCGATCCATCTAACAATTCCACGCACCTCTCATTCCGTCCGTCTTGGGAAGTATCGGGCATAGGCACACACCCCGGACCTGCGAGTCCTGTTCTGGGTCTCACATTAGCAGAGAAAACTTCAGGGAGATGCTCTCACCTGTGCCTGGGCCGTACCTGCCACATTCCATTCTTCAGGTCTTAAAAGCCTCCTATTCTTTTACAAATCACTGGTTCAGGCCTAAATTATCCAGATAATGGAGCCGCCTGGCCCTTCATTTTGTTGGCATAGAAAATATTTACGTGTAATCTGAGACTATTCTATCTGCCGCGGAGTTTCTTCCAAAGACACTATTTCTACCTTCTTTAAGAAATAAATTTCCTGTTGCCATGGAGATCATTCTTCGGCTAATTTGCTCGGGCTCAGAAGCCAGGGCCGGAAGCTGGTCTCTACCGTTCCCAGGTTGTCTACCCTGGAGAGTCCTGGAATGTCTTCATCCAAGAGGCGCCCAGACCTCAGCGTCCTTTGAACGAGACAATTCAGGTGATGGTCCCATTTTGGTTTTGAATTTTAAAAGCCTTGACATCATCTCTATAGACGCTGTTGATTTGTCTTAATGAAGAAACATATAAAGATTAGGGATGGGTAAGTTTTGTAAATACGTGCCTTCTGGAACCTGTTTGTGAAGGAATTGCTAAAATGAGAGATTTCCCAGCTAGAAAAGACTAGAACATTCCGCAAGCAGAAAAGGCGTTTCTTGGGCATAAACCTGGCCCCCTCTGAGGTGGACCAGGGAAGGCAGAGGAACAGAACACACATCTTGCCTCCAGGGAGGTTGCAATCTGATGAGAATTAAATTGCTTCAGAGCTCAGAGGGATCTCAGCGATCATCGCTTGTAATACTCTAATTTTACAAATTGGGAAATTAATCTAAATTCTCGGAGCTGATACTCAGGAGAGGTTTTAAAACCAAAGTCTCTTAGCTCGCAGTCACTTGTGACGAAGCCTTCTTTGAGCCGGGCCACACGTCTCCCCCTCCAGCACGCTTGCTCGCTCTGTGTCCCCTCGACACGCTATGCTCTCTGCAGACCCTCTGTGCCCTGTTTCTCACCTTTGTGTCTTTGCACCTTGAGGTCCTGCTCCCTGGAATGTACTTTCACTGCTCTGGACATTTTTTGCTATCCTTCAAGGCTCACCTCAAGTGTCGCCTTTTCTGGAATTCTCTAGGCTGGGTCAGGCTCTCTTCTGGAAGCCGTCACACTGCTCCAATTACTTGTGTGTTTGTACCCTCTTGTCCAGTGAGCCTCTTGGGGATGGTGTTCTATTCACCTCTGTGTTACAGTGCCTCGGGCAGAACCCAGCACGGAGGAAGCACTTATGAGTGATTGAAGAAATCAGTAATCCCAACAGCCAACTTATGTGAGCCTCCCATGTGCCAGGCACTGTGTTTATGTATTAGCCCTGTCTTAGCCCATTTGGACTGCTATAACAAACTGCCACAAAGTGAGTGGTTTATAAACAGCAGAAATTAATTGCTCAGTTCTGGAGGCTGAAGGTCGATCAGGGTGACAGCATGGTCAGGTGAGGGCCCTCTTCCAGGTCGCAGACTGCTGACTTCTGGCTGTATCCTCACATGGCGAAAGGGACAAGGGCACTCTGTGGGGGTCTCTTTTATAAGGGCACTAATCCCCTTCATGAGGGCTCCATCCACCCTCATTGACTTAAGCACCTCCCAAAGGCCCCAACTACTAATAACATCAACTTTGGGGGTTAGGATTTCAACATATAAATGTTGGGGGGACATAGGCATTCAGACCACGGCAGATTCACTTAATACTCTCCCTGATCCTAGAAGGCGGTACGATCATCACTCTATTTTGCCGTGGAGGACTCTGACACTGTGAAACGACTTGCCTAAGCTGCCCAGCTGGAGAGTGCTGGAGTCAGGATCCAAACCCTGGCAAGTTGCTTCCAGATATTTTACTTTAGCAGCTACTCTGGATGCCTCTCTGATCAATGCACAGCTCTCTGCTGTAGGTATAAACCTCATTTTGTAGCTGAGGAAATAGACTCTTAACAACTGATAAAAAGACTCTTCCAAGGTCACACAAGCATGCAATGGTGGACCTGGGATTGAAGCTGGGATGTCTGGCTTTGAAGCCAATGTTCTTGTCGCTTCATTATACTGCATCTAAATTTAAGTGTGAAAGGACATGGCACTGACCATAAGTATTTTAGAGACAAATTTAGAAAATTTTCTAATTTTCTCTAACAATCTCTGCTTTAAGTACTTCAATTCAGAGCTAGTTTGTACTCTATAGTACAGCAAATCCCAAGGCTTTTCTATTCTTTGTGTGTCTGAGATATAGAACTTGCGTGAGTGAGAGGGAGGTCAGCTCTTTCTGTTAGAGGGGAGCTCCCCTAGTACCAAGATCAAGAGCACGTGGTTCTATCTTGGTTCTGTTACTGTTATTTAAATAATACCTGAATGTGGTCCTTTAACTTGAACTTTTCAATCAGAGGCATGAATGGAAAGGAATCAATCATCTCCACTTGCGAGACGAAGATGCTGGCACCTGTCTGTGTAGGGGGTCCCTATGAAGACCCAGCTACCTGCAGCACGTCCTGGGTATGTGATATTCATTTTAATTGTCTTTCTTCCTCACTTGGGGATTAGGAAATTCCTGTAGCTTAGAAGAGGAGTGCTGGCCAGAGGAGCTGTTAACCTGGTCTTGCTGTGGGTGCCACCCTCTCCTGGGGGCTCTGCTTGTCCGGGTCAGGCTGGTCACCAGGTGTGACAGTAATGGCTTCAGAAGAGAGCTGGCCATCAGGAGTCTCCCACTCTGCTGCTCTCACTTTGTGAACGTACAGCTGAAACATTAAGGAAATATCAACATGCTGATGACCTTGGACTTACAATGACCAGCGAGTCTTGCTCATTGATTGGTCATCGAAAGCCCTTGCTTTGCCTTGATGGTCACATTTGGCCCTGTTTGTTTCAGCCTTCAGCCCTCCTTACTGGGCTCCTGGAAGGCCATCAGTGTATTAGTGCAAATCGTCACATAACCACCGGCACTGCCCGCAGTGGGCTGCAGTTGGCCTCTAGTTAATGCCCACAAGTCCTTTCTGAGCGAAGTGGCCCCAATCCATGCTATAACATAGTACCCGGCAGATGGTTTTACTGGTGCTGGTCTAGGCCTAGCCGAATCAGGAGACCGTGAATGGTCACAATAATAGTTTATCAGAGCATGGCCGCAGACCACACAGACAGCTGCCCAGAAACTCGCTGCTGGCTGCTTTGCTACCTAATCAGTCACCGTGACCTCCCCCAGCTGTTCTGACATTCCGTTCTCAAGGCCTAAGGAATGCTCCGTGGTCAAGCCAGATGTTACATCGTCCAGTGGATTCCTTGTACATGAAATGGAAACACACATGGTGCTGTAGCCTCCGTTTCAGGGATGCAGGGAGCGTAGTCATGTTTGCGGCAAGACTTGGCATTTGTAAAGGAGGCAGGGAGGAGGTGGTGTGAGAGGAGGGTGCAGCATCACAAGCCAAAGCATCAGGAAAACTACTATTTAGAGGCTACTTGAAGCCAAGAACCTTGGAATAGTCATTTCTTTCGTTCCCTCAGGTAGGCATCCTCATTCCCAATGAACAGATGAAGAAACTGAGATCCAGGGAGACTGCCACCTCACGATGAGTGACAGAATGAGCTAAGTCAGATTCCCAAGCCAGGATTCTTTCCACTGTACAATCCCATCAGAATCAGCCCCCAAACAAGGTTCACGTTCCGAGTCGTTCATTATACATGGAAAGAGCTTCTGAGGCCTGTTGAGGTTGATTTGCATAATTCATTTTTAGAACATTAATTAGCCGGGATGTGTAATAGTTCTTGTGCCAATTTGTGTTTCAATTTCAAATGCAAATACAAATTAACAAATGTTATTCCTGTGGTACCTTAAGGATGAAACATTTGCTGCTCGTTGTATTAATTTTTACATTTCTGAAACTATGGCTGATAGAAGCAATAGTAGCCTTTCATTTGCAGGATTGAGAAAAAAAAATCCAGTCTGGTTGGGGGTGGGATGGGTAAGAAGTAATTCTTTTTCAGCAAAACTGCAGTTAGGCATTCATCCATCCATCCACGCATGTATTTAATAGTATTGGGCACCAACTAAGCATCAGACTTTGTGGAAGGAGACAGAAATTGTACCAAGAAGTGCACGCTTAGTGGGAGAGAGATTTGGGTAAATAAACAAGTGCACTATATTGTCATAGGTTTTAGAATTGAGCTAAGCTTTTCAGAACAGAAAGACGGGAAGGTCCCAGAAATGCTTCCCAGGGGTTGGGACACTGAGCAAGCTGTCTTGACGTGGAAGTTGGAGGAAGCCAGATAGAGGTGGATTGGTGGTGGTAGGGGTGATTGCGGCAGTGAGAATGCGGTGAGAGGAGACCTTTATGTGAGAGCTGGTGTATTCGGGGAACTCCAAGCCATTCTGCCCAGCTGGAACTTAGGGGTATTCGGGGTGTGATAGCAGGGGTAATATTACCAAATTGTCTGCAGGCTAAGTTGTTTGGATTTCACCCTGCTGACCTTTGAGAGCCATTGACTGAAGGAGTTGGTCAGACTGACGTTTGAGAAAGCTTGCTCTGGAGCCCGTGTGGAGAATGTTTTGGGGAAGGAGGCTTTAGACACGGAGTTAAGAGACCATTGGAATAACCCTTTAGAAGGGAAGTGATACTGATGTCTTTGCAAAAATTAAATAATACTTAGGACCATTTGTGTAGCTGTTATGTGCCAGCCTCTTCAGTAAGACCTTATCTACACTATTTCATCCTCACAACAACCCTTCAAGGCAGGTGTTGCCATCCCTCCAAGGAAACTGAGGTTCTATAAGTAGATCGTGGCCACAGAGTTAGTAAATGGTCTAAACCAGATCTGAATATAGATCCTTTGACCATAAAGCTAATACTTTCCTTACCTGGAAGGCTACTTTCGTGACTGATGCTGTAAAATATCCTTAGAAGCCCAGGGGATAGCACCTAGCCCCGTTTAGTGGCAAGTAGGTACATTTCATGGTTGCGGTGATACTTCATCTCTAAGCTTCCTCCCAGACCTAATACAGACCTAATATTTCAAGTAAGTCATTTATAGTCTAGTGTAAATGAGGTTCCATTGGGCGTTAACTTTCCAAAGGATAAGGCAAAATTACATCGGGGCTCTGGGACTCAGGCTAGAACTACAGGCTTTTATGACTGACCAAAAATTTTCTTCATACTTAAATAGTGCATATCTGGAAACCATTATACAACACATCATGCATGCAAAGTGTGCTATACCAACCTCCAGGCTTCTGATATGGAGGCATGAAACGCCAGCAGCCCCTTGGTACAGGAAGGTTGTTGGTAAGTGAGGGATGTCAAGTTCAGCAGTGGCTAAAATTACTACCTCATATTGCCATGGAAAATATACTGAGTCTGAGAAAATCAAAAAAGAAGTGAAGCTTTAGCATCCTGTGGAGGATGGTGTGCCAGGGAGATAGTTGAGAAAACATATGCTTTCATCCAAGTAACAGCTACTCAGTTCCTGAAACATCTGCATGGTCAAGGCCAACCTTCCCTGTGAAAGTTCAAGTTGAATGATGTAATTCTCCACAGAGAGTGCTTGCCCACCTTCTAAGGGCATATACACAAGTCTTGCGGGATCTTAGTTCCCCAACCAGGGATTGATCCTGTGCCCTCTGCAGTGGAAGCTTGGAGTCCTAACCGCTGGACCACCAGGGAATTCTTTATATCAGAATTTATAACCTTTGAATAATCTTTAGAAAGCCACACTGGAATATATGTTAATAAACTGCAGCAGTTACTAATGCCTTTTGACAAGCTAACGTCACATTCCTATGGAATATTTTGTAGGGAGGACTCCCTGAGAAATGAACATCAGAGAACCTGCCTTGAGGGGACCCAGTACAGTGACTTCAGCTTGAGTCTGCAAACATTCAGTTTCCCTTTCATTTGGAGAGCACGATGGGAAGGGATTAGGCTTCTGATCGTAGCTTCCCCGGGACTCAGTTTACAAAACTGTAACTAAGGAGGTTAGATGGGATGACTTTTTTAAGGTCCAGTCTGCTTTCTCTACAATTTCTTTGAGTCTTTTCTTGTGAAGATTCTATCAGTTTAAAATTATTTTATGTATTATCTCGGGATAGTCATTTTGCATTACAGGGTTTGCTCACAGATGGAAGGACAGGGTGCTTATACCAAAAAAAAAAAAAAAAAAAAAAGTCCCAAGAGTATTTGCTGGATATAGATTCTCACATTTATCTAATGCCATCTAAATTTACTTGTTCTAATGTTCAGAATTCCACTTGTTCCCAATCAATGTCATATACCTGGCAAGGCTGTGAATTCAATTTATATTGTTATTCTGAAATTTGTAGGATTAAATTTTGGTTCTGACTTTCATCTGTATTCACCCTGAGGATGTAAGAAACTGGAGATTCTTTTAGGGCTGACATAGAAGTTTTCTGGTTTTCAGGTTGTGTCTTAAGCTAAGTATTTAAGTATGATCTTGTCATTATCATGTAAACTCTCCAGTAGAGTCAGAAACAGCATCTCTCCACCCATCCAACTTTCCCTAATCATTCTTCTTCCCCTTCCCTCCCTCTTTCCTTCTTTCCTACATTCCTTCCTACCCTCCTTCCTTCCCTCCTTCCCTCCTTCCTTGCTTCCCTCCCTCCTTCCTTCTCTCCTTCCTTCCTTCCCTCCCTCCTTCCTTCCTTCCCTCCTCCCTTCTCTCCTTCCCCCTTTCCCTCCCTCCTTCCCTCCCTCCTTCCCTTCCTTCTTTCCTTCCTTCCACTGACTACAACATTATTTATTTATTAAAAATTGTTTTTCAGTTTTATTGTGATATAACTGACATACGGCACAGTGTAAGTTTAAGGTATACAGCATCATGACTTGATATACATATGTTGCAAAATGTCATAATCATTTCCAGCACCACCAATAGCTTCATCTCCGAGCACTTCATCACAGACAACTGCAGGTAATAACTGAAATAACTGTTTTATCCCTATGCAGTTACTAGTCACTGTCTACTAGATCCAGATAACCAAACTTGGGTTGCCGATTTTGAGAGTTAGCTGCCCGGAGCCCATGACTATTTGTGTCACTGAGCTGCCGGAGTGACCGCTGCCACTGATGCAGAAGTGCTG
Organism: Balaenoptera borealis; assembly: GCF_965194805.1. Classification (NCBI taxonomy): domain Eukaryota; kingdom Metazoa; phylum Chordata; class Mammalia; order Artiodactyla; family Balaenopteridae; genus Balaenoptera; species Balaenoptera borealis. The sequence goes on along the minus strand of NC_138871.1, from coordinate 80,222,169 downwards.
CTTTCCTGGAAGCCAGGAGACATTGGGACCACAGGATCTTGGGAGGCCACCATCTCCTGCTTCTCTTCTGTTCTTCCAGAGTCAGAACCCTCAGGTTCCATGCCACCGAGACAGCTGACATGCTGCTGCCACTCCCAAAGGCAGGTCCCATGAGTGTTGCGCTGCTGGCACATCCCCTACCACCTGTAATGACCAATGGAGCTGTGTTTCCTGAGCAGAGACCCTGTACCCCATATCGCCTGCTGCTTCTCTTGCTGCCACTGGAAGCAAAAGTAGCAAAACCAAAGTGGTTTCTCTCTTCTTCCTGGCTTTCAATCTCCTGGCAGTGCCTCCCATTGGCAGAACTAAATCTGAAGCCATCTGGCAAGAGAATCTGGGCTTGCATATAGTTTCCAGGCTTCCAACCTCCTGCGATTCAGAACAGAGCAAAAAAAGTGGGGCTGGAACTGTTAGCAATCAGCAAAATGGTTGGTGCACATGTTACACACGAGACAAGTCACTAGGCACAATATAGAACTGAAAAAAATGGAATCTCCATGGCAACAATGGCCCCAATTATTTCCTTCCTATATCCATGTAATTTCACTTTTTAGCTCTTCTCATTAAGAAATGGGGTCTGTTTCCCCATCTCTTGAATCTAGGCTTGCCTGGTGATTTGCTTTGGCCAATAAAATATAGCAGAAGTGATAGTATGCCAATTCTGAGCCCAGGCCTCAAAAGGCCCTGTGTACTGCCACGTGCTATCTTTGAATCTTGCCTCCTCCATGAGCAAAAGCCCAGGTTAACCTGTGAGAGGGTAAGAGATGACATGGAGCTGAGACCAGGAGTGACAACTGAGACCTCTCTAGACCAGTTAGTCAACCTGGCAGCTAACCATAGATACATGAGTGAACTCAGCCAAGAACAACTAATTCCAGCCTCCCAGGCAAATCATAGATTTGTGATTCTGAGTCACAGAATCTTAGAGTGGTTTGTTATGCAGTTATAGCTAACTGATACATCTGCTGCCAGGAGTTCAAAATCTAGCAAAGGGAGGAAGTATGCACACATACACACAGAATGGAGACAAAAATGACAAGGCATCATTGAGTTGTATGGTATGTCACATCCAAAAGGTTTGCAAGGAGAATGCAGGTTCTTTGGACTGAGTTTTCATGTAGTCTTCCAGCAAGAGGTGAAACCTAAGGTGGGCTTTGAAAAATAAGCAATATTTTGGTTGACCCTGATTCAGCAACATTTAGAAAGATGGTGATGCCAATCAACAATTTAATACAAAGAAGTGTGGTATATTGAGTGCAAATTTGAAGGAGTCATCACTGTCTTCTCTTTTACCTACATAAATATTCTTTTGGCTTATAACAGAGTCCTGTCAGAGTATTTAAACATATTAACATACATGTATATATTTTAAAACAAGTTAAATGACTACAAATATTTTGCAAAGTAGAGCAATAACCTATAGTTTCTGAAGAAAATTTGGAAATTATAGAAAAGAAAAAATTTTCATCTAATCTGTAATCCCACCCACATACTGTCACTGCTATTGCTTTAGTGTGTTTATTTCCAGTCTTTTAAAAATCCATATTTACACAGTTAACGTCAAATGGGAGATGTAGTTTTATGCTATTCTTTTCACTTTTTCTTTTAACATAAATATTTTCTCATTTAATAAATTGCCTCAAAATGTAATTTTTAATGGCTTTATATTTCATTTTCTGAAGATACCATTATTTATTTATTTTTTCCCATTTTGTTGGATATTTATGTTGTTTCCTATTTTGTTCTGTTTTAGGTAGCTCTACGCGTACCCCCTTTCTATACAAAACACATTTGAATTATTTCTATAAGATAGCTTGCTAGAGGTGAGACAAAGCTTTCCATTTTTGAAGGGTTTTGGTATATATTGTCAAATTTCTTCTGTTGCCAGAGAGAGTGATCTCACTTCTTCTCCTTCATAAATGAATGATACAGCTCATTCCATTCTGGCATTGAGTATCATCATACTTTTTTTGCTATTTTAATAAATATAAATTGTTAACCCATTGCTGCTTTAAATTGCATTTCCTTGAGTTTGAGATAGATTGAACATTTTCCATGCACTTATTGGCTCTTTGCTTCCCGTTTTGTGAACTGACTGTTCATGGTCTAGAGAATTGATATTGACATCAAAGTCCTTCTGCGGTCGACCAGCTGCTCCTTGCCTCCCGTGGGATATGGGCTGTGCAGTAGGAAAGCTGTCATCTTCTATAAAAATGCCTATAGGATGCGCTGCCGCACATGACCATTGCTACAGCTGTCACCTGGGTGGCATTGCCAGGGCTCTGCTATATGCGGTCCTTCCCTACAGGATGACATGGAATCTCAAACCTGACGCTCCATTTTATATAGTCACCTCCAGGGTCCTTCAGTCTTGTGCCCTGGGGGTTGTTTGCTCTGAATAATAGAGGGATTTTCAGAGCTTTCAATTTCTTAGTGGTACCAGGACCTGCTGTGACCAAGAGGGAAGAGGGCACCATAAGGCTGTGTTGCTTGGGTGGTTTTCAGGGCCACCATAGGCTGCTTGGCCTGAACTCTTCCCTTTCATCTCTGGCTCCATGGTGGGAAAAGCTGAAGGCTCTGGTAGAGAGCTTTCCAGCCTCATTACCCATCCGGAGTACCATACGATTCCTCAGTAAGCCACCTGTTATTGCCAAATGAAAACCCAGATTTGCATGTATTTACTGGAGGCAATACATCTATTTCGGGTGGATGGAGAGCTTGGTAAGGTGAATGATAAAGATGATTTGGAGAGCAGCTTGTTGCTCTTTTGTACCCTGTGGCATTCAGGACACCGTTTATTACAGCATTTATCACTTGATGGTGTGACCATCCATTTACTCAAATGCTTTGCCTCTGGAGTTTGAGCTCTACGTGGGAGTGGACAGCATCTTATTAATTCCTGTATCTCCAGGGCTCCACTGAGGGGCTGCCACAGAGTAGTTGCTCAGTAAATACTTACTGTATCAAAAGAAGGTCATCATTTGGATTCTGAGGAAAAGAAAACCTTATAAAACCTTGTGTGAGTAAGGTATTTGCCAACAAGGTCCTCAAAAGCAGCTGGTGATGGGATGGGTTTTGTCCTGTGGTTGCTCCAGACTCTGCCTGCTACTCTTTCTTTCTCCCTCACTCCTCAGTGCAAAGGCTGCTGCTACAAAGAGGCTACCATGGTCCCTGGCAGTGGGAAGAGGAGACCTGGGTAAATTGATTCTTTTTTTTTTTTTTAAAATAAATTTATTTATTTATTTATTTATTTATGGCTGTGTTGGGTCTTTGTTGCTGTGCGCGGGCTTTCTCTAGTTGCGGTGAGCAGGGGCTACTCTTCCTTGCGGTGCGTGGGCTTCTCATTGTCGTGGCTTCTCTTGTTGCGAAGCACGGGCTCTAGGCGTGCAGGCTTCAGTAGTTGTGACACGTGGGCTCAGTAGTTGTGGCGCACGGGCTTAATTGCTCCACGGCATGTAGGATCTTCCCGGACCAGGGCTCGAACCCGTGTCCCCTGCATTGGTAGGTGGATTCTTAACCACTGTGCCACCAGGGCAGCCCCACATTAATTGATTCTTGTGCAACCCTTATAATCAACATTTTTCCACCTGGTGTGGTGTTACAGGTTAAATTATTTTGCTCAGAAAGATACGTTAAAGTCCAAACCCCCAGCACATTAGTGTGGTCTTCCTCGGGACAGAGTCATTGTTGATGTCATTAGCTAAGTTGAGGTCATGCAGGAGTAGGTGGGCCCCTAATTCATATATGATGCCCTTATCAGAAGAGGGAAATTTGGACACAGAGACACACAGAGAAGATGGCCACAGGAAGACAAGGTAGAGATTGTGGAGTTTCCACTGAAGACGAGGTAGAGATTGGAGTTTCACTGAAGACGAGGTAGAGATTAGAGTTTCACTGCCATAAACCAAGGAACGCCTGTGGCTACCAGAAGCTGGGGTGAGGCCAGGAAAAGCCTCCTAGAGGCTTCGAAGTGAGCATGGCCAGCTGACACCTTGATTTCGAACTTCCTGTCTTCAGAACGACGAGATGATAATTTCCATTGTTTTCAGGCCCACCACTTGCGGTCCTTGGCTAAGCAACCCTAGAAACTAACACGTGAGGTTTGGGGGAGCTGAGGCTCCTGAGACAGCGTGCAGGGTGAGCGCACACAAGCACACACCCCAACATTCTCCTCCAGCGCTGACCTAGTTTCTGAGACATGATCGATAAACCTGGGGCGTGTCTCTGTAGCCTGCACTCGCCTGCATCTACCCTGGAGTTGCATTTTATTTCCCTTGTGTGGGTCGGACAGAGAGCTTGCTTTTCAGCTGGAGCTGTATTTTTATCATCCAACTCAGTGCGGGGGCATCTGGGACTGCCCCTGCTGCACTGGTTTTGCGTGGGGCACTGGGGGGGATATTCTTGGGCCCCTTGGAGGCACAGAGGTCCTAGCCATTGATCCTTTGGGCAGAAACACGACCAACTGTCCTTCCAAATTGGGTGTTTTGGATATCCGCCCGGAGGCCATGCCTGGGGTCTGGCACCAGAGGCAGCATCTGAAAAAGGAAGGGAGCTGGCATCTAAAGTCCTGGCTGCTGGATTCCATTCTCTTTCTTTCCGTGGGATCTTGGGCAGGTCCTCCTTGTCTCGGGAACTCAGGCTGTCCATGGACACAATTGGTTACAACCTGTGCACTCTTAGCGTTTTAACAACTGCGTCCCAATAGGCTACAGCCCCTCCAGTGGATCCAGACAAGGCAGGACTACCTGGGCCCAGGTACAGACGGCTGCAAGAAGGTAGAAGCAAAGGATCTGGTCTCACGCAGGAATCTGTCCGAGGATAATAAGAATTGAGAAAAAGGAACCAGGCTCTTGATTTCTTAGTGAAATCCCTCTGCTTAAAGGATGCACTCACTATCAGAAGACCGGGCCTGAGTTGTGATTTGAATGCAATCAGGCAGTGCAGCCTGGTGGTGAGTTCCTCACCCTTTCTGAGCCTCGTTTTCCTCACCTGGAAAATGCAGGTAACCATGAAGAGCCTGCAGGGCCGTGGTGGACTCAGATGAGAAGCGGGCATGAGCGCACCTGGCAACCCTGAAGCCATCGGAGGCCGGGGACGCTTGTTCGTCCGTGTTTTCTTCCCTTCCGTGTCCCCTTCCCCCATCAGCGGGGCCTCTAATGGCTTTGGCATCTCCACGGTCCATTTCCTGGAGTGTGTAAATTATTTAGTGGGTGCACACATCTGCCAGCAGGCAGAGGGCCGGCCTCGGTGCGTGCCCACCGGGGAGGCTGAGAGGGGGCCCGGCCGCTGCCCGCTGCCCGCTGCCCGCTGCCCGCTCCCCGCTGCCCGCTCCCTGGAGGCTGCCTCCAGCTCATGGCGTCCTCGACGATGGGGACTTGGCGCTGCCTGCTGGGGCTGTCCCCAGGCTTCCTCTCCTGGCCTGGCCACTGCGCTCTGAGCCCTGGGTCCCTCCTTTGGAAGGAAGTTAGGCCTCTTAGTGGCCATGAATAATCGATGAGCTCTTAGTGGAAGGTTCTGGTGAGAAACACTCCTCCCCATTAGTGACCCCGCTGTAACCCCTCTGACGCCCCTGCCGGGCACACAGCCTCTGCCTGAACCGGGCCTGGCGAGCAGGGTTCGCTCGGAGTGTGGACAGGAGGGCAACAGGGGGCTCTGAGAGCGGTCTGGGCGCTCCTTCCACAAGGGAGGGGCCAGAGTGCCCTGTTTACTCGTCTGGGGATAGTGGCGGATAGTTATCCAGCCTGGGATGTGTGCAAATATCCGAGTGAGTTGTTCTTGACTTTGGGGGTTGTGGTCTTTCTAGTGCCCAGGGGACCTCACACATGCACAAACACAGAGACCTGAGAAACCATCTTGGCTGGTCCCCAGGGGCTGCCTGGTCTCCCCACTAGTGGCCCCCTGTACTGGGTGAGCTCAGGTTCTGAATTCAGCCAGCTGTCCGTCTGCCGGAAACATTCCCCTCCTTTCTAGGCCTCTTTCCGGCACAACCCTCATCCTTCAAATGCCCCAAGATGAGTTTAGGTCCAGGTGTTCTGTACCTTGCTTTCCCTGACATTTGTCACACCAGTTCTTGTGATGCCATTGCCGGTCTTCTCCATGAGGACAGTAATTACTGTTTTTTCCTCCATGACATCCCACGTGCTCAGCACCACACCTAGCACATAGTGGGCACTCGGCAAATATTCATCTTGGGTAAGTCACTCAACCTTTCATACTACTCTACTTGTGGAAGGACAGATCAGAATCTACTTCCTAAAATACAGCTAGGTTATACACGAGGAGAAGATTTCCTTTTATCCTGTAATTATTTAGGGTTTTAGGTGTGCGCTGATATTTTTTTCTGGGCTTCTAAGTCTGGGGGCTTAAGGACCAGATGTGACTTGTAATGTCTTAACCTCTGACGTAAGACAGTAGAAAGGTCCCTCTCAAGTCACTTACCAGCTGGGTATTTCAGCTTTTTTATAGGAGCAGGAGAACAGAGTTTCTAGCCATAGCTTTTTACCAATTGGGACAGGATTAAATCCTAGATAAAGGAGATTGAAGAACTTTGTCAGGTGGACTTTTAGTTTACCAAGGATTTGGGGAAGCCATTTAAGGATTTAAAGCATCCTGGGGGCAGAGTAGGGGACAGGACTGAGAGGGGAGAGAGAAGGAAGTCACCACTTAAAAAACACCCACCACACTGCAGAGATGGGCTGAGCCCTTGGTTTATCAGGTTATTTGTTTCTTATGTGGCTGCCAAGCATTAAGTACTTCTAATATCCATGTATGGAAGATGAAACTGAGGCTCAGAGTGGTCACAACTCGCCTGAGTGCACGTGGTTCGCAGGGCAGGCTGGGCCAGGGCTTATGTTCTAACATGTGGTGTGTGCTAGGCACGCGTGCATCTTCTGAAAGGCCATGGCCACAAGCTCCCTGGCGGACAGAACCGACAGAGTGGGCCCCTTTATGTAGGTGAGGAGAGGGGTGCTCAGAGACTTACTCAAGATCACACGTCTGGGAAAGTGGTGGAGACGCGAGATGCCTGGGTGGCTAGGGAGGGAGGGGCAACATGGGGCCAGGACCACTGGAATGCCAGCCCTCCTCTCCCTTGAAGTGCCAGCCCTGGACAGTTTAGTGGGGGGCAGGGGAACCACTACTAAAAGGCTAGTATTCCAAAGAGCCAGTTGTCATCAAGGTAAGGTCTCTTGTAGGGGCAACATTTTAAAATTTCCAAAGCACTTTTTTTTTTTTTAAAACGTCTTTATTGGAGTATAATTGCCCTACAATGGTGTGTTAGTTTCTGCTTTATAACAAAGTGAATCAGCTATACATATACATATATCCCCGTATCTCCTCCTTCTTGCATCTCCCTCCCACCCTCCCTATCCCACCCCTCTAGGTGGTCACAAAGCCCCGAGCTGATCTCCCTGTCCAAAGCACTTTTGAATCTACTATTTCCTTTAATCTTCCAAACAGCCCTTGAGGAGGTACTATCATGCCCATTTTGCAGATGAGGAGACTGAGGCTCTGCAATGTGGCACAACCTGCTCAAGAGCACACTATTAAGAGGCCGAGGAGCTAAGATTCCCATCCGTCCAGCTTCTGGTTGTTTACACTCAAGGTCAGCCCTTGGCCTTCCAAGCCAGTGACCTCGGTTGCCCTTTGATTTCCTGCTGGCACCATGCATATTTTCCTGGGTGGAGGGACTGCCCTGTTATTTTGTAAGCCTGGCTGACAAAAGAGAGCTCTTTCTTGACAAACTCAGAGACCCACTCGGGGTCCTACGAAGGAAACATCGATTCCCCGGGTGATCACAAGGAGCCTGTGAGACTTGTTGGCTGCCCTGTGTCTGAATAACGGCTATCTGGAAACGTCTAGCTGGCTTCCTGCATCATGCCGGGGCATGGCGTCAGCAGCCAGTCACAGTGACAAGAACACATTCAAGCCACTGGCCCCTCACATAGTACGTAAGACTCTTCAACCCAGAATAGATTTGTTTCTCGCACATTTTTTTCAGTTTCCTTTTTGCCGCAAGATCTAATAGGAGTAAGTTCAGAATGTAAATGACTCATAGATTCTGTTACCTTTTGATTCATTCTTTTCAAGATTTGCTAATGAGAATCTGCGTTTGGTATGTAACAGAAGGCATGTTATCCAGGCTTGGAAACGCAAAGGCAGGAGGGTGATTGCTTGAACCCACGAACACACCTAGTCGTACACCTTTGGGCAAAGATATTCCCCTCCTAGTTTTCCCATTTGTGGAAAGAGAGGAAAGGGAGCTCGCAGACATGGGCACTGTTCTGAGTGAAATACAAAATTTCTTTTAATCCTCACAACAAGTGACAACCCTAGGGGCTCAGAGACTTTGCCCAAAGTCCCATGAATAGCAATGGCAGCAAATGGGGAAGGAAGCATTGGGGGCCACCTGATTTTGCAGTCGTGTTCTCATGGGGGACGCCACCACATTCTCTCTGGTAGATGCTGGGTTTTGGCACCACGCACATCTATTTCTTGCCTCTCTGATGCCTCTTCCCTGCCCTGGGTCAGGACTTCATCAGCTGCCACTTGCAAATTGCTCTCATGTCTCCCCAGTCCACCCACCACCGGGCCTCCAGAAGGTCCCTCCCAAGCCATAGCGTGACCTCCCCCAGCCTCCTGCTGGAGCCCTGAGATGGCTCCTAATTGACCAGGAATACACTTCTGAGTCGGGCACTTGAAGCTTCTCTCTTGGCCCCTGCTGGCCTTTCCAGCCTTTAAACAACACCTACCAGTTGCAAAATTAATGTGCTTTATAAAGAAGATTTCACATATGTTAACCCCAGCAGCTTATCATACTTCTTACTTTCTAGCCAGTAGGTCTAAGCACCATCCTCCAAAAATATTTTATGTGTCTTCCTGTCTCATGGCTTTTCTCCCTGAGCTTTCTTCTGCCTGGAATGTATTTTTACTCATGTTCACACGTTCTTTTTCCTTTCATGGCCATTTTAAAGGCTACCTCCCTCAGGAAGTATTTTATGACCCTGCGTCAGACCAGAGTCCACTGCTGAATTTCCGCAGAATCATCGAATGCTGAGCTTTTAGAGGTGAAGACGCATGTCTGAGCCATCGCTGTGCCCCACAAGACTCAGAAATGCCTCGCGACAGGTTTGTTCAACAAAAACACTAAATGACACTGAATTAATCACTACCAATCAATGAATGTTACTGCCTTCTGAATGAATGTCAGTTGGATTTGTTGAATTGTTATTATTAATAATCCAAGGCTGCAAAATACAAAGGAAAACAAAGGGATTGGATCCTGGGAAAAAGAGGGCCATGGAGATGTCCCACTTGGGCGGACCCTTGGTGAAGCGTGGGGCGGGGGTGGCCACGCTCTCTATTTGAACCAAGGGTTTCCAGGGGTAGTTCTCAGGCTTACTTCCCAGAGCCAGCCCTGCTTCTCCCGCAAGAACCTCCCAGAATACCCATTAGCCCACATTGTTCCCCCATTCAAAAAGTATACTCGTGCTCAATGAAATTAACAGCAGAAGAATCGCTGGGATAATAGTAGGGAGAGTAGAAATTCTTGTTGCTGGTGGGTGACCATGATTTATAGTTGCTCTGTGTTTTCACCGACTGGGTGCTTCTATGTGATCTATTTTCTTTTTCACTTTCTGGTTAAACAATGGAGATGTTCCGTGATCTACCTTTGGCATGCTATGGGCCAGAGATTACAATGATTAAAGGATGGGGCAGCACTATTTACAATAGCCAAGACATGGACACAACCTAAGTGTCCATCGACAAATGAATGGATAAAGAAGATATGCCGTACACGCTCATACACGTGTGTGCGCGTGCACACACACACACACACACACACACAGAGGAATATTACTCAGCCATAAAAAAGAATGGAATAATGCCATTTGCAGCAACATGGATGGACCTAGAGATGATCATACTAAGTGAAGTAAGTCAGACAGAGATAGACAAATATCATATGATGTCACTGATATGTGGAATCTTAAAAAATGATACAAATGAACTTATTTACAAAACAGAGTCACAGACATAGAAAACAAACTTATGGTTACCAAAGGGGAAAGGGTGGGGGAGGGATAAATTGGCAGTATGGGGTTAACAGATACATATTACTATATTATAAAATAGATAAAAAACAAGGATCTACTGTATAGTACAGGAAACTATATTCAATATCTTGTAATAACCTATAATGGGAAAAAATCTGAAAAAGAGTATATATATAAATATAATATAAATATAAAAAAATATATAAAAAACTGAATCACTTTGCTGTACGCTAGAAACATCGTAGATCAACTATACTTCAAAAAAGAAAGATGGAGAAAGCAGTGGGGGTACAGGAAGAGATAAGGAGTGGGAGGGGTGTTTGCACACACAAGCACATGCACGAGCACGCACACACACACGTTCGTCTGTCTGGTACCCTGCAGTCACCTGCGGGCTATCTTGGGAGATTATGCTGACAGGCAGGTGAAAAAATGGAAAGCAACGCCCTGCAATGAAGCAGGACGTGCAAGGCTCGGTCACTGGGGCTTTGCACGCACTGGGTGCTCCTCGGGGTTTAGGGTGGGATTTAGGCAAGCCAGTCACTGGCCGTAGATCCTTTGAACAGTGGGGCTCCTGGCAGGCTTTCATTCTTGGATCATTAAGCCCAGCGCGCCTCTCCGTCGGCCAATCGGCGCAGCTCAGCTCTGCCAAGTCTGGGGTGTAAGCAAGGCCGAGCCCGTCCTCAGATGCTGGGCTGGGTGGACCCCATGCCTGTTTCGTACACATGGGGACACCGGCAGGGACTCTGGGTGCCTTCATGCAAAAACACAGAAGCAAAGCCTCTGGAAGAGACCTCTGTCCTTGTCATCCCCGCAGGTTTAGTTGGAGCCTCTGCTCTGAACTGTGTGTATGTGGTGATCGTGTGTCAGGGGCCATGCTGGTGATGAGGGTCGCGAGCATGGGGACCCTTCTACTCCCTTATCTTCACAGATTTTCTCTATTCAGGTCTCAGCTCAATCGTCACCTCCTCAGAAAGACCTTCACTGACCCTTCATCTACAATAGCTCACCTTGCTTGATTTTAAAATATTTAAAAATTGTCTCTTCATAATTGACAACATCTCCAGCATTAGAATATGTGTGTCATGGGGTCAGGGATTCTGTCTGTCTTGTTCCCTAATGGGACTCTGGCCTATAGAATAGTACCTGACACTTGGTAGATCCAAGATGACAAATAATAATTATTTCATATTATAACTTACAATCGACAATTATAGGAAAGGGACAAGGCAGCTGTCTTTTTCTAACTACCTACTAAATGTTCTACATACACTTTTACATATAATTCTCAAGACAAAGTAGGATATTGGTGACTTTTTTTATAGATGAGAGGAATTTAAGGCTCAGTGAAGTTAAGTAATTTGCTCAAAGCCACACAACTAATATTTGGCTGAATGGATAGAAGGGATTGGATTAAATCTTCAAATTCGCTGGGGAAGAAGACCCAACACATGCCTTCTTCTGAGACAGGGGATCTGGTTTATGGGGTGAGGGGAGACAGAGGGACCAGGAAGAATCTGGGGTGCCCTGGAGTCTGGGAGGGAGGAGGGAGACAGCATTGATTGCAGCGACAGCTCGAGACTGGGAGGCAAAGGCTCTGGTGAGAGACTTACCCCTCCTCCATCCCCCGTGTGACTTTGGTCAGGCCTTGTCCTCTCAGGGCTACCTGAGAGGTGTCTCATCTGTGAAAGAGGAGGGCAGGATTAGACGGATTGTTTTCAGAGTGTTTTCTACATCCCCAGCCTTTTTTTGAGGCCCCACGAGGGAGTGGGGATTCTCAGCATCCCTGAATATGAGGACCACTACCTGAGCTGGAAAGAGGATGTTTGCAGGAGACTGGCCTCGGGGATGGGGAAGGGCTGGAGTGTGGAGCCAGGGCACCTGAGTGGCCAGGAGTCCTTAACTGGCTTAGCCTCAGTTTCTTCATCTGCAGAATGGGGCTGACCATCTCTGGCTCCGTGTCCTTCATGGCTCTGCTGTGAGGCTCTGATGGCATGAGACGGTGACGGTGCTTGGGAGGGGGGAGAGCTGGGCACTTGGATTCAGGCACTCTAGCAGGAGGAGTGCAGGGCAGCTCTGAAGAGCAGCTAGACACGCGTGGCCTGGCGGAGGGGGCTCAGAGGAGCCGGGGCCCATAGTGTCCTGTGACAGCATCCTGTGGATCAGCTCTCCCGCCTGTAAAGTGGAATTATTATGACCGCCCTGCCTGTATAGATTCTAAAGAGAAAACTTACCAGATGTGGACAGCAGCTACACACATGCAGGGTTGATGGGGGTCACGCAATGTCAGAGGGACCTCGGATCTAATCCTGGCTCCACCACTCACGGACGGGGTGGCTCAGAGCCTCAGTGACCTCAGCTGTAAAATGGGAATGATAAAAATAATAGCCACCACATGTAAGTGTTATGGCCACACATTCCATCTATATGCAGCCACCGTGTGGATGGATGGATATGTATTCGTTTAATCCTCCTGACAACTCAATGGGTTCAGAGCTATTACAGTTCCATTTTACAAATGGGGAAACCAAGGCACACAGAGGTGGAGTAACTTGACACACGGCTAGCGAGGGGTGGGTGTGGGATTCAAACTGGGCAGTCTGGCTGCGCATGGCACCACGTCACCTGTCTCCCAGGGTTTGGGGTCAGAAAGGAGATAAGGTGTGCAAGACCGCAAACACTGGTGGGGACCATAAATTTGATTGCTTTTATGCCACAATTGCCGATTTTGCTGTGGAGATAGAGCTCATTTCAGAAAAGCGTGGACCCCCAAAGGCAGGGTAGTGACCTGAGTTTCCAAATTACGTTCCGTCTTCTCTTAAACCATCTTTCATGCTGACATTGTTCTTTACAGCTTTGGGGTAATTGTAATGCATTTGAAATGGATGGATCACAAAGTTTAGTGTCTACTTCAACCTGGCGTCTCCTACATGGCATTTAAAGACCCAGAGAAATGGAGAGAACGTGACCAGGCACAGCAGCGACCACGTTGCCTCGGGATGCTGTGTGCACGTGGCGGTCTGTTATTAACTCCACGCGTATGTGGACGTGCCTTTCCTACTAAAAGTGCAATAGGATGGGGTGTTCTTTTCCTACCCTGATGGCTGACTCTACTCAACCCTGATGGGGACAGGTCTTTAGATGGTAACTTATCGTGGTGATTCAATGAGAAGGGGTCAATATTGGCAAGGAAATGAATTCTGGATGCTTCACTAGGAAGGGTCTGGAAGATGGGAGCCAGCTCTCAGGGCAGATGGAAGCAGGGTGGGGATGGGGGGGAGGCAAGTGAGGTGCCTAGCGCTCCCCTAGGGACCGGCTCCATCCTAAGAGTGATGTCTCCTTGAATTTTGCACCCTAGATGCTTTCTGGCCTCACCCTAGTCCCTGGGTTTCAGCACCCACTGGTTATGGGAGATGTGGTCACCTCTCAACACTGAAGATCTTTGTGGCTTTGATTTCAGAGCACTCCGGGAGCGGGTGCTCCGTCAGGGAGGGCAGAGGAGACGAAAACAAGAGGTTGTCTTTGTGTGGACTGTGGGGTGGCTCAGTGGACAGCACACTGTCTGTCTCTGAGACTCTGGTCTCTGTGAGTCTGGATTGGCCGGTAATTCTTCCTGGGGATGTTATACTTGCATTCACTCTCAGACCTAGCGGGATATCATGGAAGGGTCTCCAACTAAAGTGAAATGAATGAAATAAAATGAAATGAAACAAAATAAAATAAAGTAAAACAAAATATCCAAGCCACACTTGGCCCTGGCTGCCCCCTGCAATGGCAGCCTGGGCTCTGTGCAGGCCAGTCACTCTGTAGGGTTGGGGTCTTCAAGCCATGCTCAGTGGATCATCACTTAGTGACTCCATGAGATGCTTAGTGGGGAGGGAACGAGAGAGGAAGGGAAGGTAAAACTGTGACATCCCACCCCTGATGCAATCTAGTCCTTCAGTCTTATCAAGTTTTATACACTGGAATTCAGAATATTGGATTTAATTTTTCATGTGCTAAGAAAACAGGTTGAAAATCACTGTCTTAAGAGATACCTTCCTGGCCTTCCCTGGTGGCGCAGTGGTTGAGAATCTGCCTGCCAATGCAGGGGACACGGGTTCGAGCCCTGGTCTGGGAAGATCCCACATGCCGCGGAGCAACTAGGCCCGTGGGCCACAATTACTGAGCCTGCGCGTCTGGAGCCTGTGCTCCGCAACAAGAGAGGCCGCGATAGTGAGAGGCCCGCGCACCGCGATGAAGAGTGGCCCCCGCTTGCCGCAACTGGAGAAAGCCCCCGCACAGAAACGAAGACCCAACACAGCCAAAATAAGTAAATAAATTAATATTAAAAAAAAAAAAAAAAAAAAGAGATACCTTCCAGTCTCCTTTGAGGACACCTCTTGGCCTACAGGTAGCCCATTTCTTCTTTATTTCTCTGACCTATTGAGGACAAACAACTTTTTCCCCAAGCTATCAGGGGACAAGGCTGTCACAATCAGACACTTTACTAAATACCCCTGGGATAACAATAAGGAAATAAACATTGAAAACTTGTATCTAGGTAGCCTGGTACATGAGACCCAGATCATTCCCTAGTACTAGAAAGTTCCATCTCTCCTCCTGGACACTGTCTCAGTGCCTACCCAGGAGCTCATCTCACTCAAAATATGGCCCTGAGAAAGCAAGGCCTGGAGAACTTTGAGCTTCATGGAAAGCAATTCCCTCTGTTTTGCACTCAAGACTTGGATTCTGCGTCAGAGTGTCCTGCGTGAGGTTTGCCTCTTATTAGGATGAATGACATGGGGATGTCCACCCCTTTCAACAGAGACCCTTTCTATCCATGGGAGAATGGCCTTAGAGACCCCTACAGGGTAATCCTCAGAATACAACCCAGCCAAGCCCACTTTCAAATAGGAGGTCCCCTTTTTACTAGTTAATCGTCACCAGGGTGACCATAAATCTGGTTTGCCTGGGACAGTCCTATTTTATGCTTGTTGCCCTGGTGCAATTATTAATCACTCCCCTTTCATTCCCAAAGTGTCCGACTTTGGGCGATAAATTGTATGGTCACCCTAATTACCATGATCATAATCGGAGTGCTTCCGGCCCCTCAGTGCTCAGCTGATACTGACTTCCTCCCAGGAGGCCCTCCTGCCATGCTCACTCCAGCTGATCTCCCCTTCCAGGCAACTAGCTATCAGAATGCTGAGGTGCCTTCCCCACCCTGACCCTGCCATGTGCACTGCTAGTCCCTTCCCCACGTCATTCATTCCATAAGTATTTCACGCCCACCTGCAATGAAACAGAGAGTATGAAAGACTCTGGGGAAAGAGGAGCCAAAGCAGACAGACAATATGTGTACAGAGATTTATGATGTTCCCTAATGACAAAGACTACAAACCCCTTAGAGCCGGGCTGGGGTGGAGGGGGGAAGGGATGGGAATGTGTGTGTCCTGTGTTTTACGGGATGGGCATAGCATTCTCTAATAAGGTGACATTTATACAGAGGTCTTTGTGAAATGAGGGAGTGACCCCAGTGGGGAGAAAGAATTCCGGGCCAAAGGAACCACATGTGTAAAAACCCTAAGAGGAAGGAACAGCAAGGACGCCTAAGTAGTTGATGTCAGTGCCAGCGATGGTGGCAAGAGTGCCCATGGATTAGGAGTACCGAGGGCCATCTTTTTCCGTCTTCCCCACAACTGGATCTGCACTGATGCTCAGATCTTGACAGCCTTGGTGGATGTTGATTGGTTAGGTCACGCATCAGTGTGGTTTTCTTGGTCACAGTGGCTCTGGGTCAAAACTTCATAGGACAGCCTGGTTCCAGCCTTGGCAGTGTGGCCAGACTGCCAACCTTTTGCTCGGAGCTTATGGGGTTCCCGAACGAGCTGAACCCCAAGCTACCTTTGCAGACAGCCACTGATTGCTCCAGCCTCTGAAGGGCTGCATGGCGTCTCTCAGCGGCTCAGTTCGCTCCACAGAACTTGACCAAGTTGGATCTCCGGGCAATAACCTCTTCACCTGATACCATTCTGTATAATTTTATAAAGCCATTTCAGACTGTGTAACCAGAAGGCGAGGAATTTGCCCTACTCCCTGAGAGATGTCCCATATTACCTGTTTGCTCCAGGTTATTAGAATTGTTTATATTGTGTTCTTATTCGTAAGTTTATTTAAGTAGATATTCTCTGGACAGTATAGATTTTGCCACTGATGTTGTTTCCGTTTGCATTGGCAGCCAGGAAGCTCCTCATCAGCCCTGGGGAGCATCAGTAGTAACTGGGCAGGAATTCTCTGAATTAACTCATCCTAGGCATCAGCTTATCATTCTACTTTTCCTTTTCTCCCGTATTACTTTTTCATCTTAGTAAATCAGTTGGAATCTTTTTGAAGTGATCTGGGTCTTAAATTAATCCCTAAGCAAATCACTTTTTCAGACACCTTCATGTATACATAAGTTTTGAGCACCTACTATGTGAAAAGAAGCATGTTAGGATCATAGAGGATGGAGGGGACTGAAAACAGTGTTGCAGAGTCCCTGCCCTCCGGCTGAAGTCCCGATTCTATTTGCCCATCAGTTTCTCATGGGTCAGATCTCAGTGAATGCCGGCATTCTATAGAACGGAGAAACTGACCCCCAAATTCCATCACTCTAAAGGATTAATTATTTGCATAATTTACTTTGTTCATAATGGTGTTGGACCTAGTACCTACAGAGAGGAAATCAGTTTTTAAAAAAGAAGATGGTTGGGTCGTCATGACTTCACCGTGTCTGTGTTGGTGTCTTTGTCTTGAACGTAATTAAGAGCCTTGGTGTGAGTTTTTAAATGTCTGATCCACCATCCCTCACCCTTTCACCCAACATGGCTACAAAGGGAGGTTGAGACTCATTCAAACTAGAACTTAGCAGCCTCATACAGTCCTATGCATGAGGGGGGAGGGACGGGGCTTGGAGGGAGAATATATTGAGATCTGCCCTTTGATCGTGCTCAATGCGACTTTGCATTTACCTGAGGGATTAAAAGTTCTCATTGACCAAGGCTCCCGGTTTCCTACTCAGCCTTTGACGGGACAAGTGTTAATTGGACGATATAATGGGGACAATGTTAATTCCCCTCTTAGAGTTCCTTTTCTTGTTCAGTCAAATAGAAAGGCCCTTTTAAATGGCAGAAAGAGGAAGAAAGGAGCCTGTTTATAAGGGTAATAGACTGCACATCTTCCCCCTTGTCTCAGAACAAGTGCAATGGAGTCAGCATAAAGCGGGCCCTAAACAGCGACAGAAAGGGACCGACGTGGTGGTTTGCCTGGAATGTCACCCTGGATTTAGGAATGGGGAAATATGGTCAGGAGGCTCTGTCTGTTTCTGTAACAATGGGGGGTGGGGAGCCTGGAAGGGTAGAAGGCATGAGACTCAGGGGTGAGAAAAGGGCAGGTTGGTGAGGGTAGGAGAGGGGGGTGACAGGGGGTGATAAGGGCAATGGACCCTAGACAGTCAGGAAGCCTGGAGGGATCCTGAGCATTTGGACTGAGCCTGATATTCCCAAACCTGGAAGAGTTCATGACTGTACAGGGCGATGGGCAAGAAGAGGGGGTTCTAGAAGCAGCAGCCAGTTTTTAGGGGGTTTCTGTAATTAGAATCTTCCTCCTGCCCCATCTTAAAATATGCTGATGTTCAGTTGTCTGTGGATTCTAGGAGCCCCCCTCCTCCGCCTTCCCACCCGTAGAAACAAACATTATCCTCCCAAGTTCCATCTCCTCACACCTCCATTTGTTTCTCTCCTAACAAACTCTTCCTCTTGTTGAACTAATACATCTTGCAGCCCTGCTTTTTATGAATGATGACCATGGTGCATTCAGATTTTCATTTGTTAACTTATTCAACAGGCATTTTCTGGGCATTGACTGGATAGCAGGTCCTCCGCTGTGTGCTCTTGAGCAAGTCACTTCACCTTGCTGTGTGTCACACATGCAGAGATGAGAATAATTGCCCTGGATTTCAGTCTACAAGGTTCTCTTTGGGATCGGTGGAGAGAAAAGAAGTAAAAATGCCTTATAAACTATACCATATGGAAAATGAATTATTCTCCTTACTATTTTTATTCACTGGGGAGATGAAAAGGATGTGTAAGAAATGACAAGGAGCAAAGACAAGACCATCTCTTGTCTTTGTCATTGAAAGACAAGCTTGCCAGCCACAGACAGAGTGCAATGCAGGGCACCTCCAGCCTGAGCAATCAGAGCGGGCTTCGGTGGTCTAAGTCGAGTCGCCTGTGGGAAGTCCCAAGCCCTTTCTGGCACCTGGTCTTCCTATCAGCAAACCCATGGATGGAGGTATCTTACTGATAGCTCAGCACCGTTATAGCTCAAGCTGCTATGATCCTACTTGGACTGGCCTCCTTCCAAGTTTTTTTTGTTTGTATGTTTGTTTTGCAAATTTTATAATCACACCGATTTGGGATAATTTGAGAATTCTCCACAAAAAAGGAATCTGCGACTTTTAACCCAATTAAACATTCTCTTGTTTTTAGAGTGGATTAAGAAAAGAGAAGTAGCTGACCATCCGTATTTAAGAGCAACCCTGGAGAAACTCCTGGACTCATGAGGGTCTCATTTCATTGTGGAACAGTGGAGAAAGGTGGGGAGGCCAACCTTCGCTTGTATGACTCTGGAGTTCTTTCCCTCAGGTAGCAACGGGTCTGTGCCTGATATTTACCTCTTGTTTCCTAGTTCTATACCCACCTGTTTAAAGCTGGAAGCCTGCAAACTACATTTGTTAGTTTCCCTTGGAGGCGGGCTTTCTGTCTGCTTCTGCCAATAGGAGACGCTGGTGGGAGCCTGACCGGAGGGTGGAAGGAAGGGAGGATTCTGCTCCCCCTCGGACCAGGTGGCAGCTGCTGCTGACTCTCGTAGAGGCACAGGAGTGGAGCCGATTCTGGGCTCTAGCAGGCTGGCAGGAAGAAGAATCTTTTCGAGCAGCAGCAGCTCTAGTTGAGAAGACACTTCTCTGGCGGATCCAGTACCAACCGAAACACGACCTCCAAGAACTCAGCAGCAGGAACTGACTTCCAAGTCTTGGTCTGGGAATGTGTGAGCAGCATCAGATCTCTAAATGTTACTCCCTGTTCTTTTTATTTTTTTTCCTTTTTAAAAAAAAAAATTATTTATTTTTTGTACTGCAGGTACTTATTAGTTACCTGTTTTATACATATTAGTGCATACATGTCAATCCCAATCTCCCAGTTCATCCCACCACCAACACCACCACCCCCGCTTTCCCCCCTTGGTGTCCATACGTTTGTTCTCTACATCTGTGTCTCTATTTCTGCCTTGCAAACCAGTTCATCTGTACATTTTTCTACATTCCACATATGTGCGTTAATATACGATATTTGTTTTTCTCTTTCTGACTTACTTCACTCTGTATGACAGTCTCTAGGTCCATCCACGTCTCTACAAATGACCCAAATTTGTTCCTTTTGATGGCTGAGTAATATTCCATTGTATATATGTACCACTTCTTCTTTATCCATTTGTCTGTCAATGGGCAGTTAGGTTGCTTCCATGACCTGGCTATTGTAAATAGTGCTGCAATGAATATTGGGGTGTATGTGTCTTTTTGAATTATGGGTTTCTCTGGGTATATGCCCAGTAGTGGGATTGCTGGGTCATATGGTAATTCTGTTTTTAGCTTTTTAAGGAACCTCCATACTGTTCTCCATAGTGGCTCTATCAATTTACATTCCCACCAACAGTACAAAAGGGTTCCCTTTTCTCCACACCCTCTCCAGCATTTGTTGTTTGTAGATTTTCTGATGATGCCCATTCTAACTGGTGTGAGGTGAAACCTCATTGTAGTTTTGATTTGCATTTCTCTAATAATTAATGACGTTGTGCATCTTTTCATGTGCCTCTTGGCCATCTGTATGTCTTCTTTGGAGAAATGTCTATTTGGGTCTTCTGCCCATTTTTGGATTGGGTTGCTTGTTTTTTTAATATTGAGCTGCATGAGCTGTTTATATATTTTGGAGATTAATCCTTTGTCTGTTGATTCGTTTGCAAATAATTTCTCCCATTCTGAGGGTTGTCTTTTTGTCTTTTATAGTTTCCTTTGCTGTGCAAAAGCTTTTACGTTTCATTAGGTCCCATTTGTTTATTTTTGTTTTTATTTCCATTACTCTAGGAGGTGAGTCAAAAAAGATCTTGCTGTGATTTATGTCAAAGAGTGTTCTTCCTCTGTTTTCCTCTAAGAGTTTTATAGTGTCTGGTCTTACATTTAGATCTTTAATCCATTTTGAGTTTATTTTTGTGTATGGTGTTAGGGAGTGTTCTAATTTCATTCTTTTACATGTAGCTGTCCAGGTTTCCCAGCACCACTTATTGAAGAAACTGTCTTTTCTCCATTGTGTATCCTTGCCTCTTTTGTCATAGATTAGTTGACCATAGGTGCATGGGTTTATCTCTGGGCTTTCTATCCTGTTCCATTGGTCTATATTTCTGTTTTTGTGCCAGTACCATACTGTCTTGATTACTGTAGCGTTGTAGTATAGTCTGAAGTCAGGGAGTCTGATTCCTCTAGCTCTGTTTCTTTCCCTCAAGATTGCTTTGGCTATTTGGGGTCTTTTGTGCCTCCATACAAATTTTAAGATTTTTTTGTTCTAGTTCTGTAAAAAATGCCATTAGTAATTTAGGGATTACTAGGGATAGGGATTGCACTGAATATGTAGATTGCTTTGGGTAGTATAGTCATTTTCACAATATTGATAATTCCAATCCAAGAACATGGTATATCTCTCCATCTGTTCGTGTCATCTTTGATTTCTTTCATCAGTGTCTTATAGTTTTCTGAGTACAGGTCTTTTACCTCCTTAGGTAGGTTTATTCCTAGGTATTTTATTCTTTTTGTTGCAGTGGTGAATGGGAGTGTTTCCTTAATTTCTCTTTCTGATCTTTTGTTGTTAGCATATAGGAATGCAAGAGATTTCTGTGCATTAATTTTGTAGCCTGCAACTTTACCAAATTCATTGATTAGCTCTAGTTTTATGGTGGCATCTTTAGGATTATCTATGTATAGTATCATGGCATCCACAAACAGTGATAGTTTTACTCCTTCTTTTCCAATTTGTATTCCTTTTATTTCTTTTTCTTCTCTGATTGCCATGGCTAGGACTTCCAAAACTATGTTGAATAATAGTGGCGAGAGTGGACATCCTTGTCTTGTTCCTGACCTTAGAGGAAATGCTTTCACTTTTTCACCATTGAGAATGATGTTTGCTATGTGTTTGTCATATATGGTCTTTATTATGTTGAGGTAAGTTCCCTCTATGCCCACTTTCTGAAGAGTTTTTTTATCATAAATGGGTGTTGAATTTTGTCAAAAGCTTTTTCTGCATCTATTGAGATGATCATATGGTTTTTATTCTTCAATTCGTTAATATGGTGTATCACATTGATTTATGTATATTGAAGAATCCTGCATCCCTGAGATGAATCCCACTTGATCATGGTGTATGATCCTTTTAATGTGTTGTTGGATTCTGTTTGCTAGTATTTTGTTGAGGATTTTTGCATCTATATTCATCAATGATATTGGTCTGTAATTTTGTTTTTTTGTACTATCTTTGTGGTTTTGGTATCAGGGTGATGGTGGCCTTGTAGAATGAGTTTGGAAGTGTTCCTCCCTCTGCTATATTTTGGAAGAGTTTGAGAAGGATGGGTGTTAGCTCTTCTCTAAATGTTTGATAGAATTCACCTGTGAAGCCATCTGTCCTGGACTTTTGTTAGTTGGAAGATTTTTAATCACAGTTTCAATTTCATTACTTGTGATTGGTCTGTTCATATTTTCTATTTCTTCCTGGTTCAGTCTTGGAAGGTTATACCTTTCTAAGAATTTGTCCATTTCTTCCAGGTTGTCCATTTTATTGGCATAGAGTTGCTGGTAGTAGTCTCTTATGATGCTTTGTATTTCTGCAGTGTCCGTTGTAACTTCTCCTTTTTCATTTCTAATTTTATTGATTTGAGTTCTCTCCCTCTTTTTCTTGATGTGTCTGGCTAAAGGTTTATCAATTTTGTTTATCTTCTCAAAGAACCAGCTTTTAGTTTTATTGATCTTTGTTATTTTTTTCTTTGTTTCTATTTCATTTATTTCTGCTCTGATCTTTATGATTTCTTTCCTTCTGCTAACTTTGGGTTTTGTTTGTTCTTCTTTCTCTAGTTCCTTTAGGTGTAAGATTAGATTGTTTATTTGAGATTTTTCTTGTTTCTTGCGATGAGATTGTATTGTCATACACTTGCCTCTTAGAACTGCTTTTGCTGCATCCCATAAGTTTTGGATCATCAATTTTCGTTGTCATTTGTCTCTAGGTATTTTTTGATTTCCTCTTTGTTGATTTCTTCAGTGATCTCTTGGTTATTTAGTAACATATTGTTTAGCCTCCATGTATTTGTGTTTTTTACGTTTTTCCCCCTGTCATTTATTTCTAATCTCATAGCGTCTTTTAGGAAAAGATGCTTGATATGATTTCAATCTTCTTAAATTTACCAAGACTTGATTTGTGACCTAAGATGTGATCTATCCTGGAGAATGTTCGTGTGCACTTGAGAAGAAAGTGTAAACTGCTGTTTTCGGATGGAATGTCCTATAAATATCAATTAAATCTATCTTGTCTATTGTGTCATTTAAAGCTTGTGCTTCCCTATTAATTTTCTGTCTGGATGATCTATCCATTGGTGCAAGTGAGGTGTTAAAGTCCCCCACTATTATTGCATTACCATCAATTTCCTCTTTTATAGCTGTTGGCATTTGCCTTATGTATTGAGGTGCTCCTATGTTGGGTGCATAAATATTTATAATTGTTATATCTTCTTCTTGGATTGATCCCTTCATCATTATGTAGTGTCCTTCCTTGTGTCTTGTAACATTCTTTATTTTAAAGTCTATTTTATCTGATAGGAGTATTGCTACTCCAGCTTTCTTTTGATTTCCATTTGCATGGAATATCTTTTTCCATTCCCTCACTTTCAGTCTGTATATGTCCCTAGGTATGAATTTGGTCTCTTGTAGACAGCATATATATGGGTCTTATTTTTGTATCCACTCAGCCAGCCTGTGTCTTTTGGTTGGAGCATTTAATCCATTCACACTTAAGGTAATTATCGAGATGTGTGTTCCTATTACCATTTTCTTAATTGTTTTGGGTTTGTTTTTGTAGGTCCTTTTCTTCTCTTGTGTTTTCCACTTAAAGATGTTCCTTTAGCATTTGTTGTAGAGCTGGTTTTGTGGTGCTGAATTCTTTCAGCTTTTGCTTGTCTGTAAAGCTTTTGATTTCTCTGTTGAATCTGAGTGAGATTCTTGCCAAGTAGAGTAATCTTGGTTGTAGGTTCTTCCCTTTCATCACTTTAAATATATCCTTTCTGGCTTGTAGAGTTTCTGCTGAGAAATCAGCTGTTAACCTTATGGGAGTTCCCTTGTATGTTATTTGTTGTTTTTCCCTTGTTGCTTTTAATAATTTTTCTTTGTCTTTAATTTTTGTCAATTTGATTACTATGTGTCTCAGCATGTTTCTCCTTGGGTTTTTCCTGCCTGGGACCCTATGTGCTTCCTGGACTTGGGTGGCTATTTCCTTTCCCATGTCAGGGAATTTTTCGACTATAATCTCTTCAATATTTTCTCGGGTCCTTTCTCTCTCTCTTTTCTTTCTGGGACCCCTATAATGAGAATGTTGTTGTGTTTAATGTTGTCCCAGAGGTCTTTTAGGCTGTCTTCATTTCTTTTCATTCTTTTTTCTTTATTCTGTTCTGCAGCAGTGAATTCCACCATTCTGTCTTCCATGTCACTTATCTGTTCTTCTGCCTCAGTTATTCTGCTATTGATTCCTTCTAGTGTAATTTTCATTTCAGTTATTGTATCGTTCATCTCTGTTTGTTCTTTAATTCTTCTAGGTCTTTGTTAAATATTTATTGCATCTTCTCGATCTTTGCCTCCATTCTTTATCCGAGGTCCTGGATCATCTTCACTATCATTATTCTGAATTCTTTTTCTGGAAGGTTGCCCAACTCCACTTCATTTAGTTGTTTTTTTGTGTGTGTTTTATCTTGTTCCTTCATCTGGTACATAGTCCTCTGCCTTTTCATTTTGGCTATATTTCTGTGAATGTGGTTTTCGTCTCACAGGCTGCAGAATTGTAGTTCTTCTTGCCTCTGCTGTCTGCCCTCTGGTGGATGAGGCTACCTAAGAGGCTTGTGCAAACTTCCTGATGGGAGAGACTGGTGGTGGGTAGAGCTGGGTGTCACTCTGGTGGGCAGAGCTCAGTAAAACTTTAATCTGCTTGTCTGCTGATGGGTGGGGCTGAGTTCCCTCTCTGTTGGTTGTTTGGCCTGAGGCAAACCAGCACTGGAGGCTACAGGCTCTTTGGTGGGCCTAATGGTGTACTCTGGGAGGGCTCATGCCAAGGAGTACTTGGCAGAACTTCTGCTGCCAGTGTCCTTGTCCACGCAGTGAGCCACTGCCACCCCCCGCTTCTGCAGGAGACCCTCCAACACTAGCAGGTAGGTCTGGTTCAGTCTCCTATGGGGTCACTGCTTCTTCCCCCTGGGTCCTTATGTGCACACTACTTTGTGTGTGCCCTCCAAGAGTGGATTTTCTGTTTCCCCTAGACCTGTTGAAGTCCTGCAATGAAATCCCACTAGTCTTCAAAGTCTGATTCTCTAGGAATTCCTCCTCCCATTGGCAGACCCCCAGGTTGGGAAGCCTGATGTGGGGCTCAGAACCTTCACTCCAATGGGTGGACTTCTGTGGTATAATTGTTTTCCAGTTTGTGAGTCCCACCCAGCCGTTATGGGATTTGATTTTATTGTGATTGCGCCCCTCCTACTGTCTCACTGTGGCTTCTCCTTTGTCTTTGGATGTGGGGTATCTTTTTTAGTGAGTTCTAGTGTCTTCCTGTCAATGATTATTCAGCAGTTAGTTGTGAATCTGGTGCTCTCGCAAGAGGGAGTGAGTGTACGTTCTTCTACTCTGCCATCTTGAACCAATCTCCCCCTTTTCTTTTTAGTTCCACTAACTTTCTCTTTTTTAGTTTCCCCTCTGTCTCTTATTTGGCCTTCCAGCCCTTCTAACTCCTTTGTAACCAATTTCCCAGATTAAATTCCCTCCACTTGAAACACCAGAGAAAATGATTTCTTACCGATGCAAAGACCATATAAGAATTTTTGTCCGCAGTTCTTCTGGGGCTGGAGAGAAAATAATTCCTGCTCAAAGGTGAAAAACTGTGTTAACTTTGCTCCTTGCTGACCCTGAAACCAAGCGTGATTCCTTCCACTTCTCTGAGCCTCAGTTTTGCCATCTCTGAAATGCACATAATAAGTTCAGGTTGGCCTTCCTCACGGGGGTGAATTGTTACTCACAAACAGACCAGCCCGATGTGACCATGCACAGTCTCAGTGCTGTGTAGCCAGGGCATCTGGGTGCACTTGGACCTGACACATTTCCCTGTCAACTCATCTTTGTGCATCTGTTCCATCATCTAGCATCTGACGTTGGACGGGGCTCTTCTTGCTCTGAGCTGAAAGCTGTACACTTCAGACTCACCAGCCCTTAAATATTTCATAGCAGACTGGCTGGAAATTAATATTTTATCACAGACACCTTGGCACTTAAATATTTAATCACAGATGTAGCTGATGAGTAATGAATCAGCACCAGGAAAACTTTTGGTCTCTTGTACCAGTTTTAAAGGATCTTTGGATATGGTCTCAGAGGACAGAGGGACCAATGGCAAGTCTATTTCCAAGTTTAATATTTTTAAGGGCTCAAAAAATGGCCTCAGCACCAATCTGAGGCTCTGGATCAGAGAATCTCATCCACAAAGACCATAAGCAAATTGGAAATAACCATAGTTTGAGAAGAATTGGCTGGATGGCTAAAGTAATAAGCATTTATGTCAGTTTACATCCTAAGAAAACACAGGTTCTGTGTATGCAGAAGAAATATCTTTAGAGGCACAAGAGTGGAGCTCAGCGTGGTAAATTGGAAGGCTTTATGTTTCCAGTGGTGACTTGGAGTATGATGTGAAGAGAAGGTTGCAGGAAAAGGTTAGAAAAACTTTGAATATGAAGAGTAGGT
The DNA here is from genome assembly GCF_965194805.1 of Balaenoptera borealis. NCBI lineage: Eukaryota > Metazoa > Chordata > Mammalia > Artiodactyla > Balaenopteridae > Balaenoptera > Balaenoptera borealis. Next base: position 80,195,973 of record NC_138871.1, on the reverse strand, counting down.
TCAGAAAGGAGAAAAAAAATTGAGTTTGGAAGAATTCATGGAACTCCATGTTTAAAAAGTAAGAGTAGGGACTTCTCTTGTGGTCCAGTGGTTAAGACTCCGTGCTTCCACTGCACGGGGCGTGGGTTCGATCCCTGGTTGGGGAATGAAGATCCCGCATGCTGCGTGCGACTAAAAAAAAAAAAAAAAAGTAAGAGTAGTAAAAATTTCTTGAGTTGGAATTCAAAGAAACTACTGATGTCCCCATGCTGGGATAAGTGCACCTTCATCACCAGAATAAAGGATGTTTCTAGAATTTAGCCTTAAAGGGCTTCATCTCTCTCTCTCTCTCTCTCTTTTTCTGGCTGTGCTACATGGCTTGTGGGACCTTAGTTCCCAGACCAGGGATTGAATCTGTGTCCTCAGCAGTGAAACCTCAGAGTTCTAACCACTGGACCGCCAGGGAATTTCCTAGACTTCATTTCTCAACTTTGTTGGACATTTGTTTCTGCCACCCAAAAGCCATTGTCCCTATTCTTCTTTATTGTTAGAAGAGCTCTGAATTCATTTGGGGGGGTCACCCTCTGATGTGCTTAGAGGAGGGGGACCAGTCTACCCCAAGGGTGACTGTCTAAACTGACCATGGAAATTCTATTCCCCTTTTTTGTCATCGTTTCAGTCATGGGTACGTAAAGTAATCCTTGCCAACATGGTATAAAGGGAAATCAGGGGCATTTGGTCAAGGGGCTTCTGGGAAAGGCATTGCTCAGTGAAGAAAAGAGACACAGAAGGAGGAGCAACCCGCCCGCCTTTGGATGCTGTTGTGTGATGTCGTGGGGCAGTGACCTTGTCACCATGATGAGAAGACAGGCTAAAGACCAAAGCTGAAGATGAGAGAGAAGAAAAATGAAAGCCCCTGGTCTTAGCACCACTAAGTTGACCAAATCTGGAAGCCCTTTATCAACAGGCTTCTTATGATGTGTGTGTAAGCTGCTGTTAGCTGAGTGTTTTGTCACTCAAAGCCAGGAGCCTCCTAATTAATGTACCACGTGAACAGTAGAGGTAGAGTCAACGGTTAGCGAGATAAAGATTAGAGACAAATGACAGGTAATTGAAAAGTATAAGAATAATGAGAAACTTTTCCACTCCCATTTGATGGGCTAATAATCAAGGCTGATACACACTGACCTTTGGTGAAGATGTGGAGTCTTGGGACCTCTCCTATGCTTCCAGGGGGTATGTGGAGGTCAAACTTGCTCCATCCCTTCGGGGAATAAGTTGGCAGCATCTGGTAGTGTACAAGATGCACGTAATCCATCATCTAACAACTCTCCTCTTTGGCAAATACCTAGAGATACTCTTGTACACATACGGAGAGACACATATATGATAATGTTCATGGTAATATTTTTGTAATAAAGGAAGTTGGAAACAAACCCTAACGACCGTCAACTTGAAAACCAATAAATCACCTCTCCAGACTTTGGTCCAATGAATAAATTACAGCTACATGTATGAACATAATTAAATATCAAAAGAAGAATTTAGAGTGGAAAGAAAAAAGCAAGCTTCAGAGGGATATATAAATTTTCATATGAAGTTTAAAAACACAAACAGTATGATGTAGTAAAAATGTAAAGAAATGCATTGGGATGGATAAATAACATGTTCAAAATGGTGGCTTCCTTCAAGGAAATGGAGAGGGTGAAGTGTCCACATGGGGCTCCAATCAGACTTAAATTATTTTCTTTCTTAAAAAAGGAGTGTGAGGAAATGGGTGGCCATAATATAATTATATATACTTGTTTATATGTCTGAAATATTTCATTAAAACGTTTCTTGAGACTGAGATTATGGGCTTATTTAAGTGAAGTTGACACAGATGAATATATGGTCCTGAATCATTTCCCCAGTGTAAGTTTTCTAAAGTCTGGTGGTGGTACATAGACTAACAGTAGTTTATATGAAAAGAAGCCAGAGGGGTTTTGTTTTATTTTTACCAGGAGATTATTGTAAACCAACAGGGTGATGTAATTTCCAAATGAGTGGGCATAACCTGGGTTGTAACAATAGAATTACAGTGATAAATTTAAAGGAAATGAGAGTCCAGCTTTATTTATTTTTCTTTTTTAAATTGAATGAAAGATTCTTTAAATTCTACAGTGCTTTATAACTTTCAAAAGTTTCACACACATGATTTCATATAATTCCCTAATAACCCCTTTTTTTTAATCCCATACCCCGATATTGCCCCTCCCCTCTTCCCTCTCCCCACTGGTAACCACTAGTTTGTTCTCTATATTTGTGAATCTGCTTCTTTTTTGTTTTATTCACTAGTTTGCTGTATTTTTTAGATTCCACATATAAGTGATATCATACAGTATTTGTCTTTCTCTGTCTGGCTTATTTTACTTAGAATAATGCCCTCTAAGTCCATCCATGTTGCTGCAAATGGCATTATTTCTTTCTTTTTTATGGCCGAGTAGTATTTCATTGTATATATGTACCACATCTTCTTTACCCATTCATCTGTTGGAGTCCAGCTTTATTTTGCACTGGCCAGACCTTGCTTAGAGGATGACAGGTCTAGATTTGTCATATTATGAGGGATATTGTCAGAATAGAATACAATGACAGCGAATAGTTTGATGAAAGCACTGAAACTTTCAGTTCATATAAGGAGTGGTTGGCGAAGAGACAATGTAGGGGCAGCAACTCACTCATTACATCTTTGGTGGACTGTCATGGAGCAGAGGGAGAAGATTTGTCACCTGGGGCCAGAAGGCAGAGTCACACCCAATACTGGAAGGTACTGGGACCATGTGTTCGGTGGGGGGATACTTTTAGCTCAGTATGAACCAGAGCTGTCTAATGTTGGAGGTGTCCTGTAATGGGATTGGTGGCCTTGGGCGGTAGTAGACCGCCTGTCACTTGCAGTGTCCAAGAAGATTTTGCAGTGTGGTGGGAGCTGGACTGGACAACCTCTGAGGTCCCCGTCCTGAGGTTGTACAGTCATGGGACAGAGCACACAACACAGCTATTCTTGGGAGACATTAGTGTGCTTTATGACTAGAGATGAGCGTTTCAGGCCCACCAGGGAGAGGTCCTAGAGGTAACTCCAGGACTGGCTTGGTCATCGGTTCTGATCAGGAGCGCTGGCTAATCTTTGGCCTTTCTAAATGAATGGTGGAGGCAAAAGCCTTGGACAGAGGTGAGGAGTTGCTTCTCCCGAGTAGAGCTGGCTGATACAGAGGTTATGGGGAACATGGTCCATTTTCTGTTACCACAGGGATGCAGCCCTTAAAAGCATGTTAGGGTGATATTGGGGTATTCGAGGATGGCTGATATCTATAAGCTGCAGCCTGTGTGATGCAAGTCTTGCCTTATGGGCTGGTCATTTTTAGTGTTGATGAGTAAGGGAAGCTGTGGGTGCTTAGTTAGCAGTAGGTACCTATGTAGGCAGGAGATGGGACTCAGGGAGCATTTTTCTCAATCATAATTTTGAGGAATTGAGATCTCTACCCTGGTACTCTAAGGTTCTGGGTTCTGGAAGGTACAAGGATGCAGATAGGATGGTAAGAACGAAACACTCCTCCCAGCGTGAAGAAAAATATGTCTTTCTTTGTAAACCAAATTTTCTCAGGGAGTGGTGTTCTATATTTTTTGTTGTTTTCCCAAAGACTTTAGTAAAGTTTTGTGTCACTGCTCTAGTCAGGTCTCAGCTGTGCTTGGCAGAGTGTTAAAAGCAGAGTGCCGAGTAACAAAAAGCACTAAGAATCAATGAAAGAAGAAAACTGCCCTCCACCCCCGTCCACCCACAAACGCACTGTGAAATCCCTGCACCAGAGGGAAAGCCCACAGTCCAGTAGGACCTTCTGCTGTCAAATGTGCATACTCTGGATGCTACTTTTTTGAGGGAATGATAGAAATCCTCTTAGAGGCATCTTATATATACTCAGCATCTTGGCCTGCTCCTACAAGGTCATTTTCTTCTAGCCAAAGGTCTCAGAGATCACGGCTGGGGTTTAGAGTCACCTCAATAGGAGTGTATTAGTTAACTATTACTGTGTAACAAATTACCCCAAAACTTAGCTGTTTAGAACAACCACCATTTATTATCTCTCACAGTTTCTGAGTGTCTTAGCTGGATGTTTCTGGCTCAAGGTCTCTCATGGAATTGCGGTCGAGCTAGGGCTGCAGTCTCTGAAGCCTTGGGTGGGTCTGAGAATCCACTTCCAAGTTCACTTACATGACTATTGGCAGGAGAATCCAGTCCTTACCAGGTGGGTCTTTGCTTAGGGCTACTCATGACCTGGCTTCCCCAAGAGCAAGTGATAGCAGAAGAAGAGAGTGGCAGAGCGATGGAGCAACAAGAATGGCAAGTGCAGCCTCTTACAATATTGGAAGTGCCTTACCATCATGTCTGCCATGTTCTACTGGTCATGCAGACCACACCTGGTTCAAAGCATAAGGTGTGAATACCAGGAAGTAGCACTCGCGGTTGGAACTCTAATTGCAAACATACAAATTTAAATTCACTCCAGAGAGATCCATATCTGGGCATAAGAAACGTTAATATTAGTTCCTTCATTCAAGAGGCTCTTATTAAGCACATCCTTTGTGCCAGTCACTGTTCTAGGTGCTGAAAATACCATGATGAGCAAGACGTTCAAAGTTCCTGATTTCAGGGATTTTACGTTTCAGTGAGAGAGACAGAGAATGAACAAATTTCAAAAAAAATGGCTTTTTACTTCCAACTCAATCTTTCTTCACAACAACCCTTGGGGACAGTGTTACCAACATCCCCATTTTCCATGTGAGGAAGTCAAGTCTTAGGTGATGGGATTTTCCTGGGATCCCACTTAGTAAGAGCCATGGCTGGGCTTTGACCCCAAGTCCATTGCCTCTTTCCCGAGCTGAGGTACGCCACTTTGGGATGGCCCAATCTACCCTAAGAAGAGGCCCTGCCAGCTGGGTCTGTACCTTAGAACATCTGCTGAAGGTCCCAATCCTCGCTAGACTGTAGGCTCCCTGAAGGCAGACCTGGTGCTTTATTCGTCCCTGCATCCCCTAGACATCCAGATATCGTAAGATGGACTGGGCCCCAGCCCTTAGCATATTGTTTCCTGGGCTCTGTTCTGCCCGTGCCCAACCCCCTCTGGAGTTGGTTCCTGTGAGAGAGGCCATTCCCTGGGAGATTTGCTGGCTGTCTGCCCTGGACAGAGCCTAGCAGAGCCAACGTTGGGAGCTGTAGGTGCACAAAACCTACATTTTCATCAAGGGCACATCGAGAGAGAAATGTGTCGGCCATAGGTCAGCAAAACTAGGCACTCAGAACTGACGTGCTTTCACATGTGTTATCTCGCTGCCTCTCAAAAAACAGACTTGTGAAGTAGGCAGGATGGAACTTATGGACCAGTTTTATAGATGAAGACACCAAGATTCAGAGAGAGAAACCACTCTTCCTAGCGTCTCAGAGCTATGACTAGAGGAGTGAGGGTTTTCTGATTTTGTTTCCCCCCAGCCTCCCACCCCGTGGGTGTCCCTAGATTATGTTCTGCACCATAAAACTCCATGTGGTCTAGTCTGGAGTAGTGCTTCCACGTGCAGACCACCTAGGGATCTTACTCACTTGCAAATTCTGATTCTGTAGGTCTAGGGTGGTTCCTAAGGTCCTGCATTTCTTTCTTTTTAAAAAAATTTTTAAATTTTTAATTGACGTATAGTTGACTTACAATATTTCAGGTGTACAGCAAAGTGATTCAGTTATACATATATATATATATGTTCTTTTTCAGATTTTTTCCATTCTGCGTTATTACAAGCTATTGAATATCTTTCCCCCTGCTATACAGTAGGTCCTTATTGTTTATCTATTTTATATATAGTAGTTCGTATCGGTTAATCCCAAACTCTTAATTTATCCCTCCCCCTCCCCTTTTCCTCTTTGGTAACCATAAGTTTGTTTTCTGTGTCTGTGAGTCTATTTCTGCTTTGTAAGTTCATTTGTATCGTTCTCTTAGACTCCACATATAAGCGATATCATATGATATTTGTCTTTCTCTGACTTACTTCACTTAGTATGATAATCTCCAGGTCTGTCCATGTTGCTGTAAATGGCATTATTTAATTCTTTTTTATGGCTGAATAGTATTCCATTGTGTGTGTGTGGGTGTGTATATATATATTCATACATACATATATATGGATATATATATATATATTCATACATACATATATATGGATATATATATATATATATATATATATATATATATATATATATATCTCATGAGATTCTGCATTTCTAACAGGTTTCTAGGGAATGCCCACTCGCTGCTCCACAGAATGCACTTTGAATCCTAAGAGCCATTCTGCTCTGTCTCCATACTGCAGAACACCAGCTGCCCTTTAAAATACAGGCCAACGATGATCCCGGCACCCAGGAAGCTTTCTGGACATCTCCTGCTGGAAGTACCTCTTCCCACCTGAATGTATCCTCAGGGATCTGCTCCCCTCTGGGGCACGGGTCACAGCTCCTTCCACTAAAGTGACCTGTGATCTCAAAGGCTTCTCTGTGGGCTTGGCCCACACTGGGTTGGACCCACAGTGCCTCTGAATTTATATATTGTTTTATCATTGACCTTTTGACAAATGTAGGCAGTATCAGCGGTGGGAAAGTGGGCATTGGGGTGCACAGCTGCCCTGAATAACTTAATACTCCATTCCTTTTCTGTGGGGACACTTCACTGGCCGATATAATCTTCCACCATTATTGATAAGGCCGTGCTTTCAGTATTTTGGGCTGGACTGTAAGTTTCAGTTGATAAGACAGCTGACAAACAGACAGTGGGCTGTAAGCTTTCACATAATCTTCATCACTGGCAAATTTTGAGTCAGTTGCAGCTGACCTTTACTTAGGGAAAAATCTCTTCTCCAAAAATGCAAAACGTAGATGTACGTGGAAGATTTCCCTGGCCCAGGCTCTGGTCTGCAGCAGATACAAACCCCTTGGGGGCAGACACCAGCTGATATTTATATCTAAATCCCCATGATCTAGAACATGTAGACAGATTCAATAAATTCTCAAGTACCAACTGTGCTGGGCCATGCACATACATTGTTACTTTGAAAAAACCCAGGAAAGCGTTCTAACACAGCCCCAGAGAATTTCAATCTTTCCAGCCTCTCATTTGAAAGTTTAGGATCAGGAAATCTTCTAGGTGAGGAAGTTGATTATCCCTTTTTACTGGACAGATGGGCACACAGATGCTCTGGGGAGTTCATTAACCCCACCCTGACATTTTTGCAGTCCTGGCTTTATCTTACAGTGGATCTTGGAACACGTCCAAAATATACTTAGACATACTTCTCTGGGAGAAAAGCTTTTACACTTCAGACACACACACACACACACACACACAAGCACACACTCTTAATTTGAGGTTGAATTTTTCTGCCCTAATTAGCTGCGTCTTTGAGCTTCAAGAGCTGGTTTTACTGTGGTTATTAACGAGGCCAATCTCTGATCGCTGGCCTTTTTCAAAAGCATTCCAGCCTGCTAAACAGTGGCCTTTCATGATTTACAAGTTTGGAATCTTTGGGGGTTTTCAACAATTAAGGTGCTAACTTTTCGCACTCCCCTTGTCTCCAAACTTCTTAATCACAAAACCTTGAAAGTGGGCTGTGGCGAGGGGAGCTTGGTGCTCCTGTAGGTTGCCTCTTAGACGTGGGAGAGCCCATCATCCAGTCCAGTGGGCATCGTTTCCAGAGAGGATGCTGGCAGGAAGTCACGGGTGCTGCCGTGAAGTCGTGGTCCAGAGTGAGTACTGTCAGATGTTGACTCCAAAAGACACGAGAGTAAACAACCCCGTCCTTGAACTTAGCGTGTCACTGTTTTCAAAGTACTTCCAAACTTGAAAGCTCACTTGATCTTTACAACAAGGCTGTGTGGGGCACAAACAAATACCGTTATTACTGAATGGGCAAAGTGAGGATCAGAGAGGTGAAGTGACTTACCTGAAGACACACAGCCGGTGGCAGAACTGGGTCTCAAGGATGCTCTGGTTTCTAGTCCATAGCTCATTCCAAAAGGTGTGTCAACTCCTTCGCTCTAAAACTGTACCCCTTCCTTGGTGAAAATGTAAAACGCTGGCTTATAACTTCTCTACGATGATCAACGGACCACGTTGGACTTTCACAGGGCATTTATGCATTCTTTGGACATCCTCTGGCCCCGTTTGATCTACCGATGAACCCTGATGCTTAACACCAGTTAAAAAGTTAAAAGATTGATCTCCCAATGTTTAAAGACATCTTTTTCTTCACAGGGAAAACTTGTTGCTAGTTAGTATTGAAAAACAAACACATCGATGACATGTTATGGAAAGAGGGAAGATTAAAAAAAGGGGACTGCATATCAGCAGCAAGGACCCACAAGCTGTGTAAGGAATGTGGGAGGGGGTGTGTTTTATCACGATAGAAAAACATCCAGAAGTCCACTGCTGTGTAGTTTTTATTTATCTGAAATAAAGCAGGTGAAGATGACTCCTACTCTGTAAAGTACCGGGTATATTTCAGCTGTTTGTTTGTTTATTTATTTACTTACTTAAGCTGTTTTCTTAGCATGATCATAGTTATTGGTGCCTGTCAAGTTCTCAATACACTTGAATAAGTGTTCTTAACTGACTGAAGAGTGTTGTTCCTGGACATGTGAAAGATGATGTCTGGGCATTTAACTTGAATTCTTCACCTCTCCTCAAATCCACCTCCAAATTATCTTCGTATCTACCCACTTCTCACCACATCCAGCTGGTCCAAGTCTCCATCATTTCTTGCCCAGGAGCCTTCCCAGGCATCCACCTGCTCCCCTCTTCCTCAGCCCATCCGTTCTCCACACATCAGCCAGAGCTATCTTCCATGTCACCCTCTTGTTTAACACCTGGCAGTGGCTTCCCATCACGTTTAAAAGAAAACCCAACCTCTTGCCGGGGCCTGTGAAGTCCCCCATGATCTGGCCTCTGTCCACCTCGCATCCTCACCTTCCACCTCTTGACTCCTAGCTCACTGCCCCCTGCACCGCAGCTCCTGGAGTGCGCCCGTCTCACTCCCAGGCTTTCACCGGCCTCCCATGAGCTGTCCCTAGATCACTGAAGGGCTGGGTCCTCCTGATCACACAGACCTCTGTGACCTCCTCAGAGCGGCCTTCCCTGACCACGCTGTTGGGAGTGACCCCGCATCTCATCTTGTTCCAGGCACTCTTATCAGATTACCCTGTCCTTTCTTTCTATAGAGCACTGATCCTCCCTTGAAAAATACCTTCTTCATTGTCTTTTTTCCTCCCACTGGAATGTAAGTGTTGAGAAAGCAGGTTTGTTTTATTCGCTTTGGTATCACCCATGCCTAACACAGAGGCTGGTGCAGGGCAGGTGTTCAATAATCGTTTGTGACTTGGTGAAACTTGGACAAAGGTAAGAGCAAAGACGAGGCACACTTGTTGAGCATCTACTGTCTGTGAGGTCTCTTTCACCTTTTTAATCTTTTATTCTCGGGGGGTTGGTGGTGGGATGAATTGGGAGATTGGGATTGACATATATACACTAATATGTAAAAAATAGATAACTAATAAGAACCTGCTGTGTAAAAATAAATAAATAAAATTTAAAAAAATCTTTTATTCGCCAAAAATTCTAGGTAATATTAGCTCACTGGGCACAGAGGAGTAAACTGAGTCTCACAGAAACTTACTAACATGTATAAGGATCTGCAATTATTAACAAACCCGTAGGAATGAACATCGAGGTAAGTGCCACTCCAGAGCTTGTGGCTCTTCCACTGCACCATACAGCATCACTTCTTTTTTTGTTGTTTTTTGTTTTTGGCCGTGCCACCTGGCTCTCAGGATCTTAGCTTCCTGACCAGGAATGAAACCCCTGCCCCCTGCAGTGGAAGCATGGAGTCTTAACCACTGGACCACCAGGGAAGCCCCAGCCTCATTTCTAACGTACACGGTAGCCAGGCGTCTGTTGCCTCTACCCCTCAGTAGCATGTATTGGTTAGAACTCATTAACAGAGAGAGCATGTGTAAGGGGGAAATGTTACTGTGTTGTCTGTGGGAGGACCACCGAGGACTCATAATTCACGCAAACACACCATAAGAATAACATTTCGTAAGAATTTATACTTAGTGTTATGGATTAAATTTTGTACCTCCCACTCGCCAAGACGTGTTGAAGCCCTAGTCCCTAGTACCTCGGAATACAACCTTATTTGAAAATAAGGTCATTGCAGATATGATTAAGTTAAGTTAACATGAGGTCATACTGGAGTAGGCTGGCTCTGTAATCCAATATGACTGGTATCCTTCTGAGAAAAGGGACATTCGGACCTGGAGACTCACACGGAAGATGGCCATGGGAAGACATAGGCAGAGATGGGAGTGATGCTGCCACAAGCCAAGGAGCACGTGGGGCTATGCTTGGGGCTGGGAGTGGAAAGGACGGATCCTCCCCTGGAGGCTTTGGAGGAAGTGTGGCCCTACCAACTCTCTCCTCCAGAACTGTGAGACAATAAGTTTCTGTTGTATTCAACCACCCAGTTGGTGGATTTGTTATGGCAGCCCTAAGAAACTAATATACCTAGATATCAAAATCTAGGGAGAAATATCACCACTGGCTGCTTTGATGCTTCTAGGTAAGCCAGGTAATTCATATGAAATGCATGAACAAGAGAAAAGGGAGACAAAGAAGGAAGGATCCATTACCTGCTGATCTCTTATCCAGTGTGCTCAAAGACGAGTCATTTCTGTGCACTATTGCTAGATTTGGAGAGTCATGAAGAATGTAACACAGCCTTCTGTAGGAGCCGAGCTCACTAGTGTGGGCTCCCTGGACTTTGTGCCCGGAATGGCTTCACCATCTCCCTTAAGTGTGGCCGAACTGCAGACCTTGATGCACAGTTTTTTATGTTTGATATGATCCTCCCTTTCATTTGCTTGTCTAGTTGCTCCAGCGTAGCTTTTGCCTCCATCATGCCTCCAAGTCATCCAAATCATTAAGCCAAAGCCCAGAATTTTTCTAATTTTCTTCCAGTCTTTTTTCTAGGAATATTTATGACTGGGTTTACAAAGCATATATAATTCTATATTTACGGAGCCATTTCCATATTAATGGACCAATGCAATTTCTATTTTCAATTAATTTATCATTTATCTACTTTTTACTTACAAGTAACACTGTGATGAACATCCTTATGCATAAAAACACGTCTCTCTTTCAGATTGGATTCTTGGAAATGGATTACAGGAGCAAAGGACATGATGGATTTTAAACTTTTTCTGCAAATGCTAGTCATGCTACTGCTGTGTGAATCATACTCAGCAAAACTATGTTTTTGGTCATAGTATGGACCCAACATTTATTTGCTAAGTGAAGTGAAACTGGCCTTCAAGAAAAGGTATATATCTTATAGTATATATATAATGTATAATATATATAAGATTTAATATATATAATATGTGTATTTAACCTTTGTCCAGCAGTAATAGTGATATTCTAAACACATTCCTTATACTTGGGAAGGATCACATACATTACCAGATTATGCAGATCTGGGATTATTCATTCTGAGATGCACTGGGATTACTGGACGATGTAGCTATTCTTTATAATAATGCTAAAAATATAGTTTCTGTGTTCTTGTCTTTCTTTTTTAATCTTCCTCATCATCCTCATGACTTCCAAACCCCCGAATTCTTTCACTCTACTTCTTTAACTTTTCCTTTTTTCCCTTCCTTTTCTTCCATCCGTTGTGATAAAACCATGGACTCCTGAGGGCACAGGCGGCATTCTGACTGACACAAAGTTTGGGCTAATTTCTCAAAAAAAAAAGATAAAAGCAGATTTTCCCTCTAGAACAGATTGGCACTTTGTGGGGCTCTGAATCTGAGGCTGGATGAGAACTTTCATTTTTCTTTTCGTTTTTCTTCCCCTCCCCAGCAAGTGGGGCCGTGATAGTGTCACCTTTGTCCCCTCGTGATCTCTTCCAAGTGGAGCTTCAGGACTACGTGGGTGTGTGCCAAGGAATTATTTTTCTCAGAGAAATTCCCAAAATATGCATCCCTCATATTGCACAAAAGTCATTCAACCATTCATTCTTTCAAGAATGTTTAGTATGGGTGTGCTAATGGCTAGGGTCCAGTCTGGGCCCTGAAATAGAAATACGAAAGATCAGTCATGCCTTCACGGAGCCTGCAATCTAGCGGGAAGCAGAGAAGCTTGTGATTGAGAATCGCCACAAATGGCATAGGAAGCTGGCACAGAGCTGCCCAGGGCAGAGGAAATCAGGGTGAGATCCTGAAGGAGGTGGGTGGTACCTGTGGGAAGTCTCAGAAGTTGTGGGAATCCCAGACACAGAAAGGCAGTTGTGTTCTCTGACATCTCTGGTCACTTGCATCTCCGGGGCTGCATCGGTTCAAACACAAATTCTTACCACCTCATTCAGAAGCCCAGCCCAGGGTCTTCTGATCAAAATTTCAGAGAGTTGCAGAGAAGACCCAAAGGCGCCCAGGACTAGGAGTCCGAGAACGCTGGGTTAGGAGTTCAGCTTTGCGGTCTCCTTGCCTTGTGGCCTCAAATACTTCCTGGAAACTCACAGAGCCTTATAACCCTCACCTGGAAGTGAGAGGCTTGAGTGGGACGGTGCATACACAAAGTGCTCAGGGCAGCGCATTTGTGCCACGTCTCACCCTGGGCTGATTTTTCAAAGCTGCGAGTCTGAGCTCCGCCCAAGGGGTGGGTGGCAACACATAATCCCGCCCTCTGTGAACCGCTGACCTTCCTGGCCACGGAAGCAGACAGGTCATTTAAAAAATGTAATTTTCGCATTGACATTCTTCATGCTAAGCCCGGGGGCAGGCATGTCCATTCTGCTCGGGGAGAGCTCCGGGGCAGTAACCCAGAAAGAAGAGGCAACCCTCACTTGGCCATTCCGCGCCTGGGCTGCTGACAAAAGAATTGTGCAAATGAACCTTTAAATCCGTAAATAGTGCCCTCACAATGCCGGGAAGAATGCGGCGGCGACAAAGGGCAATATTCACAGTTTATCTCAGGGTGATGGATCTGAATGGACGCATGAACACGGGTTTGTTAGAGAAAGCGCGGGCCACAGCCCCCCGCCGGGAACCCAGTGGCCGCAGTCTGCAGTGCAAACAGTCAGTCTAAATCCCGAACAATTAGGGGAAACCAAGCTGCCATTATCTGAACTTCAACTTGTTCTCATGATTGATATGGGAAATGAAAAGTTGTACACGGCTCGGGGCAGGCTCTGTGCGCCCTCACCGCGCGCAGGGCCTCCGAGAAGGTGCAGAACGTATATTTCATACCCACGGCGGGAGTGGCCCGCACGCCGCCCGGGGCAGCACGCGGACGGGCGCGGCCCTGCACGTCAGGTCATCCCCATGTGGTGTCTTGTCTCTGACCAAATATCCCTCCGCCATCTGAGTCTTCGGAGAATCCCCACTCCGTGACCTCAACAGAGGTTAGCTTGGTACCTAACAGGTTGTTTTAAACTTTTCAAGGGCAGGGCTGTAGCTTCTTCTCTTTTGAGTCTCCAGTTTCTTAGCCCAGAGTGGGAGTTCCACGGTGTTTGTTGAGCTGGGGTGAGCCCAGTGCTATGGGAGAGGTACATGGCCCAAGGAAGATGAAGCATTTGAGCTGAGCCTCCACGGGTGATGGGATTTGAGAGGCTTGATATGAAGGAAACGGGCCTCATTCCAGTTTGCATAAACAACCCCGGCAGAGGCTGGGAAGAGGGGCGGCGTACGGCCGGTAGCTGGAGTGTGGGCTTCTCTGAAGGCAAAGGTAGGAGTGGAGGCTGGAAAAACAGGCTGTTCATCAAGGGTCTTGAAAGCAAAGAGAACGTTTGCCTTTTTGCCCCGTAGGCAGTGGGAGTGATGGAATGTTCTGGAGCAAGGGAATGCCACCTGACTGGGAAGGGTCCTCTGAGGATGCGGGCCTGCCTGGGGCGCTGCAGTGGGACAGGAGTGGCCTGCAGAAAGCAGGGTCAACCGGGCTTGGATGCAGGGGGAGAGGTCAAAGGTGACGAAGGTTGTGAGCCTTTGGCTCCTTCTGCCCCAATTCATTCATTAATGAAACTCTTCTTATTTCTTTTTATCCAAGAGGAACGTCAGAATTCCACACGCTAGCTCAGTTGCCAGCAACTTATAAAGTCAATCAGTCAATTAATTGCACACATGTATATTTTCAGAATGGGAAGCAGAAGGTGTACTTTTCATAAAAATGCAATTCTTGTCATAACAAACTCACGTGGGAACCCTTGTCACTTTAATTTCGCAGATGGGAAAACTGAGGCCCAGAGGATTAGAAGAAAGATGGGCTCAAGTCTGAGCCGGGATTTGAACCGGGGTCTTTCGGATGAGAAAGCCTTCCGCTTTGCTTTATGCCAAGCCACCTCTAGTGCAACTGGCCTGGAGGCATGCATGCAATCTCACAGAAAGACCTGAGCTCGGGCCACCGGGACAGCGGCTGAAACAGAGACTTCCAAGAACCCTCTTCAAAGCGCTCAGAGGCATTCAGCAAGGCCCGGCATTCAGGCTGCAAAGATTTCTCCATTGTCTCCACCATCAGAGGTAAGTGACATCTTGAACGCCTCAAGAAGATTAAATAGCCCGGCTCCGTCGGAAAGCTTAAAAAAAAAAAAAGAGTGAGAGAGAGGGAGAAGAAAGGGCCCAAGTTGGCTATTATAGAGCTGGTGCTTTTTTGTCGGAGAAAGAGCTTTCAAGGAGTACTATTGGAAGAAGCGGGCCAGATAGGAAGACAATGCCAGGGAGCGGGAGAGAACTCTGAGAGGAACCCGGGGCTGGGCGCCTTGAATGCGGATTACTGCGGCTCTGAGCCGCCAAAGAAAAGGGGAACCCTGGTCAGGATGAAAATGAGGAATTACCTTTTTTCCCTTCCCCTCTGAGACTCCAGTTCACTGCGCAGTGACAATGCGTGATGGGGGGCACTTGACATGTCCCTCGGCCAGGCCATGTTGGCGCCCCATGTGGAGCCCCCGGGGAACAAGGGCGGCGCAAACCCAAACAAAGCCAATTTTAACCTAATAAACTCACCCCACATTCTCGGATAGGAACGACGAACGTTTGGGCTGCTGAGTATCTGTTGCCAGCCCAAACACATGGGGCAAATCAGAAGTTTGAATTTGGGGATGTTTGAACATCTGTCACCTTCATCTTTTTAAGAGGTTTTTTGTTTGTTTGTTTTTTGTTCTTTTTTTTAAAGCTCTCAGTGGGAAGGAAGACGAGGGCTGCTAGTGGCACCGTTTGCAACCCCGAAAGAGTGTGTTTCTAGTAGGTGATGAAGGTGACTGAGAAACAGAAAGGGACCTAATTTGCTCAGTTCCTGGGAACACGATTTGCTTTTTAAATGTACATCGTCCTAAGCCACGTCCCAGTAGCTGCCCTGCGTGCTCTCCGTTCATTTGGGAGATGTCTTCAGAGATGTGGGAGTGAACGAGCTTTAGGCTACAAGTCAGGAGATCTGGGTTTGAGCCTGTCACCAGCTTGCTGACAGTTTTATAAGAGTCACTTGGCTTCTCGGAGTTTCAGTTCTCGCCTGCAATGCTCTGTGTGGTCTGCTGTTTGGATAAGGCAGCTAGGAGTTTCCACAGGGCATCCTCCAGGGCAGATGGTGCCCAGTGTGTGCTTTGTAAACATCTGTGTGGATGATCAGTGCCCTATTCTGCTTTCTTCTCTGAGAAAAACCAAGTAAGATGATCATGGCAAACTTGGTTTTGAAACTGCAAGTACATTTTACAAATGTGAGATATTTATTATTTTTCTATTTTTTCCTTGGGAAAATCAATCATCCAAAAGATATTTAACAGTTATAAGCAGTTATAGAGCCCAAGTCCCTGTATGAAATTCAGCTTAATGAAACTTCAAAATTATTTGCACGTACCTAGGGTCATGAATGGTTTTCAAACCTCATACTATGTTAAAAAGAAGCACGTGGCAGATGTTGAAATCAGAAATGTAACAGAAGCTTGAATAATGAACTTGGTGAATCTTCATTCCTTCTAGATCCTAAGCCAGTGTCTGGTCATTTGGTACCTCATGTGTACTGGAGTTATAGCAGTCTTTTATATCTGGTTTTAACTTATCATTTCACACTTGGTTTTTGGTTCTGTGTGTGCGTGCATGTGCGTGTGAATTATGAGACTTGGTACGTCTATCAGAACTTAAGGTCACAGTGGAAAGGGTATTTGGCACCTTTAAGTGGAGAAAGGATGTTTATGTCACTTTGGAATCCCTCCTTCTTGGAAATGTGAACACACCTGCATGACGTGTCACGCCTCACTTCGAGGGTCTCCTTGCCGAGAATGTCTGTCCTTCCCAAACGGAGGAGAAAAGTCTCCTTGCTCACAGGTGCTTCATTTGGCCCTGGATGCACCTTGGATGAACTCAGGGCAGGTATCAACCTTAAACAGGAAGCCATGACTAGTGGAAAGAGTTGTGGGCTTTGGCATAAGGCACATCTGCAACTGACTCCTTGCTACACCCCTTTTGAGCTGTGGACCCTCGAGTGAGCCATTGAACTGCGCTGGGGCTCAGTTTCCTAAGAGAATAACACCAATGCGTCAGAGCTCTTGTGAGAATAAAACAGGTGGGTGTCACTGAAACTCTGAGCGGTGCTCAAGGTAAGTAAGAGGAGCGTGTGGACCGGGCGGGATTGTCAACAGCTTAGGCTTGGTGGTCAAGCAAAGGGTGAATCGCTTACTAGGTACAGGGGCTCCTGTGCCTTGGATGATGCATCTGTAAAGTGGAAGCTTCTTCACGGATTGCTGTAAGGATTTAGAGGTAATGTGGAAGGATCTTAGAACGGTGAGGGAAGTGGGGGAAAGGGCGATATCCAGGAGAGAAGATTAGCTGGAAAAGTTTGAGTGCTCTCACTTCCATTCACTTCTCCTAAAGACTTACTCCAGGAAACCAGTATGTGAGTGGCTCTCCAGTGAAGAGGGCGAGGGGAAGCTGAATATCTGACCTTCTGCTCTGCTTCCCCTCCCTTGACCTGCACCCCTGTCCTCTGGGGTTACAGGTGGAATCACTCACTGGAGAGAGATTTTGTGCCCATTCCTGGCTAAGATGAGGTGTGACTGGGTGTAGGAGTGTTGGGAGGGGAACAAGACGCTCATTATCCTTAACATTTAAAAGTGTCTCAGAAAACAGTATGGAGGTTCCTTTAAAAGTGAAAAATAGAGTTATCATATGACCCAGCAATCCCACTCCTGGATATATATCTGGAGAAAACTCTAATTCGAAAAGATACATGCACCCCAGTGTTCATTGCAGCACTATTTACAATAGCCAAGACATGGATGCAACCTAAGTGTCCATGGACAGATGAATGGATAAAGAAGATGCACTCTATATATACAATGGAATATTACTCAGCCATAAAAAAGAATGAAATAATGCCATTTGCAGCAACATGGATGGACCTAGAGATTATCATACTAAGTGAAGTAAGTAAGAGAAAGACAGATATCATATGATGTCACATATGTGGAATCTAAAATATGGTACAAATGAACTTATTTACAAAACAGAAACAGATTCACAGACATAGACAACAAACTTATGGTTACCAAAAGGGAAAGGAGTGGGTTTAGATAAATTAGGAGTTTGGGATTTGCAGATACAAACTACTATACATAAAATAGATAAACAACAAGTTCCTACTGTATAGCACAGGGAACTATGTTCAATATCTTGTAACAACCTATCACGAAAAAGAATATGAAAAAGATTATATATATATATATATATATATATATACATATATATATATATATATATAAAACTGAATCACTTTGCTGTACACCAGAAACTACTATTCTCCCTACTTCTTGTGGGTTTTGAAGGATGTTTTGGTCGCCGCCACTTACTGGATTTGCTTAGTTGAGTCTTTTAAGGACTGAGACTTGCTTGGAATGTCGGTCATCAGCCAAACTTGTTGTAAACATTAGAATTTATCTTCTTTTCATGCTTTTCTGTAAGAATCTATTACGAAACCAAGTAGAGAATTGCTGCTTTCCAGCTCATCGTTCATGGCTTTCATATTTGCTATTTCTGACAGTTCCTTCTTGAGTCTGGCTTCTAAAAGAGTTGATTTAAGGTCTCTGCATTCCCTTCCTATGTGGCTAACTCTTTCAGAAATTTGATATCTTTCCTCCAGAAAGACAGAAACTCCAAAGGCCAGTTCTTTGTCTCTCCCTGCAGAGTAATACAAAATCTTAAGCATTAAAAACTCCCCCATGACTGTAAAAGTCCCCATCTCCCCCAGGGTTTCAGGGGATCCGGGCCTGGGCTAAGCTCCCCTGGCAGTACTGCCACTGCCTGGCACAGGGGTCTCCAGCATCAGCACCATGCAGAGCATCAAGGCCATCAGGGGACCCTCTGTGTCTCCGATGGCCTCTGCAGTACCCCTGGGTTGCCAGGACCCTGCTGGCCACAGCAGATGTCAGAGCTCCATGGTGAGCATTCTGCCCAGAAACTCCTCTGCGCCTGGCAATCAGGGGCAAGCGCAGTGGATGGGGGGACACAAAAAGCACTGTCTCCCAGCCATCCCACATCTTGACTCACAAGGAAAATGATCACATATCATGACCTTGGGGACACAGACAAGGCTCTGCAGACCTGAGGGACCAGCTGGTGGGCTCTGGTCATGTATGGTCCTTCCTGGCTACACCAGGAACTAAGGAGATCGATCTCTTTCCACATCTGTAACCATCCTAGGTCAAGAGGTTCAACCATCTCAACTAGTCAAGAGGTTCCAAGTTGGAGCATTTGCAGGCCCTCAGCACTGGCTACTGCTCCTTTTGCCTCCCTTTCTTTTTAAAATTGAGATGACATTCATATAATGTAGTATTTTAACTATTTGAAAGTGAACAATTCAGTGGTATTTCACACATTTACAACGCTGTGCAATTGTTCCTACAGTCTGGGAATCAGCCTTCTCTCAGGGCTTAAAATGCAGCAGACACCTGTTTCTGTGATCTTCAAGGGAATCTTCCAGAGGAATGCTCTCTGTCTGCCTGGTTATGAGTCAGGTTGCCCCTCCCTGTTACCTACGGCACCTTCAGACCCGCAGAAGCCTTTGAATTTTGAAAATTGCCTTATAGAACCAAAGCTGTGAAAGGGTCAACTCTAGTGGGAGACAGATTAAGAAAGACAAATCCATCAGCATTCACGGGGCCTCCCTGAGCACCTGCTATGTCCTGGGTTCTAAAGAATATTCGAGGAGCTAAAAGGCATACTTATTGCCCTTGATTTGCTCTCTTGTTGGGGCAGCAAGATGTTCTAGAAACATTTATCGAGTCCCTGCCATGGGCTGAGCCCTCTCCAATGTGATTGGCATACATGACCAAAAATAATTGTTAAGTGACTGGTTTAGCATCTTTGGTACAATTTTGGAAAATTTTGAACAATTTAAGATCCAAGAAGTCTGCATGAAGGAAGAAGGTTTGGGACCAGATGATAAAGATGGGTTAAGAGAGCTGGCTCCCGCCATGGGGTTGGTGGGTGGTGGCACTGAGCTGACTTCGATCTCCTTGACCATGAGTCTGGGCTCTGATCTTCCACCAGGATTTCCAAAGAAGAGGAACCGGGGCCTGGAGTGTCCTGTTTCCTCACTTGGGCGTTTCTGGTCTTTACATACTCTGTTTCCTCTGCTTACAGACCTCCTCTGCCTCCTCTCTCTAAAGGACTCTTGGAATAAATAACCTCTTTCATGAAGGTTTCTGCAAAGACTTGCAGGCAGTGTAGGGGACCTCTGGGCTCCACAGGGCTGGCTGCACACGAGTCTGTTCACGTCCTTCTATTGCTTGTCTCTCCTGCTAGACTTTGAGCTTCCTGGGGCAGCTCAGGCACACAAGCCCAGTGCTGGGCACAGAGAGGGGCTCAGCAACTGGGGGTGCATCCAGCATGCCCTGTCGCTGTAAATCATTGTCTACTAGTGAGGGACCGTGGGGCCTGGCTCCCAGGTGTAAGGGTCTGTGATGCCCTGGTTCTCCCACAAGGCTGCCCAGCGCGGGGAAGCCAGGTGTGGTCCGGTCTAGGGCACTGGGTTCGTGTTCTGAATGGCAGCATTCTGGGTGAAGAGGGACCCTTCAGCTTTCTCTCCCATACTGTGGCTGGAAAGGAGAGTGAAGGGACATTGCAGCTGGGTGTCTGGGATGGGGTAGAATTCACCAGGAGGTGTCCCCAGACAGGACTGGCAGGGATGGGGGCTCCCTTCGGGAGGGCTGAGAGCAAAGGCGACAATGCTGGGGGAGTCTGGGCAGCAGGAGGGGCCCAGGCCAGGCCTCGGGGATGGGCCGGAAATCCCCGACCCAGGAGTGAGTGGGGTCCCAAGGCCCCATCCCCAGCCCCGGTCAGACTCCTCATTGGCTTCTGAGAGTTTCCTGTCTGCACCTCATCCCTGTGGAGGACGTGGCTGCCAGAGGGCTCTTCTTAAGGAACAGAACGTGCTGCTCTCCTGTTCAAAATCCATCAGTGGCTGCCCATTGTCTGCTGGGTACAGTGGGATCTCAAAGCGGAAAGCCCAATCCAGCTGTGGCAGGTTTTGCAGGGCTGAGTCCCGAGAGTCAGCAGATGTCTGGAAGGCAGTCGGCAGGGGGAGGTGGTGGCCCCTCAGGCGATCCCCGGAATCACTGTGTGCCCATTACTTGTGCAAACTGTGGACCAATCAAACAGCAACGCATGGTAAGGGAGAGCCACAAATTGGAGGGCAGCTAAAATCCAAGAGTGGGCAGGTAGGGAACGTGGAGAAGACGCAGGCTGGAGTGGTTGACAGGCTAATCTTGTGTAATAAGTTCAGATGTCAATGGGACACCCTGAAGGTCATTTTTTTTTTTTTTGATATGATGTTGTGTATCAAGTACAAATTTATAAAACAAAACCAAAGTAAGCATCTTGCTGTATTTACTTTTCTAAGGTCTTTTTCATTCAACATTACACCATGAGCATTTTCACTTATCATCAACAAACCCATCACGAACATTTCTGTGACCGTAGAATAGTCTATCCAATGCATACATCAAAGTGTGTTTACCGTTTCCTTATTTTTGGATATTTAGGTTGTTTTCATTTTTTAATACTAAAAATAAAGTGGTAAGAAACACCCTATGCATATGTCTTTGATTTACATCTCTAATTATTTCCATAGAATTGATGGATTCTTAGAAGGGAAGTTCCTGGATGAAAAGGTATGGATATTTTTAAAGCTCTTGATACTTGTTAAATGGCTTCCCCAAAATGTTGTACACATTTTATATTTCCTACCCACAAGACACCAGAATGCCTGTCTCGTAACCCTCATGGACAATAAGAATGATCATTTGGAAAAAAATTGATGTTTTGAGGGGCTTCCCTGGTGGCGCAGTGGTTGAGAATCTGCCTGCCAATGCAGGGGACACGGGTTCGAGCCCTGGTCTGGAAAGATCCCACATGCCACGGAGCAACTGGGCCCGTGAGCCATAATTACTGAGCCTGCGCGTCTGGAGCCTGTGCTCCGCAACAAGAGAGGCCGCGATAATGAGAGGCCCGCACACTGCGATGAAGAGTGGCCCCCGCTTGCCGCAACTGGAGAAAGCCCTCGCACAGAAAACGAAGACCCAACACAGCCATAAATAAATAAATAAATAAATAAAACCTTAAAAAAATTGATGTTTTGAGAGAAAAAAAAATGGTCAGCTACATTCATTGGGTTTTCCTTGATACTTGAAGAAAAAAAATTTGGATGTTTATCTGCCTTTTGTATTTTGCCAGTTTCTGCTGAAATTGTTCATTTCCTTTGCCCAGTTTTTATGGGATCATTTTCCTTCATTACTTAGAAAAAGACTTTATGTATTAAGCATGCAAACTCTTTATAGTTGTTTTAAAATTTTTTGCAGTTTTATATTTGTTTTTTTTCATTTCATGAATGTTGTATCAATAATTTAATATCTAGATGCTGACCTTTACAGGACTTAAAGGCTGCAGGTTGATGGAGTAAGGGAGGCTGGGGAGGGATCGGCGACCCCAAGATGGCTTGTAGGTTTCTGGCTTGGCCACTAGGGAGATGCTGGAGACCTCAGGTGGTCCAGGGAGCTCAGGAAGAGGGGAGATGTGATGGATTTCACGGACTCTGCCGGTGGCACACCCAGGTTGAAATACCTGAGAAAGAGTTGGGGATAAGGTCTGAACCTCATTCCTAGATGTGGTCTAGGAGTGTTTGCTGAAGGCATGATAAGAGAGCTTGATTTAGAGCCCAGCAGAGTTCTGGGAGGAGATACAAACTCTGAGTTGGGGTTCAGATCAGAACTAGAGCTCGAGGCTCCTGACTCCTAGCCCAGGACTCCTAGCTGAGTGTCAAGTGGATCTGGTGGTCGTGTGGTGGGGTTGCAGTGTGGTGTTTGAGGTGGTCAAATTTATGAAGTATCAGATTTTTCAACTTCACCGTACTTTTTTTTTTTTTTTTTTGTAAATGAACATCTGATCATCCCACTCTTTTCCAATCTGTAGTTGGCTTCTCCTTTCCCATGGGGAGGTGGGCTATGTTTTGGATACCTCAAGCCAAATTACTCTTGGAGGCCAACATGGGAACCCATCAAATGTTTGTCATAACGGATCTGCTCTCCATTTGCATTCATTAATTTAGTCTTTTCTACAACAAGTGGCATTAATATAGCATAATTGACTTTTCCATTACACCGGATTAATTAATAGGAATCAATATGGTAGGAACATTAACAAGGTACAGAGCAATTAAAACCTTCCACGATTAGTTCCCATTGCCTTGTGTTTCTATCACGGAAAGAGAAAAACCAGCTCCACCACCGCCAACACGCTCCTGAACGCTTCCTGTGTGAGCAGAGCTTCTGTATGTTTTTCTTCTTCTTCTTCTTCTGCTTTGTGACTTGACAAAATCGGATAAAGCCATAGTATTTTATTTTACAGCATGCCCATCATTTGGCGTCACCGGCATAAAAATGCTCCTCTACCAGCTCAATGGTGCAATAATGGTTTTTCCTTGGGGCTGGATCATTTTTAAAGGTATTTGTAATGGAGGATTTGCAACCTTGTGTGGTGGAGCCAGGAATGTGTCTACGCAGGTTGCCAAGCGAATGTCAATCTCTTTGTCACCCCGCTGTCCTGCCACCTCCCCCTCCTCCGGAGGCGGCTGCCCCGTGCTGGCACCGTGCTGGAGAACCCAGGCTAGGAACCCCGAGCGGCGCTGGCCTTGCAGGTGGCACTTTGCATGCTGCAGCATCACATGGAGGTGCAGCGCCAGGCACAGACCTTCACACAGAGGGAACCAGAACCTGCGCTTAGTTGCCTGCCTGTCGCCATCTGATAAAGCCCCTCAATTGTTTCCCCTCCTCGTTTCCTCCCCACTGGTGTTGAGCCTCCTGGTAGGGATGGAGGGGGTAGAAACTGAGGTACAGAGAGAAAAAGGACCAGTCTGAGGTTCCCCAGCAATTGGGGACAGATCCTTGGGAAGAACCCAAGCCTCCTCCAGTGCAAAACTATCGTTTGAAAATAAGTACCCAGAGGGTCCATTGGCAGCAATGTCTACATAATCCCAATTTTTGGTTGAAGATCAACTTCAGAAAGCAAGGCTGATCCTGGGCTTGCAAATAACTGCTATTAATTTTTTTTTAATGCAGTGTGTATGGTTGAATTTCTTATGCGTTGATTGCCCCTGTTTGATTTTTCGCAGTTATTCCAAACTGTGGGATTGCATTTTGAGACTCAAAGGTACACAGACGTGAAGAAGGAAGGCACGAAGGAACACCGCCTATGCCCGCAGGCCCACGTATCCTGGCCTGGGCGGCCTTGGCTGGGGCTGCCGCCGGGTGAGGCTGGGCCAGCTGGCTGCTGCGGGGACCGCCAGCCCCGCTGGGGCCTTCCGGCGTTGCCTGGAAACCATGCAACAATGCCTCCAGAGCGGCCCCGCGATGATCTTTTCTGAAGTGGCGGCCCCTTCAATTATTTTATTTCCATTATATTATGTTAATTAAATCAGCAAAAAGAACAGAGCACATGCATGTCCCAAGTGGAGTGGCTGTGAAGGGTTAATCGGAATGGCCCTGGCAGCCACTGGGTGAGCAGAGCAGCGGGCAGAGAGCCTTAAGATGGACCCTGCTCCAACCGGCCCGGTCCCTGGGGTCCAGCGGAAGCTCTCAGGCCTCACCTCTGCCTACTTTTTGGTGTCTGTTTTTTCAGCTCTCTCGAACCATGGGCTGCCCTTGGTGGGCGCAAGTGCAGGTGGAGTGGGGTTTGGGGGGTGTGCAGAAGGGACCCTTCGAAGAACCCCTTAGAGCTCGCAGCCAGATTTTGTAGAAGTCACCATGCCTCAGTTAACTGGCAGTGATGAAAGATCTCGTAGATACGTCATATGAGTACTCTTAGGCAGAGGTTTTGACAACATTGGAATGCTTTGCTGCAGTAAAATCTTACACCAAATCCTCAAAATATAAACCAGTTAATAGTGGGGGCACTTTGATTAGAGTCGGAGCTGGTACGGGGGCAACATTCCCCGTGCCCACTCTTTGATATGTGGCTGGAGCACAGTTTGAAAACCCGTGCCTTAAAGCCCCCTGAGGGGCACCAGAACTGTGGGTTGTATCTGGGCTGTCTGGTGTTGGATGTCTAAGGACCACACAGCTTTCCCATCCTCATGTTCCCATGCCTGTAGAAATGGGAGTTGGGATCCCTGGGAATTTCTGAGGTTGGAAACAGAGGGTATTCCCCTGCCTCAATTTACTTGTTCACGTAATGGACATAAAAATTCTACGTGTCCTCCCAGACTCATGAACTTTAAGAACCAATGCACAATGGCTAGTTCTAGGCCTGTGATCATCACTGCTGGAAAGTGATGGCCTTTCACTAAGGGGTGTTTCTTTTTTATTTTTATTTTTATTTATTTATTTTTTTAAAATTTATTTATTTATGGCTGTGTTGGGTCTTCGTTTCTGTGTGAGGGCTTTCTCTAGTTGCGGCAAGCGGGGGCCACTCTTCACCGCGGTGCGCGGGCCTCTCACCATCGCGGCCTCTCTTGTTGCGGAGCACAGGCTCCAGACGCGCAGGCTCAGTAGTTGTGGCTCACGGGCCTAGTTGCTCCGCGGCATGTGGGATCCTCCCAGACCAGGGCTCGAACCCGCTTCCCCTGCATTGGCAGGCAGACTCTCAACCACTGTGCCACCAGAGAAGCCCCAAGGGGTGTTTCTTGAGGGGTGTCTTTGTGTTTTAGTAAACGCTCAGAGATCATCTCCCCACCTCTTCTTCTACAGTGGGGTAGTGAGGCTGCTGTTTCAGGCTATTATTTGACTCTTGTGGTTTTTTTGCATTCCGCAGAGGCCTGTCCAGTGGGCCTGGGACCTGCGACCTTCTTCTGGTCTTGTCTTTGTCTTTCTGTGGGCAGGAGACAGAGCCTCCCCTCCCTGGCCTGTGGTTTCTTCCTCAGCCAAGCAAAGGCCCTGCCATCAATGATCCCTTAGATCCCCTGCAGCTGTGGCATCCTCTCATTTGAATACCATCAACAAAAATAGCAGTGCAATGCCTTCAGTTTAAAAGACGATGGAGCAATTACTCTAAAGTTTCTTTGCTGCTCCCTTGCGTTTCCAATATTGCAGATCTCCTCCGTTTTAAAATGAAGTTGTAAATGAGATTTGAGTTCCACATCACTTACTTTCTTCTCTCCAAGAGAAAGAGTTGGATAACCAGTTCAAAGAAAACGCACACATAACTGAAATTCAAAGAGGTTGGAGGGATTTTCTTTCTCCTCATCTTGGTTACTGGGCTGGCCATCTGATTAAGCATTGCCAGGCACCACTGTGATGGTGTGATTCTCCATCCATCACACTTAGTAACTTCCCTCTTGTTTACAGAATGAAGTCCAAGGTGAGCACCAATACCATCATTATACAAATAATAGAAAGTAGTTATAAAGTGCTTACTGTGGGCCAAGCATTTCATATATATTAAAAAAAAATTCTTTCCAACACACTCCAAAGCTGATATATTTATACCCACTTTACTGATCAGGAAACTGAGGCACAGATAGGTTAAGTGACTCACTGAAGATTTTACAGCTGGTAAGTGATGGACCATGATTCCAGCCTGAGCCGTCTGCTTCCAAAGTTGTTTGTTTTTAATCCCTGAGCTTGGCTTACATATAACATCTTGGTCACAAAGGAGAGCCTCAGATTTCTTCTGGTCAAACTTCCTTTGTGATGCTCAAATCTCCTGCAAGCCTGGCTGACTGGTGGTTGTCCAGCTTGGTGATATTCCTGGTGATGGGCAATCTCTTCCCTTTGAGGGCAATCAGTCATTCATTCACTCGACAAACATAGATAAGCCCCATCTAAGTGCCAGGCTTGGTGTTCCATGCTGGGCCCTAGGGATGTATACGTCACAGTTCCTTCCGCTGAGGGACTTGCAGACCAGAGCCCAACGTGTTAGGTCCTTGAACAGCTCTGATTGCTAGAAAACTCTGCCTTTACTGAACTGGAAAAGATCTCCATGTAACTAACATGATCATATAATTATTGTCCAAACGAGGATGCTGTTGAGAGCGAATGGAGTCTGTTATAGCAATTATGCTATAAACAGTTTTAAACTGGGCCTGTCTCTGCAAAACAGGGATGCACACCCTCAACCTACAATCCGGGTCCTGGGTGCTTGGTTGGCCCCGGAGTCCACGTCAGCCCTTCGACGTTTGGAGACCAATGTCTGGCCGGCTCTGAGCCTCCACTTCTCCAGCGCATGCCCAGTCCTCACAGGCAGCCTCATCTCCTTAGTTTGCCGACCTGCCTCAGCATCCTTGGTCCTCTCTGAGTGCATCTGAGGTTCTGAGTTTGGCTTTCTGGTGCTGCCCTGATCTGGCTTCACTTCCACTGGGAGGGGAGCGTGCCCGGGTCTGCAGTCGAGGAAGAACGGAGAAGGCTGAATGTGTACCAGACGTGTTTTGAAAGCCTGGAATTCAGACAAAAAGTGGAGAACAGAAGTGAGAGCTGTGTCAGGGTGGCTCTGCGGTAGACTGGAGGGTAGGGCTTAGAAATCCAGACAGAACAGTTTAGGGAGAGAGGTAAGAAAAATATGTTTCACCAGTATTTCTCAGGCTTAGAAAACTTCGGACAAACATATCTGAGATCTTTTAACCTATCAGCCTGGAGACCGGACATCTCTGTTTATCACTCAGTCAATCAACAATCATTTATGAACTGGCTGTTATTTGCAGGGCACACAGGTGACACAGGCCCCTGCTCTCCTGGAACTTAGAGTTTAGGTGAAGGCAGTGCTCAGGTAATACACACCACAAGGTGAGCAGAGAGGATGGAGCATCTAACTCATCGCCCATCCCCCCCAGAGGGGTGTGGGGACACCTTCACAGAGCAGAGGCTGAGCAAAAATTTTCCTGGCAGAGAAGGGAAGTGAGTGAGATTCCAGGCAGAGGGGGCAGCATGTGCAAGAGAAAAGAGGCACAGAAGAGCATTGTGTGTTCAGTGGCTCCGTGTGGCTGATGGGGGTAGGACTGACAGGAGATGGGCAGGACCTGTCGGTGAGACTGGGATGCCATTGGAAGCATGCGGATCTGCACTGGGAGAGACCTGGACATCCGGGGACCCCTCTGCAAGATGGAACACTGGTGGGTGGCTTCAGATGTCCTTGCAATGAATTCAGGTGAGCACCAGCGTGAAGCACAAACGAGAAAATGCTTTCAATTGAGGGCCGTGTTTTTCAAACGTGGCTTGCCTGCCAGCTGACTGTGCACTCTGGCAGGAGTGGCAAGTGATACTTAGCTTTCTTCAAGCTCCATTAATCTGCCCTTTTCTTTCTGCTTCAAATTCCACTTCAAACACCCAAGAGTTCCTCAAATGCATAACAGTATAAATGATATATAACCCTGTTGGGAGCCATGGAGCCTCCCGTCAGGTGATTGGGGTGGCTTGGGTTGATCCTGTTGACCTTCCAAGGCTTGTAGAGAAAGAGAGTGGCTCTTCCCTCCTCCTCACACATGCACACGTGCACACACACACGCACATACGTGCACACGCGTGAACGCACACCCAGCTGTGCAGCCCTTCTCCGTGTCTTCAGCCCCTCCTTGTGACCACGTGGGGACTCCTGGAGGAGCCCAGCAGCCCTGCACGAAGGCCGGTGCTCCTGGTCCCTTCCACAGGGGGACCCAAGCATCTCCCCCAGTCATCTCTCCTGTGTCTGATGACACCAACGGCGCTATTTACTGAGCATTACTGTGTGTCTAGTACTTGACATGCATCACCATCTAAGTTAGTAATATCATGCAAGTCAAGAATGTGTTATCTCCCTTTTTGCTGAGGGCAAGCCGAGGTACGGAGACGTTAAGCGACAGGCACTGATTTACGCTGAGCCAGCAAGTGGTGGGACAGGGATTCGAACCTGTGACGCCGGGGCGCTTTCATTCTATCCCGGGAGCTAGTGAACAGGTGCTGCCAATCCACCTCCTCTCGTCCAGACTTGGAGTTGGGATGAAGAGGCTGAGTCACTGCCATTGCCTGTGAGAAAGGTTTTGGGATGGATGGATCGGCTGTAGAATTCACGAATTCAGTTGTCGACCAGCCTTTCTGGGGGGTCTGCTGGAGTGCTGGATTCAGCGGGGGGCAGAGGGGGCATGCAAGAGACACCCTGCATGATGATAGGGCCGCGGCTCTCACAATGGTAGTTGGGAGAGAGGGAATTACGGAGACGACCCAGACAACACGGTGAGCTAAGTGCCGGGCTCCAGCAAGTGAGGAGGGCCCTGGGGCTCGGGGTCGGGCCTCGCTCGGCTCAGGGCGGCTTCCCGGAGGAGGCCGTGTGAGCAGAGCTGAGCGCTGGGTTCCTCCCCTGGCCAAGAGGGAAGGCGTTGCAGCGGAGGGAACAGCTGTGCAGAGGCAGAGAGCTCATATGGAGCGGGGTGGGGGGCCTGGGGAGAGGGGGCGGCCCTATAGTTTATTGTTCAAATTGGGACTTTTTTCTCCCCAAGTTTTTATTTTAAAAAATTTCGTACTACATAAAAGTTGAAAGAATGTACAATGAAACTTGCATACCTTGTACCTAAATCCATCAATTGTTAACATTGTTCCATCTCTCTCTCTCTATATACATATATATGTATATGTTTATATGTATGTACGTATATATGTATATATGATTTGTGTGCATGCTTTTATATAAATGTATATTTTCTCTTTGCTAAACTATTTGAAGGTAAGTTGCAAACATAGCATTTTGCCCCTACAATTTATCTCTCTATAAAATGACAATAGTGTCATTTTGGTGTTGTTAAAAAGATTAATGCAACGCAGTACGTGCAAAGAGCCTGCCATGATGCCTGAAATATAGCAGGTGCTCTAAGTTAGCTCTTCCATTCCTTCCTTGAGAGTTTGGGCCTCATGTAAATGGGGAAGGAAAATGCTCGCGGAGGTGCCGCCCGGTGGGAATGTGAGGTCCTTGGAGGAGGTGAGAGAAGGAAGGATCTGAGGTCAGAGCTTCCTGGTCACCTGACTTGGGAGTCCAGGTGTCTGAGATGAATTCACCTCAGCTCTGTCTCCGGTAGACCTCCAAGTTCCGGTGATTCTCCCTTGAAACGCCTTCTGAACCCGTGCTCTCCTTGTGTCTTTGGTTCCGGCCTCGTCTTGTCTGGTCTGGAATCGGCAGTAGATGCGTCAATTTCTGGTCTCTGTGCCCCTCCCCTTAGCTCCTCTGCTGACAGGTAAGCATCGAAGCTCTTCACGGGACCAACAGGTGAAAGGATGAGTGAAAGGTCAGGTGATCAGCCTCCTTCCTGACCTCCCTGCCTCCATCTCCCCGTCTTGACCATGCTCCACATCTGGGTCAGACAGGCTCAGCCATCTGAGGGAGGGGAGGCTTCTTGGCCACCCCTGATGAATGGAGCCCAAATGAGCCAACTCAGAGGGAGGCAACAAGGGAAGCAGAGGAGTTGTGATGGAAGCCATCTTCTGCTCAGCAAGGTTTCCTGCTGCAGCTCCAGGCACATAGGGCCTGGTGCCACCCAGCAGGACGGAGTGAGAAGCCGTCATAAGGACCCAGAGCAGGCATCACACACAGCAGGACCGGCAAAGCCCAGACCCCTTTCCCTGGGTGGGTGCGGCAGCTGCATTTCTCCATCCAAGTATCAAAGTGCAGTCAGTACCACGAGGAGAACAGAACTTGAAAGAGACTCTGCCCCTCGTTACTCCTGTGACTTTGAGTGAGGCTTAACTTTTTTGAAGCCTCAGTTTTTCTCCTGTGAAATGGGTTTCCTTTACAATCTCACAGGGTCATGAGGCTCCACCGAGACTGGCAAAATGGCATACTTGGTGTGGAGCCCAGCTTGTTGGATGTACTTGATAAAAGACAGCTGTGGCTGATTCTGTCTGTCCTGACTTGAGGTTTTATTTTTCTGAAATACCCGCTATAGGTCAGAATGTAGGAAGTCAAAATGTTTGGTTCCTAAATCCATGAAGATGTTGCCCCTGGGACCAGAAAGACACCTTTAAGCATTAGCTTCTTTAAGGGAAGAGAACATTCCAGCCTGGTTGTAAGAAAATGCCCACCATTGATCCTTCAGATTTAGGGGGAGGTTCCCATGGAGGTTGAAGGATCCAGTTGGGTGATTCTGTGCCAACCCCTCAGAAGTCCAGGTAGCCCTTGAACCCTAGCTCTCTGGGCTGTGGACTTCACTCTCAAGGTGGGAAGGGTGGAAGGTAATTGGACAGCGTGTGTGTGTGTGTGCGCCGTGTAGAGAGCCCTCCTTCACCTCACCGCCTGCTGCAAAAACCATTTTTTGATCCTCGGCAAAGGGATTGTTGAAGGGCACAGTCTCATGTGTACTGTTCAATTGTCCATTGAGCATCTAGCCTGGGCTTGCTACGATCAGCACTTCCCTTATAACATCTCATTTCATTTACACACACCTTGTAGGGTAGACATTGTCATTGCTGTCGCAGAGGGGGAGGGTTTGAGACTCAGAGAGGGAAAGCGACTTGCCCAAGGTCTTACAGCTATGAAGCCATGAAGCTGCTGTTCCAGCCTGTTGATCTTCCTCCAAAGCCTGTGCCCATTCTAGTGCTTTTGGATGGATGTGAATTCTCTCACTCTGAGCTTGGGATGCAGTTTCCACATGGGTGAAATAGACATGAGCTGACTTCGGCTTGATTAGAGGTTTACACTTCATTTGAAGTCGATCTTTACATTGCAGTCACTGAGAGGATTGGAAATGGCACAGGAAAAAGCAACAAAACATTGCTCCAGGACTCCCTCTAAAATCCTTTATGTGACAGTGAAAACTGCTCTTAAACACCTACCATATTCTCATATCTTCCAGAAGATAGAGTGGAAAGGGTATTGGGCTGAGAATCAGGATACCAGCTGGGCTCATTTCTAATGGCCAAGGGAACTTATCGCTTTTCCTCTCTGAGCCTCAGTTGCCTATTCTGTAAAATGGGGATGATAAACCCTAACTTGTCTACCTGGAGAGCATGTTGAGAGAATCAGAACAAGTGATGAAGGCCAAAGCATTGTGTAAACTCCGACATGCTATGCACATGAGAGGAGTTATTCAGAGACTCTGTGAATTGTGTGAGGGATTTCCTTTAGCAGGCGTGCAGCTGTCATCTTAATCTGGAACAATGTTGGCAACGTTTGAGATGTTGCTATTTATTTCCTTTAGGGAGGTGAGGGGAACATGACTTTTGGCTGCTGCTTTCTGGGTCCTAACCCTAACCCCAACCCTCACCCCAGCAGTACCAGCGGCCTCAGAACCCCCTGAACCTTACTCCCAGTCTCTCAGTTCCAGTGACTCTTTTCCTGCAGCCTCAGGACTTTCTTGGAGCCCGTTTGTCTGAATAAAGAAGTTCGGGCTTTGTCCCTCTCCAGGCTTCTTTCCCGCTGAGCCGGGAGCCCAGCTTCCCAGCAGCTGCCGTGGTGGTTGTGGTGTGAATGGGCCTCGTTCCTGCCCCTCACACGGGGGCCTGGGAGGAGCGGTCCCACACAGGGTGCCAGCAGTGCCCGGTGGATCTGCAGGGGGATCCCTGGGCCCTTCTTGGAGGCCCGGATAGAATGGGCCTCCCCATTCTGTCCGCCTTTCTTGTTGGGCTATGAAGAGCAGGCAGAGAAGTTGCTAGGTGTGCGAATGCTTTATCATTTTTAAAGCCCGGTGCAAAATTAGCACCATTACTGGTTACACAATCCAGTCATTTTAGGCTCTTCCCCGTTAGAAGAACTACCAAAAAAAGCAGCTCAAATTATTAACAAAATGTCGAACGACAAGTTCTAAACTACAGATGCAATTGCCAGCACACACTACCCTACTACATGCGGCAGGAGGCTGGAATGGGCCGGCTGGCGGAGGAGACCACGAAACTCATGTTTTAAAGTTCTTTAAGAACCAGACTTGCATCTTTCTAGACATTTCTGGTCCCGTGTGGCGATGGATCTCAAAGGCTTTGGAGGGCTCCTTCTGACCTTCTGCCCCCCAGAATTGATATCAATTCCAAATTTTTAAAAAGACCCATTTTTCATTAAGAATAATAATTTTGTAGGGCAGTTTCCCTTTGCAAACAGTATTATCAACAATGTTTTCAAAACACTATGATCTTTATCTTGGCGGCACTGAAGGAAAAAATCCGTCTGTCACACGTTCATCATCTACGCTGGCCAGTCCCCCTTCTGAGACGTGAATTAAATTTGAGCGATGTTTGCTGTATGCCAGGCCTCTGCTAGGCTCAGAGGAAGATATGGAAATAAATCATGACAGAGCCTGCCTGTGGGGAATTCACTGTCTAGTAAGGGACACAGGCTGTATCCGGAAATGGTTATAACAGAATTAAAAAGCACTTTGGGAGCAGTGGCTGGGGTAATGCGGGAGGCGTGGGTGGTTGATTATTTTTAATTAGAAGGTTTGGAAAAGTCTTCCTAGGGGAAGAAGCATTTGAGATGGGCCTTAAAAGATGCTAGGATTTCAGTAGGTAGACAGGGGCGAGGTGGGTGTGAAGGACATTTCAAGAGGAGGAAAGTATCCACAAGACAAAGACTGGGAAAGGCCAGAGCATATGGGGTGAATAGTAGGCCTTCTGGGTGGGCTGGAGGGGTGACCCTTTAGGGGGCTGCAGGGGGGATGGAACCGGAAACATACACCGGGTCCAGCTTCTAGAAGGGCTTGTGGGTGTGGAATTAACCCACTCACTCACGCCTCCCTCAAGTGCCAGGTTCTGTCCCACGTGTTAGGGATTCCAAAGCGAAAAAAATCACAATCCTGTCCTCAGCCTACAGATTCGATGTGGGAGATAAAAAAAAAAAAAAAAATGAAAGAACTATAATAATATAACAGGATAAATCCTATGATAGAGATAAGATCAGCGGAGGAATCGACTCTTCTGACCTGAGAGAGAGTTAGGGAAAGCTTTACAGAAAAAAGGCCACCTTCACATAGAGTCTTGAAAGAGGATACGGGTTCATCTTCATTTTGCTTGAATTTTTGTTCACCCGTGGGTTCTCAATAGAGGACAACTTTGCCTCCCTGGGGATGTCTGGAAATGTCAGGAGACATGTTTGGTTGTCATGACCCGCGGGTGGGTAGCTATTGTCATGATAACACTGTGTAAAAAACCACCCCCAAACTCAGTGACTGGCAACCACAAATACAAGCAAGCATTTGTTTTTCTTTTGTAGGGATGTCTGGGTCAGACAGGGCCATTCTGCTCCAGGCTGAGGCGAGAAGGCTGGGCTTGGCTCTGAGACCTCAGGTCAGGTTCAGGTCTGTCCCACGAGCATCCTAATTTTCCTGTACCCACCAGCTACCTTGGCATATTCATCCCACAGCAGGTCACAGGGGTGCAAGAGATAAGTCCAACTGTATGACCATTTAAAGTCTCTGCGTCGTGCCGGTTCCATTAGCGGATGCAAGCCACCTGACGCAGCCTGGCCTGGTGATGCCCACGCATGCACCCTGCCCTAATGGGGGAGCAGAAGAATGAACACTTGCTGAACAAGGGGACAGCTGTCTTCCTCCTCTTACTTTACATCAAGGAAGAAACCCTCTCCCAGAACCCTCAGGTGATTCCCTGTATATCACATTGGCCAGAACTGAGTCTCACGTCCAGCCTAACAGTGGGAAAGGGGAAGAGAGTCACTATGACGGATTAGACCCATCGTGATTCAGCCCTTGGATCAGGACCCTCTTCCCCTGAACCCTGAACGGAGTTGGGCTCCTGGCAGCGTGGTATTGGGGGTGATGATTATCGAGTAGGCAACCAACACTGTCTGCCCAGCCACTGACTACAGCTAAGTCATTTTCCCTCTCTGGGCCTAGAGTCGGGCTGGAAGATCTCTGCGGGCCTTGTGTTTCGTGGGGGATGTGCCAGCATTAGTCTTTCCAGGTATGACTTGCTGAAATATCTTTACCTGCTCACCCCCATCATACCAGCCAGCCAAGAGCACTCTTGCTTCAGACACTGGCTGCATAAGGCAACCCCATGCTCTCCTGCCCACGAGACTGTCTTCTGTACAGAGCTGAACCCATGTGTGTGTTTGTCCTTCCAGACCTGTCCAGCAAAAGGCTGCTCCTTGTGGGACACCAGCCCTGCAGCTGTCACAGCACTGATGCCACCTCAGAGCAGCTGTGCTTTCCACTGCCTGCCCAGCCCAGGACTTCTGTTCCCACAAGGAGATCTCACAGCTCCCCTGACTTGGCAGGAATTTGGAAAACCAAAGAGCCTTGGATTATTCTACCCTGAACCTGCCTCTTTGGGCTTCAGATTGTTTACTTAGAAATATTCTGGGTGATGATAGGGACTCTGGCACACCTTCCTTTGCAGGAAACTCGATGAGAGGCAATGCACATCTGGGCAAATGTTAGTGTGCTTCAACCTCCTTGATGAGCAAGGCTTTCTCTGGGCATCTCTTTACCCTGGGAGGTTGGGGATTCTCCCATGAATCCCTAGGCAGCGATCCCCAGGGGAGGCAGGAGCCTAAGTTCTAATCCAGCAAGGCCTCTACACTGTTGTGTGACTAGGCATTGTGGGGTCTGAAGCTTTGGTAATTTGGGAGCTTTTTCTTAAAAAGAGAATAAAAATTATAAATGTTTCATTAGGTAACAGGGCTGTGATGGTTAATTTTCTGTGTCAGCTTGGCTGGGTCCTGGTGCCCAGGTATCTGGTCAAGCATGATTCTGGATGTTTCTGTGAAGGTGGATTTTATTTTTTTGGATGAGATTTAATATTTAAATCCGTGGACTTGGAATAAAGCAGATTGTCCTCCGTAATGTGAATGGGTCTCATTCACGCAATAGAAGGTCTGAATAGAAAAAAAAGGCTGACCTCTCTGGAGGAAGAAACAATTCTGCCAGCAGATGGCCTTCAGTCTCGAATTGCAGCCCTTCTCTGGGTCTTCAGCCTGCTGGTCTACCCTGCAGGTTTTGTACTTACCAAGCTTCTACGGTCATGTGATTCAATTTCTTGAAATGCATCTCTCTCTCTCTCTCTCTCACACACACACACACATACACACACACGCACATACACCCTGTGCTTCTATTTCTCTGGAGAACCCCAAGTAATACAAGGACCCTGGAAGGGTCCTGTACAACTGAAGGGGCCCTGATTCTTGAGGATTATTAAGTTCACTGTAAAATTCTCCCTGTGAGCCATCCCTGCTCTGGCCCTCAGCTTTCTCTGCATGACTTGGTGAGAGGTTGGTCCAGATGATCCCTGGGCTCTTCCCAGCTCGGACTGTGGGTACAGGGCTCCAACACGCAGATTGGCTACGTGGCCGTCACTCATGCCTCCAAGTCTTTGTGCACCTTCCTCAGATAGTGAAAGGTTAGGGTCTCCGGGCTTGTCTTCCGTGTCTCCCATGGCCCACAGCCCATGCAGTGTGAGTTAATGAAGCAGCACGAGGCAGGGCAGAGAGAATTCTTACCCAAGGAGCTATCAACGGGCTGAAGAACGCCAGGCCCGGCCCTGTTTTTGGTTTCTTCATCTGAGCTCTTGTCAGTTTGCTCCTTTCTGAGTGCCACTGCCTCTAGTTTGAGGGCCACACAAAGAAGGATGTGTGGGTTCCGTGATTTTGAACTATAATAAAACACCCTCCTAAAGAGGCATCCTGGAGTGGACAGAGCCCTGGAGTGGAGGCTGGAGAGCCGGGTGCTACTGTAGGGGTATTGCCCACTGGCCACGAGACTCTGGGGCCTCAATGACGTGCCTGGGCTTCGCTGGATGGTCTGAGGTCTTTCCAGGAGTCACGTCCATGGGCGGACCTTGCAGCTTGCTCTGCTGCCCCCATGTGATTGGTCACTTGACCCTTCTGAGAGGACAGCAGGGATGGAGAAGACTTTGGGCATTGAACTTGGAACTCTTCTTGTGGCGGGGAGGCGGGATGGATTCACCCCCAAAAGTCAAACACGAGAAAACGGACAAGCCAGGAAGCAAGCCAATGAACAAATTTCCTAGTTTAAAGTTTTGTGAAAGGAGTAGGGCTCCCGTGATTTGGTGTGTGTGCGTGTGTATGTGTGTGTGCGTGTGTGTGTGTGTGTGCATGTGTCTGTGCGCGCGCGTGTGCAGGAGTGGAGGTGCGGAGGAAATGACCTGTGCCTGGCTTGGGCGCATTATGCAGGGACCCCGCCTTCGCTCAGCCCTCTAGCCAGCAGCCAGCTTAGGGGATCCAGGAGAGGGTCATCAGCCTTTATCATCAGAGGAAGAATTCCTCCGTCTGGCTGGAGGAGACAGTGCATGAAAAATGGTGGCAAGGGGTCAGGAGGCGAAAGCAAGTGAGAAAACACTTTCATCTATTATCCCGGGGTCAATGGGCTCCCATCAGGGAACCTTGAGGCTGCCATGAATGGCCCATTGCAGGACGTGCCGCATTGTGTGCCTGCCGCCCCGTGGACCTGACAGGGCAGCTCGAGGGCCAGAGCCCCACATCACAATCCCCCGTGGCGGGACAATAGGGCCTAAGAAAGTGGTGGGTGGCTCGCCTCCCAGGAGTCTGCTTCTTCTTATCAAAGGGCTTTCACGGGGAACGCCCGGCCGGCTTGGGAAGGCGGGAGAGCCGTTTGTCCAATACTGGGGAGGCATTTCAGACTCATTCCAAAGTCCCCGTCATGGCGATTAGGTTGGCCCGGATTGAATTTCATCCCCAACCAGTGTGGGTTTCTCAGCTGTTGCCGCTTCTTAGAAGCCACTCATATTCTTTGAATTGAGTAATTTTTGTTTGAAAAACAACACATTCCTGTTTAAATAAGGCCCAAATCTTATGCTGCAAAAGAGACATACATTTGCTCAAAAGAAGTTGTTGGGAGGGCCACGTGTGTCCATCCGGCCACAGCAGGCACCAGGCATGGGGAGCTCACTCATGGTTTGGGCAAACCCATGGCCTTGCCCTCCCCCTGGCAGCTCCTTGTCAAATAACCCACGGCTGTGGGTTTGAAAATACCCTGCAAATTAGTTGTGAGTCTGACATTGTGATTCCCTTGATTGAGTTAGGGCTGGTTTGCTTTCCAGGTCTATAGAGATATGTCGACTGGATGGTGAGAACCAGTATCCACATAGTAACCCCCATGCTTGGGCCTGGGAAAGAAGTGGGCAGTTTGGGGATCGGGCCTGGGAGAGAAGTGGGCAGTGGCTAGAGATGTGATTTTGTGGCCCTGTCAGCACATCTGGCATGGAGCCTAGGATCTGAGTCTTCAGGACCCCTCATTGGTATGGACCCATCTAAGACACCCCTTATTGTGTAAGTACCAGGACCCCCTGAAGGTTTCTTCTTCTGCACCATTTTTGCACAGGTGGCTGGATTATTGCTCTTGAAATTCAGCTATATGCACGCTACTCTCCAATTTGCTAGAAGTACCAAGAAATTGCCTGGAGAGGTCATGAACTCAAATACATATAGGTGTGAAGTGGCCCCTAAGACAATAGGGAGGGATGAGGTCTAATAACAATGCCCTGAAGGCTTCACACTCACTGTTTTTTTTCTTTTCTTTTCTTTTTTGGGTAACACTTGGATATGAGACAATTGCTCAGATCAGATTTAACCTGTAGGAGGTAGTGAGTTTGTGAACTTAACCAAAATGGAAAAAGTCACCCATTGCACCTTCACATTCAGGATCCTCCACTGTGTTCCCTCTCCCACCTTCTTGCCCACAATCGCCCTGTCAGCACTCTACCTGTTATTCAAATCCACCTGGCAGAAGTTTTGCTTCCTTCCTCCTTGATCCTGGCTCTGCTTCCTTTTTGCTGGACCACTTTGTCACCTGGCTAGCTTAGCTCAGATCTCATGATGCTCCCTGAGGGCAGGGGCCTAATTGTATTGTTTCCATCCCCCCACTCTTCCAAGGACCTTCCAGAAAGCCTGGCTCATAATGGATGCTCAATGAGCCTCATGATTTGATTGATTTTATTTGGTTGTGTAATTTCTTTTCCAGCTTCATTGTGAACGTGATCTGAAGGTGGAACTTGAAAACATCAGAATAGTTTTATCAGGGGGTATAGCTCGGGGTAGAGCATTTGACTGCAGAATAGTTTTATCAGTGGCTGTTTTGAATTGGGGTTTGAATGTGAAATTATCTTGCTTATATCATACCTTTGATATTGCCCTGTTGGCCTGACACTGTTGGTCTACACAGCTCTTTGGCTGAATTCACTGCTTCTCTGATCCCCTGTGTCCTGCTGCCTCCTGACTCTAAGCTCTTGCGACAGGCCCTGGGTCTCCTCTTCTGCTGTTTCCTCATCGTTTCTTACCCAGGGCGGAGCACCTTTTAGAAGCCTAGTGTTTTCTAATTTGTTGATAAGCAGGCAAGTTTGGGTCCATGCCAAATTTTAACAGAATATTAATTAGCTTCTGGAAGAAATTCAGATCGTCCCAGGCCTACCAGCTCCTGGGAAGCATCTGAGCCTTGAAAGGGGGTTCCCGGGATACCTCCTTCTGGGAACTTTGTGGGAAGATACAACTCACGGAAAAGTTCTGAACCTTGCTGGTCTTCTGATTGAGTGGGTCTAAGGGACTCTCTGGGATTATTCTTTGATGCTTAGAAGGGTAGATGTCAGGGCTTGGAGGTCACCGAGCCTCTATACACCTGGGAAAACTCAGTCTTAGAAAGGAGACATGACTTAGTCATTTATTCATTTATTCAAGAAACAGCTACTGAGAACCTATAGAGGAGAACAGAGACTCATGGTGCTGGCTTCATGGACTTCAATTCTAGAGATGAGCGATGGATAGAAAACAGGTTGTGAGTTCTTTAAAAAAAATATCCAGATTGCTGGGGGGTTTAGGGGGCAGAGACCTGCTCCAAGAAACACACTGTCCATAAAGGAAACTCTGAGAAGGAGACCTTTGAGGTAAAGCCTGGAGGAGGAGTGCAGGTAGGTCAGGTAAGGAGCTGAGAAGAATGTTCCAGGTAGAGGAACGAGCACAGGTAAATACTCTGAGCCAGGAAGGAGCCTGGCATCTTCTAGGAGTGTGGGTGGAGCTTAGTGAATAAGGGAGAGAGAGTCAGGAGGTCAAGGTGGAGAAGCAGGA
This sequence comes from Balaenoptera borealis, assembly GCF_965194805.1. NCBI lineage: Eukaryota > Metazoa > Chordata > Mammalia > Artiodactyla > Balaenopteridae > Balaenoptera > Balaenoptera borealis. The sequence goes on along the minus strand of NC_138871.1, from coordinate 80,156,393 downwards.
AGGGGCTGGATCAGGTGGGGCTTTGTAGGCCAATGGGATGAGCTTGGATTTTGATTTTATATGTAGTGCATACTTATTGGAGGTTTTGAGAATAGAACTGATATTTTAAAAGAATCCAACTCCTTTGTGGGGAGTAGAGTCAGTTGTCCATGGGAGGCTGTTGCAGTTGTCCAGCTAAGAGGTGGGGGGCTAGAAAAACGCACAGACCCGCGATATCTTGGGATCAGAGCTGAGAAGACTTGCTGAGGGAAGGAGGTGGAGATGGGGGAAGGGAAAGGATCACGATGACTGGCCTTTTGGCTGGAGAAGTTGGGTGGTGATGGGGTTCAAGACACGCTACCCCTCATTAGGGCACCTTGGGTTATAGAATATTTTAGGCTGAAGGAGGTTGGGAAAACAGCAGAAGCTGGTGAGTCATGCTGAACTTCCCCCGCCTTTCTCCCTTGAAGCAGGTCATAAGACCCTCATGAGAGAGGTGCCCTCCCTCTCCTCGGAGGAAAGGAGCATTCTTATCTCCAAAGACAAAGGAACACCAAGAAGAATCTTAACAACCAGGATTTGTTAAGTTTCCGCCAGTTTACTACACTTATCATACTCCTTAACCTATCCCATTCCTCCACAATTGTCCACTTTTTGTCAAACAAAGCATAAAAATACTTAGGTCTAACCAATTCTCTGAGTCTTCAGTTCCTTATGAAGTCTCCTCTGTCACATAAAACTTATATTGAATAAATTCGTATGCGTTTCTCCTGTTAATCCATCTTTGTCCGTTTAATTTTCAGACCCAGCCAAAGACCCTAAGAAGGTCGAGGAGAACTTTCTCCTCCCCTTCAGGAGACAGGGGTGTGTTGATTAAAATGGGAGAGATTGGAGTAAGAGCAGCTTTGCTGATGGAAGCGGAAGTGATAAATAATTTTGATTCAAGAACATGTTTCATTTGAGATGCCTACTGGCTATCCAAGGGTAGACATCAGTCACACAGTTAAATATATGTGCCAGAAGCTTAAGAGAGGGGTCTGAGCTGGAGAAAGGAATGAGGACCCTATAGCAGGGAAGGCAATTTGCTTTTCAATAGTCATTTCCCTTATTTCTTGGTACAAAGGACTACTCTCAGAATATAGATGACATCTCTCAGGATCACAGCATGACTGTTTTGGCCATTGAAACATAATCACAGAGAATGATCCTTAAAGAGGAGATGACTCACTATCTTTCCCCTTCCTCTATCCTCATGTTTGGAACCTGTCTGTGATGGCTGGTGCTCTAGCAGTCATCTTGGATCAAGAGGATGAGATCCATATCTTATAGAGGATGAAGGAGGAAGATGGAGAAAGTCTACGTCTTTCCTAATTGTGTTGCCTTTATACCAGCCCTAGGTGCCTATATCTGGATTTTCTTTACATGGGAGAAAAATAAACTTTTACCTTTTTTTCTATTTTTAATTTTATTTTCAAATTAATATACAGTAAATTTCATCTTTTGGGGACTATCAAGTTTAAAGGATTTTAATGGGTGTATAGATTGGTGTAGCCACCAGCAAATGGATCCAGCATGTTTCCTTCACCCCAAAGAACTCCCTTGTGCTGTCTCATTGTAGCCACACCCTTCCTGCAGCCCAACCTACCTGACCATCACTGATCTGTTCTCCATCACTACAGTTTTGTCTTTTTGAAAATGTCATATAAATGGAATCATACAGTATGTAATTTTTTGAGACTGGCTTCTTTCACTCAGGAAAATGCATTTAGCATTCATCCATGTTGCTGTGTGAATCAAAAGCTCATTCCTTTTCATTCCTGAGTATTATTTTACTGTATGAATGCATAGCAGTTAAGTTTTCCATTTAAATGTTGAAGGATGTTTGAGTTGTTTTCAGTTTTTGCTGATTATGAATAGAGCTACTAAAAACATTCATGTGAAGATTTTTGTGTGATTTTAAGTTTTTATTTCATAGGGTAAATATCTAGGGGTAGGATTTCTGGTTTGACTATATAAACATAAAGTATATGTTTGATTATAAGAAGCTGTCAAACTATTTTCTGGAGTATCTGCATTATTTTACATTCTATTAGCAATGGATGAGAGAGTCATTTGCACCACATTCTTGTCAGCACTTGATATTGTCAGAACTTTGTATTTTAGCCATATTAGTAGGTATGTGACGTTACCTCTTCATGATTTTAATTTGCATTTCTTTAATGGCTAATGATGTTGATGATCTTTTCAAGTGCTTATTTGCCCTAGCACAGAAGGTCCCTGTGCTTTGTTTAATGCTCTGTTGTTGCCATCTTGAAATTCTTCTTATTTGAACAAGGGTCCCACATTTTCATTTTGCAGTGGGTCCTGCAAAGTATGTGGCCAGCCTCGCATGTGCTGTGTCCAGACAGCCAGCAACAAAGGCAGCAACAGAACTTGGCCATCTTTGTATGCTACTGGCTGTCCTGGCCAACAGACTGGGCCATTTATTTTGATTACAGAAGAAAAATCCTTACGATGCACCCACTTTCAGAAGTTCACTAGACAAACAGTCCATCCGGAGTTGTTGGGTGGATTCCACTCTTACCATCCTTTACTATCCCTCTCTATTTCTCTGGATCTCTTTTGCTTGGTTAGATTTTACCTAACAGAATTGCAACCTCCCTATTCATAAACACAACAAATGTTTGTTGGTGGTGGTAAAGATGAATCTGTTACCAGAAGAATATTAAAAGAACACTATATCAGATAGAATGCTGCTCATTTTACTTATTTATTTGCATTTTATCCTCACTTAGAGCTCTTTTTTTTTTTTTTTTTGGCCACGCGGCATGCAGGATCTTAGTTCTTCGACAAGGGATCGAACCTGTGCCCCCTGCAGTGGAAGCTCAGAGTGTTAACCACTGGACCACCAGGGAAGTCCCACTTAGAACTCATTTTAGAGATGTAGAAACTGTGGCCCAGGGCTTCCCTGGTGGCGAAGTGGTTGAGAATCTGGCTGCCAATGCAGGGGACACGGGTTTGAGCCCTGGTCTGGGAAGATCCCACATGCTGCGGAGCAACTGGGCCCGTGAGCCGTAATTATTGAGCCTGCGCGTCTGGAGCTTGTGCTCTGCAACAAGAGAGGCCACGATAGTGAGAGGCCCGCGCACCGCGATGAAGAGTGGCCCCCGCTTGCCACAACTAGAGAAAGCCCTCGCACAGAAACGAAGACCCAACACAGCCATAAATAAATAAAAATAAATTTAAAAAAAAACCAAAAAAAATCTGGCCCAGAGAAGCTAAATCCTTTCTTTTTTTTTTTTTTTTTTTTTTACAAAATCATACTGCTAGCGAGTGAGGAAAATCCTTGTCTGGCTTCTTTCTGATGCCAGAGAGTCTTTCTGATGTAACCTGTTTGAATTCCTGATTTTCTCTGTTGGAGAGCCATGGGTATTTTGGACATCTTTAATCATCTTTTGGATATCACAGACAAATTTCCTAAGAAAACTCTCATTCCCTTTCCTCTTGATACCTTGAACATCTTTGCTGCATTGCTAGGTGTGGTTATTGTATCAAGAGTTTCGACTATCTTGGAGTGAAGTATCTGAAGGAGTTCCCAGTATCCCTTCAAGTGATGGAGATCCACATGAAGAAAGCTATTCATGAAGCTGGGAGTCTCTTTTTCTGCTTGGAAAAGGAAGCTTTGTACATTCTTCTATTTTGGTTCAGAACAGCCCTCGAAAAGGGAGGAATCAGGCAGAAGGGACAGGGCCCTAGGTATTCTGGGAAACGGAAGCAGGCGGCATTGGGCCATGGACCAGCCCGCTCCACCCTGCCCTTCACCCGGATTCTTCCCCTGCTCCCCGGGCTCTTTGGGAAACTGGCTTCCGGAGCCTGACACATGTTTCTTTGTCTGGCCCCAGCTGTTAGAATCTGTCTTCATTCATTAAGCAGGCAGGGAATTCTCCGAACTGCTTCTCTAGTCCCATGCCGTGGAGCAGACACTTAGACCTTGACAACTCCAAATCAGAGACGTCAACACAAGCCAGGGGGCCCGCCTGAGCTGCACAAGCCTAAGGCCGGCACTAGATGCTTCTCTGGTGTGATTTTGAGTCCCTGTGATAGCCTGCATCGTAGGTGTCATTATCCTCATTTTACAGAAAAGGAAACTGAGGCTCAGACGGTTGCGAGCCATCTCAGAGCTACATACTCAGAAAAGACGGGATCTGAGCCCTGATTGGCATGAGTCAGATTTCTCAGAGCACTTGACTCACTGCCATTCATACCAACAGAAAATTGCAGCCATCTTTCCTGCTCTTGAAAAGCAAAGGGCTCGTCTTTAGGGAAAAAAAGCGCCATCTTTGGGGAGAATACTGGTTTTCTGGGGCCAGGGTCCTGTCCGGAGGCCTGGCCGGCCTCTCTGCTGGAAGGAGCCTCCCCGCTCAGCCCGGTGTGGAGGGACTGCTCTATACCGTCACCGATAATCATACAGGCCCATCCATCAGCGGGAATCCTATTTCAAACATCTCTCCGACTCTTAACGGCACGAAAAGCATGAACTAAGCGCAGTTTAATGAATTCTGATCTCACAGGCAGAGGCTGTCTGATCGGGGACAACCGTGCTCCCACACAAGGCAGGAAAAATCGCTCCAGCGGGAGAAGCAGGGATGCGTTCCAATGATGCCTTCATTGCTTCAAGATGGATAATTTGTTTTTTAGTAAATTCATCAGAGACGTCGGTTTTATCCATGACGCACTCCCAGCTTTCTGGCAAAGTGTACCTTTTTACCTGGAGAGCAGTAAAGCCCTCTGATCCCATTCAGGACAGAAGGAAATGAGCCGCTTCACTTCTCGCCTAACAACCGTATCTCAAGCTCTTGTAGGTTTTTATGGGAAAATCTTAAACATCTTAGCGAATCCATATATGCAGCCCAATCACCCAGTCGTCTCTGAGAAAAAGCCAGGAGGAAGATCGTCATTTGAATTTCAAGGAAAGACGTATGAAGCAGGAGAACTGAACATGCTTTATCTTCCTTCGGTTAGAGAGTCCGGAGGTCTCCATCCTGGGACCATGTCATCGTCTTCTCGGGGCTGCTGTGAAGGAGAAGTGAGGGTACCACCCAGAGATGGAGTCCCCGGGATTTAGGGGGTGCGGTCTTCCCAGAGCCAGGATCTTACCAGGAAATCAGCAAGGTTCTGCCCCATAAATCACCTCATTTACACCTTACAACTGCTCCAGAGGTGGGAAGATAGCCCTCATTTTAGAGATGAAGCTACCATGACACAGAGAGATCAGGCAACGGGCACAGGGTCATACGACTACTGAGTGGCAGGGTCAGAGGACGTCCCTACACTCCAAGTGGACCACTGACATTTAAGAGAAGCCCCTTCCCCTCTCCAAGTCACAGTTGTCCCATATGTAAAATGAGAAGGCAGGGCCTGTGTGAACGCTAGATACCTTTTTTTTTTTTTTTAAAGACACCAATTGTACTTGAACATTTGTTACTTTCTTTTTTTAAAAAAAAATTAATTAATTAATTAATTTATTTTTGGCTGTGTTGGGTCTTCGTTTCTGTGCGCGGGCTTTCTCTAGTTGTGGTGAGCAGGGGCCACTCTTCATCGCGGTGCGCGGGCCTCTCACTATCGCGGCCTCTCTTGTTGCGGAGCACAGGCTCCAGACGCGCAGGCTCAGTAGTTGTGGCTCACGGGCCGAGTTGCTCCGCGGCATGTGGGATCTTCCCGGACCAGGGCTCGAACCCGTGTCCCCTGCATTGGCAGGCAGACTCTCAACCACTGCGCCACCAGGGAAACCCCGCTAGATACCTTTTATTAACATACCATAAAAGCACTCGTTTTTTTGGGGGGGGGGGGAGTGAAAACTGCATGCTTTATTCCCCGCAGTAGGCTAGGGAGGAGGGCAGCCGAGGGGGGCGGGACCACAGTTCCATTCTCCCCGATCCTTGCATTTGCTCGTCCACTGTTTCTAGCACTGGGTCCAGAGCTTGGGATCTAGAGATGACAGTCGTGAGGGGCTCACCATCTTCTAGAGCAAACAGACACATCGCAATAAAACTAATAAAAGTGGGAGATAAATGCTCTGATAGAGACGTATACGGGGAGCTGTGGGAACAGAGGAGACAGAGCAACTCACTGAGTGGCCCTGAGTAAGTCATTTAGATAATTTGGGGCCTCAGTGTCCTCATCTTTGAAATGGAATGGTAATAACTTGCACTGTGCTTCACAAAGTTGCAGGGAGTGAGGAAGCTAGTTTTTTCAGCTCCTGGTATCGTGTGAGGAACTCAGTGAGTACTTAACGGACCTGAGGAGGGCCATCGGGCTTTCTCCAAAGTTCCTGGATTCCTCTAGGCCATGTCAGCCTCAATCTTTCCCTATCCTTTCCCCAACAGTCCGGCCAGCAGGGAGTCTCTGTGAAGCCCTGTGCCCGCTGCAAAGTGTCCTCTGCCAGCCATTTTCCCTGATTGGCTCCTCCTAAGTTTTCCCACTAGATTTTGTGGGTGTATTTGACCTCTTCCCCCAGCAGTTAAAAGCTAAGAGTGGATAAAAGCTGGAGCTCTGGTGTCAGGCAGATATTGGCTCAAATCCAGCTTTGCTACTTAGTTAGAAGTTAAATCTGGGAAAAGTTGCTTAATCTCTCTGAGCCTCAGTTTCCTCATCTGTAAAGGAGAGATCATGAGAATCCTTCCTGGATGGGAGCTGCAGTGAGGAATGATGAGGGGGTGCAGGTAAAGCCCTGAGCAGGTGCCAGCATCCGTCGGTGCTAAGGAAGGGACCCCCCCCTGCTCCCTCGCCCCGTCCTCCCACTCTGCTCTTCCCCTGCCCTCTTCTCCCACTGCCCCCTCCTCTCCCTCTTCCCCTCCTTCTCCTCATGGTTACCATTAAGTGCAAGGCGAAGTGTGGCAGGTTTCTCACCCTGTACTCACCATGTTCAATTTTGCACATGCAAAGTGGGGTCCCCCCAGGACCACGTTCAGGGTCTGGAGCCCACATTTGTTCTCTCTCTCCAGAAGCCTGAAGAGAGTATGGCAAGGGCCCCGGAGGCACACTAAGGTGGAAGTTGAAATCCATACCGGCTGTGTGATCATAGACAAGTTACTTACCCTCTCTGAGCCTAAGCTTCCCCCGTGGTGAGAGGGGATAATGCCACCTTTCTCACAGGTTTGCTGTGAGGAGTAAATGAGATCATCTAAGTTGGGGGCTTGACACAGAACGGACATTCCCCTCTCCTCTCTGTCCAGAGGCTCGACGCCTGCTCCGTAGAACACAGGGGGTTGTAAATGCAGTTGGGCCTCCGTCTCTGTGGATTCCATAGCCTCAGAGTCAACCAACTGTGCATCAAAATATTCAGAAAAAAAAATCCAGAAAGTTCCAAAATCAAACCTTGAACTTGCCGTGTGCTGGCAACTCTTTACATAGCATTTATGTTGTGTTTACAACTATTTACATGACACTTATATTGTATTAGGTTTTATAAATAATCTAGAGATGATTTAAAGTATACGGGATGACGTGTGTAGGTTACATCCAAATACTACTCCCTTTTACGTAAAGGACTTGAGTAGCCGCAGAGTTTGGTATCTGTGGGGCGTCCCGGAACCAATCTCCCTTGGATACAGAGGGACAACTGTATCCCACCAAGCAGTACTGCCGTGTCCTGAAAGGTCTTCCTGCTTCCAGTGAGAATCTTCCTCCAAGGCCGCTGCGTCTCTGTGGCCCCTCAGATCATTTGTTCCACCCAGGAGGACCCCAGGGTCTGAGGAACTTGGCTTCTCAAGGATGATGTAGCTAAAAATAGCACCTGGTTTGCTGGTAGAGGTCGCCTACGGTGTAAGGCTGCGTCTTTGGACAACACCTTCCAGACAATTCCTTTTATTTTGTGGGAGCCTCACATCTGCTCTATGAGTTGGGTATTCGATAATAACAGAGATAAAATGATAATAATAATTAACAAATATTGAAACTTACCACGTGCCGGCCATGGCACTAAGCATGTCGCTATCTGAAAGGATGGAGAAAATGGACTCAGAGGGCTTTGCAACAGACTTCGGAGTAGATCTTATTAACTCCATTTTGCGGATGAAGACTCGGAGTCTTCCGAGATAAAGAAAGTTGCTGAGGGACTTCCAGAAGTCCAGCTGTTCACGTCAGGTGAGGCTGGAACTTGGTCCACGTCTGGCTTTCCTCCAGCCTCTGCTCTCTGGTAATGCCGCACCGTCTTTCTTAAGTCAAGGAGGGGAAGGGAGAGAGGACCCGTGCAGGGGTGGATTGAAATGTTTTACTCTCTGATCTAAGGCACACCTTATGATTTACTTATTATTTTGTCCTCCTGGATGAGGTCCTTGGATCCATGTTAGCAAGAACTCAGCTTCCTGGGGCCAATGCCAACTCAGTCTACCACCTGCCGTGCCTTGTAGGTTTTCACCGGAATCCACGTCCTCCCTGAGATCCACATTTTCCTGTCATCCGTGTCCTTCATGTGACCCGTGTCCTCCACGTGACCTACATCCTCCCCAGTCCCAGACCAAGCTCTAGCTCTGCATGAAAGCCAGCCCCAGTCATGGCAGACGGGTGGTCACTCCTTCCCTAGACACAAACCTTGTGGGCACTTGAGGCTGGATTCAACCCTGGTCACGTGAGAGACTGAATGAAGTCCAGCCCTGAGCAGGGAGCAGTGCTCCCGTGAGCTCGGCACAACTCCTTTCCTTGCCTTTCCTGCCCTGTTCCCCCGTCTCAAATCCCCTTCACACCTCCTCCTCCGGCCACGCCTTGCTCCATCCTCCAGGTCACTTCACACACCCCCTCTCCCTTGTCACCTCAAGTCTGATAAGGTGCCCTTTCTCAGTGCTGCTACACACATGGGCTTGTGCAACCCCTGGGATGGTGTCATGTGACTCTCCACCCTCAGACTGTGAGCTCTCTGAGGGCAAAGGCCTTAGTCATCCACGTGATCAGCCTAGTTTCTGAATAATAGCTGTGGCTAATCCAGCAGGACCAGCTAGGCTGCAGGAACAAATAAACCCTGAAATCTCAGTGTCTTAGCAGAGCGCGGAATGTCCCGCTCTCATTAACGTTTGGTGCTAGACGTGCAGCTCTCCCTGCCGTGTGCCTTTCAGCATTGCCTGGGGGACCGTGGCTCCTTGCCCGTGGCTGTGGCGTCAGGGACACACGGCTTCCTGCCTTCCAGGTGATCGCACGGGCTGGCATGGAGAACCAGACCAGGAGTGGTGCACATCACTTCCGCCCACTGTGGTCCAAACCCAGCCACGAGTCCCACCCCCGCTGCAAGGGATGCTGGGAAATATCCAGGAGCACGTGAGACCTTAAGGGGCAGGAAGGCCCTCTGATGCGGGCTTAGAGAGGTGGGCTTCAGCTCAGCTTCAGGGAGAACTTCCTAACAATCAGAGCGTTTGGGATGAAACGAGGAGGCTTCCTGACCCAAGAGTCTTAGGACTGGTTAGCTGACAGAAATAAACTTGCTTCCTTTCACCACTGCCAGAGACTTGCGTTCAGACAAAAATCAGCTTTTTGAAAACAAGGGGCTGGGCCCTGGAAACTCCGTTTAGCCCTGTCAGCCCTGGAGAAGCTCGGTGTTCCCAGCTTGCAGTGTCCTTTGTCCTCTGTGAGCTCCCGAAGCCTAGAGAGGTGACTTCTTTATACTTGGGAGCTGCTATTTATAACTTCCAAAGGACCCCTACTTCTTTGGTTCTGTACGGAGGCTCAGAAAAGCCAGTCCGCCCTCCCCCAGAAGCCTTCCCCCTCCACCAGGCCTCTCTCCCCCAAGAGCGATCCCGTAAATAAAGGATGAAAGGACCCGTAATTATTACCATTCGACAACACAGGGACTGTCAAAACCAGGAGTCCCACAAAAGCCTTTACATAAATCACAGCTGATACAATGGCTCTCGGCTGAGGGGAGAGAAGCTTACAGCCTCAGTGCTGCTGAAAGGAGGTTTGTGTTTGGGGGCGGGGTTACCAGAGTCAGCCGCCCCTGGGGAAGAGATGAGGGCCTGGTGTCTGAACAGAGGATTCGCCCATCATCCCGCTCAACCCGCTAGCCCGCCCGACGGCAGAGGCCACAGCACGAGAGTAAAAAGCTGAGGGCAGACTCCAGACGTGACAGCTCCACGGGGCCGGGTGGTCCAGATGCTTGAGACTGCGCAGGTCGCAGGTGCATTGCTGGCGGTTCACACTCTGGCTGGGCAGGACCGTCCACCCTGGAGGACACACTGGCCTGCGGCGGTGCGGCCAAGGGCAGTCTGTACCCTGCGTGTCAGGGGGACGTCAGGGCTCCGGGGCCAGAGAGGGGGATGGGCGTGGCCGGGCTGCTCAGAGAAGGCGTCCCGGGAGGAAAGGTCGTTCTCTGATAGGCGGAGGGGAGAGTGGGACCCTCCAGGGTGCAGCGATGTGGCTGATCCTGGTCCCCACACCGCAAGGACCACATTTCTTGAGAATGTGCGCTCAGAGCTGGAAACCAGAGCGACCCCGTTAAGCAGGTAGTCTGTTCCTGAAGCACAGAGCTCTCTTCAGAGGGTGGCAATTCCAGAGAAGCAGGGCAATTGGTAGGACATGGCATATCTCTGGGCATACCAGTGGTTCCTTTTGAATGAGCCATTTAGTGGCACATTAAGAATTCAGTGTCATTTAACACAGGCTGGTGGCCCCTCTTATGCGCCATGCCCTGCACGACTCCTACTGCTTCTTCCTTTGAAGGTGAAGAAGACACTGTCCTTAAGATTTTGAGAGTCCAGGGCAGGGGGTAGATGCAGAACACGAGCCCTGACGCAGAGTGTCTCATGCGGACAGACATATGCCAAGAGGCAGCGTAACAGAGCCGGGGAGGCTGTGGCTCTAGAATTAAACGTCCTGGGTTTGAATCCCAGCCCTGCTGCTTGTGGGCTTGGTGATCTTGTGTGAGTCATTCAGCCTGGGCCTCAGTGACATCAGAATATGAATGGGAGTTATGAGAATAAAAAGAGAATCCGAATATGTCTGGTATCTTGTCACTGTCTGCGAGCATTAGGCGTATCTTAAATTGCTTAGATAGTGAGCCATGGCTTATAAATCATGTGAGCATCTGTGCTCCAATCTGGTCCTACCATGACGGGGGTTAATCAAATCTCCCCATTTAAAAGACTAGCAGACTGAGGCTTGAAGAGGAAAGAAAACCGATGTCCCCACGCTCACACAGCCAGCGTGACAGAGCTGGGCCCTGCCCCACGCTGAGGATCTTCTGAGGTGAAATGCTGCTGGGGGTTTTCGTGCTGGGGTGCTCTGAACGACCACAGAGTTCCCAGGGGATCCCTCAGGCAGCCTGGGAGCCTCACTCATGGAAGGCTGGGCCCTGAAGCGAATCAGAACTGACCCCTTCCCGGAGCTGGGCTTCTCCGCCCCGGGGGCTGCCCTGAGCCAGTGCAGGAATCCATACGTTTGAGCTGAGCCCTCCCTCGCCAGAGCTTGATGGGCCCTGGGGGCTGCAGAGGCTGTGTAGCTCAGGGTCCGCTCTCTGCTGTGCGGGGCTCCTTGTGGCACTTCTGGGGGAGGTGCAGTCCCCACCCAGCTCTCTGGAAGCCCGGATGGTCTCACCCTTTCTCACCCAGGGTGGCTACATGCCCACCAGAGTTCCCCACCGCATTCTACCTTGGTGGTGCCCTGGGGTTGTCCCCCAGAGGATCTTATGTGAAGGGTCCCCTTTAAATGTGTAAAGCCCGTGCCTTTACCAGCAAGCCACAGCCTGGCATTCAGAGTGAAAGAGCCAAGCGGGGTATATGGTGGATTCCCAAACAACACATCCCTACACCCCACTGAAAGATCTAGGCAGACAGGGACCCTGAAGAGGCGTCTGCATGCGTGTGCGTGTGCGTGTGTGTGTGTGCTTGTAGCACGCAGGACTGCAAATTCTGTGTGAGACCGGAGTTCATGGGGGAGGGGTAATGGAGACAGCTGGAGGCCACCAGGTGGACTTGAGAAACCACAGGAAGGAGGGAGAAAGGGTTTTTAGGTGCTGACGAGGGTCTAGAAACAAACCCTGGAAGTGGTCACCCCAGTTACGTCACAAGTGGTGTTCTAACCCTGCCTGCCAGGAGGAAGCCAGGCTGCGGTTCTGGGAGCTGAGTGGGTCCTGGGGGCTCTTGGCAGGAGGAAGACCCTCCGCAGAGGTTGTGTCCTGGGCAGGCCGCACAGGGTTTGTCAGATGGTAGTTGTGACTCATTAGTGGGTCCTCATGTCAATTTGGTAGGTCAGGATCTGCATTTCAAAATCCAGAATAGTGTCTAATAGAATAGAAAACAGAGTGCGTCGCACATTGTAAGGACCGTGTTATTGCAGTAAACTTCCATGAATCTAGACCTGTAGGGGGATCTGATACAACATTTATTTCTTAGGGTCTGATTAAGAAAATGTTTAAATCTCTGCTGTGCTGCTTCAGTCTCTGAAATAGGCTCCTCCCTGGCTCAGGCAGAACTAGGTTCAGAGGGCGACTCCTGGGCCCTGGGCAAGTGGCTTCCACATCTGTTCCATGAGGCCAACCCCATGTGCCTGAGAGGGCGGCGTGAGGGTCACACGAGATAAAGCCCTCGCAGCGTGATTGGCGCACGGCGGAGTCTCACTGGACATTCGCTCCCTGGCCGCTTCCCCTACCAGACTGCGGGCGGGGAGGCGGGCGGCTCACGGTGGGGCAGGTCAGGCTCCGGTCCCTCCCTTCGCTCCACCAGCAACTCAGGCTGCCTCTGCTCCCACGGCGGCTTCTCTGGGATCCAGGTCAAGCTGCCAAGGACTCCGTTAGAGGACCCCGGACCCACTGTGGTTAACATCCCCTCCATTTCCACAAGGGGACACAGCGGGCTGGGGTGCCTTCCATCCTTCCCCGCGCATCAGGCAGAGCCTGGGGCTGAGGCTTGTGCTGGTAGCAGTGGCGAGGGTGCGGTAGGGCACAGGACTGGAACAGGACATCTGTCCATCCGTCTGTCTGTGGAGCTGCATGGGTGCTGGGGCCACCCTCTGCTTGCCTGTTCTCTGCCCTTCACGCCACCTGACAGACACACAGAAAGCCAGCCTCGCCAGACCTGCCCCCTGAGTTGGGGGCACGGGGGAAGATGAGGGAATTAACTTCTGGCCTGCTGACAGCGGTGCAGCCTGCCAAAGCCGCCCGGGTAATTTGGTTCCTTTCCTCTGCTGACTTGGTACCAGCCACAAGAGCGGATTAAGCAGGGAAATGCTGCATGGGGAACTCTCCCCCTTGGCACTCGGATCCCATTGTCTCCTGAGAGTGGCAGCGGCTGGTGGTGCCAACGCGCACCGCTCCACTGGCACGTCCCCAAAACACCTCAGCTCCCCGTCCCTGAAAAGAGGGGTTTGTTAAAGACCTGCAGCTAAAAACAAAGAAGGAGAGTCAGGAGAGGGCAAGGCCATGGAGTAAAAGTTACGCCGGGTCTGTTACTTAAAGGAGAGAGGCCTCCGATGCGAAGGCCGATGCCGGCAGGGGACGCTGGAGCTTCTCAAACTCCCCTGAGGATGATTTCAGTTCCTTCCACTCTCCTGGACCACCCACTGGGTGCCAGGCATTGGGCTTGGTGTTGGTTGGTGGCATGGGAGGAACAACCATGCGTGAAAGAGGCCTTCCCTACCTGCTCTCAAGAACAGACACTTAGACAAAATACTGGGATAATAATAACTAATATTCACTGAGCACTTACTACATGCCAGGCCCTGTTGTAATCTTGTTATTCACATGGACTCATTTAATCATCATGAGACTCCTTTAGAATCAGTATTATTGTTATGATTATATCTCCACCTTAAAGATGGGAACACATGAAGCATAGACAGCGGTGGGTCGTACATTGTTAACAACTGGTCTCTGGAAAACAAATAAAAATAACGAGCCCCGGGCTTCCCTGGTGGCGCAGTGGTTGAGAATCTGCCTGCCAATGCAGGGGACACGGGTTCGAGCCCTGGTCTGGGAAGATCCCACATGCCGCGGAGCAACTGGGCCCGTGAGCCACAACTACTGAGCCTGCGCGTCTGGAGCCTGTGCTCCGCAACAGCAGAGGCCGCGACAGTGAGAGGCCCGCGCACTGCGATGAAGAGTGGCCCCCACTCGCCGCAACTAGAGAAAGCCCTGGCACAGAAACGAAGACCCAACACAGACAAAAATAAATAAATTAATTAATTAATTTAAAAAAAAAAAATAACGAGCCCCGATGTGGAGCATTTGCCAGTTTCCGTGGGGTCCGTATGCCCTCTGTGCTCAATTTCAAGCTACGTGTGTGACATCGTACTGACATCGTGTGTGACAACTGGACATGGAGTTGGGAGGGGATACACATAGTGGGCCTATGAGCTGGCTCCCACACACCAGCGGACGTCAAGGAGCTTGTCCAAGCTCATGCGGTGAGTGACAGAGTCAAGACGTGTGCCCCGGTCACCTGGTTCCTGAGCCTCCTCTCTCAATCCCTGGGCAACCCAACCTGTGATGTCTTAGAGAAGGGACCCAGTGGGGCAGGAGTTGTTCTGACGGCTAGATGGGACGAGGTGCGTGATGAGCCCTGGCCACTCTCAGTTCCTCCCTTACCAGCCGGCCTCCCATTCTTCCTCCTGCCTCATTCTCCTCCCCTACAAGAAACTGGCCGCAGTCACTCCTGGTTCAAGAAGACTGGGGTATATATACCACAACAAATTTCCTCATGCAGAACATAAAATTGGAGACACCTTTGTTATCCTAGTCAAAAAATTTTATAACCACTAATGAGGTCTTTAAATTCTCTCTTTGTACATCATTTTCAGCTCATTATCCCAGCACGCTTGTGAAAAATACAATTAAGATTTGTCAACACAAGAGTAAAAAACAAATGTCTCCTACTGCCCGTTTCCCCCTTTGGTATATCCTGCATGCTGGCTGATTTGCCTTCTCGAATCGAGTTATCATCTGGACCGTCCTCTGCTAGAAATCTTCAGTAGATCTCATTACCTACAGATCGACTCTGGGCTTTTTAGTATGGCATTCAAGATCTGCCAAATCTTAGGCATGCATCCTTCCATCCATCATCCATCCATCCACCCATCTATCCATCCATCCATCATACATCCATTCATCCACCCATCCGTCCATCCATCCATCCATCCATCCATCATCCATCCATTCATCCATCCATCCATCCACCCATCCTTCCATCCATTTGTTCAATATGTACTCAATAAATATTGAGTGCCTAGTCCATGTCAAGCAGGCACTCTACCAAGTGAAATATGACCATCCCAAATTCGTCTTCTACTAGTATCTATTCATTCATTCATATAATCAGTCAGTCAGCATTGAGCATTTATTATATGCTAGGTTCTGGGGACACAAAGATATATAAGACACAGACTCTGCTTTTGAGCACTGTACATCAGAGGCAAATCTGATTCTTTGTTATTGCCAACATATTTTCCTACCTCTATGCTTTTGTGCACATTATTTTTTCTGCCTGGAAAGCCCTCTCTACATTTCTGAACATCCAACTTTTATTCCTTGTTCAAGGCCACACTGATGCCTCCTTCTTGAAGCCGTCCCTGATCCCCTGTCCGACTCTGCCATGCTGGAATTGATCGGGGGCTTTCCCTGAACTCCCACTAGAATCCTTTGTCCTCTCTTATGACCTTATTCTTCCTGTCTTAGTTTAAAGCCATTCGTATCCACATCCATTTTCTGTTGCTAGAACCAACCTCCTGGAGCTCTGAGACTCCATGATTCACACTTATGTTTCCTTGGAGAGCAGGTGAGCAGAGAGTGCCTGTTGGAGGAATGGTGAAGGAAAGAATCTATAAAGGTGAGAAAATGCTGTCTATCTTTTTACTAAGTCACTATTTTTGGCATAAGGGTATAGCTAAGGCCCTTCCAAGTAGAAAACTACACTTGGGCCATTTGGGCCCCTTATAAATTGCATAAAGTGTCTTCTATTCCTCTCTTGATTTTATTTTTACAGGTAGCTTTATTAAAATAACAATCACTCCTGGGAGCAAATTATTAAATTAGAACTTGAAAGGACCTGAAAGATCCTTTAGTTTTAACCCCTAATGTAGGTCTGAAAAAATCAGACCTAGAGAGACAAAATAACTTAGATTACCTCGTGGGTGATCACAGTTAATTCTACAACACACCATAAGAATTGTTTATAAAGTTTTCTTCATCATTCATTCAACTACTGTGCAAGTTGAATATGTGTCAGGCAAAAAGATGATTTTAAACCATTAAAGGAAAGGAAAAATGTGTGGATTGGTAGTCTAATTCTTGAGAAATATTTTCATTAAGAGCAAGAATGAAAGCAAAAAATAGCTCATATAAGGTAAATTTCAGTTACCTGGAAAGTTTACCTTTACAAAATGCCCCATTTTATGACATGGCCATATAAAGTGATGACCATATTTTCTTTTAAAAATATTTAAAAATTATTTTAATTTTTTAAATTCACATATAGTTGATTTACAATATTGTGTTAGTTTCTGCTGTACAGCAAAGTGATTCAGTTATACATACGTATACATTCTTTTTTTATATTCTTTTCCATTACGCTTTGTCACAGGATATTGAATAGATCTCGCTGTGCTATACAGTAGGACCTTGCTGTTTATCCATTCTATACATAATAGTTTGCATCTGCTAATCCCAAACTCCCAAAACATCCCTCCCCCTCCTTTCTCCCCACAAGTCTGTCTTCTATGTCTGCGAGTCTGTTTCTGTTTTGTAGATAAGTTCATTTGTGATGACCATATTTTCTTGTTTGCAGGGGACAGTCCAAGTTTACTCCTCTTGTCCCAGCAAAGTTATTAATGGTGCTTCCTTTCTCAGTGGTGTTCTGGTTTGGACAATAAATGATCCAGTCATCCTATGCATATAGCTGAGTTGTTTTTGTTCAACTTGTACCTCTGCTACTACAAAAGCCCTTTTTAATTAATACCAGGTTCTAAACAATGTGTCACTGACCCATTGGAGTGGAACCATGGATATTTCAAGACTGCTGTGAGAGAGCCCTCAAGAAACCATCACAAGTGCAGGAATGATGCCCTCTTTTCTCTCGGTGTCTCTCTACTGGGAAGATTTTCTATTCACAAATCCAACGGCACATCCTTTCAACTTTCAGGAAAATGAAAGGAACCTGTAGGAGCAGGTTGATCTGTCTTGCCAAAAATAGAAGCTCCAAGCAGTCTTGGGAGTGGGGAGGTAGAGGATGTTGCTGGGATGTCATAGGTCAAATGCAAGTCCCTCCAGGCATTTTTACATAAAACTCCATATCCAATCTTCCTACATGAACTTGTCATTAGGTAAATTGCTCTAAAGTATTAAGTGAACCATAACATTGTCCACTGGAGGATTGCTAAACTTTCAAATCACATGCTTTGCCAATTTTGGATACTCAAATGGTTTGAACTCTCTTTTGCTGTCCAACTCCCATCCTTTGGGGTTGATGGAAATAAAAACAACTTGAAGGGCGGCCTGTGCAGGTAAGTCACCTCAGGGCTCTTGAGAATGTTAGTCAGAGGCCCTGAAGACATCATCGCATCCATTCTTGATAGCATCTTTGTAGAAAGATTGGTAGTGTGGATCGTGGACAAGGTGTCCTGGAGTGCTGGAGACGTATTAGGACCCAATCTCCATCCCTGTCTCGCTCCGTGGCAGTTGTTTCTGACCTGGGCTTCCACCTCTAGTCTGTGTCCTGACACTCCACCCTTTTCACTGCAGCCTGGGAGGTCTTTCTGCAACAGAGCGCAGACAGGTCAGAACCCTGCTTCCAACAGCCTGACGTCTCACTGCCTGCGGAAATCATCTCTAAGTACAATAGCACCAAGCCCTCATACAAACTGACCGCTGTGTTTCTTTCTTGCTTCACTTTCAAGGATAAGATTTCTTCTGTTTGTACTTTCAAGTTAAAGTAGAAGCAAAGACAGGCATCAGAATCTAGTGCCTCGACTCTTGCCGCCATCACCAGAGAGCGTTATCAGGCACTTGTAAAGAAACGCTTTGGGCTGCAGAGCAAATGGATTGAAGAAAAACCCTTGGAACCAACTTTTCTGTAAGCGGAGGAACTTCTTTTTCTCCAGCTTTCCCATCTGTCCACCCATCTATCCATTCATCCAGCCATCCAGCCATCCAGCCATCCATTTACACATTCTTTCCACCGTTAATTGCTTGCTTGCTCTGTGCCAGACCCTTGGGCTCTGTGGTAGGAATACTGTGGTGAATAACACAGCCCCTGGCTTTGTGGAACTTAAGAGTCTGGTAAGAAACGTCTCTTATTCCCTCAACATGCTGCCCATTGCCTATGACCAGGCAGTGTCCTCCACCTACAATGGCATTCTTCCTGTTCTCTATCTAGAAAATACTTCATCAGTCTTAAGACCTGGCTGAAGCACTTCTTTCTGAAGCCATCTACATCTCCCAGGAGCAAGGATATGGAGGCATACAGACCCGCAAGAGATCTCGCGGAGACAGACAGATGCACCAACATCTTTTCTCCCCTTCACTGCCCACGGGACCTTGAACAAATCACTCAATCTCTCTAGGCCTCGGTTTCCAAAACTATAAAATGAGAATAATAAAAATTGCTCATTTCATCTCACAGAGTAGTTTGAGGTTCAAATAAATGTTTAAATGCCTTACTACCTCTGACGTTCTGTTGATGCATCCATTCGCTGACTAAGAACCTGCTCTGGGAGCCAGACCCTGTGTTCATGCCGGGGATCCAGATTTAATTCGACCTTTCCCACAGCAAGCGCAGAGTGGGTAACAGTCATGGAATTATTATCACACATGTGAGGCGTATGATGGGAGAACCGGCACAGGGTGCCATGGGAGCTGGGGGACAGTGGGTTCAAACGTGAAAATCACATGATTTAAAGTAACTAGAGCAGGGATTACCATATACACACTACTATATATAAAATAGATAACCAACAAGGACCTGCTGTGTAGCATAGGGAACTCTCCTCAACATGGTAACAGCCTATGATAAGGGAAAAGAATCTGAAAAAGAATATATCTGTATCTATATCTGTACATATATATCTGTGCTGTATAC
Organism: Balaenoptera borealis; assembly: GCF_965194805.1. Classification (NCBI taxonomy): domain Eukaryota; kingdom Metazoa; phylum Chordata; class Mammalia; order Artiodactyla; family Balaenopteridae; genus Balaenoptera; species Balaenoptera borealis. The sequence goes on along the minus strand of NC_138871.1, from coordinate 80,137,365 downwards.
CTGAAACTAACATGACATTGTAGATCAACTATACTTCAGTAAAATAAAATAAAGTAACTAGAGCCAACGCTCTTATCACGCTATGCACTCTGCATTCTTCTAGGAGCTTTAAAGGCATTACTCAATTTAACTCTCACATTTAGTATCCCACTTTGCAGTAGATGCCTTTATTATTCCCATTACACAGATGGGGAAAACTTGAGCCCAAGTTGACAGAGTTAATGAATAGTGGAAGTAGGATTTAAACCTCTCATACCCTTTATAAACAAGGGCCACTGGTGGGAGCGAGAGGGCATCGCGTGGGACTGGGCAGCAAGTGAGGGGCTTGCTCTGTGACCAGAGCAGAGCTTGGTGTGACCAGAGCAGAGGAAGGTGAAGGGAGGGGAGAGGTCCAGTCCCGGAGATGAGGGCGTGCAGACTGCGGAGGAGTCTGCAGCCCCCAGGGAACCATGTGGGATGAGGACGGGCCTTCTAGGAACTTGGATTTTGCCTCCTTTCTTGTGGGGGACACAGCCATGCTCTTGGAAACTGGCCTTGAACGAGGCTGGCTTCAAACAATTGTCAGTGACCAGACCATATTTTGGTTTGGAGAGTCATAACAGTCCCTGACGAGGCTTATGTGTTCGGACCCCACACATCTGAAGAGTGTGTGGAAAGAAAGCAGCCATTCTTCTAGATGTTTCCTTATCTACTGGACTCTTGCAAATATCACAAAAAGTTGCTAAGTGACATCTTTGCTTTTTCTTTTTGTTTAGATGACCCTAAAAATTTGAGTATTTGGCTTCATTCAGTCAACAATCGATTCAATTTGCCCTGAGCTGCTCTTGGCAGAGACTCCAAGCTGGATTAAATCAATGATCTCTTTTCTTGTCTCTCAAATTGGATTGCTTTGGGGAATTTTTCTTTGAAAAGTTTTTATTGACTTTTTTCTCCAAGAAGAAGGGACACGTTGGATTCTAAATGAAATCCCCTTCTGGAAGAGCTGTGAGGTCCTCACGGTGAGTCCTCAACAGCCAAAATCTTGAAGTTGAAAGAGTTTCCAGAAGCCATCCAGCCCAGTGGCTCTCAGACCTGATCCATCACCAGAATCAGGTGGGAAGTTCAGAGATGGACGGAACAATGGGCAAGCAGCAGCTGCAGAACCAATGGGTCAGAGTCTCTGAAGGAGGCCCTGAGGCTCTATTTATAAAGAACATCCTCAGTTGTTACTGTAGCGGCTTGTCTGGGGACCTCTGGAGCTTCTGGTCTACCCGACAGAACAGCCACCAATCGCTGTGTCATTTCAGCTCTGCACACAACTAAGGAAGCACGTGGGGGCTGAAATCCAGCCCGAGCTCTAGAAGAAGGATACCTTTCTCTTTGGATGACCGTCAGCTGGCGAGGGGTGCCTGCAGGCCTGCGTCCACACAGAGGGAGCTCCTTTTCCTAATGTGCATGAAAGCTCCCTGTAGGCTAGTGGGGGCATTGTTAACTGACCCATGATACCGCAGTTATGTTAAGGACCCTTGTAATTGATGGTCACATCAGACTGCTCCAGGGGTAGCCCCTTCCTCCGTGGGCACCCTGGGGCCATTATTTCTGCCCCTTCCTCCACCTCCCTTTTACCTGCAACCGTGAACCCTGTTCTGGACACCTAGCGTCCCACAGAATACATCCAGTCCCTCTTTCCCAAGGGAGACCCTTAAGGATTTGAAAATAGTCAACATGTTCCCTCTGGTCTCGGTTTCTTGGTTAAAATCACCCCACACCTTTCAACTATGTCTTGAATAACCTGGCTTTGTTTTCTCTTGTCTCATTACTGGTATCCTCCACATGGAAGCACACTTCATTCACTCATTCATTCATCCATCCATTCATCAGTGCATACAGATGCCAGTATCCAATGGTCATTCAACAAATATTCATTAAGTGCCTACTACAGGTCCACTTCTTCTCCAGCCTTTGGGGGATGTAGAGGTAAGCAAAATAGGACATCTCTTATCTCATGGGCCTTAAAGTCTAGTGGTAGGGAAGACAAGTAATAGACAAGCAAACCAATGTGTAAGAATAATAATTTCAGACCATTTTGGGGCATCAGGCACCGTGCAAGCTATCAAGGGGTTCGGAGACAAAAGAGATAACGTTCTGCTAGTTTTTTACAGTCTAGTGGGAGATTCATTCAATCCCAGAGTTCCCATCTGGGAAGCTCAAGGCTGAAATTGAGGCTTGGAGGAGGCTGGGAGGTCATGGGGTGGCAAAGGCCTAGGGAAGAGGAGGAGGGGCCCCCCTTGGGGATCAGGCCTCCTCAGTTACCCAGTGAGGACAGATTTTTCCTCTTTATCTTAAATACCTCTGGTTCACTATTTTGTTTGTAAGGTCATATTGGATAGATTTGATTTTAGGGTCTGTGTTTTTTTAGGGGTGGATGGAGTTTTCTATGAGGAAAAAAAACCCCCAAACATGTTGCAATTCGCATTTAAGTCTGGTGGGTCTCAGAGCCAAAATAGTTTGTGCACTAACTACTAAGTTACACAGAGATGCAGGCTACTGGGCTCCTTCAATCTGCTCGGCTTGGCAGGGCCAGCTCTTGGTAACAATGACTTCCTATATACCATCCATAGTATAAAAACTGTAGCCTGTGTTTTGTCTTGCTCTGTGCCCTCTGGGGCCAATTCCAGTGCCAAGCTCCCTTTGAAGTCTCCGTGCCTGGATCAGCTTCACAGGCTCTGAAGTCAGATGAGAAATGGGCCCATTATTAATGGGGGCAAAGCATTTGCACCCTCTTCATACGGTGTGGGTGGCATTGCTCTTCCATGAGATACCCTGGGGCAGGGCGTCAGAGTGCTTGGGGCTCTAGCGCCGGGCTTGGCACTGGTTTCTTTTGGGACCGATTGGCACTGAGTGTCACTGGACAGGGAATGCCTTCCCTGTGTTTAGCTGCTGAGCAATGAGAAGTTACTATGGACAGAAGATCAGCTTTGGGGATCGTACATTAGGGGAACAGGTTCATTGATTGTTTATTTGATTCAAATTCATTCAGACATTGACTCAGCATCCACTCTGTTCCAGATTCTCTGTCCCTCCTCTTCTCAGGGAACAAAGATCAATAAGATGCTAGTGGAGAAGATGGCGTGCAAGCCAATCAGTACAAAGCAGAATTATGGGCACCGTGGAAGAATCTGGGGAGGTGAGGGTGAGGCACAATGGAGAAAGCATCAATGCTCTCTGGCTGGAGGTGGTTAGAAAAGGTTTCCTGGAGGAAGTGGTGTTTGAACTGCATTCTCAAAGTCGACATCAGAAGCAAACCAGTGGTAGAGAAATGGGTGTGTTGCATTATGATCAGACACATGCTACTCTGTTCACAAAGCCTTCACCAGGCTTCCTGGGTGACTTGATTCTGAACACCAGGAATGTGTTAATGACACTGTTCTCTTTAGTACGATGTCACAGAGAGGGGAGAGTGCCTGAGTTAGAGACCCGTCCTCCCTTCCCCTATCAGGGCTTTGGTTGACTCACCTTTAAATGAGAGCTGCCGTCGTGGACGATGTCAGCAGTATTTTGTCATTTGATGAGAAGAGTGACATGGTTGATTGGGATGAAGGACTGTGCTTCCTTCTACGCCTCCTCTTGGCCTCCGAGGGTGGCCCCTCAAAGGAAAGCTGGGCTTTCCGAACACATCTTATCACCTGTGATCAAATGAAGGGGTCTAGAGACCCCTTCTCAGCTTGGGGTCTCAGCTCCAAGCTGTCATTTCACAGCTGTGTGACCTTGGACAGGTCACTGCCTTTCCTCTTCCCTCATTTCCCCATCTGTATGAGGACTGCGTGGGACAAGATGATCTGCGGGCTCTATCCCTCCTGGCTTTACTGTCTAAGATGGAAAGATCCCACCGCACCGGCCATGTAGGCAGTTGGTTTTCAGGAAAGAAAAAGCATAGTATTTACCTAGCATTTCCTATGTACCAGGCAAGGCGCTAAAGGCTTTCCATCCATGACTTCGTCCAGCCAGCACAGACATCTCTTAGGTAGTTGTTATCATTTTCATTGTCTTAGAGATAAGAAAACAAGTCCAAAGAGATTAAAGAACGGGCAGAATTGTCGGCAGTGGTGTGGGAAGCAGGAGAGCTGGGCTGAGTTCTCTGCCTCTCATCCGGGACTAGTTCTGTCATTCTGGTCTTTGATATCACTGACGGCCTGGCTCCCTTTTTCGGGTTATCTGTTCAGCACAATGAGCTTCCGTGCTGGCGGAGCCCTGGGTATGGCTCCAGGGAGCTCTGCTGTCCGCGGTACCTGCCGGTCCAGAGCCAGCCTGGTTGCACAGTCAGGCCACCCACCCTGGGAGATGCCCTGGCCCCAAGTGAAGGCTGCCTCTTGCAGGAGTTGCCCACTGGACAGACAGAAGAGGCTGTGAAGTTCCCACGGGGAGTCCTGGGCTCTGAGCCAGAGAAGCCTCCAGATCCTCACGTCGGGGAGTGGGGGTGTCTTGTGTCGGGGAAACAGAGACCGTGGGTCCAGTCAGAACCACCCTTGCAGTTAGGTTTTGGAGCAGTAAATGTGATCTAGACATCCAAAGGGAGGAGATAGAGCTTAAGTAAGAAAAAGCATAAAAGGAGCGTATATGTAGATAAACAAAAGGATTTACTGTATAGCATAAGGAACTATATTCAGTATCTTGTAATAAACTGTAATGGAATAGAATCGAAAAAGGCGTAGAGATATATACACATATACGTATAACCGAATCACTTTGCCGTGCACCTGAAATTAACACAGTATTGTAAATCAACTATACTTCAAAAAAAAAGACAAAAACGTTAAAAAAAAAAAAGCGTGTGTGTCCTCTGGGTGTCTTCACATAGTAGCAGAGCGTGTCCATATGGGCACAGAGCACACACATGTGACCAGGTGCTGTGGCCTCTTATGTACATGCCCATGTGGAGGAAATCATGGATGTCTGCACATGTGCTTGTCTTTCCAGGGGAGTGTTCGTATAAGACAGATGTACATTTTCTCGGCAGTATGGGTTTGTGTGTAATGTGTGTGTCCTGAGAAAATCCATCTTCAAAACCTAAGTACGGAAACAAGTCCCTCATGAAATCGTGCATTATTTGGGAACAGGCATCCGGTCTATATTTATTCCTAGAATCTTCTTCAGCACCCAGGTAATAAATAGCTCTTATTTTGGCTGTCACCGTAGGCACAGGATAATCTAGGCTGTCTAGAACAGGCTGTCCATTTTGGCAGTGAGGAAGGCCCTCAGTTCCAACAGAGCAAGCCCAGACGTGGACGAGGAGTGTTTCCACCCCGCACAGAGCCAGCTCAGAGCCAGCAGTGGAGTAGGTGCTCTCAGAGTCCTGGGACAGGGCCGGGCAGGCTCGGCGCTGCAGGATCACTGGTGACGGATCTCGGTGGGCCTGGTGGGAGAGGACACAGAGGAGGTGGAGGAACCTCGGGGTTCCGGTCCAGAAAAATCTGTGTCCAGCACCAACGGTGACTCACAGGGCCTCATCTTCCTCCCCATGGACCAGACTTGCTGGAACGGACTGCCTTCTCCCCGCCAGACTGAGGGTTAATGAGATCATGTCTCCTCCCGGCTTTGAGCTCCTTTGGGAAAGTTGCTGTAACAACAGAGGGTGTTATTACCACCGGGGACACCAGAGGTCATTGGGACGGGGAGGTGAGAGCTCCAGTCTCCAGGGCCTTGGGATATCCACCTGCTTTCATGTTCTCCCTCTACTCCAGGCCTCCCAGGGCCTTGAGTGAGTAGGAGGGGCCTGAGGTCGAGCTGGAGGGGCTGGGTCAGGCCAGTCCGAGGGCAACTCTGGGCTGTCTGTCTGTCTGCGGGGTGGCCCTGCATCCCTGGGGCTCTAAGATTTGGAGGCCCTGTTTCTTCTGACTGTAGGTAACGCTTTCTTCTTTAGGGAGGCCTCCCTGCAAGGCGGCTGTGAGGAAGTGTCAGCTGACGCCTTCCTCGCATCACTTTGGAGCCTATGACGACGGGAGGGAAACGCGTGCTAGGCAACTACTGTGCTGGAGACAGCCTGGGCCCCTAACATGCCCGATCTGATCTGATGAGGATGCCACGCTATCAGGTGGGAGCTATGGCCTCTATGTTCTGGATGTGAACCGCGGCCTGAGCTGGGAACCAGCTGCCCACAGGCCACAGTTCAATTAGGCAAATCGAGCGTCACATCCAGCCCCCTCTGCGCGTGGTGCTGCCCTTCTGGCCCTGCTCCCCCGCCCCCCATGTCCGTGTTCCTGCCCATCTCCTTCACTCTCCTTCCGCCTTCCCGAACCTTCTGTGGCCTACTGGTCATCGCAACCAAATTCACCCCTTCTTTCCTCACCGCTTTCCCAGCCGGAGGGGTCCCAGAAACAAGGCAACAAACTCCCTCAACTCGACAGTGTCACGTGCGCCAGAGACGCTATCCGTCCCTTTCCTCTCAGTCTCCCCCAGCCTGCAGTGCCTGGCTTCTGAGACGTGCCAGCATCTTCAGGGCAGAAAAAGGTGTTTCTTTTTAAATTTTCTGTGTTTCTAATTGTTACGGTGAAGACACTGAATCTGTTCACTCTCTGACACTTCCCCACCGGGGATGGAAAAGTCAGAAGGAAAACTGCTCGTCCTCAGGTGTATCCCAGAGCCTGTGGGAGGAGGGCACGGGGTGATGGACAATAGACCTTGCTGGGCTCTTACGGCAGGCCAGGCTCTGTTCTTGCCGAGCGGGCCTTACACCGTGTGATTCTTACAATACCCGCAGCGGGTGAGGACGCTTGTTACCATCACTCCGGCACCCCACTCTCCTGCTTGCTGAGGAAACGTGATCCTCGCGATGGCTGCCACGTAGACACACAGGAGCACAGAGATGGGAGACACTGAACGGGCTGAAGGGGCTGGGGGAAGTTTGCAGAAGGTGGCAGTGAGCTGGGTCTGGAAGCCGGAGAAGCTTGGGAAGGGCTCCGTGGGGGGCAGCAGGGAGCTGCGAGTGGGTCAGCGTCTGGCACCCCCGAGGCTGGGCCCGCTGGGCGCAAAGGTACCAGGGCTAGGTCAGCAGAGCCCCACCTGCCTGCCTGGGGATTTGTACCTTGCCCGTCAGGAAGGAGATGTTGGGTAAGTACAGTTGGTTATCCTTATTTGCGGTAGCTATGTTCTGTAAAGTCACCGCAAACATGGGATTAGGGCATACGGGACCATCGTTCCCAGGGGGAACACAGGAATGGGTCCCTTTGAGCCTCTGGTCACAAGATGTTCACCAACCAATCAATACAAAACCTTGTTTTTTGTATGTTTCTGTTTAAAGACATCTTGTTTAATAGATACCATTGATTCATTAACCTGGAACTCACAGCCACCAGTGCTGTAACTCACGCCTGAAGGAAGCTCTTCTAACACAGGTATTTTCTCTGTAAGACACATCATAGCGTTCCTGCGCTTAGGAACACTAGACAGCACTCAGCACTAAGGTGGAGGGCCGTTTTAAACAGCGCCTTCACCAACAAAAAGCACAAAAACATGAAAAACATGCCACTAAACAGACCGCAGAAAGGACCCTTGTTGACAGCATGAGAACGTGGAGTCGGGTGAACCAAATGTTTCATTTCGCTGCTCTGTACATGTCCACAGGTGACCGTGAAAGTGCCGTGAGTATAGATTTATCGAGTAAGTGAGTTCGCATTCATGGAATCCGTGAGTAATGAGGATCCACTATAGTCAGCTGGGTTTCAGGAATTCTCTCACAGGAACGCAGAGGCTGCTTCACAGTGGTCCTGGTCCGCCTAACCTCCAGAGGTACTGGGAGTGACAGTCTGTGATATCCTGCCCCTGGAAGCCCCCCATGTGCCTGCAGAAGCTGCCCCAAATCCATGGATGGGATTTTCATGCCGGTTTCCATCCAAAGCAGCTTGCCCTGTGCTCCGTGTTTAGATTTTCTCAGCAGCCATAAGAGGCGGCCTGGGAAAGGGTTACCCTCACTAGAAGGAATGGAAACTGAGGCTCAGGGGGAAGTGAGTGGCCACAGAGGCCACACTCCTGAGAGCGATGTCCTGCTTCTTTCCAACTCATCTCCATGTCTCAAATATTTAGTCAAAGTGATGCCTTAAATGTGAAATTGTTTCCACTTGCATAGAAAGGGGGGTTCAGCAAAAATGAACTTGCAGAAAAGAAAAAAAAATAGGGGCCACAGCTCCGTGTTCTAAACTCTGATTAGCTGGGGCTGTGTGTTCCCTACATGAACAGACTAAAGCATGAGCATCTATATTATTGTTCTTGGGGAGAGAATTTATTTGTGTCCCATAAATATCCCAGCATCAGAGCTGTGGTTACCACTAACTGCTGCTGTTTTAAATAAACTTTGGGTCAGTAGACTATCACGAACACTGAATATAACTGCTCCTACATTTCTTTGTAGACCTGCTTCTTGATGTCCTTAAATTTTTGGAAATATTTCAAGGAATCCCTGACCTCAGCTTCTTGTACTTAAGCACAGGAGAATAAGTGATATTTTGCCTGACTCTTATTCAATTTATAGCCAACGATTTATGGGCGGGGTTGTGCGGGGACAGGTGGAGTAATTGTGCTTGCAGCCTCATTTTTCTTTCTGGGCAGGAAGGCTGTGGGATTCTGGGTCACCTTTCACCCCAAATACGGGCTCCCCAACTCTCTGGCCTTGTTCCCTCTTCTACAAAAGGGGGTGGGGGGGGGGGGGTGAAACACCACCCTGTCTTCCTTCCAGCACTGTCTTGAGGGTTACAGAATTGAACCAGATACGTGAGAGCATCCTGTAGGATGCAAAGTCCTGCACTGTTTTGTCTGTTAAACAAAAGTCTAGTTCCTAGGTCTAGCAAAAGCAAGGTTATCTTTTTGGAAAATGACAAAAGGAACAACATCATAGCTTAGCAAAAGCAGGTTCTGTTCTCTGATTAACAAATAAAATTGCAAACACTAATAGATGGGTTAGTTTATCAAGTGTTATCTGGACTTTATTTTTAAATTGTGGTCAGTGTGATGCAGGGATGTACAAATGTGTGGTAGATAGGGCTTTATACATAAATACACACACACTGTGCCTATACGTGAACTCATCGATGTGTGTTCTTTTTTGTATATTAAGAACAACCAATATGGAATATATACATATTAAAAAATGGCGCTTATTTTTAGGCGTGTGTAAGTTCTCGATCTAAACTTTCAACTAGGTAGGCAGCCCCTGTGAACACACATGGAGTTTTAAGACAAATGTTCCTCCACATGTATGGCTTTGCGTGCTCCAAAGAAAAGGCCCATTGTCTCAAGGAGGCATAGCGGGGAGCCCAAAGGCAGGAAGGTCTTGCCCCAGCTTTTCCAAGGACTCGAACTCTGACCTTATGTAAGGTACTTAATTTCTCTGCCCCAAATTCCTCCCTCCGGACTTGTCCCATTGACAGAAGTGTCCATTCATCCAGATGCTTTCACCCTCTCCCAGGCCACGCAATCACGCCCAGTATTCGTCCCACACAACCCATGTACATCCTTTAAAGATGCCTGTTATCTTCAGACCTTCGGGGTGGAGAAGTTGGAAGGACATACATCAGACCAGGAGAAAACACGCTCCCGCCTGTTTTCAATAACTCAGGGAGGAGGCTTAGTGCCGAAATGGAGGCATTTCTTCCAGCATCCTCTGCTCCAGAATGGTCCCTTTTACGAACCTGGCTAAGAAAACACGGGCAGAGGACTCTGGGAGCTTCATGCCCTCCTGGCCCTGCCATTTATCCAATTGACACTGATCAGACCCACATTGGCAAATGAAAGCCTCCTCTTTCCTTCTGTTTGTATGAGTTACTCACAGGGGCAATTTGAACGGATTGGATTTCCCCTTGGAAATGCTGGTATTTCCATGATTTGAAAAGTCTGGCTCAATTAGAATAATCTTCAGGCACTTCCTCTCCTTTTATGCAGGTAAATCATGGATAATTTAAAAGCAAAAGAACCTTTTGGACCATTGGGCCTGCCTCTTTCATCTCCTCGCCCTGGTAATTGCCCTTCCATTGTGAGACCTCCGTGGTTAGTTGGGAGCCTGATTAAGAGGTGAAGGGTTGGGCCTCGGTGAAGGGAGGGTCGAGGGCCACCACACGTGGCCTCTCCTTCAAAGACACTTCCTCTGCAGCAGGTATGTTAAATACCAAACCTGAGTCGGGTTACGCTTTCAATTGATGCCATATGATCCCAAGTGCCCAGACAAAGGCAGGCCATGATTAGAAAGTTCAAGACTGAATGCTTCTGGGGGCAGGGGGTAATCAAGTGCCTGGAGATGGGGAGGGAGACGGCCAGGCGAGCTGACAGTGGTATGTGGCACCCCCCCAAAATATGTTTGGAACAAGAGAAAATTGTTCTGTTACCTCGGCTGCCCACGTTTCCATCTGGCGCGCGATGAAAGCTTATGTTGCCCCACTTTCTGCAGCGCTGTGGGGATTGGCTGAACCACACGGGGGAAGAGATGTTTTGACTTCCAGCTTTAATTAGGCATGTTTGCATATTCTCTGCCCCATCCACCTTGGAGCGGGGGATGCCTTGTTGGGATGGGTGGGGCTGTGGAGGGAGGTGGGATTCCAGCTGTGTCCAGCTGCAAGAGTGCTCAGAGCAGCTAGGCTAGCCTGCTCATTTTTCTGGATGGAGAAACTGAGGCCCAGGGTCACTCAGTCGGCGGTATCCCAGCGGTGCTAGAACTTGGGGTCTTGGCCAGCCCTCCTCAGCACCCCGGCTGTGGGCTGTTGCGAGGTGGAGGCGAGGTCATCTGTCTTCAGCCGTAACTCCATCCTGTGGCCCTGCGCTGGCCTGCTCAGGCCTCACCAGCCCACAGCCACACCCAGAGGCCGCATCTGAGACTCACTGCCGAGCTGGGGGGTCCCCGAGGAGCAGGCAAGAGTCAGTGCGACAGGCCACGTGTTCTCAGTGCAGCCACGAGGGACAGCCTGGGGCAGAGACGGGAGCAGGGGATGGGGTCGGGAGCTCCTGTGCTCAAGTTCCAGCTCTGCTGTGCCCTTGTTCAGATCCACTTTGGAGAAGTTTCTCTTTCCCACTCGGATCTCGTTTTTGTCCCTCTGTAACATTGTGGAGGCGGAGCTGGTGATCGTGAGGGATTGCCACAAACGCTCAAATTCAGGGTCACCTTTGGGTCTGTGCGACTGAACGTTCGGCTTTAGCAAGAGCTTTCAATGGTGCCTCCTCATCAAAAGCCTGCAGGACATCAAGGAGCCTCTCTGGGAAGCACAGCACAGACACGCCGGAGACGAGGATGCTGGGAGTAAGTGGGGAGCGACAGGCAGAGAGAACAGCCACCACCAGCCTGGACCAGACCTAAGGGTCTCCCAGGACTGCCCCTCGGTGGCTGGAATGCCAGGGGAGGCCTTAAAGTGGATGAGCACATGGCCAGAGAATGGCAGCGATAGAAAATGGAACACAGTGGAAACAAACTCAACACCTATTTATTGGACAACCTGATAAACAGCAGTTCCTATTCATAAACAGATTATAAGATATGCTTTCTAACACTCCTGCTACATCTCCAAAAACGCTGGGAGTCAGGGGTGATGAGTTTCTCAGCGTCTCTCACTTGGTTTCATTTTGGTTCCTTTACCTGTCCATAGCACAGTGGTTGCTTCGCTGGTTACATTGTAACCATCGACACATCTGCTGCAGCTGGAGGGCAGGGAATGTTTCTGGTCCCAGCACCTCCTGTCTGTACCCGTCTGCACAGGCTAAAGAGTTCCTCCTGCAATGTTTGTTGAATGGAATTGAGTTTGTTTCCCAGGCAGGTGCAAGGGGTCTCATTTTATAGCAGAGCCTGAGAGGGTCAAACACTTGCATCATGAGTTATTTCCCATGAGATTGTAGACCTGTTTCTTCAACATCCCTTATAAAAAGGGTGTGAACGCACCTACCAGAGCCATGGCAAGTGTTTGCAATAATAATGGCTCACCTTCACTTGGCACTTTCTGTTAGGTGCTATTCTAATCACTTTAGATGCAGAATTTGTTTCAATTATCACCACAATTTTATGAGTTGGTTACTATGACTATCCCTACTTTACAAATGAGGAAACTGAGACACAGAGCGACTGCATGACTTGTCCAAGGCCACACAGCTAGGAAGTGGCAGAGACAGGATGCAAACCCCCCAGGCAGTCTTGCGTCAGAGCCTGTGCTCGTGGTCTCTCTGTGCCCTCAGCACCTCGCCGGGGCCTGGCGCAGGCTCGGTGCTGAACAGCAAATGCTGGTTCCCGGCTCTTTCTTTCTGTGGGCCATTCGGGTCCTGGCCCCACTGAGAGATGTGAGCCTCTTGTGGGGAAGGTCTGGAGAGGGCATGAGACCACCCACTAGGCAAGGAGATTGCCATTTCCCTGTCATTCTGAGTCAGGACACTGGAAAAGTCCGCAGCATCTCAGGAAACAAACAGCCCACCTAGAATCTTGCTGCCTCTGCATCGGGATCGTCAGAGCCCTGGGCCTCTGGAGACCATCTTCAGTATCCGCTCGGTTCCTGCACGCCCCTAATTAAGTTAGAAGAAGATCCAAGCCCCTGGGTGCTCCTTTCTCCAGGAAGCCCTTGAAGAATGCAGGGAGGCAAAGAAGTTCAAGGTTTGAGTATCTGCTGCCCTTGGTTCTGCTCAGGAATTCTTGAGCTGATTACACGGCTCTCATTTCAACAACAGCAGCTTTGTGTCCTGGGCCCTGGGAAGGTTCCTCACCGGCACCGCCAGCGCCGCCACGGAGGGTCACCCCACCGGGAAAACACATCTGGAGAGAAGTATCTCCACCAGCTTGAAAAATACTCCAGGGGCAACGTTTTCTTGAGGATTTCTTTTCTTTCTTCTTTTCCCTTTTTCATATGGGCTAATAGCTATGGCAGGGCCCCCATATTCTTAGAAATCCCTGAAATGAGTCTGGGTTGCAAGCCATTGGGCACGAATGTGAATGTGGTGTGTCTCCTCTCTGAGCTGCCGTGGCCGGTGGCATCCAAGCTGTGCTCAGAGCAGAGGACACAGGCCTCTCGGAGGTCCAGGCTGCTCTGGTTCAAGGCCCGGCAGCCCACCACGGCCATGTCTTGCTGCTTGAGAAACCCCGCCATGGGCTGGGCTGAGCCCGCCTGTGTTCCTTTGGGCCCTTCCTTCTGGGAGGAGATTTCTCGAGCACTGAATACTTTTGAGAAGTAGATTTAGACTATCTTTCTGCCCAAAGCCAGTCTGCACAATTTTTTCTCATTTCTCTGATTATCCCCTGTCTCTCTTACTCTCCGAAAATTCCCACACTAACGTGGTAAGGAGTCCGGAGGTGAATGTGTGACCTCATCCTTGGGGGATGCCGTCTGACTGGGGAGAGCCGAGACTCAAATGAAAGGAACATGAAATTCAATGTGTTCGGTCTGGATTCGGTGCATGGGGGCGCAGATCCAGGGACGCAGAACATTTATCCAGCATTTACTTTCAAACCAGCCGCCATGCTCACCCTGCTTTACCTGATTCAGCCCTCACAAGGACCCCGTGTAGGCTACTTTTAAGCAGATGAGGAAATGGAAGCTGAGAGTGGTTAACGGGTCTCTGGTCTCATATTGGTAAGTGATCAAACTGGAATTCCAAGCCAGGCCTATAGGACTTCCTAACTTGTGCCAATAACACACCATGGGATGGTGTGTTATTGGCACAAGGGAAGGGATGGAAAAGAGGACACGGGGCTGAGGATGGCCCTGAATCGTGGCACTGGAGGAAAGGACATGACAATGGCTAAAGTCGATTCTTATCATTCGTGGCAAATACGTTCTCTAACGTCTGCAGTGCAAACACTGCATTAGTGAACAGAAGCACCGCTCTTGAGGAAAATACAGATTAGGCTCCTGTGAGCCTCTTCTCACATTTTTGTCAACCGATTAAGACATAACCTTGTTTTATGCGGTTTTCTTTAAAGGCACCATGTACAATGTACTTTGTTGATTTGCTCACATTGAGCTCACGGCCAGTGGTTCTGTAACGTGAACGAAGCTTGCCTAACACACACTTCCAAGAGGCCCATGGCAGTGTCTGCACATTTAGGAACGAGACAGCACTGCAGCACCGTGCTTGGGGCCATTTATTTTATTTTATTTTTTTTTAGCATCTTTATTGGAGTATAATTGCTTTACAATGGTGTGTTAGTTTCTGCTTTATAACAAAGTGAATCAGTTATACATATACATATGTTCCCATATCTCTTCCCTCTTGCATCTCCCTCCCTCCCACCCTCCCTATCCCACCCCTCTAGGTGGTCACAAAGCACCGAGCTGATCTCCCTGTGCTATGCAGCTGCTTCCCACTAGCTATCTATTTTACGTTTGGTAGTGTATATATGTCCATGCCACTCTCTCACTTTGTCACATCTTACCCCTCCCCCTCCCCATATCCTCAAGTCCATTCTCTAGTAGGTCTGTGTCTTTATTCCCGTCTTGCCACTAGGTTCTTCATGACCTTTTTTTTTTTTTTCCTTAGATTCCATATATATGTGATAGCATACTGAATTTGTTTTTCTCTTTCTGACTTACTTCACTCTGTATGACAGACTCTAACTCCATCCACCTCACTACAAATAACTCAATTTCGTTACTTTTAAACGGCGAAATCACCAATGAAAAGCACGAAAATGTGAAAAACAGGGGATGAAATAGACAGCAAAAAGAAACTTGTTTACAGTCTGAGAGCTGAAACAAGAAATAAGAGTGTCAGTCGCCTGGTTGACTTTTGCTGGGAACGTGAGCCTGCGGGGGGGGGGGGGGAGCTCAGACTTTTCACCACACTGGGCGTGTCCACGAATGACCCCAAGAGGCCCTGAGAATATTGATTTGGGGGGGTTGCTAATAAATTTCAGTCAGTAGGGAAATCTGCAAATACGGAGCCTACGAATAACAGGACTGTACTTAAGTTTGTAGTGAAGGGGAACAAAAGTTGAAGGACATCGTGGAGGGGAAGCTGTTTTCTTTTTGAAACAGAAGTTGAAATCTTCTGAGGGCGAGCAGGAGACCTGCCGACAGGAACCCAGCTGGAAAGGTTGCTGAGGAGGATGGGAGGGGGGTCTATGGGGGCAGAGGGACAGGATTGGCAGGTCCGGCTGAGGGTCCAGCAGAGGCGGGGGATTGCCCACATTTCAGCCTATTCCTCCAGCACTGCCCTCAGGCAACATTCCCTGAAATTGATTACCTGGAGAAAGTCACCCAAAGTTGCAAGGCTGGATTTCCTTTTAAAGATGCAGAGGCTTCTTTTTCTCCCCTTTCCTCCCAAGAAGCCCAGGAAAGAGAAGAGAAACCAGAAAAATAAATAAAACTTTATTTTCTCTGAAACAAGAAGACAGCTATATAACCTCAAACCACAAACCATGACACATTCTAGCCAAATTCTGTGAAATCTGTACCAAAACAAGGTGAAGAATCTCACATTTCTCCTCAAGCCTTGAGCATAGAACACATTTTTTCTAGAAGGAACAACCAAGGTCTTAAGAGCCTTATCCAGGGGTCCTCTGATTAGAACAACATGATCTGAGGAAGTGGGCTGGCCTCCAGAGCAGAGAACGCATCCGTTTGGAAACCTCAGGGGCGGTGGGTGTGAAGAAATAAAAGACACACCAATTCCAGTCTCTCACCAGCTTCCTGGAGGAGGCAGTTGCCAGAGGCCAGAGGGCCGGACGGTGGGTGAGAAGCAGCGCAGAGTTCTTATGTCGGAGCCTTGCTCTCCAAAGTGTGGTCCCAAATCCAACGCATCAGCTTCACCTGGGAGTATGTGAGAAACGCAGAAGCTTAAGCCATACCTTACACCTGGTGAATCAGAATCTGTACCTTAGCAAGGTCTCCAGGTGACTTCTGTGCACTTTTAACTTGAGAAGGGCTGTCCTATAGGGTTTGGAGGTGAGTTGAATCAACTTCTTTTTTTTTTTTTTTTCTTTCCATTTTTTTTTTCTCACACACACACTGTATTTTATTTTTACAAGCGATAAATAGACTGACATCAAGCATTGTAAATGGATGACCACAACAAAAGCAACAATGATTGCAATTACCAAACACGAAACACACTCATACTATGTCATAATATTGACATTCAGTCCAGTAATCCTCCACTGTAACAGCTCTTTACTTTGCAGTGAACATTGATTTGTACATTTTTTGCCTCTGAGTCCTTGTGGGTTTTTTTTTTTTTTTTTTAATTCAAACAAAAAGTCCCCAAAATTATAATCATCCTCATCGGTTCACTCAGTCCCATGTAATTAATTTTTTTTTTCATCTTGATCTTTTGTTAGCACTTTTATGAGTTCATCAGTTTTCCATCAGAGTTCTGAAAATGCTTATTCATTCAGTTCAGCAGTATAGTCAGTTACCAGAAACCTGTACTTGTCAGAGTCTTTTCCATGAATTCCTTGAAGATGAAACCCTTTTATAGGAACTTATTTGCAAAAGCATCAGAGTACACCCAGAACTGTCTGTAAATGATAAAAGACTTAAAAATGACCATGGTTAAAGATCTGATGAAAGTTCATAATAATGCAATTGACAAGGAAATTCAGTTATTTCTGAGATATATATTTTAAAGTAATAACTAGAATTATGACATAACATTATACCAGAATATATAAGATTTTTAGAAATTTCATGTAATGTCTGAAACATTTATATTAACATATTTCCATACAAATAACCCAAAGAAAGTTTAGTATTAGTTATTTTGTTTGTTTGTGAACCAACTTCTTAAAACATCAAAATTATGGGAAAATATGTTCCTTCCTAAGATAAAGGAAGTAATAGATGTAGTGAACAGACTTGGTAGCGAATTGACTTATTGAATTAGCTCACTTCCTTGACACTTCCACAAACTCTTATTCGATAAGTATCTGGCCACATTGAAAGGTAAGGGATATGAAGAAGGAAACCAACATCCAATCTATGCATAGATACTGCAAAGAAAAAGGAGGAAATGGACACCAAAGAAGGCAGAAGGAGAACATACGTTACCTAAGGAAACAAGACTTCAAGTAGGTCTCTGAAGTTTCAAAAATATTATAGAAAACATTAATTTTATTGTTACTTTAAAAAACAACTCAAAGAAGAAATTTAAGAGTTTAAAAATGGGATGGAAATCAACACCAGGAGATTAAAAACAAGCTGGCAGAGCTCAAGAAAGAAACAGAGAGAAAGTAAAACTCTTGCAGAGACAAAGCATTGGAAGGAACAAAAAAATTGGAATGAAAAGAATAGTAAGGCAGGATGATCTTTCCCAAATGAGGAGAGAGCTGGCATTTTTGTGAACTGCTTTGATGACTTCAAGGGCTCTGTGACCAAGGATGCCATTTCCAACATCCAGCTCCTAACCAGAAGCTCGAACTAGCACTCAAGTGACTTAGCTTTTCAAAAAATTGGCCACTGAAGGTGCTGGGGATAATTCATAAACAGAGAGACAAATGGAGTGTCTGGGGCATTTATTATATACCAGACATTTTTCTTATTTTATCTTCAAAACAGTGTCGGTGCTTTTAATAAATTACTGACTTAAAACCCCAAAACCAATTCATGTTAATAGAGAAAAAATTGTAATGTAGAGAAAGGAAAAGGAAGGAGATTTTAAACAATCACCACTTTGAAAATCTGTTGCATGGTTCCAAAATTTTATGAAAATATGTATGTTTTTCCTCAAATGGGATTATATTACACATCCTGTTTTTAACAAGCTTTTTTTACCAGTTAAAGATATGATGACTTTTTCTCTGTCATTAAAGATTCTATCTCATTTTAATGCTGCAAAGTATTTCGTTACATTGCACTGCCTTGATTTACTTGGTCTACTGTGTCCAAGGCCCAAGCTTACTAAGTGCTTAGTAAATATTTGTTGAATGACTTACTTGAAAGAATGCTGAATAGTTAGGTTGTGTTTCTAAATATTTGCTGTTACAAACAGCACTGGAGCAAACATCCTCTTAGCTAAATCATTAACATGTCCGTAACTATTTCCTTAAGATCAATCCTCAAGGGTGGAATTGTTTGGTTAAAGAATATGACTATCTTTAAAACTTTTGGATAGTCTCCAAAAAGGTTATGCCAGTTTGCATTCCCACCTACAGTATCAGACAATGCACATTTTCTTTCATCTCAGCCAATCCTTGGCATTTTTAAAAAGTCTTTTCTAATTTGATAGATCAAATATAGAATTTCATTTTGGTATAATTTGTAATTCTTTGATACTTAGTGAAGTTGAGTATTTTTTCATGTGTTTATTGACCATCTATGTATCTTTATGAATTTTCTTTTTATGTCTGTTGCCCATTTAAAATTTTGTTGTTGTTTGTTGTTGTTACTATTGACTTGCAAGTACTCTTTATATTAAAAATATTATTCCATGGGTACATATAAAGTTGCAAATTTGGTGTTTTCTCTTAATTTCTTTATCATTTTTAAAGACTATACAGTCACTTTAATCCTCCATTTATGTCTCTATGCTTTGACTTTGTGCTCAGAAAGGCCTTCTCCACCTTCAAAGTTATAGCTCTTCAGATATGGAGGTTTTATCCCTGTTTTTCAGGTAAGGAAAAATGAGATTCACAGAGTCTTAAGTTAGACAGCTCATGAGTAAGATTTTGTGTTTGACCTCAGAACTCCATGCTCTTTCTGCTAAATCAGGCTGCCTCCTTTATCCAACAATATTCTGAATTACTTGAGTCACTTCTATTGAGCAGTTGATCTACATATGTGTAGAGGCTGAGAGGTCGGTCATACTTTCAGAAGTAGATCCCCAATCAGAGAAACTAAAAGTTAATCCTGGAAAGTCACACCTAATCTCCTCTACTCAGCTCTGCCATGTCAGCAGCCCCCCTGTGGAGACCCCAAGTTCTCAGAAGTCAGTACACTTTCCTGTAAGCATGTCCTTGAAGGAGCATGGGGGCCTCTGATGGGAGTCAGAAATTTCACCTGCTAATAAATTACTCTGGTAACATGGAGCCGGCAGAGTGGAAGGACAGCTGCAGCCTTGACCTTCAGATGCTTTGTGAAATCCTTAGCTGTTCTCGCACTGCCCTTCCAGCCTCATATCCATCCACCATGCCAAGCTCCAGGTTTGGGAGAGAAGGAGCTGAAGAGGCAGGGAATGATTTCCTGCAATGCCCGAGTTCCATAAGGGACATCTTTTGGCCTTTATGCTCTTTTGGGCTTGGCCACCTGGAGAGAAAATTGATAAAATGATAAAGAAATTAGGAGAAAATGCCAAATTTGCAACTTTATATGTACACGTGGATTAATATTTGTAATATAAAGAACACTTGTAAGTCAATAGTAAAAACAACAAACAGCAACGACATTTTAAATGGGCAACAGATGTAAAAATTTGTGTTTCCTGTAAAGGTCTCCCAATCATCCCTATGAACTTATATAATAAGCTAACAACATGTACAGACTAGAGGGAATTTTTTTCTTCCTCTTTCCATAAACTTCTTTTTGAAAAAAATCCATAATAACTGTTGTACCTTCAGTAAACACTAAGTGAATAACAGTCTTCAGGTTATTCTGATTTATTTTTACCATATCCCTGAAAAAGTAAAGGGAGATACCGTAGAGAAACTAACAACAGCCTCTCTGAACCTATGTTTCTTGAAACAGAAAATATGACTTATTTTTTGCTGTTTTTCTCTTACAAAATAAATCGCTATGGCACCTTTAATAGAGATTCAGAGAATAAAGTCAACTTTTTTGACTGATTATAGATTTTGAATATTTACTCAACCCCGTGACTTTTGGGAAACGGGTGTTAGACAAGGATTCACTGTGTGATTCCAGACTTAGTTACGAGCAACTGTAGAGGTTGTCTACAGTCAGGAAACACATAAGCTCCTCCCCAGGGCACAGGGACCTCAGTCATGTGGGCAGGGGCACAGGCAGGGCCTAAGCTGTGGGAGCTGGTGGAACCAGAGGTCTGAGCGAGCAGCAGTGATCTAAAAACCCTTTAACCAGCCATGTCACCCGCACACATCTTTCAAGAGACTTGGGGGATCCAGGGCAGCAGCGTTTATTGTCAGCCAGTGCTGGGCACCTTGATATGTTGACAGCCCATGCTGTCAGACCGGGACATCCTGGCTGGACAGGAGCCCTCGGCTTCCCCAGTGCCGGTCCCCACAGCTTGGTGGGTGCACCTACAGATGACATTCAGTGTGATGGAGCTGGCATTCCTGCTCATAGGCTACCAGTTAGGTGATGCAGCAACATAATCAATTTTTAGATCCACCCCTTTTATTTTTTACAATTGCCCAAGTAATGTAACTTAATACAAAGTCAAAACGAAGAAATATGAATAGAGTAAATAGAATAAAATGTGAAAGCCCGACTTCTCCCCTTTCCTCCTGCACAGAGTTTGGCATGGAGTGGAGTTCTGAGGCCATGGAGGTCCCGGGGTGAGATGCAGACCCTTCCTGTTTCCATCTGTGTGGAAGAGTCCCCGGGCCTGCTGATGGAGGACTTCATGGCCTTCGATCCGATGGTGTAGGAATGGGCTCCCAGCAACCTCCTCCAAGTTTATTTCTGTTCTTCAGATAATTAGGAATCTCTGGAATGTGAGGTGATTGTGGTATTTTTAAAAGGCAAGTAAAATAAACATCTGGACAACTCAGTGAAACTCTAAGCTCCTTTTCTCTCCAACAGCTGCACCTTGCTCTGGAAAGTAGCAATACTCTGGGAAGTGACAAATGGACCCTCCTTTGTCTATTTCATGTCTGTGACACCACATAGGGTATCTTGGTTTCTTCCAGTCAATTTCCACTCCTTAGGGATGTGTACATTATTTTGTTTTTAAGCTGGCATTTGTGGAAAGTGACAGAGGTGCCAAGCCTCTTGGAAACTCATGGAAAAGCTGTGCTGTTCAGAACTGAAGTAATGTTTCGCTGTGATGGAACAAAAGAAAGAAATCAAAGGACAGTGGGATCCCTGGGGCGCCCAGGATTGCCCTTTGCCCTGCCTCAGTCGTAAAGACCATATTTTTGACATCCAAGCTGCCTCCACTAACAATTTCACTGACTTTCCAGCTAGCATCTTCTCAACTAGGCACTCCCAACTCTGGAGCTGACTTACTACCAGTATCTGGGCAACCCTGGCATGCCTGCCTCTGAAATAAGGACTGTTGCCAACTCTGCGTTTGGTTGGGATCTTGCATATGGCACGCACAGCAAGTCCCCGACAGAGCCTGTGAAGGCCGAGCTGGGCACTCCTTCCTGCTCCAGGCAGAGTCTGGTTTGGAGCAGAGCTAGTTTTCCTCCAAGATGTCTCAATCAGCAGGGCCTCCAGGACTTTTTTTTTTTTTTAACATCCTCTCACTGCCTATGTTCGAAGCATCAGACATGTGAGTGATTCTTTCATCCTTTCCAGGGAATTTGTGGGGAGCTGAACCAGGACGACAGGATTTGGAACCTGGGAGGGGTTTCCATTGTCTACAGTGGCCTATCACCAGTCAAATCCAGTGTGTAGGTTAATAAGGCTTAAACTTTAAAGGAAGGTTGAACATCTGATTGACAAGCTAGTGAATAAGAGTCCAGGGGGAAGTTCTGTGCTTGGAAAATTACCCATGCAGTTGAATTTCAAAGAGCGTGAGTTATCAGTTAGGCGAGAGCAGGCACCTCTGAGAGTTTAACTTACACTGAAATACCAAATTATTCTGCTAGATCCCAGTTTCCAGTTGGCCCAAAGACTGGCAAATCAATTGCCTCAATTAATTGCTATTTATTGTTCTTGGGTCAAAGAGTGGCTAGAACCCCGTCCTCAAGTCTGAATCATCTACTGTGACTGCTGAGATCATACCCTGAAGTGGCCAAAATCCGCTTTGCTGGTGCCAAAATGTTGAATGAGTGTTTTGTCCTCCGGAGGACAGGTAATGTATCAATGCCTTTTAACACTGAGTACTGATACAATCTAAAATAAGATTATTTGGGGCTTTTTTATTTCAAGAAGTCCAAAATAATACTTACCAGGCAGCTTGACATGCTGCAACCTTTGGGATTTGCTTTAAAAATGATCAGAAAGTTACTCAGGGATGGTTCATCCAGGCATCCTGGGCTCATGTTCATGAAACCCTGATCCTTGGCTTCCTGGACAGCAATTCCCATGGGGATACTTAGACGCCTCCTGTAGACACAAGAAGGGTCCGCAGCAACATCAAATAGGGATAGCTGCCCTTTCTGGTTAAACAAGTTAATGATATAAAAGATATGTTTTTAAATTGAAAGAAACTCGTCTCATTCTCTAGCACAATTTTAAAAAACATTTTCTGTGAAAGTGTCCAACTTTGTCCACATACATATATACCTTTACAAAACTCTAACCATGGTAAAAGATGCATTTGGTGTCTTGATTTTGTTGTTCTTAATGTTATACTAGAAATATTTTAATGGTGTCATAATTACTATTTTTGATGACTGCACAATATTCAGATACATGGATGGCCATCTTCTGTTTGGGGAGCATTTAAAATTTAAATACAAGTTTTACTAAATTTTATCTTTAATATACATTTTTAGAAAAGAAAAAGTGACGTAAAGGGCATGATTATTTTGGTGACTTTTTCTACATGTTGTAATATAATTTTCTAAAACATATAATGTTATCAGAATATGAGTGCACTAGTCACACTTAACTTTACCAGCATTGGGGATTATCGAATTTTTAAAATTATACTGGAAATTTGCTAAGGGAGTAGAATCAGGTGCTCTTACCACACACACCCAAATGGTTGGTAAGTATGCCATTTGGAAATGATAACTAGCTTGACTAATCACCTTACTGTGTAATTATTTCACCATATATATATATATATATATATATATAAAATAGAATATATCAATATATATCACTATATATGTGTGTATAATGTGTAATCACATTTTACACTTTAAATATGTATAATTTTTATTAAAAAGTAAATAAAACATTTTAAGAAGGAAAAAAAAAATCAGGTAAAAACTCTGATTATCATTTGCTTTAAAGATTTTAGCACAAGACAGAACGCGAGAAGTAAATGCTTAACAGAAGTCACCAAATCCACCAATGAGCAGAAAACAGGCATTTGAAGAAACAGATGTGCAGGGATAAGGGAGTAAAGTCAGGGAATTAATGGCTATTGAATTAAACAGGACGGCAGTAGTTTCAGACTGAACCCAACTGCCGCTGCTCCAGCGGCGTTGGGCAGAGTCAACGACTCACCCCTTCAGAGAAGCAACACCAATGTTTAGCTTGATGAGAGGGATTATCAGTCCAAGGTACTGGAGGTAACACATCGGCCTGTCATTCATCTATTATCTTTAGGGAACCAGATATAGCATAGAAATGGATCCAGGTAACAAAGGTGGAAATATCATCCTTGCTCTAAAATTTTTGATGGAAGTCATCCTAACAATCAATAACACATGTCCTCTCCAAGCTCCATCACTTCTCAGCTCTGTTACCTTGGTGAGTTATTTAACCTCTCTCTGCAACACTTTCATTCTCAGGAAAATAAGACTGAATCGTCTTGACCTCCAAGAGAGGGTTTGAATCAGAAATGAGTTAAGACACATAGAGCAGAGCCTGGCCGTTAGCAAGCACTTTTGACACATTAGATATCTCACCACCGTCATCTTCATTATACACAACTAGCACAAGGTATTGAACCGAATTTGCCCAGTTCCAAGTGATTTTACTTTGGCGGGGGAACAAGAGTTTGTGGACTTTCTTGGGTCTTATTTTGTTCATCTGAACTATGAGACTTTGGACTTAAGACACTCAGAGGACCCTTAGAACCTGTACACGCCATGTGTTGCACCTGCCAACCAGTGGCCACAGCACCCATTATCTCACTGGGCTGCTGCACATCTTATTCTTGGTCAGGGTGGGGATGGAGGCGAGGAGTGTGGTGAGGGTGGTCGTGAGATTTGCCCCACCTCCTGCCCTGGCACTAAATGACCACAGAGTGTTGTCTGTCTTGCTGGTGTTTCCTCTGCCTCCTTTCTGAATGTTGGCTGCCACTTGTTGGTGGTTATGTCACCACCTCCCACCCCCCAAGACTTCCCAACTCCTTTTACTTCTGCCTTGTCTATGAACATTATGCAAAGTTTAAACTCCAGTCCACTAAAATTTACAAGATATTATTGAGAAATCACATATAAGCTTGTTAAATGATAGGTATGTGTATAAACATATATTGATTTAGAGGTGCTTTTAGATTTATGTGCTTGAAAGGGGGAGCTCTCTGGATGAAGGGGGTCTTCAGCCCTGTGGAAGGGTAAGGGATTGAGGATGGGATGACTTGGTGAGAATCAAGGGTGAAGATCTATGGAGACAAGACCAAACTAGAGGCACATTCACAGCCTTGTAGAGAGTCTGTGACAAATTTATGATCAGCAATCATGAGGAGACTGTCAGATTTTTAAATCTTTGTAACATCTTCTTATTAGTTATTTTTGCCAGTTAAGATTTGTCCAGAGGATGTTATTCACACTCTTGCCTTCCCATGTAACATGCAAGGAAACTGACTCTTAGAGCCATTGAGTTACTTGTCCAATAATTGCTGGAGCTAGAATGCAAACCCAGGTCTGACTGATGTTAAGCTAACAATGGTCTTTCACTATACCAGGCATCCTGCTATATTCCCAGGATATATAATATATAATATATAATATATAATATTCCCCAAATGACAATGATTCCAAACATTTGTTCTAGAGATAGTGAGAAACATGAAGTTGGTGAGATGGCTTATTCTGTAGTCATTCTTTGGAATAAATGGGTATGAATGCCAAGGATTAGAGTGGGAGAGAGTAGAGATGGCTCTTAATGAAAGAAGAAAGAATAAGTCTACCTCCTTAGGGAAGTTGCAGTGGGGGCTGATCCACAAGAGTTTTTTGGGGTACCTGAACACTTTAAAGCCCTGGATTGAGAGGAGAACGCCAGCTGCTCACGAAATGTCAGGTACAGGGGTCTTGTGACCGCTGCCCATCAGGATGTTGTGTGTCCACTTCTGAATTGGTGGCTGTGCTCCACATGGGTGGCTGGCCAGGAATCTGAATGCTTGATAAGTGATGCTGATTGTATATCCGTGGCTTTGTTTCAAAAGGCAGAAAGCTCTACGTGCACAAGTAAAATAACAGCATTCAGACTGAGCTGGTTCATTTGGAAACCCTAATCTGGCATGTAGTGCTAGTTGAGTCTGGAAGGTACATGCTCCAAAACACCGGATGCCCGGAGGAGCCAAGAAGGGCTCTTCAAGCCCAGTGGCTTTTCGTCTTTCCTTCTTTGAATAACACAGGGTGCTTGCCCTTGAGGATCTTACACTCTCATGCAGGAGGCAGAAACAATTCTCAACTGATGTCATTAAAGCTGCAAAAACAGGGCCATCATATCCCTGCGGGAGCACCAAGGAGAGGGTTCTAACCCACCTCAGGGGTGGTACTGAGCCAAGTTGCGAGGTATTAATTGGTTAGATTTAGTCAGAAGCAGATAGAGGGAGGAGGGTGTCCTGACAAAAGGGAGAGTGTGGACCAAGGCACAGAGGCAACAAAGCATGAAAGCTCAAGGAACTGCAGAAGTTCATGATGACTGGTCCGAGGGGTTGGGTGCCATATTGGCGGGAGAAGTCATGGGTAGGACCAGATCATGGAAGGAACTGGATCCTATTCTTTAGATGATGGGGAATCAATTAAGCAAGGGAGGGATGACGTCTGATTTGCTGAACAGATCGCTGGAACTGCTTGTTTGGCAGAATTATTGGAGGGAGGGAGAAGAATTTATAGAGTAGGAACATTCCAGTATGTCTCCTGGTCTGCGGCACCCCTTAGAGTATATTGAGGCATCTTCTGGAGTGATTACAGAGCTCAGGTAGTGAAGATATGGCCTGAAGCAACAAAATCCTTTTGTGGGACTTTATTTCTAGAACCAAGAAATCCATTTGCAATGGCCAAGCAGGCATCCTGGCAGAACAGGTGACCTCAGTGAATGTCAGCACCAAGGTTTTCAGGACAGAGCTGTTGCAAAAATTAAGTCTGATTTACAAAGAGCAGTTTGTAAACTGCATGACCTCTCTGTGCTAATGTCCTAAATGCCTTAGGACCTCTATAGAAAACCCAGCAGGTCAGAGGCCCAGAGACACCTAATTACACTAAGCAAGACAGGTATGTGCAAGTTTGGTTTTCCCAGGTCTTCCACATTTATCATTAGCATTACTTGTTTGCTGAGACAGTTACCCACTTAACTGCTCCAGTGAGGTCCCAGGCTGTTGTCCGCTCTTGGGGTGACAAGGGGCTTCGCTTCCCTCTGCAAATTGTGGGCACGGTTGTCCTGCTTCAAATTCTATTTGCTGCATGCGGCTATGTGTCTGCACACTTTAATTCTCATTTGAAGCCCCTCAAGAGAGTCTTATCATCCTTATTTCACCCTTGAGGGAACAGATTACTCAGGTTAAATGTTAAGTTCATGGAGATAGTGAGCTGTGGAACCAGGACCCGAGCTCAGTGTGTCAGGCTGCAGCCAGGAGGCCTCCTTCACCTGCTTACCTGGAGAGGCAGAAACACACTGGAGTGAAGGGTCTGGGTTTGGGAGTTAGATTTTCCTGTACTGAATTCTGGCTTTGCCATGTACTGGAAGTGCCCAAGACCTCATATGGAGAAGATTAAATAAAATGAAATGATGTAGGTAAAGTACTTAGCACAGGGCCTGGCCCAAATGTGTGATCAATACATCTTGTTAGCAAGAATTGCTAACATTCCCACTCTTTTCCCAGTGATCATAATATTTCAGGTGCATCTGCCAGGGTCTTTGGAGCCTTAGGATAACTTCTTACATAGACTTAGAGAGAGAGTACTTGTCACATGCCAGATACTGTTCTAGTGTATTGATTCATTTAATCCTCAGCTAGGAAGTATCCAAGTCAAGATTCTATCTCAGGCGTTTAGCTCCAGAGCCAACGCTATTTACCCACCATGCTTTGCTGCCTCTTCTTGCTTTTGTATTTGTGGGCAAGTTTGGAACTAGATTAAGCTTAGTGATTAGACATCTAACTTGGACAGAGAAAACATGTGTCTCCTTAAGTTGAAGTTAGCTCTGAAAGTGCTGGCCTCTTAAGGGATTGCTTTCCCAGTAACATTTCAAGTGACACCCATTTGTTCTAAACAATTAGCTTTGCAGAGCATGGATAATACAGATTATTTGTAGTAATATAAACAAAAGCAAGATGTTAATTAAACAGTTACTTTTTTTTTTTTTAATTTTTATTTTATTTATTTATTTATGGCTGTGTTGGGTCTTCGTTTCTGTGCGAGGGCTTTCTCTAGTTGTGGCAAGTGGGGGTCACCCTTCATCGCGGTGCGCGGGCCTCTCACTATCGCGGCCTCTTTTGTTGTGGAGCACAGGCTCCAGACGCGCAGGCTCAGTAGTTGTGGCGCACGGGCCTAGTTGCTCCGCGGCATGTGGGATCCTTCCAGACCAGGGCTCGAACCCGTGTCCCCTGCACTGGCAGGCAGATTCTCAACCACTGCGTCACCAGGGAAGCCCCTAAACAGTTACTTTTAAGAGCTGTAGTCTTTTAATGGCTTTAAACAAAACTACCGGCTGCATTATTCTATTACCACTAATTCAAAAATTTCTAAAGAGAGACATTGAAAAGGAACAATTGCCCTGAGTTCTAGATGTCTATAAACTCACCACTGAGCTAGCTGTTGGATATCCTTATGCCATATAAACCTCACCACAAACTCATGATTGTTATTATTATTCCCGTAGGTGAGGCTCAGAGATGTTCTGTATGTTGCCCAAGTTCCCAGAGCCAGAAACAAAGAAATGGAAGCATGGAGCCAGAATTCCATTTCTGGGAGTGTCCTTTCTACTTTACCGTGTTCTAATTTGAGCAGACATAGGGCTATTGAGAGGAAAACTAGCGGATGCTCATAGCCTGAATCCCAACTTTCCCATGTGACACTGAGCCCATGACCAGCCATAGGCCAAAGATACCAAGGATATACCTAAATGTGGAGTAATTCTCAAACAATTGCAGCTTGGAGTTATTTGAGGTCAGAGCAGGCAGGGTGATGGACATTCAGGTAGGTAAGGGACAGGCATGTATCTGAGGACAAAAGAGATTTAATGTCCAAAACCATTAATGGGATCAGACACCAATAATTAGACTGTTGGAATTTGAGCCTGGTTCTGAATTATCAATTGCCTCAAGCAGGAATCTCTTCTCTATACTCTGCCAGGATGGAGGCCAGTTCCCAGGGTTGGACAGGCCAGAGTCTATGAGCCCAAGTGGGAATGTAGCTGCATATGATGAGCAGGGGATGAGAAATTATAGTGAAGGTTGGTTCTGAGTTGTGGGACGAGAGAGGTCAGTGTCATGGAATAAACCTGTCTAACAAAGGCTTAGGGAGAAGTTAAACTTCTGAAACAGGGCTGAGCAATACAACTTTCTGTGAGAATGGAAAGTTTCTGTATCTGTTATCCAATACGGTAACCACCACCTACATCTGACTATGAAATACTTAATATGTGGTTCGTGTGAATTAGTCACACATTTTACTGCAATTTTGGACAGCATTTTTTACTTTACTTAATTTTAGTAATTTTAAATTTAAACTTAAATTTTTATGTGTGGCTGGTCAGTACCATATTGGATGACACCTCTCTAAAAAGAAATTATGATGTTCCCAGAGAAACTCAAAACACTATAAATCCCTTTGCTCAGGAGCTACTCAAAAGCTAAAAGATAGCAGAAACACCTCTCACAGATTAGCAAAGCACTGATTGGATCAAGTGAGTTTATTTTATGATGGATGAGACAACATGAGAAAATCCGTTATGATAGTAGAAAAGATAGCTATTTATCCCAAATAAATTCTATAAAAACAGTTTTATTCTAAAGCCCTATTGGGTGATTTCATCTGCTAGGCGGGGGTTTTTGTTGTTGCTGTTTTTTGGGGGAATCAGGAGGAAACTATTCCTAAGGAATATAAAGATAAATTAATGTTTACTCCATTTTGGGGGAAAGTTTATCTCAAAAGAATGATTTGAGTACTGTCATCACATTACATGAGAATACTTTGTTACATGGTTAACTGAACTGTCAGATTGTTTTGATCATGAGTTCTAAAAGAAACAGGCAAATGCACACATATCTACCAAACACTGAAAATAAATTCTGGCCAGTTCTCCGGAGCTGTTCAGGGTGAGCAACCCCATTTCAACTCCATCTTCCTAGCAACACACATGTGGGGGTCAAGGTCACAGCCACCGTCTTGTCAAATGAGCCTCCTGGGTATGGCAGCGGGAGATGACCCAGTGAGGGATGCTGGGGGCGGGGTCCGGGGGTGGGGGGTTAGGGCTTCCCTTTTCCTTCCAAGGAGGTGAGAATAGGCCTTTTTCCTTCATCAGCAACCCAGAATTCCAAAGGCTGGAGAAATGGAGGAGGCTGTGTGTCTTGTTAGCAGGGTTTTCATAATCTTGCCTCTTCTGCAGCTTCCTCTGTCCTTGAGGCATTTGTCAGTCCCCCTTAGAAGAGAAGGTTTTTCCGACCGTATAAATGGTGCAGATCTCCCCTCTCAGGAGACAAGAGTCAATGACTTAATAGGCCTATAACATCTTAATGTTTTTAATGATTTTATATCCTGGGGTAACAGTGGGGAAGGCATGATTGTATTATTTATAATTATTATTACATTATTACAATTTTCCAGTCTGACTCTTTGATGTTTACAAGTTCAGACAATGTGATTTCCAAGCCAGATCTCATAACCTTAAACTACCTTTCCATTTGGCCCACATCCATCCTATTCTGTTTTAGATCTTGTTTATGTTTGGCTTAAATGATGAATTGGCAGCGCTGTTTATTTTGCCGCATGGCTTAGAGGCAGCAGGAGAAGACAGCATTTGGGATGCAGTGGCACTGAAGCACAGCTACAAAGCTTGGGTGTCAACGCCTGTCAGCACCTGCCTGGTGGGTGAGCCCTTGGCTCCCTTTTGAATTCTGCCTCGTTTCTGCCACTAGCCTTTAAGGGTGTGAGCTTCAGACTCACAGTCTGGATCGTCTGCTCGAACTAGAAAGTCTCTGTCTTACAAGGCTATTTGGCTTTGGTGGTCCCAAATGTTAGGTGTATGTGTGTGTAAGGAATCACTTGAAATAGTCTGAAAGAACTATACTGGGTACAGACTGTGGAGGCTCTTGAGAGCTTGGCTAAGGGGTTTACACCTTAGAGTGTAGATCAGTGGTACTTAAAGTGCGGTCCCTAGAACAGCAACATCAGCACGACCTGGCAATTGCTACAAATGCAAATTCCCAGGCTCCATCCTAGACCTGTTGTATCAGAAACTCTGGGCACGGGCTCCTCAATGTGTGTTTTTGAAACTCCTCCAGGTGAATCAGATGCATGGTCAAGTTTGAGAACCACTGGTGTGGGGAATGGAGAGCTAACTGAAAAGTGACCTTAGGTTGTACAGTGACCTGACGACTGTCATACAGAGTGAAGTAAGTGAGGAGGAAAACAAATATCGCGTATTAACGCATATACGTGGAATCTGAAAAAATTGGTATACACGGTCTTATTTACAAAGCAGAAATAGAAACACAGACATGGAGAACAAATGTATGGATACCAAGGGGGAAGGCGGGGATGGGATGAACTGGGAGATGGGGGTTGACGTATATGCACTATTGATACTATGTATAAAATAGAGAACTAATGAGAACCTGCTGTATAGCACAGGGAACTCTACTCAGTGCTCTGTGGTGACCTAAATGGGAAGGAAATCCAAAAAAGAGGGGATATATGTCTACATATAGATGATTCACTTTGCTGTACAGTAGAAACTAATACAACATTGTAAAGCAACTATACTCCAATAAAAATTAAAGAAAAAACATTTTCATAGTTGTGTTTTAGAAAGGGTTCGCCTGAAACAGGAGAGATGTTGGAGCCAGTGGACGAGAGCAAACCAACTTGATTGCAAAATTCTGAGCAAGGGCATGATGAGTGTCTGAGCCAGGATGTGGCAATGGGGCTAAAACACATTGGACTCATCTGACAAATGTCAAGGAGGTAGAATTTACAGTGGGTGGTCACTGGTTAATTATTGACTATGAGGACGAGACGTGTGGGATGTCTCCCAGCTCTTCTCTTAGGTGGGTGTTGATGCTACTTCACAAGGTAGAAAACAAGGTAAGAGCCTTTTTTCCTGGAACCAAAAAATAAGCCAGAGGACAAAAATTCAACATGTAGTTGAATTTGTATGGTTTCGGCCACTTGGCCAGACCTCAAGAGAAAGGATTCTGTTGAAAGGCAGACAATAAAGTATCAACCACAATGTCATGAGCACAACGGGGCATATTGAAACCACATGCCTCCTGGATCTAAATGCATGTTATGATGGCTCTGTCATCACTTCTGTTGTGCACCTGTGTGTTTAGTGGTGAATGAATTGGTTGTGAAGATTCAGGCTGAGACATAGAACATAGAAAGGAGTGTTTTGGTAGTACACCAGTTTTGGGTACTGGTTTATGTGGTATATGGCACCTTTACCACATCATGTCAAATCTTTCACATGGGTAACTTTGCTATATTACTAAGGATATGGTTTTGGCCATTGTCTGCCTGAATGTAGGTAGTAAGCAGTCATGTAAGAGTGGTTATTCTGTGTGGTCATGGACTTCAAAGGGCAAGGGACTTCCCTGGCAGTCCAGTGGTTAAGACTCTGTGCTTCCAATGCAGGGGACATGGGTTCAATCCCTGGTCAGGGAACTAAGATCCCACATGCCATGTGGCATGACCAAAAGAAAAAAAAAAAAAAAGGGCCAGAGCTCATCCCAGTGACAGCATTTTATTGTAGAAAGAAACCTAAACCATCAGTAATGAACCCATTTATTTCATAGATGGGTAAATTAAGGTCCAGGAAAAGAAGCACCTTGCCGAAGGCCAGGGATCCCATTCAGGGCAGAGTAGGGGATGCCATTCTGCATTATCACTTGCTGGCAATGCTTTATATCAGCTCACATCTTACTCAGTAAGAGTGATAAAGATGAACACATTGAGTGTTTTTCTATACCAGCAGGCACAGAGCCATCCATTTCCCATGAATCGTCTCATTCAGTCCCTGTATCAACGTTATACATCGGGGACTGATATTGTGCCCATTTTAGCAGATGGGAAAACAGAGGCTTAGAAAGATTGAGTTCTTGCCCAAGTTAACTCTGGCAGCTAGTACATGTCAGAACTGGTTTTGAAGCCAGATGCATGACTCTAGAACCTGTGGTTTCCACATCGATGCTATATTGTTCCTCTTATCTGTGAACCATTCCTGCACCCTGCCTCCGTCCCCCAGAAGAGCTGGCCTCTTCCTGTGTGTTCTAGCAGCCTCCACGCTTCCCTCTCTCACAACCTTCCCTTCTCTCTCTTAGTTGTTATCATCTGTTGTCTCACCTACACTCTCATGAAGCTTGAAACTCTCTCCTCATCACAGTTGTCATGCTTGGCTGAAAGGGTGTCTCCCAGTTGATTGTAAGCTCTGAGAGGAAAGACACACCAGCCATCCTGGCCACATGCCTGGCACCTAGTAAATGCTCAGTAAATACATTTTGAGAGAATGAATGTGTAGAGGGATGAGGGCTTTTCAAGGGCAGGGACCATGTGTCCGTTGTCTCTATTCCGCCTCCAAAGTCTGCCACCCTATTGTCATGCAGCGGGAACCCCCTAAAAGGTTTTTGAAAGCACGATTCAGGAGGAGGATTCTTCCCCAGACACCCCTTTATCTTATAATAAATGTTCCCTTTTGTACAAGTCAACTTAAGCTCTCTGTTATCTCCATATAGTACTAATTGTCTGCTGGATGTTGGCTAAAATATAAACGTATTATAAAACACTGAAAAGTACTACCATAACTTGACCAACTGAATTTTCTCTGATTGTGCAATTATCTAAGAATTTATAGTTTTAAAGGAACTATTACACCTTATAATGCTTTAATACAGTTCCACCTTGTGGCAATGGAATATTCTAAAAAAAAAAAAGAGGAGGACCTTCCCAGAACATAGAACTAGGATGGGTCTCAAGTGGCTTCAGGAGGAACCTGTACCTTCAGGAATAGAAGAGGCAGTGGGCATAGAAAAGAGAGTTTGGAGAACCCCAGGGACAAACTACGGAAACTGCACAAAATTTTCCCACCTGTGGAGACCGCAGGTCTGAGGAGCATTCTCGACAGGGATGAGGGAGGAGAGACCGGGGTCTGCCTTTGCTCAGCTTCTGGCTGCCAGCCTTCCATCTTCCTCAGCCACAGAGCCCGGGGGTGGGTGGGCACAGCTCCTGCGCCCCAGCTCGAAGAACCTCCACAGCACCTGTGCACGGCAGGCACCCCATGATTGTCAAGTGAGTGCATGTCAAAAACGCTGCTAATCTTCGTTAACACTTATTAAGCTCTCACTGCAAACCAGTCACTGCAAGCCCTTCGTGTGGGTCACGTGTCTACAAGATAGATGTTGATGTCTATCTTCACCCCCAGTTTACTGCGGAGGAAACCAAAGTCCCCGGGGGCACAGGATTGCCTGCCTACGTTGACACAGCTCGCAGTTGGCAAAACAGGATTCGAATCAGGATTTGTCCTCTTCATCACCGCCCTGCTCAGCCGGCTCTGGGTGGAACACTCTGGAGCACAGACCCGCGTCACACAAAGGCTCATCCCCAGGGAGCCCGTATTTCTCTGACTACATAACTGGGGCAAGGCTGGGAGCGTCACGAGCGGTGTGCTGTTTATCAGCCAATTGCAACAGCGGGAGCATCGGGCACACGTCACTGTGACAGCGTGGACAGAAGGGCGGGAGGCTACGGATGCGGGCGGGAGGGGTAGGAGGCAGTTTTCTCCCCCTCTTGTGGGTCACCTCATCTCTTCCTCACCTGGTGTCCCTGAAAGATGGCCCAGAAAGTCCTGCCTCTATGAGACGTGTTCTAGATTAGATAGGGGCCCTTTGGAGATCTGGAGGATGTGTTTCCTTGGGAGAGGCAAGGGGGCTGGTGGGACTGAGTCCACAGGCCAGAGGATCACAGGGCTGGGAGTGACCTCGGCGGGGACCCTCTTCTGCCCTGTCACCTCTTCTCTAGGAATTGAGGCTCAGACGCCACAGGGAGCTCTTTCCGGAACGAGGAGGAGAAGCTGGGCGGGGCCTGGGCCTTGTCCACTGGCGGTGGGCTTCACCTCCTCAGTGGGTTGCCTTGCCGTGTGGTCCGAAGGAAACACTTTCAAGGCCTGGGCCTTTTGCTTGTGGAGAGGATATTCCTAATGCAGCCCGGCTCCTGGGGGCCCTGAATGAGAATCAGGGATCGAAAAGAATCAGGCGTCCGCTCGGGTGGGAAAGCGGTGGAAATGTCGTTCCCTGACCCAGCCCTCTGGCCACCACACGGTGCCCACCTTTGCAGCTCTGGACTTGTGTGCGTGTGCACGTGTGTGCAGGTGTCTGTAGACCAGGGAATTATTTCTCTACAAATGGCCTTTGAACAGAGACAGGAAAGCTCGACAACTTTGCCAGTGTCTCTCTGCCCCGTGTAAGATGGCCTCTGCCTTCCCCCTCCTCTTCCTGCCATCGGTCCTGTGACCCCACCCTTCCATGCCTGGGGTCCTTGGGCAGGAGCCGTGTCATAAGAGCAAGGCCTTCCATCTACAGTGCACTTTGGGTGGGCGTTTCAGATCCAAGTTTGTGATACTTACCAGGAGAAGACTCCTAGAGGTGCCGTCAGAAAGAGAAGGAAAATTTCTATCATGAGAACTTACTCTGCACCAAGTATTGTGCTGGTCATTTTACATGAGGACCTTTCATTCTCAGACGTGATTTTGAGTGGGAGACATTTTTATGCCATCTTGCTGATGAAAATATTTAGGTTCAGGGACGTTGAGTGAAATATCCACATTGCCCAGCTAGTAAGTGGTGGAGCCCGTGGTCTTTCTTCTGTGATCCTGTCAAGACTCATGAGTCCGAGCAGGGATGCTGGGAGGGCCTGTGAGAAAAGCCCCCCTGTTGCCTCTACTCTGCTCTAGGAGGGCGTCATGGTCGTTCCCCAGGAGGGGACTGTGGGTCCTTCTCCCTTGTTGGAGACTCAGTTACAAAACCTGGCTTCTCTATGTCCAGCCAATCCTTGTGTTTTATTCTCTGATCTCAGATTTGCCAAAGAGCAGGCAGCACACAGAAGGGATAGACTGTGAGTTCCGCCCCCTGGTGTGTACAACTGTGGGCCAATCTCAGCGGGCCTCAGTTTCCCCATCAGTGACATGGGATTATTCCAGAATGATATGTCAGGGTCTTTCCAGCTCTGACTTTATTTCATTTTATTGCATTTCATGTCTAGATACCCTTCCAGCTCTGAAATCCTACCGTCTCCGCAGCAGTCCTCCTTTCTGGCTGGCCTCTCTTAAGGTGTAGCGCCACCTTCTGGTGATGAGTTTACTCCCTTTTTTATCCCTCTGGCCAATGTTGACTCTTGGTTTGGTTCCTCTCTTCTGAACAGCTGATGACTAGGCCAGGTCCCCCTGGGTATGGGCATCTCTCTGCAAAGCTGCAGGCAGTGTCAGGGGTGGGTTGTGGCTGGACCCAGTCTCCTTCCCTCAGGATGGTGCTGGTGGCTTTCCCAGAGCCGAGATCACATCGGGAGCCTGGGGACTTGCCCACCGTGGCTCAGAGACCAGAGGGCCTTGGGTGGCAGCTGCTGAAAGTACATAATTCATGAGAGACCTGTTCCATCAGGAAGCAAGGGCGTGAACAGATGAGGTCCACGGCACATTTTCCTTTTTCCTTTCTTTCTTCTTTTTGTTATTGTTTTTATTTTTGAGGCAAAGAAGCAGGCTTCAGAAAAACAAATGGGTGGTCAAGTTTCAGAGGCTCTAAGAGTTTTGGATACTTGCGGGGGGGGGTTTATTGGGGTTGAAAAAAAAGCAATAAAGAGGATGTGAGAAGGGGTGTGTGCTTAGTGTTTTTTTCTCTCTGAGGGAAATACAAAGGGTTTCTCTGACTCTGTGGCCTTTGTCTCTCTGAGGCCTGTCCCCTGAGCAGATCTCGGGAGCCACCCTTGCCCACCTCACACCCAGCTGCAGGGGGCTCATTGCCCAGGACCTCTGGGCTCACTGTCAGTGAGGACAGGGTTTGGGCTCGTTTCTAGCTTGGAGAAATCCAACTGCCCCCAAACACGAGCGGCCAGGGGTGGCTTTAAATTCCGGGAAGTGCACTTAGTATTTATTTGGGGATATTTGCTGAACAAACTCTGGACTGGCAGGGAGGCAACCGGATTCCAGAGTCACCAGGAACCAGCGCTCTATGGGTTCTTAAGCAAGCACTTCCCCTCTGCGGATGACAGTTTCTTCTTCTTCAAGGAGAGAGTAGGTATTGAATGTTGTCAAGAGTTACAAGCTCCATCCCATCCCATTATTCTAGGATCCTAGGGGTTAAGTGATATGGGTTTTTTTTTTTTCTGACTCTGCTCTCCCCTGTAAGTCAGGTAACCCTTCTGGCTCTTACAGGGTTTATGAGTTTGAAGAGTGTCATCACAGAGCCCTTGTGCTTCAGAGTGGTGCAGGGGGGCAGGGATGTGCTGGAGCCTTACCTTACCCTCTGCTTCCGGGGTTGTAGGACGTGCAATGCTGGGAGGCAAAGTGGGTGCCTGGGCCTCCATCCTACTGGGGAATTGCGGGGCAGGCAGACACTCCCAGTGGGATGGATACGATCAGGTGCTGAGGGTCACTAATGGCCATAAATAAGGCTCAGCTCTCAATTAAAATAAAGGAATTATCAACAATTTAAAGAGACATCTAAGCAGAATTCCAGATTGTACATTATCTCCAGCCAGGATGTCCAAATTTTTCTTTTTCTTTTTTTTTTTTTAAACAGATTATTTTTTAAATTTATTTATTTATTTATTTTTGGCTGTGTTGGGTCTTCGTTTCTGTGCGAGGGCTTTCTCTAGTTGCGGCAAGCGGGGGCCACTCTTCATCGCGGTGCGCGGGCCTCTCACTATCGCGGCCTCTCCTGTTGCGGAGCACAGGCTCCAGACGCGCAGGCTCAGTAGTTGTGGCTCACGGGCCCAGTTGCTCCGCGGCATGTGGGATCTTCCCAGACCAGGGCTCGAACCCGTGTCCCCTGCATTGGCAGGCAGATTCTCAACCACTGCGCCACCAGGGAAGCCCCCAATTTTTCTTTATCTCCATCCAGGCTGGTGGTCCGTGTTTGTTTTGTTCCATGAGGCACACGTGTGTGCTTCTGTGCTCCACGGGAAAGGCTGCGTTGGACCAGGCCAAGAAGGTGATGCCCAGCTGCCAGGTCTCGGCCCTGTGGGAACTGGCAAGAGACTGTTGGTAAATCACTTGGGATTCTGCGGGTATGGGTGCGGTGTTCATTGAAAATATCATTCACGTCTTTTGCCAGGAGCCAGAAGCCCACAGTGGAGTCCACAGATGCCTGACTTAGCTTGTCTAGTAGTGAAATTAACATCATAAAACTCAGTTAACAGAGATGCTGTGGGTTTAATTAGTTCCTTAACAATTAAAGAAGAATTATGAGATCTCTGGCATCCATCTTCAAGAGCAATTTAGGTGGATTGATGTCACCATCTGACATCTCTGCCGAAATTCTGGGCTGCCAAAGTGGATTGGGGGAATTGCTCATATTATGCCGCTTCCAGGCGAGTACGTGCACTTTCCTACCGCCTTGAAAGGAAGCACTTCCGGGTAGCCTCCCAATGGACTCCTCCAGAGCCTGAGGCTAGGCGGGGTCAGCAGGGGGGGTAAGTTCTGTGTCTTCAGGGTTCTGGGGCTTCTGCTTTGTCGTGTCTGGCCTCTCCAGCCTCTGTTCTCACAACCCAGTGCCCTCCCCCATCACCCTTTACATCTGCAGGCATTGAGCAGATAGGGGTGTTGTAGCATCTTATCATTCTCTTAACTTCCTGTAGCTTGTGTGCCTCTTCTGAGCCTGTATTTGATGCTATCAAAGAGAATACAGCCATTAGGCTCTCTGTTTTCGGCTGGTTGATTTAGCAGTGTTTATACCCCATGGTAGAGACAGCTCCAGGAGTCTGGGAAAGCTCACTCAGGAGGCTCTCTGCTTGCTTGGCCTCTTAGTCTCCTTTTATCTCCGTCATTATGAAATCTCATGCACAAAGCATCCTCTTGGCGGGACGCTATCGAAAGGACCCAGGTCTCCTGACCCTGAATCAGGTGTCCTTTATAAGCTTGCCACTGCGGTCCTCAGACCAGCAGCCTCAGAATCATTTTGGAGCCTATTAGGAATGCAGAAACTCAGGCCCCACCCCAGACCCACTGAATCAGAATCTGCATTTGAACAGGATCTCCAGGCAATTCGGAAGTTTATGCGCTTTGGAAAGGCACTGCTTTATAACACTTTGTGACAATCTCTTTTGTTCAAGAGGGCTCCATCTGGGGACTGATCTAGCTGAGGAGGCCAGGTTCTTGCCCCTGCAGGTGAGGGTTGGGCAGCCCGAGCCCTGGCTCTCTCAAATCCTGAGGATCCCGCCCACACACCCAGCTCTCTCTGGTGACAGCATTGTCCTTGAACCTTCCTTGGTGGTCTGATTTCAGCATCTTGCCAGTCCAGCGAAGGCACCATGCCACACTGACAGATGGCCCAAAGTAGGACAGACAGAAGAAATGTATGTTTATCAAATTTGGGTTGAAAGGACTGTGTTCTCCCAGCATAGGCTATCAAACAGCTGTCATTCAAGAGCATATGGCCCAGCGGTGAGAGGGCATGGGCACAGCTAATCCCTCTCTTCCAGAGATTAGCTCCGACAAATAATAAGTGAAGAAAGTTGCGGCTGTGGCCAGAGTGTTGCCCAGGAAGAGACGGTGGAGGACCGGCCCTGCGATGAGTTCCTACTGATCCAGACCCCTAGCTCCCAAAGAGATGCTGGGGTAAAATGATGCTGATATGAATAATACCAGTGACAGTGATAATAATAAACCTACCATTTATCAATCACCTGCTATGTCTTAAGTGACACGTGAGGTTATTTATTTCTACTCTTTTATTTATCCTGTGCCCTGGTCCTTTCAGGGATTAATTGTCTCCATTTTGCAGTTTAGGAAAATAGGTGTCTGAGATGCAGTTGTGGGTCCCCAGATGGTGACAGTCCCTCCAGTCTCTGGGCAGGTCAGATCACGCTCCTGCATTCATATGCCCAGTTCTGGCCCCCATGGAAGAGAGATGCTGACAGGTAAAACAGCAGAGGGGCTAATGCTTGTGAAGCAGACACAAAGGAAGTGATGCCTGGGGACAGTGGCCTAAATGGGGGCGTGTCTGCTTACACTTCGGAGAGTCCAGGACCGCGGAGAGTGGGACAGGCAGGCATAGCACAGTGTGCTGTACCCTCCCCGGTACAGCTGGAGGCCGTGGGAGATGTAATTCCTGGTTCCTTCCTCCCTGCACAAAGCTCCACATCGCTGCAGTGAGGGGTTAACTAAGCTGAGATGTCAAGGGCATGAGGGCAGACTTATTGAGCATCTTCATAAAGCCAAGCCTTCCTCTAGACACCCAGCAGGGAGCCCGGCCAGGGTGTGTGGCCCTATTGCCCTGCAGGTAGAGAGGGCTCTGAGGCCGGAGGCACTGAGGACAGCTGGGCTGGTTCTGACCAAGCCACAGTGAAGCAGCCTTCATGGCAAGCCCAAGAGATCTCCAGATGGCAGGCATTTCCGAGTGGTTCTGAGTCCTCGACTGAAGCTGTTATTTTTAATGGCCATGTGTGTCTTGCTCTGTCCAGGAACAAAGCTGAAGGCTTGAAACATGGTCCCGCTGAGCAACTAGAATAGAGATTCTGGTCTGATCAGAATGAGGGAGAGAGTGCTGAATATGGTATTAGAAATTAAAGTGTATTTAATTGTGTCATGTGTTTGGAAAAAGATCATACAGGTCATTTCTTAGCCAAACTTTTGCAGGGTTTTCCTGAATGACCTGGTAGAGCTCTTGTTCCCAGTAAAAGCCAGCATTTCAGTTCAATGAATGTTCATGGAGCAGACAACCACGTGCCAGGAATCGCCCTCCCCCCCACTGGGGAGCTCGTAATCGAGAGGGACAAACAGGTGAGAGATCACCCTTCCCAAAGTCTTGGCTTTGTCATGGTTTAAATTATTGTAAGAAAACCCAAAGGTTCTTTTTTTTTTTTAATATTTTATTTATTTATTTATTTATTTATGGCTGTGTTGGGTCTTCGTTTCTGTGCGAGGGCTTTCTCTAGTTGTGGCAAGCGGGGGCCACTCTTCATCGCGGTGCGCGGGCCTCTCACTGTCGCGGCCTCTCTTGTTACGGAGCACAGGCTCCAGACGCGCAGGCTCAGCAGTTGTGGCTCACGGGCCCAGTCGCTCCGCGGCATGTGGGATCCTCCCAGACCAGGGCGCGAACCCGTGTCTCCTGCATTGGCAGGCAGACTCTCAACCACTGCGCCACCAGGGAAGCCCAATCCAAAGGTTCTTGATATGTACTTCCTTGTAATTTATTGGGCCATGTGGTAGGCAGAATAATGGCCCCCTAAAGATGTCCACCTACTAATACCAAATCCTGTGAGTATGTTACCTTACGTGGCAAAAATGACTTTGCATATGTACTTAAGCTAAGGATCTTCAGATGGAGAGATTATTCTGGATTATCTGAGTCATCTCAATGTTATCACAAGGGTCCTTATAAGTGGAAGAGAAAGGAAAGAAGGTCAAAGTCAGAAAAGGAAATGTGATGATGGAACAGGAGTCAGGGTGAATGCAGGGCCATGTACCAAGTCATGGAGGAAGCTTCTAGAAAGTGGAAAAGACAAGGAGATAGATTTTTCTCCTGGAGCCTGCACAAGGAACATGGACCTGCTGGCACCTTGATTTTAGTCCGGTGAGACCCATTTCGGACTTCTGACCTCCAAAACAGAAATCTAATAAATTTGTGTCATTTTAGGCCTCAAAGTTTGCATTAATTTGTTACAGCAGCAAAAGGAACCTACTCCAGGGCTCAATCTGAATCCTGCACATGAGGATGGTGAGAGAGTATGTCACCAGGCTAGCAAGGGACCAGGTCAATGCCAGACATCCGAGTGCCACTAAGTGGCACAGCCCCACACGTCATCATGTATGTGGTAACACCTGCAGAGTCATTTCGCTGCATTTTAAGGGGGAAAATGATACGCTCTAATGATAGTTACAAATTTGGGAGGTTGCGATGGTCTCAGATCTAGTCCTTGGGGATGTCTGGGCTCTGCTGCCCAGGTGAGTACAGGGTCCCTGGGGAGTCCGGAGGAGGGCATCTCACCAAGCTGGGTGAGTCAGAGAAGACCCCCCTGGAGGAAAGACCCCCCTGTTCAGTTTTGAGGGATCACAGCCAGATGACTGTTGGCAAGGACCAAAGAAATCACAGGAATAAACACATAGACGCATGCTCGGTTCTGCATTAAGAGAACGCAGAGCTCGAGGCTGGGAATCTGGAGAGGAATGCCGCTGTCCGATCATGGAGAATGTTTTACGCCAGGTAAGGGATTTACCTATTTGGTCAGTAATGACAAGTCATCAAAACATTTTAAATAAGAATTAGAATTATCAGTCTGTGCTTTAGAAAGTCGTGTGGACCTATTGAAGTTGGATGGGAGGGATCAGAGCTGAAGTCAAATTAGAAGAATTCCAGATGAGAAGGTAAGAGCTTCCTTGGGAAAACGTTATCACTAAGACGCTCTTTTCCCTGGAGACTAGCACATTTCATAGTACCCCTCCAGAGAACACCTTGTCTCGTGTGTTTAGTTAACATGAATGGGCTTCTCCCTTAGACCCCTGACCTCTCCAGATTAGTGAGGCCCACATCTTTTTCTAGTTTAGGTCGCCGGGATGGGCCCTGATATAAGCACTCAAACACTGCGAATGATTTAAAGAACCCCGGCCCAAGTGCATTCTGTACTGGAGGTTTAAAAGGTGCTAGAAAGTTTGTTCTGGAGCCCATGTTGTAATCTGTCTAAAATTTCCAAGTGCTAGAGGTCTGTCTAAATACTGGGAAATGGTCTGTTTTTCACAATGTACAAAATCAAGAATTCTGGAAGCTATAGTTGGAGGGGACTGGTGTTGATTTGATGCAGAATTCTAGAACAGGTTACAAAGCAGATTGTTACTATTTTGAGAAGAGTTCAATAATTACAAGTATCTATTCATCCGTTCCTCAAGAATAAGATCTGCCTTTCTATCCCCCAAACTCTAAAGAGATTAGATCTAGGGATAAAAGTCCGAAGAACCCACCTTCTTAGCTTGCAACAGCACGAACAAACAGACGAATATCTATTGTGAGCCTGTCGTGTGTTGGGTATGGAGTAGATGCCAGTTTTGAGAGATGTCGGGAGTGGTCCTCAGAAGCCACAACTGGAGGACTCTCAGCGGGGAAATTCTTTGCTTGCCCCACTTGGGTACCTGAAAGATGCTGGATAATCTTGCTTTGGAAGTGAGCCCAGGAAGTCAGAGAGAAGGGAGGGCAGTTGGAGAGATTTTAAATAGGACCTGGTGACTAGAAATGTTATGAAAATGGAGAGTATTTTAATTTGTGATCCTGTTATCACAGAATATTATGGGTCCTTTAGATGGTCCATTCACTTGTGTATTTAATGATGTGTTTCTGAGTGACTATTGTATACCAAGTACTGTGTGGAAAATAGAGGCTACAGAACAGCCTTCTCTAACAGGTGTTTCCTTGGCAACTAGTCTCAGCGTAGAACAAGAAACAGTGATAAACAGTAATTTTGTACCCGGCCCCTTTTCATAGCAGTTAGATCGATGTTTCTGGTAGGCTCAGTGTTGCAACTTGCAAAAAGATTTCTCAACAACTCTTTGATAGTATTTGGCTTTGAAAGGTATTTATTCCACTGCGTTGTATTAAGATGTAGTTTTATTTTTAAATTTTTTGGTTGAAGTATAGTTGATTTACAATGTTGTGTTAGTTTCAGGTGTACAGCAAAT
Source organism: Balaenoptera borealis (assembly GCF_965194805.1). NCBI lineage: Eukaryota > Metazoa > Chordata > Mammalia > Artiodactyla > Balaenopteridae > Balaenoptera > Balaenoptera borealis. The sequence continues at coordinate 80,094,421 of NC_138871.1, read as the reverse complement.
AGATTCAGTTTTTTATATATATATATATATATATATATATATATATATATATATATATATTATTTTTCAGATTCTTTTTCCTTATAAGTTATTACAAGATATTGAGAATAGTTCCCTGTGCTATACAGTAGGTCCTTGTTGGTTAAGATGTAGTTTTAAAATATCATAGCATTGGTTACTTTTTCAGACAAATAAAGAAAATCATTAAGAAATCATCCAAAGTTACACCAAAATTCAGCCTTATAAGAAATCTTGGTATCTTATTCTCAGTGTGAAGACATACACATACACACATGATATTCTGCCCCTGAAGTGATAGGTTGAAGATTTCAAAATATTTCCAAGATATAATTCATTTGAGGGAGCTCTCTGAAATAATGGAAATGACCTTAATTGTACTCTCTGTATTTTGAAGAACGATTTTAATCAGATGACTTATTTCAAAGTTTGAAAGAGTACCTCTTTCCTACACAACCAGATTCTTATCACATATGAAAAAGCAGAATGACCAGTTTTCACTATTTCCTTAAATCCCAAATTGAGGTCAGGAGACCACTGACCTCCAGCTGTGGATAAACAATGGCTGGGTTGACAGGTGTAAACTTTTATTTGGATGCGGTCATGCCCTTTCTTGTGGCACCCATGGTCAGTCCTCTGTCGGCTTGATGTCTACATCGCAGCGACAGGGAAAAACCCAAGAGGAGAAAAAACTCATTTGCCTGTAGCATGGTTTTCAGCGACAAACACAAGAAGTCACAGGGCACTGCACCTCTGTGCTATATGTAGGCTGAGAGCTCATTCATTACCTTCGTCTCTGTGGTGATAGTGATAATAATTGTTCTTTCGCATTGTAAGCTGCTGGTACTATCTATCACCCATCAGTATTAGTCCCTAAGGTAACTTCACTGCTCCCTCTCTCAGCACAATATTTGTCATTAACTTTGTGGGTGGTTTTACAAGCTCCTTGGCAACCGTGTAATTGTACCTGCTTTTGTGCTATGAAAATTTAACTTTGAATAATGTTCCTTTGGTTTTTGTATTTAAAAAAATTTTTTTTTATTCTGCATTTAGTGATACAATTCATTAATTTCCTATAGGGAAGTATTTTATTCAATTTGTTCTGAAATGTTCAGATTGGCTTAGTAGAAATATCAACAAACTTTGATCAAATCTGACTATATGACACTCTATGACTAATTTCTTATTACAGTGTGCTAGGAACTAAGGATGAATGGATTCCTTATCCAAAAACTCTAATTTTTGAATATATCATTTTAATTATTAGCCGTATTTTCTCTTTTCGGCTGCTTGAGCAAAACTCATCAGTGGCAGTGTCCGTGCTCTACCACATACGGAATCATGTTCCAGAGTCATGTTCACTCATTCATTTAGGATCTTGCTCTGAGTTGTAATATTTGCTATTACCATCACAACTTTTATACCTCTATAAACTAATTTTGCACCATTGATTCATACTTTGGGGATTTGGAGAATAATACAATCGAACAATAACATATATACATGTCACAAAATGCGCAATAGCATGCAATGAGGTGAAGATACAGTATCTAAGATATCTTACTAATAGAATGATATCTTAGTTGAACTGACAACATAATCCTCACAGCCTGTGTAAAACCTTTGAGGAGATAATGATTACCTAAAATCACATAATTTTTTTGATTTGAAAAATCACAATCTTTTATTTCAAATTTGTGAATTGTATGTGAACATGGTTGTTTCAACAGGTTTGTCTGTTTAAACCATTACACCACCTGTAGACCATTTTGGAAGACCACTGGGAAACCTCAGGGACCTACGGACCACACTTGGAGAAATCCTGAGTTACTCAGAACCACATCCTTCCCATGTGGCATCATCAAGCTCAAATGTGCAGTCCCTGGGTTCCCCCTGGCTGGCAGTGATTTCCTCCTCAACCATCTTCAGCCTTTCCATCACAAGGCTGCTGTGATGACCTTCCCCAATTCTTTGAATATGTGTGGGTATTCTGTGCATACCTTTTCTTCACATGACGTGTTTTCCCCCTTCCCATTCCCACTGCCCCACATGCGAGTATACGATGAATATATGTTTCCCATCTGGGAGGTACCCACTGCAAGGCTAAGAGCAGGACAGTCTCCTGCCTTCATATTCACAGGGAGACTCTGGTGCCCCCAGGTGCTGAAGGCCACCGGCTTTCATCAAAGCCCCTTCCCCAAGGCCGATTTTAGCCCAGGGGTCTGGGCCAGAAGAAACGCTACATGTCAGAACTTTGTGATGCACTTAATGGTCCCTCTTTCTAATCCCGAGTGCTCTCTCCATCTGAGTTACGTACCTGTCTCATCTGCCCCCAGGAAGGGCTCCTCCTCCAGCCCCATCCACTGCTAGGTGGCTAGCGGGTGGTCTTCACTCCTTACGGTCATAGCCGAGGGGTCAGCCTCTGCGAGTTTCATTGTCATCCATCCTGGGAGGTTCTTTGGTCCCACATGCACATAAACCCCTCTGAGTCTATTCCATCATCTGTCCAGATATCTCTGGACGTGACAGAATTTGCAAAGAGGACCTAACTTAGTCCTGAACTCTGAGATTCCTCTCCAGCGGGTCCCCAGTGCTCACAGAATCAGGCCCAGAGTCCTCAGTGTCACATTCCAGGCATCTACAATGGGTGGCAACTAGTCTCCTGGCATTGTGCCTCTCCACTTCCCGGCACTGGGCCTGTGTCCAGCACACCCAACCTCTGATTCCTACTCAGATGTGATGTGCTTTCAAGTCTCCAAACCTTTTTATAGGGGAATTTAGTTATTTATTTATTTAACATCTTTATTGGAGTATAATTGCTTTACATTGTTGTGTTAATTGCTGCTGTATAACAAAGTGAATCAGCTCTATGTATGCATATATCCCCATATCCCCTCCCTCTTGCGCCTCCCTCCCACCCTCCCTATCCCACCCCTCTAGGTGGTCACAAGCACTGAGCTGATCTCCCTGTGCTATGCGGCTGCTTCCCACTAGCTATCTATTTTACATTTGGTAGTGTATATGTGTCCATGCCACTCTCTCACTTCGTCCCAGCTTACTCTTCCTCCTCCCTGTGTCTTCAAGTCCATTCTCTACGTCTGCGTCTTTATTCCTGTTCTGCCCTTAGGTTCTTCAGAACCTTTTTTTTTTTTTTTCTTTTTAGATTCCATATATATGTGTTAGCATACGGTATTTGTTTTTCTCTTTCTGACTTACTTCACTCTGTATGACAGACTCTAGGTCCATCCACCTCACTACAAATAACTCAATTTCGTTTCTCTTTATGGCTGTGTAATATTCCATTGTATACATGTGCCACATCTTCTTTATCCATTCATCTGTCGATAGACACTTAGGTTGCTTCCATGTCCTGGCTATTGTAAATAGAGCTGCAATGAACATTGTGGTACATGACTCTTTTTGAATTATGGTTTTCTCAGGGTATATGCCCAGTAGTGGGATTGCTGGGTCGTATGGTAGTTCTATTTTTAGTTTTTTAAGGAATCTCCATACTGTTCTCCATAGTGGCTGTATCAATTTACATTCCCACCAACAGTGCAAGAGGGTTCCCTTTTCACCACACCCTTTCCAGCATTTATTGTTTGTAGATTTTTTGATGATGGCTATTCTGACCGGTGTGAGGTGATACCTCATTGTAGTTTTGATTTGCATTTCTCTAATGATTAGTGATGTTGAGCATCCTTTCATGTGTTTGTTGGCCATCTGTATATCTTCTTTGGAGAAATGTCTATTTATGTCTTCTGCCCATTTTTGGATTGGGTTGTTTGGTTTTTTTTGATATTGAGCTGTATGAGCTGCTTGTATATTTTGGAGATTAATCCTTTGTCTCCCAAATCATCTGGCTCCTCCTTCTGGAATAAATGTGCCTTTGCTGGCCGTCCCAGCTCAAACACCATCTTCTGCATAAGCTCTCCATAGATTCTTACCAGCCTGGGTTTTGAAGTCAGAGACTTGAGTTCAAATTCCAGATCTGCCTCTTCCTTACCATGTGACCTTCCATTTCTCACTTAACCCTTCTGTGGTTTAACCTTCCCATCTGCAAAACAGGGCAATGCTTCCTACCGTGGAAGGAAGTTGTCAAAAATCAAGGCAATGATGTCTTCAGGTCAAGTGCTTTGCACAGATAATCTGCCTAATGCATCACCCCCCCACCCCCGCTCCTTCTTTTCACTGATTCCTTCAGGATGTTGATTTTACTTCTGTATTGGCTCTAATTTAATTTTCATATTGATATGCAAATTAATCTTCTGCATTAAGCTGTGAAGTTTATAAGATCAAGAAACATTTTCTTCATCTCCTGATTCCCCTCTGTGCCTGGTTTGGAGTAGGTGCTCAGTAAATATCTGTTTAGTGGAAGTGGAATTTCTCAAGTGATATTTTTTATATCTATTGTATATGTGTGTCATTTATGAACTCACCTTGGAAAGTAATGAACGTGAATACAGAAGAGGGAGTTGCTCTTTCAGTTAAAGGCATGATATAGCTAGTATCACAAGCTCTAACTTTTTAAGTGTGCATGGCACCATGCCGAGAAAGAGGAGGAAGTGAAACCGCTTCCTGCCCCACAGGAGCAAAACCAAAAATGAGGCGGCAAGATGGACAGGCATGTTGGAGGAGAAAGCGCACACTATTCAGAAACCTCTCACCTCAAACTACTCTGCAAAATATCAGCGCTGTTCTGGGCAAGGAAAAAACAAGGGTGGAAACACCACTCTTGCAAGTTGATCTCAGATATTATGGGGTATCAAGGAACACACACACACATACACACACACATACACAACTGCTGTTCCCTCTCGCAAGATTAGTGACGCTTTGCCCAATGCCTGATTTCCCCAACCATGCTCCTATGCGATGATCCTTGGCCACACACAAGACTGTCATTGTATATTCATTCATTAGCGATAATGATTTTGAGTTTCTGTCCCCGCTGACCTGTGGACAGATGGCTAGCATGAATGCCACATTTATCTGGACACCAGCTCAGCTCCAGCAGCCCTCCGACCGGTCTGATCACCCAGTGGTCACTGCATCGCCGACCTCCTTTTTCCTCTCCTCCAGGGGGGCTGCCGACGGGGTTGTGCTGAGTGGTAAACTTATGCAGAAACGGGCCTTTTAGTCATGACCGATCTTGCTTTCTTTTCATAACCACCCGATAAATGTCAGGACTGCTTAGAGCTAATCATTTCAGATTGGAGTAAAAACAGTCTGAAGTTCTAGATGGTTAGAAGTTTTATTCAGTTCTGAATAACAATCACTGCCCCCCACTCTGTCTGTCTCAATACATAAGTGTTCATACAAAGCATAAAAGTCAAATGGAAGAGTTGCATTTGTGAATCATACCTGCTGAACTTTTGGGTGCATTTAAATAGCCAATTGCAGTGATGTAAAGAGAGATGGATTCTTGTCTAGAATAACTATGATGGACTCGCTTAGTGAAAAACAGGCAAACCACTAATTTGATCACATTAGACAGATTGTTTTCGGTGGTAATTACTCTCTTTTAACAAAAATTATTTCTCTTAGCAGAAAGACATGGTAGCATCGTTTTAATGAACTGTTTTCTTTATTGCCTTTGATAAGACATTTCCGTGTACCAAACTTTTAGACCCAGATTTTTATAAATGAATAAAGTAGATCAGTTTTGATGTAACCACCAATTACAAAGCCTCTGTCAAGGGAAAGTTACACTTAGGGCTTCTGACAATTGCTATTATTTCATTAATTCATTCAACAAACAGTTTCCACTTATAAAACTCTAGAGCGAGACTTGACCACCATATGTCAAGACAGTTTTCCCTCTTCCAGTTTTCCCTTTCCCTCTTCCAAGGCTGACTATCTCTCAAACTTCACCAGTAAGAAAAAAAGGTAATCTGAATTCAGAAGTCCCCGTGAGAGTTTAGAATTCATTTCCTCGCATTAACACGCTGCCAGTAATTATCTCCTCTACAATACGAGTATTTTGAAACTAGGTCCTGAGTGTGTTGACAAACTTTGTGGGATGATATCTCCACCTCCTGCTCCTTTTTGCCGTCCCTGTGACCCGAAATGTTTGCCCCCAGCTCGAGTCAACATAAAAAAGCCCCACAGAGCACAGGGAAGCTATGGGTCCCTCTGGTCAAATGGCACACTCCTTTCGAGAACTTACATCACTGGTATTTTTTGAAGTTCCTAGGTGGCCTACCTCCACTTTTAACTGCTCAAGTTCTTTCCATGCTTTAAAGCTCATCATAAGTACCCAACCGCCTGCAGTCTTCTCTTGGCTCTGGACCCTCCCCTGCTCACTGGTCCTGCATCTGTGCTTCTTCCATTCTTGCAAGCTCTTCCCTCACACTGTATCTTTCTGTTATCTTGCTGCTCCTCCCAGCAAGTCCACATGGGATCAAGTTCATGGATTGACCCGGCTATGTCTTCTGGCTTTATATTTTTTAAATTAACGTACTTAATTTTTTAAGAACAGTTTAAAGTCTACTAAAAATTTTCAAGAGTTCCCACATACCTTGCACAGAGTTTCCTTTACCATTAACATCTTACAATTAATGAACCAATATTGGTACATTATTATTAACTAAAGTCTATAATTTACTCAGACTTCCTTTGTTGTTGCCTAATGACTTTTTTTCTCCAAGAATGCCATCCAGGATACCCCATTACATTTAGTTGTCACATCTCTTCAGGCTCTTCTTGACTGTGACGGTTTCTGACTTTCCTTGTTTTTGATGATCTTGACAGTTTTGGAAACGTTGGTCAGATGTTTTGTGGAAGGTCCTTCTAATGGAATTTGTCTGATGTTTTTTCTCATGATTGAACTACAGTCATGGGCTATTGGGAGGAAGACCACAGAGGAAAATTACCATTTTTATCACATCGTATCAAGGGGTACATGCTATCGATATGACTTATCACTGTTGATGTTGACCTTGATCACCTTGAGTTAGTGTTTGTCAGGTTTCTCAATTTTAAAGTTACATTTTTCACCACTCCCCCTTTCCATACTGTCCCTTTTGGAAAGAAGTCACTGTATGCAACCCACACCTAAGGAGTAGGGAGTTATGCTTCAGCTCCTTGAGGGTAGAGGGTCTACATCAGTGATTTGTATTAATGGTTTGTATCAGTTGACTCTTCTGCACAGATTTGTTCCTTCTCCTCCTGATTTGCCATGTTCCAGGATCATTCTCAGTGTGACATCCCTGCCCGATTCAATCAATATGCTTGGTTCCGTAGAGCAGTCGGGCCTCCCTGGTCATCTCTGCCCTCCCCTTATGCTCAGTTGTCCAGCTCTACAACACCTCTCATGATAATTTAACATCGCTTATGTAACAAAGCTCTTGCCTCTGTGTACAGACAAGACCCTCTATTAGCTGCCATTTCCACCTTCCCACTCTCATTTTCGCTCACTTCCCCACCCGCGCACTATCTTTGATTCAGACCAAATGAATTATCCTTCCACCCAGACCTCTACACTCTTTCAAGTCTCTAGGTCTTTCCAAATATTCTTCTTTCTGCCTGGAAAGCCCCTCCCCTCCTTGTTCACCTTTTAAGCCTTAAAGACAACCCAACCTCCTTATCCTCCAGGAAGTATCCTTAAACTAGTCAGAGCTTATCTCTCCTTTGTGCCATAAATCTTCTCGGTAGATTTCTCTAGCACTACACTTACCAAAGTGGTATTTTAATTATTTGCTCATATGTCTGCCTCCCTTTAGGATTCTGACTTATTCATCTCTCTACCAGTGTCTAGTAGAGCATCTGACATTTAGCATCTGGGGAATGAATGAGTGGCTGAATCACTATGTGACTTTTTACTCATACACCTATAACTGTCCCACTAGCATAGTGACCTCCTAGAGGGCATGCATCACCACTCACTTTTCTTGGTATCCCTGCACAGTGGCTGAAGGGTCACCTACACATGGCAGGTCATGGATACCTGCTATGTGTCGGCTGACTAATGGTCAGGCAGAAGCCCTGGGGTGGGTTCCTCCTTGAAGGCAGTGATGTTTCACGTGGCCCACTGCTGCTTATAAACGAGCCATTGAAATAAGTGGCTGCTTCATCTGAAAGTTGGTGTTGGTTGCAAAAAAGCGCTGACTATCCTTTAATACTGAGACAGGAAAGAGGCAGTGCAATCAAACATAATTGGAAGATTACAGGAGCTCAAAATTACCTTATAGCAGAACATTCTCTTTCATGCTAGGCAGAGAAACCTGGGCATTGATTTTTTTTTTTTTCATCTTTATATGAGGAAATCTCTTGAAGGTAATCAGATTTCATTGAGAAGATACAATTGCAGATTTTCCCATTAAACAAATACCTCAGCGGACATTCCAAAAGATCTTCTGCAATGCTGTCAGAAATAACAGAAGCTCCTCATTAGGAGAATTTGGATTTGTATACATCTGTGCTTGCAAGACTCTCATGCTGAACTTTACTTAGTCCTTGATTTTTTTTCCCCTGCTGTTCAAGAACAAGGCTTCCAGGTGTGTGGTCATGACTGAGCCAAAATATCCCATAATAGGTCATTAGTCTTTCTAAAATGCATGGCAAACTGAGAAATACATGTTCCTGCATTTCCCCAAGCAATGATATATTCTCTTAAAAATATAATACCCTCAGCACTCTCATGTGGGGCTATAAATTGCTACAGCTTTTGTGGAAAGCAACTTGACAGTAAATTTTAAATGCCTTGGAAACACTCATACCCAGTAAATTTTATTTCTGGGAGCATATTGTTTATTTCTTTTTTTTTAATGTTTATTTATTTATTTATTTTCTTATTAGTTATCCATTTTATACATATTAGTGTATTTATGTCAATCCCAATCTCCCAATTCATCCCACCACCACCTCCACCCCCAGCCGATTTCCCCCCTTGGTGTCCATACGTTTTTTTCTCTACTTCTGTGTCTCAATTTCTGCTCTGCAAATCGGTTCATCTGTTCCATTTTCTAGGTTCCACATATATGCGTTAATATACGATATTTGTTTTTCTCTTTCTGACTTACTTCACTCTGTATGACAGTCTCTAGGTCCATCCACATCTCTATAAATGACCCAATTTCGTTCCTTCTTATGGCTGAGTAATATTCCATTGTATATATGTGCCACATCTTCTTTATCCATTCGTCTGTCAATGGGCATTTAGGTGGCTTCCATGACCTGGTTATTGTAAATAGTGCTGCAATGAACATTTATTTCTTTTTAAAAACTTGTCATTCTGGGAAATTCCTAACCAATACAAGAATAGAAGAAAATAATGAACTCCCATGGACCCAGCCTCCAGCTTCAATATTCTCAATTCATGGCCAGCGTTGTTTTAACTATTCCTTGCAACCCCTCCCCAGCTAGATTATTTTGAAGCAAATCCAAGGCATCAGATCACTCATATGATTTCTTCCATAATTATGTCAGCGTATATCTTTAAAAGAGGTGAAGTTTATAAAATAGTCACAATACTATTACCATATTAAAAAAATCACAATTCCTTAATATCATCAAGTGTTTTGTCAGTGTTCAAAACTCTCTGGTTATCTCATAAATAGTCTTTATGTTAGGTTTGTTCAATATGTATTCAAACAAGAGCTACACATTTCATTAGGCGGAAAGGCCTCTTAAGTCTCTTAACTTTTTAGTCCCCCTTCCTTCTCTTGTTTTTCCTTGCAATCTACTGAGTGGTTTGTACTATAGTTTCCCACATGTTATATTTTGCTCTTTTATATCTCTGTGCTATTGTTTAACCTGTTTCTATGCCCCCCACCCCATATTACCTATACACTGGTTGTTAGGTCTGGGGACCTTTTTAGATCTAGGTTTGATTTTTTGAGAAGGATAACCTCAAAAGTCATGTTGTATACTTCTGTTGTCTCTCTTTTCATCATGTTAAAATTGATCAGTGCATTCAGGTCATTGATGATCATTGCTGAGGTCCATTACTTTATTAGGGGTTGCATAATGGTGATAGTCTCATCTATTGTTCCTTCAAAATTTATTTGTTGGACTATTTCTTTAAAAAGAAACTTTTCTTTATCAGCTCTTTGGCTACTCTGAGGTACAGTTTGTAGAGAAAAGACAGGATAAATACTTCATCCTTTATTTACCAGCTTTCCTAATAATGAGTTTGTTCCCTTGTACCCCACGGTCAAGAGTGGCTGCAAGAATAACGAGCCCCTGATGTCCTAACTCTGGGAACCTGTGAATATGTTATCTCACGTGGCAGAAGGGACTTTGCATATGTGATTAAGGATCTTGAGATGGGGAGATTATTCTAAATTATTCTGCTGGGCCCAATGTAATCACAAGAGACAGTATAATAGGGAGGCAGGAGGGCCAGAGTCAGAGAAGACAACATGACAGAAACAGGGCAGGGGCAGAAACCAAGGAGTGTGGGCAGGCGCTCGAAGCTGGAAAAGGCAGGAAGTCAAATTTCCCTGAGAGTCTCCAGAAGGCACAGAGCCCTGAAGACTCATTTTGGACTTCTGAACTGCAGAACTGCATGGTAATAAATTTGTGGGTTTTTTTAGATTGTGATAATTTGTTACAGCAGCAGTAGGAAACAGACACATTGACTCTATTTTTAGTAATTTGATGTTTCTATCAATATTCTTTTTGATGCTCAGAGTATCTCAGTGACTCCTCTGCCTTATGGACAGAGCCTCAGTGATAACGTCCTTGCTTTTTTTGTATGATCAGATACCCCAGGTTTATCTTGTACATTTTCTGGCATGAGCCCTTTTTTCAAGGAATCCTGGGTCCCTTTACTGGGAAATGTTATTCATGGACCACAGTTTGCATGATCACTGCTACTGGGTCCGCCATTTTTTCCAAGACCTTTCTGGTGTGCAGAGCTTGGAAATATATCATGAAATCATGCTATTACTTCAAATTCAAATTCGGAATTCCTGGATAGTTAGTTCTTTCATATTATGTCTGTATCTCTTTTTTATGCTTAAAATCCTAACAAACTTACATGACTTCTTATTTAAATGCTCTTTCTCTGACCTGTATTTCTCTTCTTTCTGTCTCTGTCTTTCTCTGTGTATATATATATATGTACATATACACATATATGTGTATATAAAATAAATATAATTTTTTCCAGTATATCATATATTTGCAATAGACTCCTGTAAGTAGGATTACTGGGTCCAAGGGTAAAATTACACATATATGTAATTTTGAAAGTTTGCCATCTTGTTTTCCAGAGGGGCTCTGCCACTTCCTTTCCCATGTGCAACTTCTGGAAATACACGTTCCACACAGATTCAACAACTTTTGAATTTTAGAGTTGATATATCAATGTACTTTTAATTTACACTTCTCTAATTCTAAATGAGGATGAGCATTTTTTCATATGCTTAAGGGCAATATACCTTCTGTTCTTTGTGAACTCTCTGTTCATATCTAGCCAATTTTTCTATTGGCTGTTTTTTCTTCTCTATTTGTAGAAGCTTTTTATATATTAGGGATATGAACCTCTTATCTGTGGTATAAGTTTCAAATAATTTTTTCCAATTGGCATTTGTCTTTTTACCCCTTATATTGTTGTTTTTGCCGTGCAATCAGGTTTTTTTTTTTTTTTTTTGACATTTAAAAAATATTTGTGTAGTCCGATGCATCTAGTATTTCCCTTATTGCCTCCAGATTTTGGGATATAGTTAGGAAAGTTTTTCCAGCTACCAAGATATAGAGGAATTCATTTATGTTTTCTTCTAGTATTTTTGCATTTCCATTTTATTTATTTATTTATTCTTAAATATTTTTTGTACATTTAAATACATTCTCAGTGTACAGTGTAAGGGGCAGATCTTATTTTATCTGTCTCCATATGGCTATTTACTTATCCCAACAATACTTATAAGTCTGTCTTTTCCCCATAAATTTAAAATGACACCTTTATCATGTATTACATTTCCATATGTAATGGGTCTGCTTCTGGATTTCTGTTCTGTTTCATTGGACTGTCTATCTAGGCATGTTTCATACTGCACTGGTTTTATTGTAGGGAGTCTAACAGTATGTTTCATATATCGCTCCTCTTTTACAGGGTTTCTTGCTGTTATTGCTTATTTGTCCTTTCAAATGAACTTTACAATCAACTTAGTTATGTCCAGGAAAAAAACAAATCTCACGTTATTTTTCATTGACTCAAATTTAGAAATAACTTTCTTCATGTTAAAGTACATAGTATTGGGTTGGCCAATCTTATGGAAAGATCTTATGGAAAAACCTGAACGAAATTTTTGGACAACCCAATATATCTTTCATTTGTTTAAGTCAAATTTTATATCTTTCAGAAGGTTTTTCTCATAGATTTTTCATATTTCTTAAGTTTGTGCCTACATTATGTATGTAATGCTATAATTATATAATATTTTATATTATAATACATATTATTTGCTATTCTAAAAGGAGTCTTCTCTTTTATTGTGTCTTAACTAGTTTTTTCTTTTAATATATAAAGTAATTAATTTTGATATGTTGATTTATTAATTATTAAATTCTCTCACAGTAGTTTTGAATTGATTCTTCCGGTTTTCAATGTAATTGATAAAGTTCTGTTCATATTATCCAATTCTTAATCTCTAATATTTTATATTGTCTGTTTACATTTGTTGATTACTTAAACAATTGTAAAAACTAGTGGAGAGGTGGATATCATGTATTGTTTTTGAGTTTAGGGAGAAAGCCTTTAGTATTTCTGTATTTTCCCACTAAGTTAAAATGCTGGCTTTTGGGCTGAGATGTGTGTGTGTGTGTAATCATAATATAATCATACTCAAAATTATATTCCGTCTCTTAATTTATTGAGTTATTTCCCCATGAATGAGTGAGAAATTTGAGATATATAAATGGAAGATAAACATGTTGTTATTTTTTCTCCTAAGCTATATTTATATCCTGAATTCCATTCATAGATTTCTTAATATTGAGCCATCCTTGAATTCCTGGAATAAACACCACTTTTTGTATTTCATTTTTAAATTGTTTGTCAGTTTATGCTGGTGGATTCTGTTTGGTAATGCTTTATTTGATATTCTTAGGTGAAACTGACCTCTCTTTTGTTTTGGTGCAATTTTTATGAGGTTTTGACATCAATGTGATACTCATGACAGAAAGGAATTAGAGAGTTTGCTTTTCTGTGCTGTGATGTCCTGCTAGTTCTATCTCTAAAATATATCTTGAATCTGTACACTTTTCTCAGTTTCTAGGGCCACTGCTCTATCTTCAGGCCAATATCATCTCTCACTTAAATTTTGTTATCACATCCTAACAGGTTTACCTACTTTTATTCTTGTATCCTTCTAATCTATTCTCTAAACAGCAACAGCAAAGCTATGTCACTTGCCTGCTTAAAACCTTTCATAGAGTCCCCTCAGCACCTAGAGTAATTGTAGTGCCTTACTATGGCTTGTAGGAGAATGCATGATCTGACCCCTGCCTATATTCCCTTTCCTCATTACTTTGCACACATCTTGTCCTTTTGGTTTGTTTGCTTTCCAGTTTCTAGGACACACTGAGATATTTGCATCAGAGACATTGTTGCTCTTCTTCTACCCAAAATGAGCTTTCTTCCCATTTTTTGCATGTCTAGCAACTACTCATCCTTTAATATTCAGCCTAATGCACTCACTTTCTCAAAGAGGCCTTCCTAAACATTGATCTAAAGAAACCCCTCTTCTATTATTCTCTGGTTACTTTTGTTTTCCATGGCATGGTCATGTTTGTGCATGGAGATTAACAAACTGGTATTTATTACTTTTTTGTTTATGTTTTTGTAATCTCCCTCCCTTACTAAAATATTACTTCCATGAGGTCAAGTTCCAGGTTTATCATAATTGATGTTGTATTCCAGAGAATAATGCCATACCTGAAATGTAATTGGTTCTCAATAATTATTTTATAAAAAGTAAATTAGTATTTGCTGTTTTAGTGTGATGAGAAATTCTTTCAGCTCAGGGATTTGGGCTTGTGTATATCTGTATCCACATTGTCTAGACAATAACAAGTTCTCAGTACATGTTAACTAGATAGAGGGATTGATGGATGGAAGAATGTAACAACTAATATAAGATACAGAGATGAATTAGCTGATGAGTAAGTGAATGGATGAAAGTAAGTTTCATATTATGTTTCCTCAGCTTATTTTATTTAAATTGGTCTTAGCTCTGAAAACGGCAGAATCACAGCAGAACTGTTGAAATCTTCTCTGGTTCAAAGAACAGCAGCAGAAAGAGGGAGGCTTGGAATGTTTGATTCTCATGGGTGCAAAACCAACCATGGCTTCTCTTTGACCCCTTGGCCCTGTTTTGAATCCTGCTCTCTCTGAGTCAGGGTTCCGGGGCAGTGTATGTGAAGTGGGGTGTACATTAGGACACTTGACAATAGATGACATTAGTTTTTTTTGTTTTGTTTTGTTTTTTAAGCTTAAAGCCTTTGCAGAAGCTTCACTCCAGTCCCCTTACAGGGCTGTTGAGTGGTTGGGTCTTTGAACACAGCAAACCAAGAGTGCAATTTCATTGAAACCAAAGTTCAAATTTCTACCTGCAATCTCAGGACCTTTTCCTCTTCTGTCACACATGCCTCTGTTATATCTATGGAGGTGCACACTGTTTTTTGTATTATTATAATGTTGATGAACAGCGACTAGTTTTTTGACCACCTGCATTGTGTTAAGTACTTGTATATATTATATATTAAAAAGAAGCAAATAAAACAGCACACACACAAACCCCTGATATCTTACAGAGTATAGGAGACCCTCCCCGCCTTCAGGGTCAGCTATTTGCTCTGCTCACTTCCAGGTGCCCTTTATATTTATAATTATGTTGTAATCCTGATAACATCTTATGATACAGTGTTTTATCTTCATTATCCATGAGAAGAAATTGAGGTTCAGGGACATAAAGAACCCAGTTCAAGGTAATGCAGCTAAAAAAGTGTGACGCTGAGATTTAAGTTCAGGTCTGTCTGCTTTCAGATCTGGTATCTTCAGGTGTGGGATAGAGAGGTGTTCTTATCCTCTTCTTTTTTTTTTTTCAATTTTATTGAAATATAGTTGATTTACAATGCTGTGTTAGTTTCAGGTGTACAGCAAAGTGATTCAGTTTATATATATATATATATATATATATGTATATATATATATATGTACATATATATATATACACACACACATGCTAGTTTAGATTCTTTTCCATTATAGGTTATTACAAGATATTGAGTATAGTTCCCTCCTCTATTCAGTAGGTCCTTGATGATTATCTATTTTATATATAGTAGCGTGTATAATTTATCCCAAACTCCTAATTTATCCCTCCCCGCCTTTCCCCTTTGGTAACCATAAGTTTTTTTCTATGTCTGTGAGTCTAGTTCTATTTTGTAAATAAGTTCAATTGTATCTTTTTTTAGATTCCACATATAAGTGATATCATATGATATTTGTCTTTCTCTGCCTGGCTTACTTTACTTAGTATGATAATCTCTATATCCATCCATGTTGCTGCAAATGGCATTATTTGATTCTTTTTCATGGCTGAGTAATATTCCATTGTATATCTATACCACATTTTCTTTATCCATTCATCTGTCAGTGGACATTTAGGTTGCTTCCACGTCTTGGCTATCGTAAACAGTACTGCTATGAACGTTGGGCAATGAAAAGGATTCACGTTGATTTTAGACAGTATCGTCTAGATTCCTAACCCCATTCAGTACATTTTACTAAGCCCCTTCTATGAACTAGGAACTGTTCCAAATCTGGAAAGATAAGTTAAATAAAATGTAAACCACAGAATGGGAAAAAGTTTGCAAACCTGTATTAGACAAAGGACTTGAATCCAGAATATATAACAAACTCTTATAATTAAAAAATAAGAGGACAAACAGCTATAGACAGAAGGCTTGAAAAGTTACTTCACAAAAGAAGAAAAGAAACTTCACAAAAAACAAATGCCAGGATATTCCACCTCACTAGCCATCAGGAAGTTGCAAATTAAAAACAATAAGATACCACTACACATACTCTACATTGATGAAAATGAACAAGACTGACAATAACAACTGTTGATAAGAGTGTGGAGTAACTGGAATACTCAGACATCGCTGGTGAGAATGTAAATTATATCCACATTGTGGAAAACATGTTAGCAGTTTTTTAAAAAAGTTAAACATATGCCATAACATACACTCCTAGGTATTTCCCCAAGAGAAATAAAAACGTGTTTACAAAAAGACTTATATTTAAATATTCAAAGCAGCTTTGTTTGTAATAACTGAAAAGTTTCCAAATGTCCATCAATGAGTGAATGAGAAACCAACTGTGTACATCCTTACAAAAGAATGCTTCTTCCACAATGACGAAGAATAAACTACTGATACACGAAACAATTTGGATGAATCTCAAAATAACATGCTGAGTTAAAACTGTCAGGCAAAAAAGTAAATGTGTTCTGGATGATGCAATTTATATAACATTCTAGAAAATGTAAATTATTCTATGTGGTTAAAAGTGACAAAAATCCAATCAATGGTTTTCTCGGGCCTCAGGTGAAGGAAAGGATGGATCATTAAGAAGCAGGAGGAAATTTTGAGGGATGATGGAGATGTTCTTTGCAGGTCTAGAGCCAAAGTCATCAAACAGTCCGAGTAATTGAACTGTGCCCATTACTCATTAGACATTTATTGTACATAATTATACCTCAATACAGGAAATTAAATAAAATAAAGAGATGGGAAGGTGCAGACAGGGAGATGCCTACACTGGACCACAGTTCTGAGCACATTCTGAGAACTCAGAGGAGGGAGGGGTCAAACCCAGGTCCCATTTGTGGGTCTTTTCAGCCTGGAGTCCAGGCACTAAGGAGACTTTTAAGCAGAGCTATCCTGTCCCAGATCTGAAAGTGATCATCAGTAGACAATTCTTCCTGCCTTTCCTATGTTGGATATTTCTTGCTTTTTAGAGACTATCACCTAGAACAAGAAGTAATCTTGGACCAGGAGTCTGCAGATAGTGGCTCTTTCATAAGCTTTTTGCTTGATTTTACATATGATCCTTTTCTCTTGGGGTTTCAAATTTTGAATCTGCAAAATGAGGGACTTGACCTGGAGCCCAAGATGATCAGAAAGGTTCTGAAAGCCTTGACATTTTAAGAAATATTTCACGTCCTTGCTTTTTAAAAAAAAAAAAAAAAAGTGACTTTTTTCAGAAACATATTTTTCAAAGATAATGAGGGAATTCAAAGTCCTCGACATGACTCATAACATGCTCAGAACCTGCCCAAGCTTCCTCTCTGGCCCCGCCTCTTGACACTCCCTTCTGCTCATCTCCACCCTTTTGTTCACCATTTGTACCCTGTGCTCCAGGAACAGGCAGCTCTGTGCCATTTCTGAGATGCTGCGGACTCTTGTGGACTTCGGTGCTTTTGTACATGTTCTTTCTTCTGCTGGCTCTTGTTCTGCCACTAAGGCTGAGAGAGGATGAGTGAATCACATGATCTCGCAGATGGCAAGAGGCATCCATTCAGCAGATGTTTCCTCAGTGCCTTGTATGTGCCAGGCACTTGCTCGCATTGGGGGCACAAATGAAGAAAAACAAATTCCTTACTGTCATGCCTCTTTCCTTCTAGTAGGAAGAGATAACCAACCAGACTGATAAGTATCGTATTAAATGGTGCTATGTGCTATGAAGGGCATCAGTTTAAGGTGGATAAAGCAAGTGGGGAAGGGTGTACTATGGGGCATCAGGTGATGGGAGAGGGCCTCTCTAACAGAGACCAGAGGGAAGTGAGGCAGTGAGCCATGGATATCTGAGAAAAGCTGTTCAGGGTGCAGGAAACTAGAACCACAATGTCTCTGAGGTGGGGACCTACGTTTAGTTGTCAAGATACAGCAAGGAGACCAGTGTTGCTGAAGGAGGTGGATGAGAGGAAGTGTGGCAGGAGGTGCAGTCAGAAGATCAGGGGGGTCAGCTCACACAAGACCTTATAGCAAAGAACCTGATTTTACTCAAAATGAAATGAAATAATGTTGGAGGATTCAGATCGAAAAATGAATGTGGTCTGACTTATGTAGTTTATTACATTCTGAGGGCTGCCAAACTTGGTGGCTTAAAGGAACAGAAATGTATTCTCTCACAGTTCTGGAGTCCAGAAGTCCAAAATTAAGGTGTCAGCAGGGCCACACTCCTTCTAGAGGCTCTAGGGAAGAATCTTTCCTTGCCTCTCTCAGCTTCTGGGGGCTCCAGGAGTTCTTTGGCTTGTGACTTCATCACTCTCATCTCTGCATCTGTCTTTACATCACCTCTCCTCTGTGTGTCTGTGTCTTCTATTCTGTGTCTTCTAAGGACACTTGTCATTGGATGTAGGGCCCGCTTGGTTAACCCAGGATGATCTCATTTTAAGCTCTTTAATTTCATCTGCAAAGACCTCTTTCCAAAATAAGGTAACCTTTACAGGGTCTGGGTATTATTAGGACATAGACGTATCTTTTGGAGGGTGACCATTAAGCCACTACACATGGTAAACGAATCACACTCTCTGTTCGTGGAGAATAGTTTGTAGGAAGACAAGGATGGAGTCAGGGAGACCAGATAGGATGCACATGCAGTTATCCAGGTGAGAGATGCTATGGCTTGAGCCAGGATGGTGAAGTGGAGGTGATAGAAGTAGATACTTGTATTTCAAACATAGAGCCAAGTTTGAATGAGACTTGTGGAGGAAGGAGTGGAGACAGGGATTTCTACAAAGATGGAAGGAAATTGACATTAACAGAGATGAGAATAACTGTCGGAGGAGCATGTGTGGGGAAGTGGGGAGTAATCAAGATTTTGGTTTTGGATATAGACACATATTTTTTCCCTACTGGACATCAAGGTGGTGATGTTGAATAAGTGTTGGATATATCAGTCTGGAGTTCACAAGAGAGGTTGTTGCTTTAGATATAAATCAGTAAATCATCAGTGGGGACAGGATGAGATCATCTGTCAAGTGAGTGTAGATGGAAAAGAGGAGGTCAGAGGATGGAGCCCTAGAGCTCTCCAGTATCTAGCAGTCAGGAGAAAGGATGAGAAACCAGCAAAAGAGACAGAAGGAGCAGCTACTGGTGGGAGGACCAAGTGTCAGAGATTTGATCAAAATCTTTCTGAATCTAAACTTCTTTTCAACACCATATTGAGAGGAAGAACTGGGGATTATAAATCTCTGCCTGTTGACTGGCTATCCCAGGGCCAGCACAGAGCAGATGTCAGTCACGTACCATACCTGCGTTATGGTGAGAAGGATCCCAGACACGGTACCACGTAGGCTGGATCCTCTCCAGTGGTGACACCCAAAGTGCCTGGTGGAACCGGGTGGAAAGAAGGCAGCAAATAAGGTAGGACCTTGACTTTCCTTCACCAGCTGAAGAGGTCCTATGTCTCAGGTTGGCATTTTAGGAAGCCCTGAGGCATCTTGAGCAGTCCCAGACAGAAAGGTTGAAAAGAAAGCCAGTTAGGCAGGGGAGATGGTTGGCTGGTATGTGGGATGGGAAGAAATGAAAGGCAGAAGAGATGAGACAATAAAGGGGACAAGGCGTGATCGTGGTGAAAAGAAGGGCAGGGCTCAAGGGCGTGGAGGAGGACCGGAGCAGAGAGCTGCCTGCGTGACCCTGGCATGGGGTGGCACGGCGTAGCCGGGACACAGACTCTTCCTCTAGCCTGGGTTCCACACCTTTCTGCACTTCAGTTTTCCCATCTGTAGGTGGGGATGGACCCTGTTCTCCTCATAACTTTGTGAGGAGGACCAGGCAAGATTATACAACTGAGATATCTTGCAAATGACAAACACTGTGACCGGGAAAAGGGTTTGTTTGGAAGGAGAGGTCGACAGCAGTAGCTTGGAAAGTGATAATCTGCCATTGCAAGAATGCTACATCCATCGAACTTTGTACAACAGACGTATACAGAGTTTCTAACCTGTGGCAAACTCTGTATCCAGCTTCGGAGGAATACAAAAGCACCAGCCAATATCCTCACTCTCAAGGGCTCCTTGACCAAGCATGGTGGTATGTGGGGGAAGCCAGCTCAGCCTATACATGGTGAGTGTGTTAAATCTTTCTGATGCTTCTTGAGAGCTTCCTATGTCAGTGGTCATCCAATCGTTGTAGGCTCAGAGGATATAGCAGTGAATAGCAGAGTTATCTGCATATTCCAGGCTGTGGTAGGATATCTTTATAGAGGTGGAGGAAACTGAGCTTTGGAAGATCAGTTGTTTGGGAATCACTCACCTGGGAGTTTATAGAATGCAAAATATGGGCCATTTCCTAGACTGACTCTATCAGAATCTGCAATCCAACACAATCTCCAGGTGATTCATGGGCACATTAGTATTGCAGATGCATTGACGCTATTGACAATTTGGACTGGTTAATTCTTTGTTCTGGGGAGATGCCCTGTGCCTTGTAGAATGTTTAGTGGCATCCCTGGCCTCTGCCCACTAGGTCCCAGTAACACTACCTCCACAGTTGTGAAAACCAAACATGTCTCCAGACAGCCTCTAAATGTCCCCTGGGAGGCAAAATCACCCCACCATTGAGACCACTGGACTAGAGTACAGCTTCTCAAAATGTGGTTCTAGATGGACAGCATTAGTAGCACCTGGAAACTTGTTAGGAACGCAGATTCTTAGACTTCACCCCAGACCCACTGAATCCGAAACTCGGTGGGTGGGGCTGAGCAACCTGTGTTTTGACAGATCCTCTAGGTGATTCTGATGAATGCTGAAATGTGTTGGAACAGTGGTTCTCATCCCTGGAGGCACAAAAGTTCTGAAAACTAAGTAATGTCCAGGACCCACCCCCAAGCAATTTCATCAGATCTCTAGGAGTAAGTGACCCAGATGATTCAAATGCACAGCTCAACTGAGAACCCATCAAGACAAATGCAGGAGGAGGGATTTGCTCAAGCTCTCAGAGGAAGCCAACAAGAAAAGGTCAGGACTCAAGTCTCCAAACTCTCTGGTCCAGGGGCCTTTCCTTGAGGAAGATGACAAGGTGACAGCCAGCCTCTTGAACTGGCTCCTGAGGAATTCCACACCCACAGAGCATGTTCAGACCCATCTTTGATCAGGTGTCTCAGTGCGTGCAAAACGCTCTCACCTCTGAGATGTTTTGTGACACAAGTTGCCCGTTGGCCTTTGCAGAAGGAATTCACTGTGTTCATAGCTTTCTGGACACCAGCTAAGAATTCTGGGCCCAGATCGTCCTCTGTCTGACTGCTGTCGCCACCCCTAACACTCTGTGGTCAGAATGTTTGCTGACTTCTTTCCACAGGGCTCCCTAGGTGATGTTTTCCTATCAGGAAACACCAGAAACGTCAACACTCATATAAAAATGTTTGTCACAGGTGATAACCCACATAACCACTCAAGCACCACAGGACAAAAATAGGCAGAAGGGGTTTTGGAAATTCTTTAGGGGAAGATAGGCAGTACGTGGGCTTCACACTCTTTCCTCAGCATCCTCACACACTGTTAAAAACAAGCTGAGAAGATGGATCCTGGTGAAGCCAGACACTCTCCATGGAGGGCTCTCATGTCTTGTCATGACCCGAGTCCGAACAGCTCCCGGCGCACTCACGTCCCTCACCTTAGCAGTCATCACGACAATTCTATGGAGAGGGATTTAGCTCCACTTTGCTGCTGTGGAAGCTGAGGCTCAGAAAGACTTTACTGAGTGCTGACTGCTGAGGCTTTGTGCCAGCACTGGGATCGAGGTGGTTGGGCCGCACTTCATAGGGCCTATAGCTGAATGCAAAGGTCAACAGATAAACAATGTGCTGTGGGTTTGTGCCAGGTATTTACCTTGGTCTCTCAGCCAAAACTGTTCCATAATCTGCTCTGTGATACTGCGGCTGGAAGTCTGTGGACCACGTTTCCCAGACTCCCTTGCCAGCTGGCTTCCTATTAGGTTCCGGCAACAGGCGAGGCCAATGATGGCCCCCTGAAGACAGGAATCTCTGGGTTAACTCAGTGTCAATCCTTAAAAACCTTTTCAGCCTTTCATCACCTGTGTAACAAATCCCCTGGATTAAATCCCCTCTGTTTGGAATAACCTATCATGGTTCCAGGTCCTGGCTGGACCCTGACTGATTCAAGAGAGCTTAACTCAGGGAAGGCCTTGAAAGTGACAAAGCAGAGAAGGGGAGAATGAATACAAGGTAGGGGGGTGAAGAGAGGAAGGAAGAGTGTGTCAGAAGATGGAAAAGCATGTGCAAAGGCCCTGGAGTGCCGGAGACATTGAGAGAAGACCGACACAGCTGGAGTGAGCGTGGAGCCTGATGAGGCCAGAGGGGCTGCTGAGGCCATATTGTGAGGGTCTTGCAGGCAGGGTGCAGGCTTCTCCCAGGGGTTGCCATGATGTGAACCCCCTCTCCTCCAGGGATGTCATGTGGTGTCCTGGCTTGTAGGCCATGTAAAAGGTGTTGGATATTATCTCAGGGGTAATGGAGAATCATTAAAGGATTTTAAGCAGCCAAGGTACATAATGTGATTTGTATTTGGATATGTTATTGGGGTGTGGAGAATTCACTGGAGAGAGCCCAAGTGGAAATAAGAAACCAGTTAGGAGGTGGTTGTAGCAGTTTTTCTAGGAAGAAAAAAGAGAGAGGAATGAACCTTTGTGTGAGGTCATTCACTTTGTGACCTGGAGTTGGTCATCCCATCTTTCTGGTCAACCACCTATAAAATGAGGAGGTTAGACCACAGCAAGGATTCCTCAGCTGGGGTATGAGCCCTCGAGAAGGGTCCATGGATGGGTGTCGGGGGTTGCAGAGCCTCTGAGACTGTTCACAAATAGTTGGACGTATGTTCACATATACCTTTGTCCCACATGGCAAAGGGTCCCTGGCTTTCACCGCGTTCTCTGAGACGTGAAGAATCCCAGAGTTTAAAACCACTATCTGGACCATCTCGAAGTGCACTTGCAGCTGAACTTGCTAATGATTTGATGTTCCTGTGCCTCTCCAGGGAGTCATAAATTCTTAGAATTTTCCCGCTGGCTGTGAAAAGTGAATGAGGAAGAAGAGGGTGTCCTGACACAATCCCGGAGGCAGACAGCTATTCCCCCGGAGCCGCTCCAAGCACAGGTGCGGAGAAAATGCCGGAGGCTGGAGGACACCATTCTGCTGGAGCATCGCAACAACCAGAGGTGACAGATGCGGAGACAGCCATTGACACTGCTTTGTCAACTGTGCAAAGGCTCCCCGAGGCCACCGCCCCACCCTGCTGTCCTGCGAGAGAACGAGGGTCAGCTGCAGGGCCAGGGGAGCTCCCCCTGTTCGCTTTCCTCAGCCACCTTTCGCCCATGGCTGCTCCTCAGCCCTGGCCTGTGATCTGTCTGTTGACCCATTCTACCTCCCCTCTCCTCCAACACAACTATGATCTCTCTGGAAAAACAAAATCTAAAATCAGACTCTTCCTCGGTCTGATGAATTGAGGTCACTGGGTCCCATCTCCAAAGGGAAATGTAACTTCCTGCTGCAGTGACACTGGAGATTTCGTTCCTCTTTGTGAAAGTAGGTCAGGCGTTTTCGGGGCTGGGGTCTTTTCGTGGTGCCCCCAAGTCCCAGCAGGCAGGGCAGCGGCTGGCTCCGCTGCGGATGTACCCACCCACCCTGCCCGGCCAGCCTGCAGGCTGCATCCTTCAACCCGGGCTGATGGCGGAGAATACAAATGCCTTTCCTATGACTCCCACATGCCCCATCTTGCTGGGATGTTTCAAATTTCTTTGTGGAAGCTCTTTACGGTCTGTGACCCTGGCCACTGCAGAGCCGAAAAGACAACAGATTGATGGTGGGCCTGGAGAGCAACAAGCCAAGGAGTGCGTTTTCCCCTGCTTTCAGTCTGTAATTTATTTTTAAATGATCTTTCTGTTATTTATGGGTCTCGGTGACTCTGATGATCGGGGTGAACTGCATCTTATCAGACTAGCAAAACTAACCGGATTAAAGGGAAACCCACACATTTCATCCAAAGGGGGACTCAGAGGGCTGCTTAGCAGTGCAGCTGGAAGGGGACATCTCCTTTTGTCCTTGAACAGCGACGTGGCTCAAGGAAAGCATTTGGGCCTCAGAGTCAAGACCCCAGTAAGGACCCTCTGCCGGCTTCCTGCCTTGTAAAGTGAGGCTTAACACACCTCCGGCAGGCGTTTACAGTGACGATTAGGGGGAGACTGTATAAAACATTTGGCACTTCTGTACTCAGTAAATGCCACCTATGTGATTATTATTACCTTCCTTACCTTGCTCTCAGCTCCCCTCTGGGAACACACAACTCAGAGCCCAGGGTGTAAAGATGATCATCTTTATATGAGGTTTTAACACTTTCAAAATATGAATTCAAACAATAAGCCCATTTGGAATCCCAGACTCTGATGTTCAAATAACATCCGAAAGTAACGAGGCGACGATGGCAGTTTATTTCTCTCACCGAAATGAAGATCTGCTTCTGCTCCAGAATAATTACAGTTTAGCGGGATCTTTTCTGAGGCTGATGATTTTCGCAAGTACACAACTGTCTATTGTTCTCCTGTAGCTCGTTACCATGGTGATCTAATTAAAGCAGCATCCAATGCTGCCAGCCCATAGGTAGGGGCTGTGTGTGCAGCTCCTAGTCACCGGGGGGGTGCGTGGCCTGCCCCTCCCAAGGCCCTTCCCCAAATTCTGAAATGAGGGCTGGTTGTCCGGGATCTGACCCAGAAAAATGTCTTCGTTTTCTGAAACGAGCTGTGAATTAAATGCCACTCCCTCCGTGTCATCTGATGGGAAGGTGATGAGCTAGGTGCTGCAGGCTTGCTTTGTGACCTTGGGCAAGTTGCTTAATCTGTTTCATCCTCAGGTTCCCCATGTATAACCGGGATGACAATATCTGCTTTGAAGAGAAGAGAAAAGAGAAGGTCTGTGAAAGGGCCATGAACAAAGATGCAAGGTACAGATTGTCACCCCTACCCTTCTGCTCTATCTCTTCCCAATGGCAGGAACACGGTGGTGTCAGGGCAAGAGCACAAGTCTAGCAGACCCAGGTCCACATCATGGCCCAAGGAAGTGGGCGAAGACCTCTCAAGTTTGTCATCTAGCCTGTGAAATGCGGGCAATGGTAGCCAGCTCACGTGGTTATGGCAATGCAATGAGATTGTGTCAAGTGTCTGGCACCTGCCTGGCCTACAGTAGGTCCTCGACAAATGCCAGGCCATTGGAAGGACAGTTCAGTGCAGGAGCCAGTGGCCACCATGATGGGAAGAGGCATGTCATGTAGTGGTTAAGAGCGGGGGCTCTTAACCCATGGAGGAATTATATAGGGTTCAAATCCTCCTGGGGAAGTCACTGAATTTCTGTATACCTCCAGTCTTGTCTGTAAGAAGGGAATAATAAGTGATGGAGCTGGGCCTACAGGAATGACAAGAATAGTACATACTTAGAAGATACTTGCCACTGAATCAGTGGTTAACTGTCGTCCTCCTGCTCTATCAGTGTCCACAGTACCCTAAGCCTCCTCGCTCTTTGAATAAAGGGCTCAGCTCAGTTACATCATGATCACGTTCCCATTTAATGGGCTCCTTCTAGGTGCCAACATCACGTGTGTCATCTTTAATCCTAACATCATCCTATGATGTGAGTACTATTGTTACTCCACTTTTTAGAAGGATAGGCACGTGAAGAGAGCTCAGGGGACGTGCCAAAGGTACACTGCTTATAGGTGATGGAATTGGAAGTTGAGTGGAGATAGTCACCCCAAACTTATGATTTTTTTTAACCACTGTTCTTTACTGCCACACACTGGATTGTCAATGAAAACCTGTGAAGTAGACACTAGTATCCCCACTTAAGGAGATGAGTGGACAGGTCAGGAGAGAGGCAGGGTTTTACACAGGGCCCAATGGCTAGTCAACAGTAGGGACAGGACTTCAATGTTGCTCTCCCCCCAAATTCAAGGGCACGTGCTCTCCTATCTTATTGCCGTACCCCAGCCCTGTTGATCACTGTTGATACTGGCAAACTATATCAGCCACCTGCCCATGTCTTCCCCCTTGCCTGTCCTCACTGCCTTACCTAGCAGTCATGTGAGTCAGGCAGGGTAGCATGAACACGTGCTACTGATTATTAACGGGGTTCATCAAAGGTCCAGTCCCTCTCCTTGTAGCTAGGAAAGCTTGTCCACCCCCCACAGCGCTAGTTTCCTTTTTATGAAGATTGGAGAGCAAAAACATTTCAAAAGCTACCAGTTAAATGAATCCCGCCATGGCCATAACCACAGTGCACCTTTGGCGAGCCGGATGGTTACAGAGGTAGTCACCAACTGCCCAGCACACGTGCGCTTTATGAATCTACAGTTCTTCTCCCAAGATGTTGGCTACTTTCCCTCAATTCTTGATGCCCTGTGTCCTGCCCAGTCAATCCAAGGGACAAGGCTATGGCTCCACCTGGCATATTTCCAACTGGTCTCTGTTAAGCCCGTGAGCCCACCCACAGGCCCCTAGTACCCCTCAGGCCAGGATAAGCTCATGGCCCCAGAGTGGCAGTTCCAATGAGGCAGGTTATGTTTTGCACATCTAATTGCTCACTGAAGCCTGGTGGTCCTATATCCCCTGAATCTCAGGAAACTTTCCTTTCTTTCCATCCCATCTCCTCTGCCCTCAACTAAGACTCATCACCTTCCCTCTGAGATGTTACAGTTGTCTTGTAACTAATCTCCTTTCCTCCATCAGCTGTAACGTCAAGCCATCCTAAAAGTGGTCACCAAAGGGATCTCCCTAAGGCAGATGGGTCTTTACTACCGTACTTAATGTCCTTTAATAGCTCCCTGTTGCCCACAGCATAGAGTTAAATCTCCTTAGGCTGGCATACAAAATCTCTGTCATGGGGTCCCTATTTTCCCCAATCTGCCATTCTGTAACTTCTGAATAGTATCAAGTTCCCTGTGGCCACCAAACCCTTTCTCACCTCCATACGTTCGCTGATGCTGTCTACTCTGCCTATGATGCCCTCCCAAGCTCTTCACACCACCACTTCTATTTACTCTCTAGTGCACAGCTCCGGTATCACCTCCAATGGATGTTGACCTCATGGCCACCCAAGTTCACGAACCCACTTCTACGCTTCCATACTTGTGGACCTCTTACACAGCACACGTCATTTTATGCTCTAATGATCTGATTTCTCATTTTCCTCCTCCTGCAGGCAGTGGACTTCTTCTTTTTTTTTTTTTTATAAATTTATTTATTTTATTTTTGGCTGCGTTGGGTCTTCGTTGCTGCACACGGCTTTCTCTGGTTGTGGTGAGTGGGGGCTACTCTTTGTTGCGGTGTGCAGGCTTCTCATTGCGGTGGCTTCTCTTGTTGCGGAGCACGGGCTCTGGGCCCACGGGCTTCAGTAGTTGTGACACGCGGGCTCAGTAGTTGTGGCTCGCGGGCTCTAGAGTACAGGCTCAGCAGTTGTGGCACACAGGCTTAGTTGCTCCGCGGCAGGTGGGATCTTCCTGGACCAGGGCTCGAGCCCGTGTCCCCTGCATTGGGAGGCAGATTTTTAACCACTGTGCCACCAGGGAAGCCCCAGACAATGGACTTCTGAGAGTAGGCACTATACCTTATTTGTTTTTGTTGTTCTAATGTCTCACTCTGTTATTGGCTCAGAGTAGACACTCAGTAGAAGTCTGTTGGACTGAGCCAAGACTGAGTTGGCTCAGGGAAAAAGGAACAGCTGGAAGTCTGGGGAAAAATCCTTATCGTTTCAGGCTCAACTATGTGTTTCATTGATCTTGCATACGAAACCGATAAAGGAGTTCACACATCTCTGCTCCCAGCAGGCTGGTGTTTGACAAAATAGCAGTGTGTGTGTGTGTGTGTGTGTGTGTGACTTTTATCATCCAAACCTCATCCAACCAGGAATGGGCTGAGTCTTGCAAAATTTGCATTACATGCATTAAATGCATGTCCCAGGGCCGGAAGCATATTCTTCAATGCTTCCATACTCACCAGAGGAATGATGAAAGGAAGAGACAGCTTTCCCCAGGGCAGCAGGTTTGGAGCTCAACTCAACAAAACCTACATATAATGAGCTGCTACTTTGAGCCAGGCACCGGGGAAGGTCCTGGGGAGACAGGAGTAAGTCATTCTGGTCTCTGTCTGTAGAAGTTCACGGTTTAGGAACCAGGTTGGAAGATGGTATAGATAATTATAATGTGGAATACTTCATTTTATTCTGTTTTGCAGATATTGAGGTTTTGATCTGTTGTTTTTTGTTTTTGTTTCTTGGGTTTTTTTTTTTTTTTTTACAAATTGCAGGTCTGTGGCAGCCCTACATCGAGAAAGTCTGTTGGTGCCATTTTTCCAACGGCATTTGCTCACTTCGTGTCTCTGGGTCACATTGTCGTAATTCTCATGATATTTCAAACTTTTTACTTTTATTATATTTGTATGGTGATCTATGATCAGTGATCTCTGATGTTGTCATTGTAACTGCAGATGTGGTGGAAATAGCAAGACAGCTAGAATTAGAAATGGAGCCTGAAGGTGTGACTGAAGTCCTGCATCTCATGCTAAAACTTGAACGGATGAGGAGTTTCTTCTTATGGATGAGCAATGAAAGTGGTTTCTTGAGATGGAATCTGCTCCTGGTGAAGATGTTGTGAAGATTGTTGCAATGACAACAAAAGACTGAGAATACTATGTAAACTCAGCTGATAAAGCAGCAACAGGGTTTGAGAGGATTGACTCCAATTTTGAAAGAAGCTCTACCGTGGATAAAATGCTATCAAACAGCATTACATGGTACGGAAAAATCGTTCAGATATGAAGAGTCAATCGAGGTAACAGACTTCATTGATGTCTTACTTTAAGAAATTTCTCCAGCCGCCAACCTGATCAGTCAGCAGCCATCAACACCAGGGCAAGACCCTCCACCAGCACAAAGATTATGCTCAGATGATGGTTAGTATTTTTCAACAATAGAGTACTTCTAGTTAAGGTACGTACATTGCTTTTTTTGACATTATGTGATTGCACACTTAATAGACTACAGTGTAGTGTAAACATACATTTTATATGCACTGAGAAGCCAAAAAATTTGTGTGACCTGCTTTACTGTGCTATTTGCCTTATTGCTATGGTCTGGATCTGAACCTGCAATATCTCCAAGGTCTGCCTGTACTTGGCATTGGTGCTATGATCTTGGAAAATCCGAGAGGCGGCAGGAAGCCTCCAAGTCAGACTGTGTGGTCTAGAGGAGGGGCTCCTGCACTCATTTTCGAAGGGCTGCTAGAATCAGGCTGTACGCTGTGTGCCATGCTGATGCTTTGAGAGGCCACAGGCAGCCCAGGCTGCCCCGTGCATTCAGAGAGGGGTTCACGTCTTCCAGTGGCCTCTGAATTTCCCTAAGGGCCTGGTCTCCAGGCCACTTTCTGCAGCATATCATTGGTGATTCTAAGCCAGGAATCACCCTTCGAGGCACGCTCAGTGGATCATTGCTTTTAAAGCAAACGGAAGCATTTTGCAGACGTAGCTCGTGGAATAGAATGATGATGGGGTCTACCCTGGGCTTCCAGTGTACACTTTGTCATATACGAGCTGTCCAACTTTGATTAAGTCTCCCTCACCACTCTGAGCCTCAGTTTCCCCATATGCATAGCAGAGTCTGACTTCTATGGCCTTTGGGGAGACTTGATTAGAATCTTCTTTCTACCGGAAAAGAAGATTTTGATGGCTAGGCTGACCATCAAACCCCAGCTTGGGAGGAGAAGGCAGCCTGGGATTTCGGACACTGGGTCTGAGGACGGGGGTGGGGAGCGGTCACACCTGGATTTCCCGAGCTGGGCAGGCAGTGCTGCAGATCGGTGGGAGCCATCGCCTTGAGGACAGTTGCTCAGACACAAAGCCTCGGAATTACCCTGCAATGCACACAGGTCATGAAGCAATAAAACGCCTTTTAAAATGTCATCTGTTGAACCACAGATTCCAACTAATAAATCCCCGTGACCTGGAGGTACCTGGAGGTCACACGCTTGCGGTATGGCTCCCGGAGCTGCCCCGCTCCCTGGAAGACGAGCTCACTGTTGATGGTTGCCATAGAGGCCAGCACATCCTCACTGGGTGTGGGGCGTGGGGAGGGGAACAGAGAGACTCAGCAACATCTTGTAATTAGTCCAACATCCCAGCGAGTCATCTGTTTGCACCCACAGTTTGGGAAAAACTGGGAGCTGCCACTCTCGCTCTGTAATCTGTGAAACGGTGTGATCATCATCTGGGCTGGGAGACCAGGAGACAGGGCTGGCTCAGTTCTCAGGGAGTAAAGGAAAGGAAGAGAAAAAGAGATAACAACAGACAGCAGGAGGGAGCGAACCAGCACAGAGTGGTACCTCTGACTTGCCTGGAACGCAGCTAAGTCACTTCACCGTTTACCTCGCCTCACTGGCCAATAGCTCGTCAAGTGGTCCCCAGAGCACCCTTTGCCAGATGATGGGCGTGAGTTTGGAAGAGCTCATTTCGCTTTCCCAGGGCTGCCCTGAGAAGAGGTAGAGCTGGGATTCCAGTCCAGGCTTTTCCAGCTCTTTCCTCAGCTCTGCTATTCCCTTCTCATAGGCCCTGCCAGGGCACGAGCCGTTTTTCTCATGCTCAGAACAGCCCTCTCACACAGGGAAGAGGCAGGTCATGCCTCCCATTTCACAGATGAGGAAGTGGAGGTTTGGTGCGGTGAAGGGGATCATGTAAGGCTTGGTGTAGAGGGGATGCCGTGAACCAGCCTTGGAGAGGTGACGGGCTTCGGGTAAGCTTAGAGGGGAGGGGGATGGTGTTACAAGCAGGCAGGGCAGTGACATAGGCGTGGGCAGCAGACACCTGAGATGTGCCGGGGCCAGAGACGGGGCTCTTTGGCTGGAGCCCATGGTTTCCATGGTCCCATGGGGCACTCGGGCCTGGGGTACTATACCGAGAATCTCAGGGTCTCATAAAGTCACCTTCGTGGGGTGCTCCCAGATGCACCCCTAAGAAACAGGTGTTTCCTCCGCCTCCTCATGACGAGGGTTGGGCCACCATCTGCTCACAGCTTCTCTCTCTGCAGACACTTCCCTTGCTGGGCCATGTGGCCAGGTCTCATTGCGCACACGTAGCAGCTCATTCCTTCCTCTGTGTCTTAAGACACCCTCTTCCTCTTACCCTTCCTGCTTCGCATGGCTGGGCGAATCCTGCCTCACCTTCAGGCAGCAATAAACCTATGATCATTTTTGATCCTTACAACAAAGCAAAGAAGTAAGTATTTTTGTGCCCATTTTACGGATGTGGATACTGAGGCTAAGGGAGCTCCAGTGACTTATCTGAGAAGAAATCTCTAGAACCTAGATCTTCTAACATCAAATTCAGATTCATGAAATCTGTGGTCTTGCTGAAAACACAAAATCACCTCACCTAATCCAAGCCCCAACGCCTCCAGGAAGTCCATCTGGACTGCCAAATCTCTGAGACCTCCACACAATCAATGGCCAAATCCAAACAGCCTCTTCTCTTTTTCCAATGGGTACTGAGGCTCATAATAAGAGCATATACCAATTTATATATGACATATAATTTGTACAGAAAATGCTTTCTTCTCTTATGACTTCACGCCATTCTTATTTTCTAAATGTGGAATCTCTGCTATATTCATGCATAGAACACAAGGCCTAGATCTGTGGATGATGCTTTGAAGACCAGAAAAAAGGAGAAGGAAAGCTGACCACATTTCTTGCCTTGGTGGCTTGATATCATTGCAACGCGCTTTATGTCAGCTACAGAAAGTTATGGAATTGGTCCTGCCTTTGGTCTTATTGTTCCAGTCTAATGGGGCCTCAGAGATGGAAGCTGTAGC
Source organism: Balaenoptera borealis (assembly GCF_965194805.1). Taxonomy (NCBI): domain Eukaryota; kingdom Metazoa; phylum Chordata; class Mammalia; order Artiodactyla; family Balaenopteridae; genus Balaenoptera; species Balaenoptera borealis. The sequence goes on along the minus strand of NC_138871.1, from coordinate 80,062,524 downwards.
TTATTCAAGCAAACCTGGCTTCATGGAATTCTGGAAAACTGCTAGGATCGGCGTACCTAATACAGGAAAACATTCACGGCGTGTCCTCTTCTGTTTTCTGTTCCCTTCTGATCATTGCCACTTCAGTTAGACCTACAGCCCTTTGTGGGCTGGAATGTCAACCTACACGGGGCCTGTCTCCCCCGTGGGCCCCGGAATCCTGAAGCGGTTCACGCCCCATACACTCTGATTGGAGTTCTCTTTCACTGCTGCTGCAGAAGGGGACGGAGAAAAATGATTGCAGTGGCCCTTGCTAGTGGAAGTGACTAAGGTGTAGGGATGTATTGCAATTTGTATGTAAATATCTGTGGCTTAAAGCTGACTTTGCCACAGGGAGATATTGATGGAGCCTTAAAAATAATGACCCAGCTCATCAATGGTGAATTATAACACAGATCCTGGAGATGTCCTGAGGACCTTTTTCACTCAAAGCACAAATTAAAAATGGGCATGGTTGATTAGCTAGATTCGGCTCTCAGCTTCTGCTCTAGGAGGTGGAAACATAGGTGATATTCCCTCGGTCTCCCATCTGTGACTTTGAGGCCTTGAGATCATCAGGCACAGGATGTGTGATGCCAGAGAGAGCATCAGTTTTTAGTTTAGAAGTAAAATAAATGGAGTGGAAAGAATCCACGATTTGGAGCCAGAAAGACCTATTCCTTAGACTGAGGGTTGACCACGGGCAGGTCACTTAACCTTTGTCATCTCAGTTTCCTCACCAGGAAAATGGAGATTAAAATGCCCACCACACAGGGTTGGGTGAAGATGAACACAGAGAACTTTGGAAAATGCTCCTTGCAAACAGCAGGTGCTCATACATGTTAGTCCACACTCCAAAGCCACCACCATCACCAACACATACATAATATCATTTCCAGGATTTCGTGGATCCCTCAAATACTTATAAAGACAGACTCTGGATTCTAAACACATCACTAGCTGTCTCTTCTTAGAACTGGATGATTGATGGCATAGTTGCAGGATTTTAAGGAGCTGATGGAGTTCAATGTGGAAGAGACTCAAAGTAAGACCCACCTCCTTCAGGAAGTTTCTCTTACTGGTCCAACCCACCCTGAGCTCTCCCCATCTCCATTTTCTTATCTGTTTGTATTGCTTTTGTGTTTTCAGCAAGACCACAGATTTCATGAATCTGGATTTGATGTTAGAAGATCTAGGTTCTAGAGATTTCTTCTCAGATAAGTCACTGGAGCTCCCTTAGCCTCAGTATCCACATCCGTAAAATGGGCACAAAAATACTTACTTCTTTGCTTTGTTGTAAGGATCAAAAATGATCATAGGTTTATTGAAAAAGTCCAACTTATGGGTTTCGTAGTTCTTCCCGAAGTGACTTAGCATGACTCTCAAAGCTCTTCCCACAAGAGCCCTGCCCTGGCTCTACAGCCTTCTCTCTGTCTTTTATCCAACGGTCCAGACAAATCGCACTACCCCACTGCCCTCTAAACGTCTCTCGTTCATTTCAGACTCCTCTTCTGTGAGGTTGTTGGTCCTTTCTATACCATGTGCCCCCCCATTTTCTAGACTTCACCTGGACTTGGAACCAGCTCAATCCATCCTCAGTGTAGAAGGTCGTCTTTATTCCTCTGTCACCAGAGACCTCTCTCTTTGTGGACCCCACCAGGCATTTCTCATCCTGCAATGAAGTGGGGGTGGAGTGAAGGGTGTTATGAAGAAGAGAAACCTCATTGGGCATAAGAGGTGACAGATAATAAGAACCTCTCACTAAGTACTAACTACGTACTTAGTTACACAGTTAGTAATAGGTGCTTTATAAACATTTACGTATACTGCGAAAACCTCCATTTGCCGAAGAGGAAGCAGAAGCTTAAAGTCAAAGTAACTCCCCTGTGTATAGACGGTGGAAGGTTGGAGCCAAGCTTTGAATCCAGGTTCGTCTGGCTCCTACTCTTTGTTCAACTGCGTGAAGCACGACAGAGTTGGTTGAGTGGGCATTACAAAAAGACATCCTCTAACTCGACAGAAGAATGCTCTTCCTAACCTTGAGAGCTGCTCACCGTGGAATGGATGTAGCCTTTTAGGATGGAGAGTTGCCTGACACGGGAATTCACAGGCAGGAGGTGAAAATGATTGGCCAGAGCTTCTGTAGAGGAGATTCGGGTCTCTTGCAAGCGAAGTGAAATGAAATAGAAAAAGAAGCTCTCTTTTCTCCTCTGGTTCTGACTGTTTACAGAGTTTCATTCTCTCTCTGATTGATGGCCAAGAGCCAGCCAGACCCGTGCTGAGAATGTCTCCTGCCCTCATTCCGCCTCGTGTCGCCACAACAAACCTCTGAAGGTGATGGACGGGCCCCTGATGTGGGTGTGTTCCCGGCCACCTCGCCACCATGATCGCAGGTCTGGGGGTCTTCAGAAAAAGCTGCAGCGAAACCAATAGGCCTGGCGCTCCCTGCACCCAGGCCTAGAGCACCCACCCAAGTGGGACCCAGGGCCCAGCCTGCCTGAGTGCTCGGTCTCCGGAAGGGTCCTCACAAGGCGGGCCCCACCAGGGGAGGCTCCAGCGGGGGCCTGATTGCATGACAAACACCGCACATATTGAAACACTCTGGCAGTTTCCCGCTGCCCCCAGTCAGAGCCTGACCCTGGTGACCTCCAACATCTTATTAAAGCCCCCAGAGCCCCACGTCTCTGGGAGGGAGAGAAGGAAGCAACTCCTGGATCCATTCTCTTCCCTAATTCATTCAAGTGAGCCAGGCTGAGTGGGCCCTGGGCCTTTGATGTTAAAGGCCCCTAATTGGAAGGAAGTGAAGTGTTAGCCTGTCAGCCTTTCAGCCGCTCATCAAATACTTTAAGAGGTATCCGCACGGCGCGGTTCTCACACTGGTGCTGAGAAAGCCCGGAGTGGACTGCTTTTGGTTAAAATGTTTAAACTTTGCATCTGTCTAACAGAAAGTTCCATACAGATGTCACGGCTCCCCCTCCACCCCACCGCCACCCTTCTGCCTCAGCTCCGGGGGGCACTCTGCTGCTGGGCCCACAGTCTGGCCCACCCTGCCGCCCCGAGCCCACGGAGAGGAAGGTGGTGGCAGGAGCCAATCACTGACCCCAGACGTGGGCCTGCGAGCTCCTGGCTGGGGCCTCCCTCCGCGGAGCCCCTTTGATCTCCCTGTTTGGAATTGTGTCACTCCCCAGGAATGTTGCTCCCCTACCCCCCATCTCCGAATCCCAGAGTGTTCCAGTCAGAAGAGACTCCGAGTAACCCTTTAGTCTCACCTCCTCGTGCTGTAGCCCGAGTCCAAGCCCAGAAAAGGAGAGTGAGCGGCCCTGTGTCATTCAGGGAGCTTGTGGCAGAGTTGGGCTCATAACCCAGGGTGTCATGCTCCTGGGACAGTCAGATGTGACCCAGATCTCTGTGCTTCTCTTCAAGAAAATAAGGCAATAAATAGCACAGTTGAATTTAAGAAAATGAATTTATTTCTAATGGAGTAAGTATGCCTAGAGTTGGAAACCTCGATGAAGCCATCCCAGTGGGCAGACGCTGGGGGCCTGAGGGTGAAAGGGATGCAAGGGGTTTGTGCCCCTAATTGTGAGACAGCGCGTGCTCGGAGAGCCCCCAGCCCCTGTGGCTACCCCAGGGAGGAGAAAGGGGGAAGGAGAGAAGAGAGACAGAGAAGGAGAGAGAGTGCTGTCTGCAGACAGAGAGCTTGTGATCGGGAATGGGCCACGTGGCAGGGCTGGAGGGGGCGGGCTCTTGGCTACATGGGCTCCGAAGTGCAGGGCGTGCCGGGATCTGGCAACTGGAAGCAGTTCCTTTCCTCCACGCTGCAGAAGGTGAGGGTGCGAGTGGTGAGGGGGCTCCCACCATCTGTGAGGTGCTGACCACTAGGACTTTGCAGACCCCTCAGACCAGAGTGCCCGTCCCAGGATGCACGTGCAAAAGGAGGGGCTGCCAGGCCAACTGTGGATTGGATGCGGGGTGCTCTTGTGTATTGGTTTTATGAATATTGTAAGTTTCTAACATTCTCTGTGGTCGATGGACAGAACAGCAAAATCCCTGCCTCATGGGGCCCTTGGGGGCCCCTATAAGGGCCACTGTTATGTGGCAGAAATACCTAACAAATACCAAATAAATGTCAATTCCCAACCCTTTTCTGACTCTCTGTAGTTACATTTTAGACACTGGGCACTGGTGAGACCCTCGTCAGAAATCTAATCCATTTTCTCTCTGGCATGTTTTTATATCATTAACGTCTCCATCACAGAAAAAGGGAAGAGTTGATATTCTTTGCTTTAAGAGTGGGAATTGAAGTGGAAAACCAGGGTTGTTATTCCAGCAGGGACCTTCTGATGGATGCCACGTACACCTGCCTGGTCCCACCTGCCTGAAGGTGGTTTCCATTTCAGACGCCATCCCTGCCCGCCTTCACCAGGGCGGGCCACTCACTGGCCTTGGGGCACAGGTAGTTAGTCATGCATCTGACCCCATTCCAGGCTTGAGCAGGGTAATGGGCTGGCACTAAAATAGACTGAACTCTATGTCAACTCACACCAGGAAACCCTTCAAATCAACTCACTCTTTGGAAAACCCAGGGCTTGAGAGTGACCTAAATTCTGCTACAGTTTTTGAAATCTCAACAGACTAAGGGTTTGAGAAGAAGCCAGAGAAGGTGAAGTGTCCTTTGGGAGAGAGACCCAGGAAGGCAGCATGGGGGTCCCTGACCAGGGAATAGTAGATCCCAAACCAGTCCAGGAGATCTTTCAATCTGATCTATGTTCAACTTTGGTAATTCCATGACATCTCCGAGAAGGAATTCCTAGAGCAAAGCTCTGGTTAGTGAAGCTTGTCTGGGCATAGACAGGTTTGGAGAAGGCACAGAGGCCAGAACCCTGGTTGTGGACTCCAGGACCCGGGCTAGTGTCCTAACATACCAAATATGAATTTCTAAATTTCTTAAACCCTTTGAGCATTTAGAAAATGATGCTATTAGAACAGATTAGCTTTAAGATCTGTTCCAGAATGAATGTTTCATGATATTATGAGAGTACCAGAACACATGGAATAGTTTAATTATCATTACTAAATATAATAGTCCCCAGGTTGCCAAGTATTTGAATAAAAACAGAAAGAAAAGACTTCATCGCCGGAGCCTGTTTTTATAAAGTTCCATGTCATTTTCAGATTATTCAATTTCATCAGAATAGTCCATGTCAGTATAACCTAACCTCTCTGTGAGTTCCTTGTATCGATCCTGCAAAGTTGGCCTAATCATCATTTTTCCCAGGTGAGGAGATTGAGGCCGGGGAGGAAAGCAGTCAGCTCCCAATCTCACAGCCAGACACTGCAGGGCTGGGGATCAGAGTGCAGACCACCGTGCCGCACTGATGGACCCATCCCCCCACACCTTGACTAAAGCCAGGTGGGTGTTTTTATGTGGGAACTAATGACAGTTGCCTTCTCACCCATATCAGACTGAATTTTTCACGTTTCATCTGGCAGTTTGCATGGTATCAGTAAAGCTACGAGTTACTCTTTTCTTCAAGGTGGCACAGGGTACCTGCAAGGAGGGTTGGATCCTTTTCTTGGATCCAATCCAGTTCTGATCCCATGGCGATACTTTAATCACATGGAGTCAATTTATCAGCAGCTCCTGCGATTTTAATCAAGTTGCATTTTTGTGCTGAGGCAAAACCAAACAAATTTAAAAATGAAAAAGAGCCGTTTCCAATCAACCTGACCCCCCCCTTAAAGCATGTTAGCTGGGAATCTTCTTGGGCCCTTCTCTAACTGTCTAATTAATGCAATATTAAATTGACACCAAGCAAATGGGAGCCGAATTGTGTGCTAACAGTTTGGGCAAACTGAGAAGAATGTAACTTCTATGAGGAAGCCAGATGGGAGGGGAGAACAGGAAGGGATGCGTGCGTGCTAATTTGCAGTTTGACGGACTCTCTTTGTAAAAATAAACACTTTTGTAGGAGTCTAAGGAAAGCAAATGTCATCCGTTTCATATCACACAATGCCTACTGGTAGATACTGCAAACGTGCTCATTTCCAAGTGCATTTTGCAATAAGAGTCATGTCTAATTAAGGCAGAGAAGTTTGCCTCTTTATGAGATCACTGCAATGTTGGCTGTTAGAGGCAAAGAGACGAGCTGAACGAAGAGATGTACACAGCGTGGTGCTGGGTGTAGATGCTGCAAGTTTGTTCTGGGACTGGCCAGAGGCCCAGGTGACTGAGCAGTGAGCCGGCTTATCATGTTTGCAGGTGCAAGCTGCCCACTGGAGATATCATCCAGGAAGGGAGCATTGTTCTGGCTGGCCTCCTCCATCAGGTTTGAAGCCTAGTCTGACGGAGAGGGAAGATTTGTTGCACTCCATCCCTGGACGCCCAGTTGAGGCTTTAGTGGAATCAAGAGCCATAGCCCAGGGGCCATGAGTACGTAGCACCGCAAGTGCACATCCCTATTGAAGGCAGACCCCCTTCAAGAAAGGACCTGTTGCCCCAGCCATCGGGAGTGAGGTCAGCAAACACGGCAGCCCCAGGGAGCTGTCTCGTGCAAGGCCACACCTTCTGGGGGCAGCCTGTATCAGCTGATTGGCCAAGCAAGAGGAGCACGGAGGCCCAGCCGTGTCCCCACCATGTGGGACCTCTGAGGGACAGCCCTCTCTCTAGAGGTCCCCTACTGGATGGTGGAGGCTTTGCCCAGCCTGCATCACACCTCAGCTTCTCCCTCCACCCAGTCTTGCAGCCTCCCTTTCCCTTCACAGGCATCCATCCCTAACAGGCATTTTGCCAGACTCTCTCTCAGCATCCTCTTCTGGGGTACCCAGGCTGGGACACTCTATTTCCTTCTTGTTTTGCCCTGTCTGATTAGCAACAATTAGCAACAAGATCCTGTATAATAAAGGAGCCCTTGTGTTGAATTTTAGGGATGTTGGTGAAAGTGGGGAATATTTTGTTCTGCTTGGACCCCTAGGAGCTTGAAGACTTGGGTTAGGGACCCGAGTGGGTGATCCTTATCACCCCTTCAGCAGTAGGAACCACGGCTTTGTGTGGCTGTGCCCCTGTGCAGACGAGACTGGGTAGGAGGGATTGAGGATCGGGCTGTTGGCAGGATTCCTAGCACTCAGGGGTAAAGCAGAAGCCTCTAGGGGCACAAGCAGATTAATTCAGGTAGCCCAGATGATCATTTCTGAGTGTATTCAATTAAGCCCAAAGGCCAATCCAGGGATGAAAAGTAGCTTGGGTATTTGTGTTTTCAAAAACAAATAAATGAACAAACAAATTTTGTTTCCCTCGGAGAGCATCAGATCCTCAAGACGGAATTGAGCCTGAAGACCCTGTAGCAAACCGTAGAAACAGATGTGGTCATAGACTGTGGCGCCATATTGCACAAACATCACTAGACATGATGGTGAGTGGGAGTGGTACTGTCTTAGAGAGAGACCTACTGCCACCACAAGATGCCCAACACAAATGGTGTGGGGAGACCAGCCACTAAACTGACCCTCCATAAACCCACAAGAGTCCCAGGGAACCCTCTTCAGGACCCTGGTTAGGATATAAGATTCAACTATCCACAAGAGATTAAATCCATCACATCCAGACATTTTACCAGGACAAGCTCAGGCCTTCTCTAGAACATGAGAAGGAAATGATGTGGCTCAATATGTACATGAAGCTAATTGTTATTTTGGCTTTATTCGTGGCTTAGGAGCATAGCTCGTAATGAAGGCTGAAGTGTCTCTGCTACCACTGATGCGGCAGAGCTTCAGACCCAGGGCAGAGGAAGCATGTTAACTCAAAACCTGGCAAAACAGGAATTATTAGAAAACATACAGGCATCTAGTGATTAGAGGAGAGTGGACCCTAAATTGAAACCAGGAGACAAAACCACTGTGGACTTTTTCTGCAAACCACAGGGTAGGATGCAATTTCAACTGAACTGAAATGAGTAAGACTTAAGAATGGAGGAAGATTAAAGATAACTCATTTAGGGACATTCCAATGGTCCTGATTTGATACTTGATGGTCCATTAGAATTCTTGGAAAGTATAAAAGGAGGAACGCATTGTTGCCAATTTCCAAAGGGTCATCAGGCAGACACCTTCTGGCCTGCCTTCCTGGTGGCCATTCTGTGCCTGGATCTCAGTTTTCTCAAGGACCCTCCTTAGAATCACAGAACACTAGAAAGAGACAAGATTTCAAGACACTCCCATGCCACAGATGAGAAAAGTGAAATCTAAAGGGGGTGGGATTTGCCTGATCCCACACCACTAACTCCCTGGCACCACATGGGGAGAAGGCTTTCTGTCTTTTAACCCATAGTTTTCCTTCAGAGCTAAGTTGACTTGCAATACTTACGCTTAGGATTTTTTAGAAGCCAAGAAAAGAGAATCCCATTACATCCCTAAGCCTTCTGTGGAGTCACAACACGTCATCCAAAAGCTTGGGCCTTGCTGAGCTCATGAAATGTGTCTGTGGTCTATCACACACTCTCCGCCCTTGTAGACCACACCAAGCCTTGTTTGAGAAAGAGCTCCAAATAGAGAGGACATGTGTAGACTACGACTCAATCCATTTTGGATATTGATGAAACAAGTCTGGTTGGTTATTTGGGGAAAACACACAGGAGGGAAGAGGAGAGAGCCCTTCTGTCTATGCAAGGGCAAACAGGGGCAGGTGGAGTGGAGTAGGAGATCAGTGACGGCTTAACCTGTTCTCCTGTCTACTTTCCCAATCTCCTCCAGACAACTCTGGTCTCCCCCTGCCACTGAGCTATGAAGAGGCTGGAGTAGCAGCAGGAGTTCATCATCACTCCAGGATTGCTCACAACAGACATCAGACATAAACACAGGCACTAGAGAGCCTGTGATCAACAGGCTCAAAGGAATTAGTGTGTACAGACTTACTGTGATGAGTAAGGGGCAATTTGGGGGATAGTTCTCTCCATTATCCCCCCTTCCTGTAGTTAACAGTTGTTTTATAAATTATGAAGTTGCTCCTAATACAAAGTACTCATACAAATTACTAGGTCCTCCTCAATCTTTTCCTTTAGAGATTGCACAAAGGCACAACGTCTGAATGACAGCTCAGTACAGTGCCGCAGACCACCAATCCCATTCATCATTGAGATGCAGAGGGTCTTAACTGTGATGTCAAATGCAAAAATGGTTCTTGCCTCCTGATTTTGTTGTATCGACACTTGACCTGTATGTACTCTACTACAGTAGTTGGTCGTTTAAATGTTTGTTTCTATGTAAGTCTGATTAGGCTAGAAGGAGGCATAAGCTGATTAGAATGTTGAAAGTTCATCAAAGCTGAAATAAATAAATAATAAAATAAATATAAATAATAAATAAATAAATATATTAATATTTATTTTCATAATCAAATAAATAAATATATTAAAAAATAAATTTATATATTATAAATTTATATATTTATAAATAATATATTTATATATTTATAAAAAATAGATTTATATATTATAAATTTATGTATTTATATTAAATATATTAAAAAATAAATAAAAATAAACATAAAATCATAAATAAATAAATAAAACTTAAAAGGCTTTATGGTGCTGCTGTACCTACTATAAGTTCAAAAAAAAAAAAATGGGGCATGAAAAGATGGATTGCCAGATGTGTATGTGTATGAGGAATGTGGAGCTCATCAACTTGGGGCTGCCCTTATGGTGACCCTATGGAGTTCCTGCTACTTGGGAAAACAAGTTCCTTATCCTTGTTCTTTTTTAGAAGTATCCTGGCTACTTTCAACCTTTAACTCTTTCATATATATCAGCTTCTTATAATTCATTTAAAAAATCCCTATTGGAATTTTTATTTATTTATTTATTCATTATTTATTTATTTATTTACTTTTGGCTGTGTTGGGTCTTCGTTTCTGTGCGAGGGCTTTCTCCAGTTGTGGCGAGCGGGGGCCACTCTTCATCGTGGTGCGCGGGCCTGTCACTGTCGCGGCCTCTCTTGTTGCAGAGCACAGGCTCCAGACATGCAGGCTCAGTAGCTGTGGCTCACAGGCCAAGTTGCTCCGTGGCATGTGGGATCTTCCCAGATCAGGACTCGAACCCGTGTCCCCTGCATTGGCAGGCAGATTCTCAACCACTGCGCCACCAGGGAAGCCCTCTGTTGGGATTTTGATTGACTCTATGGATTGACTGGGGAGAACTGACAGTATTAAAACTCTCTACTCATGAATATATGTATCCATTTATATATGTTTCTTTTACTATCTCTTTGTAAATGTTTAAAATTTTCTTTATAGTGGTCTTGAACTTCTTTTGACAGTTGTAGCTTACATAGTGCCTTCTCTTTAACTGTTTTCAATATATTTCAGCTTGTGTTTAGAATAGCAGTTGAAATTTTTATATTGATCCTGTGCACAGTCACCTTGCTAAACTCTTTTGCTACTTCTAATCATTTATTGGTAAATGACAGTTTTATTTCCAACTTTCTATATTTTTCTAAACTATTCATTTTTTCTGGTCTTATTGCACTGGCTAAACTTTTCAATTCAGGGTTGCCCAGATGTGATGACAGAATACATTTTTCTCTCATTCTTAACTTTAAAGAGAATGCTTCTTGCAGTTTCCCATTTAGAGTGGTGTCTATTTTAAATTCTTAATTGATGTTGCTTACTGAGTTAAGGAAATTTCCTTCTATTCCTAATTTACTAAGAGTCTTATCATGAATGGGTGGTGAATGTTATCAAGTGTTTTTCTGCATCTATCAAAATGGTCATATAGAGCTTTCCTCTTTCGTTCAGTCTTAATCAATGAATGTGATGAATTATATTTATAGATTTTCTAATATTAAACCATCCTTGCATGCCTGGGAAAAATTCAATTTAGTAGCATATGATAATTATATTTGCTAATACTTCATTTGGTAGTTTTGATGGTGTACTCATGAATGACATGGTCCTGTAATACTCCTGCCTTATAGCATGCTCCTTTTGGTATTAGAGTTATATTGGCTTTATAGAATAAATAGGGTGATTTGGGGCATATTCTCTCCTTTTCTGCTGCCTGAAAGAAATAATATATTCCTTGAAAGTTAGATAGTACTTGCCTATAAAATCATCTGGCATGATGTTTTCTTTCTGGGAAAATTTTAATTGCTGTATCAATTAATTAAATAGTTGTAAGACTATTAAACTTATTTTTTAAATTTAGTTCTGATAAGTTATATTTTTCTAAGTATTTATTCACTTCACCTAAGTTTTCAAAGTTACAGGCAAATAATTATTATAGTATTTTCCCATCCTTTCTAAACTTTTCTTTATCTATGTTTATGGCCCAAATTTTGTCACACTTTTCATTTATTATTTAATTTTTACCTTCTCTTGATCAGTCCTGTCAGAGGTTTGATTATCTTGTTTTTTTTCCCCAACTTTTGACTTTATTAATTTTTATGCTGCATGTTTGTATTTTATTTTGTTGATTTCTGCTCTTAATTTTATTATTTCCTCCTGCTTTCCATGGTTTTATTTTGTTTTTTTCATTTCTTAAGGTAGACACTTAGCTCCTTAATTTTGAGGCTTTCTTTCTTTTTGATATTATTTATGGCTTCTATTAGAAAGTATGTTACCATATCTCACATAAGTTTTGTTATATTCTGTTTTCCTTATCATTGAGTTCTAAATATTTAAAATATTAATTATAATTTCTTCTTTAACATGTAAGTTTTTTTTTAGTGTTCATATTAAAATTTCCAAATGAAATTTTAAGACATTTTTAAACTTACAATTTAATTATTTTGTGCTCAAAGGTCATAGCCTGTACAATTCTTTTTTTTTTTTTTAATAATTTATTATTTTATTTTATTTTTTTGGCTGCGTTGGGTCTTCGTTGCTGTGCGTGGGCTTTCTCTAGTTGTGGAGAGCGGGTGCTACTCTTCCTTGCGGTGTGCAGGCTTCTCATTGCAGTGGCTTCTCTTGTCGTGGAGCACCGGCTCTAGAGTGCAGGCTCAGTAGTTGTGGTGCACGGAGTTAGTTGCTCCGCGGCATGTGGGATCTTCCCAGACCAGGGCTTGAACCCGTGTCCCCTGCATTGGCAGGTAGACTCTTAACCACTGTGCCACCAGGGAAGTACCTGTACAATTCTTTTTGAAATTTAATTTATCAAGGCTTCCTTTTTGCTCTTAATAGCTAATCAATTTTTCTAAATGACATATGTATAGTTTAAAAAAGTCTCTTCTCTAATTATTGGAAGAACTCTGTACTTGCTCATTGGTCAAGATTCTTAACTAAGTTTTTCAGATTTTGTATATTCTTTCCAATTATTTTCTACTCGTATTATCAATAATCAAGAGGGATGTGTTGAAATCTTCAAATAGGATGGGGGACTTTTCTACTTACCTTGATATATTTTGCTCCACATATGTTGTGGCTTTTATTAAGTTCAAAAAAAATTTAAAGTTTCTATGATTTCTGAATTAACTTACATTTTTATCATAACTGACCCTTTCTATTTTATTAATGTATCTAAACCAGCTTTCTCTTACTTAACATTTGTCATATTTTCCCCATCATTTTACTCTTAACCTTGTATTTTAAATGTCTTTTGTAAACAGCATATACGTGGATTAATAAAATCTAATCTAATTTTGTCTTTTCATTGATGAATTTCATCCACTTATTTTTACTTGAAGTACACATATACATGAGCTAGTTTCTGGTATTTTAGTAGATTATTTCCACATATCCCATGATTTATTTTAAAAATTCTTTATTATATTTTAAAAGTTGTTACCCACATCAACTTACATAAGGTAAGAACTTAGCCTCTCACATTCCTTAGCTCTCCATCCATACCCACCATACTAATATTATCTAAATTTTAAAACTCTGGATAAACTATGGATTATTATAGTTACATTTCTCTTTTTCTTTAGTCCTAACTTATTTTTTAGACAACTACAAAATTTTACAATAGTATTTGATCCCTTTTCAATGTGTGCCTTTGTGAGGAAAAATCTCTGAAACATTGTGTGCCAGGGAATATTTTTATCATGCCTTCATATATGAATGGCAGTCTGGCTAGAAATTATATTTTGGATTCTAAGTTCTTTTTCTTCAATACTCAATGTTACTTCATTACCTTCCTGCATCATTGCTGCTGCTGGAAAACCAAATGTCATCTGATTCTGTTCCTTCATATAGGATCTGTATTTTTCTTTTGGAAGTTTTAGAATTTTCTCTTTTAATTTCCTTATGATATACCCAGATATAATCCCCACCCCTCATCTCTTCTCTTTCAATCTGAAATCTTTCAGATTTTTTTTCTAATTCTGAGAAATGTACCTTCACTACTTTTTTAAATATTTCTTTTTGATGGCTTGAGTCTCCATTGGGCAAAACATGCTTTTCTAAGTAGGATCAGGAAAATGGGGATGAACTCACTGAAAATAAGCCTGAGTGGTACCTATGCTAATAACTTAAGGTTTAGATAATTGAGACTCTTCTTCCCCCACCTTGCAAACACACTGGCTGTGAGTACTAAATGGCCATACTTAAACGTCTTAACTTCGTTTCTGTCCTTTTAGTTTTCCTGTCTCAGCCCTTGTGGCCAACTCTTGCTTCTAATGTTCTGTTTCTCCTTGGAGGATCTTGTGTGTATAAAGTGTATATAAAGAAGGTACTGAAAGGCTCCATGTGGGAATCTGGAGTATTTCCAATAAATAATGAGTGTGGATTTAATGAAAATTTTTGCTTGCTCAGAGACTCTCTTGCTTCTTCCTGGTATAATAAATAAAGAACTTAATTTGTGCATTTCAGTAAGGGAAAATGAATTTTAAAGCTCTCTTAAATTTGTATACAGGATCATCATCAGTGTGGATTGTTGCAAAGTCATGGAACATTGATACAGCCCTGGAGTGGGAATCAGATAATAGAGAATGCCTGGGTAGGGGAGCAAGGTGGTTACTAAGTGACCCCCAGGGCCTTTCTAATGTTGATTTTATAAGCCCATGAGACCAATTTGACTTTCAATTCTGACTTCCCCATTATGTCATCATGTGAGTTTGTGCAAGGTCTCTCCTTCTCCATCCATATAGGGGAATTATTTTGAAAACCTCTGTGGTCGTTTCCAGCTCTGAAAAACAAATTTTCCCAGTTGGAAGAAAATTGAAATGTCTCGTAGTTCTATATTACTATGGTTTGGCAAAATATTAGTGATAAGCAACAAAGAAATTCAGAGCCAGAGCAATTACCATCTGCCCCAAGTTGTATGTTCTGGTCCTGAATTACCTTGGCTTTCCAGGGGTGTCAAACGTGATCTTGCTGCGATGACTATAGCAACTGAGTCTGTAGAATTAAATGTAAAACACACAATAACATCTGCTGACTTTATGCTAAGTGTCACACCAAGATATATAGCAAAGTGGTAAAATATATAAACATTTTAGTGAATATTGTTAAAACTTTACAAGTCTATTTTATGGCAGCAAATTTTTAAAATTACTTATTCATTTATTTTATAAATCAGAAATCATATTGAACCCACTGAATTTTCCATCAGGAGTTAGTTTTTATAATACAAAAGTTTTATAGGAAAAATGTTCAGGGTTATGAAGATCATTATTAATTTGTAGATAACTATGAGAAATACTGTTTAATACTGTCAAGTAAAGTTTTCACATTTTCTAGGTCAAATGTTTTCTCTGATCATACTTCAGTGTAAGAAAAATTCCTCAGTCCAATGAAATTTCCTGGTGAGTTGAAAACTGACTCTTTATGAAATACAACCTGTTAAAAACAGCTGCAAAAAACAATTCCTCCTGGTTTAAGAGATAGTTTAATGTGTGCGTTTCAGTAAAAGAAAATAGTATTTTTTTTAAACTTTCAATTTAGATACAGAGATCATCATATGTGTGGAACTTTGAGGAGGAATGAATATTTATTGATAGAACATTGATAGAAAGGAAAAAGGTATTTCTTCAAGCATTAGAAAGACAGATGTGGAAGAAGGAAAGATCAGGGACACTTAACTGACAAATCACAAGACATTTTCATAGGTTACAATGTAAACTTTCTGGTCAACATGGTTTGGGCCAGATTGCATAATCCACACTTGATGGTGCCACAGGGAATGCTTGTGATTCACAAACTGGAAGAGACTCCAAGGCTGAGGCTACCTCTAGGAAGATCTGGGCCACCACAGGGTGCACAGAACTCTCCCAAAGTCTTTGGCATTTTTGTCTCCCCATTTTTGACTTCATATGTATTTATAAACAGTGAGTTGTCTTCAGTGCTTCTCAAAGGAAACGTTGTTGGCATTTTGTAAAGGCAATTCTTCCATATGCTGGACTGGTCTGTGTATTGCAAGATGTTTCTTATCTCTAGCTCCCTGCCGGCAAAATGCTAGCAACCCTACCCTGGTTATTATGGCAGCTAAAAATAATTCGGTGCTACTGGAATGCCCCCTGAGGGCGGTACTGCCTCTGGTTGATTACCACTGGCACCTGATGATCTCTGCAGTCTATTTCATCTCAGAGAAATGTGATTCTTCTCTATGTGTTGTGCATTTTCACTGTATGGAAGAATACACTGGGGAGAAAGAACCCATTATATTTTGGAAGGCTTCTGAAGTACCATTCATTTTTCATGACTTGGATCCACTATCACTGCCAGCTGGAAGATTTCTTTGATCTTGCCAAACATAGGTGATTTCTCCTCTGGGCTACACTAGACCCAGCTAATCCCTCTGTTATAACAGTTGCCATATTGCTATCATTACCTGAATTTGTCCTCCCCTGTGACCCCTGGCTGTGAGCTCTTTGAAAACACCGACTGTGCCTTATTTATTCTCTACCTCCAGTAAACAACATAACTCTGGCATATCCCAGGCACTCTATAAAATGTTGCCAAATGAATAAATGGATGAGAGAATAGCTAAGTTGAATCCATTGCATTTTCACATGAACGCTTTCTCTCCAAAGGGATTTTCATTATATTTTCAGTTTAATGAAAAGAAATGGAGAGCTAAGAGATTAAGTCTGATTGATAATAACAATAAAATAACAAAAATAAAAATAAATAACATTAAGAGTAAGTCAGAATCATAATTATAAATATCATTTCTGAAGATATTCCTATGTGCCAGACACTTTATTTTAAGTTTAATATGTTTAAGCACTTTATTTACCTTATTTCATTTAATCTCTACATCAGGTTGGAACTAGGGTAAAGCAAATGAGGTACCTAAATCTTTGCTTATTTTTCTATTGAGTTGTTTGTATGTTTACACTTTGATTTTTAGAACTTCTTTATTGTAAATAGTGCTGCTATGAACATAGCAGTGCAGATATCTCTTGGAGATAGTGATTTCATTTCTTTGGATAAATATATTCAACATGGGATTGCTGGATCATATGATAGTTCTATTTTCAATTTTTTTTAGCAACCCCATACTGTTTTCCATAGTGGCTGCACCAACTTATATTCCCACCCAAAATACACGAAGGTTTGTTTTCCTCTGCAGTTTCGTCAATACTTGTTATCTTTTCTGGTTTTGTTAATAGCCATTATAAACTGGTGTGAGGCGACATTTCACTGTGGTTTTGATTTGCATTTCCCTGATGATTAGTGATGTTGAGCATCCTTTCATGTACCTGTTGGCCGTCTGTGTGTCTTCTTTGGAGAGATGTCTATTCAGGTCCTCTGCCCATTTTCAAGTGTATTATTTGTGTTTTTTTGGTATTGAGTTGTATGAGTTCCTTGTATATCAGATATATGATTTGCACATATTTTCTTAGGTTGCATTTTCATTTTGTTGATTTTTTCTTTTGCTGTGCAGAAGCTCTTTAGTTTGATGTTGTTTTACTTGTTTATTTTTGCTTTTGTTCCTTTTGGTGTCATAACCAAAAAAATCTTTGCCAAGACCAATGTCAAGGAGCTTTTTCCCTATGTTTTCCTTTAGGAATTTTATGGTGTCAGATATCACATTTAAGTCTTTAATCTACTTTTTTTTTTTTAATAATTATTTATTTATTTATTTATTTTTGGCTGTGTTGGGTCTTCGTTTCTGCGTGAGGGCTTTCTCTAGTTGCGGCGAGCGGGGGCCACTCTTCATCGCGGTGCGTGGGCCTCTCACTATCGCGGCCTCTCTTGTTGCGGAGCACAGGCTCCAGACACGCAGGCTCAGCAGTTGTGGCTCACGGGCCCAGTTGCTCCACGGCATGTGGGATCCCCCCAGACCAGGGCCCGAACCCGCGTCCCCTGCACCGGCAGGCAGACTCCCAACCACTGCGCCACCAGGGAAGCCCTTTAATCTACTTTTGAGTTAATTTTTGTAAGTGGTATGAAATAGGGGTCCAACTTCATTCTTTTGTGTGTGGATATCCAGTTTTCCCAACACTACTTATTAAAAAGGTTACCTTTTCCCCACTGAGTATTCTTAACTTCCTTATCAAATGTTAATTGACTCTGTATACATAGGTTTATTTCCGGGCTCTTGATTCTGTTCCATTGGTCCATGTGTTTATTTTTATACCAGTACCATACTGTTTTTATTACTATGGTTTTGTAATATAGTTTGAAATCAGGAAGTGTAAAGCCTCCAGCTTTGTTCTTCTTTTTCATTATCACTTTGGCTATTCAGGGTCTTTAGTGTGTCATCTAAATTTTAGGACTGTTTTTTCATTTTCTGTGAAAATACTATGGGAATTTTGACAGGAATTGCATTGAATCTATATATGGCTTCAGGTGATATGGACATTTTTAACAATATTAATCTTCCAGCCCATGAACACAGATACCTTTCCATTTATTTGTGTCTTCTGCAATTTCTTTCATCAAAGTCAGTGTACAGGTCTTTCACCAGTGTGGGTTAAATTTATTTCTAAATATTTTATTGTTTTAATGCTATTGCAAATGAAATTGTTTGCTTTTTTTCTTAAGATAGTTGACCTTTAGTGTATAGAAATGAAATTTATTTTTGTGTGTTGATTTTATATTCTGAAATTTTACTGAATTTAGTTATTAATGCTAACAGATTTTTGGTGGAGTCATCAGGGTTTTCTATATATAAGATCATGTCATTTATGAATAGAGACAATTTTACTTCTTCCTTTCCAGCATGGATGCCTTTTATTTCTTTTTCTTGCCTATTGCTCTGGCTAGAAGTTCCAGTGTTATATTGAATAAGAATGGTGAGAATTTTCTTTTCTTGTTCCTGATCTTAGAGAATGAGCTTTTAACCTTTCATCATTGAGTATGATGTTAGCTGTCATATATGGTCTTTATTATGTTGAGGTAAGTTCCTTTTATGTCCAATTTGTTGAGTGTTTTTAATCATGAAAGGGTGTTGCTTTTTGCCAGGTGCTTTTTTTGTATCTATCAAGAAGATTATTTGCTTTTTATCTTTCATTCTATTAATATGGTGTGTCACATTTATTGGGTTTTGTGTGTTGAACCGTCCTTGCATGCCAGGGTTAAATCCCATTTGATCATGGTGTATGATACTTTTAACAGATGTACTGTTGAATTTGATTTGCTACTATTTTACTGAGAATTTTTGCATTTATATTTTAATAGAAATGTTGGTCTTTAATTTTCTTTTCTTGTAGTGTCCTTATCTGGCTTTGGTATTAGAGTAATGCTGTTTCTGTAAAAGGAGTTTGGGAATGTTCCCTCCTCTTCAATTTTTTGCAGGTCTTAGAAAGACTGGTATTAATTCTTTTTTAATGTGTAGTAGAATTAACCAGTGAAACTATCTGGTCCTGGGCTTTTATTTGTTGGGAGGTTTTTGATTAGTGATTGAACCTCCTTGGTCATTATTGATCTATTCAGATTTTCTACTTCTTCATGATTTGGTCTTTGTAGGTTGTATGTTTCTAACAATTTATACATTTCTTTTATGCTGTCCAATTAGTTGGTGTAAAATTGTTCATAGTAGTCTCTTATGATTCTTTGTGTTTCTTTAGTGTCAATTGTAACATCTCTTGTTGCATTTGTAACTTTATTTATTTGGGTCCTCTCTCTTTTTTTCTTGTTTAGTCTAGCTACAAGTCTTTTAGTTTTGTTTATCTTTTCAAGAAAACCACCTTTTAAATTTCATTGATCTTTTCTATTGTCTTTCTCATCTCTATTTCATTTATTTCTGCTCTGGTCTTTGTTATTTCCTTTCTTCTACTAACTGTGGTCTTTGTGCTTCTTTTTCTCATTCCTTGAGGTGTAACGTTATGTTGTTTATTTGAGATCTTTGTTTTTTCTTAATGTAGGCATTTATCACTAAAAAATTCCCTCTTAGCACTACTTTTGTTGCATTCCATAAGTGCTGGTATGCTGTAAACACATTTTAAGATTTTTAAAAAATTTCTCCATGACTTTTTTTTTGACCTATAGATTGTTCAGGAATATGTTGTTTAATCTCCACATATTTGTGAATTTTCCACTTTTCCACTTGTAATTGATTACTAGTTTCATATCATTGTGGTCAGAAAAGATTCTTGATATGATTTTAATACTAAATTTCTTAAGACTTGTTTTATGGCCAAACATAAAATCTATCCTGAAGACTGTTCCCTGTATGCTTGAGAAGACTGTCTTCTGCTGCTGTTAGATGGAATGTTCTATATATGTCCATTAGGTTCATTTGGTCTAATATGTAGCTTAAGTCCAAAATTTCCTTGGTGATTTTCTGACTAGATGATTTATCTATTGTTGAAAGTGGGGTATGGAAATCTCCTACTATTATTGTATTGCTGTCTATTTCTCCCTTCGAATCTGTTAATATTTGCTTTATATATTTAGGTTCTCCAGTGTAGAGTGGGAATTTTTAAGGTTGTATGCGTTCTCTTGATACTGCAAAGCCTGGCTGGGTACTGACAGCCTCCTGTTTGCTTTCCTCAGGGCAGTGCTGAATGTCCAAATTTGAGCACTTTCTCCCAATCCTACAGAGTTGGGTTGGCTTTCTGTGTATGCTCACTAGCCATCTGCAAAGACTCACTGTCTCCATCATCCAGTGCATGCACAGGGAGCTGGCCATGGGGTGAGGGTCCACCAATTACTGGGGGTGACTGTTGGTCAATTGGGGGAATCCAGAAATGAAGTAGCCACAGCACTTCATGGGTGGGCTTTCTAGTGGAGTCTGTGAAGCAGTTAGTTGGGTCTTTGTCCCTCTGATGCCCTCTGAGAGTCCTGGCTGCTATCTTCCCAGATGCTTCCTGCCCCCAGTCATGCAGCACACCTCAGTATTCTGGGTGGGGTAAGAAAGAAGTGGTCACTTTGGTGACATCCCACACAGCTGGGGAAGATGGACGATCACTTACACACTCTCACTTTCCCCTGTGGGAGAAATCATGGGCCAAGAAGATCTCTCTTGGCACTGAGCTGTGCTACCTTAAGGGAGGGGTGATTCAGCTGAAGGGAAACTGTTTCTCTTTTCCTCTTCAATGTGTCAAATCTCAGGGGTTTTTTTGTTTTTTTCCTCCAATGGTGTGCTGGAACTTCTCTACTGGACTCCTGGACTTTCACAAAGGCACTCTCATCCATGAGTGGTTGTCTAAGTTACTGTTACTTGAAGGGGGCAGGGGGGAAGACAATAGAAAACTCTTATTTTGCCATTTGATGATTTCGTCTCAAAAATGTTTTAAAAGAAGATATCTGTAAACAGAATTTTTACATTTCAGTGTAGTCAAATTGATCTATCTTATTTTATAGTTAACATTGCATTGTCTTGTTTAAGAAATTCTTATCTATGCAAAGGTCAACTATGTTTTCTCTTATATTTTCTTCCAAAAATTGTACGATTTTGTTGTTGACACTTGGGTCCAAAAGGAGTTGATATTTCTATATGGTGTGAAGTAGCAATCCATTTAATTTTTCTGTGTAGAAAATAATTTTTCAGACCCATTTTCCCTCCTTTCCGCTCCGATCTTCCATGCTTTGTTTGTCATATGTGAAAAATCTATATGTAAATAGATCTGTTTCTGTGCTTTCAGTTTATCTCCCTTATGGACCTTATTTTCTATATAAACTTTAGAGTTATGATGATGAAATGCTAGTAGCTGGTGCAAAAGGGGTATTTACAATTATTAAGAATCAATCAAACATTGTATTGGGCAACTTACTTGCATTTTATCCCTTAATCTTGGCAATGTTCTCTGATTTATACATCATTATCCAAACATCACATATGAGGAAATTAAAGCTCAGGAAGATGGTGTGACTTACTTAACCTCAATCAGCTTGGAAGTGGTGGAGGCCAGAATATGAATCCAAATTCTGTGTTCATTCTCTTATGCTATATTGTTTTCCTAAATCACCCAAATTAAATTAATTCACAACTTTAGGAACTGGAGTGGGAGTAAGAGCAATGTAAGAATAATTATATAATTTAATTTAGGCTTTTCTTCTAGTTGGAAGACAGACTTTGGAACACAGAGTGAACATGAAATATGCAAGCATTGTTTTTGGCATTCAGATAATGCGCTTTGGACCACAGACTCATTCTGCCATGTACCAACTGGTGGGGTTGGGTCACATATTACCAAGTCTTATTCTCACTGACTGAGGGAGTGAGTAAGGTGGAGCCCATGGCAACATGCTGGAATAAAACAGCAGAATCCAGAAAGACTGCAATTTTGTTCTGGTGCTGGCATTCACTTGTTGTATATACTTGCAAAATTACATTTGTTTTGCTAGGAGGGAACTTCAGCTCTCTTGTGGACCCAAACAGTAAGAAAAGACCTTATCACTCTGGCCATGAAAAAAGATCAAATCTTTATGTCATCCCTTGCAGGACAGGGAGAACATCGCGGCTTCTCAATACGGTCCTTAGCTGTATCATGTTTGCTTTCACTCCTTCAATCTTGCCTATTTCAGAGGAAGATTAAGTTATGAAATGTCAGAGAGGAAGGAGGATATCTGGGGGTCCACTAACTCAGTCCACTTATTGTGCTGAGTAGAAGACCCAGAGAGGAGTCTGGGTGTCACCCAGGGCCACACGGTGACCTGCGGTGGACCTCTTACCTACCCAGCTGCTACTGCTTCCATAAGCCGTCTTGCAACACCCTACTGAAAATTTGACAATCAACTCTTGTTAAGAATCAGCTACTCCTATTCACTTGCTATCTGGATACTACCTTGTCTTTTAGCTTCAAGTAAAATGGTTACTAAAAGATTCAACAGACCTAGAACAATAACTGCATGCCCTAAATAATAGTCAATATATGCAAAGCACTTACTATGGATCAGTGCTATTTAAGTGCTAGATAAGTCTTAACTCATTCAATCCTCACAACAGTACTATGAAGTAGGTACTTTATCATTCCTGTTTTGCAGATGAGGAAACTGAGGCATTGAGCTATTATACAAGTTACCTGAAGTTACTTGCTTCCTGAGTTTACATTTTTAACCATTGAGATACAGTGTCTTATTTGTTTTGATGCAAAAGAACAGATACCATAATGACAAAAAGGAGCCCAAGAAATTTACTGCCCCCAAAAGAAAAATTAGGTTTTAGATAGCTAGGAAACTCTCTAGGGTTAGATTCTAGACATATAACATCCCTGTGCTTACTTTTTATTTTTCTCCCTGGATTTATTTCTCTGGGTGGGAGTTCCCAAGCAAATAGCTCAAATACCACAATGGACTGTTATTCAAAGAAGTTTAGGCAGTACTTTCTGGTAAATTTGATGGCGAAAACAGTATTGAAAATGTGTTTGAAGTGTCAAGGATACAAGCTCTAGGAAATATCCAATTACAGAAATTAAATATCAGAAATATGCTAAGATAATTTCATTAATAAGCAAATATGCATATAACTAAATAGAATTCACATATACACTCTAACTGTATATAGTATGAGTAAGACTTCCTCACTATCAAATCAGAATACACTATCTCAGTCTCGCAGTGCTGAGGTTTCAAAGGGAAACAGCAGCCTTTACAACAGTAATGATCATTTATAAAATTAGTTGTTGAACACCCTTCCCTAATTAACGTAACATCTATCCTTACCCATTGCTTCAATCGGTCTTTCACTATTTTTTAAGTATTTATTGGAAACTGCCAACTCTACCATTCTAATAAATTACAAAGTGAGATTAAACATTTTGTAATAGATGTAAAATTTCATGAAGTTCATGAAAGTAAAATTAGACATTGCTTGGATCGTATACAAAGTTATTGACAAACTGCTATTGGCAGAGACTGTCCAGTTGAAACATAGAAGAGAAATAAGAAGAGGTTAATGGCCGGGTAGGTGTTCAGAGGAGACTGACTTAAACATCAAAGCCCCTTGTAGGAATAATGAAGTCCTTGACCTTTTTTTATTCGTTGCTAAAAATACATGATCTTTATTATGATATGGTGAAATCTAAATGTGGATTGAAAAATGTTACAGTAAACCTTTATACAATTTTGCCTAGAAAGAACAATGTCTCCTCAAATTCTAAGATTTATCTCATTTTTGGAATTATAACTTTTTGTTAAATGTAAAATTAAAAACTTATTGTATTTTTTTTTCATTTTTAAAACAATTTGCAGCCAAAACTTAACTTCTCCCTGATATAGACAATAAATGACGTGCCCAGGTTAAGTTTAAATTACTATAGTTTTATCTTTTCATGAACCCATTATTCTTATGGTTAATGAATTCCCCTTGTATTTAAATGTAAGCATAAACAGACTGTATAAGTTATACTTGAACAAGAATTCTTCTTTTTAAAAAAATTATTTATTTATTTATTTATGGCTGTGTTGGGTCTTCGTTTCTGTGAGAGGGCTTTCTCTAGTTGCGGCAAGCGGGGGCCACTCTTCATCGTGGTGCGCGGGCCTCTCACTGTCGCGGCCTCCCTTGTTGCGGAGCACAGGCTCCAGACGTGCAGGCTTAGTAGTTGTGGCTCACGGGGCTAGTTGCTCCGCGGCATGTGGGATCTTCCCAGACCAAGGCTCGAACCCGTGTCCCCTGCATTGGCAGGCAGATTCTCAACCACTGCGCCACCAGGGAAGCCCAACAAGAATTCTTAACAAAGAGAAAAATGCAGCTATCAATTCAATTAATAAAGAAGTACTTCTTAAGAGTCCACAATGCCATGATCAGAAACTGAATCATCTGATTTTATTTAGAGGGTTTCTAGAGAGAACATAACTCTTCAGTAACTTCCCTGATCAGAGTACAGATGAAAAATAAGAAATAGGGACTTCCCTAGTGGTGCAGTGGTTAAGAATCCTCCTGCCAATGCAGGGGACACGTGTTTGAGCCCTGGTTCGGGAAGATCCCACATGCCACGGAACAACTAAGCCTATTTGCCACAACTACTGAGCCTGCGCTCTAGAGCCTGTGAGCCACAACTACTGAGCCCCCGTGCCACAACTACTGAAGCCCGTGAACCTAGAGCCCGTGCTCTGCAACAAGAGAAGCCACCGCAATAAGAATCCCACACACCGCAACTAGAGAAAGCCGTGCACAGCAACGAAGACCCAACACAGCCAAAAATAAATAAACTTAAAAAAATAATAAGAAAAATAGGAAATAAGCAAAAATGTCTCAGGTCATGCCAAACAAACAGTAGCAGCCCTCGGTTGTGTATATGTCTTAGTTCAGGCTTCTATAACCAAGTACCACAAACTGGCTGGCATATAAACAACAAACTTTTAAGAACAGTGATCATGGAGTCTTTATTTTCCTGGGAAGGGGCAGTTAATGAATTTTGGCAGTAATGATTATCTTGGCGGCAGTGAAATTCAAGTGAAGGTACTTTCTTCCCTAAGACTGGAAGCCAGTGCCCCAGTAAAGAACATTCTCCCATTTGGGCAGTCTTCCCAACAGGGAGATGGCACATTTACTAAGTGATATGTCTCACTTTCTTTGTCATTCAGATCCATGCCAATCTGTTTCTTTTCCTTTCCCCTCTTTCCTTCCTTTCTGATTTTAGTGAAAATGTTACCAAAGTTTCATCATTCAATATGATGCTGTTCTAGTTTTTCATAAGACTCAGGGTAAAGAAGTTCTATTTCATTGCTTGTCTGTATAGAGATTTTTTTTAACATTAATAATTATATAATTTTGTCAAAAATTTATTTCCGGCAAGTACTAAGATGTTTGTATATCTTGTAATCCATTATGAATTTAACTAATAGATTTTATGATATTTAACCATCTTTATATTCCCAAGGTAACCTGATTTACTCTGATTTATTTTTTAGTTTTGAAAAATACATTATTGGATCCAGTTTGCTAACGCTTGGGTTTTTACATCCATATTTTACTAATGATATTAGCATACAATATTATTTTCTCACAACGTACTTGTCAAGTCTTTGGACAAAAGGAAGCTAATTTCATAAAATGAGTAATGAAGCTTCCCCTGTCTTTTGAGTGGATGTTGAATTTTCTCAAATGACTTACTTTGTGTATATTGAGATGACTGCATGTTTCTTCTATTCTAGTCTGTTAGTATGGTGGATTACATTGATTGGTTTTCAAATGTTGAGCCAGCCTTGTATTCCCAGGATAAGCCTCAGTTGGTTATAATGTATTCTCTTTATTATACATTGTTGGATGCAATTTGTTGAAATTTTGCTAAGAATTTTTGCTTCTATGTTCATGATTCAAGATTAACAGGTGATTTTCTTTTATAATGTCTTTGAATTGGAGAGCTTTCCCTGCTTTATATTTTTTTGGCAGGCTTTTATAAAGTTGTTATTATTAATTTTAAAATATTTGATAGAACTCACCAGTGAAGCCATCTGGGCATGAAGTTATCTTTGTGGAGATTTTAAAGTACGAAATAATTTTCTTTAGTAGACACATGGTTATTCAGATTATACACTTCTTCTTGAGTGAATTTTGGTAGTGTGTGTCTTTCAAAATTTTTTCCATTTCATCTAAGTTGTCAGGTTTTTGACATAAATTTCTTCATAACATCCTTATTATTCCTTTTATATATGTAGAATTTATAGTGATGTCACCTTTCTCCTTTCTGATAGTATTTGTAATTTGTGTCTTCTCTCTTTTTTCCACCGTCAATCTGGCTAGAGCTTTATCAATTTTATTGATCTTCTCAAGAATTAGCTTTTGGTTCACCAAGTTTCTCTAGTTTCTCTGCTTTTAAAGACAATATCTGATTGGTCTAGTAGTAAAAGAGATAAAATATGTGTAAAACAGAACAGTCTCTGGCACATTGGGAGCCATTCAATGAAAGATAGGTATAATGCTATTCCTTTATAATTGTTGTCATCTTTAATGGTATTAATTTTCCTCATTGCAAATTCATCTTGTGTGTGAATTTCATTTTTTCTTTTCTCTGTGGTGTCTTGCAGTTTTGTAGTGCTCTCTCCCTGGTGCACTAGTGTTCCTTGTTTAGAATTAGGTCATATATCAATGACTTGTATTTTCATTCCACAAAGATACTGTAAATCACTTTTCAGAAACAATGGGCAGCTAGGTCCATGTCCTGGCCAAGCAGATATCTCTGCTCCCTCTGAATTCCTTGGTAACAGTTTATTATTAGCTGTAGTTTGGGGTAAGGTTTGTGGCTCTTTGCACTCCTTATTCCCAGGCAGTGAATTCCATCTCTGTTTTTTTCATATAAGTAATCATCCTTAGCACAACTTTTTGGATGGGGTAACAGAGATGGGAACCATTTATTTATACTATGCTGTGAATGGCATCTCTAGGAGTTGGACAGTATACTACTTACCCAACCACACATGGTAGTCATGCTTGTTCTAGACTTCCACATTTACCCTGAATGCCAATAGTTCTTGGCTTTTTCTGTATGTAGAAACAGAAGGTTCTGGAGCTCAATCATTATGTTTATGATTATGTTTCATCTCCTTAGTGATGTATTTCCACCACTTGTGACTCATGGAGTTGATAGTATTGCCTTTAAGCATGACAACTTTTTGATATATTTAAAATCATTGATCTACTGTGATATGTGTCTGGAGTGCAAGAACGGGATGCGGTGGTTATCTGGAAACTCAAAGCCCCATCTTGACTGGAAGCCAGCATTAATTTTAATAGTAAACCTTTTGTAACAACCTAAATACCCAACATAATCAGCATGGTTAAATAAATTATTTTATTTTCATAGTATGGATTTCATGCAGCCTTTCAAAGTTATATTTTTGAAATAAGTTTAATGGCATTTGAAAATTCTAATGTTATAATGTTAACTGGAAAAATAAGATTTTTACATTACGTACATAGTTTAATATCAACTAAGTAAAAATAGGTATACAAAAAGACGGAAGGAACTAAGGCAAAACAATAACTACTGTTCTCTGGATGGTGTTTCTATGAGTTGTTAATTGCTAAACAAATTCCTTTAAGAATTTTAAGGTTTTTAAATAATGGATACACATTATACTGATTAGCAGAAACACGTGACTAGTATAATAAAAGCAGAAGTCCAGCTTGAGAACTCACTTCTGTGTGCCACTCCTTTCTGTACCCAAATCTAGGGAGTTTCAGACTCAGATGATGCTGCCAGTTGGATAGTATGGCCCCCAGGCTCCTAGGACCTCCATTGTCATGGTGACAGCCCACAGTGATCTGCCTCTTCTTTGACACTCTTTGTGCATCTATATGCTGCACAATCAGCAGCTCATTTCTGCTCTGTTAAGGAAGCCCAATGGCTATTTTTGTCATCTCAACCACTACATGACAGCGTACATGTGGTCCAGAACTATCATGTAGTATATGGATGTGGGAGCTACTGCATACAGCGGGTGTTTCATACATCTTCGCTAAAATCTTCATCTGCACAATTACAGTTCTGCCTCTGACCAGGACGAAGGGAGCATGGAAAAGTAATTTCATAAGGTGGTAGGGCTCTGTGTAGTTCTACTTTTCATTTTAAAATTTTTATTTTTGCTATTAAAATGTTTGAGACAGTAAAATAAGTTCAGGATGAGTTCTTTGATTCTTTTGATTCCTCCATAGTTGGGGCTGTGGTCAAGAGTCCTAGAGTCCTAGGTTCAAATGCTGGCCCATTCAGCCCCGTGTGCCCTTAGCAAGTCACTTGACCTCTCCGAGTCTCACATCCTTAGCTGCAAAAGAGCAATAACCATCCTGGCTTTGAAGGGTCGCTATGAGGTTCGGTCATGGTCACCTATGTAAAGCTCTTTGTCCATAGCAGTTAATTCATGAGAAAGTTCTTTCCTTCCAGCCTGCAGTATAAATCTAGGTGGGTTTATGGAGTAAGTCCAAATTGAGTTCCCTCAACAGAGTCTTTGCTACCGCTGAAGGATTTCCAGCCAGAATTCCAGAGTGGCTTTATCTAGATGAGCAGACACTCCTCTTGTTAATGTTGCCTCCTTTGAGGATGTTACACCTCCGAGAATTCAAGAGCTCGGGCTGTGTGTTGCTCTGTCCTAAGGTACTTTCCTCAGGACTACGCAGGCACCTTTTTTATTTCTCAGACACCTCTGCCACTTCCTTTCATCTCAGGGCCCAGTAGAAGAGAGTTTGATTGGACCTGTCAACATCTCTAAGGAGGCCACTTGAAAGTCATTTGAAGAATTCCCACACCCAAGAGCATCTCGGAGCAGCTGGGAAGATCCAGGCAGGCCATGAGCCTCATGGCCATGTCTTGCCCCAGACTGCTTGCTTTTTAATGAAAAAGGGCCTGGTCTGTGTGGAATTGTCAAAGGGTTTTTCCTTATATGAATTAGTGGTTTTGCAACTCATCACAGTAGTAGAAAACTCCACATGGAATAATCAGACAGGAGGTTCTTTTTCTGCACAGAACATTATCATCATTAGCTATAATATTGATAAATATAGAATATGTAGAAAATAATATCAAGTATCAAATTCCCAGTGTGCTCCGGGGACTCTGCTAGATGTATTACCTACCTGATATCGAACCTTCTGTAAGATACATATCACTACTCTGCAAGGTAAGAATTACAGTCTCCAGGGGCTTCCCTGGTGGCAGAGTGGTTAAGAATCCACCTGCCAATGCAGGAGACACGGGTTCAAGCCCTGGTCCGGGAAGACCCCACATGCCGCGGAGCAACTAAGCCCATGAGCCACAACTACTGAGCCTGCACTCTAGAGCCTGCGAGCCACAACTACTGAGCCCATGTGCCACAACTACTGAAGACCCCATGCTCCCAACAAGAGAAGCCACCACAATGAGAAGCCTGTGCACCACAAGAAGAGTAACCACCGCTCACCACCACCGGAGAAAAGCCCAAGTGCAGTAACGAAGACCCAAAGCAGCCAAAAAAAATAAAATAAATAAATTTATATATAAAAAAAATTACAGTCTCCATCTATAGATGGGGAAGCTGAGGTTCACAGAGGTTAAGTGACTTTCTAAAGGTCAACTTGACAGAGGAGCCTAGATTAAAATTTAGGTCTATTTTATTTCAAATTCCGTGCTCCTGAAAAATGAATCTAAGTGCCTTTCAATAAACATAAAGATAGTTTGACGGAGGAGAAATATAATCATTCTCTAATATTAAGAGTCAAGTTATGGAGGGAAAAAAAGCCAGTTTCTCTGGGCTGCTGTTTGAGTTAAAAGGTTCTCGCTGGTATGAGCCACAGTTAAATCGGTACCAATTAGAGTCAAGTGTAATGAAAAATAAATACAACTGAGCTGTTAGACTGGCTGCTATGGTCCAGCATCTGTCAGCACTTCCATTATACATTGAGTTTTTTCAAGGAATTATAAGGGCAGTAAAAATGTGTGCTATGGTGGAACTTGGCAGAAAGAAAGTTTCCATTTAAAGAGCTTTTCAAATATATTATCTAAAGTTTTAAAAAATTAGGTTTGACACTTTAGTCATGAAGTTAGCAACCTTTTAAATATCCAACACGTTTTAATCAACTGTTGGAGTGCAAAAGTACTCAGCACCAGGACATGTGCCTCCATGGGGGTTCCCTCAGCCTCCACCAGGGGCTTCTGCCTTGGTGCTTTCACCCTGAGAGTGTTCTTGTTGGTCTCTGCAGCAGCCGGAAATACTAGCTGCAGCCACCGTGTTCCAGGAGATGAAAGAGGAGGCTGTGAGGACCCAGCAAAGACCCTGGTTCCTAACAATGGGGAGAGGTTATATTCAACTGCCTAAGATGTTCATCAGAAACCCCATCTAGACCAGAACTCAGCTTTGTTGGAATGATCCCAGGCTGGAGGCTGACAAGCATGTTGGTGAGGGTATGGCAAAGAGGCTGGAGTTGAGGACATGGCTTAAGAAAAGGTAGGCGCTTATGTAGTCTGGTTGCAGAAAAAGGTGAGTCAGAAGGTCTTGTTCTGATTTTAAATCAATTAGAAGCTCTCTAGACTTGAAGACAGAAGATCACGGTGGTTTGGTGTGAATATAAGTGTTCCCCAAAATTCTTACATTGAACTTCTAACCCCAAAATATGGTATTAGTAGGTGGGAACTTGGAAGGTGATCAGGTCATGGAGGTGGAGCCCTTATGAATGGGATTAGTGCCCTTCTTAGAGACTCCACAGAGCTCCCTAGCTCCTTCCACCCTGTGAGGATGTGACAGAAGTCTGCAACCCAGAAGGAGACCCTCAGCTGACCATGCTGGCACCCTGATCTCAGACTTCCAACCTCCAGGCTGTGAGAATTAAATTTCTGTTTTTTGCAAGCCACTCAGTCTGTGGTGTTCGGTTATAGCAACCCGAATGGACTAAGACACGTGTGGTGGCCTCTAGCTCTGCCACCACCCTGTCTTATGACAATGTGCATGTTGCCTAATCACTCTGAATCTTAGTTAATATAATTCTGAATGGAAGTTATAATCTTTCTATGAATCTCAGATTTGTGGGATAAGGAGATAATAGGTAAAGAATTACTCTGTAAACTTTAAAGAGCTATGCAGATATAATGAATGATAATCATAATGAAACATTTCTTATCTTTTCCTAAGGATATTTTCCTAATAGCCAGACACTGTGAAGAGGAGAAACATGGGTAAAACATGTTTTCTGTACCTAAAACCCTAAACAACAGTTGGACCAAAGGACATATTGACAAATGCCCACAACGAAGGCAGAAGGGGTAAAGCCAGGCAGCAATGGGCCAAAAACAAGCAGCCTGCCCCCAAACTTCACCAGGAAAGTTCTGGGAAAAGAATTAACATTAAATGCCATCCAGGAGCCTCACTTATCCACAATTCAACCATTGCCCATCAATATGGCCATGCACGATCTTGGTGTTTCCTGTCATAAGTTCACAACTAGTTCTGGAGTCAGGACTCAGGTTATGCTTCTGCATAAGCCAGATCAGGACAGACTCATGGAAGTTGTGTCCTCAAATTTGACTCAAATACAGAGTCTCCCTATGGAGCTTATTAAAATGCAAAGACTCTGGCCCTCCCACTCTGTAGGCAACAGCCCTGGAGTCTGACTTTCTAAGAAACTCCCCCAGAACGTTTTGTTCGAAGTGGGCCGCATGGGCACACTTTGAGAATCACTGAGTTTAGACTTCTCTGAAATGGCCACATGAACCCAAATGTCAGAGCTAGAGATCTCTAATATAACTTCCTCAGTTTACTGCTGAGAAAATCTGTAACGGGGAGCAATCAGTGTTCACTGGGTACACAGTATGTGTCAGTGCTCTGCTGGCATCAACCACGGGGGTCTCATTTAGTCTTCAAGGTATGTCTGAATTCTCCCACTGAAGGCATTTCGATGTATCCCAACTTGAGATCAATGCATTAACCTGCCTCCCTGCTCTAACACCTGCTAGCTAAAGTAATAACAAGTTAAAAACAAGGAACCCGGAGCCACTGCCTGTTCTGTGTTCTGTTATGGTGGAGCTGTAAGAGCCACCTGCCAATCATTTAACTTTGGGGATGGCTTCCTCTCCCACCCCTCAGGGAGTACTTTAACACCTACCTCTCTCTTCAAGCTCCTTATATTACTCCAGGCTTTCATGCTCAAAATATTCCTGCTCTATTTTTTTTCTTTTTAATAAATTTATTTGTTTTATTTATTTATTTTTGGCTGCATTGGGTCTTTGTTGTTGCGCACGGGCTTTCTCTAGTTGCGGTGAGCTGGGACTACTCTTCCTTGCGGTGCTCACGCTTCTCATTGCAGTGGCTTCTCTTGTTGAGGAGCACAGGCTCTAGGTTCACGGGCTTCAGTAGTTGTGGCTCGCGGGCTCTAGAGCACAGGCTCAGTAGTTGTGGTGCACAGGCTGAGTTGCTCTGCAGCATGTGGGACCTTCCCGGGCCAGGGCTCAAACCCGCGTCCCCTGCATTGGCAGGCGGATTCTTAACCACTGTGCCACTAGGGAAGCCCTCCTGCTCTATTTCTATTCTTCATTCCATTTCTTCCTTAAGGAAATTGCCACCATAAGTCACAATCTCCCTCAGCCACAGATTTGCCTATACCCATCTCCTCTCCAAGTCCTTTTCTGTGTCTCTGAGAATGGGACCCCTTTTCTACTATGTAAGGACATCTTCTCCCTCTAAGCCTTTGACTTGTGTCTTCCCACCATATTGGTTTGTTAACTTCCCATCACTGCCATTTGTGTCTGCAATCATCTTTCTGTCTCTCTCTTCTCGGATTCTAAACAGGTTCAAGTCTCTTCTGTACTATATCCCCTTCTATTCGCTGTGCAATCTTGCTTCTTCCCCTCTCATCCAAACTTCTGAAAGAACTTTCTGTTCTCTCTCCATTCCTGCCTCTCATTCACTACTCAACCCATTTCAATCTCGCTTCTAGTACTTTCCTTCAGCAAACTTCATTTTACTAAGGTTACCAGTGATACACTTTTGCCCAAATCCCATGGATATTTTCCAGTCCTCCTTCACTTGTAAGACAGAGATATTAATATTTATCTCACAAGGTTGTTTTAAGAATTAGTATATAAGTGTATAGGAACTGCTTGATACAAGGCCTGGCACAGAATAAGCACTTAATTAATGGTTCCCTTTCCCTTTCTCCTCCTCTTCCTTCTCCTCCTCCTCATTATTATTGTTGTAGCTCTTATTATTATTTCAGGGCCTTCCAATTGTATTTGACACCGTCAAGCTTTCCCGTCTTTTGGGAAACTCTTAAATTTCATGATATCATGTTGTCCTAGTGCCCGTCATCCTCTGACTGTTCTTGCCCCCTCACCACTCACAGGTCTCTCTGCCTTCTTCTTTCCCCAAAGATTGCAGTTCCCCAGGAGTCGATCTTTGGCCCCTTTCTTATCTCACTCTTCCTGCTTCCCCTGGTGACCTCTGACATTCTCATCCTTTCAGTTGCCATCTACTTGTCAACAAATCTCACGTTTTTCTTGAACTCAGACCTGCCCTGAGCCGGGGAACCAGTCTTCCTATACTGTAGACCTGGCACATGAGAGATGCTCATGACCTGACTGGCCTCACTAAAGACTCAGCCAGCTCCTCACTCTGTAGTAAAGCCTGGGGCACAGAAGCCTTGACTCCAACAGGAAAGCACGTGTGTGTGTGTGTGTGTGCGCGCGCGCGGGGAAGCTCTGGGCTCTGCTGCCTTCTGTTGGAGATGGAGCACATTTGGCAGGGTGGGACCCTGGTCACAACTGGCAGATGGCACGTAGCCACCTGGAGGGAACGGTAAGACTGGCGTAGAGGGCGCGGAGAGGGAGTCTAAGCCAGCACCAGGCACAGGTGATCAAGAGAACCTTCCCAATGACATGGAGGGCCTTGGACCCTATCTGTCAGACATCATCACAGAGACCAAATGGAAGTTCAAAGCCTGAGAGACTAAGCGAAACTTTTGTCCAAGTTCAATTCACAATGCAGATATCTTCTATGCTTTAGTCTTTAACTTCCCATAAATGTGGGCAGAATGTTGGCACAGGAAAGTGCCACTTCCCCAAATCTGACATAGCACAAACATGTCAGTGCTCGGATTCTGGATTTAGATCCAGGTTCAAATTTTGGCTCCCTCTGTTCACTGAATGACTTTGGTTAAATATTTAACGTTTCTGAGCCTCTGTCATCTGTAGCACGATGACAACACTTGCCTCAAAGGATTTACCGTTCATGAATTCAACACTTATTGAGAGCCTAGGATGTGCCCAGATGACTCAGATGTGTCCTTGCTCTCATGGTCCTCAGAGGACAGAAGAGGACAGTGGCCCAGGCAAGAGACAGGGGCCTGGTTGGCTCCAATGCGTGTGTGAGAGGAAGAGGTCAAGGGTTATGCCCAGGCTACCGGCTTTAGCCAGTAGATGATGATAGGATAATTCAGTGAGAGAACCAGGCTTAGGGTGGGGATTCTGTAAGCTCAGTTCTGACCATAGGATGTGAGAACCTGTGGAGTATCCAAGCAGAGATGCTGGGTAGGCAAGCAGGACGATGTACCCAAACTCCCAGGAGAAACTCTGCAGCTAGAAACAAATATTTTCAGTCTTCAGCACAAAGATGATCAGTGATGCCCCGAAACAGATGAAAATGCTCAGAAAGAGTGTATTCAAAAAGGTGACATGAATCACCAAAACACAGCTGTCTAAACAAGGGCAAAAGGAGGAGGAGTCACGAGAAGGGTCATCACACAGGTTGGAGACCGGGAACTGCAGAGCATGGGAATATAGGAACAGAAGTGAGAGGGTCAAGAGTTTTGAACACATTCAAGGAAGAGAAGATGATGAAACATATCCAATGGACACAACAAAAAAATTCCTGGTGAGTCTGGCAGGAGCTGATTCAAAGAAGCAATAAGGCTGAAAGGCCTGGCCTCAGCCAAGAGAGCACAACATCTTCTAATAGGACCTGAGGGAGGCTGGAAGGACTCGAGAGGTAGGTAAGCTGACAAGACATTGTAGGATTTTCTTTCAGGTGGTTTCTAATGTGTGTGTGACACTATGGGTGACCTTTGCAAATAGCCAGGGTGAGCTTGTGAGGTGGTAGGTCAGGGGAAGTAAGGGGCATTTAACATGGGCTCTGGAGATGGGCATGAGCCAGGCGCCAGAAGTGTGGAAGGATTTCAGGTAGCATCTCAGATCTGGATGAGGAGGGAGATTACAGCTGGCAGTGAGGGCAACCTGCATTTTCTTCACTCAGGCAATGCATCCTGGGTATGGGTGCCAAGACTATGTCTGGCAGGCTGGGTCCCTGCTTTCGATGTTTCCAGATGAGTCTGAAGAAAGAACAACTGAAGTCAGACAGGCTTACGGGTAAGGGGAAATTAAAGGGGCTAAGAAATAAGAGGCCTCAGTGAAGCCAGAGAAGCTGACTGGTGAAGTAGGGGGAGACACCGAGAAAGAGCTGGAAGGATTTAGGAGACAGATCGTGGTCAGAGACGACCATCTGCATTCATGGTTTCAGAGCTGGCGCAGTTCCAGCTAATGGTGAGTTTCCAGGTGACTTTGTGAGAGTGGATGGCTGAATTGGGGTCGAAGGAAAGGTGGCAGGAAATGAGCTGGTCAAGGAAACAGAAGATCCCTTGTAGCTGAGGTCATTCAGGGTAAGGGCTGCACTTGGGATGGAGAGAAACCCTGAGATTTGGGAGTCAAGATCTATGGGGGGAGGAGATTGTTTAGGAGGCTGAACAGCTGATTCGGGAGAAGATATTTATCACCCAAGTATGGGAGGAAGGGGTCTGTGAGCCCACGTGTATGTGATGGCGGCTCTGACTCAGCCCTTTGGTACCTTAGTTGTGGGCCACTCCTCACGTTCCTTGCAGCGCTGGATGAACCAGATGCTTTGCCGGGTCCCTGATTGCTGATCACGTCACCTGCTATCCAGGCACAGCCCGTGAAGCCTTCAGTCCTTCCACCAAGGGAGCCCTCGGCAGAGTCCTGGCTGTGTGGTTGGGAACCACTGTCCCCAGGTCAGCCAGGGCAGAGGGGCACCATCACTTGCCAAAGGCTACTTCTTGGCCTTCAAGGGAGGTTTAGTTAGACACAGAACGAGCCTGGTCGTTGAAAACTGTTTGGGACTTGTTTCTGGAGACACTGGGGCAGCAGAGAATGAGATGGAGCATTTTAAGGCCTTCAGAAGGCATTTCAGTGGGTGGCCCACCCTGGAAGTCCATCCCAGGTCTGGCATCCCCCGTGCACAGACCCCGGGTCTAAGCCTGGTTGGTAGGTGGATGCTGACGGTGGCCTCAGTCGCTCACAGATGGGGCTCGGTTTAAAGTTCAAGTGATAACTGGATGGTGACTGTTTGTCTCTGACCAACACTCAGCACAAGAAAAGGTGGCACTTTTTTCTAAAAGGCAGCAAATGTGGACAAATATTAGCTCTTGGAAATAAAGGGGGAAGTTATTCATTCACTCGGCAGCATTTTCCAAGCCATCAATCTTCCGGGGATTTCTATTGCTTTAATCATCAAGGTTGTTTATTTGGAGCAGTTTCTGAGAGAATAAAAGTACCTTTGGCCTTTATCTGCTGTCATCAAAGCATCCATTAGGGGGCTGGAGCCCTGTGGGGAGGCTCAAGGGATTATTCAGAGAGGTTTTCTGCAACGCACAGGAATTCTGCTTTTTCTCCTCCCCGGTGTGGCAGTCGAGTTGAAACTGTAATCTGAAAGGTTGGGTTTATCGTCAGGTTTAGATCATCTGAACAGGATTTTGTTCAAGGCAAACCTACAGATAAAAGCATTGTAAGGGGCCTGGAACAAAGGCCTGTCTGCCTGGAGAAACTGTGTGGTTTCTGGCAGTCCACGGGCGTTGGTGCTCTACCCACACGGGGCAGGGGCGTCCCAGCTGCCTGTGGAATCATAGTGGGTCCCCTTCTGGGCAGAGGGACCCTGGGGAGAAGCGGGTAAGGGGCTGACTACTGTCCACCCTGCTGGAAGGTGCCTGTTTACTCCACTGGGGAAGCCGGAAGTGTAGGAGAAAGAGTTGAGAGTGTGTGGACCTGTGAGTAAGTGTGCACACACACACCACATGCACACACACCACACACCCTCACACACACACTCCTCACAACATACATGCGTACATACACACACCTCACACCACACACCACACACCCTCACACACACACTCCCCACAACATGCATGCGTACATACACACACCTCACACACACACTCCCCACAACATACATGCGTACATACACACACCTCACACCACACACACACGCCACAGATATGTACGTGCACACACACCCCCATATATGCACATAAATACACACCACGTGCACACACCCTCACACACACACTCCCCACAACATACATGCGTACATACACACACCTCACACCACACACCACACACCCTCACACACACACTCCCCACAACATACATGCGTACATACACACAC
This sequence comes from Balaenoptera borealis, assembly GCF_965194805.1. Classification (NCBI taxonomy): domain Eukaryota; kingdom Metazoa; phylum Chordata; class Mammalia; order Artiodactyla; family Balaenopteridae; genus Balaenoptera; species Balaenoptera borealis. Next base: position 80,025,332 of record NC_138871.1, on the reverse strand, counting down.
CTCACACCACACACACACGCCACAGGTATGTACGCGCACACACACCCCCATATATGCACATAAATACACACCACGTGCACACACCCTCACACACACACTCCCCACAACATGCATGCATACATACACACACCTCACACCACACACCACACACCCTCACACACACACTCCCCACAACATACATGCGTACATACACACACCTCACACCACACACACACGCCACAGGTATGTACGCGCACACACACCCCCATATATGCACATAAATACACACCACGTGCACACACCCTCACACGCACACACTCCATGCCATACGTGCACACATAACGCACCATACACGCGCACATGTATGCACACACACCCCCTGTAGGTGTACATACGCATCCACCACATGCACGCACACACCACGTGTGTGTGTGCACACACGCCTTCACATACCCTCGCTACTTGGAGCCCTAACTGCAGGGTCCTCCAGGGCCTCGGCCTCAGACCCTTCCAGCGCCAGCTCTGCCTGGAGCGCCCGCCTCCCTCCCTCTGCTCTTCTTCACCGCTCTTCCCTCCTCCATCGTCCAGGGCAAACCTCACTTTTCAGACCTCTTAGCCCAGCACCCCTGTCAGATACGGACGGCTCAGGATGACACCAGGACCCCCTTTCTGGGAATGTCTCTGCTCTCCCTGGCCCTGCTCCGCTAGACAGCTTGCTCTGGGCTGCGGGGGAGCGAGGGCTGGGAAACCTCTGCCGACCGGACAATGCAGGGTAGCCGCCGGGTTGCCCATCCTGGGCGGGTGAGGACGGCTCCCTGTAACTTCCTCCCGAGCTGCTCGCTCAGCATTTTGCTGCGTCAGCTGTGGCTCACGGGAAAGCCAGGTCAGTGGTAATCTGCACGGGAGCATATGCACACACACACACACGCACACACACACACACACACACCATAGAGATGCACGCACCTGCATACACACACAGCACACCAGATATGCACTCAGTATAGAGGTACACACACAACATAGAGATACACGCAACTTACACACATGCACCACAGAAACATCTACATACACATATACAATATCTTAGAGACATTCATTCATCCATCCATCCATCCACACACACGCCAGAGACATCTACACACACATATACACATGCCACAGGGACATCCACACACTCACGTACCACAGAGAATAACACACACTCATACCATATGGATATCTACCCATATACACACCACTGGTGCACAACAAAGATATTTGCACACATATCTCAGAGACATCTACACACACCAAGCACAACGCAGGGATGTGCACACACACAGACACCAGTACTATTTGTTACAAAGAGAGGAAACACCCCAGCACCTGACCGTGCACATAAATGTGGATACACAGACACACACGATAATTTGCACACTCCCCCCAGGGTTCTCATGAATACAGACATCACAGGCGCTTACTGGCACACAGATATGTAAACTCCCATAGAGCCCCCAAACCAGCTTATGTCAGAAGCATTTCTGGAATGGCCCAGACCTGGAAGAGAGAAGGGCAGGTCTGTACCCGCCGGGCTCAGCAGGAGAGGCAGACGGTGTCAGAGCAGGAGCTCTCCAGACCCTGGAGGTCACAGAATAGCAGGGCAGCAACCCCAGATGGGAAAGCAAACTCTCCTCCTGTGAATGGCGAGGATGCTGAGGCCGGAGAGGGAGGAGGGCCGTGCCCTGCAGGGTGGGCCTTCGCTCAGGCCCCCTGGCTGCCCTTCTCTGGGACCTTGCGCAAGAAGCTCCCTGTTGTGAACCTCAGAGTTCCCATCTGTAAAATGGAGCTAATGTGAAAAACAAACAGAGGATGGGGGTAGGGGTAATTGAGAACATCAAAGCTGCGAGGCGATCATTGCTACCTTTGTTCTTTTCAAGGCTGCTTCTTGGCTGTGCTGGCATGAGCAGGTCCAACCCTCTGGTCTCCTCTTTTTTCCGCAGGGACATAACTTTTTTCAACAGTCTTTCCAGGACACTCTGTTTTCATTTTCCAGATTCGTTGGGGTCCCTGAGTAAGGGGTGAGGTGAAGGGTGGGGAAGCGGGGCGTTGTGGGCAGGGTGGGAGATTTGGGAGGCCAGGCTCTGAGTGCACAGAGGGTGCTGGCGGGGGCTGGCAGCTGGCGAGGTGCCTGCCCCAGCATGGAACCGACTCTTCCCACAGCGCCTTGCTCAGCGCATGTGTGCGGTAAAGGTCTGCTGAATCGGTTAGCTGAATTGCATTTCCTGCTTCAGTTCCTGGCTGGAAATTCTGCGGGCAAAGGAAGAGCCACAAGAAAGTTGGAGTTAATGCCGTGTGTCACAGGAGAGACATGCCAGGAAAGGGCTATGGAGTTCCAAGGAAGGGAAGTCACATCTATGAAAAAGTATTCTGAAAGAATTTGCCCTTGGGATGAGTCTTGCAGGATGAGTCGGGTGGCTTGCTTGCTGTCTTCCGCCCCGTGAAGTTGTGGCCGCTCCATTTGGGGACCTTCAGAGCTAGTGACTGCACGCGGAGTCCCAGAGGGCAGCCCATGGATCTGCATGGACTCTCTCCACTTTCCCTCAGCAAGTAGACAGGCTCACAGTGGGCTGGATGCTTCTACTTAGGGTCATTTCATCTCCGAGTAGAGTAGGCAGCCGTCTCTTGGAAGCCCACACAAGTCAGTACACAGCATCATGATGGCCCTCACATGCTCTAGCAGTGCCCATTCATCTACTTCTGTGACTGTCTTTCCCTCAAGATCGTGAGCTCCCGTGGCCAGCCATCAATCATCTTCATTTCCCGTCATGCCTGGCCTGCAGGAGGCAGTAGGTCTCCGGAGATTGAAGGATTGAAGGAGGGGACAGGACGTGGTGGGCTAGCTAGAGGCTGGGGGCTCAGAGCTCCTAGATGGGCAGTGACTGTTTTCAGATCCCCTATTCCCGCCCTCAGCTGTTTCTGTGGTGGGGACTGAGACCTGTGAGTGGAAGTTAGTTGAGGAAGTAGAATTTTGGAAAGCAGCCTTTCATATCCAGATGTGCACACCATTAGCAACAGAGAAGGTTTGCTCTTTTTATTTTGGTGAGAGTTGAAAGCAGATATCTAAAAATAGAGCTCAGTCTCACAGCAAAATCTGGCCACTTGGAAAATGTGTTCTAGTGGATTTTTTTGTTGTTGTTATTTAAGAAGATTTTCCTAAACAAAGTGTATTATGACTGTAAGAAGATTTAATTATTACTTTTTATTTTCTTTCCACCTCATTCTCATGCTTTCCTGGATGTTGGGGGTTGGTCCCAAAATGACTGAAGTCAGCAGTTTCGCAAGCTGAGTGTGTTCAGTGTGCTCCTAACACATCAAGTCTGATGCAGCCCCTGAAAGTATGAGGGCATGTGCCCCAGTTATCGCTGTCCTCCTGTGGGCAGACAAACGGCCTTGGGGACACAGACCAGGCCGTGATGGGCAGCAGGGGCACAGCAGCCAGTATTTTGCCTTCAGTTTATGACTGGGGTGTGGTGGAGGACGGGGCGCAAGGCTCTGGTGTTAGATAAATCTCAGATCAAATCCTGACTGCATGGCCGACCAGCTGTGTTCTTCCCTGAACCTACTTCATAATCTGTAAGATGGGAAATCTAGTAGCTAAATGGGCATGATCGTAGTGAGGTGTAAAGATATAATGTCTTTCATTGATGAAAGAAATTGAAAATGACACAAACCAATGGAAAGATATACTGTGTTCTTGGATTGGAAGACTCAATATTGTCAAAATGATTATACTACCCAAGGCAATCTACAGATTCAGTGCAATTCCTATCAAATTACCAATTGTATTTTTCACAGAACTAGAAAAAAAAATTTTTAAATTTGTATGGAAACACAAAAGACCCAGAATAGCCAAAGCAATCTTGAGAAAGAAAAACAAAGCTGGAGGAATCAGGCTCCCTGACTTCAGACTATACTACAAAGCTACAGTAATCAAAACAGTATGGTACTGGCACAAAATATAGATCTATACAAATATAGATCAATGGAACAAGATAGAAAGCCCAGAAATAAACCTACGCACATATGGTCAATTAATCTATGACAAAGGGGGCAAGAATATACAATGGAGAAAAGACAGACTCTTCAATAAGTGGTGCTGGGAAAACTGGACAGCTACATGTGACCAGATACTATAAAACTCCTAGAGGAAAACATAGGCAGAATACTCTGACATAAATTGCAGCAATATCTTTTTGGATCTGTCTCCTAGAGTAATGGAAATAAAAGCAAAAATAAACAAATGGGACCTAATTAAACTTAAAACCTTTTGCTCAGCAAAAGAAACCATAAACAAAATAAAAAGGCAACGTACAGAATGGGAGAAAATATTTGCCAATGATGCGACTGACAAGGGATTAATCTCTAAAATATACAAACAGCTCATACACCTGAATATTAAAAAAACAAACAACCCAATTGAAAAATGGGCAGAAGATCTAAAAAGGCATTTCTCCAAAGAAGACACACAGATGGCCAAAAAGCACATGAAAATATACTCAACATTGCTAATTATTAGAGGAATGCAGATCAAAACTGCAATGAGGTATCACCTCACACCAGTCAGAATGGCCATCATCAAAAAGTCTACAAATAATAAATGCTGGAGGGGATGTGGAGAAAAATGAACCCTCCTACACTGTTGGTGGGAATGTAAATTGGTACAGCCACTATGGAGAACAGTGTGGAGGTTCCTTAAAAAATAAAAACAGAGCTACCATACGATCCTGCAATTCCACTCCTGGGCATATATCCGGAGAAAAACAATTTGAAAAGGTACAGGCACCCCAGTGTTCATAGCAGCACTATTACGATAGCCAAGATATGGAAGCAATCTAAGTGGCCATCAACAGATGGGTGGATAAAGAAGATGTGGTATATTTATACAATGGAATATTACTCAGCCATAAAAAGAATGAAATAATGCCACTTTCAGCAACATGGGTGGACTTAAAGATTATCATACAAAGCGGAGTATGTCAGACAGAGAAAGCCAAATATCATATGATATGACTTATATGTGGAATCTCAAAAGATGATACAAATGAACTTATTTACAAAACAGAAATAGACTCACAGTTGTAGAAAACAAACTTATGGTTACCAAAGGGGAGGGGGGGAGAGGGATAAATTAGAAGTTTGAGATTAAAATATATACACTACTATATGTAAAATAGATAAACAACAAAAACCTACTGTATAGCACAGGGAACTGTATTCAATATCTTGTAATAATCTATAATGGAAGAGAATGTAAAAAAGAATGAATATATATATGTATAACTGAATCACTTTACTGTACAATTGAAACCAACACAACATGTAAATCAACTATGTTTCAATAAAATTAAAAAAAAGAAAAAAAGATATAATGTCTTTATACTTACATAAAAGACAACATTGTTCTTGGCATATAACAGATGTTGAATTGTAGCTGTTATTATTATTATTATTACTATTATTTTATTTGGGTGAACAGTAAGTCTTAGAAATTTACATGACATTTGGTTTCCAGGACTTGTAAAAAATGAAAATATCATTTTAAGAAGGAAATAGCTATTTTATCTCCATTAAAGTCACCACAGACTTTTATTGTTTCTTAAAAGGATTACATTCACGTTATAATGATCTGTTTTATAATTTTAAAAAATAAATACACCAATTAGATCAATTTCAAAATTTAAACCAGATGTAACTTTTCAGATTCTAATTAGACATAAGATTATTTGTCTATGTTTATGCACAGAGGTGTGAGTATTTATATGTAACCGGATATAATATACATTTATCTATAAATATGTATAACACAGCTATTTATGACCTGATAATCATACTAGCAACTATAGATGCTGGACTAGACTTAGCTAGTGGTTTTACCCATTTGCTTTGTATGCCAACTTACTGTCTGATGCCAATCGGATTTAATATAATACAAAATCTTATATAGAGACATTGATAAATATGCACATAATATACAGGTATATGTGGTTCTAAAATATGAATATGTGTTTATTCCAGGTGTCAAATTAGTTTCAGGTGCCCATGTCTTAGGAGAGCCCACTGTGGGAAACACAAACTAAAATACTTGCCCTGATTGCAATACTGGGTGCTGAGCAAACCTGAACCACACGTAGGGGCAGTGGCGTGGAACCCCAGAGAGAAACTCAAATGAAGATGCCAGAGGGCCAGAGGCCTAAACTGTGTCACATGCATTTGATCCAAAGCAGGGCTGTGGTTTGTCAGAGCATGATTAGGTACTGTAACCCTGGGAGTGAGAATCACTTGACCCCGTAGGACCACTGGCAAGCCACTCAGTGTGGCTGGGAAGTTAATTTGACTTAAAATCTCTCTTTCTGTAATTCCTGCCCATTTCCTTTTCTTCTCTCCTCCTGGATCCTAGAAGAGTAGGTCATGGCCTTTCTTATACTTCATCTCAGTCCAGCAGAAGCCATAAAGATAACCGCCAGTTCTTCAAAGCTGGCCAGATCCCTGATAATTTCACAGAGGATTTTCCCAGCACTTTAGGGAAGAGGGCTGGGGAAGCTGCTCTGCTGATCCAACTGGGGGCCATTGTAAGGACTGGACGTGGCTGAGACGACTGCTCTGCGGGATGAAAAGGCACTTCAGAGTGACACCTTTGCTGGGGACCCTCAGGGAGGCTCTGGGAGCCACAGCCTAGGCTGAGATGTTTAGGGCGTGAGTCTATGGCGCTGTTTTCTGGGAAGCAAACTGCACTGAAGAAAGTCTGTTTTGGGTGGCTTGAGGAAATTTTCCTTTTGGTTTGCAATGATAAGGGTGGGGTGGGGGGTTAGAATCTAATATATACCTGAGAACTCACTTGGAAGAAATTTCAGCCCACTGGCACTTGAGATAATACACTACACATTATATACGCATATATACGTATATCTACATATCTAACATATAAGACAAATAACTAGTTTCTATCTTGAGCACCTACAACGTTCTAGGCCTTTTAATGTTTGTTATCTAATTGAATCTTCACAAAAGTCATCAAATCAGTAGCAAATCCATTTTACACATGTGGGAACTGCGGATGTGAGTGTTTAACTTGCCAAATGCAAAGCTAGGTTTCAGTCCTGGGCCTTCCACCTTGAATGCCCACTGTTTCTACCATGGCAATCGGTAATTATATGACTTCAGTTGTGGACAGATTGAGTTTAAAATTATGGACCACTGCCACATTCCTGCTAGTGTTGTTCTGAATTATTTGCTTTTAATTGAGACTGTATCAAATTATGAAAATGTATGTGCTTTACGTGGGAAAAGGAAGATTTCGAGGATATTGCTCTTCTCCAAAAGCTGCCTAATTCTGCTTGCTAATAATTAGAGCTTTCTATATACCAGTGTGTATTATAATCATAATAATATAATGATGTATTCAACCTATGTTTATTGTGTGCCTACTATGAGCAGTCACAGGGAACACAGCAGTGAAGTAATTTACAAATGTCCCTGTCTTCCTGTAGCTGACAATGAAGTGGTAGGGATGACCCTCTTTCCCTGAGGATGTTTTGTTTGTAGGGAGAGAGAACTCAGCTTGACTTCACTTGGACAGACACTCATGTTGTCTCACCTATTTAGGCAAAGAGAAGCAGTGGCCTGTCCTCAGGGACCTCTGAAGCTAGGGACTCAGGCCCTGCCCAGTCAGACTGCACTTTCTTCCCCTCTCATCTTGGCCTCTCTTGTTGAATGGGCTCCCATCTGCTTAGACTGGCCTTCTCCATTTTGCTAACATCATGCCAACTGGTCTTCCTAAGCCTCACATGACTCAGTGTTATTGTCAGAAAGGGAATGAGTTTATCTGTCTGTCTGCCTGTCTCTCATCTCAGTTTTAAAATCCTGGGGAAGGGCACTGATTGGTCCAGTTTGGGTCACGTATCCATCCCTGTGTCTGCCCAAGGTGGAGAGTGAAGATGAATCTGTAAGAAGATGGAGAAGGACCACTCAGGGTGGGAGAGCAGCATTTCCCAGGAGGGGACCGTGATGGGTGAACAATACATGTCTACTACAAATGGTCATTCCTTTAATACTCTATCACATACAATGGGCTATTATGGATGTTACCCTACTCAAACTAACCCCATCAGCTTTGCAGGACAGAAATGATTATCCTCACTTGACAGATGAGGAAACTGATGTCAAAGAGGCAAAGCTGGGCCAGAGGTCACACAGCTAAGTAGCCGAGTCAGAATTCAAATGCTGATTTTCTGGATTCAAATTTCAGATCATGAAAAGAGACTGAAAATCCTTCTGAATTTCCAGAGACAGAGTCAGTCATGCTTTGTATAATTTTAGGGCTACCTGTTTTCTTGTGTGTGGATGCCTTGAACATTGGTAATTCCAATACAGCTTTCATAACCGCTCTCAACTGACAAATTTATTGGGTCAGTAAGAAACCCTGTTCCCCAGCCAAGCTAAGATAGCTGATATTTTGTAATTGCATGGTAATTTTAGGTGGTATGTGGCAAAGAGCATTAACTGGATTTTTCTAAACCATCCACTTTATCACTGTGGGAAATTCTCCAACATCCATCATGGCTGTATGTCAAAGCTTTTTGTTTGTTTGTTTGTTTTCTTACTGAATCTCTTCTAAAGCAAGGGTAGAATCAGGATTCCAGTAACATTTATTCCCTCATCCATCTATTCATCGATCCACTCATCCATCCAAACGTCCCTAGACACATCCATCCATTATGACATCTATTCATTCAAAAGTTTATTTACCTCATGTTTTATGCCAGCCATGGAGCCAACTGATGAATGGAACAGAGACAATAGAATACAAACCCTTTCTTCACAGTGCTCTCAGTTAAGTTGGGCGACATCAACTACTAACAAATAGCTGTCGTACCAGAGGCTACTAACAAATAACTCTCGTACCAGAGGCTACTCTCATACCAAGGCCACCTGGAATTCTGAGAGTGAGTAAATAAATGTATAGCAGGTAGCAGAATGTTCCCAGGCCAACAACACTGTCACTTGTCTATGCTTTCATATGTCATTAATACATTAAGGAAAAAGGGCCATGGTTATAGAAAAGCAAGATTAGGATAGACAAATATTAGAATCCATCTCACACTGGTATGCATCTGGGCCTTCAGTGATTGATTCCTTCTGGAGGCTGCCCTTCTCAGGACAGGCATACTTTTACCTCCTCAAGTTCAGGGGCAATAGTCTCCTCAAGTCATTCTACTTCTCTTGAGTATAGGCTGACCAAACAACATGTGTGGAAATAATTTTAATTCTAAAGTACCGGAATTCCAGGATGAGGCAGAGGGTGGGGTATTGCAAATAGAGTTTTCAAGTACTTTCGCACCTGCACCTGGATATTCTCAATTATCAATGGATACGTTAATGTTCTAATTTATTCATCCATCTTTTGTACTTTTGGCTAATTTGACTCTGTCACTAAGTTTCCAGGTTCAAGATTAAGGACCCAACAGATCAGGACCAAAACTCTGGGACAAAAACATTCAGCTGAAGTACTGTCTTTAAGGACTCATGCCGGGAACAAGGTAGCCCATCTAGAAAGCGTTTCATTTGCATCACACCCTCATCTTCATTTCCATCCCCATGTACCTTCTCCCCTGATTCCATCAAATTATGGCTGATGCCAGGGTAGATGAAATAATTCAGGCAAGTGGAGAAGGAGGTGCAAACTCTTGACGAGATTAAAATAGATTGTAGATGGGAAGCGGAATTTGAGCGGAGCCTTGAACATGAGTATGATTTTGACAAGCAGGGAATGTAGGCTACTGCACTCCAGGCTAGAGGAAGCACGTGAACCACTGCATGGAGGTCAAGGGCAAGGGGTTTTCGGAGAAATGTGCATGGGAAGGAAGTAGAAGCTTGGAGAGTTAGCAGATAAGAATGGAAATGTGGACTGGCTCGATATTGTGGAAATTTGCAACGCCTCATTAAGGAATTTGGCTTTTCTCTTGGGGAAGTAGAGGTATTAACCAGAGAGAATGATGTGATCAGATTTACATTTTTGCATGATCACCCCGGAAGCAGTAGGAAAAATGGACTGGAGCCTGGAGGCAGAGAGTACGGTTGAGGTCCGTTGCGTTGGTCCAGGATGATCATTTTCTAATCTTTGGGGCAGACAATTAAAATTTCCAGGGTCTCTGTGATGCTCTTTATATATGAGGTCAGGTTTGCTTCTGAATCATTAGGAGTATGTCCACACTCATAAACTACTTTGTGTGTTTTGATTTATTTAACCAGTTCTGCAAATCAAAACGAAAATGCCAGGAAGCTGTTTCACATGTGTATGCAAACTTATGAGAAATTAAACTTGGCTCACAAATATTTACTGAGAGCAGATTTCCCACACAGCATACTGCCAGACTCCTGTGGATGGTAAAGAAAAAGCATAGGCTATGGGTTTGTTTCTCCTTTAGGTTACGTCTCATTTTATGGATGGGAGAAAGCCAGGGCTGATCCGAATCACAGGGCACTTGTCTCTCTGCTGGCCTCTGGACTGATTGACAGGGCCCTTGGCCTGCAAAGACATGGGAACCCTGTGGTTGGGTCTGAGGTGGAGAGAGGCAGGGAAAGGGGGCTTCCGGGAGCAAGAATCCTGGGGGGGGATGAGATTCTTTGGTAGACCTGGGATTCATTCCTGAGACAGATATTTTGTAGAATCAGCATCTGGGTTCTGATATTCTGCTGGGAGCCACATCTCAGTGGAACATTCCAGAACTGTTGGGGCACAGACACATGTCTATTTATGACTGATTGGATCACAGCCACACAGAGATGATGCTGTCACCATCAGATGCCAGATGATTCTTCTCCTGGAGGTAGAAGGGGTCACTCATGGGGCACGGCGGGCTGCCCAGCCTTGGCCAGAGTGGGGTGGGACCCATCACTGACTTGCACAGGAACAATAATTGATGACCAGGGTCCTAGAGGCTTTACAATCCTCCTAAGCATTTTCTCTTTCCTGAAACCTGAACAGATAGAAGTTCTAGGTGGGCCTTACTTGAAGCTGCTCTCAGGCAGTGACAAGCTGTGCGTCCTAAGTTCTGTGAGATGTGTTGAGAAGAGAAGCCGTAGGTCTAGAGGTGGGAGGTGTGGTGAACTGTTGGCCTCATCCCCATTTCACCTGGAGAAATTCTGGGGACAATGACAAATGTTTGAGCAGCACTTCTCTTATAAGACACTTTTTGTGAAGCCTCACAATTTTCTAGACGAGGGAACTGAGCCTCAGAGAGGACACTGAACTAGCTCCAAAGACTGCTGGGTGGTGGCAGAGCTGGGACAACAACACGAGCCTTCTACCTGCAATTTTCATGTCCTTTCTGCCAAAATAAAAAAATCCCTTAAGCCTGGAAAAATAATCTCAGTGTTAGGATTTGTAAACTAAAGACAATAACAGAGTAAATGCTTGTATGAGTTTGCTAAGGCTGCCACAGAAAAGCACCACAGGCTTCCTTAAAGAATAGAATTTTATTTTCTCACAGTTCTGGAGGCTGCAAGTCCAAGATCAAGGTGTTGGCAGGGTTGGTTTCTTCCGAGGCCTCTCTCCTTGGCTTGTAGATGGCCATCATCTCCCTGTGTCTTCACGTGGTCTTCCCTCTGTGTGTGTTTGCATCCTAACCTCCTTTTCTTATAAGAACACCAATCATATTGGATTAGGGTCTACCCTAATGCCTTCATTTTAACTTAATTACCTCTTTAGAGGCCCTATCTCCAAATACAGTCACATCTGAGATAGCAGGGGTTAGGGCTTCAACATGTGAATCGGGGAGGGACCCAATTCAGCCCATAACAATGGTTAACAAGCATTTGTGTTATTAAAAATATCTATTCAACACAGTTAACGGAGTTTTGTGAGGCTCAGTGGAGATAACCCATTCATTTATCCCACTGCAGAATGCTTATCGAATCCCTCTACTTTAGATATTTCTGAGGACTTAGATACAGTACAGCATTAAGCATCATTAGCAACGGGGCATGGTAGGTATTATCATTTCCATCTCACAGACGAGGAAGAGGAGGCTCAGGGAAGGACATGAAGCTATTCCCAAAGCTGCACACATAGAGAATGGTGGAGTAGGGATTCGAACTTGCATCTTTGCTGCCAACCTCATTCTCAGCAAAAAAGCAAGTGCAGATGGTTCGGATTTAATAGCAAGTGTATTCTGTTCCTTTCCCACTCGCCCAGCTTTCACTTGCACTGAAATTATTAAACTGACAAGGGGGTGGAGTGGGTGGAATGCAGATACTATTGCTTTCAGAAAATGAGACTCCATTGGGCGACCCTTTTTTACTGTCTCAGCCGGGGAAGGAGCCCCTAGCCAGAGGGAATCAAATACTTTTCAAATGTCTCATTAAAATAAAAAGGTGATTCTTGCATTGGTACCATGATAAAGACTACAAAGCAGCAACATGAAAACTCCCTGGTTTACCCTCCTGAATAGGCCTCAGCTCCAGCCGCAGAATGAATTAGCGGCCACCCCATTATCTGTAAGCCTCAGAGAGTGCAACCCAGGCTTTGATCTGCCAGTGTCAAGGAAACTGATAAAAACTCGTTCTGTTTCTAAGCTTTCCAGGCCTGAAATTCTCTTTTCCCTTCAGCACGCTATAAATGACCCTCTGAAGTGGCTGGGCATTCTTTCACAGCCTTGTGTCCAATCTATTCATAACCACGGTTATCAATTATTATACCAGCTGGAATTTCTGAGGGCCAGGAGGCTGTCAGGAGCTCTAATTGTGGTTCAGGGATAAAAGCAAAAACACACAAATTTTAACCAATCATAATTAACTTATTCTCCAAGTGCAAGAAAAAAAAAAGAAACCCTCCAAAACAAAACAACACAAAACCAAGGCTTATGAATCCCTCTCAGCTAATCACTCTTGAAAGCAACCACGGAGGGGGAGAGGGGTGCTTTTATGGCGATGGTCGCTCCTGATTGGCCCGTGGCGCCAGGTTCCCCAGGAAGGAGCGGGGCCAACTGGCAACCAGAGAAGTTCTCAAATCATTGGGGCTTTTTTTCCCCTTAATCTTAAAAAAAACCCTCATTTTTCAAAGTAGCGTGATGTTTTCCAAGCTTCTGACAGAGCTTTGAATAAAGAGGCATCAATTTCTCATTGAACCCAAACAACTGATTGAGTGGTCCAAAATATTTCATTAAAAAGAAGTTCAGTGGCAGCTATCACATTAATAAAGGAGGCGCGTGTGACCTGGAAGGGGGCCTGAGGGATCTGATCCCCAGGCGCAAGGTCAGGCAGCAGGATGAGCTGGGAAAAGCCTTAGCACACGGCCTGGCACTTAGTAGGTGCTCAAGAGGCTAGCTCCCGTCCCTGCCCTGCTTCTCTTCTTAGACTGGCCAACAGCCAAATGTCTTGAAGGCATCTGGCTAGTGGCAAAGGCATCTGAATGAGGGGCCCATGATGTCATGGAAAAAGCATGGCTTTGGAGTGTGACAGGTCCCAGTGTTTAAACCTCTCTGAGACTCAGTGTCCTTTTTCTTACAATGGCAATAGCATGCCCTGTTGGTAGAGTTGCTATGAGGGTTAAGAAAAAACCTCCTAGGGAAGTGTCTGACACACAGTAGGTGCTAAATAAATGTTTGCTGTGGCTCCTAAGGGTGCTTTTGAGATGTGGCCTCCATAAATGTCAGTTCTGGCAAGGGGCTGCAAAGATCACCTCAGCCTTCCATCCTGTTACTTAGCATTTGCCCAGAATCATTTTACAACCCTTGTTAGATCAGCGGATCTGAGGAAGGGTGAGAGCCTTCCCTGCAGCAAAGATGTTGGGGATGTACATCAAAAAGAAGAGATATCACAGGACTCTTTCCAAGACAAAGGAAACAAGGCGTTGATGAAACAATTCAACAATATCGTTATTTCCGCAGAGCTTATCTGACTCCAGAAAGTGACATTTGTATTTTGGTCATTGGTGTTTAGCCTTGCAAAAACAACTTAACAAGATCTCCCCAGTATGTGTTATGTTATGCTGGAGGATCAAGAATCCAGCTTTATTTGTGACATTTGTTGATATAGCTGCAGCCCAGAAGTTTGAAACTTTTATTTATAAAAGATGTGAAAGTATTCTCTCAGTAGTTCTTGTTCACAGAAGCAGACATAAACATGTCCTAATTTTTTTTTTTTGCACAAAGGAGCATTTCTTCAAAGTATTTACATACACGATAGGAGACAGTGTTTGGAGACATGTTCCTCAGTGAGTCTAAGGTGGAGAATGGCGCAGGCGGGATAATTATTATTAGCCGTCCCGAGAATGGAACTCTGAAGTTGTAATGGCTTAACACAATAAGGGGTATTTCTCACTCAGGTGACATCAGATGAGGGTGGGCATCCAGCTTGCATCTTGTGGCCATGCTATTGGAACCATTACATTCAAGGTTTTTACAACCTGGGAAGACAGGGGCAGAGAAGCAAATGAATTCGAAACGGCTACATCCCAGAAGTGATATAAATTATTGTTTCTGCTCATTCTGACCAGAGCTGTCACTGTGGCCTCATTCTAATTGCAAAGGAATCTGGGAAATGTAGGGAACTACATGAAATATTTGCTAAGTAGGAAGTGTCTCTGTTATAGGGAACATCGGAGATGGTACTTTGGCTCTGTACCCATGACGTAGTGGGTGTTCCCAGGAGGGAAGGGGGATGAAATGAGGCTGTTGGGATATAGGTTCCTGGATAGAGTAGCCCAGGGCATGAGGTTGGCCCCCTCAGGAAGAGTGTGTAGTCTCCAAAGAGCAGGGGAACCTTAGCCTGGGGCTGTACCAATGGGCTGCTATTTGGGGCTGGGAGATGCATGGGATTTTCAGCACCAGGTGAGGGTTTCTGTGTTAAATATAGATCAGAAAGTTTCATCAGTGTTCCTGAAAGGGACTCTGGAGAAGGGGCTGTCAGGACTTTGATTAGGGGAGAGGCCCCCTGCTGACTAGCCTGAGGCTCAGAGCTGGGATTCAGCTGCAGGTAGAAGCTGGTGAGAAGTGACACCACCTAGTTGGAAGGCTGGGTGAGTAGATGGGTTAGCGATGTACGATGGGGTGAGATAGGGAGGCTATGGCCTTGGGTCAAAGCAGGTGCTGTGGTGATAAAGTTCACGCCAGTGGACATTGGCTAGAGGAGCAGCAGAATATTTCCAGACTCCACCTGAGAGGGGTTTGGGGAGAAATACCAAAAAGCCATCAAGGTCAGGATGGGCTGAGCCTCTAGGAGGCAGATATTTACACTAATTGCTAAAAGGGCCTGGGGCAGCCTGGGACTGATAAGATACATAATTTACTCCTATACAGTGAAAACTGAACTGATAGTAATTCCTACCATTTTATTTTAATATAGTCATTTTTGTTCAGCTTCTCTTTTTCAAAGATAAAAATCTAGAGGATGAACGAGATTCTACAAAGGACACGATGAAAGTCTGGTAGAGAAGATGCTAACGATAATAGTGATTCTGGCAAGTGTAGTGTTTTTCATTTTTACCCATGAGCTAATTTGTTCCTCACCAAGAGTCTGTTAGGTATGCAGGGATTGTTTTTTCCCCGTTGTATAATATTAAGGAGGAAGCTGGGATCTTTCAGGAAAGCCTAAGTGATTAGTTCACAGAGGAGCAGCTAATATGACACAGGGCTGGAATTCAAATCCAAACCTCCTGATTCTTGCTCTGCCAAACAATGCTGCCTGTCAGCGGGAAGGAAGCAATGCCTGGGAGAGCGGCCGGGGCAGTGGTGGCCACTCCTCCTCTTCCATCTCCTGCATCATTATCATCACCACCATCAGCACCACCACCACTAGCACCACCACCGTCCTCATCATCTTTATCCTAAGGATGGTCCCACTGCCCAGCCATAACCAACATCTCTCCTCTCAGTTTTGTCTCCAGTGGTACTGAGTTTGTACAAGTTCATGCACAAATTCTCACCCACTTCCTAACCAACACTTTTATTCAACAATAAAAGGTAATGATGCAGTGTCAAAAAGGATCTGTATTATTTCATTTTGTTTAGATCTCCCCTTTGGGCTCTCTCAAGGG
Organism: Balaenoptera borealis; assembly: GCF_965194805.1. Lineage (NCBI taxonomy): Eukaryota > Metazoa > Chordata > Mammalia > Artiodactyla > Balaenopteridae > Balaenoptera > Balaenoptera borealis. Next base: position 80,009,278 of record NC_138871.1, on the reverse strand, counting down.
GCTGCAGAGGGGACTTAATTTTACCTGAGAAACAAGGGGAAAATGAGTTTGGGAGGATCAGAATTAGTCATTTGCTCTATCAGTGAAGACCACTGAGCACCTACCATACCAGGTGCTGGCCCGAGGCTAGATGGTGGGGGAATAGAGGTGGATATGTTTCATTCCCTGCTGTCGGGGTCTACAGTCTAGTTAATGCTACACTTCACTGAATCTCTGTAGAAGTGAATTCTTGGTTTTGATTTCAACTCCCAAATTTATAAAGCCTGCTACTTCAGTGTGAACTCCATCTTCTAACTCATCACCAGTTTGAATTTAGATGTAGAGAACAGATATGAATATACTGTTCCGTGAGTATAGCCTAGAGCAAGGGTCAGCAAATATGGCCCATACCAAACCACCTGTATTTGGAAAAAAGTTGTATTGGAACATAGCCACGCCCACTTATTTACATATAGTCTCTGGCCACTGTAGCTGCTGTATCAGCAGAGTTGAGTAGTTCTAACAGAAAACATATGGCCCACAAATCCTAAACCAGTTACCATCCAGCCCAGTGGAGAAAAAGTGTCCTTACATTTGCCCTAAGTTCCGTTTTGCAACATTTTCTTATGGGTGAACTATTGTATCCCATCTGAAGCCATGCCCTCCACTATGCACTAGATCCCATCCACTCTTGCCTATTCAAGGACATCACTCCAATAATTTTCCCTTCACCAGTATTGCACCTCTACTGAAATCAACTATAGTTCAATAAAAAAATAGGAAGTTCAGGGCTATGAGTCATTTATATTTGTACTTATGTTATATCTTCAATACAAAGTAATAATAATTTAAATCACTCTACATGTAAAGATAAAAACGACTGAAAAAAATATTGCACCTCTATTGGATCCTTCCATCAGGATACAAACATGCTGTTATTCCTCCCCTTAGAAAACAAAACCTAGCAAAACCTTCTCCTGGTCCCAACAGTTACTGCCCATTTCTGTGTACTTCTTTGCAGGGCAACTTTCCAAAAGCATTGCCAACTCTAATTCAGCTTCTGTCATTCATCCTTAAACTTATTCTAACACCCAAACTGTTCTTGTTCAGGTCACCAGTGATGTCCAGTTTGCCACCAATGGTCAGTTCTTGGTGGTCATCTTACTTGACCTCCCAGCAGAATTTGATGCATTCAGTCGTCTCCTCTTTTAAACTCATTTTCTTCACTCGACTTCCGGAACATGGCGCTTTCACATCTTCCCTCCTACTTCACCTGCTGCTGCCTCTCAGCCTCTTCTGATTCCTTTGCTTCTCTCACAGTCTCACCACTGCAAGCTGAGTCCTTGATCATCTTCTGTTCTCTTTTCACACACTCCTTTGATACTCTTAGTTAATCTCATGGCTTGAAATGCAATCTCTATGGCGAAGAATCTCAGATTTTTTTCTTCATCCCAGACCTTTCTCTTGTCTTCAAGACTTGTACTTCACCATCTACTCAACAGCTATGCATGACTCAATTCGGCATCTCAAAATCAACATAAGCAAAATGGAAGTTTAAGTAACATCTCCTCCCACTCCCACGGGAGTTGAGACACTACCACCCTCCCAGTTGCTTAAGCCTCAGACTTTAGAGTCCTCCGTGACCCTTCTTTCACAGTTTCTATCCCGTCCATTGGGAGAGCGTGCCATTTCTACCACTCACCCCCTTCACTGCTCCTCGTTGGACTCCAGGCATCGTATCTCCTCTAGATTACTCCGTTAGTTTCCTAACCCATCTCTCTGCCCCTACTTTTGCCTCCCTACCATGTCTTCATTCTATTCTTGAGAGAGTAGTCAGTAGTCAGTCAGTCAGATTATAGTCTTCCTTAGTCCTCTCCAATCACTCCCTATTTCACTCAGAGTAAAACAAAGTCCTTAAAAATTTCTGTAGGACCCTATGTGACCTGTTCCTACACAACTTAGCCCTGCTGCTCTGACCCCATCTCTTATTCCTCTGTGCCCCTCAAACTCTGTTCTAGCCACAGCACTCTTCTTTAATGCCTTGAATATGCCAGCCATCCTGATACGCAGGACTCTTGCACTGGCTGTCTCCTCTGCCTAGAGCTCTCTTCCCTTAAATATGCGTCTTTGCTCATATATCACCTGCTCATTGAGGTCTACTCCAACTACAATTATTCAAAATTGCAAATTGCCCCCTCCAGCATTTTTTCCTCTGCTTTTTTTTTTTTATAACACTTTTCTTTTTCTAATATCCTCTATTCTTTGCTTACTTGTTATGTATACTGTTGACTGTCCGTTTCCCTCTACTAGGATGGAAGCTCTGCTAGGAGAGGAATTAACGTCTCTTCCTTTCACTGATTTATCCCATGTGCCATGAACACAGCCTGGCTCAGTACAGACACTCAACAAATATTTGTCCAAGTAATGAATCATTAACTACGAGGTAGCGATCGATTCAGATGATGAATAATGTTCTCAACTCTTAGAAAGGAGACACTGGCAGCAAGAGATAGACTTGGGAAACTGTCAGGAAGAGGCAGCCTCGGAACAGCCCAGGATGTTTTGGCTTCCGTGCCGCTGACCAGCGGTCAGAGGCTCACAGGGCATGTGGCTGAGTGGGGCTCCCTGCATGAAAGGGCTGCACGTCCCAGATAAGGGAGTGTCATGTGCAGTGGCGCTGGCTATAATGAGGACTATTTTTACATAACAGAGGGGAAGATAATCCTACAGACGTGATGTAAAGGTCTGAAACATGTACCATCTCAGGGAGGCTGGCAAGTTATGCTGTTTATCCCAGGGACACCTCATTCCCAGACAATGTTTGGAAGCCTGAGGAAGGAATTTGTAAGTTGTTTCTGGCCAGGAAATGTTCCCTTGCACTCTCACGGTGTTCCATGACCTACGAGTGGATTTGAAAGCTCTCCTAGAGTGAAAAAAAAGTACAGATTTGGAGTCAGGAGAAAGAATTCTGAATTATGTCTTTATTACTTGTTAAGACTTCCAGTTTGGGCAAATTACTTAACCTCTCAGAACCTTGATTTCCTTTTCTGTACAGTGGGGTTAAAAGTACTTACTCTTTCAAGATTGAGCTTAGGAGCGAATGAAACCACACACGTGCATGCTTTTATCAATTTAAAGGCCAGTCGAAAGTAGTTCCCATGATTATGCATAAAAACAGAGAATAAGTGAATCGCTCATGCTCATTTGGAAATATTATTTAATTAGTAAACTCCAAAACAACTAAAAAATATTTACTGGCCACTTTTATAATAAACCCAACATGTGTTCAGCATTGTGAGGGTTTGAAGGTCTGGAGCAAGGTCATTACCCTTGAGGGGTGACCAGCCTTGTTGTGCAAAGGTGTAGACATAGAACAAGGCCAGGCAGCGGTACTGAGGTTCCTAAGCGCATCTGTGTTGTCTCCCCGTCTGACTCAGATCAACTGATATGTACTAACTCATTGTCACGTTCCAGGCCTTCTCAGATCAATTACTTAATGAGCTACGATAACTGAGGAAGTATTTATAGATCTAGTTTGCAGATGAGTCTCTGATAGGTAAAGTGATTTCGCCAATATTCTGTAATTGGCAGGTGGCAGAACGAAGCTCTGAATTTTTCTGATTTCAAGTCTTGTCATTCTTCCACAGTCCATTGATGCCACATATGGCGCACATCCTTCTATACCCGCAGGAATGCACTGTTTTAAAGGAGGACTGTAAAATCCCACACAGGCATACACCTATTTCTATGAAGATAATGTCTGTTGTCATGGACTGAATGTCTGTGTCCCTCAGAGATTCATATGTTGAAATCCCAATCCCCAATGTAATGGTAGTAGGAGGTGGGGTTTTGGGGAGGTAATTAGGTCATAAAAGTGGAGCCCTCATGAGTGGGATTAGTGCCCTTAGAAAAGGAACCCCACAGAGCTCTCTGCTCTCTGTCATACAAGGATCTGATAAGAAAATGGCCATTTGTAACCCAAAAGAGGGTCCTCAATGGAACCCGACCTGCTGACACCTTGATCTCAGACTTCCAGCCTCCAGAACCGTGAGAAATAAATGTCTGTTGTTTAAAGCCACCCAGTTTTTGGTACTTTGTTATAGCAACCATGAGGCAGAGGAAACAGGGAAGTCTCTCAATGTCATTTGGGGCCATTTCAAGTTGGTCACCTCACTCATTTCATAAAGGACAGCACTTCTGTTCAGAAGTCAAGATCATTTGGCAGGAAACGTGTTCACTAGGGTGTGTGATTATCCTCGTGCACTCACAGCCACGCACATGCACGCATGTGAAATGGTTCATGTCTCATGTCACCTTGTGAAGTATGAATGCGTTCAAGCAGGAGACAAGGGACAACGGTCTAGACCAAGCTCTGCCACCAAGAAGTGTGATGCCCGCTGTCAGTCACTCTTCTCACCCGTAAATTGAAATAATTACTTTGTGGACTTCCTGAGGGGAGGGCTGTGTCTCCCTCCTGCTCCCCCTCCCTCTTTTCTTCTCCACTGTTCCCTGCCTGGCCCTCCTCTTTCTGTCATCTTTCCACAAGGCAGGGTTGCACACTGACATGCTGCAAGCACGGTGTTAAAACACAGTTGACAACAAAACAGACACGCTTGCTCTGCTCATGGAGCTTATAGCTGAAGACGAATACGGACAAAGAACGAGCAGTAAGGGAATTCCCTGGCAGCCCAGTGGTTAAGACTGCACGTTTCCACTGCCCGGGGCACAGGTTCCATCCCTGGTCAGGGAACTAAGATCCTGCAAGCCACGCAGCGCAGCCAATTAAAAAAAAAAAAACAAGTGGTAACAAAGTGTGATACTTACTCTGACCTGGAGAAACCCACACACTTCCGGTTACTGCCCCGATTAGGGGACGGTTTTATTCATCTTTGTATTTCTAGTGCTTCACAAGGGGTCTGGCACATAGTAGGTGTTTAGTAAATGGTGTCTGGACTGACAGTGCAAACAAAAGAATGAAAGAATGAGGACGTTGAATTCAAAGAACTCTGGGTTCTTCTAACTCTTTCATCTTAAATTTATGGGAAGAAGGGGCTACAGGTTAATACTTTTTACAGTCTTTACATTTCCACTTTTATCTTCCGTGGATTTATTTATTCATTCAACAAACATTTGTAAATATTTGTGCCCAGGTACTGTCCTAGCCATTGGTAAATAGCATTAACAGCAGAATCAAAGTTCCTGCCCTCAAGGAGCTTACATTCCAGAATCAGAATGAGAAATAGACCATAAACAAGCATGCATAGCTCGCAATATAAATTCAGGTACTGACAAGTGCAAGTAAGATGTCAGAGGGCGATGGAGATTCTTTTTCAGGAAAGGCTGTAGGGGAAACCTGTATGAGAAGCGAACATTTGAGTGGAGATCTGAATAAAGTGATATTTTATAAAAAATAAGCTCTTCATACTATGAGTCATTATGAGCCCAATGCCGGCCCTTAGATTTTGTGAATACAGTCTGTACCCAAGGATGAAATGATCTTCACAGCAGTCCTGCCATGGTGGACATGTCGTCTTGGCTTGATGAGTGATCACAACATTGCAACGTGTTGTGCTGTCAGACATTTAAAATGAAGCGGGTTCACCTTTTACTGAGCTCAAATGCATCTTCCCTTCATTTCCACTCATGGGAACTAGTTTTGCTTTCAGTGAACAGATTGATGGCTGTTCATCAACATCTTTATTCTCCTCTGCCTGGACCACAGCTGGACTCCATTTCCTGTCCCCTTTGCCGTTGGGAACATGTGCCTGAGTGACAGCTGAGGCAACATGGGCAAATGGCTGTGTGTCCCTGCTGGGCCTGGCCCCTGCAATCTGCTGGCTTGAGCCCCTTACTGCTTTCTCCCCTCTGCCGGCTAAACACAGATGATGATGAGGATCTGGGGATGGCAGAGCAACAATTTGGAAGGAGTTCTGGACCCCAGGATGACCAAGTGAAAGAGAGAAACCCCATGCACTTATTAACTTTCCCAGGACTGCCTACGTGAGCTAGAAACAGCTTTTCACTTTGTTGAGCCGATATCTACTAGGACTTAATTCTATGGCTGTGTTGAGCTAACCCATGTTTGGGTTTAATATTATAGCAGCGGATCTAGTTCTCATGACAAGTACACCCTGGAACAGAAGAATATATCTCCCAGGCAAGCCACTCGCTTTCAACACCTCTGTACCATACTGCATAGAGTCTATTTGCAGACGTGTCCTATTATCTACAATGGATTCATTTAAAACCCATAGGGTCCCAAAAGACAAAATGAAGGAAAATACAAGCATATGGACAATCTTTTATAAATCTGTATTTACAACTTAAGAGTACATGAGCTGGCACACGAGGGTAGTATAGTAGGTGGTCAACAAATGTTGGTCCAATGAACGAATAACAGTACTCTGATGGGCTTTATCCACCTAGTTGGTAGAGAGGGGTGTTCTTTGGCAGGTTTCTTACTTGTGAGCACTTAGGGGTCAATGTCTGTGGATGATGCATGCACCACAAAGAGACCTTGAACATGACTTAAAGCCAAAGGAACACACTATCTTACTTCTGGCTAAACAAAGACAAGAGAATAGTAGCTAAAAATTGCTTTCCCCACCTGTTTTATTTTCATGGAGAGCTGAATGATAAAATTTGGATTATGCTTCCTTTAAAAAAGGATTTTGTAGCTAGAACTGCCAAATCTCTACTGGATCTAGAGTCCTAGCACAGCCCATCTGTTCAGCCTGGAAAATTGGGTGTTGCCTTCCTTCTGAAGGGACTGGTTGTGCAGACCTGAGTCTGATGTGAAGAACACGCTCTTGTTTTCAGAATGTTTCAAGCCCTTACTACTAACACCAGATACGGGGCTATACTCTTTATACACACTCATTCAGCAAATAAACTGCCATCTTCAATCTCTGAGCCAGGCATCAGGGAAGCAGCAGGCATCATGCCCCTGGGGGCGTTTAAGCAAAGCTGGGCAGCCATGAGCCTGTGTGCTTTTGGTAGTTCTCTCTCTTTTTTTATAAGTTGTTTCTGGGCATTGACTGAGCTCCAGTTATAGTTGAGGCTCTACTGTGGAGGGCTACAAGTGTGATGATTCTTAACTTACTTATTACTTATATCCAACCCCTTTCCAAAAGCTCTGTGGTACAAATATGCAAATAATAGAACAAGATAAAAAATGAAGCACCATTAAAGGTACATGTTTGCTAACACAATACACCTTGCAAAATTAGAATAGAAATGTTAATATCCACTTGCATATTCTAAAGTCCTGCATTTATGCTGAGCTGCAGTTTAGACTCTGAATTTCCCAGTAGCCAGTGGAGGGGAAAGTATGATCAGTCACACGATTCAATCCCACCTGATGAATGTACATCAGTTGCTCAGGAAAAGCACTAGAAATGAGAAAAGGAGAAATTTCTCCAGGGGGGAACAATTCACTGTGTTGTTCTGAACCAAATCCACCATCATGTTTTTACAATAAGTGTAATAGAAAGAGTGTAGAATCACTTGGTGTTGGCCACTGTTATAACGCCAAAGCGCTCTTCACAGGATTGGTGAGAATGAGGGCCAACATGATACTATCCAGGAGCACAGCTTTTGAATGGTCAGATGTGATAAGAGTTTTAATGGAATAGGGACTCAATTTCACGACCAAGTCTGTATATTTATTTTCCACAAGTGAGATGTTGATAAGTCCTGGAGAAGAGAGATTTTGCGGTTACCGTCTGCTTCCTGATTTGAAGAATCTCAGAGCATAATAGCTGCATAGTCAGTCTCCTGCTTCTCGTCCCTTCCCAGACTCAAGTCCCAGGTTTCTAGAGATTTCAGTCTTTCTCATTTTCCCTCATCAATACCTACTCGTTGGCGAGCATCTTTTGGTTATTTGAGAAGCAATCTCTCTGTCCCACCCCTACCCCCCACTTAAGGGGGGCAGTCATGGCTCTAGAAATTATTTTAAAACTTCTGCTTCGGGCTTCCCTAGTGGCGCAGTGGTTGAGAGTCTGCCTGCCAATGCAGGGCACACGGGTTCGAGCCCTGGTCTGGGAAGATCCCACATGCCACGGAGCAACTAGGCCCGTGAGCCACAATTACTGAGCCTGCGCGTCTGGAGCCTGTGCTCCGCAACAAGAGAGGCCGCGATAGTGAGAGGCCCGCGCACCGCGATGAAGAGTGGCCCCCACTTGCCGCAACTAGAGAAAGCCCTGGCACAGAAACGAAGACCCAACACAGCCATAAATAAAAATAAATAAATAAATAATTAAAAAAAAAAAAAAAAAACTTCTGCTTCAAAATGTCACCTAACAGTACCTCACATAGGCTCTCAAAATCTCACCTTAGGAAGACAGTGGTCATGGCAGCACCATTTACAATAACCAAGACATGGAAGCAACCTAAGTGTCCATCAACAAATGAATGGATAAAGAAGATGTGGTATCAGTATACAATGAAATACTACTCAGCCATAAAAAAGAATGAAATAATGCCATTTGCAGCAACATGGATGGACCTAGAGATTATCATATTAAGTGAAGTAAGTCAGACAGAGAAAGACAAATATCATATGATATCACTTATATGTGAAATCTAAAATAAGATATAAATGAACTTATTTACGAAACAGAAATACACTCACGATGGTTACCAGAGGGGATTAGCAGGGTGGGAGGGGCAGAGGAGATAAATTAGGAGTTTGGGATTAACATATACACACTACTGAGTATAAAATAGATAAACAACAAGGACCTCCTGTATAGCACAGGGAACTGTATTCAATGCCTTGTGATAACCTATAATGGAAAAGAATCTGAAAAAGAAGATATGTTGATATATGTATGAATATGAATGGCTTGGCTGTATATCTGATGCTAGCACAACACTGTAAATTAACTACACTTCAATAAAAAAAAAGATAGTGGAACTCCTGTGAGACTCTGAGAAGAAATTCCATCAGCCACAACACTTGGCAGATACATTGAGTATCATGATTTTTAATTGGCAGATGTTGCCCCTGAAGAAGATCAGTGCAGCGGTCCTGGGAGAAGATGGAGACCCACAAGGTGCCTCCCCACGGGCTGGACCATGAGCGTCTGAACCGTCAACAACCACAGTTTTACGCCGCCATTCTTCTGATGCTCATTTTTCAGGTAACCCATTTCAAACAAAGATGACCTTTTTTGCAGCATTGCTGCTCTCCACTGCCCTCATCAGAGGCTTCCATTTACTATCTGGTGAGAGACTATGATTGTCAGAAAATGAAAGACAAGTGGCAGAAGGGGATTAGCAACAGATCGCCTCCTGGGAGGTGTATGTACCCAAAGCAAAGCATCATAAATGTGGACAGAGAAGAGACCTGGGAGAAGTGCCCTGAGAAGGAGCCCCCATGGAGAGACAACGAGGATTTAAGAACCGAAGAGAAGCTCCTTAACGTGAAAAAGAAAATGTAAAAATCAACCGTTTACTGCAAACATAGTAAATGATGAAATGCTATGGGCATTCTTTCTAAAACCAGAAATAGAATAAAAATGCCCTCTATCACAATTATTACATAACTTTTTTACAGATGTTGTGCATTATGTTTAATCAACCTGGCTTATGATGTACCACGTATTGAGCTAAGCACTGGGGACAAAACCGTGTGCAAAAACAGATAAGGAACCTGGCCTCATGGAGCTTGCAGTCTATAAGGGGGATAGCTAGATATTAATTAAATAATTATATGCAATATGTAAACTTGTATGGGTGGTAAATGTCACAAAAGAGAACTCCATGGGTACTCTGAGCGTATGTAATTTGAACATTGACAGAGAAAAGAGTTCCCAGGGAAAGTGAGCACAGAGCACATGTGGAACGATGTTAGGAGTTTACTAAGTAAAGAAGAGTCCATGGAAGAGTGAGTGGAAATGACATAGTATAGGAGGGGCCAAAGGTCAGTGGAGCTGGAGTTTGAGAGGTGGGAAGTAGTGTGATAGATTGAGGTGGCGTGGTCATTTCATGTTGAAAAGATAGTCCAAGGTGTAGTACTGGGAGTAGACCAGACATGTTAAGGAGCTATGATCTCCATGAGGATAGGATTTGATGTGAGCTTGGACAAGAGTGATGGTGGTGATGGAGGTAGAGGGAAGTCGACAGGTTCAACCAGCACGATAGCATATGAAGCAGAATTAAGGGGAAAAGTACTGAGAGGAAGGGGCACCGTGCTCTCATCTGCTGGCAATACAATTATTTACCTAGAAAACCAAAGATAATCAATGAAAATTCTTTTAAATTATTGAGTTCAATAAAAGGCAGACTATCTAATATTATACGAAAATTCTATATTTCACCAATAAACCTGCTATAATAAGAAATTAGTGTATTCATAAGCAAAATAATATAAAACACCCAATAGTAACCTAAATAAGAAATGTGGTGAGAACCAAAAAATAATGAAACTGAAAATGTTACTGACTGATATAAAAGAAGATGCGAATGAAAAAATAAATATGGTAATCCGTAACAGGAAGAGTACATTTCATGAAGATATCAGTTCTTTGCAAACTGATTTATAGATTGAATACAATACCAATATTCCATAACGCTCTCAAAAATCTTGGTAAAATAATTTGACAAATCATCTGGCAAATAGACGGATAAATAATTGAAATTTTTGTTGTTTGTTTTAAATTGTTGTTTTTAAGTAAAAGAATGTAGAGGAATTTCGCTTCCAGATAGGAAATCTTCTGAAGCTACTGTCATTAAAAAAATTAAACATGTGATGCTGATGCAAGACTCAACTAACATTTTAACGGAAAGGAGGAGCTATGGCCTTAAAGCAGATGGCAGCACACAATAAAAGAGCATCACAGCCCCATGGGGAACGAGTGGTATATTTAACAAATGGGGTTGGATTTAACATTATGGTCTTAGGAAAGACTCCCATAGGAGTCTTGTTTTGAGCCATGACAGCTGATAGAAACTATCACAGTAAGAAAAAAATATTTGTGAATTTTCTAAGTTTTTGAATTTTGCACTAGAGATTCAAACTCATCGAACTCTTTCATGAACTGTTATCCCTAATAAACTTTAAGTCTTACTCCAGCACTTTTCTTTGCAAATAGAAGGTAAGAAACGCCCTAATACAAAGGTTTTGTAATATTCCTTTTCAGCTGTAGGTGTTACCCAGTTTGGTTATAAAGTGTGATGAATCTATAAATTGGATACGTACTTTATCTTCACAGGGTCCCCCAATATTTTTGTCCAGTATGTTCTTAATTGCTTTTTATTCTTTAGATTTTTTTTCAAGTGGTCCCTTGAACAACTGGCTCAGAAGTATGCTGGGACATACACATATTTAGGGATCTTCAGTGTATTTAAATATTACTCCACATGGGAAGAAACACTAATATATTTTCTCTCTCGTCTCTCTGCCTGCAGTGACTAATTCACTCCCGTAAAACATTTGGAGTAATATAGCTAAAGAGAAACATCTAAAGTTTATGCATATTTCAGAACCTTTCTCATTTTGTTTCAATTTCCTACGAGATCTACCATTTCTAAATTTATTAAACTAAACGATTAAACGCGGAACATCAAACTGGCCTGGTGAAGGGGAAATGCAGATCAGAGCAACAACAATTTACTTCAGAAGGCTTTTCTGAGCCTGCGTGGTCGGGCAGTCTGAGAAATGTGGTGTAGAGTCAGACATGAAGGGGGCCTCTATCTTTCTCCTAGGACTTCACAGTCTGTGAAGAACCACAGTCAAGGGAAGAAACACCAACACATTTTCTCCCTCCTCTCTTTGCCTGCACTTGGAGCTCTAAAGAACCAGGACAATGACACATGTCAGCTTTCCATGTCATCTAAAAAAGCTTCAGCCTCTCTCCACAATTAATCTCTCTTCTTAGCAAAGGCCTGGATAGTTCATTGCTTAGTATGATTCCTTTGAACGGGTTCTCCCTTTCAATTGATTTGGCTAGATCTGGCCTAGCGCGTACTATCCAGGGGCCATACATGCTATAAAACCCCTGCTATTCATTGATCTCTGACTGTATGCCACGCACTATGTTAGGGTTTTGCATGCATTCTTTTGTTCAGTTCTCACCACATTTGAGGTACATGTCATAATTTCCAATTCACAGATTTAAGAAAAAAATAACCAATAGTGGCTTTGTCACCAGATTCACCCATTTATAATGAGGTCATTGATGCTAGCTACTTCTCTAAATAGGCAGAGATGGCAATACCTTAGAACAAATGTTACACGCTGTGTGAGGAATCGCTGATGTGCCTTCCTAAGTTACAGAACTTGTAAGGATTCCATTGGCTTAGGGGATGATTCAACAAAAGCTCCTGGGCTTGATTAAACATATTCACTTGCAGGATGGATGCTGAAATGGGAAACACAGACGCTGGTAACCTATGCACTCTCCTTAGGGCTCTCAGTGTGGTGGATGGCGATGGTGGGTGTGGGTGTGATGCACTGAAGGATGGCACGAACCATGTGAGTTCAGCGACAAACAAAGGAGCTGCCAACCGAGCAATGGCACTGAAAGTCTAAGGCGAGAAGGGCCTTGAAGAGTGAGCGCATCTATGAAGGCATCTCAGAGGAAGTGAACTTTGCCCTGGCCCTGAAGCCTCGTTTATCTGGAGCACGACATCCTGACTCAAGTTGGTTTTGACAGCAAAACAAGTATCCCATATAATAAAGATGCATCAGAAGAGCAGGCTCATGGCACCTCGCTACCAGGGCTCCAGGTCTGCTTCTCTGTAGTTACTCTCAACTGTGTCCACCTCTGAGCTTTGGATAGTAGCACCATGACACATCTGTTCTAGGAGCAAAATCCAGGCGGGACAAAAAACCCAGAGGAAGAACAAGACCTTCTTTTTCTCTGCCTCTTTCTTAGGAGCAAGGAAAACATTTCCAGAATTCCTCCAGCAAATTTTCCCTTATATAGCTCATTGACCAGAATTGCATCACATGTCTGATACTAAACCAATACCTTGGTTTAGTGAGATTACCAAAGAGGGAGATTACCCTGATTGGCTTGTACCAACTAGGATTTACTCTTGGAGCTGGGGATGGGGTGGGTTTAGGAGGGGGTGACTTTCTGAAAATAATTTGGGTTCCTATATAAAGCAGAAGGACCAGAATGACATTGTGCTATAGGTCACTGAGTATGTTATGCACATAGATTTGTTTTCTATAATAAGACTAGGGAGAGGACAGTCTAAACAGGTGCAAAAGTGAGGCTGCTCATTTGAAGAGTAATGATTAATTTGGCTGAAGCTCGAAGGCGTGAAGGGAAGGCGTGTCCAGAAGAAGGTAGAGCCTGGGCTATTGGTATCCTCAGCCTGGAACATTCCTCAGAACCTTGACATGAATGTCCCATGTACCCCTGAGTGCGCATATTGGATGCTGATGTGTCTTTGGTTAACTGATATTATGGCTAAAGGTGGGATGGCTGTCTGGATGATGGAGAGTTGACAACATGGAAACAGGTCATATTGAAGAGGCTAAATAACCATCAGAGTTAAGAGACTGGGCAGCTTTTGCCTCCATTCCGATGAGCATGGAGTCCAGTTGGCATCTCTGCATCTTTTGTCCCTTGAAGGGAACTGTGTGGTCATCTCCTTCTCCAAGAGTCTGGTTACCATGGTCTTCCCAGTTGGGGTCAATATGGTACCTTCCCAGTTAATCTTTGCTATGAATAGGGCACTGCTTTGGTCGTCCCAAGCATGAATCAGACAAGGCATCCAATGAAGGAAAGGGGGCTCTGCCACTGCCCTGTGTGTGTGGGGTTTGTGGTTTGGGACCATGACATGGAGAAGGGATGGGGATGGACTGCTTTGAGATGCTGAAGTTCTGCATGATAAAAGGACAATTACGATACCAGAGAATTTTTGATTTCTCAAAATATTTCATCTGACTCTCCTACCCACAGAGGAAAGAAGGGCAAGTTTCCCCAGAGGAGTCGAAAGTCCAGAGCAGGTAGGTAAATTTTCCAAGGTCACACAGCCTGTAAATGATGAAGCTGATAGCAGAATTCAAGATCTTCGACTCTCTGCCCTGGGATCTTTTAGCAATTTCTTAGCAACAAGTTGAGGCAGGTCTGTTAGTCACCCATTGCTGCGTAACTAATTACTCCCCAATAGTGGCTTAAACAATACATATTATCTCACAGTTTCTGTAGGTCAGGAATTCGGGAGTAGATCAGCTGAGTAGTTCTGGTCCAGCTGAGGTTGTAGTCAAGCTGTTGACTGGGACAAGTAAAGCCCAGCTTGACTGGGGTTGCAGGGATCTGTGTCTAAGCTAAAGTTAAATGACTTTTGGTAGAAGCCTCCGTTCTTTGCTGGCCATTGATGGGAGGTGTCAGTTTCTCACCATATGGGCCTCTCCACAGCGCTTCTTGAGTCTCCTGATGACATGGCACCCGGCTCCACCCTGAGCAAGTGATAGGAAAGAGCAAAATGGCAGCTGCAATGTCTTTTATGACCCACACTCAGAAGTCACATGCCATCATTTCCGCCACATTCGGTTCATTAGAAGTCAGTCACTCAGGGACTTCCCTGGTGGTCCAGCGGTTAAGACTTCGCCTTCTAGTGCAAGGGGTGTGGGTTCGATCCCCAGTCGGGGAGCTAAGATCCCACATGCCTCAGGGCAAAAAAAGGCAAGACATAAAACAGAAGCAATATTGTAACAAATTCAATAAAGACTTTAAAAATGGTCTACATCAAAAAAAAATCTTTAAAAAAAAAAAGGTCAGTCACTTAGTTCAGCCTGCTCTCCAAGGGAGGGGAATTAATCTCCACCCCTTGATGCGAGGGGTATCAAAGAATTTGTGGGCATATTTCAAAACCACCACAGCAGCAAAAGTGCAGCCTGTATCCTGGCATCTGAGATGACTTCACTGTTGGAAAGCACTAAATTTGAAGGCATTAGAACACAAAGTGCAATCACAGTAATGATAGACTCAGATGACTCAGTAGGAAATATCGGGGGTGGGGAGCATCGGGATTTGACTAAAGCTCATCGATAAAAACCTCAATTGCGTTGTCTCCAGAGCTATGGATAAGAGAGGAGAGAGAGCACCTCTTATTGGTGGCGGGGAAAGGGTGAAACTTCCTGCCCAACACTCAACCCTGGTGACACACAGTAAATGCTCTCCATTATCATCAAAATGACACTTCATTCCTATTTCTGTGGGCTGTGTGGCCACAGAGCACCTAAATCTCTGTCTCAAGGGGAGGTAGTTTCCCCATGATCAGAAAACATAGGATCTTTTCCTCGTGTTCTCCTAGCAGTTTGCAAAGCTCTGGAGAGAGGCCGGCATTCCTGGACCAGAAAGGCAAGCACAGAGTGGTACCTCGCCTTCCCCCACTGCAGCCCCAGCGGGGGCTTTCAGTCCAATGCCTTCATCCCGGGGAACCTTGAGAGAGCTGGCAAATACTCTACACAGATAAAAGATAATTGAACAAGGAGTGAGTCGTAAAAGGTGACAAAGTGCTATTTCCATAATAAGCTTATCTGAGTAAACTTTCTCAGAGCCCCCGAGTTCCCGCGCAGGGTGTGGATTTGGCAATAGTAAAGAAACAGGCCACGCCAGGAATGTCTGCGGAGCTAATGAATGTCCCTGAAGTGGCTGAGTTCCTCCTATCTCTGCTTTGGATCCCTGCCACCTTGACGCTCATGTCAGCCGCTGTTTAATTGGCAAACAGGGTTTCAAAGGCTTGCTGGGCCCTGCTCCCAGGGCCCTGGGGCCTGTTAATGTTTAATTGTCATGTGCAAGGGCCCACTAGCTCTTGGTACATTTGGGTGTTTTACTGCACTTTGAAAAAGCAGTGTTATGAGTCTCCCTCTTGCTCCATGGGCGTTTTTACAGTCATGTCTTGGAGTCACGTGTCCCTTAACCCCAACTCTGAGTAGCAAAGCCACCGAGTTATGTAGCAGGGGTAGAGCAAGTCACCTTCAAGCTGGAAATATTCCAGATTTCCTGCATTTGCCCTAAAATCAAGAAGTCTCCAGGGAACATATGGAATGATTAAAAAAAAAAAAGAAAAAAAGTGGGTTGGGGATTTCGGGTAGGGGAGGAGAAGGAAACATCACAGAAGTGAAATCACTAAATGCTAGAAATTGGATGATTCCCGCCTTGAGTGGTCAGGGTGTCTGCAGTCCTTGAAGCTGGCTTTGTCACTCATGGCCCTGTTGGAAATGCAAAGGTTCTGTGAGGTTTTATTTTTTTCCTATTCCTCTCTTGAAAAGGGTCTATCTGCTTTATACTGTTCATGTAATTTCAAAAGTCAAAAGAGACTGTCTTAACAAGACTATATAAGCTTCGTCTAATTACAGAGGGGAGAAGAAGAAATAACAGAAGACAAATACTTTTTTTCCCTCAAACTACACGGGAATTGAAAGTAAAAGCGTAGCTTCCAACTTCCTGACATTTGAAAAGCACTGTTTTGAATTGAATATGAGTGATTTCTTTGAATTTTCAACTCAGTTCAACTTAATTGAACACATCTTCACTGAGTGCTTACTAAGGGTTCATATCAAATAATTTCTTTAGTTTTGAATTAGTAGTTTTCATAGAAATTGCCTCTTTTGTTGTATTCTGGAAATGTATCAGTTTGTTGTTTTAATTATCCTTTTGCTGATTGTGAATATCTCCCTAAGGAAGGAATGTACAGAAAAATATTTAATTACACTGCTCCTATCAGAACGGCAAACCGTATATTTATCTTGTTTGTTAATTACATATGTCACAGCTAAAGACCAAACATCAGTTAATGTCAACATTAGCTAGAAGGGTCTGGCTAACATCAAGAACTAGGTGAATAATAAATAAAAAACAATATAGCAAGTAGAAAGGGTATATATCTTCTATATGTTTAGATTAAATCAAAACTCTTTGTTCTCTCTTTGTGCCCATTTCTGCTTTCTAAACATAGTCAGATTTTCATATCAAGGATCTCTGAGAAGTCTGCTTTGCAGCAGAATCACCGCTATGAGCAAGTTCCAGGTTGTCCAGCATGTGGTCAGTTTTCGAAGGCAATGCGGCAGACATTTAAAGTCTTTCAAAGGATTTAATCTCTTTTTCTCTAGCTCTCTTGTTTGCCCTAGTCCTCAATTCTTCCCTCTTTACCGCTGACTTAGCAATTCCTCTCCTTTGCCAAGAGGTAAGCAGACAACCTCTTCCAGTCAGAGCCAGCACCTTGAAGTTCAATCACGTCCAGGGTTCCCAGACCCAGAGCTCCAGCCTCCTCTGAATGTAGATTCAGGAATAACCTATTATGCACAAAGCATCAGCCCTCCAAATCCATATGCACAGTTAATTAGCTTAGAGCCCTAAAATGTTCTGTGATTTCTTTCTTAATAGAAATGAGAAGTGGTAAAGATGAGAGGCCTTTATTCATACTTTATCAGCTATTTTAAATGAAGGGGTATATTATCCTCTGGATTGATTTACAGTAACACCCATTATGCACCTCTCTCCTATTATCACTAATGGTGGTGAATGCAGGCGCACATGAGTACAGCACTCTGGGCTTTACACAAGAGGCCACTGTGGTCCTTCTGTTATTAACTGTTTCTGCTTCACATTTCTTAAATATCTGCAAAATGAAACAAAACATTGTTCAGGATTTAAAGACTATCTGGGTATATGTTTTTCAAAGGAAATTGGATTGGTACATTACAAAGGTTTGCAAATTTACTTTATGATAGCAAATGATCATGACTGTTGCTCACAATCTGGGAAACGCTCTAGAGGGGAGAACATGGGGCTGGGGGTGGGGAGCGGCGAGCCATGCCGGGTTTTCTGTGTCAGCACAGTACGAAGGAATTAGTTGACTGTTTTCTTTCAGTGTTGGCAAAGCCAGGATTTATGTGTGGAAGAGACAGAGACGTGGGAAAAGAGACAATTTTTCTAATTATGGGGAAGAGGCTGGTATATATTGATCGACCCGTTCATTCATGTGTTTGTCTACCTATTCCTTTGCTCTATATATGTGTTAAACACCCACTGTGTGTCAAGCAGTGCTAGGCTATAAGGACAAAATAGTGAAGAGGGTAGACTAGGTCTTTGCCCCCTGGAAACTCACACTTTTCGGAAAGATAGAAATCAGACAATTGATTGCACAGTTAGTGCTGTTATTATTGCCGTGCAAGAGAAGCACAGGGAGCAATGAACATGAGTGAGTGGAGGGGAGAAGCAAGAGAGGCACCTGGAGGAATAAATGCATGAGCTTCACTCTAGCATGAAAGTCATCATGGTAGTGGGACATGGTTGAGTCAGCG
Organism: Balaenoptera borealis; assembly: GCF_965194805.1. Taxonomy (NCBI): domain Eukaryota; kingdom Metazoa; phylum Chordata; class Mammalia; order Artiodactyla; family Balaenopteridae; genus Balaenoptera; species Balaenoptera borealis. The sequence goes on along the minus strand of NC_138871.1, from coordinate 79,991,028 downwards.
CTTGCCAGGTGGAAGGGGCAACATGTTCAAAGGCCCCGGGGCAGCCAGTGTTCAAATTCTGGCCCTGCCACTCAGTAAATAGTAGTAACAGTGATTGGTCCTTCTTTCTGAAACACTGTTCAGAGGGTACGTTTATTTTCTTCTTTCTATTGAAAAAAGCATGTGATGAGGGTTACCATATGCAATGAAATTTAAGCTGGACTCCAGCCAAGGAAACTCTTAGTGTTTGGGTTATTAAGCTAGCAGAATCCCTACTAACTCCTCCTACCCATCCCCCATCCCCAGCCGCTCAGGACAAATCACCTTTGTGTTCCTTCCACACAAGGGTCAACTTCTGGCGGATGGGCCTCGGAAGTCCTCTATTCATGTGCTTCTCAAATTATCTGTGATGAAGGACCAGATTTTTAAAATTTCTTTTGTGACCTGATGATTTTATAAAATATAATAAAAATAAATTACTAGGAAAATGATCATACACTTTGAGATCACAACTGTATTAATTGCTATACAATCTTCTAGATGCTTACTCTCAGTTTCTGTGCTCATCTCATTGAAGATCGAGAACAGTTTGCAGACTAGTCCTTCCCTTAAAGATCAGGACTATTCCTCATCTTCAAATCTTGTCTCATTGACCCTAGCCAGCCTATTAACCAGGAATATATCTACAACTCTTGAAATTATCGACATTTCCTGACTGGACCACCTCTTGGGCAAGAGGTTTCCCTGCACCCTTCCCCACAGCAAGAAGCAGGATTTCCTTTGATAAACTTGCATCTCTAAAACTCTAAGAGGCACTTATCTTAAGTCCTGGTATTTCCAGGGCTGCCAGGATAATCCCAGGTGTCCCTGTTTCATGCCTCTTTTTTCGCAAGACTTCAACGTTAATGTAAAGGACTAGGATTCTAAAACCAGCAGATGTGACCGGTTGGGAAATCTGGGCCGGGGAGTCTCAGCATTCACTCAGGGCTGAAGGGCGTGGGGAGTTAGCGCAGGAGGCATGTTTAGGCTTGTTGTTCTATGGGTGGGCTGGGAGTCTAGACGGGGGTGGGTCTCCTGCCCTGCTGGAGGATGGGGAGAAAGACAAGCCAAGGCAAGAGATTGGCCGCAAGGCAGAAAAGTGGTGGGGTCCTTGGGGGAGTTCCCTTTAGGCAGTGAGCTTCTGCAGCGCAAGCAGCTAGGAACCCAGGCCCTGGGGGAAGTCAGGGCCGTGGTCAGAAAGCAGCCCCAGACAGCTCTGAGAGGAAGAAACCCGAGAGATGTCAACTTGACTCCCATGACCCTCTTGCTGGCTCTTCTTCCTCTATGTGTCTTTATGGGTTTGGAAGACCTTAGGGCTTAGTTGTCACCTCTTTTATCTTCTCACTCTACACTCTTCCCCTAGATTATCATGAAACTAACCCTTAGCCCCATGTGGTAGGCTAAATAACTTTCCCCCAAAGATGTCCATGTCCTAATCCCCAAAACCTCTGCAAAGGTTATTTTCATGTGGCAGAAGGGATGCAGCAGAAGGAATACAGCTCTACCAACACCTTGATTTTAGCCTATAAGACTCATTTCACACTTCTGGTCTTCAGGAGGTGAGGTGAATCACTCATAGTATGTTCTACTCAGTGTGGCAACAAGGAAGGTATGGGATGGCAGCGGGGAGATGAAGTATCTGGGACCAGACCATAAAGGCTGCGAACACCACACTGTGGACCGCAGTCAGACCACATCCTTCTCACTGGCCTGGGAAGACAGGGGCCTTTCTCCTCCTGCCTGGTTCACCACTCGCTCTCCCAGCCTAAAGAGATGCAGGCAATTTATTTAGCAGTGAGTAGAGAGGGTGTGAACACTGACCAAACAAGTCAGAGGCTGGCCATAAACAGCTGGCATATCCTGGGTACAGCTTAGCTCAGCTTCTAGTCCAGCACGTGGGGACACTTGCTCCAAGGCTATGGGGACACCAAAAAGGAACTGCAGTTTGTCATGTCTTAAGAGCAGAAAGAGGATGGGAGTAGTCATCTCCTGGAATTACTCTTGATTATTAAAGGACTTTTGCATGAATAGATGAGAGAACATGGACCAGACAATGATCAGGCACCTGGGTTCAAAATTTGATGCTACTATTAACAGACCTTAGGATGCTGAGGAATTTGTTTTCCATTTGGAACTCCCATTCTTTATCTGTAAATGGAGTTAATCACACATGGGCTACAAGATTGTTGAGGCTCAAATGATATCAGGTATAAGAAAGTGCCTTGTGTATATGTTGCTCTTTATAATAATATATGAAAAATAAACAAAACAAAGCAAAATTAGCAAAATGCCACAAAGTAACTACTGGAAGATCTTAGTTGTAAAAGACACAGACTTTTGGGGGGTCCACTTTAGAGACTATCCATTCCTTACTAAAGGATGGTTGAAGTTCTACTCTGTACAGACTCTTGCGCTTTCCAAGAATTTTTCTGCTTTGCAAACTTTCAGAAAATCTGTAATTTTCCATTTTTGCAGAAGGATGTCAACAGCTCATTTCCCTGTGTCAGGACCTGTGGCTCTGACTCTGGTGCCCTCGGCATTTTCTTTCTTTGCCTGTCCTACCTGAACCATTCCTGAATTCTTCCCCTAACATCTTTTTCCTAAGTCCCCTTCACTGATGGTAGCAGCATGGCTTCTGCTTTGAAGATGGGCTCAGCTTGTCTGGAGAGTGTAGACCAACTAATATAGGCTTGTCTGTTGGAGGGGGACAAGTATATTTGTGTCCTTGCCCTGCTAAGGAAGGTATTTGCACTAGAGGCCTTCTAGAGTCACAGTATCTTAATCAAAATGACACGTCTTCTGTGAAGAGCCTAGATACTGATGTAAACCAATGGAGAAGCCATTTATGGATGGAGCGGTGATAAAGGAAGATTTTTGAGTTCCATTTAATCATTGTCCTCTTCTGGAAGAGGACAGCATTTACTATCAGAAGCTCTGTATTGATCCCTCAAGCTCAGCTATCTCATTTGTAAAATTGGAATAATAATAATAATATCCTTCTTTTAGGGCTGTTATAAGGAACAGATTGAAATAATGTCCAGGAATCAACTTTGTAAGTGATGAAGTCCAGTGTATTAGTCAGCTAAGACTTCATAACATGATATCACAGGCTGGGTGGCTTAAATAACAAAAATTTATTTTCTCACAGTCCTGGAGGCTGGACATCCAAGATCAAGGTGTCAGAAGGGTTGGTTTCTGGTGAAACCTCTCTCCTTGTCTTGCAGTGAGTCACCTTCTTGCTGCATCCTCACATGGCCTTTCCGTGTGCACACAACCCTGGTGTCTTTTCTTCTTCTTATAGGGACACTAATCCTCTTGGATTGTGGCCCCATCCTTATAATCTCATCGAACCTTAATTACCTCCTAAAATCTATCTCTAAATACAGTCATAAGGTGTTACAGCTTCAATATATGAATTTGGAGTGGGACACAATTCACTCCATATACCCAGTATTCATGCAAAACAATATTATTATAATGCTCAGTGTTCACCTTGGAAACAAACATAAGTTGGCCATGAAATATTTTCAAACTGGACTCTGCAAAATGAGTCATTAGTAGTAATATTTCCAAAGTAAAATTAGAACATGTCCTTTCATTTCTCTTTACCCAGCCACATTCCAGCTATACTTCTCTGCCCTCAGGAACCCATATCAGACTGGATTTCTTCATAAACAATGCTCCTGGAAGATCTCTGCAGTCACCGAATGGTGAGTTATTTCTCCAGGGAGAGAGCCTTTTCTGGTCTAAGATTTGAGCTTTCCAGGTGTCTGGGGCAAGACCACAGATCTGGGCCCTGGACCTCCCAGGGCTTCTTCCCATCAACTTGTTACTTGGAGCTCTGCCTTTGGAATATAACAGTTTATACATTCAGGTCAGCATGACCAACCACTGAGAACAGTCCTATCTATTTACCTGAAATCTTGCCCAGTGTTGAAAGGCCCATACAAAAAACATTTTTTTGAATGGCATTTTACTCAAAATGCCATTTTGAGTAATTTCTTTTAAGAGCTATTTCATCCAGGTGCTCACATAGCCATGGACCATAGAAAAGATGGCAGACTTTTGCGGATGGGAGAAAACATGGCGAGAACATGAAACAAAAATCATTTTTCTTACCCAGCCTGGGCATGAACAGGAAATGAGTCAGAGTCTCCCGTGAAGCAACCAGCAGCAAGAATGGACCCAGAATGACTACTTTTAAGAATAGCTCTTGATTGAACTACACTTTTTGTTATTTCAATGCTTCTGGTTCTAAACTATCTCCAACAAGAAATAAAGTTTATAGACTGGAAAAGGGACAAATGACTTCTCATATTTGCTTGGGGCTGCTTAGCCTGTGTCATGGGGCAAAGTGGATTTGGGGCCTGAAGGAGGGAGGCCAAGTATTCCAACCTGAACTCGAAGTCAGTGGGGACTGCAGCTGGAAACAACTGAGTATGTCATATGCTGGGGTGCGGGGGCAGGGAGAAGTGGGGCGGTATTCTGTTTTAAATTTGCATCTTTTTTTCTTCTAAGTTATGGTTACCATTTTTCCATTTCGTTCTTGGAGGTGTAGTCATTCATTTACTTAAAAACAATCACAGAACAGCAGTGCTAGGCACTGTGAATGCAGAGACCAATGTTAGGTTTTAAGGAAATTTGGAGGAGGACACATAATAGCTGGGTGGGTACCAAGTATGGTTTTTTCAGCTGCTTAAACATATCACCAAGGACTCAGCTCTCCTCCATCCTACCAACCACCCTTGGTTCCAACTTGAAGCCCTTGTTGCGTTAAAATGATTACTAGGACTCCAGGGGGCTACTCACTGTCTTGTCCACACCCATGCGAAAGACAGAAAGCTTCTCCTCCAACCATAAAACCTCTATGGGGCCAGCTTAGATGCACAACCTTGGTCCCGTAATGATTGTCAGTGAAATGCCATCTTGTGATGGATGTGAGGCTGGACTCCTGATCAGAGCTCTTGAAGGGGTCAGAGGTGCTAACAAAGATTGGCTTAGACTAACCAGAATTCTAAGATGAGCATGAAACCACATTGCTGGTCTGTGGTAGGAAGATGGAATGGTGCTTTGGAGGCAACCCAGAATAGACTAGAACTAATTCTTCCTGTTCTTTAATTAATTTTACTTGAAATTGGAATGCTCATAGTTCAACAAAAATCAAATAGTGCTAACATATTTATGGTGATAAAACAAATAGCAATCCTCCCTTCCCTCATCCTGGTCTCAGCCCTCATAAGCAATCATTGCAATTCTTTTAGTTGTTTCTCTTTGGATATAGTGCTGTGTCTTGTCTTAAATAATACAACATTTTTTTTCCCTGATGAACATGCTTAAACATTATCCGTTACATTTCTCTACTAACAAGAGAGGATTTATCACCTTATCCCTCCCCTCCCCCACTACCCATACATAGTTTTTCTCTCTCTATTCCAGGGGTCAGGGGTCTCCACACTAATACCTGTGGGCCAAATCCAGCCAATAGCTTGTTTTTCCATGGTCTCTGAAATAAGAATGGCTTTTACATTTTTAAAGAGTTGTAAATGTAAATATGCTAAAGAGATTGTATGTGGCCCACAAAACCCAAAATATCTTGTCCTTTATAGAAAAAGTTTGCTACTGTACAGCACAGGGAACTCTACTCAATACCCTGTATGGGAAAAGAATTTGAAAAAGAATAGGTATATGTATATGCATAACTGAATCACTTTGCCGTACACCTGAAACTCACACAACACTGTAAATCCGCTATACTCCAATATAAAGTTTAAAAAAAGAAAAGGTTTGCTAAATCCTGCTCTATTAAAATGTTAGCAAAATCAGCAATAACTTTTTACATTGTTATGATTAAGTAACTATTGCTTATTACGGGCCCAAATAATGTACTATGATAATATTCCATTACTTACACATTTTTAAAATCTGGTGTTACTAATTGCACTGTTTTCTCACCTGTCCAGTTTTTTAATCTTTCCTCCATCTTTGCCAGACTCTATACAATGTATCAACTGTCTATTGACATCACTTCTAAAATCCCAAGAATATCATGTGTTATGAGCTGGATGTTTGTGCTCCCCCAAATCCGTATGCTGAAGCCCTAATCCCCAATATGATAGTATTTAACAGTGGGGCTTTGGGGGAGGTAATTAGGTCATGAGGGCAGAACCCTCATGCATGGGATTGGTGCTCTTAAAAGAACAGACAGAGAGAGATAATCTTCCTTCTTTGTGCAACTTTTTATTTCAATTTTTAAGTTTGTTGCAATCTATTTTTTGCTTAATATTTCTTCTCCCGTTCTCTTGTCCTTGTGGATTTATAATTGTTTTTTACCTCAATTATCATTTCAGCTGGAGAGTAAATCAAAGCGTATGGTCAATATATCATGCTTAAGTGTGTGTCCAGGTAACTTTAACATAGCTAGAATGTTATGTATGAGAAAAGAGGTGAGGGGTTCGTGTTACGAAAGATCCAAGGATTTTCCTTTGGTTGACAATCATGGAAGATTTCATGGGAAAAGGGATACTTGAGCTCAGATTGAAGGATTGATATTAATTGGACAGGTGCACATGGGACATGGGAAAGCAATTCAGGCAGTGGAAAGATCAGGAGCAGAGGTGCATCGGGAGCGAAAGTATGGGGCACTCGGAATAGCATTCCCAAACCATTGTCTGATTTGTCTGGAACCTTCGCCTTAGTTGCTCAAACCAGAAAGGGGCAGGGCAGAAATGAAGGATGGGACGGGAAGAAAAAAAGCCTTTTGAATGGCAGGAGGGAAAAGAGGTGGCTTTTGTTTCAAGGAAGATGAATCTATAGGTCTAAAGAGTGAGTTGGTAGGGAATAGTTCATAGTAGAGATGTTCAGAAATGATGGGGTCTGAAATATTGTGATTTATAAGAAATGTATACTTGGTCATTCGGATGACCAAATATCTATTTCTCCTATATTGATATATTTGGTCTTCATCCACAGGACCTGGTTCACAGTTTCCAAGACCTTTGAAATTTCCTGAGTGATAAGAACATCTTTTGGTATAATATTTGTTCTCTTGTCCTCAGTTCTTGAAATTGTTTCAGAGCCTTAAAGGTGAAATAGGTGTCGTTATTCATAACAAGCCCTTTTCCAACACAAGACGGGTTATGTTAATGAGGTGACTTGTGGAAAGCACCTAAGGTTGGGGACTGGTTGCCAGGGCAACCAGCCTTAAATGGAGGGCTGGAACTTTTAGGCTTACCCTCTGACCTCTGGGGAGAGGGGAGGAGATGGAGATTGAATTCAATCATCAATGGCCAATGATTTAATCAATAATGTCTGTGTAATGAAGCCTCCATAAAAACCCCAAAAGACAGGTTTCAGAGAGTTTCTGGGTTGGTGAACACGTGGGGATTTGGAGAGGGCGGAACATTCGAAGAGGGTATGGAAGCTCTGTTCCCTTTTCCCATACATTGACCTATAGATGTCCTCCTGAGTTATATTCTTTTATAATAAACCAGTAAACTAGTAAGTAAAATGTCTCTCTGAGTTCTGTGAGCTGCTCTAGCAAATTAATCAAACCCAAGGAGGGGGTAGTGGGATCCTCCAATCCAGAGCTGGTAGGTCAGAAGCACAGTTGATAACCTGACGTTGGGACTTGTGTCTGAAGTTGGGGAGGGGGAATCTTGCAGGCCTGAGCCCCTAATCTGTGGGATATGATGCTTTCTCCAGGTAGATAGTGTCAGAATTGAGTTGAATTGTAGGACACCCAGCTGGTGTCCCAAGCATTGCTTGGTAGTATGTGTGGGAAAAAAAAATATATCACTTCACCCATTGTAATTGGTGATCATAACTTTCAATGTCTCAACATTTGCTCCAACAATTGAGTTGTTACTATGTTCTGGTTCTGTGCTAGGGGATAAATATGTATAAGACTTGGTTCCTGCACTCACAGAACTCAGAGCCTGGGAAAGGTGGGTTGATGGACAGTCAAACAAACATTACAAATATGAAGATGATTGTGACACAGACAGTCCTCTGGAGGAGCAAAGTTCAGGGGCTACGCATCCCAGATGAGAGACACTTGGCTCAGGAAGTTGGAGAAGACTTCCTGATGAAGGGTGGGGATCTCTCAGTGGATTCAACTCTTCAGTTAGTTGGGTAAAATGGTTGCCCTTGGGTTTCCTGGAGTCTTACATAAGCTGGACAAGCCCATTTTTCTTCATCAAGGGACCAGCCTGGGGTAACCTTCCAGTCTGGACTCTGCCCTCTGGACCCCGTTTAGTTTATCTGCACATGTGAGACTGAACTGTATTCCCCAGGTGTGGGGCTCAAGATTAACATAAAAACCAGCACTTTCCAAGTCTCATTATGTGCCAAAAATTGTGCTGTTTCTCAAGCATTTATTTCATGAAATGCTCATTAGAATTTTAGGAGCCAGCTAGATCTTAATATTATTTCTACTTTATTATTGAAGAAACCTGGAGTTAGAGAAATGAAGTATCTTGTCAAAATATCTGCCGTGAGTGATGGGGCCAGAGATTGAACCATGGTCTGTTTGAATCATAAGATTATACTCTCAACCACTAAGATATGTCGTGTCCCATTTTCAGGGGAGTGGTGGCATGCTGGATGCCCTGAATATACACTTCCACTCAGAATCTCAAACCAGCTCAATCTCCGCCCTGGGTCAACCCTACGAGGTAGGAGGGGTCTGGGTTCATACAGGGCAACCTCTAGTCACAAGGCTTCAGGCAAATGTCACCAAAATGAACAAGGGTTTCACTCAAAGTCTTTTCCTAGAGTACAGAGCATGAAAGGGCAATAAAGCAATTAGGACTTTCTCCCTGCTGCCCAAAACTCTGAGTTGGTTAATGAAATTGAGAGAATGGGAGGAGCCACTGCCCCCTGAAGTTTTTTAGTCCCGTCTTTAAGCTGATTCAAACTGTAAGCATTCCATACAAAGGCCACAAACCACAGAGCTGAGGCCCCACTGGTCTCCCTGTTTTTCCCCCATAAGACAGACAGATCCTGTGGCCTCAGAAAGAGTTATGGGCTTTGGCATCCTGTAGTGCAGGGAACAGGCATCTCCCCTCAGTCAACTGCCCTCGACTTGCTGAAAACATGATTCATGATTCATGAGAACTATTGCTTTCTTCAGAGGCACGCTTTGGCTTTGCTTTGGGCCCAGGAATAAACTGGCCACAATCAACTCCTCTGAAGAAGTGGTTTCCCCACCACATAACTCTTCTTTCTGAGGACAATGGCTTTTTTCAGTGTGGTAAAGGGGAAGTTTAACCAAAGGAAAAACTGAGCCCACACTGATAAAGCAGTCAGGTTATCAAGGGGCTGCTGGGCACCTCACCTTGCGGTGACCTCAGGAACTCTCTTCGTAAGGTTTCCCAACTGCCCTTCAGCATGGAAGTGTCACCCCAAACTACTCTCCAGCCTTTCTCCTTGCCCCACATAATCATGTTTACCAAGGTTCATAATTATACATTATACATATACATATAAGACAGTCCCCTTTCTGGGGACAGCCTTGTGTGGCATTGCAGAAGCCAGTATGACTCAGAGTAACTATGGGTGTTGATTATCGAATGCCTACTGTGTGCCAAAGAACTGTCCTAAATGCTTATGTTTGTTCCTCTATTTAATCCCCACCAAACTCCACCAGGAGAGTAGTAGTTGTCTATTTTTAGAAGCGGGTTCAAAGAGTTAAGCAAATTTCTTAAGATAACATGGATTGTTACAGAGCAGGATTTAAACCACGACTGTCTGATGCAAAGGAATATACTTAGACTGTCCCCCAAATGTTTCTGTCTATTTTAATATGTGAACCAGGCCTCCAAGAAAAGAAAATAGAAACCACATATGTTTTTGTATAGAATTCAGACAAATTTGCAGTTTCCTCTAAACCAAAAGTATAAAGGTTTTCAGATTAAGAAACAGAGATGCCCACATTTTGGAGCTCCAAGTGGGGAGTCTTGCACATTGAGGTGACACCTTCACTTGCAAGGGGACCTTTTGGGTGTGGAGACGGAATAATGTGGAATAGAAAGAATATCCTTTTTTCCCAAACTAAGGGGAAAAGTGACCTGAGGCTGACCCTCCAGCCCCTCTTTCTTCCCAACCGATAGAGGTGGGTCCAGGGAGGCTCCCCATACCAGGACTCCGTGTTGCCCCTCCCAGGTCAGTGTTTTCCTGGTCCTTCTAGAGTGAAATAGTCATGCACCCTGAGAGCAGCAAGACCAGGATGGCCCCAGAGTTCACCTCGCTCACCTTCTTGCTATTGCCTCAGCCTACTCCTATCTTAACTACTTCATAGTAAAAGAGAATACTTACCCATATAAGCATATTATTTTGTATTAATTCTATTAGACAAATTAACTAGACAAATATTTACTTGCAGTCCTATGTAGTAGGCACCTGCGGAGATTGCACAAAATGGTCTTTAAGAATATGGGAAATTATTAGAACATCTATTTTTTCCCTCTTTAAATTTTTTATCTGATATGTGGTTTATAATACATACGACAAATTAACAAGATACATATGAGTCTTAATTAAGAAAAGAATATATAAATTTCTATAAATGTATATGTGAATATACAAATGAATATACAGGCACCTAATCAAAAAGGTTTTTAAACTGATAAATGCATATTATCATAAAAGCTTTGAGACAACTATAATCTAATGGGGGAGACAGATGTGACCAGAAAGCATTGCAAAGGACCACTGGAAAGATTAAAACACTATATTTGTGCCTGGCCCTGGGGAAGGGGTAAAAAGGATGCAAAAGAAAATATATTATTATTGTAGCAGTAGTAGTAGCATTAGATAAACAAATTCATTGTGTAGACATTTAAATTGTCATTAGATATTATTACTGATAATTATTTAGCTGTTAGTAGTAGCACTATTTAGATAAATGTATTTGAATTTTCAGAGTTCTAGCCTTCCTTTTCTTTTTACAGGATTTTGGAATACCTGAGAAGTTGCATCTAGAACACTATTTCTAATGATAGAATTATTCTGCACAGCAGTGAAGGTCTGACAATGCTGGGATGCTTCCCACATTCTCCCAACAAAGTCTCTCTAGACTGCCCACAGTTTAGGGTCTGAGAAGGGGGTGATAGGTGTGGGGTGCGGTCCAGACCTCACGCTCCTCTCCCTGCAGTGTGCTCCTCTTTCCTCTTATCCTTCATTCAGAGAATTGATGCCTTGTCCATCCTCTTCTTGGAGTCAGCCTAGGCTTCTCTTGCTCCCTCGTCTCCAATCTCCACACATCTGCAGATCATCAAAGGGTCCCCTGGAGTCTACCTCCTAAGTATTCTGTCTGTTGCCTCCTCTGCTCTGCTGGTCTGACCTCACTTCAGTCCACCATCATTTATTGCCTAGAGTACCATGAAAGCTTCCTAGCCTTTCTCCCTGCTTCCAGACTCATCTCTTCTATTCAATCTCTATTCTACAGAGTAAACTTTCTAAAGCACAAATGTGATCCAATCACTCCTGTTGTTGAAATATCCCTCATCAGCTCCTCATTCCCTAACTGGGTAATTCATACTTTCCACAGTCTGGCCCTAAGCCTGAGTTCCCATAGCTCTCTGCCACGGTGCCTACCTTCCAGCTGTACACTGTGCCATTGACTTGTTTCTAGACCTTTCTTCAAAATGCCCCATGCACTCTTCCCTGTCTTTCTCTAATGCATGATCCTTCTTGCCCTACAAAGTCTTGTTCCATGTTATCTTTGTAACCATAGGAAGAACTGAACACATCCTTTTCTGTGAGCATAATGTACCATAGCTGTTATCAATCTGTTGTTGCTATATATTTACATATCTATCTCTCCCATTAGACTAAGAGCTCCTTGAGGATCAGGGACCATGTCCTATCATTACACTTTCTACCCCAGCAGCTCGAGACAGTTCTGAGTACCCCAATAGCTCAGCCAAATTCCTTCATCCACTGCAGGTCAAGACCCATGAGCCAGGGCATTCCCCTCACTGGGAAGTTTAAAGACACTCAGACAGGTAAGGGCTATTATTGGATCCAAACATGACTGGCTTACGGCCAACATAGTTCCATTAAGGGTTGAGAAATGCTCATTGTTTTAGAATCTGGAAACAAGCCCTCCTAGATGAAGCATCTAAATGCCGGTCATAGGAGGACTCCAGGGAACCACTACCACTTATTCACAACTGGGCTGAAACATAAACATCTGTATTCCATACTTAACCTCAACCCTCTCTCAGTGGTTCAGAGAGCCCCAGATATATGTGGGAATAGCAAACACTGTTGGAATCAACTGATACATATATAAAAGAGAAATGGATTTCAGAGATGGATTTCAGAGATTTCCCACATTCTGTGGATCCAAGAGCAAAGCTATTTGTTGTGAAATCCAAAAAGTATTGGGGTGGAGGCAGTTAGAGAGAAGCTGTCTGTGATTTAGGTGTAACCATTGGTCATCACCAGGATAAGGTGTTTAAGATGGTTTTCCCATCCCAGCTGCCTCCTTCTATCTCTCTTTAGATTCCCTTGTGTACTCTTTCTTCCTTCCTCTTAGTCACTCAACCCTCGGAGGCATGTCCACTCCTCTACATTGGTTTTTATCATTAACTCTAGACTGTGGTAGAGAGATGGAGCTAGAGGTGGAAGAAGCTAAGGCCATGAAAGGGGATCCCACTTAGCTGGCTAAGTCTCAGGCTTAGACTCAATTGTGAGGCTTTCAGAAACTTTGCTAGCTAGGACAAAGGATTGACCAATGCTCTGAAAAGTCAGCCCAAGGTGCTGCCAAAGACAGATCTCTTTGGCCCTAGCTATAGCTCAGAGGGTGGGAGAACCCTGCATAATTCCTTCCCTCTGACCAGATCTTTGTGGCCTCATCCATGGACTGGAGAGACTATGTCTGTCTTCTAAAGGTAATAAGCTGTCTGCATCTGGTAGGAATGTTGGTTGAGCTCTGGTAACTGGTTGGCTGTTATTGAGAGCGAGAAAAGAACCTTGGTTAGATTTAGGACTTCTTTGTATGGTTGTGTATATTGTGCTCTGCTCAACTTTAGGAGAGGCCCTTTGCTTAAATGCTATATGATGATAATCACATAAACTCTATTGTAAGTGGAAGCCCTAGAGTTGAGCAGTGCACGAGCTACATAACAGCGAGGGTAGCCCTGCCCAGGGAGAGCCTCAGATATGCCAGAGCAATCCTGGACCTCCTGCGATGTAACTCCCTTGGTTTATTTGGATGAGCTTAATTTCTGGTTGGAAAGGATACGCATTATCTCTGGGGACCTTCTCTTCTAAAATGAAAACTGGGACCCATGTTTGACAAAAGACTTTTCCTGGGAGACCCCCAAAACGGACATTATTGGTGTGCATAACAAAATCCAAACTAACAGGACAATTTAAAGGAAGTTGTTGCTGCATTGGAATTTTGGGGGGAGCACGGACTAGGAATAGTTATTATTCGGTAGTGTTGATGCTAATTGAGAGCAAGGATCCACGACTGCATGAAATGTGTGGGTACAGGGGTACCACAAACCAGACCTCCACCCTCTACCAAGCTGGGCTGAGTTACTGACCTTGCCCCTGGGTCTAAGGAAAGCCACCAGCAAGCTGAGCAGAGGAAGTAGCTTTGCTTTTGACTAACATATCCCAGCCCAAATATGTCCATCATGGAGTACGTTCTTTTGGCCTGGCTGTGACTCAGGTCCCTGCCCAGGTCCTTCTGCTCTGCCTACCTGAATCTTTGCCTTTTCTTCTCTCAGTCTGAACAACCTCTATGTGATCTCATCTTTTCTCATGGCTTCAATTACAGGACATAAACTAATGATTTCCATGGGTGGTCTTATCTCCAGCCCAGGTTTCTCCTCTGAGATCCAGAGCCACACCTCCAAACATCCAATGGACAGCTCGAATCGAATGTGCCATACTCAAGCCTCATTCCCCCAATTTATCAAGAGAAATTGATGTCTTGTTTTCCACCCATCTGCGAACATTTGGTTCTCAGCTTGGAGATGGACTGGTGAAAGAGACATGATTCACATTGATCCTTAAAATTCCCAATACTCCCCATTTTACAGATGGGGAAAAATGAGACCTGAGGTTGACTGAGCCCAGAAGGTAAAAGTCTCATATAAGGCCATTTATATAAAGTAATATACTTGTGATCTAAACCTACATTTTTATGAAGTCCAAACCTATGATTTTTTAGCACAAGATTCTTGGAGAAGGTAGACGTAAGTTAGAATAAGTCATTTAATCATTTTGGCATTTAACAGAAGGACATTTATGGCGAGCTTTGGAGTCGTGGGGGATGAAAGTGAGGTTTAAATAGTAGTTGAAATAATCATCATTACCATGGCCCTCTGGGTTTTGGGTAACAGTTACTGCATCTAACCACCAACTCCGGCCAAGCAGCCTCCAGAATTTTGGTCTCAAGTGTGTAAAAACAGGCCTCAACAACAACAACAGCAAAAGTTTTCTCCCACCAATACTTAAAATTTACGGCCAATAGAAATGTCAAAGAATGTGTTGTCTTAGGGAAATTGCATTTATTTATGATAAACCCAAGATTTGCAGGAGGATATTTTCAAAAGACTCAAGACATATCTGTTTTGTACTTCAAAAGCCATTTGGTCCTGGGTCCAGCAGGCCAAGTGGTTATTATGGTCCCATGTGGGAGAAGGCGGGTGAGGCTGGAATGTGCCCAGTAAACATGAAACCCCGTCCGCAGAGCTCCACTTGCTCCTGCCGCTTGGTGAGGCTAATTGGAGGAGAGCAACCTTTTTTAGAAAGGAAAGAAATTTCTGGATTTGAAGCAGATGTCTGGACCTTGCCGAATCTACAATGCAGGCTTTTAAAGGAAATACTGCAATAATTAGGAGTCCGGTTTGAAGTCAGTGTGTTGCTGTAAAAATTAAGGATGTTTATAACTGGGGGAAGGTTCTCTTTAAAAACCCAATTCTGATTCCAATTTGCTAGCAAATTGCATCCTGGCCTCATGGAAAGAGCGATCAGGGGACCTGTTTCATAGATCAGGATCCTCATTGTCGGATGCAGTGGAGGATATCCATTGCTGTTTATGAAATGTAAATAGGAATTTTCATGCATCATCCAGAATTCATTTGTCGAGTTTTAGAACTCAAAAAGATAGTTGGAGATTTGGAACCAAGCAGAATGTTTTCTCAGTTGATTTTTTAAAAAAAGAAAAAGAAGATGAAAAAAAAAAAAAACAAACCCTAAAACCAAACAGAAAAGAAGACTTGGCTTTCCTTGTGTGGTCCCTGGAATGGGAAATCTAGTATTTGCTAAAATTACCACAGTTTCTCAGATATTGGTTAGTCACGAAACACCATATTATACTCAATTTCAGGTTATTCAAGGACAAGAAATTAGGCAATGTATGGATTGAGTTTCCCCGCAGTCATGGATAATTCTTAAGTATCAGGAAAAAAATAGTTTGACTTGCATATGCCAGAAAGGAAAAAAAAGAGTCTTAAATTTATCAATCAGTCCAGAATAAGACCTTAAGTAGGAAACGCTGTAGTGAAGGAAAATTGGAGTTCGGTATATCTGAGTGCAAATCCAGTTTCTCTTACTTAGTAATTTTGTGACCATCTATTTTTCAAAACTTGACTCCTCAACTGTATTAGGGATAATAATATTTACCTTTCATTGTTATTTTGAGAATTGATTTTAATAGCATGTGTAAAGTACTTATCATGGCCTAGGCACACTGTGGGTACCTAAAAAATAGCAACCCCACACTCTCCCAACACAACACAAACACACACACACACACACCCAACACACATTGTGTTATCTGCAAGACTCTGGTTCTGTATTCACATATCAGTAGGTCAATGTCATTGCTGGAACAATATAGTGTATAGCAATTCAGAGGGGAAAGGAAGGAGACTATGTTAGAGACAAATAAATGTTCCCCAGGTCCCTTCTTTTCGTAACAAAACCCCAAGTTCTAGTTGGGCTCAGGATTGTTCAGCTAGAGGCTCATTTCCCCACTTCTCATATGGTGAAGTATGCCATGTGACTGGATTCTGTCCAAAGAGACATGGGAGGAAGAGATGACGTGTGTGTAGCTTCTACATCATGCCACTTGCCCTCCACCTCTTCTTTCTCGTCTCCCGTGGGTAAGAAGGTATACACAATGGTAGTGAGTACATTTTACTCTGTAAACCAAGGCAACACCTCAGTGGAGGATGGGACACCAAAATGGAAGGAGCCTGGGTAGCTGGGTGACTTTGTGTTTCCTATGCCTCTGGGACCATCTACCACTTCAGACTTTTACATGCAAGAAAAAGAATAAAGCTATTTTACTTCAGTTATTTTTATTTTGCTCATTGTTAACGCACTTAAATTTATATCCCATTACAGAGACTTATCTTTATTGTGTTCTAAAACACAGATTAGATCATGTCAGTCCCCTGATCCAGAAACTTCTCTAGCTCCCCATTGTTCATCAATGAATTGCGTTTAGGGTGCCCTATGTGTGACTGGTGGCAGAATCAAGAATGGCCCAGCTCTGTGGCAGAGAAGAGACCAGCCTAGCTGCAGTGGTGGATGGGCGCTGCTGAACAAAGGAAGACTGAGACCACCTTTGAGGTGCTTTATCTGATTACAGAGCAACTTCAGACTGTTAGGCTTAGGAAGTAATTCTCAGGATTTTCATCTAGCCTGGCTGAATACGAAATCATTCTGTCTGATTTAGCTATTCGTAGGCCTTGATTTTTCAGAGGTCCCTTTTGAGTATGCAAACAAACAAGGAATAGGCACTGGGCATATTCTTTAAGCCCGGCCTCAAATTCCACCTGATTGTTTTTTTTTCTTCTTCTTCTTCTTATTGAGATATAATTGACATATAGCACTGTATAAATTTAAGGTGTACAGCGTAATGATTTGACTTACGTCATGAAATGGTTACTCCAATAAGTTTAGTGAGCATTCAACATCTCATAGAGATGCAAAGTTAAAGGGGGAAAATATTTTTTTTCTTGTGTTGAGAACTCGTAGGATTTACTCTCTCAATACATAACACATAACATACGGGAATGTCAATCATATATATCATGCTGTACATTACATCCTTAGTACTTATTTATATTATCGCTGGAAGTTTATACCTTCTGACCACCTTCATCTAATTCTCTCTCCCCCTACCTCCCACTTCTGGCCACCTGATTCTTAAAGGCTTCCCTCACTGCCCTGAATTATCTCAGCCAGGTTCAATTGTGAGTTCCCCAGTGTTTCACAACATTTAATTACTACTCATTCACTAACTTAGAGTTCATTTATTTAACAGAGTCTTATTGAGCACTTACTACGTGCCTGGTCTGTGCTAGATACTGAGCATAAAGATATATGTAAAAATTAACCCTTACTGTCATGGAGTTTGCAATCCAGAATCTTTTAATACTCATTGCCAACGGCTGTGCTTCCCCTCCACCACAGGTCTTTGGAAAGTGCTGTAAATGTGAGACAGCCTTTGTCTCTAGGAAGCTGTGATCCACAGTTATTATTAAATACAGTCCTCAGTTAGTTCTGCCTTACATGTAATTACATGTAGTTGTGTTGTATGCTTGGTCCTATCACTAGAGGGTGAATTCCTTGCTAGTGGAAACTGTGTTGAATTTATGTCTAGTTCTCTCCCTCTTCACAGCAAATATTTCTTGCCTAGTGCATAGTAAATATTCTACAAATGTTTGTTGAAATTAAATCCATTCAATGAAAGATATTCCTTCAAAATTAGGCATCTCCAGTCTATTAAACCAAAGGTACATGAGGAGCCATTTTAAATTTCTCAATTATTGAGCACCATTAAACTAATTATCGCCAAGGGAATAATTTTAAAACAGAAAACAATCCTATCTGCTTCAACACTCTTCCTCACTTTTCCTTTGCTAATGGTAAGAGATGGTGATAATTCATTTTTCTCATTGTTTTCCAGAAACACTTTCTTTTGTAACTGGTAAAACTCAAGTGGTTTTTATATTTCATTTATGAGGTAGTAACTGTGTAAGTGGTTTTTACACTTCATATATAAAGTAGCAACTGAGGTACATGTGTAAAAGTTATTCTGAACTAATTTTTCATGACAATCTCAATTTTCAGTACCAAAATTCTCACTCATATAAAAGGGAAAAAAATTCATGTCTAAAGACATTTCTTTAATCTTAACTCATTTTGTTTAGAAGAGGATGAAATTAGTTTAGAAAACATGTCCTTAAAATGCATTCCCATATTCTAACAAAATACCGACTATAATAATATATTAATTTTTTCAACAACGCTAATCAAATTTAATTTATAGTGACACACATAGGCCAGAGCAACACTGCCTTTAAGATATGCCAATTTGTCTAAACTCCCAACCAATAAAGAGAAGGTTGAAGAACTAATCTTAAAGGTTGAGTGCAAGGAAACCCTTAAGCTATCCTGCAGAGGCCCAAAGAAATGTCCTAAAGAAAGCATCGATAGAAACATTTGCCTAATATTAGCCTCAGTTAAGCATGGCACCTCTAGCAATTACCCAAAATATGGAAACCAATGAACTAACATAGGTTTTTATTGGTGATTTAAAAAGAAAATGCAGGGTTTATTTCAGTTGGAAGGGAGAAAAATGTCAAAATAACTGTCTCATTAGAGAAATACTCAATGGTCTTTAACTCAAGATATTTCTTCTGCTTAGGCATTAAAAGGACCTCTTAACTGGCCTCCCTACCTCTGAATCCCCTATACACAATCCCTCCTGAATATTGAGGCCAGAATGAGCTGTCTAAATTGAAAATTTGACCCTGTCCCTCTTCTACTTAAAATCCTTTAAAACTCTCCATCACTTTCAGGTTTCACAAGATGGTGTGCACCAGTGGTTCCCAAGCATGGGCCCAGGAACCAGTGCTGGTCCACATTGTGATGTTTTCATTGGTCCATAGCTAAATGAGACAAAAGAAGGGTAACATGGCAAATAAAGCTAAATTAATTAAAACTTACTCAACTTACTAAAATCAGTGTTCTTTATTCTAAGGTAATATCTGTCTGACTTTTTTGAAACTCCTTATTTCACAAGATAATGGTTACTGGTAGTCTTTTTTTTTTTTTTTTAATGCTGTTATTTGGTAAATTTAAAATTTGGCTTGGCCAGGGCTCTGTGAGCTTTTTTGCTTCCTGAGCCTGCAGTGTCCCCCCACTGGCCATGCAGACCTTTCTGAGTCTCTGCCATGTCCTCCATCAGACCCATGGTCGGGGATGTCCACCACTAACATCCATTCCAAAGTCACACACACAGGCCCACTGGCTCTCATCTCAGCTTCCAGGCTGCACAGGAACTAAGGCCATCTCGGGAAAACGGGGACCCTTCTCTGCCTGACTGTGGCCATTTGTCCTTGGAACTGGGCTGGGGTCACTCTATCTGTGAACAGAGACAGAAGACAGGGAAAGAGACATCAGGGAAAGAACTCTTTTGCCCATTATCTCCCTTAACTATTTTAATGACCGCTTCAGGGATATACTTTTATATTCTACCCACCTTTACAGATTAGGAAATGGGGATATAGAACTGTCAGCTCTGCCCTAACAGTACTATTGCTAGGAAGGGGAAGAGAGGAGATCTGAACTTAAATAATCAAACTCCTGTCCATTCATGTCTTTATCCCCAGTGCCTAGCAAAGTTCTGGCACACTGGGGTCAATTGATGGATGTCTTGAGTAAGTCAATGAATGATTTTTCATTTTTTTATCATTTAAGATATATAGTTTAATATTTTTTTCTGACAATAACTATACTTGCATGTTGTATGAAATTCACATATGTATTAAAAAGAGAGTGATCTGAAATCCTTCCGCTAAGAAGTAACCTTTTTAACATTTTGCTGACCATCAATGTATACATTCATGGTAAATATACACTCTCCCCATAAAAATGTCATATAAATGGAATATGAAACTTGTTTTCCATAATCTACTTTTTCACTCAACAATATCTCGTGGATAATTTTTCCAACCAAAAATTACAGATCTGAACATTGTAATGTTAAAAAAATTCAGATTATTGTGTCATTTGAATATACCATGGTTTAACTAACCATTGCTTTAACAGCATCCTACAAAAAACTGATACATTGTTTTCTTCATTTTCATCTAGTACAAAAATGTTTTATAATTTCTGTTTCAGTTTTTTTTTTTAAACAGGTTATTTAGGTTATTTTTTAATTTTAAATTTGTAAATATTTGGGTGGTTTTTCCAGATATGATTTTGTTACTGAATTCTAGTCTAACTCTGCTGTGATCAGAAAGCATATGTTGTATGATTTCAATCTGTTTAAATATTTTGAGATTGTCTTATGACCCAGAATATGATGTGCCTTGGTGGATGTTTTATGTACACTTGAACTTAATTTGTATTCTGCTACTTTTGAATTATGTGTTCCATATACATCAACTTAGTCAAGTTGGTTTAGGTGTGGATCAATTCTGCTCTGCTTTTACTTATTTTTCCATTTATTTTACCAATCACTGAGAGAGAAGTGTTGAGATATCCAAGTATAATTGTGGATTTGTATATTTCTTCTTGAAGTTCTACCAGTTATAGCTTAATATTTTTTGAAGCTCTGTTATTTGGTTTACACAAATTTAGGACTGTTATATCCTCCTGATTAATTTATTATCTTTATGGAAGTCCCCCTTTATCTATGATAATATTTTTTATTTTGAAATTAATTTGACATCAATATAGATGCGCCATCTTCCTATGGATTAGTGTTTGTGGGGTATATCTTTTTCTACTCTTTTTTTTTCTGTTCTTTACTTTTAATGTATCTATATCTTTACATTAATAGTGGGTTTCTCGTGGAAAGCATATCCTTGAATCTGTTGGGTCTTACTTTTTTTCAGCCAATCTAATAATCTCTGCATCTTAATTAGACTGTTAAATCATTTCATTTAATATAGTTATTGATATAGTTAAGTTTAAACCTATTAGCTTGTTATCGACTTTCTATTTATCTGTTTTTGGACTATTTCCCTCTTCACCAGTTTTTTTGTTTGTCATTAATTGTATATAATTTAGGATTTCACTTTATTTATGATTCGTTTTATTTTTAATTACTTGCATTTGCCCTTTAGTCTCTGTACTACTATCATACAGTTTTATGTGTTATAAGCCTATAACATAGTTATTACTTTTTATGTTAAACAACTCTTTAAGTTAAGAAAGCTAAGAAAAGGAAGAGAATATCTTTTATATTTACCTACATAGTCAGCATTTCCAGTGCTCTTCATTTCTTTATACAGATCCAAATTTCTATCTCATATCATTTTTGTCTGCCTAAAGAGTTTCCTGTAACATTTTTTTAATAGCACACATCTGATGCAAGTGGATTCCTTCAGCTTTTCTTTGGGAAGTCTTTATTCCATCTTTATTTTTTTAATTCATTCGGCAATAAATTCTAGATTTACATTTCTTTCACTATTAGAAATTCTCATTATCTTCTGTTTTGCACAGCTTCTGTGATAAATCTGCTGTGATTCGTTTGTTCCTCTGCTTTACTGTGGATTTGTTTTCCGATCTGCTACAAAAAGTTTTATCACTGGTTTTCAGAAATTTTCCTATGCTGTGCTTTGGGGTGGTTTTCTTTGTTTCTTCTGTTTAGATTCATCAAGCTTTTTGGCTGTGTGTGTTTATAGTTTTCATCACATTTGGAAAATTCTTCAGCCATCATTCCCCCCTTAGCTGTCTCATCTCCCCTGGGACTTGATATTGTTTCACAGACACTGGTCTGAATTAATTAATTAATTAGTTAAACCTGTTTTCTTTCTGTGTCATTTTGGTTCATTTCTGTTGTTATGCTTCCACATTCATTGATGATTTCTTCTGCATGTCTAATGTGCTGCCTGTTCCTTTCGGTGTATTTTTCTGTTGGATAATGCATTTTTTCATCACTTAACGTTCCATTGGGGTCTTTTATATCTTCCATTTAACTTCTCATCATGTTCATGTTTTCCTTTACGTTATTGAGTTACCAGAGTGTATTTATAATAGCTGTTTCAGTGTCCTGTCTGATGATATCGTCATATCTGTCATTTTAGTGTCTGTTTCTATTGATTGATTTTTCTGCTGGCTGTGGATCATATTTTCCAGCTTCTTTGTTTGCCTGTTGATTTTTATTGGATGCTCTACATTGTGCATTGTACGCTGTTGGGTTTTGGATTCTGTTGTAATCCTTTAACTAGCAGGGAACTTTTTTTTCTTGCACGCAGTTAAGTTACTTCACACCAGTCTGAACCTCTATAAGATTGCTTTTAAATTTTCGTGGGGAAAACCTACAGCAACTTTTAGTCTAGAGCTAATTTAGTCCCATTCCTAAGTCAATACCCTGTGGGTGACTATACCCATTGTTAGCAGTCCTATGAGCTCCCAGAAAGGTTCCGTCTACTGCTTTTTGTTGCCCCTTTCTCTCCTCACCTGCTCATCTCATGGAGTTTTCCCCATGCATGTAGACCTCACTAGTCAGTCAAAGATTTGAGGGGGCCTCTCTGCAAATCTCTAGAGCTCTCTTTTCAGCATTCTGCCCTGCAAATTCTAGTCCTGCAAATTTGCTTTCTGGAACTCTGATGGCTGCCTTCAACTCAGTTTGGTTTGGTTTGGGTTCCCTGTTCTTCCCTGTGTCCTGGAAACTGCTTCCAGGCAGCAAACTGGACAACTGTGGGGTTCATCTGCTTTGTTTCTCTTCCCTCAGGGATAACAGGCCTAGCTCTGCTTGTCCTGTTTCTGAAAACAGTTGTTTCATGTATTTGTCTGGTTTTCTAACTGTTTATGGTGGAAGCACAATTCCCATAGCAGTGAATACTTCATGGTCAGAAGCAGATGTTGGCATCAATATTTTATAAAGTTCTCTGGGTTATTCCACTGTGTAGCCAGAGTTGAGAACCAGTGCTTTAGACACTCATCAATATCAGTTTTGTTTATCTTTTAAACCCTTGTCAATTCTTTAGAAGAAAAATGATACACATATTTTTTTGCAGTTTAATTATTTGTGAGGTTGAATAGCTTTTCATATTTACTGGCCATTTGCATTTTTTAATAGATGAACTTGATAATTTTTTAACCTGTTTTGTTATTGCTGTTGTTGGTGTTGAGAGATTTGCTTTTTCCTTGTAGGTTTGTATTTATATTGTTTGCCATTTGTATTGCAAATGTTTTTCCAGTTGATTATGAGTGTTTTCACCTTGTTTATGGTGGTTGTGATGTGGAGGAAGGCAAGGGGGAGGTCATAGATATGCCATGAAGATGCTTCTAATTTTATATGTGACCCACATACCGGTTGTTTCCATTATGATTTCTGACTTTCATCTCATGGTGTGAGAGATGCTGTTCCCTGACGTAGTAGATGGATTTATTTTCAACAGCTTTCTTTAGGAACATCTGTTTCAGGGCACGCTCTAAGGCTCCTGGTTAGTGGTACTTTCCTTTTTGGCTAACAGACTCTCAGGAATCTGATAGAATATAACAGATCCTATGACCTCAGAAAACTGCATGTGTATACATATGCTCCAAGTTTACATATAATTCCAGATCTTGGATCCCCGGTTAGTGACCCCAACCCTAGACTGACTGTGAGAGAAGAATCCTTCAGTGACGTCACTGAGCGTGGGAACCAAGGTCATCGCAGGCTTCCTGGTAGCCACGTGGGAAGTGGCATTGCTGCGGGAGGGGCTATTGCCGGGGGCATTTCTTCTCACTGGATCTCCTCCCACCATCAGAGAGGGCTACTTTACTTTTCAGTGAAGTGCATAGTGGGATGGACAAACGTCTGAGTTAGGAATTAACAAAGGACTGAGGTTACCTGGAGGTCAGTGGGATCCTGACCCCTGCAGGTCAGCCCAGGTTTGGTCCTGCAGGTGAGTTCAGTTCTCTGCCGGGTCCTCATCTGAAGCTTTCAGACTCCCAGGCATCTTGGAGTTCACATGAGTTTTCCAGCTGACTTGATTTGCTTACCTTGCTTCCTTCCTTTAGGTGACACAGGAAGGCCAGAGGAGCTGCAGTGGGAGTAATATCCTTCCCCCAGTTGGGATAAGACTGTGGTAAAGTTTTGCTAGTGTAGTAATTATGTTGCAATGCAGAAATATACAGACCAACACATTATACACCTCAAACTTACACAATATTTTATGTCAATTATATCTCAATTGAAAAAAAAAAGAAGGTTTTCTCCCTAGAGAGAAAGCCTCTGGGCTATTTAAAAATGATCAGTTTTCCCCTCCCCCTGCCAGAGCCAGAGGGGATCTTTCTTGGCTTTTCACTGTGAGAACCTGGTAGGGTTCCCAGAAGTAAACCCCATCCATGTCCCACAATGCATCTCTGCCTGACAGTTGCCTGAGGACCAGCGAGCCATCATGTATGTCTTCCTGCTGAAGACATTGAACTTCCTGGTTCCTTGACTCCCCGCTGGGATCAGTCTTTTCTGGAGTTTAAGGGGAAAGGTGGCAGTGGGGAGAAATGAGATTTGATGAGCAGATGGGGCCCAGGCCAGGAAAAGGACTTTGCACTTTCTTCAATGCCCATTCTCTAGGTAGTGGGGAACCACCTAAGAAAAGATGGAAAATAAATGAAGGAGATTTTCAGATTTGCACGTCCAGAAGGTCATTCCATGCAGGTGTGTTTGAGGGGAAGGAGTTATAGTCTATTGCAGTCATTGAGGCCGTAGCTCCAGAGCCCCTAAACTTCTTCCCAGAAGTGCTTCTTGGAGCGTCTGCTTAGCATGGTTGGTCCCTGTCTTCCTCCAAGGAGGTGATGAAGGATGACACGGAGGTGCCTTCAGAACTCCCTTTATCCACCATCAGGCACAAGCATCAACGTGTTTGTGAATAATTGCTGAGCACAGTCTACTCAGATGCTAATCATTCCAGGAAACACTTATTTGAAGCTCTTAACATGGGAACAGTCCTGTTACACTATGAAACATTGGCGAAATACAAAAAGAATCTGGTTTATATGACTAACTTGAATGTGCCAATTAAGCTAACTAGTAGCAGCTTATGCAATTGTTTTGCATCTTGGGAGTCTCCACACTCAAATGGACTCAGAGGAGTAAGAGTTTACACAGCACAGGCTCGGGTAACATTAGGCTAGCTGGGTACCCAAGCCAGATGTCCCAGCACCACAGTCCTCAGAACACTAAGAACCTGCCAACCATGGTCTGGATCAGTTCCCGGCCTTCAGGAAGGGGCCACTGCCATTTAACTAATGAAGTCATTGCATCACTGAGACATCAGGCAGACGGACCCCAGTCCCTTAGAGCCAAACATTTCAATTATTTTACAGGCCTCAAGAAATTCCTTCTTTAACGATAAAGGATGAAAATATCAACCACAC
This sequence comes from Balaenoptera borealis, assembly GCF_965194805.1. Classification (NCBI taxonomy): domain Eukaryota; kingdom Metazoa; phylum Chordata; class Mammalia; order Artiodactyla; family Balaenopteridae; genus Balaenoptera; species Balaenoptera borealis. The sequence goes on along the minus strand of NC_138871.1, from coordinate 79,965,648 downwards.
TTAAAGGTAAGCCTTTATTCTATTTCCTTTGATGTCTCTGAATTGATATTAAAAGATGAACGGTTAAAATATCTACAGCAATTGGATAAAGATTTGGAAGGTTGGGAGAGAGGCAAGAAGGTAAAGAGGCTAAGAATTCCTTTTCTACTGGGGCTCCTCTTGCCAAGCCCAGTGCCCGATAGGCAAAGTCACCAGATAAAGGGTTTTAAAAGTTAACTGATATTTGCTACATCAGGTCTGTACAGATGTCCTTGGTATCCATGGGGGATTGGTTTCAGGAAACCTCCCCCCAACAGATACCAAAACCTGCAGATGCTCAAGTCCCTTACATAAAATGGCATAGTTTTTGCCTAGAGCCTACACATCCTCCCATATACTTTAAATCATCTCTAGATTACTTATAATATCTAATACAAAGTACAATGCTATGTAAATAGTTGCCAGCCTGTGGCAAATTCAAGTTTTGCTTTTGGAACTTTCTGGAATTTTTTTTTCTGAATATTTTTGATCAGCAGTTGGTTGAATCCGTGGATGCAGAGCCCACAGATATGGAGGGCATACTGTCCTTCAGATAGGCTTTGGCCTTTATTTCTCATGGTCTCAACCATAATCAGTTATCTATGAAGATATGTTCATATTAATAGTCAAAATAACATTTTTATTTCTCCTAGTACTCTCAACCCCAAATTAAGCTCAAGCTCAGTATGCTATAATCCTTGGTTCGTGGCAGCACAGACTGAAACGCTTTCCTTTCTTCATAGAACAGAATATGCATGCCCTCCTGGCTCCAGTGGGTATAAAAGATTCTCAGAGTCCTTTGCAAATCATTTACAAATGTTCATGATGACCATTCTTAGAACTCTTTGGAATTTGGAACTTCCATGAGACACAGTGTTGATTTCCTCAAAAGTTATTTTCATTCATTAGGTGGGCGCTTTCACCTACCTAGGCTTTTCCATCCTGCAAAGGACCTTCCTTTTCATAGATTCTTAGTTCAGAACCTTCTAACAACTGGTGACGTGGGAAGACAGTTCAGATTTTGAGTCAGATGAACGTGGGTTTGAGTCCAAGCTCTACCACCACTTAATTGCAGGAAATTGAGGAAATCACTTCTCTCTGTGCTTCAGTGTTCTTTTTCATCAAATGGAGGTTCAGTCAAGGGTCATTGTGAGAATCAAAAGAAGAAACAAAGAAAAACTGTGAAATCCTTTTATAAACCTTAAAGCCCTATATAAATGTAAAAGATTACCTTATTTCTATATGATATAGAGATTTTTATCTGAAGCCAATCTGTCCCCAATTCTATAATACTACATCACTGCAGAGCTCAAAAAGAAAATGCCTAAGGAGAGACAAAGAAGGACAGAGAGCACTCAAAATTGACAGAGCGTTAAATGGAATCTTCACGTGATACAATGGCCTACACATTTATCACTTGTGGCATCCTTACTGGTGAAATATTACTGAACCTAAAGTCTTTGTATAGCCTCAAATCTATAATTGACAGAGTTCCAATGTCACGTGGTGAAGGCGTGGAAGCTAAAACCTAGGCCTAATGGTTCCCAGTCTCTGTTCCCATATCTCTGTGCCTGTCCACGTACATCCTTTAGAGTCTGTAACAGGAATGACATGGTACCACTTCTGAAGGTAATGAATCCCCCATATTCGGAGGTTTCAACAATCATTGATGAGCAATATAATTTAAATGATGTCAATCTTATATTTGGGAGTTGCTGGGGGATGGTAGTGGAATCAGTGACCTATAAGGATCTTCTGACTTTGAGCTTGTGTGAACTTCTGGCCAATTCTGAGCTCATAGATCCGGTTCTCACTCCCAGTCATCACAGTGACAAGAAGCTGGTGGAGGCACTGGGCGGGGGAAGGGATGAGTGTGGATGGTCCCTGAGCTGGTCTCACATTTGCCCAGCCTCAGCTTCCATACAACACCTTTTAGAAACTTCCCAGGCGCTGCACTCTTTTCACAGCTGTGTACAGGGAATTCAAACAGAACGCAGGCAGCCAAAGCCACTCTCGTGAGCTGTCATAGCAAACGCACCTCAAGTTTTTCCCCAGGTGAACTTAAGTCAAGGAGCAGCCAAACTAACTTCCGAGCAGTGTTTACCCAGCTTCTTCTTACTGCTTTCAGAGATAGGTGGCTCTTCCAGAGACAAAAGGTTTCCATTTGGAAGTAGGTCCAACTGTTAAAAGTATTAACTCAACTCAACACCAGTATCTTGCTACGAGATGCTAAGAGTGAATTAAGCAGTTTCACCTCCAAGTGCAGTGTTAGTGGCTGGCGAGGGTATGCACGCAGAAAGGGCCGTGCTGAAAGCTGTGCTCTGGGACTCCGTTCAGCAACTCTGTGTCAGTGTCTGTGTAAAAAAAAGCAGTGGAAGATATATGATTTTAGTCTGGAGGCTTGGGCCACGTAGGAAGAGCAGCTACCTGAATTTCTTTCTCTGACTCGGTCTCCTCCTGCCTTACTCTTCTTCTGTGGACTGAGGACTCGCCATATACTGTGCTAGCTATGAAAGGGATGACAGATAAGATGTGATTCCTGCCCTTGAGAAGTTCACACTGTAGCGTGGGAAGCAGGCATACAAGAAAGAGTTGTGATGCCCTGTGATGGGCGCTATGCCCTGAGTCCCCATCAAGGGCATCACTTCTGGCTGTGGTTATTGAGGAAAGTTGCAAAGATAAAGCGACATTTGGGATGGACCTTGGAAATAATGTGGGACCCTAGGAGTTGATGCAGGTACAGAAGGAATTACGTGCACAGGCTCGGCAGAGGGTGAGCTGGTCCAAGCCCTAGATCCGCCACCACGCTGAAATATGACCTTGAGACAGGTCATTTCTCTTCCCTGGGCCTCAGTTTCTCCATTCATAAGGGAAGGGGTTGTCTAAATGATATTGAAAAACTTTGTGTTGGTATTTTAAAACATGATGATTATAAGCAAAGGCGAAGAAAATTAATTTAAAAGAAATGTAAAAATATACTAATCCTGGACTTGCTGGCATTCAAGACCTTGATGATTGTAAGCAAAGAAAAGAAGAAAAAATTTGAAACAGTTAAAGGAAAAGCACAGTAGGGCTTGTTACTGTACAGCGTAAAGAACCATGACAGGTGCTGTGTCCCTAACATTTTACCCAGCAGTTACAATGGCACTTGTGTCAACCAAGATTCAAGACCACAGGAGGACAAGGTGTACTTTAAAGACAGTAGATGGACCAGGATAACTTTCTCTGCAGAAACATGGAGCCATGGGGAGAAAATTCCAGGAGAGAATCAACTTGCCCCATTAAGGTGTCCACCCTCATTTCTCCTCCAAATATGCCCTTTCCCAGACCCTTAATCAGGACCTGGGGTCAATCAACACGGAGGAGAGATGCCTCGAGGGAACGTGCCACTGCCTATAAACCTCCATAGAAGGAGGAGATTTGTTCTGTGTGCCTCTCTGGGACAGAGCCAGGGCTGATGGATGGATGGAAGTTACACTGGGACAGATTTACATCCAACGTAAGGAAGAAATTTTTGATGGCAAAAGCCATTCAAATGTCAGCGGGCTACCTTATGAGAATGAGTGCCCCCAGCCACTGAGTGTGCATGAGGCTGGCTGGCCCACCTCCTCATGCACTTATTTAACAGGAGTGAATTGTTAATTACATGACATTTACTGAGTGACGAGTCTATGCTTGCACTATGTTTGACAATGGCAATTCAGAGACAAATGAACTGCACTCCCTACTTTTTTGGAATGTGTGGCCCAGCTAAGCTGTTGTGACATTGGCAGGGATGTTGTAGAGGGGACTGAGTATTATTGGTTGGGGAAAGCAGGTTGTCCTCCATGACCATTATAGGTGCTTTCTGTATTTAAAATCCTCTGAGATTTTCCAATTCTCCTTTTTTTTTTTTTTTTTTCCAGTTCAAAGCCCAATTCATCTATGCCTTTTTCACGCCTTTGGAAGACCGGATAGAGACATGCTAGGAGAGTAGGGGGACCCTAGGCAGGGACAGGTCAGATGGCCTTTATCCTCTTGTTCTGTATCACAGCTCTTGCCTTCAGTAGATCTAAGCAGAACTTGGGATTTAGATAGTGATGTTAAATGCAGAGGGCATTCTTGGTGCAAACGACTGTGTGAGCGAAGACAGGTTCAAGGAGAAGTGAGGGGAGCAGGCTGTCTCAGGGGAGAGCTCGTGTGGAAGGGAAAGTTTTCTGGGGCTGGGGCCATGCTGGGGAGAGTCTGCATTTCTACCACCCAACTCATTCGATTAGCTGGAGTTTTGGAAAACAACACACTTCATTTTGCCACTGTGGATACATTCTTCTAAGACTGTTTGTAAACACAACTCAAAGTTATTGTGGGAATAGCTAATATACTGTAGATCATGGTAATTATCTAATAAGCCAACTAATAATTATACATGACAAGACTGTCCTAAAACTTAGTAATTAGACAGTGATGAACAGTATGATTTTAGGACACTCTTAATGGTTGATATACAGAGAGATTTGCTTACCAAAATGAACATGCAGACATGTGCACACACACAGTTTACCTGATGAAGTCAGTCTATGCTCATGCCCTGGGAGGTTATTGTAAGCACTTGTCACCCCACTTGTAACCCAGCTGCAGGGGCAGGCAAGGGCTTCTGGGTACAATGCCCGACTGAGAAAAGTATTGCCAAGGGGAACACTGTTGGAACCAATGCAACCTGCACGGTTGACTCATTTGGCTGTATGTGGACGCAGCTAAAATGTAGGCCTGGTGTTACATGTCATCTATGCAGACACGGAACAGAACACCTCCTGCCATTCACAGAAGTCCCAATCTTCTCCTTCAGGATATCAAAAGGGAGGAGCAGTCTATTTCTCACTTTAGAAGGAGAGGGTTAATCTGAAACCAGAAGTGCAAACAAACTTCCAGGGAAATGCAAGTCCATGACTCTAGAGAGCCCCAGAGGCCACCCAAGTCAAAGGAACAAGTGACAGAGACCATCGGCCAGGACATAAAAGACAGACATAGCCAGGGAGGTGGAGAGCAAATGGAGGGACACTTTTGCTCAATGTCAAGGGCTGTCTGGGACTTGGGCTAACTAGTTTTCTCTAAAAGGCCAGGGGGAAGAAAGTATGATGGCAGCTTCCTACTGATTTTGTTAGGTGGCAAACCTACATTTTAAAATTGAGGGAACGGACTTCCCTGGTGGCACAGTGGTTAAGAATCCACCTGCCAATGAAGGGGACACGGGTTCGAGCCCTGGTCCAGGAAGATCTCGCATGCCACGGAGCAACTGGGCCCATGCGCCACAACTACTGAGCCTGTGCTCTAGAGCCCGCGAGCCACAACTGTTGAGGTCCGCGTGCCTGCAGCCCGTGCTCCGCAACAGGAGAAGCCACCGCGTTGAGAAGACCACGCACCACAACGAAGAGTAGCCCCCGCTCGCCACAACTAGAGAAAAGCCCATGCGCAGCAACGAAGACCCAACGCAGCCAAACATAAGTAAATAAATAAATAATAAAAAATAAAAATAAAAAATAAAATTGAGGGGAAACTTCAGAATGTATTAATTTATGCAGATCTGTTGTTGAATATATATATCAGTTGTACTTCTGTAAATGGAACCACATTTTTGACATATTAAAGAACTTGAAATATATAGAGTTTTAAATTTTATAATGCAGATAACTGTTAATAAAGGTGTGTGTATATCTCTCTTCCCCGATACTTAACACCAGTTCTGAGACGTAAGCAGGCCAAGCGAACGATCCCACTTCACAGATGAGGAAGTTGAGCCTCCGAATGCCGAGCTGACTGGGAAAGTGTCAGAGAGCCGGCGTGCAGGGCCCACCTAGAGCTGGTCCCATGCTCTGTCCCTTAGGGCTTTCCTTTCCCTCTGAGGCCTGCATCATCATGGAACTGGAAACACACTGGCCCAGGGAGCTGAGGATTGACTTCATCTCTCTGATCTGTCACAAACCCACAGTCTGACCTCAGGAAAGCCGTGTCTCCTTCTCGGTCTCTGCACTCCCAGTGGGTTACAATGTGAATTCCTCACTACTGTCTCTGCTTCCAAGCCCCCTTCAGAGCCATTGTGTGGGCACGTTGCCGGAACAGCCTTTCCATAACCCACATCTCTGCACCTGCTTGCCTAACACACTTCAATGGCTTCCCGTCCCCCAATAAAGATAAAGGCCACACTTATTAGTCTGATTTATAAGGTCCTCTGTGACTAGCCCTTGCCTATGTCTCCAGCCTCATTTCTTGTTCCTCCTTCCTCCATGCTCTATGCCACAGACGTATCAACACGGATGGTGCCCAGATGCTTCTCTTCCCTGCCTGTATTACCTCTTCTCAGGCCCCTTTCACCCATCTGACTGCTACTCTAAGACCCATGTCGTGAATCTCTTTCCCAAAAAAACTGTCTATGACCCCCGCATGCCCATCCTTCCTAAGCAGCGGTTTTGATCATTGTTTTCCCTCTGGGGTCCTGTAATCTGTGAATATCATTGTTGCATCTTGACTTATAAAAAAATAACTTATTTTCATGGTTGCTCCTCCATTTACTATGAGGTTTTATTTTATTTTTTTTTAAGATTATATCTGAGTCATCTTTTAATCCATAACATCTAGCATTTTATCCAGCACACAGATGTCAAGGAAGTGTTTGCTGAATACATGAATGAAGGAATGAATGAAAGAAAATGGATTAGAGTATCTCTGGGACTTTCTACTTACGATATTTCAGATGTCTGATCCACATGCATGTGCACAACATGTTGCCAGAACAGATTTTCTTCCCGCTTATGGAGATTTTATTGCTTTTCATAGTGAGCTCCATTCTAAGGAGCTGCCGGAAGGGCTGAATGCTGAACGCTTCGCACTAGCGCCCACAGGAACAAGGAGCTGGGCAAGAGCCATTGCGGTTGGTGCAGCTAATCCTGGCGGACGGCTCTGCCTGCAGTGACAACGAGGCCACCCAGGCTGCCGTCTGATGTGGCCAGGGCCAGCTCGAGCACGGGTGGTTAGTCTCTCCGGTTGACCGAGGTGTGGGTATGTGGGAATCTGCTCCTCGCCCACACAGCCCAGGATGCCCAGTCTCGCCGGGGGGCAGACTAGGGAGAAGATAAGCCCACTCCTCCTGGGAGATGGGACAGTTTAGGGCCTTTCTAGGTTTTCCAGGACCTCAGAGGCACAGCGAGAAGTTGACTTGAGAACTGAAGGGAAATGGGAAAATCTTTATTTTGGAGAACAGGCAAGCATGCTAGTGGCGTCCTTTCCTCCAAATTCCTCACTTATAGGTGAGAAAACTGATCATTGAGATGAGAGATGTTTTACGGTCACTCAGCAAGTGAGCTTCTGGGCATTTAAGTTTGCATCGCAAAGAGAAAGGGGGCCACGTGCCGAGTTCACCAGCCTGATCCTGGGGAGTTCACATCATCACATGAACACGTGCTCTCAGCCCTCCCCTCCTTCACTCCACCTCCACGCTTTCCCAAACTACCCATCACATTACCTCGTTGACTGAGCACCTAGCTTATATATGGATAGATTCATGTTACACGTGTCACGTACATCAAGAGGTGAGCTAGTGTAGAAGTTAGGAGCACAGATGATGAAGCCACACTGCCGAGGGTGGGGTGCTTCTCAGCTCTACCACTAACCAGCTCTGTGACCTTGGATGACTCAGCCATTTCATGTCTCAATTTCCTAAACGTTTTAATTGGGTAATAATAATACCCACCTCGTACCATGCGATGCTAGATATGGCTACCTTGAAAACCCACCATGTGCCAGGTCCTTTACATCCATACCCAGCTAATTCCAAGCCACACACTGCAAAGCATGCTGTATTATGATTCGTGTTTCACACAGAGGGATACCAACTCAGCCTGTGAGGGGTGGGGCGCAGTCTCCACCTCAGGTCAATCTGACCTCAAATCCAAAGCTCCTTCCCTTATGCCTACGGTCATGACATATCCCAGTTTCCCTGGAAAGTTCTAATTAATACCTATTGTCTAGGAGTAATTATTAATAGTGCCTCTCTCACTTTCAAAAGTGTCCTGGTTTGAACGATAAATTATATGGTTGTCCTACTTGCTCTATATTTCCCCTCTGAGAAGGAGACTCTGCCTTTCTATAAAAGGCATATTTACCTTGAAAATTCTGTCTGGAGTGACATAGGTGGCCAGGCAATCTGCCCTGGCTTGGTAAATAACTTGGGCGTCTTGGTTTACTAACAGAATTGGGGGCCAGTTAGAAGAAAACATAGGAAGCAATCGAGTCTCCCTTTTTTCATTTTTGCAAGTTTAACCAAAATGCATCTGTCATCACCTGGCCTTTTCACAAATTTTTCTGGAACTTGGAGACCTGTTTTGTTGTGGTCACTGGGTTATCTACCCTTAACTGGGATGTTCTCTCTCTGTGATGTTTCATAGGTCAGGTAATAGAGCCTGGGTAGAAGTTCAGGCTGCTGAGTTCAGAAAACTTTTCTATAGACCTTTACTTATTTTCATTTCTGAGTTCAGAGTTCTAATCCTTTAATATCATTTCTCCTTCCTTATACAAAATATTGATACTGAATAAAGAAATAAACAAAATAATAACAAAAGAATCACCATAAAAACCAGAAAACAAAACCCAAAGGCAACAAAAAACAGGTGAAAACGAAGTCTGTCCTGTTTTGAAGTCAACAATGGAAAATCATCCTTGGAAGAGAAAGTACATCGGTTCAGAAAATGCTCAAGGGAAAACAGCTGGGATCACACTAATGGTGATGGCTTTGATGTCACCGCATTATTTCACCTAGATTTGCACTTGCTCAGAACCCAAGGAAAGGAGAGTCTTACTCATTCCTCCCCCACAGTCAAACAGAACAGGTGCCCAGCAGCCTCCAGTTCTTGACCTATGACCTTGGACAAATCAGTCTCCATCTCTCTGCCTCAGTAGCTACTCTGTAAATTAGAAAGGGATAATTTCCAAGAGCCCTTGGTGCTCTAAATCACCATACTACTTCCTACCTTTTATTTGGCCAAATCACTGTTCAGGGTAATGGCCATGGAAATCTGTCAAGATAAACAGGAGAATGACCAGGTTATGGTGCTTATTGCAGCCAGCCTTGAAATTCTTCATCTCTCATGCTCATGTTCTTTGAGCTCTTTGAGGAACTGTGTAACTTTCATCCTAGTGTCTCCAATGCCTGGCAAAGAACATATTCAATAATAATTTGTTGAACAAATGAATGAATACATAAATTTTTGTCACCACATGGAAATCTGAAACCTTGCTCTAAATTATAACATCTCTTAATGATGCATATGAAACAATATTTGTCATTACAAATCCTTTTGTAGAATTAGGTAGGAAAAATAAAAGAAACATTAGCATGTCTGTGTTAAGGATTGGGCTTTATTTTAATAAGCGTTAAAAAAAAAATCTAACTTGCTTATGCAGTATATTGGCTAGTCAGTTGGCTCCTTTGGCCTAATCAGGGCTCAGCTAAGATACAAGCCTGGTGCTAAGGAGGAAATACATACAAAAATCCCTCATCTCTTGCCAAGGGTGAGAATTGTTGTCTGAAAAACACCAAGGCTGAAACTCCTTAGTTGGCAAGAAGAATAAAGGTCTTACTGAGAATAAGGTGTGGGTGGAAAAGTAGTTGAAATAGTGCTAAAAGTAGATGTTAACACAGTCAATAAAACTTCTAGGAAAAATCTCCACTTTCAAACCAGACTATTTCTGTTCAGGCTAAAAACGTAACCTCCAAGGCAGCCCTCCTCCTGTTGCTTGGGAAGAGTTGCTGTAGCTTCATGATCTGCTGTGATGGATTTTTAATTTTGTGACAGCCAGATTCTACCTCATTTTATGTGGCTTGAACCTACCATTACCAACTGAAATTGCACTTTTAATCTCCCTTTAAAAGTTTTTGCATGTCTTGGCAAAAATGCATTGGCAATCACCTGGCCTTTTCACAAATTATTGTGGAATTCACAAACTTGTTTTGTGGCGGTTATCAGACCGTCTGCCCTTAAAACGGGATAGTCTCTCTGCAGTATTTCATAGGTCAGGCCACAAGACCTGGGCAAAGAGCGAGAGTGGTAAGAAATAATTTCTATCATGTTCTCTTCCTTAAGAGGACTAAATAGAATCTCAAGGATTCAAAAAAAAAAGTCATGAGCTTGAACACTTTGACATACTATTGTAAACTAGTATCAGTGCTAATCTCTAAATTGGCAAGAGACTGAGAGAGCTTCTGATGCAGGTGACACCTGAATTAAGTCAGTTGCTCTCTCCTCCCATCTCTTTCTCTCCACCTTTCCCCCGACAACTCCCCAACATTTTCAGGAGGGCTGAGCAAACATCATGGTCCTATGGGGTGAGGCAAGTAGCAGGGGCATTCCTACCACAGTTGCAGAAGGGAGGTGTTTGGGGGTGAGCAAGTTGAGATCTGTGCATAATTAAACTGGAGAAAAGGTCCAAGTGGGTTGTCAAGACAAGGAGGGCCCGAGGCTTATGGGAGGAATCAGATAACAGAGATAAGGTGTGGGAGAGACAGTGAAAATGAGCAAAAGCCATAGTAGGAAGGAACAGGTGGAGGAGGCTCTCTGGGTGATTGTCAAAGACAGGGTTGTACACTGGAGCATGGCTAGGCTTTTCCATGTGCCCTGTGATTGGCTATTTGGTGGGTTAGAGCCATTCGAAGGGCTTAGGATGAAGCCCACCTACTGTCTTCTTCTCTCAGCTCCTCTTGGCCTCTTACTTTTACTTCCCTATTTCTCCAGAACCTTCCCTTCCCATACTGTATCCTCTGCCTGCTAGAACCTTTGATCTAATTTAGATTTTCTAGTATAACACATCTGATTGTCTTACTGGGCAAGGGCTCAGAATCAGGGCATCGTGTGTGTGAGGGATGTGGGTGAGTGTGGGGCGGGGAAAATCATCCACAGCTAGGGCTCATTTCCAAAGGAGCTCTTCTCCCTGGATCTCTAAGGCCTATGTTGAACACCTCCAGTCCCTGAGGTTTCTAAACATCCTTACTGGTGATGTTCTTCCAGAGATGCAGTGTGATGTGGAAGAAAGAGCATTGAACATCAAGCCCAGGTCTCTGGTTTCAAGTCCAAAGTTCTGCCCACAACACTGTACTTGAAATCTTGACTAGGCACACGGGCTGACACGCCCAGGCACTCCAGGAGAAACGGAAAATGGAGAGTCCCTTTCTTTAAGTAGGATACAGTATAATAAAGCAGATGGCACTACCACCCAGTGCAATGAAGAACAACACAAAAATGATACAAAACTCACAAGGTGACTTGAGTGTGGTCTGGCCTATAGATGCTGGGGAAATCCAGAGGGTTAGAGCTGGAGGAGCTCATTTTTGGAGCCAGGACCCAGACCTCAGGAGAGTTCCACATGCAAATGACGAAGATAATAATAAAACAATAATTATAATGATAGTAATATAACTATTATTTTGAGTGCCTACTGTATGTTAGGATATTATACTAGGTGCTTTGTTTTGAATTGCTTTTTATTAATCCTCACGCAAATCCACAAGGTATAAGTTGTTAGCTATATTTTGTAGATGAGGACGTTGAAGCTCAGGTTAAGCTCAGATTCTACTAGTACCAGCTGGAGCAGGGGTCATGTTATGCCCCAAATCTGCCTGTTGATCCTCGTGACGCGTCTTCCTTTGTATTACAGTGTCTCAAATCAGCAATGCAATCTGAGTTCACACTCTTTGATTGAGTAACTTGAAAGCAAGTCAGTCCTTCAATGGGGCCAGCCCTCCCCCTGAATTTCAAGTTATTTGCCTTGCTTCCTCAGTTCATTTATAAAGACAGGGCCGCAAAGCATCCCACAAATAGGATCATTTGCCAGAAGGTAAACTGGAGACAGGAGACTGGAATTTCTTTGTATGTCTTATTTCCAATTCCTTCCCTGGGCTCAAAATAACCTATTAAACCACGCAGTCAAAATAATTAGACAGAAATATTTCTCATTTTAATTTCCATTCTAAATCTTTCATCATTCTTACCGACTTGTTTATTTAAGAATCTAAGTTTAATTACGAAGTGACACACTATTAATCCCATTTGTTTTTGTAAAGGAAAGCACTTCTTCGACTGGAACATAAGCCTCACATGCTCAGTGGTCGGCTGCCTTCATTTCAGCTGCTTAGGACAGGTCTGCTCCAGCGAAAGCATCTCCACCTGCTGGCAGGTACACCCCTGAGGCAGCCTTGGGGGACCACCACATCCGACCTCGTTCAGCTTCCTGGGACAAGGGCAGGCTTCGGGAAGACTGCTTTTGAAGACAGTGACATCAAATTACGAAAGCCATGGGGACAGTGTGTATTGTGTGTGCCTCCAGAGGTAGAGAATGCATGGTGTGTAATATAAGAGTGTGTGTGTGTGTGTGTGTGTGTGTGTGTTTGAGAGAGAGACAAAGAGAGAGAAAGAGAGAGGGAGAGAAGGAAAACCACCTTTCCTGAGCCCCAGCTCTCTACTTTTGCAGAAGCACCAGGAAATATCTCTTAGGTCTCGTCAGACCAAGCTGTAGCCTTACGATTCCTGAACCAATCAGTAGAATTACTTTAACAAAGCAGACCCATTCCTGGAATTGGGAGTGTGGTCAGCTTTCTTTGAAGTGAAGAAGTGGATGGAGAACGTGTGAATATCTGAATAAAAGTCAGGGATGCAGGGAGAAATGGATTCTGGGTAAGCCACTAAAAATGTCCATGGCACAATTGCAGGGTTGAAGATTGATTTTATTCTGGGAGATGCCAGGTTCGTTTGGGCCTTGAAAGACCACCTGGGCCAGAGGTTACATATATGTGGGCTGTGGTGGATTCCAAAGGCAGAGTCAGAGTAGCTGAGAACGAAAGCTGGGAGCCTGGGAGAGGAGGAGGCGGGCGCCGCAAGTCTGGACGAGCTGCCTTGTAAAAGGATGGGAGCTCCGTGAGACCCTCTGCCAAAGCTCTGGCGGCGCGTGCAGGGACCCAGGTGAAAGACAGGTGTGGGTGGAAACTGAAAGAGACCCCTTGTTGATTTCCCGAGGAAACTCACCTGTTTGGCAATGACCTGGTTCTGCAAGTTTTCCTCCTGCGTCCATGTGTCCTCATCAACTCCAGACTCACAGGAAAGATGATGGTTGTGAAATTTGGGGTTTATGCAGGTAACTCAAGTTCAGCATGAGAGGTTATGCAGTACTGTTTGGCACCCAAACCACCATTTTGGACTCCTTCCTCCCCTTTGCCCTGCGCCCAGGCACGCCACTAGTCCTGCCATTCTGTCTGTAGCGTCTCACAACCGACCTAATAATTACTTCTGCTACTGCCCTAGATAGAATCGCACCCCCTTCCCCAACACCTCCAACATCTGCCTTCGGTCTTTCCCTCCTGATTGTTACAATCAGCTAGGTTTTCTTAAAACAAAGCTCTTACCTTTTATTGCCTCTGCTCAAACACTTTCAGTGGGCACTCATTACCGACAGAATACAAATTCTCATCCTGGATGCCCACAGTCTGGCCAAACCCAAGAGAGCTCTAAGTACTGGTCAGCAGTTCAGCAAACACGCATTACTCCGTGCCGGGCATTGGCCAAGGTGTAGGAACTGCTGAGTAAGATTTTTCAACACTCTCTTTCTTATCATCTATATTTCAAACCAAATCTTTTCCATCCATCAAAACTTGTGGACTATGGGCTCTCTTGAATTACTCGGGTTGCATTTCTCTCGTTGCATCTGCATGATGGTCATTTGCATTCCTGACCAAGAGTCCAACATTTTAGACTATGAGTCGGTCATCGCTGAATTCCCTCATCTCCCTATGAAAATCCTAGTACCTGGCTCAGTTTTGGGGTAAAAGGTGTATATTTACTGAGTAGCACCTGTATTTCTAGGACTATTATAATGTGTTCCACCCCTCTGGTCTCCACCCCATTGAAAGCAGAAGAAACTGACAATCCTCACAATACACACATTTTATTTTTAATAAATCACTTTTCAAACATGATGCTGATTCTCCAATGTTTAACGTATTTTGAAAAAAAAACCTCTCATAGTGTTTTTATTCTTTTTTTTCTTTTTTTTTGCCCATTGTAGATTTGAAACTCATAATACTACCAGCTTGAAACAACAACTGTTCATATTTTAGTCTGTGTCCTTTAAGCCTTTATCCTAACGAATATCAATAATTCAGAAATTGCAGAGAAAATAAATATTTTTTATCTTGCTTTCATTACTTGATTTTGTACCATAATTTTCCTGCCAGCAATGTATTCCAGGAATATTTTACTCATTGTCCTTTTGCTACCATAAACAACAATGTAATGAACATCTTTGTGTACAAAGCCTTTCTTACATTTGTAGTTGTTTCCTAAAGATATTATTCCAGAATTGCAGTTGGTAGGGCAAAAGGGTATACACACTTTATGATCCTAAATTCCTACCTCAGCTTGGCTTTTAAATATACATTTAAAGGAAAGGTCATGAGCAAAGGTGACTGCTTAGCAGAGATCTGAGGGGGAGTCTTCAAATTCCACTATCTCAGCCTAATTTATTTCATGACTATGTTAATGTTTGCCTTTGCCTTCTTCTCAGTTTCAAGAAAAAACACAAAACACTGAAACTGGATTCAGAGCCAACCTCTCCCTCTCATTTATAAAGTCTTCTTTCTTGATGGGAGAGGGTGAGAACTTTAAATCTCTCTCTGAAAAAACATGCAATGAAATTGGAGATGGTGGGACCCTAGACCCAGAGTCATCTTTGAATGGATGTGTATTTCCCAGTGCTTTGGGAAAATGGAAAACCCTAACAAAATAAAATCAAGACCAATCCCACATAGTTCAGTCTCTTAGCAAAAAGAACCTTATTTCTCTGTTACTGGGGCAGCTATGCACAGATGCAAAACACAGACAGACTGTCCTTGCCCTGCGTTATAAAATAGTGATTTCTGTTGAAGGTCATATTGCTTAGGAAGAAAAAAAAAAAAGACTGGTACTTGGCAGGGAGGCCACAGAAACTGATGCATCTCTGCCAAGGACCTTCGACACGGATGGCCCGGGAGATCTTCCACGTCACCCCAGAGCAGGTCATGGCCCTGGTTACTGAGGGAGGAAGAGGAGGAAGATAAGAGTTGGAATAAAATGAAAGAGAGAAGCTTGTTCTCTAATTCCTCAGAGTTCTAAAATTAGAACCCTCCTAAATAAATTTTCAAGATTAATAAAAAGTAACTGGACCCCTAAGGTAGTGTATCTTCGTCTACCTACACAGTTCTCCTCGCAAGAGTCTCTTTATTCTCAAAGTGGGCTGTTTGAAGGGGAGAGTCAGCCCCACCCTGGATTCCGGGAAGGAGGGGGGCAGATTGGTAACCTCTTGCAGGCTGAGCATCTTCAGTCTAACTGAGGAGGAGGCGGGGGAGGAGAGCGCCCTCCCCGCTTCCTCCACTCACCACCAAGCAGGGGCTTTCCTGGGAAGTGAGGGTCTGGAGACAGTGATGATCCTTTTATCCTGTCCGAAGTCTCCAGGAAAGCCATGCAGGAGTCTCCTCGTTCTGGTCTAGTGTTTGACTCTGATATGCTTTTACCCACCACACCATCCATGGCCCCATAGATGCCGCAAATCCAACATGTTCAAAGCTGAACTTTTCTCCTAGGATGTCTTCTCCTCTTGTTCTATATCTCAGCCAATGGCTTTATGGAGTGCTTCTTTACTCAGCCCAGAAACCCGGGTGGCTGCTTCTCCTTTTGCCATGTGGCTTGACGGTTCTCTCTTCCCAACCTTGATGTCTTCTCCCAACTTCCGGTCACCCAGCTCTGGTCCGCGTGATTCCTTACTTATACTTTTGCAAACGTTCGCTAGTTGGTTTCCCTTCTCCAGTCTCTCTCCCACCTCCCCTGCCCATTCTCTGTCCTGCCCTCGCTCTCCCTTCCATTAACCACACTAGTGCCAGAAGGCTCTCCCTAAAACAATTTCATCAAGGTACTTCTCTGCTTCAAATATTTCAGAGGCTTCCCACTGTTTTCAGAAGAAAGATCAAGCCTCTTAGCACAGCAAGCAAAGCCCTTCCTTGGTTCCTCAATTCTTCCACATTCCGCCTCAAATTCTATACTTTGCGCATTATATACTCTCCAAATGTGTCAGGCTCTTTCAAACCTCCATCCCTTGAAAGAGCTACTGCTTCTGACTGGAATGCCCTTCTTCCAGACTTTTTGACTTTACTAAGTTCACTTCTGGACTCATCTAAAATGTCAGTGAAGTGCTCTCTCTGACCCTAAGGCAACCTAGACATAGCCTTATCATAACATTTGTCAATATGTATTGTAATGATTGATCTCTCAGCTTGTCTTTCTCACTAAAGTGTGAACTCCTTGAGGCCAGGAACTGTCTCTTCCACATCTGCATAAGCTAAGAGCATTAAATGGTCGTAGGCATGTAATACATATTTAGTTAATTGAACAAAAGAATGAATAGATAAACAATGGAAAAGAATTCTGTGCTGTGGGATGGCTCTTTGGCTAAACCATTCTACGTGTGCCTCAAGTTCTCTGTATGAGAACATGCTATCTCCTTTTTTAATAGCTATTCAAAAGCTGAGAATAGTATGTGTGTACATATGTGTGTGCATATGTGTGTATGAGTGTGTGCACACATGCATCTGTGTAACTGGATGTCCTAGTCTGGGCTGATTATGGGCATTATCTTTTGGGAGATGATAGTCCTATGGTAGGGGGTTTAGAAAATAGAAGTGAATGTTCCATAACAAATGTGACACTTCCTATGGAATAAGACCAAATTCAAACACAGTAGATTCAGAAAGAAGAATTTTGGTTTGTAACTTGAGTCCATTGATGAACATCATCCTGATGTATGAAGTGGTACAAATTTTCTATAGAACAGGTCTTGCCTGTTATGTGAATTAATATTCAGGCTCCCAGGATGACTTTCCCAATACTGTATATTTTTAACAATTCAATTAGTCATTCCCAAGTGAAGCATTCTAATTGATTATTTTCCAGTCTCTGTTGGTGATGAAGATAATGGATGTTTTTGTGGAGTAAATTGGCTTCCTTGCTTAATATCTGTTTCTTGATGTCATTGCCCAGAAAATAAATGGTGAAGCATATTGCTATAAATAGCATGATGGCTGGCAGAGGAAAAAAAAATAGCTGTGTTTCCTGACAGTGCAAATTTCACACTGTTTTAATTACCACAAACGTTCACTCCTATCTCAGAGAGCTGGGCAGGAAACTGGGAATAACTGAAAATTTGTAGACATGGCTGAAATGACAAGCCTGGGATGAGACTCACGCTGGTACGGGCAGTGTCCCCATGACATCTTCTGGGAACTTCAAGTCTAGGAGGTGAATTGGACCCTTTGGGAATCAACCACACGAAACCTGGAAATGTGTCCCGCTCTTTGTGCTGTTGAGACACGTGTCTCCCTAAAATAAAGAGTTTGGATTTCAAAAAAACAAAATAAAAGACAGAGTGCTGGAATTTTGCTCTTCAGGCAAATACCTACACGCTTTCACAGTCCACATATTAGGCAGTGGTCGAGAAATAACAGGGATAAGGTTCCCTGAAGGCATTCTCTGGGTGCTAGACTTTGTGTCTACCTCGACTGAGTATGAAGGCCTTTTCTCCCACATGGCCTGCATCTCTTCCCATTCCCATTTCCTCAACCATCACCTGCCTTCCCTCTGACCTTTCCCACCCTGCCCTATTACCTGGAACCACCTCTCCTCTTCCCTGAATTCTGGACAGTTCCCAGCCCTCCTGAAATCCCACTTCAACAAGAGAATGGTGTTAACAATGTATTTGCTCCAGTGCTCGAGATCCTCTTCTTGGGCCTTTTGTCAATTTTTTGAATTTGGGGTGAGAAATCTCTGGCTCTAGCCCAGAAATCTCTACAATACTTTGTAGTAACAGAAAAAGCATGCATTGGCACAGGCGTTTATAATTTATGCCAACCTCTCTTACATTTTTTCCCATGTGAGGGTAAATCTCATCGGATTTGAAATTGGATACAACAGTATTTTATAATTACTCAGAGGAGTTTCAAGGCTTAAGTAGGTGGAAGAAAAGGAAAAATTTTCACTTCCCGTAGTGATAAAGATGTAATTTCTTACAGAGGGTAGGAGGTAGGTTTGCGAGGCTTAGAAAAGACCCAGGAGGGGTTGGCAGAGACCCAAGGACCCAGTCAGTGCTGCCGCTCTGTGGAGTACGAGGCAGTGGCCCTTTTCACCCATCATAGAATAACCATTCGATGAATATTAATTGATTGACTAGATGAACGTACAAACTAAATAAAGAATACAAAAGGGTGCAGCATGGATTACAAACCAACATTACTCAAAGTTTAATGGGAAGTAAGTTTAGTAAAAGCCATCGATGTGGCCTGGCAACCAAAGTCCAAACCATGATACCATGTTTCAGTACCAGAGAAATATCCACGCTAAGGAAAGTGCTTGTTAGTCTTACTCACTTCTGTGTTCAATAAGAAGACTATATATCATGGTTTGCATGTTGTAAAAAATGTCTTCTAAATGGTCCAAGAGGTAAACCCTAAGACCACATTGGTGGAAATACAGTCAAACAGACATCAGCTTGATACAAAGAATCGCACGCAGATGGAAGCTCAACGGTCAAAGAGGTGGACGGCGCTAGTTATCAAATTGCTTCCTAGTTCCAAATTCCCTCTTTTTGCCCACTCTTGGAAAAATGGAGCTGAGCTGTTTATTTTTCTTTTGCTAACTAACGAAGGAAATGGGTGTTAAGCTTTGTCATGACAGAACAGTGGAGAGACATTGCAGGAAGAAAGTCTTTGCTTCTGGGTTCCAATGTGCTTGCTCAGCCATCTCCTGCAGAGCCTGTCATCAGGCTTCTGTGTGCATGCAGCTTCCCCAGCACTGAAATCTTGAAGCATGGTAGCTTCCTTAACATCGTCCTAAGGTTCTTGCAACATGCACAGATTCGGTGGTGCACGAGTGGTTGGCATCCTATGGCACTCCCAGCCTTGGGCGGTTTTATAGCAAAGTGCCTCTAGTGAAACATCTCCCCAGGAATAGCTTTCCCTGGCTCCCTAGAGGGCAGATTTCCAGCAAGTTTCCCTAGTATGGCACCATGGCAACTTCTCATCCACACGGCGAGCCCTGGACTCTACAGTAAGGTCTGGACCTTGGCCCTGGGGAACCTATGCCTTATGTGTTATCTCAGTCCAAGGCAGAGAGTCTGCTTCTAATATTTGCTATTCCTTCCATCTTTGGTGTGCTCTTCACTTTTTACCAGCCAATCTCTTACTACCACAATCCTCTGTTATAGTTAATAATTCTTTATATTAGACTGTCTCTGTTCAAATTAATATGTGGTTTTGCTTTACTTACTGGGTCCTAATCGATACACCTAGCAATTGCGTGGAGTCCTGAGAAATGGGTAGAATTTAGGTAAGCATAGAGGAAGGAGAATGAGTATTTGAGGCAGAATGAAGGCATTAAGGTCCATATTTTTCATGTTTATACTATTTTCAAAGAATGAAAGAACTAGCAGTAAATACATTTGATCTAATTATAAATTCCTTGAGGCAAAGACTATGTCTTATTTTTCCTCAAGTCCTCTAATATAATACTTGATGAAAGAATAGAATCTTCTGGACATTGACTGTCTAATCCATTTAACCATAACTGAGACCTGGGAAGAAAGACCAGTCCTCATTGCAGTGTTTCACAAAAAAACCCCAGTAATATTAATAATAAAAATAATAATGTTAGAAAAAAATATTGAGTAATACCATGTACCAGGCTTTGTACAAATGAGCTCATAAGTAAAGACCCACAAAGTCTTTACAAGATAAATATTATTATTATATCTGAAGCACAGAGAGGTTATGTAACTTGTTTAAATTCACCTAACTAATAAGTGGCCAAGTCAACATTTAAACCAAAGCAGTCTGGCTCCAGGTACCCTTCCCTAAATCACCACACGCTACCACTTCCTAACTATGCGTGGAATTGTGATTATATACCTCAGTGATAATGATCTTTCCTTTCAATATTCCAGGGGAACAAAAGATGGGGGTCTTTTTTATACGTTAAAGACAGGAACTTTTTCTTTGTAAATCAAGATTTCTTCCATTGAGGGTTAGGAAAAGGAAAGATTTCAGAACTTTACTGCTTGAAATGTTGAATATCAAAATGTTCCATATATTAATTGGTACACTTTCTTATGAAGAGTTGTATGCCCTGGGTTTCTTCCCTCTAGGATATTTACCTTTTCACCCTTATCTTTAAGAAATTGTGGTTTTGAATGTTTGGGTTCCATGACAGAGATTCTGAGGGCAGTAGGTGGACCTCTTCTTGAAACTGGATTCCTGAAATGCCCTCGTATTACATTCAAGACCTGCTCTGATTTCTTCACTACCTGATGAAGTAGTTGAAAAGCCACGCTGGCCCACATCCAAGTTTGCCATTTCTACACGATGTGC
Organism: Balaenoptera borealis; assembly: GCF_965194805.1. Taxonomy (NCBI): domain Eukaryota; kingdom Metazoa; phylum Chordata; class Mammalia; order Artiodactyla; family Balaenopteridae; genus Balaenoptera; species Balaenoptera borealis. The sequence goes on along the minus strand of NC_138871.1, from coordinate 79,945,172 downwards.
TTTTATTCTGGAAAATTTGGAGTCCAGGACCCCTCTTCTCCTCCATGGATATTAATGTCCCTCAGGATGCCACTTAGGCTAAAAACACTTCTGAATTGCTTTGACCTATAAAATCCTACATGTAATGTTTCTTCTGCCTGGAATGTGTCTCTTCCTTTTTCCCATCCTGTAAGACTCTACTCAAATAAGATGTCCTTTGTGAGGTCTTTCCCAGCCCCTCAGAAGAATTAGAGTTCTGTGCTGTGCTCCCCAGAACATCTGGCTGCCATGTCTCTGTTAGGCCTTGTTATGTTACCCTGGCACTGACACATATCTGCCTCTCCTCCAAACTGGAAGCTCATGGAAGGCAGAAGGCTATTGCATACCCATATTTGTTTTCCCACAGCCTGACATAATCACTAGGACTCAGTAGGTGTTCAATAAACATGTGTTGCTGACATAAATATATGAATAAGTGAATGGATTGGGGCCTTTCCCAATCCATACAGGATTTATGGACTTGGGCAAATCATGTCACCTCCTTTAAAATGAGTCAGTGGGATTAGATGATGCCAAAGGTTCCTTCAAATTCTGGTTTCTTAGGGGTATGAAATTCAGTAACCATTTTTATATTTTGCCCTGAAGTTACTAAGAAACTTTTACAAATCCAAAGCTTTTTTTTTTTTTTTTTTAATTCCAAACATTTTAAACAACCGCATCTCCAAAGATCTCATGTAGAAGAGCTCTGCTCATCTCCGCTTCAGAAGATCCATGGGTTCAAATTTTAATACAAGCCTTCTGTCCATAAGCAAAAATACTACTGCATAGGGTAAGAGGAAAGTCACATGAACTATTGAAGCTTCTTTTGGAGTATCAACTTCATCAATCACAGCTCTGGAAGTTCTGATACCAATCTGTTAATACAAGGTCAGGGATGAAATTGGGACCTTGGGCACAACTGGAAAAACATCTCTGAAGATTTTCTATCTGTGAGGGAAGATCACCATTTTGGTTCATTCCTCAATTTGAGACCTGGACTGCATGCTTTGCTTGCTTTCTTTCTTTCTTTCTTTCTTTCTTTCTTTCTTTCTTTCTTCCTTCCTTCCTTCTTTCCTTCCTTCCTTCCTTTCTTTCTTTCTTTCTCTCTCTCTTTCTGTTTTGTTTTTTTTTTTTTTTTGCATTATTTTAATTTTAACCTCACTGAACTATGAAATAATCCATTACCGGGAAGCACAGTCTTTCTCTGCGCTTGATCAAGGAGTTAAATGCACAGTTCACATTACAATTCCATTATCCAGGAGGGGATTCTGCTCTTGAATTAGGGCCTGTGGTAACAGTTAGTCTCTCCTCTCCTTTCCAGATGCCAGGCATTGTACAACTTCCAATTATTGGATGACCAAAGCCAAGGGAGGCAACGCCCCCATCTGGCCAGACAGAAGAAACAAGATGAAAATAATGATTAAGAAACCAGAGTGTATTTATTGACTTCCCTCTAGAGATGAAGAAAGAGGCTTACAGAAGTTAAGTAGCCAGCCCAAAGTTATAAAGCTAACATCTAATTCTAAAGTCTGTACTTTTCTGTGAGTGTGAGTGTGTGTGTGCGTGTGTGTGTAGCAGAGGTGGGCGGTATGGACGAAACACAGACTACATTTAAAAGTACAGCGTCCTAGATAGTTCTCTATTCCAGGTCATTCATTTCAAAGAAGAAAATTAAGGTGAAACATGCGGAGGTCAGAGTCATAAACCAAGGTGGCAGTAGAGGCATGGTTAGAATCTAAGGTTCTTTAGTCTCAACACTTTGGTCTGTGCAGAGAACCCCACTCCACACAGCTGGGGAAAGAGTACACGACAAAGCTGCAGTCACACTTATCAACTGTTTGACCAACTTATCATCGACATCTTATCATTAAGGAAAATCACGCTTGGAGAAGATAATGACCACATTGTATTCATTTTATGATGAGGAAGCTGAGATGATGTGTGCCGTGCCCATACCTCAGGGGCTCAATAAATGTTATGTTCCTCCTGAAACGGGCTACTTAAATTTTTAATATAATTATTAGCAGGATAAAATTAATTCACGTACATGGTAAAAAATTTTGAAAAGGTGTGGAAAGTTTATGGAAGGAAAAGGTAATTCTCTCCCCAAGTCCATTCCCCAGAGGTAATCATTTTTAACCTTTTCTGATTTCTGTCATTCTTGGGGTTAGTGCCATAATTCTAAATATTATGGTTATAGTTCTATTCATTTGTTTATCCACTTGCTTATTTTAAATGATAAACTTTTATTTCTTATTCCACCAACTCTTGTCAGAGTCTTTTCTATCATGTGATAAGATGAGAAATTGTCACTCTCTGTCCCTCATTCATTTCCAAGGTCCAATACAGCAGCTCTGTAGTGACTTTTACACTGTTGAAGTTTACAAAACAGTTACATTCTATCTGTATCATGATTAAGTCTTTCGTTGCTTATCTATATGTTGATGCTATACATAGAAACAAACAGACTTTTAAATATTTGATCATATACTGTTAGACCAACTAGTGTGTCTGGATCAGCATAGAAAGAAAGTAGAATTCCTTTTCACTGTTGTATGTTTAAAAGAGATCCAAGCAATATATTCAGGGTGATTCCTTTTTCTTTTGCTTCTTTAAATACTCCAAATCATCCCATATTTTAGTTTGCTTTATATTTGATTCTTAAATTTGTAGTATAGTTTTATATTTCTCTTGGTGTTCCTAATTGCTTTTTTTCTTAATTATCAAAGAAACATATGCTTTCTTTACAATATCTGTAACAATATCCATATTTTTAGTCAATCATATTAATTGTCTAATAATCTCATTTGGACTGATTGCTTTCCCAACCTGTTGCTTTGCAGTTTGACTGGGATTTCTTTTTTTTTTTTTCATTTACTCTTGAACTAGTTTCACTGTTTCTTGAATCTCATGTCTTCCTTTTTAATGTCTATGTATTTACTATATAGCTGCAATATAGCCTCAAGTATTTTACCTCCAGAAATAGTGGAAGAAAAGTAACTTTCTGAGCTCTTGTATAAGTGAAAATGCCTTTTTCCATAATGTTTAAGAAATTCTCTATTTGCATTATTGTTGCAGATGACAAGTCTGTTGACAATCTGAATATCTCTTTTCAGTTTAAAATTTTCAGGTTTTTTTGTTTAGTTTTCTGTCTCTAAAAGCACCTAAGACTGTCTTCTTTTCTCAACAAACAACTTTCACAAGGATATGTGCATCAAAATGTGGATTGTGTTTCACTCATTCTGTTTCTTAACTTTTAGTGGTCCCTGCAATTTAAGGATTGGTGGTCTTCAGCTCTGGAAATTTTTGTTCTGTTATTTAGTTGGTAATTTTCCTTTTTGATTTTCTCTTTTCTTTTATTCTGGAGTATCTGTTAGTTGGATTATGAATATCCTGAATTGAACTTCCTTATCTTTTAATTTTTCTCTTTCATTTGCCTTTAAAATTTTTTTCTTCTTTCTGAGAGATATCCCTGATTTTACCTTTCATACTTCCTATCGATTTTTTGGCCAATCATGATTTTTTAATAGATTTCAAATGATTTTATCTTACTTTCCAAGCATTCTTTTAATGATTCCCATTTCAAAAATAATTTTAATATTACCTAAACTCTCTCTAACAATCATCATTATACTTTTCCATTCTCTTTTGTTCCCTGGATTAATTCCATTTCTTCTTTAGGAGATGAGTTATTCTCATTTATCTTTCTTTTTCTCTCCCGTCAAATGTAGGGCAGATCTTAAGTGCCCATTCACATTTATGGATGAAGAGTTGCTTGACTAGTATGAAGAGCTGTCATGAGTTTCTTCCATTACAGTGTTGACTTGTTTGCCCAGCAAGCCTTTCTCCTGAATGAGGAGACCGATGGTGAACTGTGTGTACATGTTTGTGTTGACTGGAAGGGTTTAGATTGGATCTGGTGAACAGACTGCCTTGCCTGTGCTTTCTACCCACCACCAGCCTGTCAGAAAGAAGGGTGCCACTCTGAGGCCAGCTCTAACACTGGCACCTAAGACTTTTCCCCCAGCAAGTGTTCAATTTCTGTAGAATGGAGTGTTCTCTGCCTAAAGCCAAGTAGCTGCAAGTTGCTCAGTTTAGGGAGAAAAGATTGAATAGTTCAAATATTTCATGAAGGGTTTTTAAAAAATTAAATAGCATAGATACTACTCCTTAATTTTTGGCTTTCCATAGCTACAGACTTCAAATTTGGAACCTATTTAGAATTTTGTTAATTAAAACAGTTCCACCTCTGCAGTAACCTTCTCCTCTTCTGTTCTGGCCATCCGCTTTCTCAGCTTTGGGTGAGCTATTCATTTGATTTAATCTACATGTCATCTTTCAGAAATTTGCTAAAGTTCTTGGTATACTGGAGTCCCTATCTTTGTCCTCTACATTTCTATGATTTTATTTTCTGCCGTTTATTTTTTCTGTTATTTCAGTGGAAATCAGGAAAGAAGAGGAGGTAAATATGTATGTTCAGGTCTTCATCATGAACCAGAAACCCCCAACTATTTAAAAAAATCCTGTAAGCTTTTGAAGGGATTATGTACAGTTTTTGGCATTTTCTCAGAGGCTTCTAATTGGTTTATCATGAGGAAAGAAACTTTTTGAATATGGGTTATGTTATTTAATTCCAAAGTAATACTGTACTTGGATAAGACCTAAAATGTCTTATCCAAAACCGTTTACGAGTATGAACTACTGACACCAATTAAAACCTGTTATTTTAAAAAATAGAAAATAAGACCTAGAAAACAGAAAAAACAGCATAGGTAAATAGAACAGATGGGTTCAGTTACACACACACACACACACACACACAGACATACACACACAAACTGTTCTCTCCCCTTGGAGGATGGGGCCCTCTAACCACTGCACATAACTTCAAACCCAGTTCTTTGGCTGCACAACTTTGTCCTCAAACCCGGCTGGCCCTATCTTATTGGCAAATATTAAAATGACATCGACAATCTTCTGATCTGCCCAGTATAATCGAAAATTCAGATTAAGGAAAGATTATGCTAATGGGGGAGAAGATCATAGAGTGGGAAGGGCTCTTTGAGGATGGCTTGTTCAGCTGTCTGACTGACACAGGCTTTCTGTCTGTAATATCCTGCCTAATGGTCTTTTCTTGATCATCTCCAGTAATGAGAAACTTGTAACCTCCAGAGGCAGCATTTTTCTCTTCAGACAGTGCTGTTAAAAGGCCTTTAAACGTAACCCTGATCTGGCTTTATGTACCTCCCAGCGTGTTCACCAGCTGTGCTCTCCAGGATGTATAGCACAAATCTAAACCACTGTCATATGGAAGAGAAGTTTAATATTTCACATGTTAACAGGACAGGTAAGAAAGAGATCCATTTAATGTCAGAGACAGTTGTCACTTCCCTATCTAAAGATGCTTGCATTCCTCAAGCGGGTCTTTACAAAGAGCGAGGCTGTTAAGTAAAAGCTTTAAAAATAATTCCATTACCCACTTTACAAAGACAGAGTGACAGCCGATCATTAGAAGAAGAAAGTCTTCACGGATGACGCACAATTTGCAAAAGATGTGATTTCATCCCTTAGAAAAGAAGATGTACAATAACTTCGCACTAAGATAAGTTGTGTTTGCTTGCATTTCGTATCATTCCTATGGCTTCAGTTTATAGATGAGATTCATTGCAAGTCCCCCTCAAACTGTTAAAGGTCTATGGATACAAAGAATTTGGTTGTCTGGAAATGCCTGAAACTTCAGCCACCTCTAACTGCTTGTAAAGAGACAACCAGAAATTTCAGAAGCATGGGTAGCCCACACTGCAGCTCCGGCACAAACGCACCCTGGAGGCTGTGTGTCCATCCGAGTGGGCCACTCTTGGCCCCATGGGTAAATCTGAAATGCATAAGCAGGGTCCAGAGACCACAGAGGCCCGTAGTCATCACTTCCAATTCCCTCATCATATAGATAAGGATGCTTGAGGTCCAGGAGCAGACATTAGAAGCCTGGAGTCATTCAGGAAGTCAGGGGCAGAGAAAATACTAGAATCAGAAGCTTTGGTTCCCTGGTCCAGACATTTTTTTCTCCCTTCTTTACTTTTCTGTTATGGGCTGTGGTTCTCTATGTCCTGGCCCCATCCCCCATCTGACGCCCTCTTCTGGAGCTCTCCGCCCCTCACCCTTGTTCATTCTGCTCTGCCACACTACAGACATCTCACTGTTCTTGAAACACAGCAAGCAGGCTCCCTTCTCAGGGCCTTTGCACTTCCCATAGGTCTGCCAGGTATGCTCGTCTCCCTCCTAGCTGCAGGAACCACCCCCTCACTTCGCTTAGGTGTCCGTCCACATGTCCTCAGGGAGGCCTTTCCTGATCATTTTATCTAAAATAAGACCCCTTATCACTCTCTCATTTTCCTGATTCATTTTTCTTCACAGCATTTACCAATATCCTGACATATTAGATTTCAAAATATGCATATTATGTATGTATGAATGTATGTATGTTTCTTCCCAATAAATGTAAGTTCCATGAAGTTGAGGACTTTGTGAGTTTGTCCACTACTATACACCCAGCATCTAGTGCGTGCAAAGAAGTATTTCTGGAGGCCTGATTAAATAACACCTTTGAAAGTGTTCGATGCAGTTTAAGACGGGAATCAACTGAGAGGTCGAATGGCACAACACACCCGTCTACCGCTGGGAGCTCAACTCAGAACCTCATCCTGCAAAAGACACCATGATGTCTTTAACTCTGGTCTCCATCTCCAATCCCTAGTTCAACTCAAATATTCACTGAGCACCATACACTCAATGAATGTTTGTTAAATTAAGGAATGAATAAAAGCACTGATTTAAAAGGCACGTTTTTGTAGTAGGATAAACATAGGAGACCGGGCCTCAGGAGACCTAGAAGGTTGGTCCTTGCTCAACCAACAGCTGTATTAGTTTAGGCAAGTTTCCTAGGCAATTTCCATCTTCAATTAATCACCATATAATCAACAAGGAGGGTAAAACAGATTGGTTCTAAGAGACCTTCCAACTCTGACATTCTAGAATATCATAAAATATTCTCTTAGGTTATTTTCTTCTTGCAACTTGCCAGTGTTAAACGATTTTAGTAATACCATTGTATTTACAGGCGGTTAGGAAATTTGTTCTTTACCACAGCGATGGCCAAGGTCCTTTCAAGGAGCCAACATGCCAAGCCACAATTAGGCTCCATTTATCCACAGGTCCATTTCCCAGCAATCTGACTCATTCAGGACCTTTTGATCCTGAACTCATCAAGAGTCCCCGGGTACCCACATGAGCTGGCAGAAAGCCTCAGCATTAAAGATTATATGCATTGCTTCTCATGCCTTCTTTCAAAGGCTTGCAGAGTCTAGATTCTTGTTTTCCATCAATGACTCAAGGGGGCTATTTCCTCTTCTGGAAATTGTCTTCCCTGTCCATTCTTGCTGATGGACCCCTATATGTTCTTCAAGCTTATCTCAAATTTTCGCTGCTCTAAGAAGCTACTACAGCCTCCTGCTGCCCACAGAGTTTAATGTTCTACCTTCCATGTTGTCGTGCTAACACGTGTATAGCTTCATAACAGCTTTGGCCATTTTGTGTTATCGTTATGCTTGTTGAGAGTTTGAGCTTGTCGAGGTCAGTGTAATATTTTATTTACCCTATTCCCGAGGATGGAGTCTGGCATGGAGTAGGTGTGCAGATAGTGTTTTCTGGAGACTTCTAGTGATCTCGTTTCCTGGACTTTAGTAAAAGAAACCCAATAACCCAAAAAGGAAAGGTTATAGAAGGCATTCAGGAGAGATAGATACATGATCCCTAAGCAGAATAACTGGTGACATTGCATGACACTGAGGGAAGAGACAGGAAGATCTAAAACCAGATACAGAGCTGTGATACTGCTCCGGACGCTAATGGGTCTTTAGAATGACATCGCTGAGTGACTTTGAAATGACAGAGTTCTGTATGGCAGATGGGAATTCAGAATTTCTGGAAATGTCAAATACTTTTCAGAAAGATGTCTCTTGACAAGGCTTACTCTGCTTGTTTGGCGTTTGACAGGCTCAACTTTGGTTATCTGGAAAAGACCAAGATGCCAGAGGAATGGGACTTTATCATAGTCATAAACCGACAAAATTTGATTAAATGGTATCATGTGCTCAGCATTGTACATGTGTCCAATAAAGTGCCAAAGACTGGACTCTCAAAGAAGTGAAGAGACCAGACTGGCCAAGACCGTGAGGGTTTCAGGTTCTTAGTGGAGGAGGAAATGTCAGGGATCATGGTAGCCTGGAAGACATGGGGACAGGAGGGGGACTTAGGCCAACCCGTACAGACAGGGAAGGATGGATAAAAGGAAAGAGGAAGAAAAGGTGCTCTAGCTGATGGAGACCATTCAAGCAAAGGCCCTGGGGCAGGCCTGGCAAGAGAAAGTGAGATTGGGAAGTTCAGTAAAGTAGAAGTTAGGACAATGTCTTGCAAGGTATGGCAGACCATGGAGACTGTTGACAGTTGGCCACAAGTACTTGGATCCAGAAACAAGGTGCTGATACATGAGTAAGGAAATTATCTAACCTAGCGGCTACTGCACAGTCAAGTCACAAATAACTTGATGGTGTTGGTGTGGGTGAAGGGGCCCAGTTTCTGGAATTCTTCCAGTGCGCTTCTGTGTTACTCAGAGTAAAATACGCTGCCTCTAAAAAGGCCCTCAAGGCCCTGTATGATGTGGGCTCTGTCTCCTTCTACTCTCCCCTCTGCTTAGACCCCAGCCACACTGACCTCCACATAACCAAGTACCCTGCTACCTCAGGGCCTTTGTACGTGTATTTTCTTCTACCTGGGATTCTTCTCTCCAAGACACCCACAACATTGGTTTCCTTTTTTCTTTCTAATCTTGTTCAAATGTTACCGCATCAGAGACCACTCTCATGTGAAACATCTCCTCTATGGAATGCTCTGTCTCTCTTATGTTGATTCATTTTTCTTCCTGGTGCTTATCATCAGCTAGTACTCTGTACATGTATTTGTTTATCTCTTTACTGTCTTTCTCTATCCTCTAGCCTCCAAAATGTTTACATGCAGAGATTCTGTTTTTTACTATCCTATTCCCAATATTTAGAAGAGTCCCTAGCACATATAAGCACTCAGTAATTGTTTGCTGAATGAATGAATTGTGAAGCTATAGGAAACTTCAGGAATTACATCCAAGGTTAGGTCATATTTTTCCAAATGATTTCCAAAATTATCAGTAGATTCTCCAAAAGACCTACAACCAATCATTTTAAAAAACTATATAGAACCCAGTAGACATGAGGAGACCTGCGATCTCATCGTAGCTGTGGGATTTCACCTAGATGAGGCTCAGTTTCTTCATCTATAAAATGGACATAAAAATACCTGTCTCATTTCTACTACATTTGCAAAAGCCAAAGTTGTTGAGGCCTCCCATGTGCCTACTGCTGTGGTCCAATAATAACGAAGACAGCCAGTCCTCCAGTCTCAAGAAACTCGCAGTTCAATGAAACAATGAAGGGGGGAGTGGTGGTAAATTTCATCACATGTGAGTTGCTAATGAGACCCAGTGTGAACATTCCTGCTGGAGGCCACTCAACTATAAAGAGGGTCTCCATAAAGAGACCTTCATGTCCATCCCCGCCCCACCTCTCCATAATCTAGTGGACGTTTTCAGGGCCCCCAATAAAACTAAGCAGGTGTTTGCCACAGTTGTCCAGCATTTAGCTGAACCTTTGTAAAGAGTGTTTACATGCCTACTAAACACACATGGCAGTTTGTCCACCTATCCTACCTTGTAGGGTTGCTATAATAATCAAATGAGATAACGTCTGTACAGGGCTTAGTACAGAATCAGAAATACAATTATTATTGTTAGCATAAACTTGCTAAACCTTTATTAATGCTGAAGATGGTATATAAGTGGTAATAGAAAGAACCTGGAGGGATAGATAGAAGGAAAAGGTCAGAAGGAGAGAATAAAAAATATATAATTTATTTCATCTACAAAGTTATATCTATTTTGCAAATTTAATTGGTCAGGTGTTTTCTGAATGTAGCATTTGGAAATCATCGAGATGCTGTATGAGACACAGACACTGACCTTAAGCTAGGCAGTAGGAAGGCTAACTCAGATGAGGTAGATGAGAACAGGGCTCGCTGAAGCTGAAGACAGGGCCACTACGCAAGAGTTGTATGTAGTAGTTCAGGTGAGAAATTGTACGGAACTGAACAAAGATGGTCACAGCAGGGACGGCAAAGGAGAAAACACAAGGCACATTGGGAAGGAAAATATGATAGGGGTTGATTAACATGCTTTCATTACTTATCATTTCATTCGTTCAGTTCCTTTTGCTGAGCTCTTTCTGCCAGGCTCTGCAGCATTTACTGGAAATACAAAGATACAAGCATCAGGATAAGCTGCATTTGTTTTGTCCTCCCAGGAGCCAGACATAGTATTAAGAAGTCTACATACACCATGGCATTTAATGTTCAGAAGGTCCCTGTAAATAGGTATCGCCACTCCCCACTCTATAGTTACAGAAATCTGAGCTCAGAGACAGAGGGTAAACAACTTGATCAAGCCGCACAGCTAGGCTGAGCTGGGGTTAAAATGCAGGCGTGTGTATTCTAAGCCTGGCTCTTTCATCTCTGCTGCAGAGATGACTAGGGCGTGGCTCGTGTCACTGCAGGGGTCAGAGTCTAGTGAGGGGAAGGTGGAGGACAGATAGGATGGAAGGTCGTCACAGGGGCACGCCCAGAGCCTCAAGAAATGGAACAAAGAGTCAGAGGAGAAGGAAAATCCCAAGATGTTTAAACTGCTGACTCTGAAGATAGTTTCTTGCCACCAAGTGTGTGAGGAAGACTCAGAGGCCATTGGGGAAAACCTCTGGGCTGTGCCTGCATAGGCTGGGGTGGAGGTCCTGATTCCACCACGACCTTGAGCAATTGACTTTCTCTCTATGGGTCTGGGTTTTCTCACTGGCCAGGAGTTTTGGACTAAGTATTCTTCAAAGTCTCTTCCATCTCCACATTGGTGGTGGAGAAACTGGATTCCCGCGGGCTGATTAACAATGAAAAGTCAATGGTGGCGGGAGGACTCAGTTGGCCCTTTTTTGGTCTTTTTTTCACTCCTCCATGAGATATTTCTTCCATTGCTTTCCAGTTCATCCCCTAAAGTGTGAGACACAGAATCAGAAGGTTAGGGTCCTGGATGTCTATGAGGAATCTCAGGGGGAAACCAGGTGGGGATCCTGGACTAGGTCTTTTTTCTCTGGAGCCCATGATCTCATTCCCATTTCCCTGGGGTGTGGGGAATAGAATGCCCCATTCACTTTATCTGAATAGAGAGAGGCACAGTTGTAGAAGAGAGAATGCCCACAGCCTGGCCCTTGGCTCTCAGCACTGGGTTGGGGAATGGAGGAGCCAGGAGATGGGCATGGAGTGGAAATTGACTTGGAAAAAGCACACCCTTCTCCCCACAGGCCGTGCCTTCCAGCCATCGCCCCACGTGGGTGGACGGAAAAGCTGAACACCCTGCCACAGGTGGAGGCTCAGCTATTATACACGTCTGGGCAAAAGCAAAATTGGGGCAGAGAATGGACTTTAGGCAGGACTTTCAAAAGGTTTGGTGCCCACGCTGATAGTTTCTGCTGGCACAAACAATGTCTGTTCAGTTGAAACTGAACCTCTCCATAAACTCTGTTTCCTCCCACCCACTTGCCCTGTCTCTCTTTTCTTATACTTTACAGAACAATTTTAAAAAGTACATTTTTTACCCAATTTCTGATGGAAATACACTAGATTCTTGACAGTGGTGTGCTCAAGTCAGCTCATAAGCTGATGGTTCAATTTAAAAAAAAAATTTTCAAGTTGGTTGTTAAACACAGCCATTATTAAAAATTAAATTATAGAACGTACAATTAAATAAATTATAGTGAAAACAACAGTAATAAATACTCAAAATTATCACTTCCTAATTATTTTACTACATTTTATCTTTATCTATGCTCTTGAGGTTACTTACGTTCCATCATATCTGTGCAGTGAAAATACTATACAATGGTGTGTAAATATTTTTGTAATTCCGTATTCGATGAGCTTATCGTGGTAGCTAGAAAGTGGTCATGGTTGAACGTATTTACACCATGGAAATCTGCAAACATCACAAGTCAGGGCTTGATTTATTAATTTGATTGCCTTGACGTAAGAGAGTGATGGCTAAAATGTTAATAATGTAACTTAACCTAAAAGTGTGCCAGGTCTGTAGCCATTACATTGTGAATAACATACAAATATTGAGGAATGCTATTTTAGTTTCCAAAAACAATTATCTGAATCAGCAAAGAAGTTGCTCATGTCATTGACAAGTGAGATTCCAACACACACCTTCATTATTTCACTTTCATCTTCCTTGTTAACTAAAATGAAAATATCAACTAACATTCATGTCTAAACTACATGCATTGTTCATCCATAGCATTATAGGTCGGCAACAGATGCGAGAGTTTAGCAAAAATCAATGAAGTGTTCTGTGAGAATCAATTGGCTATATGGAATTTACAATAAAGAATGTATTTATATTTTATTATCATTTGTGAATTGTGTACTACACATACTTTAAATTAGTAAAATTTATAATCAACTATGTACAAATATATATGCAACATCTATATTATATATGTTCTCAATATATACTTTTCTCCTCAGAGAGCTGGTTGGGAAATAGTCACCAGCATACTATTGGCTCTTGGGGTCATCACTTGACTGACAGGAAAATGGAGGTTTGTATTAAATGTCACTGTTTGTCACATTGGGTACAGACAGCATTGGGCCCAGAGTAGATACTCTGGTTTAGTGACTTGGAGACTACATCAAGATTCCATAATGTTATTAGATCATATTAAAGTACTCTATCATTTTTATCTACAATGTTTTCTACTGACTTCCTAACACAGTCATTCACTCCTTATCTCCTAATAAAAATTTCTGACAGTAGTCTTTGACACTGAGGACTCCCAGCAGGATAGAAACGTGGCATGTGTTTGGAGCCAGGGGGGGAGCTCAGAAAGAGGGCGCAGGCTAGGAGCGCTCTCCCTTGACAACTTGGTGTCCCGGGAGGGAGATTCCACACGAGAACAAACGGTGGACATTTTTAAAAGGCTAGCCTCCTGGCAACCCACTGACACAAATCTATTTTACCTTTACCTGGGTATACACTAAGCGCTCTATAAATACAGAGTCCACAATGAGTTAACACAAGACATATCAATCAAAAGTAGCTATTATTTATTAAAAGCATGCTCTACGTCTTACTCAGTGCTTGGTGCTTTATAGCCATTAACTTTCACCTTTAAATAGCTCTCCACAGCTATTATTATTATCTGATTCCATTTTACAGGTAAGTAAACTGAGGCGCAAGGATGCTAGATAACTTTTAACTAATATTTGGCAGATCCATTATTAGCTGGTCTTTGTTTATGGGCCTCTCTGATTCCAGTACCTGTCTTCTTGCCTCATACCATCGTGACAGAGGTAGGGAGGTGAGAGCTGGTGCACACGGAGGGAAGGACGTGCCTGTGTATCCATGCCCTGTGGTCTGCATATGAAGGTGAAGATTAGAGTTGGCACTGCTAAAGACTCTTCTCGAAGCATCAGAATGACTTAGAGAAGCTCTGGGAAGAATTGTTTTCCAGGAAGCTTCTCTGTCGGCACAGAAACGGAAGCTCTCAGAGAAGCTCACGTGACCACGATGTGCCTGAATTTGCTGGGATCTGACAAGGGAGGGTTCCAGAGGCCTCCTAAACCACCCACTGCAGCACTGGCTGGAAAGACTAGGGGTGCTTCCCAGTTTGTATCTTCAGTGAACTCTCTGAGGGACCAGAATAAAAACTAAAATAATAACACAAATATTTATGTGGCATTGACCAGGTGCCAGGCGCTATTCTAAGCGCTTCGCAGATATTAAACGAAGGTCACCCTCAGGACACCCCACATCATAGGTCGTTGTGACAGAGACTGTTGGCTCTGATCCATTCTCCTCTTCTTCCTGGGCAACAGCTAAGACTGGACTCCCAGCCTCCCCTGGGTCAGGTGTGGCACGCCTCTCAGCGCTGGTCAATGGAGTGTGAGTGGAAGGGACTAGGGCCTCTTCACGGCCAGGCCATGGAGCTCCTTAAGTCCCCTCCCCCACCCCCCTCCCAGTTCCTCCCCCTCACGGGGTCTTTGGAAACCAACCATTAGCCTGAGTCCTCTGAATTACTGGAACAGAATTCCCTGCTCATCTGAAACTTCTCTGGACTATTTTTGTGAGTGAGAAATAAACTTCTTTTACGTTGAGCTACTGCGAGTGTGAGTATATTTGTTACTACCGCCTAGCTGACTCTAATGAAACTTCATACTATGATTATCATCGTCTCCATTTTACAGATGAGGAAACTGAAGCACAGGTCACTTGCCCAAGGTCACACAACAGGTCACACATCTAGACCGTGGTACAGGTGGAATTTAAACCCAGGCAGTCTGGCTCCAGAGTTCATGCTGTTTTTTTAAACTGTTTTTCAACATCTTTATTGGAGTATAATTGCTTTACAATGGTGTGTTAGTTTCTGCTGTATAACAAAGTGAATCAGCCATATTCATACATATATCCCCACATCTCCTCCCTCTTGCGTCTCCCTCACCCCTCCCTATCCCACCCCTCTAGGTGGTCACAAAGCACCGAGCTGATCTCCCTGTGCTATGCGCCTGCTTCCCACTAGTTATCCATTTCACATTTGGTAGCGTACATATGTCAATGCTACTCTCTCACTTCGTCCCAGAGTTCATGCTGTTGATCATCACACTATACATGGGGCTGGGGTGGAGGGGACACAGGACACCAGGTGTTCCCAGGTCCTTTCTGTCCAGCTTGGATGGATGGGTAAACTGAACTGTTAGGAGAAGAGGCTTCCCCAAGGTCCCTCAACAAGATTAGGATTCATGTTTCCTGATTCCCATGTCTCTCGGCTGCACCATTTAGCCTGGCTGCTAAACACAGTATAACCATATGTAACCTACAGCACTACGAAGCTGCAGGTACTCCAGCAACATAGCTTTTGTAAAGCTCCTCTTTCACAGATGGGGGAATGGAGTCGTGGGAAATGAACTAGCCTGCTCAAGGTCACCGAGTTAGAAAGTAGAGTAGACCTGAGGTTCAAATCCAGCCTGACTCGGGGCTGTTTCATTAACCAGCCCCACTGTGCCCGAGATACGTGGTATGGAGCGAAGAGCTGAGATACCAACCCTATAAACGTAAAGGAAAATAATGTGTTGTGAAAGGGGCTTTCAATCCAAGCTCAGGGGCCCTCCGTTAAGAGGTAATAACAATGTGCACAGCTGCCGGGCGGCTTCCGGGCGTTCCCACCCGCTTTATTCTCCCTACAGTCCCTCCTCTCACAACACCCTAGAGCCCTGGGCGCGCCTTCTGTCCCTGTTTGGCGCATCCGCGGGCCTCTCCTGGGGCAGGGCTGTCTCACTCACCAGGGAGGTCCCGGAACCCAGCGCTGCCTGTGGGCGTGGGCAGGAGAGCGGGTAAGGTTTGCTGACTGCAGAATCGAACAAGGGTGGTGGGGGTGGGGGAAAGACATCCGTGGCCCCATTTCGCAGATGGGGAGACTTAAGCTCATGGCGTTGAAGGGATGTGCCCAGGCCCTATGGCTGTCATGTCCTTTGCAGTCCAGAATCTGTGGCTCAATAATCAATGAACGGGTGGCAGCCAGAGGCATGAAGGGATGGCGAGTGGCACGAAGGGGGGCTTTCCAAAACGCAGCCGCCGCCAGGGCCTTGCATGAAGAAGAGGCTCATGTCACTGCTCTCCAAAGACCCCCTGGCCAGCTCAATTCACCTGCTTCCCTGCAGGGGTGGGTGACAGGCGGGCGGGGGCTGGTGGGGGGACTGGAGCAGCCCCGATTTCCCATCCCACCCCCCTCCCCAGCCCAGCCCGCTCCGTCTCGCCCGGTCCGGGCTCGAGTCGCGCCTCCCTCTCCGAGGAAGCCGGAGGTCCGCATTGCAGGGGTCCCTGCGGGCCCCGGGTCGCCGCGCCCCCGCCGGTTCTTCCTTTGTCCCGGCGCGTCTGCGGCAGCAGCTGAGCTTGGCTGCAGGCGGGGCGGCCGCGCGCTGCCCGGTGCACCAGCACCATCTAGGGGCGATCGGGGTGGCACAGGTGGCGCCCGGAAAGGGGGCAGAGCGCTCCGCCGGCAGCCGTGGATCACCGCGCGCCTCGGGCAAGTCGCTGCTCCAGCGAGGCCTCAGTTCCCCTAATTGGGGTAGAGGTGATAATCAGGCCCACCCCTTTGGGCGCGCCTAAAGGTGTGATGCCATTTCACTCCCCTGATCGCGTTTGATGGTCCCAACAGCCACTGTCAGGCAAGGAGGGCAGCTGAGGCTCTGAGAGGTTGAGTAACCCCAAAGGGCACAGCAGGTCGGAGCAGAACCAAGAATCAAAGCCAGGCGCTGTGTGAGCCCCAGATGTGTGCCCTGACCTCCTCTACTGCACTGCAGGGCGCGGGGGCGGTTTCCCCTGATGTCTACGGCTACGGGAAGGCTTCTCTTGCTCGTTCCTTGTCTTCCGCCAGCTACTTCCTGTGTGATCTTGGCCAAGCCACATGACCTCTCTGGTGTGGTAACCTTTCTCCCCAAAGCTTCCTGGAGCCCATCCTGTCTTCCTGAGGCCACAGCCCACTATGCCTGGCTCCTCTGACATCCCTGTATACCTTATTCTCAAAGGGGTCCTGACTATATAGCCTGTGGCTGACAAAAGCAGGTGCAGGACTTATGAAGAGGATTTTGACGCCTCTCCTGTGAGGGCAGGTTTGTTCTGATGTGCAGTGTGGCCCAGGCCTCCCTGGCAACTACCGGGCCCTGTCATTTGTACGGGCTTCCCAACTCCCGTCAGCTCTGAACAATCCCTGTCACTTCCGGTGACCAGAGAGTGTATCTCTTACAACTCAAGAGCCTGACATGTACCTCACAGTGATGTGTCCTTTCTCAGAGCTGTGGCCTGGGTGTGAGGCTTGTTCTCCAGGCACTGGGACCTCTGGAAGTCCTGGACTGTTCATTTTCTGCCCTGCCTTCCCCACTCCTACCCCAGCACAATGCTGACAATCAGAGAGGAGTTTTCTAGAAACACCATTGAAGTGATAGCACTTTACCCCTTCCTGCCACCTATAGTCACTCCAGGGGCTTCTTGCCGCAGATGTTGGCTGAGGATCTGCTATGTGCCAGGCACTCTGCCCGACCCAGATGACACACTGGCAAAGTCCCCCGACACATCTGTCCAGGCAGATTCATTAACCCCATTACACATGTGACTGGGAGGTACCATTTCATCAGTTTAGGAGTGGATGATACAGTCACATATTTCTCATTTTTCCAGTTAATCTCCCAAGTCCATTTGCCCAATTTAGTGGGAAGGTCTCTATTTCCCTCTCAAGGCCAATGCCTACCCCATCTCCAGTTGCCCACCAGCGTATCAAGGACCTTTAGGTCTTAGTCAGGCCAGGGGGATCATTCCTGCTTCCAAATGTTAGTACGAGAGAGTTGGAGTTAAGTCCGTACCATAGTGGGCCTCAGCAGAAAACTGGTCCTTGACAGACTGATGAGTCGCTGTCTACTGTTTCTACGGTGCCCTTCCCATCTGCATCCTGCCCCAGCCCCGTGCTCGCGAGGTTACAGCTTTTACAGTTTCTACTCACACTCTCAGGCATTGTGATGAAATGCCACTTTCTGGTCCACCAAAGCCGGGTCTGTAGGGGCTACCATTCCATCCTCAGCCACATGCAGTGCCAGGTCCCGCCTTTTCCTCACAAGGTACCTAGCTTGAGTCTGGTCCATCTGGACCCCTCTACCCTCTTGACAGTGGATAGAGGTAGGTGTGACCTCATTCTTCCAGAGATGATCCAATAACAGAAAATCTCCAAAGAAGGGTTAAGAGCCCAGACTTTTTCTTTCTAGAAAGTTCCTTGGTCCTTGTGAAAATTGGCGCACTGCTTTCCCATTGATTCACTTTACTAACCAAAGTTTTTGAAACACCGGCTTTGTTAGAGAAGGCCAGAAAAAGTCCCATAACTCCCTTCTCCTCCCAGAGCAGTGGATGACAACTTATTTTCTTACCTAACCAAAGGCAGCTGCTTCATGACTGAGCAGAGAAGATCTGCCGGACCATCTAAATGAGATGACCTGCCATTCCTCTCACCACCATAAACAACAAATATACAAGTAATGAGCTCAGCTTCTCCAGACACCCTGCCGCGGCACACGGGGAAGCTGCAAGGCCGCCAGGCGGAATGTTTTGCACGAGGTCCCATAGCTAGTGGGAGAGCTGGCATTCAAATCCATGTCTGCCTGTCCCTAAAACCTGGGTTTTTTCCATTATTA
Organism: Balaenoptera borealis; assembly: GCF_965194805.1. Classification (NCBI taxonomy): domain Eukaryota; kingdom Metazoa; phylum Chordata; class Mammalia; order Artiodactyla; family Balaenopteridae; genus Balaenoptera; species Balaenoptera borealis. The sequence goes on along the minus strand of NC_138871.1, from coordinate 79,926,737 downwards.
TTCTTTCTGGTGAGGGTATTTAGCCATCTCAAAGGTGACTCACACTTGCAGCCTATCGGACATCTGGTACTTTTATTGCTAATACTATTTAAAGGACAGATCCCTATCCTACCCTATTCCTCCCAAACTCTAGTAAAAGTACGTTGGAACCAATGGGACTTCTTTTTTCTCTCTGATCCCCAAGCGAAGTCTGTGGTCTCCGGTTGGCATCACATCACACTGGCTGTTCAGATAGACCAAAATGGTGCCCTTAGTCAGACCTGCGCCAGCACAATAGGGTAGCCCAGTGAATCTGATGTGACCCTGGACCTTCCGCCTCTGTGCACTGACAGGTCCAATAGGGGAACTTGCCGAGTCTCCTCTTTGGAGGATGTCCATATCACTGTGGGGCGAATGGGCAAAATGAGCTGGGTCTTGCCAAGAAACCAAGACCCAGCAGAGACTAAGGGTCATAAACTATCAGAGCTAAATGAGTCCCAACCAGGCGCTTGGATCGCTCAATCCACTATACAGTTTAAAAGGCTGGGGCCTGGGGAGGGGAGATGATTTCCTGTGGCCACACAGAGCTGTTGATGGAGCTGGGATTAGAACAAAGAGATGACATGTATCATAGAGCTTCTTTGATTCAGCGTCACTCTCTCCAGATACTGTCTTTTAAAGATATTATCACTGAAAAGTACATAGGGTACAAATTAATTTTACTAAGCTGTGAATAAAGTGCTGGGCCCCAGGTAGGTGAAATGTCTTGCTCAGGGTCACTTGGCTGGTAGTGGAGCCAGCAATGGGATTCAGATCTTGTAACAGGGAGGTGTTCATTCCTGTTGCTTCTCCTGGCCGGGAGCGAAGCACTAAGAAGGTTGTTAACCTTGCAGGTGAGGCTGCTTTCCAACTCTTTTTTTCGTGGAGGGAAAAGAGTGATATTTTGGTACCATTTCAAAGGAGACAAGACTTCTGGGCACTGGCTCAGCAAGAATCCAACTTTCCCCACTGCCCTTACCCACTTGCCTTTTTTTTTTTTTTTTTTTTAATACATTTATTTATTTATTTATTTATTTTTGGCTGTGTTGGGTCTTCGTTTCCGTGCGAGGACTTTCTCCAGTTGCGGCAAGCGGGGGCCACTCTTCATCGCGGTGCGCGGGCCTCTCACTGTCGCGGCCTCTCTTGTTGCGGAGCACAGGCTCCAGACGCGCAGGCTCAGTAGTTGTGGCTCACGGGCCCAGTTGCCCCACGGCATGTGGGATCCTCCCAGACCAGGGCCCGAACCCGCGTCCCCTGCATTGGCAGGCAGACTCCCAACCACCGCGCCACCAGGGAAGCCCCACCACTTGCCTTTGACTCTAGATTGCGGCAAGGGGGAAAGGACTCAGGGCTGGTGTCATAAAGACTGAAATGAAAATCCCGACTCTATTTCTTACCACTCGAGTGATCTTAGCCACCATTCTTCGAACCAGAGTGTCATTTCCGGTTCCCAGACGCTAACAAATGTCTTTGTTTCTTGACCTTTGCTGCTTGATGCTAGTTGCACTGTTCATGTCTGTGCGCTGAAATTTCAGTGTCTGTATCTAGACCTGGGGTTTGTTCCGAACCCCCAAGGGGCCTTCCTCTGGAAGCTTTAGTGTAAAGCTTTGGGCCCAGCAGGCACAGAACCCCAGTTGACATTGTTCCGTCTGAGTTTCACTGAACATAGGAGTCTCTTAGTCCTGGTTGCCGATGAGTGGACCAGGACTTTGTTAATTTCCAGATCAAAAGAGGCATATTAGTTGTTCCCTGTAAGACAACCCTTTTGGTCCAAACTTAAGATGGTTGCTCAGCAATAAAAGCTAGCACCTTTTCCGTGGCTGCAGTTGCTGCCATTGACCTTTGGGGCCTTCTAGACTCTGACCTACCTGGAGACTATACCCAGGTGGGGTTGAGGGCAACCACAGGTTGCTCACTCAGTACTAGGTCACCCATCCCTCCAAACATCTTTTTTAAAATTTGTTTTGCAGACCTTCGTCAGTACAAGGGTTGGGCTTATGCATTAGCCAGACAATAAAGAGATTTAAGGCAAATTAGAAGGAAGAACTATAGTTCAGCTTGCAGAAAGTAGAGTGAACCAAAGAAGTTAATGAGAACTAATGATTATTTGTAAATGGACTGTATTGTACACAATTTTTTTAACCTTGCACTTTAAAGTATCTTCAAACATGAGGCTTTCAAAATGTTATATGTAGCTAACTAAAAATATTCCACTTTTTTTAAAGGAAAGACAAGTGTAAATTCTTTTTTTTTTTTAACATCTTTATTGGAGTATAACTGCTTTACAATGTTGTGTTAGTTGCTGCTGTATAACAAAGTGAATCAGCTATATGTATACATATATCCCCATATCTCCTCCCTCTTGCATCTCCCTCCCACCCTCCCTATCCCACCCTTCTAGGTGGTCACAAAGCACTGAGCTGATCTCCCTGTGCTATGTGGCTGCTTCCCACTAGCTATCTATATTACATTTGGTAGTGTATACATGTCCATGCCACTCTCTCACTTCGTCCCAGCTTACCCTTCCCCCTCCCCGTGTCCTCAAGTCCATTCTCTACGTCTGTCTGCGTCTTTATTGCTGTCCTGCCCCTAGGTTCTTCAGAATCTTTTTTTTTTTTTTAGATTCCATATATATGTGTTAACGTACGGTATTTGTTTTTCTCTTTCTGACTTACCTCTTGTTCTGATCTAAATCTCAAATTAAAGCACGAGCCTTGTAGTTTATAAGGCATATCAGGCAATTAAGGTTCGTGGTTGCTTCTTTATATTGAGCCTGCAAAGATAAGCACCTAAGTTAATTACAGAAATGTCACTAGTTTGTTTATTAAACATCTTCAAATATGATTTTTTAATGGGGATGAAAGGCAGATTCAACTGTATATGAAATACACTAAGCAGGGCCTGTCCCAGGCTGGGTATCAGGAATCAGAGAAGAATAATTGACAATTCATTTATTGAGCCTATATTCATGTTTCCTTGGGGAAGGGTCATCCTTCCTTAATTCAGGTAGAAAGTTTGATGTCTTGATCATAGGTTGTCAGTATGAGAAAGTCTTGGCTGAGCCCTGGTCCCTCTTGGGCAAGGCAGGGTGTGTGAGCCGCAGATGGACACGTGCCCATCATCTTACTCCCTCTATTGATTGTCCAGAAGTGAGTTTAATGAAGACAGAATGTCTCCTGTAAACACATCATTATCCCTGATCAAGGAAGTGTAAACAGAACCTGGCCTGGGAAGCAGGCTCTTTGTCTCTCCCTACCACAGACACGAAAATGCCCGGGCTCCAGGGATTTGCCGGAGTCTGGAGTCAGTAAGGAAACTTCCTGGAGCATAGGGGGAGGACCCAGAAACCAGACATGCCAAGAGCTCCGACAGTGTCTTCAACATCAGATCTTATTCCAAAAGTTGGAAAGATGGAATTAAAGCATGAATAGGTGAGCCTTATCAAAAAGAATTCAAATAATCTTAAATGCTTAAAATGATGATATAGAAGGAATGGAAATATATCACAGAAGCATTTGCTATAAGAATACTTTGAATGATAGGAACTAGAGTGGGATTCCGTTTACCTGATCTTACTAAAATCAACATTTATCTCTCAGTGTCCTCAAAAAAATCATTAGGGCTTCTTTTTTTTTTTTAAAGTTTAATTTTTATTTATTTATTTATGGCTCTGTTGGGTCTTCATTTCTGTGTGAGAGCTTTCTCTAGTTGTGGCAAGTGGGGGCCACTCTTCACCGTGGTGCGCGGGCCTCTCATTATCGCGGCCTCTCTTGTTGCGGAGCACAGGCTCCAGACGCGCAGGCTCAGTAGTTGTGGCTCACGGGCCTAGTTGCTCCGCGGCATGTGGGATCTTCCCAGACCAGGGCTCGAACCCGTGTCCCCTGCATTGGCAGGCAGATTCTCAACCACTGCGCCACCTGGGAAGCCCCTCATTAGAGCTTCTTGATTCTTCATTTATAATATGTAATCCATCTACTTCGTATTTATAATATATACTCTAAACTTTGGTGAATTTGCTTTTTTTTTGATGAAGGTAAAGCTGCTTAGACAACTATAAAGTGCCAGGTAAATATAAGGGGTTATATTTATACAATGTCTAGCACATCAGCCCTTAATAGGTGGTTGCTCTTATACTTGTTATTATAATTATCATGATCTCCATCATTCGCACCATTTAATTACCTCTGTGTAAAGTGAAGGGTGTAAGTATGTTTTAATTAATAATGTAATAATGGATACCTCTTATTGATTGTAAACTATGTGCCAAGTCCTACACTAGGTGCTTTGCATACAAATTAACATTTTAGTTATTGCAGAGACCCGGAGACAACGACATTATGAGCATCATTTTACTGAGGCTTGGGGAAGTCAGGCATCTTGTAGACAGTCCACAGGGTCTATTTGGAGGAGCATTGGTTCAAAGCCAGATCTGTCTGACTCCACACACCTTGCTTGTCCTGCCATCTCGTGCTCCCTGTTTTGAAGAGATGGACAACGCATTTTAGAATTATTTCAGGTTGGTTTTTTTCCCCCTCTAAATATATGTCAACTGTAAAACCACTTGAAATATAGGCTGATCCTCCTTTCTGAAAGACAATGCAAGCCTAGAGAAGTCCCTTGGAAGGTGAAGATCACTCTCCCCATTTCATCAACCTCGTCCTGATTGTTGCTATTCTCATAGGCACGGACTCCAGCTTTGTTCCATTAGCGTCTCCTGCGCACCATCCCTGCTCCAGCTATTTGTGAGCATTTTACATTGTAAACCTGCCTTCCCACCCTAGATCAGCCCACTGATTGCTTGAAAGTGGTCCTGTGGCTCTAGTATCTCCCTGCGGTCATAATTAGCCAGGACCACAGGCGGGATAGAGCAGAGATGCTTTCTGTGTCCTGCACTTTCTCCCCAAACCCACGGAGTGGCTGCATATCAGTTATGCTCAGCAAAGTGCTCTTTAGATACACTTGATCACCTCCAGTAACAAGAAGCTCACTACCTTCCAAGGAAGCCCATTCAATTATTGCAAAGCTCCAGTGATTTGGAGATTGGATACAGGCATTTCTTCTTCTTTTTAAATTGATATATAATGGACATACAACATTGTGTCAGTTTTAGATGTGCAACATAATGATTCGACACAGGACATAGGCATTTGTGTAAAAAAATAAAGGAACACAAATTGGTACACACTTTCTAGGTACAATTTATCAATAGGTATCAAGAGCTTTAAAATTGTTCTTTCTTTTCAATCTGCTGATTCTAATTCAATCAGCTAATTTTCTTCCTCGAAATTCACGTTACCAAAAGAAACCAAGATGGTGGAAGAACTGTTGTAGTTTTAGATGTCAGCATTATATTATTTATAATAGTTTAATGAATACATGCAATGATTAAGGATTTCAGTGATCTTAACTCTTACTCAGACAGCATGGCGTGTAGATCCTGAAAGATGACTTACAAGAGGAATGGTACTTCACCGTAATTCCTCACTAGAATGTCCCAGACCAATTAAATGAGAAACTTTAGGAATAAATCCAGACATTAGTCTTTTTTTCTTAAGGTACCCTAGTGATTCTCATTGTGTAGCCAAGGTCAAGAACCTTTCTTCTAGAAGTTATATAGTCATCAAAATGGCTTGTTAAAGTTGCTAAAGCTCCTAGTTTTGAGAAAGGGAAGCAGGTGAGAAAGCAGGCCACCCGCTTTCTACTGCTGTGGTAGGGAATCACTGTTTGGCCCTGGTACCCCAGGGGCTAAGGGGTTCAGCACTTGGACCTTCCCATTGCATCATACTCACATCCAACCATCCAAGGGCCCTCATGAGCCCCTCATCCAGATGAGTCTGCAGCCCTGCTGGGAGGTCCAGACAATTTTGAAGAGAGAAGGCTCTGATGTGACAGGCAGACTGGGTCTTTTTAACTTGGTTTACCATCATGATCATGTATATGTCACTTCGAAACTCTGCGTTTCCATTTCTTTTGTAAAATGAAGATAATGACTCCTGCCTTACAGAGAGCTGTGAGGTTGGAAGCAGAGAGTGGGGATCGAGCCATTCTATGCTCTGGACCAGATGAAGTACCCACACCGCCAGAAGTCAGCTGTGTGGAGGAGGAGAGAGAGCGCTTCACATGCACCTGAGTGTGGGAAGCGGACAGGACAGACTGAGCTCACCTGGGGGGCTTTACTGAGATCAGCCCCTCCCCGCCCCCCCCCCCTCGCCTGTGAGACCCCTGTGCCTGCCCATTTCCTCCAGGAACCTGACCAATGGTGGTTTCTGTGCTAGTCAGCCAGCCTTCCTGGTCCTTCACTGCCATCTGCATTCCTTAGAGGTACTGGCCTCTCTTTTAAATGCCATCCAGGGGGACCAACATTCCCACTTTTATCCCCTCTGGTGATTTCTTTTGCACAAATTGGCAAAAGCATCAAAAAAAAAAAAAAAAAGAAAGAAAAGAAAAGAAAAAGAAATCCACCAATCAAACAGCTCTTTCTTTCTCTTCAAAAATAGCTCTTCTGGTCCCATACCACAGGTAGGGGTGTAATTCACAGCTTCTGTTCTTTTAGCGTCTATGTCCCTCAAAGTGGCAGGTTAAGGCCAGTGTGAGATATCTGGAAGGATTTCTCTGAGAACCAGTATTTAGATCCTCCAGATCTGGTTCATTTGTTTGTTGTTTGTTTACTCATTCATTCATGTATTGAGAATAAAAAATGTTACCATACCTTGCAGAGGGCAGCATTCTTGGACAGACACTTTCCTGAAGTCAGAGGCCAGGCACTTGGGAAGTAGACAGCAACATACATCCAGAATCCGACCATTCCTCAGCACTGCCACCACACTTCCCCTGGTCCCAGCCACCGCCACCTCTTCTCTGGTTGACCGTGGTAGGCTGCTAACTCCTCTCTCCATTCTCTCCTTTTCTCCTGCCCACCTCATGGGCCAGTCTCAAAAAAAGTCAGAGCGCCCTTTTTTTGTAACCATTTTTAAAAATTGAAGTATAGTTAACTTATAATGTTGTTAGTTTCAGGATGCTCTATTTAAAATGCAATTTAAAGTATGTCGCTTCTCTGCTCAGAATTCTACAGTGACTCACCATTTCGCTCAGAGTGGAAGCCCAAATCCTTACTATGACCTGGCAGGTCACTGGATCTTGCCCTGCCCCGGGACGGCTCTTAGCTCTCTGGCCACTGTCCTCAAGCCCACCCACTCCAGCCACGTGGCTCCTCGCTCACCCCCCCATCACCTCGGGGGTAAGTCTGGGGGTGCTGTGCCCTGCCACCCCTTCACTCTTTTCTTGCAATCCCAATTCAGTGCCCTTGATGTGCAGTCTATTTCAGAACGCTGAGATCCCTGCAGCCTCAGCACGGGAGACAGCAGGGCGGTCTGGAGTTTGGACATGTTCAGAAACACTAGTCTCTTCATTAAGGATTTCCTCGTCTGCTTCTACCTGAAGCCAAACATCTGGATGGAATATGCAAAAGCCAGACCAACATGTCTGGGGGTTCTTCACATGCTAACAGAACACAGACCATCTGGGGACTGTTGCTGTTTCACTCTTTATCCTTGTTAAGGTTCAGTTACTTTAAGTTCAACAAACGTTTGTTTACTCCAGCTTTTTGCTTTTTTTTTTTTTTTTTTTTAATCTTTTCAATAGAGAGATGAACAAGTCCCACCATGAAGGAACTGGCAGGCTAGAGGAATGGATGACAGGTCACAGGTAACTCTACCCAGTTCTACCCAGTGCCACGTGAAGGTCCCAGATCTGGATCCAGTGGCTGCTTCATGGAGGGACGCCCGAAAGACAAATCAGAGGCCATCAGTGAGCTGGAACCTCGGAAGTTGTAGTCTGTCAAGGCGATGAAACTGAGCCCAAAGCTCAGTTGTTGCCTCTGTAGAATGAGGGGAACACCTTTGGGTTGTCCAAGGCTGGAGTGGACAGTAAGGAAAAGAATTTGAGGTCATGGTATAGGGACACTGCTGTCCTTATCAGCAAACAGGGGAGATGCGCATGTAATTTAAAAATTCTCTGACTTTAAAAGTACAGTTTAACCCACGGGCTAATCAAACAGAGGGGTGTTACCACTTTTGAAAGTGGATCCTCCCTTGCTGTCTTTACCGGGTAAACATTTACTCATCACTTAAGAGGCAGCGCAATTGCCCTCACTCTCCTGGAGAAGTCTTCTCAACTGTGAGTACACTGGCCACCTTTGTCTGTCTGCGGCCACCTCTCACCAGGCTAAGCTCTGCCATGCTTTTGACCCCACCATGTTCTCACTGTTTATGTCTGGGACCTGACACAGACCAGATGGAAGGGAATGCACGTCCCCCTCCCTGGATACTTCAGGGCTGAGCATCGTTTGCACTCCAGTATGGCACCTTCTCCAGACACTCTCCAGGGAGCCAGTCCTGAAGGGATGATGGGGAAGGGACAGAAGGACCCTGCATGGCTGAGATGGGAGATATAGGAAGACAGGGACAGTGCCCGGGGGCACACATGGCCAAGCCCTCGGGCTTTCTCTCTGCACAGAGGATGTTTCTGGACATGCACCGCTCTGCCATGGGTAGATATGGGACATCTGGGGTGCTCCTTCCTTTGTTTTCCAAGCCTTCCATGACACATGCACTATTTTTTTAACTGTTTATTTTATATTGGAGGAGTATAGTTGATTAACAATGCACCATTTATGATGATAGTTTTAAAAGACACGAGACAAAATTATGATGCTCCCAGACACATAGATTATTGTTCTTTGGTCTTGCAGGAAACCATTCTCCCTAGTATCAGAGTCTCTATTCCTGAGAAGGCAGTCGAATAATCAATTTCCTATAAGGTTGCTTTGCACAGGAAAAAGAACTTGATTGAAAACCAAAGCAGAGGATTCTATCTCCCATCTGCTCTGAGCAGGCTTTTCTTCCTGGTCCTTTGGAGTCTTTGGCCAGGATGGCTTCTTGGTAGCCAGGGTCCAGCTCTATGCTGGGAATGGCTAAAGGCAAGTTCCTATGCTGATGCCAGATCTTTTCCTACCCCAAATGCTGCCATGTAACATCTCAGAAAGTTTCTCCTCTTGTTCTGTCTAGATTTAGAGACTGGTTTCAGCTGCTGATGTGGTGCTTCTACTGTCTGCCCAATCTGGATGTTGAGTGTGGTCAAACCCAGCTGTGTTGATGGGTCAAGTCTGCTCAGTCACAGGGAAGGGGGTGGTTGGACCAATCTGTCACTTCGGTGCTTTTCCCTGAGGGCATTCTATGCACTGAGGCTTGTGCTAGGAGCCTGGGGGAAACAGAGAGGGACATGACTGAGTCCCTCCACGTGGGAGCTGGGGGTGACAGAAATAACATAACTCAGGCTGAACATGTTCAAAAGCAAGATGCATTTGTTTTGCCTACAAACTCACTCCTATTTTGTAAATGATCCTGCCCCGTGACCCACTCACTCACTCATACCAGAGACCTGACGTTCATCCTGGATTTTTCCCTCTCTCTTCCCCCCACAAAATGATCCTAAATTCTCTAGATTCTTTTTCTATTCCTCCTTTTCCATCTCATGAGCTCTGCCTCCATCTAGCCATTTCTTTGATCTCCCTGAATCTCTCATGCCATCCCTTCTAGATGACAGCTCATGACAATTTCCATTTAAAAACTTGCCAGTGACTTTCCATATCCTTCTGGGTCAAGCCTGTCCAGGCATTTGAAAACCAGGTGACCTCCATGATGCAGCTCCATGGGACATATCCCATCTCATTTCTCCCTCTTCTCTTTTGGGAGTCAAAGCAAGTTCTTTACACCCTCCAGGATTCAGTTCGCTTTCCCAATGCCTCCCCCTTTCTTTGGTGACTTTCATTCTGTCTAGAATGTATCTCTTTTTGTCCAAATACTACCTGTCACACCTAGCTCAAATGCCACTTCCTACAGGAAGCCTTCCCTGATCTTCCAATCCGAGGGCATCTTTCTCTCCTCCAAATCTCTTGAAGACTTTGAAACTGAGCAGGACCCTGTGAGGCCCTCCCGGGTACGAAAGCCTTTCCGTGTCCCCTGTTTCTTAATTACAGGATAAAGGCTTCAGCCTCCTAGACCTTCCCTGAGTTCCAAAGAGCAGATTCAAACAGTTGCTAATCAGGGAAAGGAGGGAACACAGAAACAAAGGAGGAATAATTAAGAAACTATAGTGCAGCGATTAAAGCAGGATCCTGGTTTCTTCTCAGGGAATATACATAATACCTTTGAGTTCTTCTGCAGGAACTAAGGCCCCCCACCCAGGTGGAGGATGGCAACTTCAAGTTGAGCACAAGATCCCTGGAGCACCACCCTGTTACCTCACCACCAAGCAGTCAGAAGAAAGTCACACATCCTGCAGCCCTCACCCCAAATTTTGCCTACAAAAACTTCTCCCTGAAAACCATCGGGGAGTTGGGGGTTTTTTCGAGCATGAGCCACCCCTTCTCCTTGCTTGGTCCTGCAATAACCCTTTCTGTGCTCCAGACTCTGACATTTCAGTTTGTTGGCCTCACTGTGTGTCGGGTACACAAACTTATGTTTGGTGACAACTGTTTGCAGAAGCATTGTAACTAGAGCAGAAGCTTGAGATAAAACGAGCTTGGGCTGGAAATTTAATTAAGCCACCGAATAAGCAGGTGCTCTTAGGGAGTTAACCTCTCTAAGCCTCAGTTTTTTTATCCATGAAATGGAGAATCCTCATGCTTCCTACATTTGTTGTGAGGGTGAGAGATGATATATGCAAAACACTTAGTGCAATGTCCATTAGTAGGTGTTTGCTAAAGGGTGAGTATTGTTATTATTATTTGAGGCCATAATTATGCACTCACTCTCTTTAAGTTATGTGGGTATTGGCCAAGTCTCCTGCCCGAGACTTGAGTGCTTCTCAAGGGATGAGGGGTGGCTGTTCCACGGTCGGCCTGGTGGGTGATGAACCGCTGGGGACATGGCAGGGGGGCTCTGCTCTGGGGCTGCTGAGGGCACAGAGCAGTCGCAGAGAACAGCAGGCTCAGGGCTCACACTATCAAAGGCCTGAGGCCCCAGAAGGACCAGCTTGTTTCATTAAAACAAAGAGAAGGGTTTCCTTGAAAATCCCACTTCTTCCCAGATTTCCCTCTCGGCTGCTTCTGTGGTCACACATGTTTCCGATGAATCCACATTCAAGTGAATTTCGGTCGACAAATAACTCGATACAGCTCTTTGGTGGGAGAGAATTCCTTCGGGATGAGGTCATGGTTTGGCTACAGTAAAATTAAAAATAACCCAGAACCCCCCGCCGCCCGGGCTGGCATCAACCCAGGACAGTGCATTTGGGAACCATTATCGGGTTTATCGGGGTAACGTATCGCAGAAAACCTGCTTCTGTTTATAGACCATTTTATTATTCCGTTTTGACATTTCCCTTTTTTCTTCAACCTTTTTCCCCCTTAAGCAAATATCTATTAGACTGAGTTGAAATGTGAGCCAACCAAATATACTCTTTTTCAACTTCAGGCTAAAGCAGGTCTGACTAGAAGCAGAAATGCTTAAATGAAAAGTTATGATTTACTTTCTTTCTAAAGGGAAACAGTGTCAGAAAGAGAATTTTATGTGACAAGGGAACATTCGGAGCACAGAATGACAGCTGGCAGCTGACACAGGCCTTGCCTGGGAAAGGAGTGATACTTAGAAGGCTGGACATGATCGCACCCGGCACCTCCCACCCCCAGGCAGACCGGGAGCCATGCACAGGCAGAACCTCAGTTACTTCCAAAATGGCAAAGCTCCCAGATTGGATTGTAGGCATAACGATGGTCAGATCAGGAAGAGAACTTCACAGTAACACACCAGTCTTTGTCCCCATTATCTTACTATTGGATAAACTGAGGCCCACAAGGCGGCAGTGACTTGCCCAAGGTAACTCCACTGAGGTATGGTATTAACGGGGTTGGGTCTTAGGCCAGAGCTCAGATGGCATGAGCTTGGGACCAGCTCTGCCCCGTGATCTTAGGCAAGAGACTTGACTTTATTGTGCCTCCAGTCTATTGACTGACTGTAAAATGGGATAATAATTTCTGTCTTGTTTGTATCATACAGCTATGGAAGATCCAAAGAAGACCCAGCTAGTATAGCAAATATTTACCAAGTGCTTTCTATGTGCTCTGCAACTGTTCTAAGCCTTCACAAAACCCACTTACCACTCACAGCAATCGCACCAGTTAGATACCAGAGTGATGCCCATCCTGGGGATGAGGGAGCTGAGTGAGACTCAGAGAAGTTCAGTTACATGACCAAGGTTACGTCGTTGGAGGATGATAGAGGCTTGATTTGAACCTGGAGCGTCCCACACCAGAGCCTGTGCTCTTGACTCCAACCAATTGGTCTCTGGGACCTATTAACTCAGAGCCCAAATGCAAAGGTGAAAGACCAGGATTCCTGCCTCCTGCTGCATGTCCTTTACCAGGACCCTGAACTGCCCCAACTTCTGGAGGGGGAGATGGTCAGGCTACTTTCCTACCCTTTCTCTCAGGCCTGGAGCAACAGATTAAATGATGACATGGAAAGATGGTTTGAATTCTCTTTGCATGCATCTGAGTACAGACCTGAAAGGAATGTGTGCTGGTGAGGGTTGGGAGTTCGAGAGGCGGGCCTTTCCTGAAGGAGGGCCCCCCTCCACCCCCCCAACCGTGGCTGCTGAATCGGGCTCTGCCCTTGCGTTTGCTCCCCTCCCCTCTTCCTCTTTCATTTCGATTTATTGCTCCCAGGCCTGACTACCTCCTGGCTTGCCTCTTCACAAGCCCCTGGATTCTTGGATGATCTGATGACCTGGCCCCCAACTTCCTCTTTAATCTCCACCTTCCTCTCCCTTTCGCCCTCTGGGTGTGTGTGTGTGTGTGTGTGTGTGTGTGACCAGTTCTTGAATGCATCAAGTTCTCCCCCCACCTAGGGGCTGTTACCTCTGCCCAGAATGTCCCACACCCAACACTTCACCCTTCTGACCCTGGTCCAAATAGCTTTCCTCAGACACAACTTCCTTGACCCTCAGTCTTAATTAATCTCCCCCAACATCTCCGTATTTCTCTCATAGAACCATTTCTTTTCCTTTGTGCCCTTCTTACCCTTTGCACTCATACATGTATTTTTTAAATCTATCTCTTTATTTAGACCAGGGATCTACAAACTCTCTATTACTGTCATAAGCTTTTAATTACAACCCACATGGCCTACGAGTTAAAAAAAAAGATTTTTACATTATAAATGGCTATGTAAGCACCTACATAGTATCTTTGATTTTGCTTCTTCACCTTGCAAAACCTGAAATATTTTTATTTATATTTATCTTTTAAGATGAAGTTTGCTAACCTGTTCTAGACTGTGAGCCCATTACAGCAGAGACTGGATGTCTATTCTGCATATCCAGTAGCTGACCCAGTGCCTGGCATGTAGTGGATGTTCAATAAATATTGGTGTCCTGAAATTATCAATGGATTCTTCCTTCCTTCCAGCTCCCCCCAGGGGGAGGCAAGAAGTTCAGTAGGAAGAATTCATGCTGCATCCAAAATCTCATTTGAACTCCAAATTTGAACTCTGCTGTTTACTAGCTGTGGGACTCTGGATAAGTCAATGTCTTTGAACCTCAAACCTATTATCCTTTAAGTGAAGTTAGTAATTGGAAGGATGCTATAAGGTCATAAATGTAAAGATCACTTAACAAAATGTAAAGACCATATAAAATATTAATTACTGTCATAATAATTTATGTTATTGTGCCAAATGTCAATTTATCACCTCTCAGCTCCCGAGCACTTTTCATTGCTTGCTCTGTGATAATGGAGAAGGACCCTGTAAATATTTTCTCTTTGCCAGTTCACACAGCGCTTAGTTCTCTCAGTACAGGGTGCTCAAGAGACACGTCAGAAGGAAGGGGCTCCTCCTCTTGCTTCTGATGTGCTGCTTCTTGCTCCTGTCATTCTGCTGCCAGCATCACATTTGGGGACGTTCACCAGTGCTTACCCCCAGCAACTTTTGGTTGTACCTCTACGGACAATTTCCCTTTGATTTTCAGTGGTAGCTCTGTGGGCAGATCCCCACTGAGTCCCCCAAGACGTCCAGTGGCCAGCTTCCCAGCCTGGTCCGCACACAGTAGGTTTCCAGCTTTCCAGTCATGGCTGTGGGTCCCCACCCATCTGTTTCAACCTACCTGTTCCTAGACGGGGTATTTCCTCTTGGCCACTTTCAGCTGAAGTTCCCTACTCACCAGCCTCAGCCTAGTGTCTGTGGACCAGCATTGACTTGGGGTAAAACAGTGAACTTCCCTGACATCCAGCAGAGTATAAACGGCACCTTCCCCAGTGAGGTGAACCCCATCCCTGGAGAGGGCCTCTGCCTTCCAAGTTTATTTCTTCCTTAGGTGCTCTCCATCAACCTTAGGGAATTCTTTAGAGTACTCTTTACTCCTTTATAGATTAATTATAACTGTTATAGTTAATAATTCCTTATATTTTTTCTGTTCAAATAACTTTATGCCATCTATCTCCTGATTCAACCTTGACTGAGACAGAATTGTTATCGGGAATGATCTCAGGAGATAGACACACAAAGTTGGGGTTCAGGGATTGGCTTGGTTGTGTCTTTGAACTTGAGTGTAGTGCTATTTTTTTTTGCCAGTAGGAAATGAGGTGCTAGCAATCCATGACATGCGGTGGCATCACCATTAGTCCAGCTGTCGCCTGTGGTTGAATGTGATAAGGTGCCAACTGAAGACATGCCTTGGAAGCCCATGGCCTTTGCGGCAGTAATGATGACAATTGGGACTGTGGTGTGGGAGGATTCTTCAGAGTGCACTTGAGCAATTATAGAAAGAAAGTGACAAACTCTAGTCCTTTCACTGTCAGCTCAAATCACAGATTGAGGAGCAGAGAGCTTCCAAGACGGTTCTAAAATATGTTCTCATTTCTTACAGCTTCAGGGCTGATATTGTGGAAAAAATCAACAAAAAATTTATTATGCAAGTTACTGAGTTACAATAACAGTTGAATTCACGGCCTTGCCAAGTTTCTCATGCGAAAGTGAGGACACTTATTAGGAAAGATTAGGAGACTAAAACTAGAATTGAGAACATCTGGTTGGCCGCAGATGAAACTGACAATCTTAAGCCTCCAAATCACTCTGGATTTCCCTTGGCACTGAAATTAGCTTGTTCTCCTGTACACTGAAGTTAGACTCACATTCCTGTACCTGAAAACCTTATTATTTAATTTTACCTGGGGTAGATGACTTAATAGTGGACGATCAGTCTCTTTAAAATCTACCACAATCGTCCTCTGTTGCCAACAGACCCATAGTTAGAGTCACATCTTTTTATGCCCCAGAGATAAGTACATATTAAGGCCCAGGTGGAAACAGCTTACACCCAGAAGAATGGAAATTGTGCTACTATATTGGCAGAAACTTGGGGAACGTGAGTAGGAATGGATTTTATGGGTGTTCAGCCAGGGAGGGTAGACTATAGCAATAGATTGGATCAAATTCATTGGTACTACTAGAAGTTCCACGTAGCACGTTAACTCATGCATCCAGGGGTAGCTCTAACAGCTTACTTGGGAGCTGTGAGCCGGCAGGAGAGGTGGGGTTTGTACAGTGAAGAGATACAGAGAATTTCTGATCTCATCTCCACCCTCCAAAAATCCATGACTCTGCTGGGGAAAAAAAACACATAGATCCATGTGAAAACGAATCAAAAATAATCTCTCAGCCACCTTGAAACAGCAGGAAAATAAGCAGCATCAACAGTCAGAATTGTGGTACTCAGGGAAGAGGAACTCTTACAGGCTGCAGGACTGTTCCATGGAAGGAAGGAAAGGGCTTTTTTGGGAGCTGGAGATGCCTAGGTTTGAGGAGGCCAGGAGAATAGTGGTAAGTGAGAGGGAGAGGCAGGTTGTTAGATCAAGACTGAAAGTGTGGCCACAGACCAGGGCTCATGAGATCTGTGGAGCTCAACAAATATCCCATAGATGCTTAGGGCAACTCAAGGCCCCAACAGGGCACTGACTCCTAATGTGTAAAGCGCACCCTATGAGCTCAGCATCTTCAACCTGTGCCCAGGGCTGTAATGCCTCCTTTCCAGACCCTAACACGTTAGGCATGAACTTTACACTTTCCTCCCGGAGCCCATACATCCGGGCATTTACTATCATCAGTGTCTGGATCCAAGAGCGTTCGGGCTCTGAAGAGTAGGAGTCACCACAGCTGTGTGTTAACCTTCTTGTTGATTCTAGTTTCCTGTCTGAGGAACAGACCTCTTTCCTGAGGTGGCTGGATGGAAAGTCTGCTCTTTTTAGGAGACATGCTGCTCCTATCCTAGAAGTGTGGCCAACACTCATAGCAATGTCTGACGATCACAGTAATTGGATTTTGACAAGATACAGTAGACCTCTCAGAAGAGGTTACCCACATATCATCAGCATGGAAAAAAAAAAATCAGTGGACTTTCTTCGTTCTGCCTTTTGGACACTGATGTTCACGGTATTGTCTTGCTTTAGCCTTCTGAGCATTTGTCATGGTTGGCTAGTCAAAAATGCCACTAAAGGAACTAAAACCCTCCCAGGGCAAGGTGCCTGGCAAAGAGGAGGATATGCGCTGTGTCTGGCTCCAGATTGGGGTGTGTTAAAACCTGCTACCGTCTGATGCTGGATCTTCTCTCTGGAAACTGAGCAGCTCTCCAGCTGGAGACAGTCGGATCAGCGCAAGGGGAGAGTGACTCAGTGGGGCAGGTGGGGTCAGAAAGTCCAGCTGACCTTCCCCACAAGGAGATTCCCCTTCCATTCTTGTCTTGGATGATCTGATTTATATCTTTGATATTGAAGGAAGTTCCCAATACAGGCATGTTGTGTTGGAGACAGCAGAAAACAGGCAGGGATCTAGCCTTCACCAGTGGGTTGGTCACCATCACAAACTGAAGGAGAAAGACCAGGAGGTGAAGGAGTTGGACAACACGGCACATGAAGGAGAGCCGAAGAAATGGGGGGAAGAAGAGAAATGTAGAAAGGGCTTAGTCAGTGTCTCCGGACCTCTGGGAACTGGGGGTAAATGCACTTTGTTTGGTTTCAGTTTCTACCCATTCCATTCCTTCCAAAGGAATGTAATGGAGAGTAAATACATGTTTGAATAATGAATGAAGATCCAAAAACTAGATCCAGAATCAAGTGAATGTAAGGTAAAACCAAGATATATTTTAGTTGAATATAAAGAATGCATTAAAAATCAATGTCAACTAGCTAATTGAGCAGTGTTCCTTTGGAGGTATAAGCTCCTCACCACTGGGGTGTGCAGGCATTAGCAGAATGGCCCTTTCCTAGGAGTGCCATGAAAAGGCATTCTGAATGGCATAGCACCCAGGGACACAGGCGAAGCTGTCGCCCTCTGGATTTATGCTGGTCAAGCTGTGAGATACACAGGTGAGGCGGGCACTTGGGGTTGCCAGACTCCACAGACCACAGCAGGGAAAGGAGGGCTTCCCTTGTTCATGGATCCATTGTTAAATTCATGGATGTTAACAATCCTGATTGATCAGTATCTCAAGCTTTTCTCTTAAGTAAAGCACAGACCTGTAAAAAGAAACAAGAGAAGACACAGAAAGCTGGGTGACTGCCACAAGGCTAAATTGGATATGCCATGAATAATAAAATAAAGATGAAATATGCCTTATTATTTGCAAATTTTAACTAAATCTATTAGAAATATTTAATTGCAGCTATAAAAGTTGTCATCAAAATGGCCTACTCTAATGTGAACATAAAAAGGGTAGACAATGAAATCTTCATTAGTTAATTAAAATTTCTTAATTGAATGAAGTGTCATCCTGATAGATTAAGTTAAATAAATATGGTTTGCTCTGTAGTTTACAAATGAAACCCTGAAAATAAAAATGGTTCAGAAGAATAGCATTCTGTCTGTGTTTTGCTCATTCATTCATTCCACGCCCTCACTATAGTTCCTGCAACACACAAGCTGTCAAATGTCAGAGCCGGAAGGACCCATGGCAATGCATGAGACTCAGTAAACATATCTACATGCACAGATGATTATCAGTGCTCAACCATGGCTCATTCAGAGGAAGAAACACTGGGGACCAAAAGCACTTGCACTTTATTAAGGATAAAAAATTTCATCTACAAGGATCTTGCTTTAATGACAGCATTACAGTCATTATCTGTCCTCACTGGGGGAACTGCTCAGTGTAGATGCCAGTGACTGTGTTAAATTGAACATGGGGTGAAAGAATGAGGATGATTGGTTGCCTGTCTCTCCCACGACTGCAGGGCACTCATTCCTCACAGATCTCAAAGTGAGTTTAGAAACTTCATGAACTGATAAAAGTCCCAGCACAGGACTTGCTGCACTCAAATGCAATAACATCAGCCCCGGTGAAAAGGTGGACCAACCCCAAGAACCCAGCAGGTGGCATTATTCCGACCTTAGGACATGGGCTGTGTTAACCAGCTGGTGTGCCCAGATCCACTTGGTTAAGGATTCCCTTTCCCCTCCCATCACACCTCTACTTTGACTGAGTGATAGTCATGCACACCACCTGAGCTGAAATCGACCCTGGCTCTAGATCTAGTCTTCAGAGATTGACTGACATCATCATTTCTCAGCCCTCCATTCATATCCCCTCACCACCTCATGAAGCTGTGTCTTCCCTAGCTCTGAAACATATCGGTCCCTAGATTGTGGAGTCCCCAAGGCCCAAGATCCAACTTTGACTTTACTTAGGGCCATAGCAACTGGCAAGAGCTAGCATGTAGAGAAGAACCCCACAAGATGATGAGAGCCACGCACGCTGATGGAGAAGCAGTGTGACCCAATCCCTCACTTCTCATCCACACCATGGTGATTTATCACTGAGCCTGGCTTACTGCAGGACACTTCAACCTTTAAACCTTCATACATATTAGCTGTGCAGACACCCATGTTCAAAATATCGCCCACATTTCCAGGCCCGGTTTATGGATCACAGGCACTAGGGAGATGGCCCTGATGACCCCATCTTCACATCATCTATATTCCCATTCTTTAGGGAGTCAGAACCATAGAGCTCCTGGGAAGCTTCCATAACCTCTGAACCAGTAGTTTTCGAAGTGTGAAGTTCAGTGTCTTCGTTCTTTAGTGCTCCACAGAGATCAGGCAGAGATCACACCTGCCCAGGTAGGTGTCCCGACCCATCACCCCCGCCGTGTCAACAAGCGTGACTTATGCTTGTTTACCGGCTGGGATTCTAGTTAAGTTTTTATTTGAACAAAGGGGTTTTTAGGCAAAAATATGGAAATCCAAAGGTCTAAATCAGTGTTTCTTAAAATAAATCACATAGATGCATATGGAAAATGAAGATTTCTTGGCTCCTTGCAAAGAAATTCTGATTCAGTAGGTCTGAAATAGAAGCCAGAAAACTGCTTTGCAGAAAATTGTCCAGGAGGTTTTGACACTGACGTTTCAAGGACTAGGGAACGTGCAAGCCCTCTTCCATAGAACTTTCGGCCATGTAATTCCTCTTCAATAGAACTTTCTGCCATGATGGAAATGCTCTCTCTCTCTGTGTCACTACAGTGGTCATTATATGTGGCTACTGAGCATTTGAAATGTGGCTGGTGAGACTGAGGAACTAAATTTTAAAATTTACTTAATTTTACCTAATTTAAATTTAAGTAGTTACATGTGGTTAGTAGTTACCACCTGGATGGTACAATACTGATGTTCTCCCTGTGAAGAAGTCTGCCCTGTAACATCCTTAACGGTTAGACATACATTTTGTTTTTTCAAAGACCCCTTTGCCTACGATGAAACATTTTCGGGTTGGGTTGCATTAATTAAGTTGCTTATCTCCTATTTAATATGTATCTGGAATATATGGATAAACAAATTAGGGTCTCTTTCTTCAAAAAGCTCAGAATCTAGTGAGGAAGATTTTAGTCAGGGATATCAGCAAGTCCAGTCACATCAAATGAAGTAAAGAGATTCCAATCTTGGCAGACTGATTTTTAATTCATTCTGAATCCTTCAGTTTCTAACATCCACGAGGGCTTTATATCAGGTAAGTTTCTGCTTCAATAGTTAGAGCCACTATGGAACTCCAGCAATCACCTGCTGATGGGGAGGACCACGGCAATTAAAGGCATAGGCTCTGGAATGAGACAGCTTGGGTCCTAATCTTCCATCTGACCTTTATTAGCTGTGTGCCCTTGGGAAACTTATCCAACCTCTCTGTGCCTCAGTTTTCTCATCTGTAAAATGGGGATAGTACTATCACCTCCCCTCAGCTATTGCTGTGAAGAGTAATTGGGATAAAGTATGCTAAGTGCTGAACCCACTGCCTATACACACACACAGTGAGAGCCCATAATCGGGCAAGTTTCTATAGCACAGTGACTGACAGCATGAACTCTGGAACTCGGCTGCCTGGTTTAGAATCCCAGACCTGCCACTTACAGCTCTGAGAACCTGGAGCATTTACTTTACTTCTTTGTGCCTCAATTTTCTCCTCTGTAAAAATGGGATTTATTAAATGGCAGGGATCGTGTAGAGAGTTTAATATGCATAATTAACTTACGGGCTAGCTCCTGGTACAATGCATAAGCATTTATATTTATTTGTACCCTTACTACTAATTGTTGGTTTTCTCTCTTCAGTCTATATTTTCCAAGTCATCCTCCCACACATCAGTCAGAATAATCTCTGAAAGGCAGAAATTTGACCGTGTCATGTTTCAGTTTAAAGTCTTTCCATATCTTCCTATCACCCTCATAGCCTTTCACTTTCTTGTTTGGCCTCACCTCTCATTGGGTTCCCATCTTTTATCTCCCACCTTCAGGAAAAACAAAACCCATATGCTCCATCCATATAAAGCCCCTGATGGTGTTATGGCCTCTTGCCTTTGCACGTGATGCTATTTCTATCTGAAACAGTTGCCCTCTATCCCTTGCCCCTCTGCGGGGTATCAAAGCTCTTCTGGTCTTCAAAGCTCAGCTGCCTTTGCCAAGATAACCTCCTTGACTTCCCCCCAACCAGGCTAGGTTAGGTTTCCCATGTCCTTCGTGTCACGTGACTTTGTGTTTATCTCTATCATAATACTTATCGAATTGAATCATATTTATGTCCCCCCAATAGAATGTGAATTCTCTGACTTTCATAACCATATCATTGGCAATTAGCACATGGGTTTTATACTCAGTGTAAGTAAGTCAGTAAGTGAGAAATAAAAAAAAAAGGGGGGGACCGAGTTCTGGGCAAGAAATAAAGGATATTTTCATAGAGAACTTCCTCCTTTTTATCCCTGGGTCAATGATCTTCACTTATCACCACAAGAATTCAGAGATGTTAATTTGACACCCCTTTGAAAAAATTGTACATGTGAAACTATAATTCCACAGGTACAGTCTAATTATCCTGAGGTTACAAAATGAGCTAATAACAGGTAGTTTAAATCAATATACCATGCATGGCTGCTTCTCAAACAGCCCAACTCTGTCTAAGGCTAGAAGGGGACATTTATTAAAAACACTGGCAAAGTCTGTCAGAGTGAGACCTTTCATATCCATAATTCCTACCATCTGTAACATCTTATGTTACATAAGATCCCAAATTACCAGTAGTAGTGTTAATCCATCATCTGTCCTAAATATTTTTAGATGTTCTTTATATACTTTACTTAGCTCCCCTTTCTGTTTTTATAAATGTATGTACTTTACTTGCCACAATTAATTTTATGCTGACTTTATCATATCATGGGACAATCCAAAATCCTTTGGGATGATTTTTCAGAAGTAGTATAAGGTATGAAAACAATTTATATTGAAACCAAAGAAAAAATACCAAGTCTCTTAATTAAAAAGAGGCATTCAAGTTTTCTCCTCCCACCATAAAGTATTACAAATATAATTTCCTACAGGGTTATTATTTCTATCTAGATAAGAAGTTGCTCTATAAAATCTGTGTTATTATTTGTAATAAAAGGAAAAAATACACTTCCAGTAAATTATTAATGCTAACCATTTCAGATTGCATCTATTCTATGTTCTTAATCTGCATGAGAGTTACTTACTCTTCAAGTTACACTTTGACATAAAGAAACTCTTAGTCAAATAAATATGAGCTATTATTTACCATCTGATAAATAAGAAGGTTCTACACCTCTGTATCTCTATGTCTTTCGTAATGGTAAAACGATCTCATATTCCTGAATAGAATTGTTTGCCTTGTGAAGTACTGAGCTACTCTTTGATACAAATTTAGAAGCAAAGGCTGGAAATTATACCCCAAAGAGCCTTAAAAAAATAAAACCTTATCACTGGCACACTTTACAAATGGATGGAGATGATTTTGTGTGTAACATACAAGATGGGTTCCCACACCAGATCCCCTAGGCCTATCCAAGATGTCACGGGCAGCTTCAGTGGGCAGTTCCCATACGCATTGTCAGTGGCCCGCCAGAGGTTGGACTATCTCTCTCCACTTTTCTGTTTCCTGGCTTTCTCTGAACTGAAGGAAGGTTGCTTAGTCCATTCACAGGTGCAGCCCAGGAGGCTGGCAAACTGTGGATGGACGCTCCAGAATCCAGTCTTCAAGGAGATGATATTTAGGAGTTTCTGTACAGTTCCTTAGAGAGTTTTCAGAAGGATTGGGCCCTACTTGTCCTCAGAAGTTACTTGCTCAACAGTGCATCTGTTATTGGGTCCTCCTCCTGCCCTGTCTCTTTCTCTCTGTTCTCCTGCCCCTGCTCCCTGGGTTCATCTCCTAAATAAACTACTTGTGACTAAGTCCTAGCATGAGGCTCTGCTTCTGGGGGGAATTCAAACTAAGATATCAGGCTACAAAGAAAACCTCGATTAATTCCAAAATGACAGCAATGGTATAGGTCACACATTCTGATCATGATACAATAATACTAACATTAATGACAAAAATTGGAGTACAAAACCCAACAAAATCCTTAACTCTTTAGATATTTAAAATTACTCCTAAATTATGCATAAATGGAAGAAAAATTACACTCAGAGTATAAAATAACCTAGTAAAAATGATAATGAGGTGAAGCTAAAGGTATTATCATAGAAAAATGCATTTCCTAAAAGAGTTTTTTCATGAACAGAGGAAAAAAAAAACCACTAAATATTCCACATAAGACATTATAAAAATAAGAAAGGTAAAAAATAAAATAAGGAACTTTAACTAACAAAGTGGGAAATAATGAAGATAAAAAATTACTACAGTAGACAATAAATATGACTAACGATTGGTCACTAGGTGCAAGGCCCTTTGTCACATTTTTATAATTAACATAATTTCACAGATGATAAAATTGAGGCACAGGGCTTCCCTGGTGGCGCAGTGGTTGAGAGTCCGCCTGCCAATGCAGGGGACACGGGTTCGAGCCCTGGTCTGGGAAGATCCCACATGCCGTGGAGCAACTGGGCCCATGAGCCACAATTGCTGAGCCTGCGCGTCTGGAGCCTGTGCTCCACAACAAGAGAGGCCGCGATAGTGAGAGGCCCGCGCAGCACGATGAAGAGTGGCCCCCGCTTGCCGCAACTAGAGAAAGCCCTCGCACAGAAACGAAGACCCAACACACCCAAAAATAAATAAAGAAATAAATTAAAAAAAAAAAATTGAGGCACAAATAAAGTTGCCCAAGATTACACATTTAGTAAGTTATGTGACCTGAATGAAAACCTAGGCTGCTGTTTGGACTTTGAGTGCCTTCCCTCTCTTAAATCATGAACTGCTATTCAATAGCTACTTCTTACAACATACACACACATGCACGTGTGCATACATGTATATACAAACATGAACAGATAAATCATGTATTTGTCTAGTCAAGGTAAAAAAAAAGAAACACAAATTCAAAAATGTTAATTCTAAGGAAGTAGATGTAACCACAGGTAAAGAGAAAATAATAAAATAATGAATAATTTCTAAAAGGTTTTGCTAAATATTTTTAAATGTGGATAAAATGTACCATTTTCTATGAAAATGCAAACTACTTAAATCAAAAGAAATGTATAGAGTACATGAACAAACCTCACAAATACGGAAAAATTCAACACTATTTACTGAGAATACCTGCCTAAAAATGTCAGTTGAGATGGTTTCTTAAGTGACTAGTGACTAGTTTTAGATCTTCAAATGGTACATAATTATTATTTTTTAAATTACAGAGTTGATTGAAAAAAAATAGATTATTTTAAAGAAGTCTCAGATGTGGATTACTATTTCTATGACATATTTGGGCAAGAGAAAAAATGAGACCTAAGCACAGCTGTTCACCACTAGTCTCTCTGGTACTACCTAAATCTGAGAATGGTACAATGGAGATGGGAACATGGTAACGTGCAGGAAAGAGTAACTAACTTCGCTTGGGTAAAGCATGGAAAGGGTCAAAGAAGAAGAGCCGTTTGAGCAATGTCTTAAAGGATGAACAGGATTTCACAAGACAAATTAGGGGAAGTAGAATTTCAGGCAGAAGGACAGTGTTAATAACAGTGTTATTAGCAATGTTATAAAAATGAAGACAATAGATGTTATATCAGAAAACTGTGAATGTTTTTTATAGCATGGAAAAATGGGATGCATGTTTGATAGAAGGTAAGTGAGATGGGAAAATTAAGTTGTTAGGTTTGATTAAGCAGTGTTTCTGCAGAATGCTAATGTCCATGAGAAATCATAGATGTTCTGTGAAATATGAATTCTGTAGACAAATACATTTGAGAATTGCTACATATCACATGCTCTACCCTCCTGTGGAGATTTACAATGAATAAAAAATTCTAGTAGAAAAAAGAATAAGTAAATAAAATAATCTGTTTAACCTGTTTCACAAGTACTTGAAAATTGATTTTCTTTTCATGGAACACCAATTAACATCTCCAAGACTATACTTCAGGGAACTTGCTAAAGGCAATAGTATGGCACAACATTGTCAAACATATGTCACAGAAAGGTGTGTTTGTTAGCTGTATGCAGAATGGATTAGAGGAGGGAGAAAGTAAAGGCTGAGTGACCTTCTAAAGAAGAGATGGTAAAGCTTGGAGTAAATAAAGCAAAATGAACTGAGGAGAATTTGACAGATTTTGAGAGCTCTTTAAAAAGGATATTTGTTAGGTCTTAATAATCAGCTGGAGGAATAGGGGTAAAGAAGAGGAGAGATTTATTTTTATGAGTTTGGTTTGAATTTTAATATATTGTGAATATGAAAATGCAAGATGATATATGGGCCTTTCCAAAACGACTTCCTGCCCATCTTATGCGATATTCAGAAGTCCCAATACAAAGAAAAATGCTTTTCCAGCTACCGTGAAACTTTAATTTTATGAGGAACATATTGTCTTGATAACCAGAGTTCTAGAGACAAAGTTGAACTGACGAATAGGACTTATGGATTCCAGGGTACATGGCAGTGGACGGTCAGGGCGACAGGCCTAGATTGCTGTCCAAGGTGCTGAATTGATTGGTCAAGTTATTGGAAATTGCTTCACTTGCATTTCTGCCTCTGCCTCAAGGTCAACTCTCTGACGGAGTAGCAGCCTAGCACCAGACCAAGCAAAACTTCATCCAACTAGCATGTCTGCCTGTGCCAGAACTAGCTGACTCTGACTTCTGATCAAGACAACAGCTTGATTTCTCAACTGGACTCCTGGCAGATCTGCTGCAAGCTGCAAACTCTGTGTCCACAGAGGTTAAAAATACCCTGACAGGTAGGTAAATATTTCCTCCACGAATAAAGTTGACCAGTCAGAGGAGCTGGTAGTTTGTGGCTGTGAGCTGTAGAAATTAATTATCAGGGTCTCATTTCAGCACACTCAAGTTTTAGGACCCTGAAATTTTCTCTTTGCAGGCAGCTTCTATTGGCCACTGGCCTATGTTGAGCTTGACACTCTGTAGGTCACATTTTCTGCCCACAGGAACTTACACATCTAATGGACAAACCAAACACATAATTTAAAGTACTGTGCAGTGGCCTATATTTAACATCAAATAAATTAAATGCATTAGGAGCCAAAAGGAGAGGATTAGCATGGACTGGGTTAGTTAGGTAAAGCTTCATGGAGGAAGTGGATCATCAAGTTTACTTGAAGCCAAAGTAAACTTCAGATAGACAGTGAGGAAGAGGGTGTGCGTTGAAGACAGCATCACGGGAGTGGAAATGCCCATGGAACATTTTGGAGATAGTAAATACTCACCTGGTTCAGCCTAGAGCTCCCTATCCTTTCATCCTCCCCACCCATATTCACATGTAACACCACCACCTTTATAACTTCTCCCAATAGTGATCGCATTATTTCTATCACACAAAAGGAATAAAAAAATCCTTTCAAACCTATTGAAATTTGGAGGGAGGTAATTTTATAGCCTCCTCCAAGTACTTTTGATATTTTCTAGAGACAAGCTTCTTCAAGGTTTAAGAAGCCTTTTAGAACTACCAGTCCTCAAGTCACAACATTGAAGACTTTAGCTCTTGGGTGGCTTAGGAATGTTAATAAAATATAGCTTCTGACTTGAGAAAAAGCCTGTTATGGGGCAAACAAGGACAATTTAAAATGAACAGAAAGTGCAGGCAGAGAGAAAGAGGAATCTGGAAATGTGCAATTTGATAGTGAAAAGTAGAAGATCTTATAGAGAAAAGACTATTTTGAGTTTACAAGAACTTTCAGCCTAAAAGACACTTTCTAAATTCTGGGACATCAGGCAAGGGAAGAGCTAGAGTAATAAAAATACAGTCGCAGGAACTTGATGTGACCAGGGCATAAAAATTCCCTTCTTTGGAGTTTGACCTGTGAGGAGGAGCAGACAGAATAGCCAAGACCTTTCTATTTACTGAGTAAGAGGTACATGTAGGATGTGCTCAGTCAGGGTGGAGGTTACTAGTAGCGACCAGGATTTTGGTATTGGATAGATTAATGTGCTTAATGAATATGAACAGTTTAAATAAATTAATCAACATTATACAGTATTATTTAATTGGTCATTTACATTGTGATGACTAATTAGCCTACATACCTTTCAAACAGCAAACATCTAGAAATTCTATCTGCTTACTGATAACTTAAAGCACGAAATCAGGTGTGACTACAGATTGCAAATATTCACCAGGTTTCAGGAATGTGCCATCTGAGCTCTTCTTTACCATCCTTCCAAGAGAACTCTGATTAACAACAAAATTTCTGGTTGGTATGAAGGATATTCAGTTCCTCACCAGCTGTGCTCCTCTTGACAATTACACTTATGCTTACTCATTTCTTTTTCATGTATTTTGACTCTCATCACTTATTTAATTAGGGTCTCTCTCTCCCCTTCTTCTCTCTCTCTCTCAAAGGTCCCTTTCATTTTCTCTCTTTCCAGCTTTTGTCCATTTATAATTTGTCTGTGTCAATGTACAGAAAATTTACCATTCCTATTCATTTCCCTTTGTGTTTTGTATATGGCATCATGGAAGGTCTCTGCTGGGGACTCTGACCCACTGAGAGCACACACAGTTAGGTCTTAGGTGATTATCTTAAAAGGTTCAGGGATTAAAAGTAATGCTCTAGAAAAGTTTCAGTGTTTAATAGTTAAGAGAATTGCTTTAGAGTTTAAGTTGCCTGAAAAATGAACTTTTGTGGAATAGGCTCTTTGCTAATTTTGCCAAATCCATAAAGTGCTACTGTACTCAAGAGAAAAAATAAAAGAGCAAATAAATGCTCTTTTATTTCTTAGCATCCTTGAATAAGTAGGTCTCATGCAACTCTAGATATCAGTCACGTATCTCCGTATTTTATGCCTTTTTAAAAAAATAATGGGGGTCTTTGCTGAAATGAATAAATACAGCTGGTACCAAGACTAGTTCATTTTGGGTATTTCAGATTTGGGGTATATGAAGTAATTGAGGCATAGAGAGGTGAAGGGCGGTTGGTGTGATTTCCTGGTCCGCAGAGCCGGTGTTTAGCAAATATCTATGTTTAGCAAGTATCTGTGATCATGTGCTTATTACCCACTTAACCTTGAACATCATATAAAAGAGGTGTATTTTTAAATATATGTACCAAACTTTAATTTTCATTTCACACTCAAAACTTCTGTACAAAAAAGAGGCAAAGCAGGCAAAAAAAATTACAGGGACTTCAGCAAACAATATACAACAACTTTTAAACAGCTTTGTGTATGCAACAGCCTTTATAGATGTAGTGGGGAAATTGGATTCCAAAGTTTTTGTTTCTTTAAGATAAAATTCCAATGTTTATTATTAACATCTAGAAAAATCTGTTATCTGTCTGGGATACAAGATTGAATGAGAAGTTTCTGATGTCTTCTGCACCATTAGATTCCAAGATTGAGTGAGCTTCATTTTTCTTTTGAGAAAGCATGAAATTGCTGTTATTTAAATGTGATGATGTATCAAAAACCTCAGTTTACCATTAATAACTTGATACAATGGTGATGACTAAGAGCAAACACCCATGAAGCATGATATTAACTAATAGTTAAAGGATAGTATCCAGGATTTTCTTTCTGGTTGTTAATTAATACTCCAGCCCCAATGGGTCACCACAATTCAAAACATTCATTGTCACTTTGTTTTACTAATTCCTAGTGGCACATAAAAGGTTTCCGAGAACAAAGTTATAATGCCAAAGTAGCAGTGCATCTGAGAAATGTAATTTTCGCCTTGTTGCTTGCCCCAAAATAAACATGAGTAATGGAAAACACTTTTATTTGAAAACCATGAGACATCGAGTATGAAATACAGTTAACATTGACATGGATACTGTGGCTTGCACTTTCCCCTGAACCACTCACAGGGTGTGGACACATGTGCATGCAGCACAAAAAGCTGTGATTTTTCAAGGATGTCTGATGCCTGGCGGACAGTCTGTTAAAAGAATTTGTCTCCCACATTAGCTCCGGAGTGGACCCAAGGCCCATCACCTGTTAGTGATCACAGACATTCGGTTAACCGTCCTCCTGATAGTCAGAGGCAATAGTTCAGGTCCTGGGCTTTTGAGAATCCACGTACTAGTGAATCTTGGCTTTGAAACAAGGTGGCTTGGCTAAATCGGGGCAGGCCGGCAGCCTCTCCCATATGTTTGGTCCCATTTGATAGAAAGTCTAATTAAAAATTATAAACGTGCTCAACTATTTACTCTGCAAGTCCTTTCCCCTCTCCAAGACTTAATCTCCTTCCCTGATATGGGAGGAAAGTAAACCCAGTGACGATAAACATTGAGTGCATCTATATTTCTAGTCTTGACAGTTGTTTCCCAAAGATAACATGGGGCTGCCAAGTAAAAGAACGTTTCTTAAGCTGAATATTTAATGAATTTGTTTACTCAGTGTTATCCTAATTTCTGGCTTCCTCTAGGGTTTTAGAATGCCTAGGTTTGGAAAGGTCTTGAAAGCCATCTAATGCATTTCTGTTCTGATGAGAGAACCCTCATCCAAGCAGCTGTACTTGTTCAGCTTGAAAAGCTCCAAGGAAAAGGGCCTTTCCTCTCCTTGTTGACTGACATTTAGATACAGACTGGGTAATCTGTTCTGTCACTTGAATGGATTTCTTTGTTAAAAATAAACAAAACCAAAGTATGTCTCTCCTCTTCTTGGAGGACTCAAGGGAATGCCAGCTGGCCACCAAAGTCAGGAAAGTAATGGTGTGACAGCTCATTCCTTGGGACATTGTGACATTGGGACATTGTCACAATGGGACATTGTGAATGACACCAAACCCTGATATAACCAAACCCAACTTTGGGAATTACCATTCCCTGGGCAACTCTTTCCTTCCATCAGAAATAGGCAAGCAATTATATGGTTCAGGCTAAGGGTTGATTTAAAAGCGTCCAGTATCACCCCCATAGTATGTATGCACAGGCCACGTGGTGAAAAAGAAAGGGCATGGAGTCAGGAATGAGGCAGCCTGGGTTCTAGTCCTACATGGGGGTGATCCTGTTAGACTTCATCCTCTGTCCCATTTTTCCACTGGAGACCAGAAGAGAAGATTTCCAAGATTCCATTCTAAGCTCTGTCTGCAGACAGAATGACCCTTGTCATAATGCTAAGCATCAAGGCAAGGTGGGGTGATGCTTACTGGATTCTACTTACAAAGGAAGGATGGTGAGAGTCAGTCTTTCTATTGACTCATAGTCTTGTAGGACTATTGGAGATTATCTGTTTTATTTGCCCATTTTATAGATGAGGAAAGTGAGACACAGAGAACTTAAGTGAATTTCCCAAGATCCCTCTGTGAATCAACAGGGCTAGGACTTAATCCAGGTACTCAAGCCAGAGTTTATACATTGCAACAAGCTAGCCGTTGGGGCGTGAAGGAGCTGCCATTTAAATATTAGATAACCAGAAAACGAAAATCTCCCCTCTAAGTTCCTCTACTTTTCTGGTAACTAATTAAGTGTCTAGGTCTCTGCTGCCACAGGGATGGTCCCCAGAGGACAGGGCTCCTATTAGGAGGGGCTGTGTATCCAGCGCTCCACAGACAACAGGAACGTTAGCAACCTTACCCACAATTTTAGCCAGAGCTCCATTTCCCTGTCCCTGGAGACAGAGGGCTGAAGCAGAGAGATGACCGTCCAGTTGCCTGGGTGCCCTTCCTCCCCACCTGTGCCCCACTTCCACCACAGCCACCGACCCATCCACAACAGCACATCTATCTCTTCTTGCTTCTCTCCCATGAACCGATGCAAACACACTGATTTTTCCTCTTGCAAAATGGAAAGGGAACATTAGAGGGTATAAATCAAAACAGGAAGAGAGTATGCTGATAAATAAAATACGTGCAACAAAAAAGTTGCACGTGTGCTGCGCTGTCTGAGGAAAGAGAGGGGGTGTGCTGAATTCCAAACACTTGGCTTTGTGTCTCCACGTGCATTTTTCTTTTCTGGGATCCCTCTCTCTCTGTCAGGATAACAGTTGTGTTTCTTGTAGTTGAGCTGACCCAGGAAATCAAATACTTCGTGTTTCTATAACTATACTTCCCAGAGAGATTACACATCTAGAATTAAAACATGACCACAAGCTATTAGGAATTTCTGATTGTTAAAGGTGTGAGGAACTCCAGTAGCAAAGATCAGTGTCTCTAAAATTTTCCTTTTGGAGAAGGGGTTTTCGTCTCAGACATCGAAGATAAGGCTCTCCAGTCAATTTATGCTCTGCTGGGTTGAGTCAGTCAGGATACAAATTAAGGTCCATATATTTCAGGGACAAGAAGGAAACGGTTATGTAAATACACGAGTATTAACATCAATCTGTATTAAATTATGTAAACATATACATCTTCTGAGGTCAGTTCAAAGATCCTCTTCACTGAGCAAAGCTTTACTGAAGCATTGCTCGAATCTGTTTGGAAGTCGATTCATCATTCAAGTGTTTTGTAGTGAACCTGGATGGAGAGAAAATGATGGCGGTCAGTGTGCAAACAGCACTCTGAGAAAGCTTCGATCGTGACTCTCCAGCTCATCTTTACCTTGGGAGACATAACTGATATTCAGAAATCAAACTTGGCATTGGTTCTTTAGACAAACAGCCACACTTCAATGCCCAGAGTAGTCTCAGATTTAATATTTGATCCTTCCTTCCAAAGGAGTTTTATGTTACGGTTATTAAACAAGCAGATCTTCCACCTAATCAAATAATTTCACGGAGGAGACACAAGCAATCTCATGTTCCAGGGAGGCAGACTTCACGTGCTTGAGTGCAGGATCTTGGCCATCTAGGCCACCCCTGCTGAGTCACAAATATTAAAATATGGGTTTGCATATAACAACATTACCCAACACTTAAACTGTTAGGGTTTTTTACTTTTATGGGAATGCTTGTCCTCATTGCCACCACAAGGGGGCACGAAGGCAGGTCCATATACTGAAGAAAACTGGTGTCATTTGTCTCCTCACATTAACTGGTGTAGAAATAGTTCATGAAAAGAAAGGAAAAGAGAAGTAACATGTAATAAAATCTTGACCGCGTCCCAAGCACTCCATGGAAGTTTTTATTTCACTCACACTAACTCTTTGTAGGACAGGTTATTGCCTCCATTTTACAGATGTGCAAACTGAGATTTAGAGACATTAAAAGACCCATTCTAGATGACAAATATAATGATGTATGATTTGTAAACAATTTGTGATTTCTGATTTGGATCCAGGTCTGCCTGCCTCAAAAACCTGTGTTCTTTGACTTCCTCACAGTGTCTACAGGAGACACCAAATGCCGAGATTCGGATGGAACTCACAGCCTACTGCAGTGCCCTGCTCTCGAAGCTCTGCTTGATTGAATGATGCTGGAAAGCAAAACAAACAAACAAACAACAGAAGCCAAAGTCTTCTTACTGAGTGTGGAAAGCCAGCCTTTTGTGAAATGGGCACCAATGGAGAAAACCTTGGTTTACCCACAGAATCTGGAAGGCTCTTGGGTTAAAGCTACATCTGTTCTGAAGAATGATGACTTAGCAGCTTCATGAAAAAGGATTAGCCTCAGTGTATAATTATTCATTTCATGTGCATCTCAGTTTCTTCATTTATTAGATGGGGTAATAGATCTTATCACTCTGACTTGTGATGATTAAATGAGAGCATGAAACATATGTGTTGTACGTGCATAAAGGATCACTGCTCCATTTCACTTATACTTATGGAACATTTACTACATGCATGAAGTTGAGAGGAACTGAGGGAAATCAAAGATGAATGAGACAGCAGGGACCATGAACTTTCCAGACTGCAATCCCGACTGGCATGATTCAACAAACTCCTGTGGCTATGTCACAGCTGAGAAACAAGAATACCTCCCCTGAAGTGGATTAAGTGAATGTGCCCTTGGGAAGAGAGCAGGTGCTCGGGCATGACTCGTTGGCACTAGCCAACTACAAGGGCATCCAGACAGGGGAGAGCAGGGTTTTCAGTGTTGGCAGCTGCACGTATGACTCACCCAGGGACCTTCAGAGCAAACCCACAAATGCAAAATGGATGCCTGAGGCCCTACCCCAGCGATTCGAGCTCATTTGGCCTGGGTTGGACCCTGAGCATCAGTGTTTTCAAAAGCTACCCACATAATTCTCCTGTGCAGCCAGGTTTGGGAACCACAGGTGCAGGGGGAAGTGAGACCGGGGAAGCTTCTTCTTCTGCAAGTCCCCACCAACCACAAAGCATTGTGGCTGGGAGTCAGGCCTTTGACCTGCGGGGTCACCCAGGCCTGGGTTTAGATCCTGGCTCAGCCATCTGCTGTGTGACTTTTGCCAAGTGAGTTGACTTCTCTAAATTTCAGTTTCTTCCATCTGTAAAAAGGGGGTGATAAAAATGGGGCTGACCTCAACAGGCAGTTGGGAAGATGACATGTATTAACAGATGCAAAGGGGTTAAGCCTGGTGTTCTAGCCCTCGGACCCAAACAGCATCTACATTTGCAATGGTTCAGAAGGGTTGGCTGCCCCACAGGGCCGAGGCTCACCTGAGGGCGTTCAGCAGCCCCTCCACACTGTCTGGGGCCTGTTCCTTCAACACCTTTATACAGCCTTTCATCTAGAAGAAGGCACAAGACTTTGTTAATACCCCAGTAATTCCATCATAGTATCTGTCCATAACAACATCTGTTCATAATAATATCACAGTATTTCTTCCCATAGAAATCAAACTCAGAAATGTCCAACAGACCTTCCTACCCCCTCAGGCCAGTGAGTTGTTACTCTGGGCTTCTAGAAGGTTCTGTGCCAGTTTTCATATTATACTGCAATCGAACATTTTATGTGTCTGACTTTTGGGGACAAAGACCTGAGACTTTGATTTTCTTGCCTTGGACTCCAGAGCCAAGGGGAGAGCTCCTCCTCTAGCCTGTGCTCAGTTGAGACTGACTGACTGAATTGCAAACCTGATCATTTTATGTCATCTCTCTGCCCAGAATGCTTTTCCTCCTTCAGCTGTTTGACTGGTAAACTCAACAACTTAACAAATTTTTTCTTTTTCTTTTTTTGTGAAGGAAGAATCTTTCTGCAAAGAACGCCATCACTCATTTTAAGCTCAGATGTTCATGCACTGATTTGGGTATACTGTACTAAGGGCCTCTTTTATAAAGGTCACTTATAAAAATGTTCTTGTATGTTGAAAGTTTTTTCCTAAAGGCCTGATAAACCCTGTTGGATTGATGGGGGCAGCCAGAAGCCCAGGGTTGAGAATCATTTGGGGGCATGTTTAGGCTCATCCAAAAAGAATGTCATGGTCAATCAGAGATGCCTGTCATGGGTGCAGGATGGGATCAAGCTCAGAATGAAGAGATTTGGTCCCTCTCCCAAAAGAGCTCATAGTCTAGTGGGAGAAGAGAGACAAATAGCTCATTATCATCCTGTGATATGTGTTCTTGTAAAAAGTGCCCAAGGAGAAATGGGGACATAGATTAGAGAAGAGGCAGAAGAGCAGTGGATACTCTTTGGGAATTTCGAGTTCTATTTCAGGCGGATGAAAGGCTTGAGTGTGAATAACAGGATGCAGTCAGAGGTATAGTCAGGGCCAGATTCAATGTGGGTTTAACAGCATGTTTGGGCGTTGGGGGCCTTTACCTGTGGAAAACACCCTTGATAGGTGTTAAACAATCTAGTAATGTGATTCATACTGCAAGGGATGGGAGGAAGCGCGACTGGAGATGGGAGGGCCAGTGGGAGCCCCTGAGGGTGAGGGTGTGAGAGCAGCAGTGGGCACGGAGGATCAGGGCAAGACGGGGGGGTGCATCCGAGGTCCAGTTCACAGGACTCGGTGATTGAGAAGGCGTGAAGGTGAAGAGGGAAGAAGACAGTGCCTAGGTTCTGAGGGACAATCCCAGGTTTCTGGCTTTGAGACTGAGTTGGAAGAAGGTGAAATACCTGAGACAGGAACCCAGGAGGAGGAGGAGCAGGTCTGTGGGGGAAAGGATAACCTTTGATTTGAGGCCAGCCATGCCTCAAGTGTCCGAAGGAGGAGGGGTCTGGAATTCTGGGTGAGGTTTGGGCTGGGGACCACGGTTTAGGAGTGATTCTGTGTTGGATCATTCCATACAATTTGAAGGACATCAGTTGAAAATGCCATCTCACTCCAGCCTGCTCTCCTGGCACCCACGAATAGCATCAGTTCTCTAAATGATGCATATCCCTCAGGGCCTCGATGACTTGGCTCTGATGATTCCCTCCGCCTGGCGTACTCTTCCTTCTCTCGGTCCATTTGGTAAAATCCTCAAGATACAGCTGAAACGTCACCCTCTGTCTCTGCCTCTACGTCAAATGAGTTTCTCCCTCATCTGGGTTTCTAGAGCTCAGTACCTCCATTTTGGACTACAGAACACATTCTTTGTAAGCGCAGGTAACAGGATCTATTTCAATATTTGCCTTTTCACAGTTGATGCTAATACCCTAAGTATTTATAAAACAGTGCAAGAAGCTGCTGGCTTAGAAGCAGACTGGCATCTGGAAAGAAACCCTTATGCCATCAAAGAAAAATGGCCCATCATACACGTGTGCTCCGTAAACCTGAAACTTTCTTAGAGACACATACAAACTTCTATGAACAAACCTTCTTAGTGAGACATACATGAGCAAATGGACTTCATCAAAACTGGGTAGGGATAGATCTAATATTATATAACGTTTATAGCCTCAGCAGAAAGACTCAGTAAATGACAAGCAAGGACAAGCTTTTTAAAGGTTAGGGCTACAAGACATAATGGTACCCAGTGTATTTTTAATTATTGACTCTGTGACAAGTTAACAAAAGACTGTGGTAAATGAGAATGTCCTATGAGTACTATGTAATAAATTCAATCCATATTCAGATGATATTCATGGGTTATTAATAGAGCTATTTATACTTAATCTATAGCATAAAAATGTTAAAGCCTCACAAAGAATACAGTAAAAGTATTGATTGGTATGAAAAAACTTCCATAATGTACTGTTATGCAAATTAAATGTTTTAATATAGAAATTATGGCAGGGTACTAATCTGTTAAGTATATACACACATACGCACAAACATCTATACAAAATGAAGGGACATATATATGTGACATATTGACGGTGGTCATCTGTCCATGGTGAGGTTACCACTGATAAATTTAATTTTCTGTATTTTGGGTTTGTTTGGTTTTTTTTTGGCTGCCCCGTGCAGCATGCGGGGTCTTAGTTCCCTGACCAGGGATCGAACCCGCGCCCCCTGCAGTAGAAGCATGGAGTCTTAACCACTGGGGCACCAGGGAAGTCCCGATTTTCTGTATTTTGATTTCCTGTATTTTCCCAAAACTTTTATATAAGTATTTATATAAGTATATTTATAAGTATTTATATAAGTATATAAGTATATATAAGTATATAAGTATTTATATAAGTATATAAGTGTAAGTATTCATATAAGTATCTTGATAAATAGAAATAATTACATTAAAAATAATGAAGAACCATGGCTAGATACGCTAGGGAGCCAAAACCTCAAAATGAGTAATCCAAGTTGCATTACTAATTGATACATTTTCTTACAATCCTTAGATTCATGGCCCCCCTGGGCACATGGACCTTTTGTCTGCACAGAACTAGAGCATCAGAGATGCTGGTCTGTGAGGATGAACGAGCGTAGAGTGTGCACGCCCCGACTCAGCCGCGTCAGAATAAGTTGGTACCAAGAGGTCCTATTCCGTACTTAAAAGGCTTTACATTAATACAGGGTTACACTGCTGGGTGCCACTGCCTGCAAACACTGGGCTGAGAGGAACCTGTTTTATCCCACAAGCAACAGGAAGTCACCTGCACACCACAATCATTTGTTTTCCAACCATGTCCATTCGTTCAGCAAAAACTCTAAGGAGTACCTAGTGAGCGCCGTGCTGTATGCACCAAGGACACTGCCAGGAAATGAAGCAGACATTAGGTGTATAGATCATGGTCTCTGCCCTTGTCAACAAACTCAGAGGCCATGAGGGAGTCAGAAAATCCAAAATGGTAGGCGCTCCGGGCCCGGAGGAGAAGCAGGCCTCTGCTCCTTGCAGGGCACAGGAGACGTGCTCCAAATGAGGTGACCTGTGAGGAGGGCCTTAAAAGAATCCCCCCATCAGAGAAGAGGGAGGGCGCTCTGGGCAGAGTAAAGAGCTCAAGCATATTCCAAGGACAAGAAAAGGCATGGGAATCAGGTAGAGCCATCTGCAGGGATGGTGGGAGAGGAAGCTGGAACGTTGTTTGGGATTTGACCACGGTGCTTTGTAATCTAGGATGAGACACATATAACATATAAAAAATATATATTTATATGGCATACTGGGTAAGCTGAAGGGGCAGCTTGTAGCTCAGGGATTGTTTACCTCTCAGCTCCTCTACAGGCTGAAGGCATCAGCACCTCCATATTCCTGCTATGTCTTTGAGGTTGGATGTGTTTGCTGCAAGCATATGAACAGGACTGGACTTCTTGCTACAAGAGCTGCCACGATGGGGCTCGCATCTGGGAGAGTTCACTCCCGGGCCGGGGGGTAGGGGTTGTGGAGGGGAGGGAGAGAGGGAAGCAAGGTCTGTTTGATGACATTTATGAGCTCTTATTGGGAAATCACAGTTCGTAACTATTCTTACATCGATCTTGGACGTCTTGCAGAAAGCTCCCACAGGGTGGACGTGGTCGTAGAGGATGATGACCCCCACCATCACCCTCATGCAGAACATCAGCGTTTCTTCGCTTGTAAACCTACTCCTGTACTCCCTGGAAGAGAGGACAAGTGGCAGAGATATTACCTCCGTGACGGAGCACGTTCATCTCTGGCTCCACAAATGGCTACTTCAGCCTCCTCCGAGCCTCCCTGGAGAGCAATTCCAGACCTGCAGAACCAGGTTAATAAGCTCTTACAGAAACCAGCGATGGTAATTCTCCTTGAATCTATCTGACCACTGTGAAAACAAGGTAAATTAGAGGGCAGTAAATTCTCTTCTGCCCTCAGCGAGGCAGCTCATCGTGTACATAAGTCCCCCGCCCATCAATCTTGAATATTTTATAGCAGGTCTCTCTGGCTGTCCTAGATTATAGAGAATAATGGCTTCATTATGGAGAAAACGAATCAAGTTCATTTCTATAGAGCAGCTACCGTGTCTCCAGTCTGGGTAACTTCCTTTGTTAAGATACAGGCTGCAGATTGAATTACATTGGCAAAGGTACCTACCAGAAATTACATACCATTCATTGGGCTGAGAGTATTTGTGGAGTTTGAATTTTGTTCACCTACCTTGACAGGGTCGCTGATGATTCAGATAATTCAAGCCAGTTCTTGAGGCTTTCTTTTTTTTTTTTTAATTTTTTAATTTAATTTAATTTAATTTAATTTATTTATTTATGGCTGTGTTGGGTGTTCATTTCTGTGCGAGGGCTTTCTCTAATTGCGGCAAGTGGGGGCAACTCTTCATCGCGGTGCGCGGGCCTCTCACTATCGCGGCCTCTCTTGTTGCGGAGCACAGGCTCCAGACGCGCAGGCTCAGTAATTGTGGCTCACGGGCCTAGTCGCTCCGCGGCATGTGGGATCTTCCCAGACCAGGGCTCGAACCCGTGTCCCCTGAATTGGCAGGCAGATTCTCAACCACTGCGCCACCAGGGAAGCCCCTAGAGGCTTTCTTAACATCTACTTCATTATGGATTGTCCCCACAATGATGATGATTACTATTTCCATCTTGGAATAAATCTTAACTTAAATATAAATGAACTATCTGAAATTAACACCATCTTACATTTGAACAGAGCATCAGATTTTATAAGGCACTCTTGATGCCTTTGGCCCTCCCAAACTCTTTGCATCATAGATGGTATTATGGGAACCTTATCAGATGAGGAAACCAAGGTCCAGGCAGGTCAGACCACTTGTTTATGGGCAGAAAGGGGCTACAGACATATGTGGAATAAGTGGAACCCTGACATTGGAGTGCAGGTTTTCTCATTACCATACTGACTCATCCTCAACAACCTCAACCATTTTTTTAAATCTAGCAAGTAATTTAAGTGCAAGGAAACTGCTGCATGCATGAGAGAGAGAGAGAGAGAGAGAGAAAGAGATCTTCATTATCATTTTTGCAATAGCCTTACCACTTCCACTCTTGGTTCTAAATCTTCTCTCAAATCTTTTCTCCAATATATTTATAACATACCCAGTCATTTAACCCAATCTTCCATTTGATCCTTATACAACTTCTCCTGTATCTTTGATTCGACTTTTGATTCTGCCATCTAACAAGCTATGCAATCTTTGGGAAGAAGTCAGTTAATCAATTTAGGCCTCATCTTCCTCAGTTCTAAAATGGGAATACTACGCCTCTCACCCAGAATTCTTTATGAAATTAATTCAGTTAATATATATAAGTAAATGTTAATATGCTGACCCAAATGTTAGATGTCGTCACCACCATCACCATCATCACAGAGATAGGTGAACTCTTGACCATGAATACACCTCTGATTTAACTTACGGAGTTTCCAGCATGACTTTACAAACACTCGTCATCGTACTGAGGCAGTCTGTGGTATTCTCTATTGGCAGCGTTTTGTTCTAAATGGGAGACACAAATGGGTATTAGCCCTGTTAGCAGATTTTACATGCAATCGGGCAAAAGGCACCTCATTTCTCGACGTCGCTTACTTCGGAGACAAAGTGCATGGTGGCGTTGCTGAGGGTTTTCAACATCGGCGTGGCTTCTGCATAGAAGAGGGACATTCGGTTGGCCATCTCATTGTTGACTTCGTTCTCAATGTCTAGCTGATGAAAAGAAGACGAGAGGATGCGGTTGATAAAGAGACGGTCAACATCTCAAAACAGTGTCCTCTGGAAATTGAATTACAGACAAAGGCTCTGTCTTCTCCCCGTGCCCCTCCCGATGACTGGAGCATGGGTGTGTCAACCTGGTAGCTCCGGGGACTCACATGCATGTTGTTGATGCGGTTACGACTGATGGTCCTTCTGTAGTAGCTGAAGTCATTCTGAATAGCCGGGTTCCTCATCTGAAATTCAGAAGGGAGGAAAGCAGGTCATCTCTCAGCATCAGGTATGGGATATGCATCAGAAGCCCGGACACTAGATTCTGCACAGGTACCAGGACTTCTCTTTGTTACCCAAGAGTCAAAGCAACTTCCGGTTAAAAATAAATACTCAAAGCTTCACTATTTAAAAATATGCCCTGATTTTACCCTAGGCTAGATTTCAGGGAAAGTATACTTGTTCCCAAAGAGGAAGAGACATCTGAAATGTTTTTTTCTGGTTGCATTTGGCAGATTTTGAATTTCCATGTAGAAACCACCATCTTAAATCACTTTGACCACAAGGAGTTCAAATTCTCACCACATGACACGTCTCTCTAGGGAAGGAGCTACAGCTCACTCATCTCTCTTCACCCCCCCCCCACCCCCCGCACAGCACTGCAGAGCACCTGGACACCTAGGTGCTCAGTAGGAATCTGTTAATCCAAGCACACGCGGCCTAACCTTTAGCTCATCAAATCGAAGGGTGAAATGCAGAATTTCCGCGAACTCCTTTGCCAGGGCCTGCTCCCGCTCCAAGTGTTGGGTTGGTGTGTAGGGCGGACAGGTCAGAGATTCCAATAAACTCTGAAGAGCTTTTTCTGAAAGTCGAAGTGATACAGACATATTTGAGGTGGCTCACAGAGATCTTCTCAAAAAGCACAATTTGCAGCCCCAGTTGACATTCTCAGAGATAACCTGCTTGAGTCTTTCCACTCCACCTTTTCCCCCAGAACTGTGTGAAATGTGACATGTGTGGGTGAGGAGGAAAAGGAGCC
The DNA here is from genome assembly GCF_965194805.1 of Balaenoptera borealis. NCBI lineage: Eukaryota > Metazoa > Chordata > Mammalia > Artiodactyla > Balaenopteridae > Balaenoptera > Balaenoptera borealis. The sequence continues at coordinate 79,885,964 of NC_138871.1, read as the reverse complement.
CCCCACGCTCTGCCTCCACTGGAGAAGAGCCCCGTGGCCACACAGTCTTGTAAATGTCTCCCAAAGCTCAGCTGGACCCTCACATGTCCTGTCATCCCAATTCCTCACGCTGTTAGAAAACCACAAATAGGTGATTTTGGATCATGTGCATGAGATTAGCATTCACAATCCAGGAGGAGACGAGGTGGCCCTGAATGCATGGGTTAAATAACCTGCTTTGCAGGGAGAGACTTCTGGTCTATTCCAGCTCTTCTCTGCATTTACACTCTCAGCAAATCCCAGGAAGATTTTTCTACAAACCCACTGCCATATCTACCTCCATTATTGTCCTGAAAAGAGTCTCATTACTCCCACTTCTCTGTTTCTAAAACTTCCTTCCAGTTTTTCCTTCCATGTATTTCTCCTAGCACCGGGTCATTTAACCAGTCCTCTAGAGCAGGGGTAGGAAAACTATGGCCCACAGTCAATTTTTGCAAATAAAGTTTTATCAAAACACAGCCATGCTTTATTTTCATTCCCCTAGGGATTGACTATGGCTACTTTTGTGCTACAATGGCAGGGTTGAGTGGCTGCAACGAAAATAGGATGGCCCACAAGCCTAAAATATTTATTATCTGGCTCTTCACAGAAGAGTGCACCAGCGCCTGCTCTATCATCCCTAGAGTCTTTTAACAGTTTCTTTCCAAGGACACCGCTAGCATTTTCTGTCTGTGGGAACAAACTGTCTTCTGAGGCAGCTCGCTTGACTTTGGCCTGCTCTGATAGGTGGGTTTTTCCTGTCTGCTGTGCTGAAAGTTGGCTCCTTAGGATTTCAGTTCATTGGATCTAGACACACACTTGGAGGAAACAGAGAAGTTGATTCCTCTTCAACCTGAGTGTCTTCAGAAGCTCTCTCTTCTTGAAAAACTGGTTCAGTTCATTGAACTCTTTCCTTTGAGTCTTAGCTTCAAGTTCTCTCAACATCATGGCTATTATTCCCCCAGTGTACTTCAGTTTCTCTGTTTAACTCTTAAAATGTGGCACTCACTTACGGCAGAAGTAGAGTAAAACATGACCACACGCTTCCTCGTTCTAGATGTATTATATTAACCAGGGAAACCTCAGACAGCTTTACTGTTCGGGGAGGGGTTGTATCATATCGGTGGTCACATAGAGCCTACTGTCAACCAGACTTGATTTTCCTCTTGCTTCTGCAAAGCCATGCTGTGCCTGCACAGATTTTTTTAAGCTTAAGGATAGAATGTTATGTTTGTCTTCCTTGTATTTTACTATATTAAACTTAACACATGATTCCAGCCAACCAACTTCTTTTTGGGTTAGCAGGTAACCTGTATTTTCTCTGTCCTTCGGAAATGTGATCAGACATGGTAAACCTGTTAAGAGTCAGACTTAGCTGAGAAGAAAACCAAAGGGACACCCACTAGTAAAGACACTCTAAATGCACCAATAAATGCAGGGGAAGAAACTCTGAGGTGGATTGACAGAAATGGACATGGCAGGTGTTTTTGTACAAGTGGCCTCTGATGATGCACAGTGACGGACGTGGGGTAGTTTCCAACGCCCTGAACCTTTCCTGCTACTTTCTCAAACGCCGTAACAGAATCACACATAAGACATGAAAACCGTAAACACGTACTCACCTAGCCTGATAGAAAACTCATAAAATCTCTTTAGCCTCACGACCAAAGGACACACTGCATTCCAAGCTTTTTCTTGAAGCTGAATGTCATTGGGATTTTGAATGGCCTGCCAAAACATTATGGAATTGTCTGTTTAAAAAGAAGCAGTAAGCTCCACATCAAAACGACTTAAGATTGAGAAAGAATTTGAGTTAAAAAGATACGATTCCTGCTGTACTTTGCTAATGTGTATTTCCTCAATGGCCATTAGTTCATCAGAGTGCCGTCCAAGATGCTCAATTAGGATGGTGATTTTAGCACTTGAACATAATGTAAATGGCTCGACAATTAGACACCATGTCATCTTACTTTTTTCTCTTATCTTCAATGCAAAAAAAATGCATGTCTAATTGGAAGCAATTCAGTCCTCCTCCATCACCATTTGATTCTTCTAAAGTAGAGCTAGTGCTCATTGGGAAATGCAGATTCTGTGGATACTTTCCTTTCTTTATAATATGTATTACATTCCTGCCAGTCTGTGATGGTACCTAAATTACCTAAATTAAACGGTAACCCCTAAGTAGAAAAATAACCTCTTAATAGGCTGTTAGTTTCTTCGAAATGCTGTTTTGTCTGGGTTTCAGCAGCTTCAGGATTATGACGCTAGCAGTGTTTTTGTTGTTGTTTTTGTTATGTTTTGTTTTTTTTTTTCAGAAAATGGTGGTGGCAGTATGTATGTGTGTGCTGATACTTCCACAAAACTATTTCAAACAAAAGGACTACTTAAAGCGAGATCTTTTATGACTCTTGTTTGTGATACTAGTAGAACCTGCCAAAATTCTTACAAATTTTTGTAAAGTTCATATAAACCCAGACTACGACTCATATTTCAATTGTTGTTCATAGATTTCATATGTATGTTTCCCTTATATGAAGTAACATAGTGACAAATTATTGTTTAAATGTGAGTCCTGCAATATCAAATGTATGTTGGAGAAGAGAATGGCTAACACTCTACACAGTCTACAGCACTGTGTGCTCACATCAGCGTACTAGAATAAAAAGGACCATTCATACATTTTTTAAGGACACATTACCCTCCTTGTTCTTCCTAGTACGCTAGGAAACACTAGGGCTATTACTTAATCTTGCTGTGTGTGTGCGTGCATGGGTTTCCTTTCTCCACCAAGGGTGCTGTCAGCTCAGTATTATTATTGGCATACGTCTCGGATCTCTGGCCCCGCGCCCTTGTAAGCCTGCAGGTCTGCGAGGATGCTCTCGGAATCCTGGAGGACGGCGCTGATCTGGTTCCATATTTCCCTCTCTCCTTCTGTGGGCTGGGCATCTAAGCAGATGGGAAACCGAAAGACACAGAGGGCTTGTGTTTATAAACAGCCTGAGAAGAGGCTCGGCATTCAGTTCTACCTGCTAGACAATCCTATTTTAACTCCTGCAGGCTTGGTATTTACTCTTTAACATAACAAGGTGCTAAGAAAGGAAAACTAACAGAAATTCTGCCCATTACTCAGTTCAAAATAGTCATTGATATTTCACACACATTAAGCAAAGCATGTTGGAATCATTGCAGGCACCCCTTTATTTGTATAGGTCACATTTTTTGCATACCTACTACGTGCCAAGTGGTACAGTGGGTGATAGGAAGAATAAACATTATCTTTTGGGGTCCACTTTTAATAGAAGCTATTGAATATTTCTGTTATGATTGAAAGTCTGTGAATCTGAGTATAGATAGGAAAATAGTCTCCCTTATATTTCCATACTACAAAAGCTTAAAATATTAGGTAATGAATCCTTCAGAGCCATGACAGAGATGTATCTTTCCGGAACACAATGATCTGTAGAATGCCTTGGGGTTTCTCTTTGAACATGAACTCAAGAAATGGCAGGAGTTCATTTTAAAGGCTCCTGTACTGTTCATCTTTGGTATTAACCATGAAATTTATCCACAAAAAAAAGTAACACATTTAAGCTTAAATAATGAAGAACGTATTCAAACAGCCACAGAAACATCCCCTTAGCCCCTCAGTGAATTCCTACTTGTTTACATTCCTGGAGCCGAAGTTTGCTCTTGTCTGCAGGAGTATTTTGTGGGGGGCTAGTGGGTGGAAGTTGAATGGTGGTAAAGATTTGGTTTTATTTATCTCACAATGCCTATAAAATAGGTTTCTTGCCCAGGCTAGTTAGGAAATTAATCTCCATCTAAAACGAAGGCACTGCTAACAGAGAAAGGGGATAGATGTCATCTCCTAAAAATCTGTTTTCAAAAATCCAAGTCCTAAGGCTCTGAATTCTCCCAGCGGACCTCACCAATGAAAGGTGGGATGGAGTCATACCTGGTCTAGCATTACCCAGATGAGATCCCAGTTTTGACTAATCTTGGTGGGGGTTAGAAAAAACAGAAGTCACAAAACAGGTGATTTTTAAGTGAGGCATTGACCATGCCAACTGGGTCTTCAGAAAGGCTGAGTATCAGAGTAGAAGCTGGGCCAGATGCGGCTGCTCCAGCTTCAGTCACCGTCTGCTGGACCTATACTAATGCGAGGCCAGACCTCCGACAAGTGATGCCCATGGAGATTTTAAGATCACTGTATTTCTCAGATCCTGCTAAGACCTAAGAAATTGGTGGAGTTACCTGGGAAACGACGGGCGAAATTCACCAATGTATAGTAATTCTCTTTAAAACAAAAGAAATCATAGGCCCTCAGAGATTACCCAGAAACCCTGCAACCTGTTCCTTCTACAAATGAGACGGATTTCAACTAGCGGATGAAGAGGGACTAAAGTACACGTGCACCAGGGTGCAGAGAAGGGAGAGATGAGTGTGGTCTGGGAGGAGCGGAAACTGCTCCATGTAAGGGCTGGGACCGGAGCTGGCTGGCTGCAAGCCCCAGGGGAGAGCATCCATGAAGAGCGGGAGCAAGACTTGGCAGGTGGCCAAAGGACGGCTGGACTTGAAAGAGGAAAGGGACCTGCCAGGTTACATTGTTGAATCCAGCCTGGGAAGCAGAGGAGTGAAAGAAACATGTTTCTCCTTTATCCTTTGCTACCCTTCTCCTGCTTCCCCCAAACACTTGGTAAGTTGTCTCAGGGAAAATGTTTGTCACAATATACTATATATTTCATCTTTTCCTGTTTTCCCAAACTTTTCTCAAAGCAATATGGCATCTTAAACAGAAACCTAAAACCCACAAGCTAGGAAGCCTGTAACTGAGGAACACGTTTCAATGAACAGAATTCCAGGGTAAGGCTGGCAATTCCCAAGTAAGAAGAAAGTCAGGGAAGAAAACATATGACAAAAATGTAAAGATCCTAGAGAACAAAAAATCAAACACTCTTGACTCAAATCCTTTCCCCTTTGGATGAACGTATGGAAAACTCACAAGCTAAGCACAAAGACAATTTCCTATAGAGATTTATATTTGAGAAGGAAAAGAAAAAGAGAGTCTGGGACCGAGATTCTGAGAGGTTAAGTCTATTTGAATATAAATACAAAGAAGTATGGGAGAGGAAGGCACTTGGAGAACAGAAAAGGCTCCTAATCTTGGCTGTCACATGACTCCATCTTAGCAAGTCACCACTTGATAAGTTTTAAACAAAACAGAATTAAAGCTAAGTGGTCTAGAAGAGGAGCATTGGAAAAACAAAAACAAAAAGCCCCCATTCTTTTGATGGTTACTGAAACACCAAAAGAGAAAGATTTCAAACTCAGTTTTTTAAAACAGAGGCCTTTCTTAAGTGCTTCAAAAGTAAGACAGTTTCCAGTAGAGTGGCCTAAAAGTGGTACTGGCCACAGATAGGCAAGCATCTCTCCGTCCCAGGTGAAGTGACAATTTCTAATACAAATTCACACTGACGTTGATGTGACCACAAAGAGCTGGATGAGTGACATGGAGGACGATACCACTTCTCTCCCAGAGGTGGCAGAGTTGGGGGCTCTGGTGAATCCCTTCCGGCCTGCAGTAACTCTCTCCTGCTAGCCAGAGTGATCTGTGAAGCAGGACCCTCAGTCCCCAGCCTCCCTCTCTGGGAAAACACTTCTTTTGGCAGATATAATAGTGTCCTATTGGAAATGTTTCTCATGTGGCCCCATCTGACAGGGATGGGGCGGGGAGGGGTGGGAGAAATTCAAGCCATCATTCCTTCTTTGGGAATGATTCTGACTTAGAAATGCGTTGGCTCATTTTCTTCCATAATTTGTTAGGCTTATTGCAAGCCCTAGTTTTTTCCTCTCTCCTCTGTCATGGAACTGAAGTCACCTTTTCTTCCAGCTAATAATTAAGCCCTTGGTGCCAGCAGCACAGTCTCTGTCTTCTGGGCCAGGCAGCTGTAAGAGTCTCAGGGGACTCAAATCACAAGTGGCATCAACTTTTGAGGTAGAGAGTACCAACTGGAAGAAGCCCTAATCTGTCTTCTTCTTTTTTCAAATGGGAAAAGGACTGTGTAACCCTAAGTGACATTTGGTATTGGTCCAAATCCCTAAGTTCATGATTCATCCCACTTGGATTCCCCAGCTAAATGATCAGACACTTAGGACTAATTAGTGAGAATCTGATCTTTTAGCCTGTAAGACTCAGGCCTTATTTGTTTCATTTGATATTGTACCTCCAGGACCTAACACAGTGCCTGGCACGCAGTAGATGCTGGTAGAAAAATGTGCTGAATAGTTGAAACATATGATTTAAATATACTTCTCACATTGTTTTGTGATGGTTTTTCTGCTTGTCTTTGAATTCTGAGATCTCTGGAGACAGGGTCTGAATTCTTGTCCTTAGTGCTCCCATATGCCCTACCCATTGGAGACACTCACTAAACATGTCATGACTCAATGAATAAATGAGGAAATTGACCAGGTGACAGAGAACGTGGGTTGTGGGAAGCAGCAAAAGAAATGAAGATCCTATTGCTTCTAGATCCTCTCTTCTGTCTTGTCTCTCTAAATGGCTTTAACAGTGTTGCATGTCTCTCTATTACCATGAAGATAATATGCATTCACCTACCATCAGATTGGCTATTCACATCTTCATTAACATTGTGTTTTTAAATCTTCCATCATTTATCTACAGCATCAACGTTTCCTCAGTGTGGTTAACACATTAATAGAATGTTTGATGAGTGAAAAACTGCATTTAATGCTTATTCTCCCAATTCTAAGGCTGTTATCATTTTGGAGTAGTCCTTTGAGAGGCTTTGGGGTCTATACTTTTGGCATTCTCCAGATTCAGATTCAGTCGGTTACCATGCTTTTAAAATGTATTGTGTCTTCGGATGTCAAGGAGAGACATCTTGAAAAAGACCTTGAAGAATTAGTGATTGAAAAGGTTACTATATTTAACCTGTCAGCAACCTCCTAAAGCATTTGCTGAGTGAACAGGAACTCTGAATTATGGGTTGTTTTTCTATTTTTAACACAAAGATTGACCTTTAGTCAAAGGTATACACACACACACGCACACACAAATGCACACCAATAATATTAATGATGGAAATGGGTCGTTATTTCCAGTTGCAGTCAGTGAATTAATGGTGATATTTTTTCTAAGAATCACATTCTAAATTTCTAATCATCACCAGTTATTTCATCAAAATTAAGGAGGATGGTTACAGAAAGCTGGGCTGCTCCTGTCTAACGATGAAGCTGTTAAAAACCCCTGTGATTTACACAGGCAATTTCAGAAACCAACACTTCTAGGAGCCCGGGAACAAGCCCATCCAGGCTTTTCCCCGGGTGATGATTTAGACCCCTATTCTGGACTTGCTACTGTAGAAAGTATGAAAATGTATCATGTGCACTGTGACCTTGAACACATATATTTATTGTCAAGAACTTGCTGAATTCCAAGTGCCTAGAATTTTTAATGGAAAAGTACCATCTTATCAATTAAGAAAGTTAAACAGTATTCGTGCTGTTTACAGGGGATCTATTTATCCTCCTTTGGCTCAATTTGCTAGTGACAGTGGATATTCACTGTCAGCATTTTGGAGTCACCAGGGTCAGGAAGAGGTTTCACAGTGGAGGATCGTGATATTTACTGAAAGCAGAATGCTTGGCATTCCACTGTGCTGATGGAGAGGAAGGTGGCCATGGGCTTTGTTTGTCAGGAACGAACATCTTTGGTGAACATACCCCAGGGCAAGGCAGCAGGGTTCAACCCAGAGCAGGGCTGTCAAATCAAAGGGTTCTTATCTCTGTAAATCAGCCAAGGACGAGCCCTGTCTCTACAAGCACTGGGAACCCACACACCTTTTCCTAACAACCTATTCAGTACTGTGTGGAAAAGCTGACAGAGAATCAAACAAATTAACCAGAGATAATGTGAGAAGAAGACATAACTTATTTGGAGATGTCTTTGGCTTCAAAGGAAGCCCTGGCATTTCATCAACAAGATACATCCCTATCTCTGTACCCCACTGGTTGCTGTATAAACACAGAAGAAAGGTACAGCAGAAAGAATTTGCCAAAGCCATAAATTAAATCTATGGCTCTTCTTACCCACCAACTTCCTCACTTCTCCACACCTCGCCCCTTCAGGATAAACTAAGAAACAAAACTATCTAATATTAAAATTTGGGGATGTAAAATGGAAATGATTTATAGCACACACAGTACTAACTGCTTACAGAAACAACGTAAAATTGTGAAGGTCCATTGGAAGATGTAAGTAAGTGTGACTGGTTGACATATTTATTTGTACAGGAGCGTTAGTCATCATATGCCAGAGCCCTTTCCCAAGGAACAATCAGATGAGAGACTGCAAAGAACAGGGAGGGTTAAGATACTTGAAGGCTTGTTTATTTCATTCACATGCTGTGAGATCCCTGTGATGTCATGGGGGAAGGGGGAGCTCCAAGGATGTAGTTTTGGAGACCCAGATCCTACCATCAGTTTTACCACTCACTAAACATGAGACCTCAGGGAAAGCCTATTAATCTCTCTGGGTCTCATATTATTTCTTGGTAAAGGGAGGGAAGCTAACAAGAGCCTCGTCTCCTCCCTGTATGTTCCTGTGGGGTCTATGACCTGTAGGATCGTAATGAGGATGCTGACAGATGAAAAGCGCTTAAAAAGCAAAAGTGCTAGAAACTGAAAGAATCTTTGTGATTGAATCCCTACGATGGCATAAACAAATTCCTTCCCAGGTCTGTTCTGTTCCTTTGCTTTTTGTTTGTGTTGTTTCATTTGTAAAGTGACCAAAAACATTCTTTATTTTCCTCCTTTACTCTTCTAAGATTACCTAGCCTCCTGTGAACAACCTCAGCAGATGTGAGGGTACCAGAGAGGGAGAGATGAAAGAAGAGATCAGTAGCAGCAGGAAGTGGCCTGAGTCAACAAAGAAAGCCCAGATGATCGCCTACTCTGACAGCGCCCCCTCCCTTGCTCTAAAGAGTAGGAGACTGTAGCCCTAACAGGTCAAAATATTCAGAGCCTTTCTGAGAGGACAGTGGTTTGGAAGCTGTAGAATTTCCCTCTTAACCCCACCTCCTTCCCCATCAACCACCATTATTGTTTTTGGCATGCCTATTATGCTCATAAAGGTTGGTTTTTCTTATAAGAAAATCATTTTTCAGTTGCTATATTCTAAGAAACACATCTTCGGCCCAGCCTAGAACCTGTATTTCTTTTGGCCAGCCTATCACTTGCTCTCTGTTCTACTTATTACAGACTTCTCTGCTACCTGCCCTACTGTCTCTTCAATGTGTTTGCATCTGATCTCCCCAATAAAGTTATATACTCCTTGAAAAAAAGTTCATGTTCTTCTAATGTTCCTATATTTATGTGCTCTATGTCTTTCCCCCCATGCCTCTCTGCTCCACTAAGACACCACCCCCACTTCTGCTGGTCCTTCCTAATGCTAGGATGCAGGAGATGTTCTGCAGATAGTTACTGAATTAGCATCAGTGAAGAAATCAAAATTCCTAAGCTTATACTTCATGCCCAGGTCTATGCCAGATACTGAATAAGTCACATATGATATAAGCACACGATGCCTTCCAAATCCTTTCCACGGGGAAGTGAAATAATACCAAAGAGACCTAGTTATGTCAGAAGGAATGGAGAACACTGGAATAAGAAAATGTGTGAGAAAATATAAAAGATCTATTAAGATTACAAATACAAACACATACACGTTTAAGAGACTATTGCAAGTTTAAAGTTAAAAAAAGACACTGTAATGAGGAGTTTATAACATATGTACATAGAAGCAAAACATATAGCAAGAGCACAAAGGGTGGAAGGGTGGTGATTGGATGTGTACTGTGATAAGTTTCTTAAATTCTTCATGAAGTAAAGAATACATTTTGAAGACAGATGGCAATAAGTTACAGATGTATATAATAATCTCTAAAGTAAGCACCAAGAAGCATAACTAAAAAGTCAACGTAAAAGACAAAAGAGAATAGTAAAAATTATTTGATTTAATCGGAAGGCAGGAAAACACTGAGAAACAAAGAGCAGAAATGGAACAAATGGAAACAACACCAAGATACACTCAAATACAAACAGTAATTAAATGTACATACAGTAATTAAATGTAAATGGGCTAAACATGCCAATAAAAAGGTAGATATTACCTTTTGGATAATATCCAAAAGGATGAAAAAAATTGGATGAAAAAAATTGGGCCAACTATGTGTTGTTTATGAGAAACACGCTATAAAGATAAAGGCAGACAGAATGGGGAAATATATACCATTGCAAACACTAAGCATAAGAAAGCTGTTATGGTCAAAATATGGCATGCTTAAAGGTATATTTAACAAAAGATATGTGGGATCTCTAAAAACTATAAAACACTGCTGAATGCAATTAAAGAATATCTAAACAAATGAAAAGATAGACCATATTCATAGGTGGGAAGAATCAATATTACCTAGATGTCAATTCTCTCCAAATTGATCCCTAGATTTTATGTAATTATAGTCAATAACCCAGCAAGATTTTCTGTAGACATTAAAAGCCTATAAAAGATAAATAAATTATTTAGAAAAGTAAAGGAGCTAGAATACTCAAAACATCTTGAGAAAGAACAAAGTTGAAGGGCTTACTCTTCCTGACTTTAAGACTTATTAGTTGTTACGTTTTGGTATTAATTGGTGAAAGGGATCAATAAAGCAATGAGAGAGAATAAAAGGTCCAGAAGTAGCCCGATACATGTTATAGTTAACTAAATTACGATAAGGGCATTAAAGCAATCTCCCTTTGCTAGAATAATTTTATATCACATGAAAAAAAAATAAACCCAACACCTCTCTCATAACATATACAAAAATTAGTTCAGGATTGATCATTGACCTAAATGTAAAGCTTAAAATTCTAAAACTTTCATAAGGAAATGTAGTAGGATATCTTTATGACCGTGGAATAGGCATGATTTCTTAAAGAAGGTACAGCATGAACTTAGTAAAGAAGGAAAAAAATGATAAAATCACACTTCATCAAAATGTAAAACTTCTGTTCATGGAAAGAAAAAAGTAGTGGGATGAAAAAACAATAAAAAGATGTTAAGTGATTTTGTAGAAATGTGACCATAAACTGTAAAACCTGCTGCAAAGGTCAAAAAATTTAAATCAGATCTACACAACTGGAAAACCTAAGGACAGATGTGTCTAATTTTATATTATATTTTGACCCAACCTAATTATATCTATTTGACCCAGTTCAATTATATTCCATCAGTGACTTCAAAAAGAATATTCAACACTCAAAGTAGAGGTGCCAAATGCCTTTGAGCTGTTGCCGTATACTGTTCAGCCTTCCTTCCTCCTTCTACTTCTTACTCCTTAACTCTTTTGGAATCCAGCCTCTGTACTCAAAGTAATAAATCCCGAATCTGTTGGGCAGTTAACTGCCCAATCTGTCATCCCCTTTTCAAGCTTTATCCTTCTTGACCACTCTTAGCATTTGAATCCATTTACACTCCCTCCTACTTGAATGTCTGTGTCTCCTGGCTGCCTGATCTAGCCTGTTCTATTCTGTTTCTTCACATGGCCAGCATCTGTTACTCAGGCTCATTCATTGTCCAATAGTCCAGGCTCAATGCGGGCTGAGTGCTGGATCGCCAAACCAGGTGGGGCCCAAGCCCTACCATCAGGAATCTCAACTGAGTAAGATGAGGTTCCTCCTCAGTGTGGCCTTTCTCTCCTGGATCCTCTAACTACTCAACCTCCCTTTAAGTATAAGCACACCTGAAGTTCCCATCCCCTCAAGCTCTTGCCTGCTCTAGTTTTCCCTCAGGGATTTCAACTAGTCTCTTTGGAAAAGTCTTCTAGATCTGTAGAAAAAAACACTCATTGTTTTAAGTCCATTCCAAATGCCACCTTTGCAAGAAAACTTCTCCAATTCCTTCTGTAGTCATCCATTTCCTGAAACTTGATGTATGCTTTCTCCCTCTACTCCCAGGCCAAACCGTGCCTCTCCTAAGCCCCTTATTTTACTTTGTCTTGAACTGTGTGCCTGTATTTTCCTCCACACCTGCCTGGGGCTTCATTAGGCAAAGGCTGCTCTTGTTTAGCTCTGTCTCCCTGATGGCACCCTGGCTTACACGAAGGCTCATAACCATTCTCAATATACTGTTACCGTACTGAGCTGAAATCTATATACTCAAGGAAAAATCATGACCACAGCCCACCTCCCCCACCCTTCCAGTCCATCATCCTTTTTTCTTGAAAGCCAACTTTAGGAAATACGATTTGCAGGATCAAGAAACCAATTTTTTTTTTTTTTCATGAGACATCTTAGTTTGTAGATGATTAAGACTTCCCTCTCTAATCAGGAACAGAATGATGGCTGTAGCACTTCCTGGAAGCTGTCTGTGATGAGCACTTAAGGGAATCAAAGCAGAGGGAGGAAGAAAGCCAAAGACATCTGTGTTCCCATCTCAGTTCCCCAATCATTCCCTGTGTGACTTCAGCCCAGTGATTTATCTTCTCAGTCTCAGTGAAATAATGTTACTCTTCTTGGTATTGAGGGAGAAACAAACAAGATTTTATACATTTCTATAAATTTATAGTTTTATATTTTCCTTAAATACTATAGTTCTAATCCTAGTAGTGAGCCACCAGACATGGAAATCCATTCCACACTTCCCGCTCTTGGAGAAATTATAATATATCTACAAATGGAATTTTGGTACCATAAGCTGTTATCAAAATTCAAGATATTTAAATGTTCTCTTCAGCCACCATGACCTTCCCGTAAATAACATATTAAGAAAATGTCCAAAGTACAAGACTGAACAGATCAGAGTCCTTGGGTTGTAGCAGAGAGGAAGTGAGGCCCCTTTGCTATGGTGGTGGGGAAGGGGATCCCCTGAGATGTCGCCTCAGAACACTGCTCCTCCAGAGAACATCAGTTGAAAACTACTGCTTTAAATTCCTGTAGATTTTACTTTTATCACTTTAAAGGATTTTGATATTAAGACTTCACAAAGGACTCAACCCTATTCTATGTGGAAGCATGGAAAGCCAAAATTCAAGAACAGTGAAATAGGCAAATGGGGTCACTCTGGTAGTCGTTGTGAGAAGCACGCACACATGCACGTGGACTTTAGAGCTTCCAAAAAAGAACAGGCATGTAACTCCCCTAGGTGTTTATATATCCCTGAAGTTGTGAGTGAATGGGGTGTTTTACCACCATTTGGGCCTCTGTGCATGCTGAATGAAACAGTGTAAAGTGCATACGAAAAGAAGTGGAAGGGGTCAATTAAAAATGCAAGTAGTAAAATTAGGGTGTTGGAATAATAGGTAATTTATTTTGTAACAATTCTTTAAAGTTATTAATAAATCTTCCTGTAGCAACAACAACAAAGATATGTAATTACACAAGAGTAGCAAAAGTCACACAAGTAAAAAAAGCCCACTCTTTTTGAAGTATCAAATCAATCTGGCTCTTGAGTTCCCAGCTGCACCTCTTACCAAACCCAACCAAACCCAGCCAAACCCAACCAAATCCAACCAAACCCAACCAAATCCAACCAAATCCAACTAAATCCAACCAAGCCCAACCAAAACCAACCACACCCAATCAAATCCAGCCAAACCCAGTCAAATATCAAGAACAACAGCAAACCGAGTTAAATCAGAAGTGAGATCTCTTTCGTTGAATATAATCTACAGTAAAAATCTTTTTCAGAATGCAAGAGCTTTGGGGACACTTTTCCTTTTCAAGTAGGTATTTTAGACATACCAAAGATTTTTAAAAGATACATCCAAGGAGCTTTCATCATTTGGTTTGCTGTATCTTAGAAGGGTCTTCTAGCATTTACTTAGAAAATCTCTGTTAGAAGGTTTAATGTATATGTAAGGAAGTTCCAACTTATTTTTAATATAAATAAAATACTTGAAATATTACAGTTTAAAGCAGATTAAAGTTTGTAACAGATGACTACTGGACAAAGGACATTTAACTATGCTTAGCATTGTGGAACTGCAATTCAAAAAGAGGAGAACACAAGAGTGAGTGTAGAAATGTGAGCCTAGTTGATTAAACATGAATGTGTCATTCATTTATAAATATATTCAATCAAAAAATAAACAAGATAAGAAAGAATCTCTGTATGTATTTAGTCATGATTCATGAGCCATTTTGCCTTAGGAAAAAATTTAATGTTTTTGATAAAAGAAAAATAGCCTTTCAAATGAAAGTTATATCTTAAACTCCTGAAACAGTTTTATATTATCAAATAATATAAAAGAACAGATAGAGATGACTCAAAAATACAAAATCTGTAAGCCTCATTTCTTGTATATATCACATTTTCTTTCACGTCTAGTGATATTTGTTCTATATTAATCTGTGTCAATTACTATGTATACTATTTTTCTTTGGAATATGACATAAAAAATCTTGAAAATTATTAGGAAAATACATGTTGATGATTTATGTTAGGCCTACAATAACTGATTGCTTCTAAAATCAAAGAAAAACCTGGGCATATTAAAAAGATATTCTTTGGGGTGTTTTTAAAAATGTATGAAAAGAAAGAAGGAAATGATCTTTGAAGACTCAGAGAAATGCAGAGTGACATTTGGATGTGGTTTAAGTATCACACACAATCTTTATCTTATAACTTCCCTATCAACAAGCTATAAAGAAAGTGAAAAGTTTTCATCATAATCTTTTAATTTTTGGAACTTACTTTCAAAATCCAGGAAAAAGTGTGGGTAGTTTTCAATTTCCCTGGTAAGGACTTTGAGCAGGTTTCCCATCCCAGCAAACCTAGGAGAGGCAACACAAAACCAAATACCATTAGCAGTATAAAAAACAAGCTTCTTAAAAGATTGGACATTTTTTAATAACTTGCATAAATACCACTGAACCCTTATAACTACATCAGAAGGCCCAATAGAAAGTATCTTTATACCACGTGATGAGTGATAACTTAGCGACTATTTTTTATTCAAAGAATTAGGTATTTTAGTCATAGGAGGCAGAGTTTAGGTACATTCTACAAATTTCTTCCCTTTCCCCTTCACTAATCCCCTGAATCCTTATGGTTAATATCTCAGCTTCGCTTTGTTTCTGTTCCATTGATGTGGGAACATACCATGTCAATGGACAAGCAGAACAGAGAGGGCATTATTAAAATACCTATCCAAAAAGGTAAGTTTCTTAAAGTTCCTGAGGAAAAGAGTTTAGAAAACAGATTTATACTCCCAGGAACCCCTCTTAGCCTGTACAGGAGGTCATGTTTCCCAGGCAAGTCAGAGGCTCTTGCAATTTGACATTTCAATGGTAACGAAATTAGGTACTTCATGAAGTGTAGAAACGGAAAGGTATAACATCCAAAAAGTTTTCTCAATGAAACTGCAGCCTGAGACATTTGCAAGGGTGAATCAAGACTATAGAGAAATACAAATTGGTTACATATCTGCAATCCCAACCTGAAAAAATAGGAAAAATGTAGTTATTATTTAAGTAAATAGCAAAATTTCTACTGCTCTCAGCTCTAGACATTAAACCATCTTCTTCAGGAGGCCATTGCCCATTCATTTATTCTACACATATTTACGGAGCCGCGATTTGATGCTGGGTGCTGTGCTCTTTGGAAGGTATTTTTCTAACTCATGATTCAGACACCTCAGCTTGTGAAGGATCAACTTGAAAAATCACTGGACCAGTAAAAGGGAACTGCAGGGATGTAATTTTCTATCCACATGGCTTCTGACAGTATTTATGTTGCTACAGGCATTTAAAAAGATATGCCACTCTAAGAAAGATGTGGTGAAAGAGGAATATACGAAAAGGATGATGTTGTGCATGAAAATACATAGCAAGCAGTTCCCTTAAGTGCAGAAGGTGGTATAATTTAGTCTCCATAATCCCTCTTTCTGAGAAAATAACTCATACACTTGTAGACATCATTCACGGTATAAGTCACTAACGTGAAGCTAGAAAAGAGTCTGCTTAGGGAGGGCTGTTTGCAATCCTAATTCTGTTTCCTGTTAGCTCTGTTATCCAAGGCAAGGTACTTTACTGTCTAAGCCTCAGGTTTTTCATCTGTAAAAAGAATTTGTGAAATGTATCTATTTCATCAATCATGAATATTAATGAATAAAAATATAAAGTGTTTAGCACCGTACTTACAGGAAGTGCTCAAGGCACATTACATGATAATTACCACCGTCATCATCATGATAATTATCTTAACAGCCTTCAAATACTTACTTAGAATTCCCCTATGGAAAACGATTGAGGTAGGTTGTATGTGGCTCTAGGGAAGAGAACTAGAACCAATGAGGAAATAATGAGGAAGATCTTCATTCAGTGTCATGAAAAAATTTCTAACCATTAGGGTTGTCGGCATATTGGGCGATTTGCCCTGTGAAATAGTGTTTCCTGTCACTGGTGGTGTTTAATTAGAAATATGGTGTATTACTCCTGAAAAATATTGTAAAAATGAGTTGGGCAGAAGGTTGGAATAGATACCTCTTAGACCTTGCCCATCTTGACACACACACACACACACACACACAATAGGAGGCAAACACCATGCTTCTCTCTTCCAAAAGGATCGTCCCTATTCTTTCTGTCATTTTCTTCCTCCCTTGCCTTTATGCACATTTTCTTTTAAGGTATTTTTGAGCAAAGCCCTGTATGAGACAGGTTCTACCAGATTAAAACTCAGAACTGGTATAGCCCATCCCTGCCACTGGGCAACATTCACAAATCCTCCTGGGTCTCTAGGAAATAATCTGTTCCCAATTTAATGAACAATTCCAGCTCAGACCCGGAGGCGCTTCTTGTAGGAAGATGATTCTATTGTTTAGTAGCAGCCCTGACTTTCACATAAAATGCCTTAATGGAAGTTAAATATTCTTAATTTCCCTAGCTTTGTGCTATTAACATGTCACAAGAGACCTGAATGGATTTAGCTTCCTCCTAAAAGTCTGACTTGTGTAGGATTTTACTGTCAGAGTGCCTGGGTGGGAAATACATTAAGCCTTTAAAATTAGTAACAGACTGAAATAAACACACGTGGAAATACATCCAAATACTAGCTGGCTGCAGAGTTCTATCTGTTCAAAACGTTACTTAAGCTGGTTGGCTGATGCAGTCCAATATTTTGAAGCATGATTCTAACAACAATCCAGGTCAACTAACTGGAAATAGTCTAGATGTACTCTAGATGCTTCACATCCCAAACAGGAACTGTCTGGAAGAATAATTGATAATTATGGGATATTATGTAGTATTACGGGTCAAGTCCAGTCCTATGGAACCTAGAGAACACGCATTTCAATACAAGCTCCTTGAATAAACACAGAAATAGTTCATCTCCTTCATGGGAAAAAAAAAAATGATGCTTATCGCTCCCCTCCAATGGGACAAGAATTCATGGAAGTATATTCTGGTTCAAGGTCTGCAAAGTGAGTTAACATCACGCAGATGGGCACTAGGTAGAGACCATGGTTGCTTTTTATTAGACCTCGGGCTCCACTTGGGAAGACCCTCACCCAAGGAGTTTTTACCACAGCCCCAGCTACATTCTTCATGACAGAGCCTCTCCAATCTTTTCAAACAGCTCCTAAGTGCATACAAAATATATTTCTATGAACCATGTTACTAGTGAGATGGCTTAGTTAATCACTGTGAGGATTATTTTTTAATATTTGATCTTGTTCAATAAAAGAATTTAAGACAAGTTATTATACACTATTAGAAAATGCAAATGCTTACATAATGAAAGTGAGGGGAAGAGGAAAATAAAAGGAGAATAGTAAGATGAAGGTAGAGAGGCAAGTAGTACATGAACCACAGGTCATCCAGGCAATAAGATCTTCATATTTGTTGGAGATCAATTTGGATCTAAGCTTCCGAGTGCCAAAGCAAAGGGGAAAAAAGTCTCTTTCAAGATTTGGTGTTCAGAAAATAAAGACAAACAGGTTACACTGGAGAAGTACAGCTTTTTAAAAAAAAAAAAAAATGAAATAGTGATCATGGCTAAGAGTTGAGACAAAGAGAAATCTCCTCCAGCTAAGAGCAGACTGACACTTATACCTGAGGATGAGCAGAGTCTTAGAGCTCCCATGGGTACAGCAGTGTTTTCACAGCTAAAAGCAGGGGAGAGAAGCCTGGTTGGCAGTCCAGGACCGTATTTAGGGAAGTCGGGGACTCTGGTTTCCATGTTCTGTCTGGTAATTCCATGCCTACACTCCTAATGTGACCTGCTGCTGGGTCAGTCCCAAGGAACTTGCCAGCTCCTTGCCACTCTCCACTATGGATTGGGAGCTCATATCAGAGAGAATAAGACAATCCAGCAGGTGATGATTCCAGGCAGTTTCTACAGGTAAAGAAGCTGCTTATTAAGTTCAAGGGATAGGAAAGGTCTCCCCAATAATAAAGGAGGAGATGGAGAACCAATATGAAGGAAGAGAGAAGTACAGCAAAAAATACAGATGTGAAAGTACTAAAATACTAGGAATAGAATTCATAAAGGAGGACGCTAAGGATTCCAGGCCTAAGGGAGCTCAAGCAATAATTTATAAAGCATGTTTATTATTTAAAACTAGTATGCTGTCTATATTATAAAGTTTAGGCTTATTTTAACACACACACACACACACAAACACACAATGTCTCCCTTGACATCTTCAGAGATCATCTTAAAGTGAAACCTCCCTGGGACACGAAACAGTTTGCAGTGGTGCCCGTGAGTGTTGTGAGATCTGAATTCACTCCCTCCAGGAGGGTCTGGTAGGGGCAGAGCAAGGGAAGATCACGAGATTTGGTCTCCCAGATGAAGACGGAGGGAAGGAGATGCCAGTTGGATAAGTACTCACGAGGTGATGGGCCTTGCAAACATTCTTTCTGGCTCTTACTTGGGATGTTTCCTGCTTTGGAGACTGGCATTGGAAGGTGGTCCTCTTTCCATCTGTGGCCACTCCGGATGGCCTTTTGCTCTTAGAGACACCTGTCTTCCTCCATTACCGGGTTCTCCAGGACTGTCCCTTCTCTACCAAAGTGAATGTGTGTGGGCGTCTGGCATGACGGCTTTGGCTATTTGCTGGGCTTGTTCTCCCAGAGCATTGCAGGTTGGGACTTACTGATAAAGATTAAGACACAGTCTTGAGGATCTGTAGCACAGAGTAGGCTAAAATAAAAATGTGGCCTACTGATATTATCAGAAGATGCATAGTGTAAGTGATAAATGATGAGCTCCTAGGGAAGAGTTTGAAAGAGCTGCACAAATATGAAGCACCGTCTCACTCCCCCATTATGCTAGAGCAAGTCATTGTAGCTCTGAGTCTCGGTTCTTCACCTACAACAACAATAATATAATGATCTCTTCTACGTGAGATTCTTGCAAAGACTACTGAAATGAGTGTAAAACTGCTGTGTAAAATACTATAAAATACTGCGCAAATATTAGCTATAATTATTCAGCATTACAACTCGTTTCATGGTTTAAGTTATTCATGGAATCAAAGAAGTATTACATCCCCAGAATCATATAAGTTGCATGTTTCTTGATATTTCAGGTTTGGTCTCCCAAAATCCATGACTCTTTATGTAAACTGCTTTAACGTCAAGCTATAATCAGGTAAATATTTAAAGGTATTAATAGCTAGCACCACAAGAGATTTTCCTACATGTCAAAGACTGTATTTTAGATACCTTTTCTTACTTTATCTTCAAAATACATCTAAGAGGAAGATATGTTTTTTAGGGATTAGAAAACTTAAATGTATTAAAATTAAATACAGAAGCTAATTTTAAAAATATAAATCTATGAAAGAAAACTAAATTTTCAAGAGAACAATATTTATATGTGTGTGACAGTTAGAGGCTGGGGTCTTCAGAAAACTCTATATAATTCCCATTTCCAACACGAAAATCCCAAGCAGAAACAAATGCTTTTGAAAATAGCAGTAAGGAGATCACCCTTTTAATAAATACTCAAAAAATCATCAAAAACTGCAATTTTTAACCAAATGGTTGTGTCTATGTTTACCCCTTCTCATAAATATAGCATAAAGTCCAAGGAAAACACAAATATCTAATGAAGAAAACCCTGCGAAAGGGACTCATGAAATATCTCTACTGAGAAGGAATGAAATGCCAAAGGGCAAAGGGGCAACACAGATTTTCCAACAGTCAAAAGAGGGGGTCGGTCAGGATCACTGCTCACTCAGGTCCCAGGAGACCTGGTTTATCTTCCTCAACACTGACTCTCTTGGTGACAGTGATCTATCTTAATAAAAGGAAAAATCAAACTCCTATCCTCCCTAAAGGGAATCTGGTAACAGTTTGATGGGAAGTTTCTTCTTTTCCCTTTGGTTTTCTAATAAAAACACCACCTTGAATAATTGCCCTGAGGGAAGTAGTCAATCACTGGTTGAATACCCTGAATACCTGCGGCCTGTGGGAGTGGGGTTTTCAATGACAGAAGCCATGGCTGCAGTGCTCAAGTGACACACATGCTATTTAGGGAGACAGCACAAGTCCAAATTAAGAATGTAGTCGACCTGGAAGCACATAACAAGCTTCTGATAAGTGGTAAGGGCTCAAAAATGTTAATTGAATGTGAAAGTAGTAGTATTACTACTTACTTAGTAGTAGTACCTGATACATAGTAAGTACCAACCAGAGTGATGATGATGATGAAGATGATGAAGAAGATGATGACGACATATGAGAGGGACAAGAACATGCACATTTTACTGAGGGTCCACTGTGTGCCTGGCACTGTGCTTGGAGCTTTCACACACTTAAGTTCACTCAAACCTTACAGCAATCCTTCAGGTAGCTATCGTTCTCTTCATGTATTGGAAGAAGAAGAAATTTAGTTGGTTAAGCATCTTTCTGAAGACTACAGGAAAATAAAAGATAGAGCTTGAGCATCTAGGAACTCAAAGCCCATGCTCTTTTCCCCATAGGAGGAGACCTGGGATTCCAGACCCCAGGAGGCCCCCGTTTGGGGACACTGAGAGTCCGTGGTCCGTGGAAAGTGCGTGCTAGATAATGTATTATTGTATGTATATGCTCCTTTCTCTGGGGAGAGAGTCTGTAGTTTCTGTTAGATTCCAAAGCGGCCTGCTCTACACTGGTAGTCCCCCAAGGCATGTACAGTGAAAGACATATTTCTCTAGGAATTCAGAGGAGACAGAAAACCATGTGGGGTGGAATTTTCCAGAAAAATTAGCGTCATAGAAGAAGTGAACTCCACCCAGGCGTGAAGGACCCTGGGAATCTGTATTGGCAGAGAGGACGCCTCCAGCTGGGGGACCTAGAGTGAGAAGGGAACAAAAGACACTAGTTGGGTGACTGGTGAAGCCTTCCCAATACAGAAGGCTTATTCCTCAAGGTTCATGTACAGCAATACAATTTTGAAATGGATCCTTTCACATTTTTTTCCAAATTGTCTAGAAGGAGGGTGTTTCTCTAGTCACTGTAGGAGTGTTAATAGACTGCCCGCATGTCCCTGCCAAGGGAGGCTCTCATCTCCCAGGGGTGATGATTTGGGATGTATGCATGGTATTTTCTATGACTACTTTCTTGGCTCTGAGCTCAAAACCACTTCCATGGGAGCTGGCTCTGAGGCTGCTCAGTAGAAAATGATGACTCTCCTAAAGAAATCATTCTCTGCTAACATTTCAGTTCCAAAAAAGAGGGGATAAAAGCGTGCACACACACACACACACAGACACGCACATGCACATTTTTTTTTTCCTATTTAGAACTCGGTTCTTGTTTGGAAGAAAAAAAAAAATAAGATTAGTTGTATTCCCAGAGTGTAAAACCAAATAAAATCAACTAGAAGTGACTTTGAAAAGATGTGGCTATAGTTGGTGAGGAAATGTATTTGTTTACTATAAGTAAGACATAACAAAGGACTCAGGCCCAGGGTGTGGGCATTGTGAATTCTGACCTTTGCCTGTGTACAACAAGATTACCGTGCCCAATTTTCATGATTAGAGAACAAGCACTTAGAAAATTTCTTTTGTAGCTATAACTATCGGAAAGGAGACTTTCTAAGCCAATACCACCTTTTATCAATACAGAACAGAAAGTGAGAAAAAATAGAACAGCAGCCCTACATGGTTCTATTTGCTAATATTTTTCTTAAGGTCTAAGGTGATAAATACTCAATGCCTTTACCAGAAGGGATGGGTTTTCTTAGCACTCTGAATGAGGCAATACCTTTCAGAATCTAAAATGTTTAGCATCCCTGGTACAAAGACTTTGGAAATCAAAGACTTAGATTTTTTTATCTATAACTCCATATTTTGGGGATTAAGAAGTCCTGGTTGAACCTAATATTTTTCTGCAACATAGTTAGCACATAAGCCCCAGACCAATCATGAATACAACAATGACGTATATTTATATAACATCACATCTTTGTCAAAGATGTGTCTGGCCTCATTTATCCTCAACATGAGCATGTGTCAAAGGTAGGGAAGGTGGTATTGGACCCATTTTACAGATCAGAACATGTGGGTCAGTTATAGTAAGTGTCCTTCCCAGGGTCTTCCAGATGGACGTCCCAAATGTCCTCAGAATACATTCCATATTAGAACTGGGGTCATCTTTTTAAAGCTCTTATTTACAAAAAAGCACTTGCCCAAGGACCCAAAATACATTAGGGCCAAAGAAGGAGCCAGAAGGAAGGTGTCCTGGCTGTCAATCTCTTGCTCTGTCCATTAACACAAAAAGTAAATGGGACACATTCATTTTTTTTAAGACATTAGAACATAAGATTGGGGCTTCCCTGGTGGCACAGTGGTTAAGAATCTGCCTGCCAATGCAGGGGACATGGGTTTGAGCCCTGGTCCAGGAAGATCCCACATGCCGCCGAGCAACTAAGCCCATGTGCCGCAACTACTGAGCCTGCACTCTAGAGCCTGCGAGCCACAACTACTGAGCCCGCATGCCACACTACTGAAGTCCGCGTGCCTACAGCCCATGCTCTGCAACAAGAGAAGCCACCGCAATGAGAAGCCTGTGCACCACAACGAAGAGTAGCCCCCGCTTGCCGCAGCTAGAGAAAGCCCACGTGCAGCAACGAAGACCCAACGCAGCCAAAAATAAATAAATAAAATACATAAATTAAAAAAAAAAACATAAGGTGCATATGGTAGTTCTAATTTTAGTTTTTTAAGGACCCTCCATACTGTTCTCCATAATGGCTGAATCAATTTACATTCCCACCAACAGTGCGAGAGGGTTCCCTTTTCTCCACACCCTCTCCAGCATTTGTTGTTTGTAGATTTTCTGATGATGCCCATTCTAACTGGTGTGAGGTGATACCTCATAGTAGTTTTGATTTGCATTTCTCTAATAATTAGTGATGTTGAGCATCTTGTCATGTGCCTCTTGGCCATCTGTATGTCTTTCTTGGTGAAATGTCTATTTAGGTCTTCCACCCATTTTTTAACTGGATTGTTTGTTTTTTTGATATTGAGCTCCATGAGCTGTTTACATATTTTGGAGATTAAAGCTTTGTCTGTTGTTTCATTTGCAAATATTTTCTCCCATTCTGAGGGTTGTTTTTTGGTCTTGTTTATGGTTTCCTTTGCTGTGCAAAAGCTTTTAAGTTTAATTAAGTCCCATTTGTTTATTTTTGTTTTTATTTCTGTTACTCTAGGAAGTGGGTCAAAAAAGATCTTGCTGTGGTTTATGTCAAAGAGTGTTTTTCCTATGTTTTCCTCTAAAAGTTTTATAGTGTCTGGTCTTACATTTAAGTCTTTAATCCATTTGGAGTCTATTTTTGTGTATGGTGTTAGGTAGTCCTCTAATGTCATTCCTTTACATGTAGCTGTCCAGTTTTCCTAGCAATCCCACTACTGGGCATATACCCTGAGAAAACCATAGTTTAGAAAGAGACATGCACCACAATGTTCATTGCAGCACTATTTATAATAGCCAGGACATGGAACCAACCTAAATGTCCATCGACAGATGAATGGATAAAGAAAATGTGGCACATATATACAATGGAATACTACTCAGCCATAAAAAGAAACGAAATTGAGATATTTGTAGTGAGGTGGATGGACTTAGAGTCTGTCATACAGAGTGAAGTAAGTCAGAAAGAGAAAAACAAATACCGTATGCTAACGCATATATATGGAATCTAAAAAAAAAAAAAAAATGGTACTGATGAACCTAGTTGCAGGGCAGAAATAAAGAGGTAGACATAGAGAAAGGACTTGATGACATGGGGCGGGAGGGCGAAGGTGAGGCGAAGTGAGAGTAGCATCGACATATACACACTACCGAATGTAAAATAGTTCGCTGGTGGGAAGCAGCAGCACAGCACAGGGAGATCGGCTAGGAGCTTTGCGATGACCTAGAGGGATGGGATAGAGAGGATGGGAGGGAGGCTCAAGAGGGAGGGGACATGGGGACATGTGTATGCATATGGCTGATTTGCTTTGTGTGCAACAGAAACTAACACAGTATTGTGAAGCAATTATACTCCAATAAAGATTTATTAAATAATTTAAAAAAACAACATAAGGTGCAACGTATCACTGCCAGTGGAGGGTTTCTGCTCCATGGTAGTAGGGTCTCCCTAGAACATGCTAAACAGCTTGTTAAACAGGACATCCTCACTGGTGGTTCATAACATCGTGTGCACTTCTCTCCGTCCCCACCCTGATTATCCTAATTCAGACCCTCAGCAGAGCTTGCCGGCATCCTGCAAAGAGCCCCCAAGCTGATCCTCCTGATTCCAATTTTGTCTCCTGCCCATTCGTTTCCAGCTTTCTAAACACATATCTGACAATGTTACTTCCCTGTTTAGTATGCTTCCATGGCTCTCCAGGGCCCGCAGGATGGAACGCATACCAATGTGCGCACTGGATCCAGAAAACCTGGCCTCCAGTCCCTGCCGGTCTCCTCTGTCCCCTCTCTTCCTCCGCACCCCTGGGCCCTACACTCATCACGCCCTGCACTTCTCTAAAGCAGCCCGCTCTTAGTTGCCTCAGGGCCCTTGCACATGCTGCTCCTTCTGTTTACAATTATAATGACAGCTAACATTTTGTAATGATCTGCAGGCCGTAGGGATGAGAGATTTTCATGTAGTATCATATGTTAATTTTCACAACCACCTTATGAGGTAGGAACTCTTACTATCCCAAATTTAGATAAAGAAATAATCTTAGAGATTTTAAAAGTTTCTCAAGCCCACAAGCGGCAGAACTGGGTCTGGAATCCAATTCCATCTGACCTCTAAGCACTGGCTCTCGGCCACTGCCTCCCCAGAATCCCCTTTCAAGTATGAGTTTGGAAATCAGGGCCTTCAGAAGGACTCCCCTAAATCTTTCCTCCTCTTCGACTCTACCTCAAATAAAACAAAACCCACTCCCTTGGGTAAGCTCGGCTTCTCTTTGCTCACCTAACTTGCTGTGTTTACTGTGTCAAAGTGCCTACAGTGTGGACCATAATTACACACTTTCCCCCCATCTCTGAATATAAAGTCTTCTTGGGCAGGGCTGTTTTTACACCTCCTTGTATTCCCAGCACTTAGCACAGGGCCTGGTACCCAGTTAGTACTGGCAAAGAAATCCTTAAGATTGTTCTGTCCAGTGGTACCAAAGCATCAACCAGTCCAAGGCAAAATGAGGAATTAAGGCTATGGCATGAGCCTTGCATTTCTGCTAAAGTTATGCAAACATCTCTATGCTACAGTGTTTTTTATTTATTTTACAAAATGATAGTGATAGCTGCATCCTAAGTCCACAAAGTTTATTTTGAAATTTTATTGTTTTGTGAAATTCCGAAGTCTAGGAGTCACTAATCTGGTCAGTTACTCGGCCCAGTTTGGGAGCAGAGCTGCTGGTCTCCGCTCTGAGGCTGGTGCCTCCAGCTGCACCCTGTGACCTGTCTCATTTAGTTCTATGATAAGTCTGATCTCCTAACTACAAAGGAGCCCTGAGATTTCCCCAACAGAGTGGAGGAAAGAAGTCCAGTTCTGGCTTTAGGAGTGTTTCTGGCGACTGGATGTGATTGTAGGAGGGCTATTAAGACAATCTGCCCTTCAACCTGATCAACAAGGTTCAGATTTGGAGAAATCCTGATGGCAGCCAGGTTGGCAGCTGCTGTCAGCGACGAAAGAGGCTTGCAGGCTCCCCACACCGTCCCCCAAAAGCAAGTGACCCCTCTGGCTTGCCTTCCCATGAACCATCCAGGGAGCTGTCCGAGCGGGGAGGGTACAACCCTGATACGTCTGGTATTCACACCACCCAGAGACACTTTCTCCTAGTAATCATACAACCCATCATACCTCATTTATACTCCTTGATTGTTCTGAATGATAAGCAAAACCGGTTGACCATCAGCCTGTAATATATCAGATACAAAATAGGTGGCTTAAAAAAATACTTCTCAACAAAAGGAAAGGTACATTCCTTAAATGATAGAAGCACCTGCTTTTCTTTGGGGGCAGGGGGGAAATGCATTGATGGAATGAAGTAGCTCAGCCTATAAATTCCAGGAGCCTGAATCTGCAAAACCAGGTGAGCGATTTTAGATAGTTGGGCTGGGCTGGAATTCCCTGCCCCAGCTGCCGCTTCTGCAATGAAGTCATAAGGTTCTCTGTTCGGTTGCCGAAAGTCGTGCCAAGAATCCAACAGATGATTTCATTCCAAGACGAAGGAGGGAAACTAGAGTGTCTATTAAGCGCTTTCATCTGACAATAAAAATGAGTTAATGGCTAAAATGTGTTTTCAAAACGTTTTAACACTACAAGTAATGGCACTCAAATGGGAAAATGCCTTGAATATCCTCATCCATCATTAATACCACGGTGTCCCTCAAAAGGGCTGGGTGTTCCCGGTGGAATACAAGCTGCTAGAGTCGAGTTGTAAGGCAATCCATGGGAATTCTCAAAAAAATACCGAGAGACCATTACAGAGCTGAACGATTAAGTGCAGGTTTAAAATAGTCCTTTCAATATCTGAGTTCAGTTTTCTAAAATAGACTATTACCTCATCATAGCTAATTTCCCCATAAACATCAATATTACAGCAGCAAAAAGTCTCCAAGAAATGAGAGCGAAATTAGATTCTTTTTTAGGGAATGAAAGTCAATGTGCCCCCCGCCCCAATTTCCAATTCCAGTGAATATGGAAACAATCAAACTGGGACTTTGTTCTGGACCAGCCTACCGCTGGGAAATCATCAGTGAATTTGTTCCCTTCCACTTGTGAAATCAAGAACACAGTGAGGAGGAAACTGCTTGATAAGCCTGCCCCTTCCCTAGAAGGAGGGCTGATGGTCACAGCCCACCCAGGCCACTTCTGCCCGATTTCAAAGGGAGAGTGACCCCTGCAGGGCAGCAGTCTTGGAGATGCCTTCCGCTTACTGAGTAGTGTTGGGAAAGCTGTTTATTCCACCTCTCTCCGATGGCCTCGCTTCAGTCTAGAACCTGAACGGGAACACGGAGAAGTCGCCCAAAGTTTGGGCTGTTCTGACCATCACTGATTTAGATTAAACAGACTTTCATTTCTCTTGGATTACAGATCTCCTTTTTCCAGAATTGATTCTCGGGTATTTAAGCCGACAGAAGCCAGGCTCCTCTTGCTCTGAACGAGGGGCTGCAGAGGAGTCTTGCCCTGTGTGCTGTTGGCCAAGCCCTCCCCCGCCGAGATGCTGGAGGGCCTCCTTGCTGCCTCCTCATCTCTCTGAATGGTCCTTCTTAAGACTCCGCTTCCTCCATCTAACCTTTAAGTGTCCGTCTCCAATGTTCATTCTTCACAACTTGTCTCCCCGTCCCACTCTAGCCCCAAATTGGACCTCCCTCCTCAACACCTGGCCGGTAACTCTAAGTGAATTTCCTGCAAGCATAGCAATTTGGGGAAGATCTTAATAGCCTTAAGTTCTGCCCTTCCCAAATGTCCTCCTCCTTCCTTGTTCACAGAAAGACATCACATCCTTTAAATTATGAGCCAGAAACCTGAGTGTCCCCTGAGATTTCTGCACCTGCTTCCCCCCCCTTAGACCTGGTGTCTCCCCAAACTCTATCCAGGTACCTTCCACGTCTCCCCTGGCCGTGACTTCTCTCTAAGCCCTTCTCCTGGCCGCAGTCTCTCCCCATCACCTCCAGCCATTATCTTGGGCTCTCTCTCGCCTCCCCCAATCCGACACCAGATACCCCAAGCACCTTGGATCACACAGCAGACTCTGACCGCACGTTACAGGAAATGTCCTGTGTAAAGTGAACGCTGGTGAATTAAATCTCTTCTATATCTGTTATCTCACAAGATAACCTAAAAAAAAAAAAAAGAGGAAAAAAAAGAAAAAGGCTTTTCCCCAGTCCCTGCCTGGCTCTCATCCCTGGCAGCTGCTCTGCACATCTGTGCCTGAGGTCTCTCTGCCTCCAGAGTTCACTGTCAAGTGGTGAAATATGACCTGGCAGGTCAAGGCACCGGGAGGCACGGTGCCCGCGGACGGAGTACTTCTGGGAAGCGAAAGCCCCCTGAAGAACCCCACCCGCCCCAGTGCCAGGGACTGACTTATTTGTAAGTCTAGGTTTTCAGACACTGAGTTTTCTTAAACGGAGGTCCACCTGTGCACCAAAGGAGGCTCTGGAATTGATGGACGTGTCAAAGCATTAGGTATATTACTTCCCATTTCAAATTTATTTGGGGGGGGGGTATGTCAAAATTATAGAAGTACCAAAAAGACCACCAAAAGCCATTTCACATACTGAAAACCTAAAGAATTTGAAGCCAAGGGAGGTTGGCGTGGTCCATTACATCTCACGTGTCAAGGTCGGCCAAAGGGCGGAAAACATCCCTTGAAATCTCAGAGGCAGGAGGGGCTTTGCTTTGGTCTCCAGTTTCTGAAAGGAGCAAATGCCTTGATTTCAAAGTACGCTTCATCGCAAACCAAACTAACGCTTTAAAATAAAACCCCTAGCTTGAATCCCCAAGCAAGCACTGAAGACCGTCACCAGTAAGCTGGGACGGGAAAGGCGGGGGGGGGGGGGGGGGGGGGGGGGGGGGGAGGTGGGAGTGTGCTGAGTGCCGGAGGCCGGCTCTCCTGCAGGGAGCTGCTTTCTGAGGCAACTCCCTGGCCCAGCGCGATGTGGAGTTGCTGGGTGGAAGGAAAAAGGCATGTTTCAGTGTAAACGCCTCCCAAGCTGGCTATCAAATTAAGATGGGTGCAATTTCTCCCATGGTATTCAGATCCTAAAACCTGACCCAAAGCTCTCTTTCAAGTTTCAGCTCCTCTGAACACTCTGTACTTCGGTCACACCAGGGTATGGACAGTGTCAACAGCTCTGGCCTCGTTCTTGCTTCTGTTTTTGTGCTCATGCCGTTCCTTCTGCTTGGAATGCCCTCCCCCTCGCCTCTGCCTCTGGACGGCCTATCTTTCAAGGCCCAAATCAGATTGCACTTGCTCCCAGAAACCTCTTCCCTGACCCCCAGGCGGAATGAACAACCTCTCTTCCTTGCTGTGGATTCTTTAAAGGGCTGTGTCTTCATTTCCAGAATGTTACCCATTTCAACTACCCCCCCCCCACCCCTCCCCAGCCAAGCTCCAAGCACAGGTCCAGCACGCAGCCTCTTCACTGATGGCCACTGGAATGGAATGGAAGATCCGGTAAGCAGTCACTGCATAGCAATGACAGTAAGATTGTCAACTGCAAACAAGCCGAACAGAGGAAGGGTCGTTGGGAAGAAAACTAGGTTGGAGAAAAGAAACATTTCCCAAAATAGAGATATTCTGTTGTTTTATGATCATAGATGACCTTGAGAATCTGATGAATATCAGCCTTCGTAGAAAAATGCACCCACGCACAGACCCACATGTTTTTGCGTATCATTCCAGGAGGTGCAATACACACACTGACACCCAAGAATGGAAATCCCTCATTTATTTTAAAATCGCTAATTGAGTGGATGGACAGCCAGGCAGGATGAGGGCGGCATTTCCAAGTGCGTGGACCGTGGACCACGCTGAAGGAGAAAAGTTGTTCTTTAGTGGCAACAGCACAGGCTGCGGAGACCCTGGGCAAGTCTTCTGCTCTTCTGAATTTGAGTTTTCCTCGTCTGTGAAATGCGAATCATAATACTTCCTCAGCAGTGTCGTTACTGAGTAAATAAAATAATGCAGGGAAAGCACCTAGTGTAATATCTGGCTTGCAGGCAGCCTCCAGCAACAAATGCTAGTTTTCTGCACCTCCTGTCTCGCATATAAAAAACTGCAAGCACAATGCAAACAAGTCATTTCCCTTTTAGCAATAAATTCTGCACGGCCGCTTTGGAGCGAGGGAAGAAAGCGACTGAGACCACCGCCTCGGCGAAGAGGTGAAGCCGGTCCTGCGCGGCTACTGCGGGCGCGTTCGCGTGGCTATTAATCATACAAGAGCCCATTTATGACAAACACAGGTCACTCCCTTTGCATGACAAGCCCTATGGGTCCACAGAGGCCCATTATCCAAAAAAAACAGAGCATTGTGGGCGACGCGGGCGAAGCCGAGTGCACACACACAAGCGGACATTGTGAGGCTGTTTGCACAACCCCGCGGTGCTCCTCGCGGATTTCCTGCCAGGGAGACATTTCCATCTCGCGGAGGCGGCTGCAGACATTTGCTCATTCAACATGGCTTCGGGCCGCGGGCTGAGAGAGCCAGGGGCGCGGCGCCCTCTGCCGGCCGTCTCCAGACCGCAGGCGGGGATGGGCGGAGGATAACGCAGGCCGCTCTCAGCATCCCAGCCTTCTCTCTCCTTCCCCTTCTAAAGGAAAGCGGTGCAACAGGCTTGAGCTCTGGGGTCTGGAAAGCCTGTAACATGTGTTGGCTGCAGGTCCTTGGACGAGCCATGTCACCCCTCAGGTCTTGCTTTCCTAGGTGGAGTCCCCAGCACTCGTTTGTTTGCGGCAAGCCCTGAAGGAGACGACAGCTACACCGCCCGGGTCCTGCCCCTCCGCCAGTGTGGAATAAATCCCTGTCTTCCCCTTCTCCACCTGTCTCCAGTAGGGTGGGGATTGTCATCTGCCCTCTGAAACTAGGAATGGAAATCAACCAGCACCTATGGGTAATGTCTTGGCTTAAACTGTAGCCAGTGTTCAGAGCGGGTGTGTGACTTTATCTTCCTGTGTCATCTCTTTTTTTCAGATTGTTCTCTCTTGCTTTACAGTGTGTGTTCTGTGTGGGCAAGGGCAGCCCCGACATGCAGTATTTCACCCAGCATCTGAAACGCCCGACCTTCAGGACAGGCTCAGTTGAAGGTGGTGGGTGAGCTGGCAGAAATTCTCAGCTAAGTTGTCTTTCTCAGAGATAAAAGAAAGACCACCCTATGGAACTTCTTAAACTGAGCTGTGATGTTTAGCATAGCAACAAGAACATGAACTTGGGTTTGGATCACAGCTTAGCTATTTGTTAGCTGGGTGGTCTCAATCAACGTATTTAACAACATTTACTTAACCTCCCAGAGTCTAAGTTTCAATATGAGTAAAACGGAGATGTATTCAACCTCTTCAAGGCTGGTTTTTAGAGACAATGACACAACATATGTAAGTAGCCAGATTCATAAATGGTAGTTACCATAATCATGATTACTATTGTTATTTTTCTTGTTCCACTCACTGGTCTTAATTCTGTCCTCCTGGCCATGAAGAAGCATCCCCTTTCTTTTTTTTGAAAATTAACTTTTTATTTCTAATATGGCCAAGAAGATACATGGAAACTCAAAACCATCAACAAGAGATGCACACAGAAATATACAGACATGACTTGAGTGCAGGCAGTATTTTTTTTTAACATCTTTATTGGAGTATAATTGCTTTACAATGGTGTGTTAGTTTCTGCTGCATAACAAAGTGCATCAGCTATACGTATACGTGTATCCCCATATCCCCTCCCTCTTGTGTCTCCCTCCCACCCTCCCTATCCCATCCCTCTAGGTGGACACAAGGCACTGAGCTGATCTCCCTGTGCTATGCGGCTGCTTCCCACTAGCTAGCTATTTTACATGTGGTAGTGTGTGTATGTCCATGCCACTCTCTCACTTCGTCCCAGCTTACCCTTCCCCCTCCCCGAGTCCCTTTTCTGACACAACTACTAATATCTATTAAATGCCATCTTAGAGGATGTATGCTGATGACTTCCAAATTTATAACTGTCACCTTGATCCCCTCGCTTGAACTCCAGACTCATTTATCCCATTGACTGCTTGACTTCTAACAGACACCTCAAACTCCACATATCCAAAATTAAAGTTTTGGGTTTTTTTCCTAGAAATCTGCCCCTTCTACAGCCTTTCTTCTCTCTGTAAATGGCAATTCCGTGTTTCCAGACACTCCGGCTAAAAACGCCAGTTTCATCCTCGGCTTTCCTTTCTCTCACACCCCCTATCTAAGCTAACAAACCCTTCAGCTCTCCTTTGAGGATGCAGCTTGAATTTGATCGTTTCCCAGACATGGAGGCATACTTGGAGCCCCAGACCAACCCACAAGCCATCCCATCTCTTGCCAAAAGTATCATACTCACTTCCTCAACAGATTTCCCAGTTCCCAATCACTCAGTCAATTACCTATCTGGCAGCTCTAATGATGTTTTAAAAGTTTCAGCATGTCACTCCTCCGGTTAAATCCCTTCAGTGGTTTCCTGTGTCACTTAGAGTAAAATACAAGATTCTTATCACAGTCAACAAGGCCCTAGGTGACGTTACCCCAAGGTAGTTCATCTCGTACAACTCCCCTCCATCGCTGGGCTACTCACGGCTTCTGGCCTTTCCCCTTTCTTCGTTCTTGAACTTATCACATGTGTTTTTGCCACAGGACCGTTGCTAGTCCTTAGGCCTAGAATGCTTTCCCCCAATATATCTGCATGGTTTTTCTTTAGGCCTCTGTTCAGGGTTTACTTTTCAGTGGAGCCCAACCTAACCATCCTCTCCAACATCATACTTCACCCTACTCCCCGCTCACTGTCTTTATTTTTCTTTTTAATCTCTATCGCCATTAACATATATACCCCCAGATCCCAGACTAGGGCCTGACACACAGTAGGAACTCCATACATACAGGTGGAATGAATGAAGTCATCTGTTCATAAACATGACTCCCATGATCCCCTGGAGCTTCTCTTCCATCCAAACATAAGATTCTTCCTCCAGGCGCATGGGAGGAGAGGCTCTCAGGTCACCTGTTATTTTGGTCAGACACTCTTATTTGGGTAAGAATAGGGGAGAAGTAGTCATTTCACGGGATGGGCAAGTGCATGGTCAGTGAACCTGGTCCTAATGAGGAACAGCATGAACCTCTAAAATAGAAAGTGTGTTTTGGGGGTGAAAGTAGAGGGAGAGACAGTCAGGAGAATCTACTGAAGATTGATTATATAGGAACTTTGAATCCAGAAAGCAGAAGCAAGGAAACTCCAGGGCAGAAATGCAGCTCGGTGCCTTGGGCAGGTCAGACAGTTGTTGTGTAACCCCGGGGCCTGAAGGTCACGGAAGCTACCGCAACTGTAAGGCCTCTGTAATGCCACCAAATGCACGGGGAGTCACTGTCTCTTGTCCTAATCTGCTTCCAGCCACTTGTTTGCTACAAGACCTTGGGGAAGGTCACTCCCCCCGCTCTGAGTCTCATCCTTATCATCTGTAACTCACCAGGACTGGCTAGATGACCTGGGCAACTCCTCTCCGTTCCAACATCCTGAGGTTTTAATGCAATGAGAATGTCCAACAATTTCCAGAAATGTATTCAGGCAACCTAAAGCCACACCAGGAGCTAAGGTAATTAGAAACGGGATGAGACTTCCATTTAAGAAACAGAACTGCGCCTTGACAGCACTTTCACACAGCATGCCTGGCTTGTTCCTTGAAGCCCTTTGGATTTCCAGCTATTTGGGAAGGACGGTGGTGATAGATTCCCAGCACCATGCTATCTCAAAATTGGCCACTGCTGCAATCAGGGAGTACTCCAGAGTTTACCTCTGTGAAAAAGCAGTAATTCAGAAATCAGGTAGAACACTTAAACTATTAAAGAGAAATTGTTCTCAAGCTCTTTTGTACTTCCGAAGCATCAAACATCATGAAATACGCAGATAGGCTAACTACAACTAATTTTCATATATTTGATAAAGCGGGTCCCAAAGTACCTGTATTAGGCAATGCTTGGGCAGCCAGCTTTCATCTATCACGTGTATTCAAAGGTCTAATATGACGTCCTCTAATTCAGACTCTTTTCCTTTGGAATTCCAGAAGCAATTGAAAAGCCGCCGCAGTCCCAGCCCTCGGAGCCCAAATCAGATCTCACTGCAGTTACGATAATAATAAAATTGTAACATTAAGGCACTAGGTTGGGGATAATTTGCAAACACCAAAGCTATGTCCACTGGCTTTCAAAACAATTCCAAGAGATGGTGAAATGATGCTGTTAATTCCCAAGGCTTTGAAAGTCTACTTACTTTGCCCAGGAAATGGCAGCATTCAGTTGAAATAAGGAATAAATTCTTTCAACATTTCTAGAAATTACACTGAAGATTCTGTTTAGTTGACAAAACTCTTGTTGGCTCTGCCGGGTGATCTATCCACCTACGTTTCACTTTATGTGTGATTTGATTCAGCTGATCCCCACCTCCGCCCAAATCCAACACCCCTCCTCTCCCTTGCCACTAGCTCCCAAGTTAGAACTGGCCTCTTCCTTCTTATGGCCCTAATATATACACCCTGTGTATCCTGTATATATTTCTAACAAAAGTATAATATTCATATGTGTCTGCTCAGCTTCCTGAACGCAGGTCTTAATCATTGGTCCGACCTCCATACCCAG
Organism: Balaenoptera borealis; assembly: GCF_965194805.1. Lineage (NCBI taxonomy): Eukaryota > Metazoa > Chordata > Mammalia > Artiodactyla > Balaenopteridae > Balaenoptera > Balaenoptera borealis. The sequence goes on along the minus strand of NC_138871.1, from coordinate 79,851,099 downwards.
CACAGTCCTTAACAAGAGTACAGGAAAGTTGGTGCATAGTCAAAGGAGCAACTGCATGAACACTTCCCCATTTTAGAAACCAGAGCTACGTAAGACACGGTGCCTGCACCATCCAGTGAGGGTGAGAGGCTATGTTTAAAGACAGCTGTAACGAGTGGAAGATTCTAGTGAGGACTGGTACCTGGGAAGAGGGGGCAAGAGAGGAGAGGAATCCTGCGGCTGGAAGGATCTGGGAGGGTTTCATGCAGGAGGGGGGCTGTGGAGTGGGCGGGAGGCCAGGGAGAAACTGTCAGCGAAGCCTGGGGCTGGGATGAAGGGAACCCCAGGCCCCCACGGCTGAGATCACACTCTCGGTGGGTGGAGGTGAGAGGCCTCTGGAGGGACAGCTGTCACAGGCCTGGCCGTGAGACCTGTCGGCAGATCCCAGTCTCCTGGTTATGATGAAGTGGTGGAACCGGTTTTCCTAGGTGGCTTCTAAACCCACTATAAAGGTGGTTCTCTGCCAGGCAAACTTACATCCACCACCAGCCTGGGGCCTGCCGCGCTCCCGGAGCCTGTCCTGGGGGGACACGCTGCCCTCAGCTCCTCTCCCCACAGCCCCGGGAGCCCTCTCCCAGCCCCTCCCCATGGTCCCGTCACCCCCGCTTATCTGCCTGCGTCTCCTCTTAAAGGATAGATACCCCCAGCACCGGAACTGGGACTGGATTATGTTTGAATCCAAAGTAGGCTGTTCAGGGAATATGTTTCCGAATAAATGAGAAAGTGAATGGGCAAGAGATGGCGTGGATGCCAAAATCTATATCCAAGGACCTCTTGTCAGAGTGCCAATCATCAGCTTAGAGCAAGAGGGAAGGAAAGACGAGGGGCTGGTGGGAGAGGAGGAAAAAAGTGAGAGAGAAGAAGGAATGAAAGAAAGGAAGAAAGGGATGAAGGAAGAAAAGAAAGAAGGAAGGAAGAAAGAAAGGAAAGAGGGAAGACAAATTGTTTCCCCACTTTCACATCTCATTTGATAAAGATGTAACCAGCTTCAGGCACATGAAGAAACAGACTCATAGGGGTCTCATCCTATGCTTGACAATTAAAAGAAAACTTGAGTCATCAGAAAAGCAAAATACGGCCTCAAGGATGCCCACATTAACTTCTGAAAAAGACATCTCCCGCCACTAGGAGTCACTTTCCCAAAGGGTGGCCTGTGGAGACTTCTGAGTGTCCGGAGGCTGAGCTGGGAGAAGTCCAAGGTCAGGGGCAGGCGTGGCAAAGGGACAGTGCCTCCTCATCAAGTGCAGGTGGAATAGCATTGTGTGGATGTTCTCTTCAACCCAAATTCCTGCACGGTGAGGAGGCCTGTATTCCGAAGTGGTCGTCACTGCTTTCCGCCTCGGGGCAGTGGGTCCTGCCCCAGGTAAGTCCTGTCCACTACTCTTCACTCACCTTTCCTAATACGTAACAGCGTGGGCACAGAGGGCCCTGAAGCTGAAATCCTGAAGACTCCAAAAATGACGTCACTCGTCACTCAACCCCCAGCTTCCCAAACCCTCATTCTCAGGTAAGCGTGATAATAGCAGCTGCTGATTGTCATTCCTGCACTCAATGCCATTTCCAGTGCTGCCCACAAATTATCTCATTTAATTCTCACAATAACCCTCCAACGCAGACAAGTAGTTTGGCTTTAAGAGTTACTGAAGCGATATATTTCTGTAAAAACCGAGAGCTTTTCTTTGGGCAAATGTAAGAGCTTGCAGTTAAGTACTTTCTCCACTAAGGGGCGTGCTCATCTCACGTTAAAAATGCCAGACCCGGTCAGGGTAGGTACTTAGTACAAAAGCAGAAGTTTGGAAAAAGGACAAAGCAGGGGGCTCAATTTCAATGCCCTGAATATATTCTTAGTAGTAAAAAGGGTTCAAATTCACAGCTGTGGTACCCAGTGCTTACTTAACACACTCACTCACTTCATTCCTGCTCAAGGTCATTTCAAAAGCATTGATCTTGACCACTTTGCTGGCAACGGAGCCATGACATTTGGGAAAGAAAAATTAATAGATTCAGCCATTTGGCTTAGTAATCATCTTCCCCTGCCTCTTCCCCTCTTTTTTTTTTTTTTTTAAGTATTTATTTATTTATTTATGGCTGTGTTGGGTCTTCGTTTCTGTGCGAGGGCTTTCTCTAGTTGCGGCAAGCGGGGGCCACTCTTCATCGCGGTGCGCGGGCCTCTCACTATCGCGGCCTCTCTTGTTGCGGAGCACAGGCTCCAGACGCGCAGGCTCAGTAATTGCGGCTCACGGGCCCAGCTGCTCCGCGGCACGTGGGATCTTCCCAGACCAGGGCTCGAACCCGTGTCCGCTGCATTGGCAGGCAGATTCTCAACCACTGCGCCACCAGGGAAGCCCTCTTCCCCTAATTTCTTAAATCACGTTTTCCACCCGGGGAAACATCTGTCTGGTGGCTGAATCAACTTGACTCCAGTTGCAAAATGTAAAGAGTAAAAGAAAAGAAAGAAAATGCTGAAATCTTATCCAAGCTTATCAAAATGAATTATGACAGCTCATTTTGGTGAAATGTTCACTTAAAATTATATTTTGGATCTGGAAAACACTCTGGAAGTGTAAATTAGGAGAGCGGGAGATCCTCCGCTAGCGATCGGTAACCCCACCCTGTATTTATAGACAGAGAGGCGTGCAGAAGTACAGCATTGCTTTCGCAGAGGATGCTCCTGCAGGAAACTCAACATACACAGAGAAGGCAGCAGAGGCACAGTGGAACGTCCCTGTTTGGATCGATCCAGCGAGACCACAATCAAACCAAACAAACAACCTTACCAAGTTTATCTCCAGATTTACGTTCAAACCCGGCCGTGCTCTTGATGACTCAACCGTGTGCTACCCTGGTTTCAACTTAACCCTGCAGCCGGGGTTTCCTGGCGGGTGTCTGTGGCCACAAATGACTAAATTTGAAAGCTGTGCCCTGCATCTGCCAGAGGGCTCCCAGTCCTCCCAGACAGATCAAGTACTGTTTAGGCTATTTCTAAATTCCACTTGAAGGCAGCAAATTGTTACTCAAGCACCAGGTCTGGGACTGCTCCGCAGTTCCTACCAGCTGAGAATACAGCTAACCAAAGTAATCCCAGGTCATCTGATGAAGTGGAGTATGGAGTGTGTGAAACACGCTGAAGAGACAGTGGAGACACGGGCTCCCCTTTCACTTACTAGCCTATGGCCTTGGCCATGAGCTTGAGAACATTGCACTAGACTAAGGATGTGAAGTTCCGGTGTCAAATCCCCTTTTCTTCCTGTATCTCACAAGTCAACGGTTGTTTTAGGATTGATTGTTTTAAGATAAATGAAACTAGGGCTTCCCCTTGGACTGGTTTCATATTCATTTTGTTTTACGAGTGAGTTCATTTATTGACCCCATCTGGCACAAATCAAAGCTCAAAAAGTAAGCAGGGATAGCACTGAGTAAGCCCTCACTAGGGACCAGGTCTTATGCTGAGTACTTGTCACACAGGATCCGAATCCTGGGTGCCTATAAAAGCTTTACTCCTGTCTCCCATTCTCCCGGGTTCTGTTCACTCATCTGAAAAAAGGATCAGACAGACTCAGGAGCAGGTGATCTCACAGATCCCTCTGAACAGTAAGCTTTTATGAAATTTCCAAGGCAGAACTCACTATAAATCTTTGTTAAAATAGAAAACCCAGGTGTTTAAATGCAATACTCACTTAAGCTAAAACACACACACACACACACACACAGAAAACAATCCACCCACTGTACGCAGCAGTTAAGTAATGTGACTCACTAATATTTTGTCCGTCACTGGCCAGGCGGCTAGCATGTCTCGGAACCAATACGAGCAGCTCCCGTTCGGCTCCAACCAGGATGCCCGAAGCTCAGGGCTGTCGCTGCCGGGCTGTGACCTGGAAGATGTGCAAGGCGCACATGGCGGGCGCCCTCTTCCTACCCTCGGCCAGGGGAGCGGGTTGGCATGGTGACGCCTGAGACAGCTTTCACTTGATTCCTCCCTTCCCTTTCACTCTATTATCACTGTGTGAGATCTTGCCCCAGAAGAACAGAGAAATCCTGAGGGCGAGGTCTGATGTCAGGGGAGAACAAGCAAGTCTTTGTCAGGCCCTTCAAGGAGGAGGCCCGGCCAGGGCTCTCGGGCCGCACACAGAGGGGCCTGTGCTCGCTCTGCCGGGAGCAGAGGGGCCTTCTCCATCCTGTGCGATGGGGGCCCTTTGCTGGCGCATCCTGAGCCGTCTTCCTCCACTGACACAGGAGCTGGGCAAAGTGGATGGATCCCCACCTGCTGGCCCCAGGCACTTCACACCAAAAAGGCTTAAAGCAGAGCTTACCGGCCACACCACCACCAGAAAACCACTCTCACGAAGTCCACCCTCTTTAGCTCTGCCCCCAGTCTCCCACTCAGAATGGCACCCCTCCCTCATCATCCTTAGTCAACTCCTCCATCCTCTTAACCCCCTGTCCAGCCCTCGGCTCAGGCCTCCATCTCCTCCTCGCCACCCCCTTCACTCCAGGCCCCCCAGCTCCTCTGAGAAGCCGCCTGGCTCAGGGAACTCTCCAGACTCTCTCTGGTCTCCTACAAGGCTTCACCTGTCCCAATGGCAAAGGAGGAGTGATGTCCCACTGTGTTTATCATGTTGCCGACTCCGGCTTTGAAACGCCATCATCTAGGACGAGTTCTGCACCAAGGAGATGCTTAATAAACAGCCAGTAAACGATTGAACCCACAGCACAGCCCAGAAACGGAATAGAATATTCAAGTGAGGCTTTAGATCAAAAGAAAATCAGCGAACACTCATTGAGCCCTGACTATGGGCCAGGTACCACTCTGCACCCTTACGTGCATGAACTCACATCTCTGATCAGCCTCGTGTGGCAGGTCCTGTGGGCTCTCGTTCTGCAGATGAGGACAAGCTGCATGAGATGTCCGGTCAGCCCGAGCTCACCAGCTGCAAGTGGCGGAGGAGGGTCCCAGCCTGGGCTGTCCAGCTGCAGTCTCTGCTACTAACCACGGCAGGACACATCTCACGACAACCCCAGTGAAAGCAAATCTCACCCAAAGCCCACTCTGATGTACACCGTGCCATGTGGCCTCCCTTAAAACCAGGGACACGGGCCTTTGCAAATGTCATCACATGTCCAGCTCCTTGTATCCACATTATGGTAACTGAAGAAAACTGGTAGATTGCCATTGCCCTACTTCCTTGGCTAGCAGCGGAGTCAGGGCAGAAAGAGCTGACACGTGGGGAAAGGGTCCTGCGGGGCACTGATGGCCAAGCCTGCGATCACGTGAACGATTCTGCAGGACTCTTCTCTCTGCCAGTTTGCAGCGGGCTCCTGACCCCTGGCTTCCTTCCTGCTTTCCAGGTCAGGCGCGGTCTCCCTCCTGGGACTTCTGGACCGGCAGCTTACAAGTCCCCAAGAGAGAAAGGAAGCTTGCCATCAGGGCCAAGCGCAGCACTGCAAGCTGATTCTCCTCTTTTCCAACCCTTCTCTGGGTTGGAAGGCAGAGCTGCAAGGAGGACGGAGGGCTGGAAGAGGGGATTGAACAAGGGCAGCAGCTACACCGGGGGCTCCCAGCAGCAGGCTGGGAGGATGAGGTATAGCCCAGCCGTCCTTTTACTCTGTACTGGCTCAGCGGTTCTGTTTCCAGGGCTGGTGGAGGCCCGGCCGTCCATGAGGAGGTGAGGGCCTTGGTTTCTCACCTTCGAGAGCCTCCTGGGGGTGATGATGTGAATTCGGGTCCTACACTGGGGTCCCCCGGCACTACGTGGGGAGTCAGCAGGATTCAAGGACTCTCCTTGGGGACAAGTTCAGAAATGGAAGTTGGACAATCAAGCCTAGCACCCTCTTAGTGACGATGGAGAAGGGAAGGGGGGTCCAAGGGCAAAGGTGAGGCAGTGCCAGGCCTGGACCAGAACCCAAGTTAACCCTGATGCCAAACATTCCCTCCCTCCCTTCCTTCTTTCCTCCCTTTGCCCTGCCCTGCAGGCCGAGGCGGAGTGTGTTTGCCAGCACCGGAGGGATCTACGGAGGATTTCCGGCCACGTGCATCCCTGACGCCGCTGAGTTGCCCTGGCTCCTCCCAGCTCTGCAGTCTGAAGCCCTAGTTGAGGGACCCTTCCAAGGGCGAGTCTTAGTTGTAGAATCTCCTCCTTGGCTTACCGGAAGCTTCACCTATTTATAGGTAGGGTGACGCATAGCATATACAGTGGAAGAGGGACAGTTAGAAGAGGGTTTGAATCCTGACCACCTAATAGCTGTGGGCCTTGGGCAAGATGCTTCGTCATTCTGAGCTGCAGTCTCCTCTTCTGTAGGCGACACCGAAACTCCCTCCTGCTGTGCTTGTGAACATCCAATGCCGTGACCTTTAGAGACCTTGGCACATCTGGGGACGTGTGCAGGTCAGCAAGGTCAATTCTAAACCACACATCCATCTCCAACCAGCAAGTGTGCCCGGAGGTCATGGGCACCAGGCTCTGTGCTGGGTTAGAATAAATTCTATATAATATAAATGTGCATATACATGTATATATGCACTTACATATATATCATGCACGTATACACATGAGAATGTGCATATACATAACATATATATATATATATATATATATACACACCTATTATATTTTTTCTAAGAGAAAGGTAGAAGGACAGATACAGTTTTAAAAATCTCTTGCAGTTTTCACTGTGAAGAAGCAGACGCAGGTCTCTGTAAAGTTGAATTTTGCCACCAGGCAGCTATGCTGTTCAATCAGTGTTTCTGGATGATGGAAATGGATTCCTCCTTCTCCTCTTTCTACTTCTTTTCTTGCCCCCCAACCCTTATCCTATTCTGCTCACTAACACCTCCATAGCGTCAGAGAAGAGATGAACTCAAATTAGTCAATTTGATGATTTTCAGTCACCGCTGGGCATGAGGTGGGAGGATGGCGACTAACGGATTTTTAAAAGCAGAGCTGAGGCATTATCTGTGCATGACGATGCCTCTGGCTATTTCCTCCCCACCACCATCACAGAGAACTGAGTTCATGAGAGTGGTGTTCTGTACTCTCTCCCAGATCCCAACTCCTACTCATCCTTCAGTGCCCAGCTCACATGGCCCCTGTTGGAAGCCTTCCCTGACTTGCCTGGGCAGAGGGCAGGCCCCCTCTCTGCACCCACATCACTTTGCTCACGCCGGGGCTCTTGCCCACCACCTGCTCCCATGACTGTTGGCTCCTCTGTCTTCGTCATGAGCTTAGGAACTCCTCGAGGGGCTGACTGGGCTTGATTTGTCTTGATGCTTCCAGGCCTAGCACAGTGTCTGGGGCATGGTGAGGGCTCAGGTATTATCTGTTTAATGAATGTGCACATTTTTAAAGAGAACACTCTTATTTTAGTGTTCAACAGAGAGAGGGTTTCAGAAATGGGTATTTGTTTTCTGACCAGAAAAAAACAGATCAAGATCTAAATGCCATCATTTCTACTAGAATAGCATGGACTGTTGCCAGCCACTTTCTCTCATCAGAAAAAAGGCTCCTGTTCTAACCATTCACCAGCAATTTGTGCAACAAGATGCACGTGAAGGGCTGTCAGCACTTACCACTCCCCAGGGCCCTGGGGGTGGAAAGGCCATGTATCTACCCTCACAACCTCCCATTCGGCTGATCTGTATGAACCCATTTTACAGCTGAGGAAACTGTTATAATATTACAAGGAGTAGATATAAAATATGCACTTTAGAGAACAGGGGGTCAAATAAAATTCAGCCCTTTGCTTTGTAAGACTGCAACTTTATCAGGCCATCCATCTTTGCTTAAAGCTCTGTTACCAGCTCTGAGCTGTCCTCAGAGTGGACTCAACCCTCTCAGCTCGACATTCAAGGTCCCGGGTTAATCCTCCCAGCTTTTGTCTCCGAGTGAGTCCCTCTCTCTCAGACTCACCTCACCTCATCACCTCACCTGCACAGCCACAGCGAGTGACAGTGCCACAGTCCCTCCAAGAGGCAGCCCCCGTGTATGCTTCTCCTCTACCTGGAGACCTTCCCTGAAGTTTCTCACCCTCCCCGATATTCACCTAGCAGACCACCCCTCATCTCTAGGACGGAGTGGAGACAACGTGTCCCCAGGAAGCTTCCCCGGCTCTGCCCCTCACTCTGCTCACATGCTCCCAAGGACGGGGAGCTCACTACCTCAAGCGCCCCACCTCTTGGTCCCTCACACCCGCTCTGATCAGAACACTGATAACTGGGGTGCTGTCTCGTCACTAGCAGGCCTCCTAGTGAAACCATAAACAACTTGAGGGCAGGAGCTGAATCTCAGCATCCTTTTCCCCGGTGTCTAGCACTGGCGCTGACACAGAACAGGCACTCACATGTTTGCTGAATGGATTGGTCCTCCCTCTACCCAGAAGGCCAGACTTGGCAATAGTCTAGGTGGATGAATTCCAAGAGAATTGGTGCCAGTGACCTGTGGGAGGTCCCAGGGGAAATTCCTACTCTAGCAAATTGGTACCACGATGACCAAATTAGGACAACTGCTCACTAGGACCTGATTTATCGATGCATCTTCTCCAAGCAGCCTTGAACCAGTGCCGGGCCATGGGCTCCTAGGACGGGGAAGCCAAGTCTCATTTACCTCCAGAGTGTCAGTACGTAGTATCCAGTACGGGTTTTGGAATGAATGGCAAACACTCTACTGGGCAAGAACATCCATCTTTATTTCTATTTCAGGATGTTTTAGGGATGAAGCCTTTGAGACTCTCTGGGGAAGAGGGAGGAAGGGTACAGGATTCTCTGGAGAAGCCAAACAGAACATAAAAGCCCAAGTCTTCACGGTGGCTCATGAGGCCTGCACCACGCCTCTCTGTCCTCACCTCCTTCCATTGTACCTCGTTCCTTCTGTTCCAATCCTATTGGCCACTTGCAGTTCCTTGAAGCCCAAGCACATCCCCACCCGACAGCCTTTGTTCCCTTTTCCCTTCAAGCCTCCCTCCCTCACTTTGTTCGGGTCCTGCTCCAATGACACCTAATCAGGGGGGCCTTCCCTGGTATCCTGCCTAAAACAGCAATGCCTGTTCCCCCAACCTCCTCTCTCTCTCTGACTTGGCTTTATTATCATTATTTATGCTTTATTTTTTCCATAACACTTAATACTACCTGGTATAATATATGCTTATTTATTTATTGACACTCCCCTGACCCCGCTAGAATGCAAGCTTGAAGAGAACAGAAATTTTGTTTGTTTTTTGTTTTGTGCGGATCCCTAACACCAAGAATACCCCTGCTGCGTAGGACATGCTCCATACATATTTGTGGAATGCATGGATGGCTGGATAAATGAATGCCCCACAAGAGCTAACAGTCCACAGTCAAGGAAGAAAGCCAGTGCTGTGGGCCTGGACGAACACGTGCTTGAAACTTAACTGTCTCGCTGAGGGGCCAGGACACCTGCTCCCGAATCAGCTGACTCCAACTGTGAGGACATTCCTTTGGGTCTTGGAAGTATGCTGGTTTGAAGTGAATAAGCTGCTGGGGGTGAGTTAGTTTTCAGCTACTATCCAATGGGACAAAGGATGGACTCAACAGGCCGGGAGGGTGGTGAGACCTGAGGTTGGATGTAACAGGGCAAACCTTCAAATGGCCGAACCACAGAGGGCGATCTGGCCAAGGCGAGGTGAGGGCAGGCCGCTATTGAAGAGGAACTCTGAAATCAAGATTAACAGCTCTTACCTTCCTTAACTGTGTGTGTAGACAAGATCTGTCCCTAGACTTTAGGCACAGGTTCAAATGCAACCCAATGAGGGCTCAAAGCTGTACTGAAATACCTCTGATTAAGCTGACATTTTTTGAGGTTTACTATAAGCAAGAAACTATGCTAACGCATTATCGTCTCTTTTGAGCCTCACCACAAGCTTACCACACAGGGAGGACTGTCCCCATCTTACGGATGGGGAAACAGAAGCTCAGGAGTTTACAACGATCTATGCAAAATCACTCAACCAATAAATAGCAGAACTGAGATTTGAAGTCAGGTCTGTCTAATTTCAAAAGCTCTTCTCCTTCCTCTGAAGTATGCTATAGCTCAGGGACCCCTCTGGGGAAAGAAACCATAAGAGGAAGAAAGGAAGGGAGCACAAGATAAATCTGTTCCCCTCAAGAATGAGAATCTGGTATAAGGACCAAGTCTGGGATAAAATAATCCCAGGAATTCAGAATTGGAAAATACCTGAGAAATCACCTGGTCTTACCTTCTCAGCTTTATGAAATGCTTCTGGTTTTAGTTTTGAGGGAAAATCAGGATATCTAAATGCAAAAGAAGAGCTTTAGGAGAGGACAGCAGAAGGTAACAGCAGCAACCACTGAAAGAGTAACAGGTGTGAGATTATCTCAGTGTACTGTCACTTCCTTCGTGACTCCTGACCTTGGATGTGTGGGTGCCCTGGGCCAGCTTAAAGGAGATGTGCTAATACAACCAAGTCCAAGGAGCTGAAATCAGCAGACCTTGAGTCACTGGAGAGGGATGTCAGCCCGTGTCAGGTCCAAGTTCAATTAGGTGTGGCCCTCTCCTTCCAGATAAGAAGAAAAGTGCCCATAACTGGGAGAAGGTGAAAGAGGGAGAAAACCAACGTGCTGGCGGTGAGGGAAGAGGGCAAGGGGAGTGGTGATCTGAGGCTGGTGCACCGCAGTGCCGAATTTACCTCTAAATTCAGCTGCATTTACCTCTAAAAATGTTATAGCAAGTGAGATGCCAGCCAGACTTCCGGCATGAGACCTAAATTCCATGCCAGGTGGGCTACTTCTCTCCCTGCTGGTCTCAATCTGGATGGCAAGAAAGAAGCCCTCAAATGCATTCCGCAGGGACAAAGCGACCTCCAGCAACAGCTCTAATCTGCTCTCCCCCTGCATGTAGTTCCAAGCAACTCTGTTTCCTGCCTAAACACTAAAAAGACTCAAGATAGCAACAGCTCCCACTCAGAATGCAGTTATAGAACCCAGGGACATTTAAGCACTTCAAAATTACAGCTACTTTGAAGTGCACATCAATTCTTCATTATGTCCTTGTTTTTTTTTTTTTTTTTTTTCCTTGTACATGTATGTGGTGTTAGGAAGCATGGCTTCCAATCAGAGATGACAAATCTGGTGGAAGGACCATCCTCAATACTTCCAGGTATCCCGTAAGCCTGCATATCGCAGATTCTCTGCACTACAATGTTGGTCATCACCGTGCTGCTGGCTATAAGCAAAGACAGTTGATTCTTACCTGGAGATCTCCCTTGTGACTCAGATTCACCAATCCAGGCTGATGGAACGAACCAGATGAGCTGTTTGGCCAAGACAAGTCTGGCTCCCTAAATCAGGGATATGGTCCCCGAGAGTCCTGTGCTTTCTCTGTCCTTGGTGAGTGATAACCTGCAGAAAGGGAATGCAAGTCATGTTACTAGGAGAGGCCGTTTCCTCTTCTCCTCTCGTCATAATACATTCTTTTAAGGAGAGCAGAGAGAGTCCCAGAATCACAGATTACTAGGGCCGGAAGAAATGCAATAACCTTGTCTAATGCTTCTGTAGTTGAGGAAACTGAGGCTCAGAGAAGAAAAGAACTTCATTCAAGGGTTTAGCCGCTCGGGATGAGATTCCAGATTAGAATGTGTCTCTGACTCTCTGGTCTCTGGAATTTTTTTAAAAAGCAGCCACATGATCGGGCTGACTTCTCAAACAAGTGGTCACTGACCCTGAATAGAAGTCTTTTCTTTTATTTAGTGGATTTTCAAAACGAGAGGTGGCACTTTTTTCCACATTGCTGTTTTTGTAGTTTTACCCCTGGGAGCTCACTGAGTAAAAGAGTCCACCTCAGGCATGGGGCTGGGAGGGTTCTCCCTTTTTCTCATTAGAAAAATATTGTTATGGAATAGTGGGACCTGTGGGCACAGCAGTGGGTAGACTTGGTCTTTTAATGATAGATGTATGTGCACCCAGCCTCTAGGTCTCCTGGTCTCTCTCTGTCTCTGTCTCTATTTCTCTGTCTCTTTCTGTCTGTCTGTCTCTCTCTCCATGTTTCAGGAAAACACAGGAACAGACATGTATTTTCCTCCCATGAGTATCATTTATTATGTGATTTTTCTTTTTTTTATTTTTATTAAAGTCTAGTTGATTTACAATGTTGTATTACTTTCTGGTGTACAGCAAAGTGATTCAGTTATACATATACACACACAAACATATATATGTTCTTTTTCAGATTCTTTTCCATTATGGTTTATTACAGGATATTGAATATAGTTCCCTGTGCTACACAGTAGGACCTTGTTGTTTTATTATGTGATTTTTCTGAACACCGAACATTTGAACAGCCACTCCTCGGGGCCAAAAACCAAAACCAAAGAAGGGATCTCACATTTGTTAAGCAAATAATGTCTAACAAGCACATCCGGTGAATCTTGCATTTTCCTAATTTGTCCTCAAAAATTCTGCCAAAGGTACCAGGAACTCCATTTTTCCAAAGGGTTAGGGAACCGAGCTAGAGAGAACTAGAATGCCCTGAAGAGTCGTAAAGAAAATTCGGTGCAGAACTCATGGTGAAAATTCGGTGCAGGCATGAACTCATATCTAACTCCCAAACTGATGTTTTGTCCATCTAAACCGGACTAGAGCTATTAGGCCAAAACGCTAGGAGTTGTCTTATTCTTCCAGTGTGTTAGCTGGAAGGCAGGAGAAAGTTCTTTGGCAGCTGTTAATGTTGTAAGGACGTGAAGGGTTGTTCTCGTTAGATTCTCATTCAGACAGGAGGCTCTAAAGGCCCCGGCTTCCTGCATGCTGCCGGCCAGGGCTCATGTGCCCCAGAGAAGCCAGGCTGGCCCTGGCTCTGGGCAACCAGAGGGCCCGTCAGGAAATCGTGATCATCAACGCTGGGCCTCTGTTCCTGTTCTGGGACAGGGCTGGAGAGATGGGGTGGGGATGGAGAAAGAGGAAGAGAAAACAGGAAGTTGGGGGGAAGGGAAGGAAATGATAGAGAAAACACAGCGACTTTAGCCTGATGAGAAAGTGATTTCTGAGCGCTGCATTTTGGGAAACCAGGTCACAGTGGTAGTGGCGGAGAGGAGTTTTGTTTCCTCTGAACTTGGGGTTGTGCCTGTGAATTCCCATCAGAGCACAGTCTGAGGAAGAGGGTGCCTGCCACAGGTGCTGTCTCCCAGGGGCACCCGAGTGCAGACACTGGAGAAGGTGAATTTCTAAAGAAGAATCCCCAGGTGAGACCACGTCTCTCACCTCTCGGCTGTAGTTGAGGCCAGATGAGTCATAAAAGGACCTGGAAACAAGAAAAGCTTTCGAGGTGATCAGGCCTCAGGGGCGCTATCCCATCCCCACCGCTTTCCTTCTCAAATGCTCTCAAAATTATAATTCATTTTCAGTGTATTTGATTAAGACTTAATTCCCCCAGTGGGCCAGGAAGAATCCCGCTTTCTTCTACCGCAAAACTAAGAGGGTCAGGCCAGCAGAACGCTGAGTCTCCTGCAGACCATGACTCTAGTAAGATACTTCCAGAATCTTTCCCTACCATTTTGTCCACTCTACTTCATTATAGACACTACAAAAGTTCCCCAACTCCCACTGTGCATCATGAAGGCTGGCAGTCACCTGGTGAGTTGAACAACCACACAAGTAGACAACCCTAATAATAATCTAATCACACTGTAATACCAATACTAATAATACTCTACAGTTTCCCGATGGGTACTAGAAGGTGGGCAGGGAACACAGAGCCCCCTAACAGGCAAGCCCTCAGATACCAATTCCACCCACTCCAGTGGTTCCCCAAACTGGTTGTGCAACTGGAGAAGCTAAAAAGAAAAAAGTACCATCCCAACCTGGAGTAGAGGCCAAGCTTCTGGAGAGTTTTATGTCACCAATTGGCTCTGGTCCACGGACCAGCATTTAGATACCTTGGCTCCTAACCCAGCCCTCACCAGGTCCCACCTCCTCCCATCTTACTGATTCAATCACGGAGACCCTACTGTGGAGGAGCTCGCTCCAGGGATCTGTCCTTGACTCTCTAAACTACTCCCCCACCAACCAAATAAACACAGAGCAATAAAAAGTAAGCCTATCTTTGAGAGGATTCCAAGCTTTTTGAAGAGATGGCTGGTGGTTTCCTGTCTGAGTCACTCACAGGCCAGAGGTCCCTCAGGGAGGACAGAGATCGAGCAGGGAAAGACACTTACAACCCCCGTCTAGGTCCCCACCAGCAGCCCAACCTCACACAACATCCACAAGTCCGCTTCCGTCGCCAGTGGTTACGAAAGACCAGAGCTGCTGCCAGCGTCACTCTGCTCCGTGAAGGAGACTGACACCACCTGAGACCGTCAGGAGGTGGCACTTCGGCACACCTGGCAGCCAGCAAAACACTTTTCAGTATCTTGTCTTCTTTGGTCATTTTAAGAGACAGACAAAGCATGGGGTCATTAGCACATTTTAAAAATGGGGAAGGGCTTCCCTGGTGGTGCAGTGGTTGAGAATCCACCTGCCAATGCAGGGGACACGGGTTCAAGCCCTGGTCTGGGAAGATCCCACATGCCGCGGAACAACTGGGCCCGTGAGCCACAACTACTGAGCCTGCGCGTCTGGAGCCTGTGCTCCGCAACAAGAGAGGCCGCGATAGTGAGAGGCCCGCGCACCGCGATGAAGAGTGGCCCCCGCTTGCCACAACTAGAGAAAGCCCTTGCACAGAAACGAAGACCCAACACAGCCAAAAATAAATAAATAAAATAAATAAATTTTAAAAAAAAGAAAAGATGACTACTATCTTAAAAAAAAAAAATGGGGAAGCTGAAATCTAGAGACATAAAATGACTTCTCCCAGGTCACACAACAAAACCGAAACTAGAACAGGCATCTCCTGACCTCCAGTCCAGTGACCTGTGACCTTTTCACTACCTCCTGTGCTCCCCTTACCCCCCCCCCCACGCCCCCATTCACGGGAGGGGCTGACAAAAGCTGTGTGTCTTCCGCTTTTGCATGGTTCTGGAAGTGACAGGGCTGGGCAGGGGGCAAACTGAGAGAAGGCGATGCATACGGACGGTGAGGGGCCTGGAGGGCCTGGAAGACCACCCCCTGCCCTCCAGGCTGAGCAGACACGGAATCTAAAGCCCGGGTGGGAGCCTGCTTGTTCAAGCCCCAAGTTAACCAGCAGCGGAGCCTATCCCGAGTCAGGGAACCTCATTACGGCCTCTCCCACAGGCACCAGGAGCCCTGGCCAACGAGAAGAATTACAAACAGGTAGGTTTTTTGTTTGTTTGTTTGTTTTTTAATATCTTTATTAGAGTATAATTGCTTTACAATGGTGTGTTAGTTTCTGTTTCACAACAAAGTGAATCAGCTATACATATACATACATCCCCATATCTCCTCCCTCTTGCATCTCCCTCCCACCCTCACTATCCCACCCCTCTAGGTGGTCACAAAGCACCGAGCTGATTTCCTAGTGCTATGCAGCTGCTTCCCACTAGCTATCTATTTTACATTTGGTAGTGTATATATGTCCATGCTACTCTCTCACTTCGTCCCAGCTTACCCTTCCCCCTCCCCGTGTCCTCAAGTCCATTCTCTACGTCTGCATCTTTATTCCTGTCCTGCCCCTAGGCTCTTCAGAACCATCTTTTTTTTTGTTTTTAGATTCCATATATCTGTGTTAGCATACGGTGTTTGTTTTTCTCTTTCTGACTTACTTCACTCTGTATGACAGGCTCTAGGTCCATCCACCTCACTACAAATAACTCAATTTCGTTTCTTTTTATGGCTGAGTAATATTCCATTGTATATATGTGACACATCTTCTTTACCCATTCATCTGTCAATGGACACTTAGGTTGCTTCCATGTCCTGGCTATTGTAAATAGAGCTGCAATGAACATTGTGGTACATGACTCTTTTTGAATTATGGTTTTCTCAGGGTATATGCCTAGTAGTGGGATTGCTGGCTTGTATGGTAGTTCTATTTTTAGTTTTTTTAAGGAACCTCCATACTGTTCTCCATAGTGGCTGTATCAATTTACACTCCCACCAATAGTGCAAGAGGGTTCCCTTTTCTCCACACCTTCTCCATCATTTATTGTTTGTAGATTTTTTGATGATGGCCATTCTGACTGGTGTGAGGTGATACCTCACTGTAGTTTTGATTTGCATTTCTCTAATGATTAGTGATGTTGAGCATCCTTTCATGTGTTTGTTCGCAATCTGTATATCTTCTTTGGAGAAATGTCTATTTAGGTCTTCTGCCCATTTTTGGATTGGGTTGTTTGTTTTTTTCATATTGAGCTGCATGAGTTGCTTGTAAATTTTGGAGATTAATCCTCTGTCAGTTGCTTCACTTGCAAATATTTTCCCCCATTCTGAGGGTTGTCTTTTGGTCTTGTTTATGGTTTCCTTTGCTGTGCAAAAGCTTTTAAGTTTCATTAGGTACAATTTGTTTATTTTTGTTTTTATTTCCATTTCTCTAGGAGGTGGGTCAGAAAGGATCTTGCTGTGATTTATGTCATAGACTGTTCTGCCTATGTTCTCCTCTAAGAGTTTTATAGTGTCTGGCCTTACATTTAGGTCTTTAATCCGTTTTAGTTTATTTTTGTGTATGGTGTCAGGGAGTGTTCTACTTTCATTCTTTCACATGTAGCTGTCCAGTTTTCCCAGCACCACTTATTGAAGAGGCTATCTTTCCTCCATTGTATAGTCTTGCCTCCTTTATCAAAAATAAGGTGGCCATATGTGCGTGGGTTTATCTCTGGGCTTTCTAACCTGTTCCATTGATCTATATTTCTGTTTTTGTGCCAGTACCATATTGTCTTAATTACTGTAGCTTTGTAGTATAATCTGAAGTCTGGTAGCCTGATTCCTCCAGCTCTGTTTTTCTTTCTCAAGATTGCTTTGGCTATTCGGGGTCTTTTGTGTTTCCATACAAATGTGAAATTTTTTGTTCTAGTTCTGTGAAAAATGCCACTGGTAGTTTGATAGGGATTGCATTGAATCTGTAGATTGCTTTGGGTAGTATAGTCATTTTCACAATGTTGATTCTTCCAATCCAAGAACATGGTATATCTCACCATCTGTTTGTATCATCTTTAATTTCTTTCATCACTATCTTATAGTTTTCTGAATACAGGTCTTTTGTCTCCTTAGGTAGGTTTATTCCTAGGTATTTTATTCTTTTTGTTGCAGTGGTAAATGGGAGTGTTTCCTTAATTTCTCTTTCAGATTTTTCATCATTAGTGTATAGGAATGCAAGAGATTTCTGTGCATTAATTTTGTATCCTGCTACTTTACCAACTTCATTGATTAGCTCTAGTAGTTTTCTGGTAGCATCTTTAGGATTCTCTATGTATAGTATCATGTCATCTGCAAACAGTGACAGCTTTACTTCTTCTTTTCTGATTCAGATTCCTTTTATTTCTTTTTCTTCTCTGACTGCTGTGGCTAGAACTTCCAAAACTATGTTGAGTAATAGTGGTGAGAGTGGACAACCTTGACTTGTTCCTGATCTTAGAGGAAATGGTTTCAGTTTTTCACCATTGAGAACGATGTTGGCTGTGGGTTTGTCATATGTGGCCTTTATTATGTTGAGGTAAGTTCCCTCTATGCCTATTTTCTGGAGGGTTTTTATCATACATGGGTGTTGAATTTTGTCGAAATCTTTTTCTGCATCTTTTGAGACGATCATATGGTTTTTCTCCTTCAATTTGTAAATATGGTTTATCACATTGATGGATTTGTGTATACTGAAGAATCCTTGCATTCCTGGGATAAACCCACTTGATCATGGTGTATGATCCTGTTTTTTTTTTTTTAATCAAGCCAAATTCCTTCACTCAATGGATTCTCACTGAGCCCTTTTTTTTTTTTTAATTAATTAATTAATTCATTCATTTTTTGGGCTGTGTTGGGTCTTCGTTTCTGTGGGCTTTCTCTAGTTGTGGCAAGCGGGGGCCACTCTTCATCGCGGTGCATGGGCCTCTCACTGTCGTGGCCTCTCTTGTTGCAGAGCACAGGCTCCAGATGCGCAGGCTCAGTAGTTGTGGCTCACGGGCCTAGTTGCTCCGTGGCATGTGGGATCTTCCCAGACCAGGGCTTGAACCTGTGTCCCCTGCATTGGCAGGCAGATTCTCAACCACTGCACCACCAAGGAAGCCCTGTATGATGCTTTTAATGTGCTGTTGGATTCTGTTTGCTAGTATTTTGTTGAGGATTTTTGCATCTACGTTCATCAGTGATATTGGCCTGTAGTTTTCTTTGAGACATCTTTGTCTGGTTTTGGTATCAGGGTGATGGTGACCTCGTAGAATGAGTTTGGGAGTGTTCCCCCCTCTGCTATATTTTGGAAGAGTTTGAGAAGGATAGGTGTTAGCTCTTCTCTAAATGTTTGATAGGATTTGCCTGTGAGGCCATCTGGTCCTGGGCTTTTGTTTGTGGAAGATTTTTAATCACAGTCTCAATTTCAGTGCTTGTGAATGGTTTGTTTATATTTTCTATTTCTTCCTGGTTCAGTCTCCGAAGGTTGTGCTTTTCTAAGAATTTGTCCATTTCTCCCTGGTTGTCCATTTTATTTGCATACAGTTGCTTGTAATAATCTCTCATGATCCTTTGTATTTCTGCAGTGTCAGTTGTTACTTCTCCTTTTTCATTTCTAATTCTATTGATTTGAGTCTTTTCTCTTTTTTTCTTGATGAGTCTGGCTAACGGTTTATCAATTTTGTTTATCTTCTCAAAGAACCACCTTTTACTTTTATTGATCTTTGCTATCATTTCCTTTATTTCTTTTTCATTTACTTCTGATCTGATCTTTATGATTTCTTTCCTTCTGCTAACTTTGGGTTTTTTTCGTTCTTCTTTCTCTAATTGCTTTAGGTGTAAGGTTAGGTTGTTTATTTGAGATGTTTCTTGTTTCTTGAGGTAGGATTGTATTGCTATAAACTTCCCTCTTAGAACTGCTTTTGCTGCATCCCATAGGTTTTGGGTCATTGTGTTTTCACTGTCATTTGTTTCTAGGTATTTTTTGATTTCCCCTTTGATTTCTTCAGTGATCTCTTGGTTATTTAGTAGTGTATTGTTTAGCCTCCATGTGTTTGTATTTTTTACAGATTTTTTCCTGTAATTCATATCTAGTCTCATAGCGTCGTGGTCAGAAAAGATACTTGATACAATTTCAATTTTCTTAAATTTACCAAAGCTTGATTTGTGACCCAAGATATGATCTATCCTGGAGAATGTTCCATGAGCACTTGAGAAGAACGTGTATTCTGTTGTTTTTGGATGGAATGTCCTATAAATATCAATTAAGTCCATCTTGTTTAATGTATCATTTAAAGCTTGTGTTTCCTTATTTATTTTCATTTTGGATGATCTATCCATTGGTGAAAGTGGGGTGTTAAGGTCCCCTACTCTGATTGTGTTACTGTTGATTTCCCCTTTTATGGCTGTTAGCATTTGCCTTATGGATTGAGGTGCTCCTCTGTTGGGTGCATAAATATTTACAATTGTTATATCTTCTTCTTGGATTGATCCCTTAATCTTTATGTAGTGTCCTTCTTTGTCTCTTGTAACAGTCTTTATTTTTAAGTCTATTTTGTCTGATATAAGAATTGCTACTCCAGCTTTCTTCTGATTTCCATTTGCCTGGAATCTTTTTCCATCCCCTCACTTTCAGTCTGTATGTGTCCCTAGGTCTGAAATGGGTCTCTTGTAGATGGCATATTTATGGGTCTTCTTTTGTATCCATTCAGGTAGTTTGTCTTTTTGTTGGAGCATTTAATCCATTTACATTTAAGGTAGTTATCGATATGTATGTTCCTATTACCATTTTCTTAATTGTTTTGAGTTTGTTATTGTAGGCCTTTTCCTTCTCTTGTGTTTCCTTTAGCTGTTGTTGTAAAGCTGGTTTGGTGGTGCTGAATTGTCTTAGCTTTTGCTTGTCTGTAAAGGTTTTCATTTCTCCGTCAAATCTGAATGAGATCCTTGCTGGGTAAAGTAATCTTGGTTGTAGGTTTTTCCCTTTCATTACTTTAAATATGTCCTGCCACTCCCTTCTGGCTTGTGGAATTTCTGCTGAAAGATCAGCTGTTAACTTTATGGGGATTCCCTTCTTTGTTATTTGTTTTTTTTCCCTTGCTGCTTTTAGTATTTTGTCTTTGTATTTAATTTTTGATAGTTTGATTAATATGTGTCTTGGCGTGTTTCTCCTTGGACTTATCCTGTATGGGACTCTCTGTGCTTTCTGGACTTGATTGACTATTTCCTTTCCCATATTAGGGAAGTTTTCAACTATAATCTCTTCAGATATTTTCTCAGTCCCTTTCTTTTTCTATTCTTCTTCTGGGACCCTTATAATTCGAATGTTGGTGCATTTAATGTTGTTCCAGAGGTCTATAAGACTGTCCTCAGTTCTTTTCATTCTTTTTTCTTTATTCTGCTCTGCAGTAGTTATTTCCACTATTTTACCTTCCAGGTCACTTATCCGTTCTTCTGCTATTGATTCCTTCTAGAGAACTTTTAATTTCATTTATTGTGTTGTTCATCATTGTTTGTTTGCTCTTTATTTCTTCTAGGTCCTTGTGTTAAACGTTTCTTGTATTTTCTCCATTCTATTTCCAAGATTTTGGATCATCTTTACTATCATTACTCTGAACTCTTTTTCAGGTAGACTGCCTATTTCCTCTTCATTTGTTTGGTCTAGTGGGTTTTTACCTTGCTCCTTCATCTGCTGTGTATTTCTCTGTCTTCTCATTTTGCTTAACTTACTGTGTTTGGGGTCTCCTTTTTGGCAGGCTGCAGGTTCGTAGTTCCCATTGTTTTTTGTGTCTGCCCCCAGTGGCTAAGGTTGGTTCAGTGGGTTGTGTAGGCTTCCTGGTGGAGGGGACTGGTGCCTGTGTTCTGGTGGATGAAGCTGGATCTTGTCTTTCTGGTGGGCAGGACCATGTCCCATGGTGTGTTTTGGGGTGTCTGTGACCTTATTATGATTTTAGGCAGCCTCTCTGCTAATGGGTGGGGTTGTGTTCCTGTCTTGCTAGTTGTTTGGCATAGGGTGTCCAGCACTGTCGCTCGCTGGTCATTGAGTGGAGCTGGGTCGTAGCATTGAGATGGAGATCTCCAGGAGAGCTTCTGCCATTTGATATTACGTGGGGCCGGGAGGTCTCTGGTGGACCAATGTCCTAAACTCGGCTCTCCCACCTCAGAGGCACAGGCCTGACACCCGGCCGGAGCACCAAGAGCCTGTCAGCCACATGGCTCAGAAGAAAAGGGAGAAAAAAAGAAAGAACGAACGAATGAAAGAAAGAAAGAAAAGAAAAGAAAATTTTAAAGTTGTTAAAATAAAAAATTTTTAAAAATTATTAAAAATAAAAAAATTAAAAAGTAATAAAAAAAAAGAAAGAAGAGAGCAACCAAACCAAAAAACAAATCCACCAATGATAACAAGCACTAAAAACTGTACTCAAAAAAAAAAAGGGACAGACAGAACCCTAGGACAAATGGTAAAAGCAAAGCTATACAGACAAAATCACACAAAGCAGCATACACATTCACACTCACAAAAAGAGAAAAAGGAAAACTATATATATATATCTTTTGGGAAGTCTGAATTCTTCTGCCAGCACTCAGTAGGTGTTCTGTAGGAGTTGTTCCACATGTAGATGTATTTCTGATGTATTTGTGGGGAGGAAGGTGATCTCCAAGTCTCACTCCTCCACCATCTTGAAGGTCTCTCCCAAACGGGTCGGTTTGTAGATAACAAATATGACTCCTGTTCATTAGGGACCTGTGGCGCATCAGGCGTCATTTAATGCTGGACACCTGGTGACTCCCTGAAACCTCTCAGCAGCCACACTAGATAGATGGGCGTTACTCTTGCCCACTTTTACAGACGAGGAAACTGAGGCACTTGCCCAAGGGATCTGGCTTTTGAGTGGCAGAGCCAAGATTTGATTTCCTGCAGTCTGGCTCCAATTCCTGCTCTTAACCACTATGTGGTTAATACTCCATCTCAAAGCAGTTGCATCAAAAAAAAAGAAAAAAGGAAAGAAAGGGAGAGACATGCAGAACATTCAATTAGTGGAAAGAAACAGGGATAAAGGAAGGGCACTAGGAACAGATAACACCTGCATTCCAAAGGCAGAGGAAAGGAGGAAACTCTCCAGGCGGGGAAATATTGATTGAAAGGTGCTGAACAGGCAGGACAGGGATTCTGGTCCCCAGCCCTTTGTGGGTGGCAGCCCCCCGGTGTCAGCCAGCACCAGTAAATGACTTCCTGGCCTTGGTGCTGACACCACACCCCTCGTGGGAGGCGGAAGTGGAGTGGGCTGGGGAGGGGATGGAGGGAGGGCCCAAGATGGGAGAGTCATCAGGGTGGGTGGAAGGGATGATGTTTCGGGAACCCAGCTCCCCTGTCACAGAGGGTGGGACCCACTGGTCAGGCTGGCTAGCAAGGCTCTGCCAAGAGTCCCCACCACAAACGGTGAGTGCACACACTCCCAGGGCCACCCGGTTCTGGGGATGCTGGGTGAGTTCAGCCTCACAAAGACCCGGAGAGCAGGGCAGGACAGGGATCATCCCTCACCGTTTCACAGCCGGGGAGACTAGAGCCGCAGTAATGATAGTCATGACATCATCGCCACCATCATCGTTATCACCATGGTCATCGTCATGGCGGCCACCATTTGCTGGAGCCTGTCACGCACCAGAAAATGAACTAGATGCTTTACATGGGTTACTCAGTAAACATCAACTCTGTGAGGGCCGTAACATTATTCCTAATTTATAGTTGAGACAAGCTAAATAACATCCTAAAGGTCAAAAAGCTAGTTGGCTAGGAGGAAGGATTTGAACTGCTGTCTGACATTTTGGCCCATGGTGTCACCTCTAAGCCACATGTGCCGTGAAATGGTGACAGGCTCTGCCCATGACTGATGGTGCTAACCCGCAGCCAACTTTTGAGATGTTAAAGCACATGGGTGCTTTTACAGGTCTTTAAACTTAAATATATTATCCACACTCCAACTACACTAAGTGCACATACACGGTTACATACAATTAAGGTGACCGCGTGATTTATCCTCCAAACCTGGGTACTTCTGAGAGTGAAAAGGGTCTATTAATAATGCTGCTGGGACAACGCGCATAACCCAGGCCTGTCCCAGGCACACGAGGACATAGGGTCATCCTGGTATAACCCACAGTCCCAGGGTGGGTTCTTTTATGTCTCGCTGTGTCGGTGGGAAACTCTCCTGAATGATCCCCTGCTTTTCAATCCACCCAAACACTCCTTGGCAACAATTCACTCTCCCTCTGCTCACCATAAAGTCTTCTAAGTCCATTGGGCTGGCAGGCCTTATGCAAGCTGATCATAAAGCGGGCACGCTATGATTCGGGAAGCAAGGGTGTGACTAGTTTGGCAATATATTTAGAAATGACTGCTGGGTGCCCTGTGCCCTTGCACCCAGAACCTGAATGTGCAGCTGTTCTGATAATCAGCCAGTCCCCCAAACCTGAGGGCCTGATGGCTCCCCCATCTCGTGTGGCCTAAGGTCATGGGACGGGCAACCAGTGTGAGCTGGGCTGCCCAGCCCGCTGGAGAAACTGTCGTCCACTGACAGGATGCAAGACCCCGCTTCCTCGGGGGGCAGCACACGGCTGGGACAGGTGGCCTGTCTCCATTCCCAGCAGGCACTGACCTCCCCAACCCCCGGAGGGTGTGGGGCTGTAGCCCTCTGGCCAGGGATGTCCCCTTTGATCCCACAGGCCTGGGGAGGATGGAGGCTGCACTTAAAGCTTGCTTTTTGTTTCTTAAGAATCTGCCTTCTTAAGAATCTCTGGTCGAGAGGAAAAAGAATCTGCTGTTCTTTTGAAACCAGGAAATCAGTCTTGAATCAAACTCACACATCAATACAAGTGAAATGCTAACAAGAAAGCAACAGGCATTAGTCCACTCTCTGAAGAGGTGTTTCCTGCATTTATTTAATCAGGGGCATCCCAGGACTTCTGGTCCTGCGATTTTCTGACAGCTCAGGGAAGCTTCGCCACGCTGGGGAGCCCAGAGACCCCGGAAGGGGCTCAGGGCTCTGACCCTGCAATAACACAGCCAGCCAGCCTCTTTATTTGTTTTGCATAGAAGTTTTTGCCAGTGATAGTTTTTGGTAATGAGGAAGACCTTTGTTCTTCCCAAATTAGGCCACATTCACAGGTTGTTGGGGGTTAGGGCATGGACTTATCTTTTTGGGGACCACTATTCAACCCACTACTGCTGTCATGATTATTGTTATTACTACTATTAATATTATTATGAATGCTATCCGGGGGACACCTGAAACCTGGGGGTGGTAAGGCACCGCCACCCAGCAAGTAGGTGGAAAAGTCAGGACTAGAGTATACTTCTCCCAACTGACTCCTGTTTCCTCTTCCTCAGCACGTGGCCTCTCATGCTAGGGGCCCAGGCTGCAAAGCCCAGAACGGAGCAGGAAGCAGCCTACAGACAGACAGTGACGGAGCCTGGGCTCAGGCAATCCTAGGCTGTCAGGGGGCAACAGAGGATGAGGGTGATGGGACCATCACAACTACAGGAGTGTCACTTTTCTGGAGGGAAAAGGGCACAACTTGACAGGTTTGCGTGCGTGACCATCACCGGTGACACAAGCCTGGACGCCTTGATGTAGCACGAATGCTTTATGGTGGGTCAAGGAAACCTCGGTGTACGCTGAACTTGGCCTTGGCTGGGCTGTGTGACCTTTAGTCCCTCACTACTTCTCTCTGATCTTCAGATGCAAAGTCCGCTCAATGCAGACTTACAGCCATATGCACCAGCAAGCCTCTCTGGGCTACTCTGAAGATCAGACGAGCCTTTGCTTCTAAAGTACCATAGCTATTTATGTTCATGCATTATCTCTGCCATTGGATGGAAAGGTCCTTAAGAGGAGGGGCCCACGTCTTACTGATTTCCACAAGCTATTGTAATAGGCTCGAAGCCCCGCACAAACGACAAATACTGACGGTTGAATTGGTACGAGTCAGCTTCCCTGAGGGCAGCGAACGGCTCAGTGTGGCTGGGGAGGGAGGAAGAGGCAGCAGAGATACAGCAGAAATAGGCTGGTGTCAGGCTGTGGCGGACTTTACCTGCGCCCATGCTTTTTGTGACGTCAGACAGCAAGCTAGTCTATCAGATGCTTTTGTAAGTGTCAGTAGGAGGCTGGGGCTGTGGAAAGAGCCTGGGGTCTCGTGCCCAACAGTCGTGAGCTGTAACTTCTTGGAGCCTTGGCTGCCCTGTCTCTACAATGGGAACGATCACTCCCTTTCAGGCATCTGGGTCACCCAAGATTAAAAGTGACCAGTGCAGTACCTGGCACCCAATTCAACTTCAGCAAATACAACTGGCCCCCTAAATAAGTGGGACAAAACTGACCTGGGCTGTCAGAGTCAATGATTGTCATGGAAGTTCAAGGTCAATGCTGCCTGGAAGTAAGTAACTAAGAAATGGTACCATGGCCAGACTGCACTGAGCACAGCCTGAGAGGGAGTCTGGCTGGAGGGGTTTGTTGTCCAAGTTCCCAACGACCCTGGTGCACTCCAGCACCTCGTGCAAATAGTGGCAGCACTCATGCACCCCAAAGCCACGAGGGTCTCACACGGCAAATACCACCCCAGGACCACAAATCACCTGTGAACTCCCAGCAGCCCCTGGCCATCGGCTTGTGCTGGGTGTTAAGTGGCTTGTGTTGGGTGTTCTAGAGACCCTGCTCATGCCACAAGGCTCGGTGGGAGGCGAGGCCCTGGGGGGCCAAGAAGCAGGAGATCTGGGCTCGTTTCTGCTCCGACCCTAAATCTGTCTCATACCCGGGGCACATCACTCACCGCCACCTGTATCATGAATGAAATGGTCTTTGGAACTTAGGGCTCTCAACGTCTAGAACAGCCCTTCAGTGGAGTGTTTCTGGAAGAGCTTAGCCTGTGATATATACTGCTCTTTGAGAGAGTGATTTTCCGACAAGCCAGGCCTCTGCTAAAAGCACCGTGCAAGTGGAGGCCCTCCTGCAGACAGCCCAGGTCAAATGCAGCAGGTTCTACTTCTCACCCCACCGATTCCTGCTGTGCAACCTTGGGTGAGTCACTTTACCCCTCTGAGCCTCAGTTTCCTCGTGTGAGCCTCAGAGATAATGATATCTAGCTCATGCCACGTCCCAGCAAACTCTGGTTTCTAAAACGTCACAGAAAGTACAAATCTCATTTCTCTCGGACGTGACAAGGCTAGCCAGCCTTTACCTTCCAGGACAGAGCCAGACACACCTTCCCAAAGCAGCGATGGGAGAAAACAAGCGCCTTCCATTATTCTCAGTAAGAGGAGAGGGGCCCAGTCATCATGGGGAAGAGTGACTGAGAACTACCTGTCGTGACAGCTGGGAGCCGGCTTATCTGCACTGATGACAAGACGAGGGTCACTCTGGCCCAGGCAGACAAACACTGGGGATCCTCAGACAATAGCACAGCTGCTCTGGTTCCTGGGCCCCCTGCTGCGAGGCAAATTAGGAGTCATTTGATCAACATTCATTGTCAAGATGCAAAGGGATTCTGCCTTTCCCAGTGGCACAGGGATGCAGGGGGCAAATGCACACCCCCCCCCATCAGGGTCCTGGGGACCCTATACCTTGCGATGGGGAAAAGAGAAGTGGGAACTGTGGACAGAAACATGCCTGGGATGAGATCCTCATAGAAACCGACTACAGAAAAATGCACTTTCTCTGTGAGACCCACTAATATCTAACAAAACCCATATTCCTAAGCCTAGTGTTCAGGTCTCTCCACAAACAGGTCCATACTGATTGAGAACCATCCTCATATAAGCTCTCAATTTAAGCCCAGTGTGATTTACCGCAGCTTTGTGTTTTCTTGCCCTGTTCCGCAGCCTAGACTTACCCCTTCATATACCTCCATCCTTTCTACGATCCATCCAAGCAGCAGTGCCCTCACCTCCTCCATGAAGTCTCCTCTGATACTCTTCTGATACCCAGTCCACACTGATCTCTCTTTTGTCTGAACCCTCATAGCACTTTCTGTCTGCACCACTCAACATTTAGTGCCCGTGGGTTGCTTCATCACTTTTTGACTGGACTCTTACATCAACCTCCTAACTGGCTTCATCCTGCCTGGACTCTGTCCCCACGCTCTGCAGGAAGAGCTCTCTAAAGCACATCTGATGATGTGTCTTCCCTGCTTAAAACTCTGCAAGCACTTCCCACCACTTCTAAGGTCAAATCCAAATGCCACAGCATACTCCCGCCCCTCCCCTGAGGCTGCCCACACTCAAGTCACACCGAAGTACTCCTGAGGTTATATGATGAGGTGTTACCAAAAGTGGAACAAGAACTCAGCTGAGGGTTCTTCCCACAGTCCCAGGTTCTCCCAGGTCTAATGCTGGACCACAGAGAAGATGGCTAGGAGCAAATGGCATTGAACCATGGCCAAGGTGAAAGAAATCAAGACCAACTAAGTCCTTAGTCGTGATAAGCTTACAATATTATGGCAGTCAGCCAATCCACCAACCAACCAAGTGGGAGAGTAGACATCTGAGACTCAGACATAAGATAGTTCATTTGTTCTTTACAACAACAGTGATGAGGAAATTTTCAAAGCTGTGGAAACTGAGGCTTACAGAAGTCACAGCTCGTATCTGGACTAAAACGCCAGCCAAGATCCGACTTTGAGGTTCCAGAATGGTATATCCCATGGCCCAGTGGCCATTACTACATTGTACCTCTAAGCACCTTACACTCAACGTGTCTGATGCCGAACAACAGCACTTAGCTCCTAAGAGTTCATTCTGTCCAGGCGACCCTATTGATGAGTTCCTGCAACTCCTTAGATGGAAAGATTGTGACACTGGATGTTCATTTAACAGAAGAGGGAGAAAATTCCACTCTAACTGTTCTATACTTACCCAAAGACGTGATCAAAAACCCTGACCAGGCTAATGCTTCCTCCATCACACTTCCTAGTAATAACTGTGTGTGTTTATGGGGGAAAGGGTAGAAGAACAAGGTCCAGAAGAGAGCAAGACGAATATTTGGACAGAAGCACGCATGGAACCAATGGGAGCCTGGAGCCAGCTGGCACCAGCTCACCAGAGACAATTATACGCATGACTTCCCAACTTCATATGCAGTGAGATCTTGTAATTAGAAACCAGCCATGTGGGAATGTTTACACCATGGAAATTGGCAAACACTCCTAGTCAGGTTTGTTTTGTTTTCGTTTTTCCCAGAGAATCAGTTATTAAACATTTACCAGCCACCACTCAGTGGATCCATGAGAAGCCACTGAGTTAGGATGATTCGGGATTTAAGCTGTAGCCATAGCTGTGCCCCCAACTCACTGTTTGACTTGGGCAAGTATCTTCCCTTCCTGGCCCTCAATGACCTTAACTGTAAAAGGGGAGCAAAAAATCCTTGCTTCCCTGACACACCACTTTATAAAGTAGGACAGTGGACCTAAGGGCATTTTGGTAAATGTAAAGCTATGAGGACATATTTGGCAATGTCTGCAGACATTTTTGGTTGTCACAACTGGAGTGTGTGTGGTGCTACTAGCATGCCATGTGTAGAGGCCAGGGGTGCTGCTAAACATCCTACAATGCACAGGAGAAGCCCCACAACAAAGACTTATTTTGCCCCAAATGTCAGCAGTGCCAAGGTTGAGAAGCCCTGATCCAAACATATTGAAACATGGTGGCCCGTTCAAGTTTCCTGAACACATCAGCATCCAGGAGAAAAATAAAGGCAACTTGGGTCAATTCGCAGGAACCCTGGACGGTCAGTGGGTGCAGAACACTGTGATATGTGCTGCAGGGCGACAGCACAAGGATACAACAGAGTTCCTGCGCTAACACAGTGCCTGGCACACAGTAGGTGCTCAATAATGGTTTGTGGGAAAAGCAATGAGTCTAGCTGGAACTGCAGTGTACTCTCTCTAACAGATCCACACTCCACTGTGGGCACACTCCCCCTCACAGTGACTCCAGGCAGAAGAAACTGATAAGAGGGATTTCACCTCCTCTGGGAGGGAGATGGGAAGAAATGGTGTGAAGTCCCAGCCCCGGGGACTCGGGTCAGACAAATAATCACTAGCCTGGCACTCACAGCAGCAGTGGTCAGAAGAGCAATTTTATTTATTATTAATTATTATTAATTATTTATTAATTAATTATTTATTTATTAGTCACTTTCTAATATGAGTTGAAACATCTTGAAAGGTGAGGTTTTCAAACCCTCTCTGCGGAGTCAATTGTTAAAAACACACAGCAGGCAGTCTTGCTTTCCACACATTCAGAAACCGCTTTTTTTTTAGACACTCCTTTTCTCCCTGTACCACTTGGGACTGCAAATGCATTTAGCACAAACCACCCGAAGTGGAAATGGCGTTGGTTAAGAAACACTCCAGGCGCTGTGGCAACCATGGGGGAACCAGGTTGGCACGGCCCAGACACTCACGAGGAAAAAGCGATGACACACCACCCACCGACTCTCCCCACGCCTCTGGGGCCTGGAGTCAGCAGGGCTGTGGGGCGAAGCTTCGCCACAAGCCTTTCCTGGAAGACCCCCCGTGAGACTCTCAGCCCCCCGGCCCTGCGCTGGACTGGGAGAGGCAGTCCATTTCTCAGGGAGTAGATGACAGGACAGGACCTCCCTCCGTGTCTCCCTGACCATAAACCATCTGACTCACAAAGCCCTTTAGTTAAAAGCCCAAGGGTTCAGAGCTAATTCTAGATGTAGCAGAAGCCAGCAGCTTCTCTGGCACCAGACCTGTGAGCAGAATAATGGGGGTAATTTTGCCCCTCCTGGTCTATGAATGACGGCAACTCACTCAACTACAAATTAGACTCACAGGATGCCAGAGCTGGAAGCCACCTGAGCACCTGCCTCTCCTCGCCTACTCCACTTTAGGGATGGGGGCCCCTGGCCCAGGGGAGGAGGCAGACCGCCCAGGCCTGCTGTGGAGTTTCTTACCGACTCTTAGTCGAGTGTAGTCTTCTGAGGGCTCAGTGAGTCTTTTGTGTTCAGGTCCCTGAACTCTGAACCTTAAAGCTTATTTGGAGCTCAGGAATAAGCTAGATACAATCCAGGTAGGACCTGGGGCCACAGGATGGAAGTAAGACAGCTGCAGGGGAAGACATTTCAGAAGTAACTACTTGGTGAGAACTTGGCTCTATCCTTGGATGAACTTGGCCCCTTCCATCCTCATCTCTCGTTCATTCTTCACGTCTGTGACCCGGAAACATGGGTCTTATTCTGCCCACAATGGAGATAAGGGGACCCAGGCTAAGAGAAGTAAAG
Source organism: Balaenoptera borealis (assembly GCF_965194805.1). Taxonomy (NCBI): domain Eukaryota; kingdom Metazoa; phylum Chordata; class Mammalia; order Artiodactyla; family Balaenopteridae; genus Balaenoptera; species Balaenoptera borealis. The sequence continues at coordinate 79,820,751 of NC_138871.1, read as the reverse complement.
AAAGTGCCGAAGTCCAAGCAGCTAGTGAATCCCTTTGATTCTGATGCTCTTGCCTTAAACAAATTCTTTTCTTTTTCATTATAAAGTCCTAATATTGAAAGCAAGAATATGATAACTTCTTCAGGAATGGCAAAATCATTTTGCCACATTATTTATATATATAATTATTATATTTTAATAATAATACATAATATAAATATATTATAGTTTTATAATAATTATTATTAATAATAATAATTAATAATCTCCAGAATTATTGGACAGCAAGCTTGACTTTTTCTCATACTAAAATGGTCAACATTTCTAGATGTGGTGTCAAGGGCCTGGGTCACTGGAGGAGATAAGTAAGATGGCCATCGTGACCTCATCTTGGGGTCTGAATGCAGCCACACACCTGAATGACACACAGGACAGTTATAAAACCCTACCTGGTGGGTCAAACCCTTGTTTGGGGTGCGTCCAGACAGACGGACAGCAATAAGGAGGAAGGATCCCACTGAGGCCCACCCTGCAGCCTATCACTAGCTTCCTGTATTTCTTCCATTTTGGGGACAAAGATTCTGAGAATAAAGCGTGGCACCTCCCTTGTGTTTTCTGGTAGCTCATGAGCTACCAGAAAAGATAAACACATGAAACAACAATTAGAATACAGTTTGGCAGTTGCTGTAACGGGAAGCCTAGGCTGAGGTGGAAGCACCAACGATGGGCATCTAACTCCACCCACGTGGTGGGGATCTGGTCGGTTCAGGCTTCATGGAGGGGTCAACGTCTGAGCTACGTCTGGAATCCACACAGGACTTAGCCAGGCCAACGGGGGGTATGAGAAGGAGAGTGGGGAAGGAGGGCAGAGGTCACAAGGCAATAAAAATGGACAGGAGTGATGGCGTTCCTGATGTAAGGAGCTATGTTAGTTGGGTATGGCCGGACTGTGAGAAAATGATGGGTCAGGTGGGAGGGAAGCCTGGACTGGACCTGGAGGTCGGGGCTGAGCTGGACCACAGGCGGCCAGCAAAGCCTCGTAAACGAATCCATCCTCCAAATGGGAGCTGGATCACAGTGTTTACCTTTCACTATTTGGCAGGGACGGGGTGATGTTGTCAGGTTTATGCCTTATGTCATATCTGTGTGTGGTGTGTTTGTGTGTGTGAGCATACTTACTATTCCATCCTGGCTGTCAATTATTTTATCTCTAAAATGGGGAAAACATGATGTGCTCCATATCCCTAAAGTGTTATACGAATGAGATAGTTAATAAAAGGTTTATTAAAGATTAAAAAAAGATGAGAAGCCTATACGAAGAATGATCGCTGGCTTCTCTCAAGGAACTCTAATATGAAAATATGCACCCCAGAAGAATGAACTGGGAGGAGATCATGGCACGCAGAGCAGAGGAGATCACTTCCTGCAGCCATAGGTATTCTCGTCTGGAAGGCCCTGCCCCATGCCGCATCCAGGGAGCAGCTTGCACCGGGCGCCTGTGTTCAGGACTCACTTTCCGATTCGCAGGACAGATATAAGGAGGCAAAAAACTAAACACCAAACACCCACCTTTCTTATTTATCCAGTTAATGTTCCCAATTTGAGATAAAATAATTATTTTCACAAAGCCCTGCTTGAATCCTAGAGAATACATAGGTGGACAGAGCGTATTTGCTATTCAGATGAAATGGCAAGTCCTTGCCATAAAAGGTGGGCAGAGAACTGCCCAGTTGATTTGTTTCTCCTCTCCATCAGCCCTGGCTCTTGGGATGTCTGACTGCTGCTGAAATCAGGCAAGACAAAGCCAAAGCAGACTGCCCGCCCCAGTACCTGGAGCCAGGGCCAGTGCGTAGGGGGATAAAAGCTTCCTTCAGAGGGCAGTTGTTTCCAACCGTTCCACAATTACCTTTATTAGCATAACGTCGTGTCCTGCGTTTTGTAAAACACTTTCTTTTTCCATCTCGGGAAGAATGCAGCAAGAGAAATTGCTGCTACTGGGGGAAAAATGTCTATAAAATCTAAACCATGGGGCATTTGTTCAAGACTCCTGGGTAATAATGTCTCTTGATATATAATTCATGATAGCCTTAAAGCTTGGCCTACTTCTGACACAGAGATCATATATTTTGGAGAAGTCAGGTGGGGGGCAGGGAGAAAGAGAAAAATCACTTTTAAATGGTTCTGCTGTGCTTCGCCTTTTGAGTAATGCCAGACCATATTTTGGACGACTCTTTTCTACCATAAGGGCTTCCCTTAAAGAGCTTTTTTTTTTTTTTTTTTTCTCTTAAATAGAAGAGGCAGCATATCATCCAGTTTCAGTTTTATCTTCTGCAACACTAGATAAAGATGAGGCTGAACCCATCTGTTAACACATACAGACAGGCTGCAAACTGTGTGAAAGAGCACACACACACACACACACACACACACACACACACACACAATCCTTGCAAAAAGGGAGAAAAAAATCCACACTTTAAAAAAATTTATCATCAGCAATGCTACCCAATGCCGACTAGATAGCAGCACTTTTATCCTTTTATGGGCAGATTCAGGAGGAAGCCAGCCTCGCCACAAAGGCTGCACCCCCTACGCTGCCACGTGAATTGGGATCCTGGGACTGGCTGCGGGCCAGGCCCTTCCCCTATAGCCTGGGGTTCCAACCTCATCAAACTCAGCGATGATCCCCCTGGGCACCATTACCTGCCATGTCTCAGTGCACTCGAGCTGATGCTAAAAGAATCACGGGGCAGAGGGAAGGTTTCCACCCTCTGGTGCAAAGGCCATGCTCCCGTGGCTGGATTTTCTGGGGAAAAGGAGCAGGCAGGCTGCCTGGACCCCATCTGGTCACTTGGCATTTCCTAGGGCACTGCTGGTGAGGGGGGCACTGCTGGTGAGGGGGGCACTGCTGGTGAGGGGGGCACTGTGGATTACCCTCTCTAGGCTTTTCTTTTTTAATCTTTAGTTATTTGTTTTTTGGTTGCGCCGCACTGTGTGTGGGGATCTTAGTTCCCAGACCAGGGATCGAACCCTCGCCTGTCCCCTGCAGCGGGAGCGCAGACTGCTTAACCACCGGACTGCCGGGGAAGTCCCACCCTCTCGAGGCTTTGAAAACTGCTTCTGCTCAACAATTCCTGAAAACGCTGTATGCAACTGATCAGATCAGATGCAACAGATCAGAGACTGGAGGTCGGAGGTGACCTGGATGGGCCCTCGCCAGAGCTGGCATTGCTCATATGTCCACAGTTAACCTCTTTCAAGTGGGCACCGTGCAGTGGAGAGTCCCGAAATGCACAGAGTTCTTTTGTTTCTTAAACGCAGAAACCGTGTGAATCAGAGAGTCCCAAAGATAAGCAAGCTTCATTTCATTAATGAGGTGGAGCTTGAGACCTCACAGTTCGGAAGAGGATGGGGGTGGAGGTGATAAGCACGAGCAATCGCCTAGGCCACTGCACTTGAAGAGGCTTACACGGTCTCTAGGGAGGGCCCAGAGCCCACGCTACAATCCACGCACCCTGCAGTCTCCAACGCTAGGTCCTGGGGGTTCCGCTTCTGTGGTGTCTCACATCGCCCCTCCCCCTCCCCCCACTGCTGCTGCCCTAATTTCGGTGCTTATTATCTTTCTCCTGGATGGTTTTCCACATGCGGCCAGATGACTCTTCCTGAAGCAGCAAAGCTCTCATTGCGTCACTCCATGGCTCAAAAACCTTTAATGATTTCTCCATTGACTAAGAAACAAAGCCCAGCTTCTAATTTTTAAGGCCTTCTTCAGTAGGTCCCGGCCAAAATTCTAGCCTCACCTTCTTTTTCTCCTTCCCATACCCTACCCTCCAGCTCAATGTCACCTTTCCAGCTGTCCCACCTGCATGCCCTTGCTCTTATGTTTCCCTCTGTCTAAAATAGTTTTCTCTCTACTCCATCTCCTGAATCCTATTCATCCTTCAAGACCAGATTCAAAGGCTACTTCCACCATGGTCTCAAACTTGACCCCCAGGGAAAATTTCTCTGTCCTCTGACCTCCCATAATTTTACCATCTCAATCGCATTCTTTTGTGAAAACAGATTCTGTAAGTGTTGCTTTACTCCTTAGGCTGTAAGATGAGGGCAGAGGACTGCTCGATTGACTTAGCAGGTTTATCCTATCTCGATCGGTCCTGGCACGTAGGAGGTGCTCATTTATGTTAAATAAGTGACTCACGCATGGTGAGGAAGGCTGCAAGATTGCAGACGTGCAGCTCTTTTGTGGGAGCACAGCTATCTAAAGAGATCAAATGAGTGCAGTGTACATGTGCATCATTAAAGCACCCTAAGGTATGCAGGGAAGGCAAGCTGGGTGGGCTGGGGTCAGAGGTGGATGATGTTCATGACCTCCATCGTGATAAATCCAATGGTCAATTCTCAGTCTCCGTCTTTACCAGACCATCAGCAATTCTGCGCAATTGAGTCCTCATCCCTTCTAGAAAGTCTTAGGAGAGCACAGTCTCCTATTTTTCCTCCTAGTTAATGTCTGCTCCCTCCCAGTCTCCTTAGCTGGTTCCTTTTCTTTTTTTTCCAAAACTCTTGACATTGGCATTCCTTAGGGCTCAGATCTTCAGTCTCTCTCTTCCCTATCAGGACTTAACACCTTTGGTGATCTCACCCGGCGTCATGGCTGTAATATCACCTATATTTTGATAAATCTCAAATGCCTATTTCCAGCTTTGAACTCTCCCTTGCTTGCACTAATCACAGCCTGCTCAAAATCCACACTTGGATGCCGAACTCAGACTCAGAGTGGCCCCAACCTGAACTCCTCCCTCGTCTCTGCTCCCAATCCTACTTCATCCACAGTCTCTCTCATCTCAGCTAATGACAATTCCATCCTTCCAGTTTCTTAGCACAAAATATTGAGTCATCTTAGCCTCCTCTTTCTTTCAGATCCCACATCAAATCCTTCAGGAAATTCTTCTGGCCTTACCCTTAAAATATATCCAGCACACATCCAAATGTATCCCCTTACTCTCCTTCATTTTGTCCCATGCTCTTTTGGCCTTCTGGTAAACTAGAAAGCAATAAACATTATTTTATTACCTTCGCCTGAGTTACAATAACTTTATTATCTGCTTTTTCTCACTAACGTCTCATACGCCCAGTGCCTAGAGCAATGCATGAGCACAAAGTAGGCATTCAACAAATATCTGTCAAGTGCAAGAACGAATGACTTTAGCTGATGACCTCTGAACTGTAGCTTAAACAATAAGTAGCATTTAGCCTCAAAGAAAGGCAACCACAGCTGAAAGGCATCTGTAGGTAGGGGGATTGGAGGAGCAAGGCCCTAGAGGTACACAGAACCTTCTTCAACCTCTTCAGATGCAACGCTGTCGCGAAAGCCTGCCTGCAGGATACCAAACCATGAAAGAAGCCGGACCTGAGCAGTTTCCAGCTTGTCTGTACCCGCCAAGAACGTTTTCAAGTGGCTTCAATGGACAGCTATGTTTTTTTTGGTGAAAAAGACATACAATCAAAATGGAAATGAAAGACACAAAAGTTGGTGAATAATTGTGTGGAAACACCCCCTGTACAATTTTATTTACATTACACATTATTTCGCACCTTTTTTTCCCCCTAAAATATTACAAAGACATTAGCCCTGGTTCTATCCGTTTTCACCCATAATTAGACATCCTGTAAGTCCATGTTCAGGGCCAGGCCCTCGTCAGTCCTGCTCCCTGTCACACCCTCTGTGCCCACCCAGGGACAGTAAGTGTTTCAAAATTATTTGTTCAATGAATGAAGACATGAATAAACGCCTTCTAATTGACTCCTGCCAGAACCAGCGCCACGATGTAAGAATATATTCTGAGAAAGAATGGAACGCGCCTTGAGACTTGTCCTCAAGGCAGAAAATACATCAGCCCTCACTTCCGCCCAGCCCCTTACCCAAGTGCCTGGTTTCCAGCAGACATTCGAGAAGGATTCAGTGCCTAGAAGTCAAGTTCATCTACAGTAAGTCCTCTACATATGAACCTTCCAGTTTCAAACTTTCAAAGATGCGAATGTGCATTCACATGTCCAATCACGTAAGTACATCCTCTACAAGTGGTTGTGCTTTTGTGTACTTTACTGTACAGTACTGTATAGAGTACAGGAGTACAGTGTCTTTATTTCAAGCCCAGGATGTCTGGAAACAAGCATAATAGCAGCAGTGATGTAGCTGGTACTACTGTACTCTTCAAGGTACTGTACTGTAAGATTAAAAATGTTTTCTTGGGGCTTCCCTGGTGGTGCAGTGGTTGAGAATCTGCCTGCCAATGCAGGGGACACGGGTTCGAGCCCTGGTCTGGGAAGATCCCACATGCCGCGGAGCAACTAGGCCCGTGAGCCACAATTACTGAGCCCGCGCGTCTGGAGCCTGTGCTCCGCAACAAGAGAGGCCGCGATAGTGAGAGGCCCGCGCACCGCGATGAAGAGTGGCCCCCACTTGCCTCAACTAGAGAAAGCCCTCGCACAGAAACGAAGACCCAACACAGCCATAAATAAATAAATAAAAATTTTTAAAAAAAATGTTTTTTTGTGTGTGTGTTTTTTATGTATTATTTGTGTGAAAAGTGTTATAAACGTATTACAGTACAGTACTATATAGCTGATTGTGTGAGTTGGGTACCTAGGCTAACTTTGTTGGACTTACGAACAAATTGGACTTACGAAAGCGCTCTCAGAATGGAACTCCTTTGCATGTAGGGGACTTACTGTACATGCAGACCTGGAAGTGGGAAAGGGCGCTAAAGTACATCCATCTTCTTGACCCTGTGCTAGCATCTCAGCATCTCTACTCTCTTGCTGGGATTTGATCCAGGGTAGAGAGCTGGTGTGAAGCACTTTGGCATGGTGTCCACCCTGCCATCCAGGGAGGTTATGGCTGGAATCAGAAAGGCTCTACTCTACAATGAGTCCTTTTAGTGGATGGGCTGAGTCACAGAAGCCTCAGTGTTTGCATCTGTAAAAAGGGAATTATCACACCAGCGGGCCACACGAGGATTGGTAAGCCCCTTGGAAGACTGACCTCACTGAGTTGTAGCCTTGGATGACCATTTCTTCTCCGGGGGCTCCCTGCCATGTCCCCCAGGGAGATGGGGCTTTTCGTGCTATTCAAGATGCCTCTGTCCAGCACATGCTGTGGCTTAGCTACTGTTGTCCAACAGAAGCTTCCCCTAGGCATGTTTTCTTCACAGATGTTTGTGAAGACACTTGTCGTTACCAAACTCAGAAGCATGATTAGGGGCTTCTGGGCTCTGAATAGAGTCAGGAATTAATGGGGCTGAAGAAGTAACTTCCTTGGAGACCACACTAGATAATCACATGGAAGATGAATCCGGCATCACTATGCAAGCTTTCTTCTACCTTTGGGGGGGTCTTTAACGTGGAAGGGGGTCAATGATTGCCATGGGAAATAAGGGGAAAGTAGAGCAGAAAAATAAAGCAGGATGTTCACAGCCCTGCTGCCCGTACACACACACACACACACACACACACACACACACACACACAGCCACTAAGCCTCCTGGAGGTCACAGCTGCTCAGATTCACCTCATCTATCAAAGAAACTGATTATCAAGGAAACTGATTAACAGCAAAACGAAAAAGTAGAAATTCCCATTTTCATTGTGGTAGAAATCAGGGGAGAAAGACCTGGGTCAGAACATTCTTTCATCTGAAAGTCATATTTCAATTGAACTTGCAAATGTTCTGGGGACCACTGGCAGGAGAGTGGAACACATTCATGAGAACCAACATTCCTTTCATTTGTTTTCCAACACGAGGGTACTCTCACGGCCACTAAGAAGAATCACACAAGCCTTATGCCCGGCATTTATGAGCCTCTAAACTAATGAACTTCCCTCTTCTTGGCTTGTATTATCTATTCAACAAACATTAGCTGAGGTGAGCAAGGACATGTCCTGGGTGGTGCAAAGGGTGTGGGATTTGGAGCCCAGGGGCCTTGGCTTCAACTTAAACAGTCTTAAAACAGGCATCTCCTCTCTTGGAGTCTCAGTTTCTTCATATAGTAAAATGAAGCTAAGCGCCACCCCCATGTCACATGGCTGCTGAAATTTAAACGAGCTCCTGTCTTACAGACCTAGCACAGCATCTGATATGTAACAGGCCCTCGAGCAACACTGAATCTGAATTGAATGCCTGTTAAGTAAATGCTACTCTGTTACTTGAACCACATGTACTTCTGACTTCAAAGTGGTCATATTATCGGGAAGGGAGATTGGAATACACGCACCGACATCTCTAGCGGGAGAGAGAAACTAGTGAAAGCTCTAAGACATCACAAAGAAAATGCTCTGGAGGGTCAGAGAAGGCAGAGGTTATTTACAGCCAGGGACATTCGGGAATGCTTTCTGGAAGAACGGATACTCGACGGAAGAGGATGCCACAGTTTATTTTAAAGGATAAGGAGGGAGGATGGTTTATTTATACTTTAATACGTAGAAAAGTCCAAGCCATTATGCTTGGTTATTTGGAGGGTGTAAGAAAAGAAAGAGAACATGACAAAAACCCTGTCCCTAGATAATTAATAACCCAGTTGGGAAGCAGTCGTGTATATACACATACACACATACACAAGTCAGCTGTCCCTGACAATTCGTAACAAACGGCTGATGGATAATTCAGAAATCTGGAGTGACTGAAAGGGCAAGGCAGGCCATGGGGTGCAGTCACTAGTGTGCAGGAAGGTCTCAAGTAGTAACCGGGGAGCTCTGGTTTCTCCCTTCCTGTGTGCCAGTATTCCCATCTGTAAAACAGATCCAACCATGTGGCAAACACGTGCTAATTTACGTCCTTAGTCTAGGGGGACAGCTGATGGGGTCAGGGTGGCCAGGCCACGCCCCTGGGGCCACAAGCAGCTTCATCCATTTCTTCTGTGTGCTGTACAAATATTACCATTTCCCACGTGGCTACGAAACAGAACATTTTGAAAATCCCTCGTCCAGATGATGTCAAAGAATCCTGCTTGTTTGGTCAACCTATCAAGCAGAGCCTGAGTATGGCCCTGAAAATGGAGAGGTTTTGAATTGGCTAAAAGCAGAAGCCAAGTTGGTCTATGCAAGGGGAGCTAGGGCTCTGGGCATAGCCCTGGCAGGTGAGCTCTGGCCTCCCTGCAAGACCAAAGAAGGCCCATAAAGTGTTGAAGCCTCCTCATTGTAATGTTCCGTTTTCTTTAATTGGTTGTATATTTTTAAAAATGGTCTCTGTGATGGTTAATATTGTGTGTCAGCGTGCTGGATGACAGGGTGCCCAAATATTTGGTTAAACATGATTCTGGGTGTGTCTCTGAGGACGTTTCTGGATGAGATTAACATCTGAATCCGTAGGCTGAGTAAAGCAGAGTGCCCTCTCCAGTGTGGGTGGGCCTCATCCATTAAAGGCCTGGATAGAGCAGGAGGCCGAGTAGAGGAGAATTCACTCTCTGTCTGTCTTTGAGCTGCTACATTGCTTTTCTCCTGCCTTCTGACTTGAATCATCAACTCCCCTGGTTCTCAGGCCTTTGGACTCAGACTAAAACTACACCATTGGCTCTTCTGGGGCTCCAGCCTTTAGACTGCAGGTCTCGGACTTCTTGGAGATATATGTTATATATTTATATATAATATACGTCTATTGGTCCTGTTTTTCTGGAGAACTCACCCTAACACATACCAGGTAACAGGGGATGCTAATTTGCTCAAGAAGTGAGATCACATCTGGTACAATTTCCCTTCCAAAAAGATGTTTTATAGTTATTAAATGTATTAATGTAAATTAGTGACTAGACATTGAGCCTTCCTGTGTCATCACAGTTGATATGAAGCAGAGAAATGAACACATATATTCAAATACTAAATTAACAAATGTGTAAATTTGAAGTAGGTCTGGGAAGTGCTCTGAAATCCAAAAGACCTTGTCTAAATGCTGGTTTTGACATTTGTGAGCTGCCTGACTGCAGATTAGTAAGCATCTCAGTTTTCTCACCTGTAACACCAGTACAGATACTCTTGTCAAGTTATTATAAAGCTTAGAGGCAGCTCAGAGCTTAGCGCACAATGGGTGTTCAGTAAATGTCAGCTTCCTGTCTCCCGTTAAAAACCCATCATCCCACAAGGCCCTACGGATGCAGTCTGGCCTCCACCTCGCCCCTCCCAGCTACCCGCTTCACTTATTCCCCCAGACAGACCGCAGGCCCTCTTTTCTCTGATTAGGCAAAGCACACTCTCACCTCGGGGTGGCCCCCCCTTTCCCTTTCTTCTGCCTGTACAATCCACGCTCTTCCTGCAGATGTGGACGTGCCTCCCCTCCCACTTCTCTCAGGCGTCTGCTAATCAGACTGCCTTCTCTGAACCACCCATATCAACATGAGCCTCTTCACTCTCTACCCGCTTTCCCCGGATGTACTTCTCCTCATAACTCTCACCACCGCCTAACAGTGTGTGTGTGTGTGTGTGTGTGTGTGTGTGTGTGCATGTGCGTGTGTGTGTGTGTGTGTGTATGCATGCATAAAAGCTAACAGCAGGGCCTTTGTATTGTTCGGTCCAGCAACATAGTAGGTGCTCAATAAATGTCTGTTGACAGAATGGAATGAGGGAATGAAGGAGTCAGGCTCAGTCATCACAGCCCCGCTGCCACCGCACACGTGCAGAAGTACAAAAGCAAGACGTTCAGTCTTGGATAGAAGCTGATGACAGGGTATGGGGAGCCCCAGCTGGCTTAATTAACCCTGAGCTCTCCTCGCTCTCCACGGCTGGGTGGAGAGGGCCTCTGTACAGAGGACCACCTCTCCTGACCACGAGGACCACCCTCACACAAACACTTAGAGCCACACTGGAAAGGTTTTCATAAACACACATCCTCACCCTCCTCGGCCTAAGCAGCTAGGGAGATAATGTGCCCTCAGAAAGCTTGGTCCAATCCTCACACAACTGACCACTATCCTATGCAGTGCCAAAAACACACGCTCTGAGTCAGACACACCTGGGTTCAAGTCCTGGCCGCTCCATTTACCAGCTATTATAACCTGAGCCAAGTGCTCCTATGAGGCCCTGAGCCTTAGTTTCCTCTTCCATAAAATGGGCATAAGTAATAAGGTGTGCTTTCTAGGAAGAGTAAGGGAGACCACGCAGGTGGGAAACCGAAAATCCATGTCCTTTAACTTGAATGACACATATCGGAGCTGCACACAGAACGTCTTCCCCCACTAACGCCCACAGAAAGGAAAATGATTAAGATGTCAATAAGGCCTATATTTTCCCCGTTATTACTAAAACACAGCATTCTAAATGAGCTGTTTTGTCTTGCGAAAACCTGTTAATGCTGGTGACGAAAGGGTTAGATGCTGAAGTGGATTTTGAAATTCCTGGACGCTCAGGATGAAATTATTTACATTAAAGGCGTTAGAGAAAAGGTAAATTTCAATTACAGAATAAAAAGCAAAACGACGTTTTATTATTTGCAAGTGAAAAATGCAGTTTACACTGGCCTCTCAGAAGTTGCCTTCTCGAGGTCTGAGGGGAAAAACAGACGATGATGGTTTGCCAGGACCCCCAGAGGATGTTATACGCGTGAGAAGCGTCTCCTACTGTGTGTGGTGGTCATCTGTGTTTTAACCGCCCCCTGGGGTCCGGTGGGTCCCCTCTTGCCTGCGATTGGCTCGCAGTGTGTTTCTTGAGCTGCATTTCACGCATAGAGGCCCCATGCCTTCGACAGGCTGGCCCGGCACGGCGTCAGCGAGACACGATCAGGGGCCCCGGACAAACGTCCCTTTGAATGTCCCTTGTGCCTCCAGTGAGCATTGCTTTGGGAAGTTCCTGCCTGAGTCACCACCGCAGCAGGTTGAGGCCCCTGACCGGAACTGACGAGAAGTCCTGCCCACCAGGAAGCCCAGCGGGCCCCTGACCACCCAGGCTCAGGTACAGCAGGGGCGAGGGCCCTGAAGACTCTCCCACTCTCTGCACCACGTCAGGACAGGAGCGCGGCCATGTCCCTGCCTTCTCACCGTCCCTGAAGTCCCACACCCCGGCCTCAATCCAAGGCCTCCCCGCTACCTGTGCTCTCCCTTCTCAAAGACCAGCGACACGGAGGACGGTGCCCCAGGAGCACACGGCTGCTCTTTGCTTGCCGCTCTCCCTCCTGTGCCCAGAGCTAAAAACGAAAACGGACCCTGAGTGCACTGAGCACCCACTATGTGCCAAGCGTGGCTCCGAACGCTCCACAGGCATCGCCCCATTAAATCGCCACAGCACCTCCAGGAGGAAGATGGAGTTCTTACCATCCGTATTTTGCAGATGTGAACAACGAGGCACAGAGAGGCTGAGTAACTAGCGCAAGGTCACACAGCTGCGGAGGGGAGGAGTGGTGGTCCAGACCTCCTGCTTGGCCTTTGGCCCTGCCCTCACATCTTCGTGCCTTGGTTTTTGTTTCTTTAAATTTAAGAGACTACCATTGCTCCCAGCAAGACAGGGAAGGTACAATAACAACAACAAAATAAATGTTTTGGAAAGCTCCAAAGAGAGACACAACAACAGTCAAAAGTGCGGTTACTACTGTCCCTCACCAGGACAGTGACCATCGACAATACTGGGGACCTTGAGTTACGTTTGCACCCTGAGAGTTCTTTGATGTCACGATGTGAGTTCCAGTGTGAGGGGCAAAAAGGCTTCAGAAATGTGATTATATTTGAATTTAAGAACTAAATTGATAAACCTGTTTATCTAGCATACAGTTAAAATACATGCTTTGCCAAATGTTCTCATCTTAAATAGACTGGAAACCTTAATTGTATTTGACTCTTGGGCTCCCAGAGTACTGGAGCAGCTGTGACCTCATGGAGTTATTCAGAACAGCTAGTATGCATCCAATACCGACTATTTGCCAGGTACACTGCTAGGTTTTACCCCTAGCGTAGGTCAATGACCCCAGATTTCTTCCATCCTGGAGAAGCTACGTTCGAATGTAATTGAATGTTGGCTGGTGCAGTGTAGTCTAGTTGACTTAAATATCAACATCAGACATGAGCTCAGTTCCTACTAGGCCATCAAATATTATTTTACTAAGAACATAACGTTCACATCCTGTTTAACAGGTTTACAGTGTATGGGTGGTAACAAGAATATACAGCCTTTCTGGCTGCCATGTGACTTGTATGTACCACCTCCCCTCCCGTGGCAGGCAGTCACAATTGATATAGGACTTGGCCATTGGCCCTGTTTAGCAAATGGAATGTGAGTAGAATAAAGCAGAAGTTTCAAGAAGCATCTCAAGTTTCTGCCACCTCGGTCACTCTCTTCCCTGTCATGAGGAGGACACTTTCCAAGAAGCAGCTGCCCCTTCAGCCCAGGTCTCAGAATAAGAAATGTGGGGCAGTACCACGAAGCCAACCAGCAACCCCTGACATGTGACATAAGTGAGAGGCTTATTGCTACCAACCACTGAAATTTGGGGGTTATTTCTTACTGTGGCAAAACTGACTAATTCACCACCTGATGCCATATTAAGTCATTTCATATTCACAGATATTACGTTGAGGTCAGCAAAGAAGGAATCACATCCATTCCATGACTAAGGTCCCAAAGACCTAAGAGTGGTTAAGTGATGGCCCAGAATCAAACAGCAAAGAGATGAAAGCCATGGGAACAAAACTATATACTTTATCATAGCTGATTATAATTAAAAACAAGACTGGCTCACCTTTAGTGTAAAAATCTCTCCTTTTTTTTGCAAACTACAGATCAATTCAAACACTAGCCAATCATAAAGATTTCATTGGTCTCTGGGTCAATTCCTGGTATCAGAGATGATGTAGCAAAAGTACTTGAGACACTTAATAAAATAAATGCAGAACTGAAGGACAGGGCTTCCATCTCCGTTGAACTGACAGGGCCCCTAGCCTCAGGCCTTCTGCCAGTGGCTGAGAGGCTGTTCGCTGGCTGTAGGAAGGCTTCCTGAGCTGGACGGTGTAGCTCTGCAGCGGCTACGTGACAAATATCCCCAGAATGCCCATCACAGGCCTGGGACCTGCCCAGGGAATGGTGTGTTATTTCACCAGGAAATTCAAACATAAAGAGACCCTGACCTTAAAACCTTTATGGGGAGGTATTCATTCAGGACAGAGGCTCACAGGATCTGACATAAGTGACTAATTCAATTTTCTTGTTTCTATTGTTTTAAATTCAAATCCTATTGTTCTTTGCCTCTGCTTTATTCTCTTCTTTCCCTCTTACTTTCACTTTTTAAAAAAGCTCCTTTCAACACGAATGAGTGAGTCACCTTAATCGTTTATTTAGACACATTTCAGGCTGGCTCAAAGCTCTGTCCCAGCTTGTTGACATATAAGGAAAGCATTCTACATTCTGCAGCAGCTGATCTTTTCACGAGAAAGCTCAATTTTCAACAGCTATTTTTTGTGGGGGGGTGTCTGACAGCGCTGGCACCCTGCGTGCTTTTTCATGGTAATTCACACTGCTGGTTTCCTACCCTGACCCATGCAAGGCCAACTTCTGACACCCTCCTCCTATTTTACCCACAGATGCTGTTTTCATACAGCACCCAAGGCCTTTCATATCCTGAGCAACTATCCTGGCCTTTTTCTTCCATTAGTGTAATATCAGCCAAAAAAACAATCAGCCCCATAGTGTTTAGGTGAACACATACATGTGTACATTTTTAAAGCATTGCACTGAACTGAAGAAACCAGACACTAATAAAAAAATCAGGAAAAGCAATTCTGAAAGCTGGAAGAAAGCCCAAACAGGCAGTCAGAGACATACCAGGAGAAGCAAAGTTTAGAAAAATTAAGTTGTGAATCAATGTTAGACTTCATCCAAACCTCTCACCAGTACCACATTGCTAACAGAGGTCCCTCACGGCCATGTAAGTAACACCTTGTAATTCGTACAGCGCTTTTTACTTGTTGGCAAAGCTTGTTATGTTCTAATATCCCTGGGAGGGAGGGCTGAAGATCGAGTCCTTTGGTGGGTGAGGAGATGAAGGCCCAGAAAGACTGTCACTTGCTTTACACAGGTCATTGACAGGTACAGAAGTAACTCTCCGTCCTTTAAAAATCAGGTACTGTGACTTTTTATTTCCCCACCTTTAAATCTTTGCAACATGCACTTGCAGCCAGGTCATTCAAGGGATCTTATTCCATGTGCTTTGAAGTATGGTTTTTCATAAGGGCTGTGCTGATCTGTGTCTATACAAGCATCCAGCTCAGTGCCTGTGCACAGCCCATCGTCAAAAGAGAGTTGTTGAATAATGGCAAGACCAATCTTTGCTTTTTCCTTTTTTTATTTTTAAACCAACCCATCACCTGACGCACCAGTGGAAAAGGAATCACTTCCCTCCCCATCTCTCCTTAATGGACACTCCATCATTTTATAACTATGTCATACACACTTTGACACACACATACCTCTGGCTGGGAACCCAGTTTCATCACTGCCTTGTTGAAATGCCCTAATGGCTTCCCAAGGACTTCAGAATGTTTTCCAGCCTCAAGATCCACGAATTGCTACCCCTTCCCCCAGGGCTCCGACCCCACTGAGCTACTTGGACCAACTGCTCTGAGTTGGGACAGAAGGTGTGAGCCTCCATTTGTCCTGAGGATGCAGGATTCGGATTGGGAGCAGATATGAAGGCGGGAGCTGACAGCCAGAGGAGGTCCCTGACCTTGACGAGTCACACGGGAGGTCAAACGTGTCTGCTCAGCCCTCTTCCCACCCCCGCTTTAGCTGATCTGCATTTCCTAGGCTCTTTCCCTGCCTCAGAAGAAGCACAGGCCTCTGAGACCAGTATTCAGCTCTGCGAGGGAAACTCCCCACCAGGGAGAACGCTCTTTTCTTTCCTGAAAGGTCTCTAGAGACAAGGCCTTCCAGGTCCCTCTGAGTCAGCAAAGTGGTGAGTGGAAAGTCCTGGCTGGACTCCCGACACACTGAGGGTTTCCCGAGAGCTCCTTGCTCCGGCCTGTGGCCACTCTTTTGTAAACACTGATCCCCAGCAGGGATCCCGGCAGCCCCCCTAATGCCGGGCTTTCGGGTGAAGCCCTCTTCCCCCCCCCCCACCCCCCCCCATCCAGTTAACACCCTGCTCACCACAGCTTCCACTTCCAGCTTTCTCCTGGCCCCTCATTCTTTCCCTAGCAACCCTTTGAAGGCTGTCCAAAAAGGAACTTGCTAATTGGAGTTTAGAAGTGGCATGCCTTCAAACTCCCCATGTTATCAAAAGAATCGCAAATAAACTTTCATTAACATTCTTGGCTTAAAAAAAAAAAAGAACATGGAAAAGAATATATTAAAAAAAGAATGTATATATATATGTATAATTGAATCACTTTGCTGTACAGCAGAAAATAACATTGCAAATCTACTACACTTCAATAAAAAAAGTTTTAAACAAAAAAAAAAAAAAGAAAAAAAAAAAAAAAAGGAGCAGAGTTATCATAAATGCTGCACTCTCCCGCCACTCCAGGCCTGGCGCGAGGTGCTGGGGATGTGAAAACTAAGGGTATGCGAGGCCTTCCCTCCAGGGTGCACAGGCCAGTGTGAGGACAGACCAGTGGAAAAGGAGGCTGCAGACATACAGCAAAGGTTCTCAGTCGGAAGCAGCAGCAGGAGAGCACTGAAGTCACTGGCCGGCCCTTGGCTGTGTCCCCGACCTCCCCACCTGCCACTCGTCCACTCAACCACAGCCCTGGCCTCCGTGCTGCTCCTCCCCGGGCCAGGTTTTGAGGTTTTGCACTTGCCGACTCTCCGCCTGGAACACGTTTCCCCGCCTGGAACACGTTTCCCCGCCTGGAACACGTTTCCCCGCCTGGAACACGTTTCCCCCAGCGAGCTGTGTGGTTCACCCTCTCACTCCCTGCAGGCCTGCCCCCCACTGTCATCCTCTCTGAGGACTTCCCTGACCACCCAACCTAAAATAGCAACTCTTTCCCCCCAGACTCCGTCCCCACACCCCTCACTCTGTACACCCATCTCTGCTTCATCTTCCTTCATCAACATGTGACTGTCTAACATCATCTCCATTTTACTTGCTTATATGTCTATGGTCCATCTTTCCCTGATAGATTATAAACTCCATGGGGGCAGGGGGTCTGTTTGTTTCACTGCTGACTCTCCAGATACTGACCCAGAGAAGTGCCTGACTCATTGTGGGTGCTCAACAAATATATGTTGAATAAGTGGCTGGATGATGGATGGATGGATGAATGAATGGATGGACGGATGAATTTGATGGGGAGTTGGGGGAGGTTTCCAGGAGAATGTAACACCAGAAGTAAATTTCAGAGACTCTGTCTGGGTAAGGAAAGAGCATCTTGGAAAGAGCATGCATAGCTCGTGTGTGATCCTGGGTAAATCACATTACCGCGGTCTCTTCTGTAATATGAAGCTAATGCATAACATTGGTAAGTCTGTGATGAGCCATGGAACTAGAACAGGAGTTGGGGCCAGCTCAGATAAGCCAAGGATGGTACAGGCTGATGCAAGATGGGAAAAGACAAGAGGAACCATGCCTTTCTCCACAACCACCAGATCGGGTTCTGACCGCAGCAGACAGAGACAATGAGGCAGAAAGCTGGGTGGGTCAGTTGGACTCCATTTCATGATTCCACAAGGGGTGCTTCGGTCCTCAGCCAAAGGCAAAATCCCAAGCCCCCGAAAGAACCATACTCTGAATTGTTAATTCACAAAGCAAGCCACAACCTTCCATGTGCTGTCTGTCTTCAGGTAAACAATTACATCTCTCTGAGACTTAGTTTTGACCTCTATAAAATAAAGTCCACAACATCTCCCATTCAATGAAACATAAAAGTTTCTAGAACAGTGTCTGGCACTTGAGGAGTGCATGGCAAAAGTTTGTTATATGGAATATGTTATTTGCATGAAGTTTACATTATGGGAGGGAGAACCATAGGACTCCATGCTGGAAGGAGGCAAAGAACTCCAGCCATGATTGCATTTTCTGAGGCTTAAGTAGAACCATGGCAGGAAAAAAAAAAGATTTGATTTTCCTAAAAAAAAATAAAACTGTGGCCTGGAAGCAGTGTGAACTATGTGGTGTGGGAAAGTGTAGGGCTTTGAGAGCCAGACAGACTTGACTCAAAATCCTGGTGCCCCATTTTCAATCCTATGTCCTTAAAGCAAGTTTTTAAAACTGTCTTAGCTTCAGTCTTTATCTGCAAAAGAGAAAGAAATGTATCTACCTTGCAAGGTTGTCTGTAGGGTGAGGGATGTATACAAACAGACTAGCAAAAGAGAACTGATAGGTATTAAAGGCATGTTGAAGATCACAATTCATTGTCATGAACATAACTGAAAATGTGGTATACTTTGAAAAATTAGGGGTCATGTTGGTATTGGGTAACCTGTAAGTAACTATGCAGAAAAAAATAACTCAAGCGCATATACTATGAAATAGCCAGCACACTGTTGCTATTTTAGCTGATAAGAGCTACTCAAATCATTTCCTGAATTTGAGGTGGAACAGATATATCTGCACAACCCACAGCCTTACTAGCGGATTACCGAGTGGACAGCGTGAAAGGGGCCTTCACACACAGGTGGTCTGAAAGGAGGAAACAATAGGGGAGATGCACAGAGCATTTCATCCCCACCAGCAGGAACTTGCACACTCGCCCCCAGTCACGTGGGAGGAAGCCCCCCATTTGCACACACGGACAAGAGAGTTCTCGGCCACAGCAACCGCAGGCCAGGAAACTGAGGCGCAGAGAGAGACAGGATTACAGAAGGTTAGGTGGGTCAGCGAGAGGCCTCAGCTCCCAGGGGGCTCCCTGGACAGTGTGCTGCCCACCACCCCAGAGGTCTCCTTCATCCTCGGGAGCGTAGCGGGCAAACCGTGCAAGGACCCTCAACGCCCTTCTTCTACCCCGCCTCCTCCCTCCGCTCCAGCCTCCCGACTCTGCTAAGCCCGGCCTGGGTTTGGCCTGGAAGGGTCCAGACCAGGAGACGGGCCCGGCGCCTGTCACAGGGCGAAGGCAGCTCAAACGGTTTCTCTTCTGTGTTTCTCTTTCTCCTTCCATTCCTTTCCACTTTCATCATCCTCTCCTACCTTCCCCCACCCGGCTGTCAAATGCAACTGACCGTATCCCTAGTCCTTTATTTTTTAAAACCCATATTAGGCTTTTCTCTTGTTTATCTTTACTTTTAAAGTCTTATGCTCAAATGACTTATGTCTTTTCAAATATGTATAAAATCAGCTTTGACAGGGTTCTGGGTTTCCAAAGCAGAAGGATTAGATATTTCTCCCTAAGAAAACATAATTTAGTTGTTTCCTGCCAGTTAACCTCCGAATTGCCTTTGTCGGTGGTCACTGGTCTCTGAAAGATTAAAGGGCCTTCAGCCCCGCGGGAGCCGCTAGGTGGTCAGTTCCGTTTGGAGCTACACAAAGGCCGGGGGTCGGGCTGTGGGGAGCCTCGACCAGACAACGCCAGACCCGGGCCTTGGTAGCGCCTCCCAGGATCTGAAAGGATCCCCGAATCCATGCACTCACACCGGCTCACACTCACACACACACCTATGCCGCACACACACCACACATCGTGCGCACACCGACACACCGTGCACGCTCACGCACCCACACAGCAGGCATACACCCACACCCACACGCTCACCCACGGGAGTCCAGGTCTCACTGATTTATAGGGACCAGGAACCCCGACAGGTGCCCTCCTCTCAATGTGCCCCTGGTGTTAACCGGATTTACCGCTGCCCGGAGGGTCCCACAGCCTGTGCGAACTGAAGGACCTCAGGATCCTAAATGTCAAGATCACTTCTCCACCGTGGAAACCCACGTCCAAGGTCAGGGGCCCAGTTCCTATCATGAGTTACTGCTAAGTGAACATCTCCGGGGTGGGCAGGGCAGGGGCTCTGAGAGAGACAGAATCACCAACTTTTTAAACCTCGTTAGATTCTCCAGGAACTTTCAACCCGGCAAAAGTCAGAATTATGATACGTTAAGAGTAAATTCCAAAGAGAAAGAAAGAAAGAGAGAGAGAGAGAGGGAGGGCGGAGGGAGGGAGGGCGGGAGGGAGGAAGGAATGAAGGAAGGGAGGAAGGAAGGGAGGAAGGGAGAAAATGAGAGGGAGGTAGGTGGGTCCCCAACGCCCTTTACCTAAATGCGCTACATGCCAACCCCTCGCCCACACAGGCCACGGCGGGGACCTATTCCGTCTCCTTGGGCAGAACTTGCAGTGGTCCTGTGCTCTGCACCTGGCAACTCCCACTCTCCTTCCCAACACCCCCTCAGCAGTGCCTAGCATGGCCTTGACCATAGCCCCAGGGCAACCCTCGGCGCTGGCCATCACCAGCAGGGCAGTTTCACCCGCAGTGCTTCGTTAAACATCCTGTGAGCCCTCCCTGGGCATCAGGGGAGGTGCTGGGGCCATAGTGAATCCCACACAAACCAGCCTACAGTGTCAGAGGGTCGTGCTGTGAGAGCAGGAGAAAGGAAAGACCTGGGGGAGACCAACGAAGAGCACGCGGAAGCTGTTCACCGCCCTCCGGTCTGGCTGGAGGCCAGATGGATGGAAGCTGCGAGAATGCAGCCAGGGGGGCAGCTCAGCGCTTTTCACTCGCTTTGGGGGCCCCAGCCTCTACTCCTAGACTCTCAGAGACAGAGAGAGAGAGAAAGAATTAAATGACTTCAAAACGGAGTTCCTAGAGCCCAGAGAAGGGAGGCAGCATGCCCAGATCACTCAACAAGTCAAGAACAGACCCAAGATAAGAACCAAGACCTTCTCACGCCTACTCGGGCCTTTTTACTTCCTCATGTTCGCTCTCCAAGCCCTGCTTCCTCCTCACAAGGCTAAAATGATGAGTAGGATTTAAAAATTCCCTTCTACCTTCCCCCTCAAAAGCCAGTTGTGAAACTTGATTATAAGCCACGCTAGATCAAAAATTCCCAGCTTATTTTTAGTTCTATGGAATTTTTAAAAAAATACTTTGTCCCAATGAAACTTAGGAACCCATGCTTTTAAAAGGTTTTCTTATTGCTGTTTTTGTTTTGTTTTTGTGCCAAGCCTGCTCATTTAATTTATTTCCTATTATTTAAATTGAGGAAATAGAAAACTGGCCATGAAGGCTTTTGATGAGTACACGATGAACCATGTCACCCCAGCATTTGGTATCAGGTAGACACTGGGGGGGTCCCTCTGGTGCCTCCCCAACGCCCCAATCCCAGGGGTGCTGTGAGTTCCTTTGGGCTTTTAGAAAGGGAGATTCACAAATGCTTCTTTGAAACCCCTTGCTCAGATGTGCTTCCAAATTCAGAATTTTTCAGATTTTAGAAAAGTAATATAGTACAGATAGCATGTTATATGTACCCCCAGCAGGGTCTGGAGCACTCATCCTTCTGATGAAAAACTTGTTCATCTGAGTGGGATAAATAAAAACTAAAAATAGTCTCATGTACCATCAGGCCAGCTTTTGCCTCCAAATGAGTTATGAAAAAAAAAAACCAAACTGCATTTTCAGAGCATTTTGGATTTTGGACTTGAAAATAAGGGAATGTCAGAAAATAGCTTACGGCTCCATTGATTACTTCTGAAGGTACTCAAGGGCACAGATTTCAAACCTCAACAGTTCAGGGGGAAAAAAGCATACACGTGCATTTACAAAATATAGGAAAGACAGGGTGGGAGACTGATCATACAGCAGGTGCAATGCTGGATGCCGACTGGAATTCTTATCCTTATTACACTCCAGTAAGCAACACAGCCAGGTTCATTTCAAGTTTAAAATGAAGGCTTACGAGCTAGAAATATAGGTCCAGAAGAGTGGATTTGGGGGGCTTTGTCGGGGCAATTCCAGAATGCGTCTATCAGAGAAAGGAGTTCCCTGTTGTTTCCAACTTAAAACAACAAATAAAACGGAGCCTCAAGGAAGTAGATCGAGAACTTTTCAAACACATTTTCTTAAAAGATCAGGCAAAAAAGGGAGACTGACAATGTTTAATTCATTTACAGGCACACCTTGGAGATAATGTGGGTTCGTTTTCAGATCACCGCAATAAAGCGAATCACATAAACTGGTTTCCCAGTGCATATAAAAGTTATGTTTACACTAAACTGTAGACTATTAAGTGTGCAAGAGCACTGCGTCTAAAAATGTACATACCTTAATTTTTAAAATTTAAATTTTATTGCTAAAAAATGCTAACCATCATCTGAGTCTTCAGCAAGTTATAGCAGTCACATCAAAGATCATTGATCACAGATGACCAAAACAAATATAATAAAAATGAAAAAGCTTGAAATATTGCCAGAATTACCAAAATGTGACACGGAGACATGAAGTGAGCAAGTTCTGTTGGAAAAATGGCTCAGACTTGATCGACCGAGGCTTGCCACAAACTTTCAATTTGTAAAAAAACGCAATATCTGGGAAGTGCAGTAAAACGAGGTATGCCTGTATTCTTTGCAATATTCCTGGACCACAAATATTATTAACTTCAGTTCAAAAATTAGAAAACTCAGTAAGCCTAAGACATCTGCCCAAGGGAAAAGCCAGGATTCCACCCAGGTCTGTGGGCTTCAGATGCACACTCACCCTGCAGCCCTGGGATGTTCTCACGGAACTTCTATGTGCACATTTCACCTCTCTGGATCTCAAAGAGTTGGCATCCTCTTTCCTAGGGTGGGTGGTAAGGAGAGACCATGCTTTGAAAGCACACAGACATGGTTTCAGGTGCCAGCTGTGCAACCTTCCTAATAATGTGACATTATGCAAGTTTCTTAACACCTGTGGACCTCAGTTTCCCCATCCACAGAATGGGGATATCTGTTTCTAAAGCTCTTTAGGGGATTGCTAAAAGTGGATATTAAATGCTCATTATTCAGAAGGTTTTGCTGCCACCCACATTTTACACAAGGAAACACAAGACTCAAAGAGATGGCATAACTTGCGAAAGCCCAGGCTGCTTCGAGCGGGTTTTCTCTGTCTCTCTACTCCAGGTGCCAGGCATCTGGCCTCACCGTTGCTACTGGAAGAGCCTGAGTTTGGATGCCACTGGGAATGAGAGAGCTTGACGGTGTGTTGAGATAGTTGTGTGTTTGGCACTGTTCCTCACGGTCCTAAAACGATGATGCATTTTAATTTATTCTAAAACCCGGAAATCATCAAACCAAATGATTTTTTAAAACAGACATTAACTTAAAACAGAAGGGCATTCTGCAGTGACCAAAGCGTCTCTGAGGTCAGCCCTCCACATCCCAGGCGGTGGAGACCCTGGAACATGGGAGTGAGCTGGTGACGGTCCTTCCCACCGCTGCTGAGCTCCTGCATCCCTCCTGGCTCTCCCTTTTGTCAACAGCCTTGACTTTCAACTATTTATCTGAATGCTCCATCAGACTTGGCTCCCTTTCTACGAGGGGGCGCAAGGTTTCTCTGTTCTTTGAAAACACCCTCGGCTCTCCCCACCCCAGCTCTGTCTCTGAAACCTTGCTGACTAAGGCTGCCGGGTTTTGCTTCTTCACCTGTCACTTTGGGACAGAAGCCCAAGGGTTTATTAGAATCATCGGCTAGGTGTTGGAAGCACCCTTCTAAGTCACCAAATCCAACCTTCCCATATTACCTACAGTGAAAGTGAAGTACGGTGGTCTCCTCTTATCCTCAGGGGGTATGTTCCAAGACCGCCAGTGGAAACTACAGATAGTACTGAACCTTACATATACTATGGTTTTTCCTATACACACATGCCTATGATAAAGTTTAATTTATAAATTAGTCACAGTCAGAGATAACACCAGTAACTAATAAAAAATAGACCCGTTATAACAATACGCTGTAATAAAAGTTATGTAAATGTGGCCTCTCTAAGTATCTTATTGTATAAATTTAATGCCTTTTCGACCTTAACTAAACATTCCTTATGTAGCCGTGACTTTTGCCATATGAGGTGTGACAGCAAAATTAGCATGAATTTCTTACTCTAGATCTTACCAACCTCAGCAAAGATTTTTTTTCTTTCTTTATTAAGTTGAGAATTTTCACCTTTTCACTGAAAGGAAGCACTTTATGGCTTCTCTTCGGCGCATCCGAATCGCCAGCGTCACCACTCTTGCCCATTATTAAGTAAAATAAGGGTTCCCTGAACCCAAGCAATGTGATACCGCCACAGTCTATCTGATAACCAAGATGGGTGCTAAGTGACTCACAGGAGGGATACGCTGGACAAAGGGATGATTCACATCCCAGGGGGGACGGAGCGGGAAGGTGCTCGATTTCATCACGCCCCTCAGAACGGTGCACAATTTAAAACTGACGAGTTGTTTATTTTTGGAATTTTCCACTTCATATTTTCAGACCGAAGTTGACCGTGGGTACGTGAAACCGCGGCGGTGGGGGGACTACCGTGTCTGCTCCTCCTCCTCCACGCAGGCAGCGAGGACGAGGACGGGGCTGAGAGCAGAGCCGGCTTGTTCGCCGTCCAGGCTTGTACTTTTCTCTTTCAGGCTTCCTCTCCCTGCAACGTGTCAGGTGCACCACAGACAACACCCACGGGGAGGGAGGGGGCGGTGTTGCCATAAGAGGTGAAACAATGACTTCCCCCCTTCCTCCCCGCCCTCCGCACTCTCTCTGACACTCTCCAAGCTCCATTTTAGGTGTGTGTTTCCTGCCTGGAGTGAGAGCTACCTGAGGCCAGGGACAAAGCCATCTCCATCACTGTATTCCATCTAGCGCAGCACAAGGCAAGAGCCTGTCCCGTACACATTTGCTAAGCAAATGAGTGAATGATATCATTTTTATACTTGACCCATCATAAAACTGCAATTCAACTCTTTGGGGGCATCCCATTTCCCCAGTTTCATTTTTTTTTTTAAACATCTTTAGTGGAGTATAATTGCTTTACAATGTTGTGTTAGTTTCTGCTATATAACAAAGTGAATCAGCCATACCTATACATATATCCCCATATCCCCAGTTTCATTTTAAAGATTTAATTATCTATGCCATACAGAATTTTTATCAGAAAGTGAAGTTATTAAATAAGCGGACACCAGACTCAGGCCCTGAGATAATTGCAAATAGAAACGGATCTGTCTACAGAGCTAAGCTGGACCAGGTAAGCACGTTGCTGGCAAACATGGCACCGTTTTCAGGACAATGGGGCTCTCAGACCAGGTAAATTCAGCTTCTAAATTACCCAAGAAAGGCTAGGAGTGAGCCATTCTGTAATCGCTTTTCTACCTCCATCTTCCTAGACATGACTTACACTGACAGACGGAATCTCAACCACCCCTGCATCTGTAGGGCCACTGACCCACATTTTCTGACCTTCTTGCTTCTGTTCCTAGATCCTTGGGGTGCACCTGTCATGCTTTCCGTTCATATGTTCAGTTCTAAAATCAATTGAATTTATTTCAGCGACAAACTAGCAACCCATTCTTGGGCAAAGGAAGCTACTTTGAGCATCACCAAACATTTTTTCTGAACTCGTACATGCCAAACTCCTCTTCACCACTTCTAGGAATGAAGCCTCAGCCAACTGCCGAAAGCCTCGTTCATGCTGTGCTGAGAACAAAACCCTAATAAAGTCTCTAAATATTTACTATGGGTCCGAGTTTCAGCCCTGACCGGTTCCACCCCCATTAAAATCTGCTTGCATACTCCAAACACAATTATTTCAAGTCACTGACATGCCAGCCAAGGAGATGACAAGGCTGTGTACGCTAGCACGAAGAGCAAGTCGGGCCCAGTTTTAAATTCTGGCCCTGCCACTTAACTAGCTGCCGGACTCTGTGCAAGGGACCTTTCCCAGTTTCCTTTACTGTCAAAAGGGCATAATAATAACTAATGTCACAGAGTTGCAGTGATGATTTGAGAAAATGTCTATCCATAGATAGGGTAACTTAAAAAAAATAACAGGAAGCTAAACATGCCCAGAATAAAAAATGTGAAGCATTCATTTTAAAGTATTGTCTGACAGAGGAGCCAGAACATGCAATGGGGAAAGGTCACTCTCTTCAATAAATGGTGTTGGGAAAACGACAGCCACGTGCAAAAGAACCAAACTGGGCCACTATCTTACACCATACACAAAAAGTAACTCAAAAAATAGATTGAATGCAAGACCTAAAACCATAAAACTTCTAGAAGAAAACATAGGTGGTAATCTCCTTGATGTAGGTCTTGGCAATGAATTTTTTGGATTTGACACCAAAAGCAAAGGAAACAAAAGCAAAATTAAGCAAGTGGGACTACATCAAATTAAAGTATTCTCAGAGTAACATGTTTTTGAAACTCAGGGTGTTTGTTGCCATTTCAAATCTGTTCCCCTTTGAGGAAATCAAAGTGTTGCTGATTTGCAGTATCACCATGCGTAGAACATTGTTTATCTGGTGAGAGATAACTCAAAGATTAACCAGCAGTGCTTAGAACCTGAGCATGGGCAATTTTTAACCTTCCCAGATAATGAATGGATCTCTGAAGGCCAGAATTAGTCCAAAGAGCTCCCCACCATGGTTCTAAGAGGACCCATAGGCCCAGTAACTGAGAACTCTTTTCTAATCAATATAACTGAATAACAGCAAGTGTGAGGTGGGCACCATGCCAGACCCTATAAATACATAAGATCATTCACTTCCTAGAAGGCAAGTCTCATTATTGCCATTTTACAGATACAAGAACTGAGGCTCAGAGAGGTTAGATACTCCCTCAGGATCCCACACTTAGGACACAGTAGTAGTAGAGTTTGAGCTCATGGCTGGTTCCCAAAGTCCGCTTTCTTCCCAATCACCATGCTGCCTTGTCAGGTAATTCATGTAGCCTTTGCGAAAGGATTTTGACCAAGATGAAATAGGAGTCAGAGGCTACTATGAGTGGATGAGTAAGGACTCAGCAAGGGGACTTCCCTGGTGGCGCAGTGGATGGGAACCCACCTGCTAATGCAGGCGACATGGGTACGAGCTCTGGTCCGGGAAGATCCCACGTGCCGCGGAGCAACTAAGCCCGCGCGCCACAACTACTGAGCCTGCGCTCTAGAGCCCGCGAGCCACAACTACTGAAGCCCGCGTGCCTAGAGCCCGTGCTCCGCAACCAGAGAAGCCACCGCCATGAGAAGCCGGCGCACCGCAACGAAGAGCAGCCCCCGCTCGCTGCAACTAGAGAAAGCCCGCGCGCAGCAACGAAGACCCGACGCAGCCAATAAATTAAAAAAAAAAAAAATACTCAGCAAGGAAGGCAGGGCTGGCTCCTGCCACATGCCTCTCTCCCGACACTGTTCACAGAGCTGAGGGGCTCGGGACTCATCACCCATCGCTGCGAGGGCCTGACCGAGGGCTTGCCAGGTGGGCGGTGCTAAGAGAGCTGTATTTCAGCCTCAAAGCACAGGCTGCCTGATTCAACCATAAAGGGGTGGGTGGCTAGTCAAGTCACCATCTCTGGGCTCCACATCTCCCTGCCTTTTCCCTGATCACACCACTTCTTCGATGGTATCATAAGGATCTCTTTTCATGACTGTCTTTACCCCCAGACTACATTCTTTGAAACCAGGAATAGTGTTCATGTTTTTCAAATCCCCAGTTCCCCAAAGTGTTATTTGGTACAGAGTAGATGCTCAGTTAATGGAAGGCGCAAAAATAAAGAAATGGATTGATTCAGCATCAACTCTGGACAAGATGACTAGAGAATGCCTCTACTCCTGAGATTTTACAGCTTAATTATTCCTAAGTCAGTTCTTGATCTCTGGGCAGTGGCTTGGGTTCTCTTTAACACTGAGACCTCCCAACAGGAGGAGAACATTATGGGCCCTTCAGGCTTTCAACTTTGTAAAGCAAACCCTGTAAGCTACTCCATTCCATCCTACAAAAACAAGCAAATGTAACCATTTGGACAGATGCTATCAACCCCATTTGAAAGGTTGAAACTGAGGCCCATGTGAGTGAACTGACTGCCCCAGGGCTGGAATTTGACAATGAGGCTGTTGACTCCCAGGTTTTTTCATGCTACCATGGTGCTTTTCCAGCTCATTACTAACAGGCCTAGAGCACTGGCAATGTGAAGGGAGAAAGGGGAGGGATGGGAAAGAAGAGTGTGTAGTGAAGGGAAAAATAAAAGGGAAAAGGGGGGCAGCTTCTCTGGAGAGTGTGGCGGACGGCTGACTGTCCGTGACCCAGGGCCGGACAGCTCTGAACTCCTCGCCCAGGGCTGACTTGGGAAGGTCTCCTGGGCTCTCGGTGTCCCTGACTCACCCGGCTGCATCTAAGCCCTGAGAGTAAAAGCAAACTGAACGCTTCTGGGTGCTGAGCATAAACAGGAAGTCACAAGTGCCTTGACTCTCCTCCCAACTTGAGTCCCCAACAGCAGGGTCAAGGGTGCACGAGGGACCTGACAGGCCGCTCTCTGGCAGTGGCCTGCACGGGAGTCCAGTGGGGAAACTGGGGAAAACCCTTCAATGAGTCTCCCAGCACATGGGTTTAAGGGGCTCTGTTGGTCCTCTGGGAGCAGGACCCAGAAGCCCTCGGGGCGGCCAGGCAGCAAGCTGGGCTTTTGCGCACCAGCTCCATCACTTTTCCACCCATTCAACAAAATCTCAGCGCCGACTATGTGCTAAAAGCAGAGTGACCTGAGGGAAGTAGCTCACTCTGAGCTTAGTTTTGTCATCTGCAAAGTGGGGACGGCCCCTACCCCACAGAGCTGCCTTGAAGATGAAAGGAAATAACATTAGCGGGCTTCTCCATCACACTTGGGTCTATTATTAGCACCGAGGCAGCGTGCTACCCGCTGTGTGCCTGAGACTGTGATGCCTCTGCCACCCTCCCAGAGCTGGGGCCAGGAGGGAGTGTGGCCAGGTCTGTCCCCACCTCTTTCCCCTACTCTCCTCTCACAGGAGCCCGGGGCCAGGAAGAGGTGAAGTTCTGCCAGCCCCCAGCCTGGGCCCAGCGCCCATGTTTATGACTGTTTATTTCAGAGCAAATAGAAAGGAGAAATTAGAGCCATAAAAGACAGAACAACAGACCAATAAAAACCAGCTTCCAGAAGAGTCAGAAGAAGGAAGAGAGGCAAAACTGTCACCATAGCAACACAAGACAGTCAGAAGCAGGCAGGAAAAACAGCCCCTGCTCTGCCCCCTCTCTTCACAGCAAAGCAAGCCCTCGGACCCCCTTCGGGGCTCAGTGAAAGCCAACGACCCACCCTAAAGCTCTGGCCCCCAGGCCCAGGCGCCCAGCCTGACCTGGCTAACAGCCACCCTCCTCATGCTGGCCCAGCACACGTCCCAGCCCTTCGTGGTCCCAGCCCAGCTTTCTGTGCCCTGGGGACACAGTGCTGTGCAGATGGCCCAGGCCCAACCAGAGTGATGGTGACCAGCGAAAGAGGGGAAAAGTTTCTAACAGGGAAAGGAAGGAAGGCCAAAGGGCTGGGGGGGAGACCGAGGCCCTGAATCCCAGCTCCACTACTCTGCCCTGGGTTCCCCGGGGAGCAGGCAGCCGGGTAACAAGGGCATGGGAGGGGAGGCCAGGGCCAGGATGGTGGCCCATCAGTGCTGGACCCTGCACTCCCACACAGCAGGGGCGGAATTCTGGGGAACTGGGGGTGGGGTCGGCAAAGAGCTTCGGAGGTCTTAAATGACAAAAGCTCTTGGTCCTGGTCTCTGGGGGCACTGGTCAGCAAGTCAGGGCAGCTTGGAGGAGGACCCAGGGACCCGCTGGCCCGTTTTGCCAGAGACCTGTCGGTCCTTCGACTGGCAGGCAAGACAGGTGTCTCCACCAAATAGCCTGGCTGGTCCAGAATCAGCCTTTTGGGAAGTGGGTCAAATTGTTCCCAAAGCTCAGGATCCCTAAAGTCCCTTTCTTCAGACTGGGATTCTGAGATGGAGGAGAGTGACGGCAAGGAGGCCTGGGTGCGGGGCACAGCAGCTGGCTGGCTGTCTAGGAAGAGTCCCTGGCAGGTGGCAGCAGAAGAGTCCAGGTGTGCGGGCCCTAGGGACGGGGGCCATCTCTGCCTCTGGGGCTGCAGAGAGTGCTGGAGAGCCGGGCCTCTGGTGGTGGGCATGGGGAAGCAGAGCCGGGGGTCCTCTGGAAGAATGGCTTTGGAGCTGAAGATACCTGGCGTTGGGGGTTGGGGGAGGAGGTTGAGTGGTTGAGGGGCGAGGGAGGTGCCCTGGAACACAAGCAGGAGGCTGTCCTCGGGAGAAGGGGCAGTGGGGCGCCTAGTCGGACATCTGGACGGCGACCGCTGCAGAAGGGCGAAGGGACTGGGTCCTCGGCTCTCCCTCCCGCCCTCCCCCGAAGGCTGCGTCCGGAGCTGGGGAAGGATGGCAGTGCTCGCCGGGCGCCTCCCGAGCCCGCTTCCCTGCAGGCCCCCGGCCGCGCTCCCCGCCGCGCCCGCGCCGGGCCCGCGCCCCGCTCACCACGAGCCGCCGCCGCCCTGCTCGGCCGCCGGTCCGCCGCTGCCCCAGCCGCCGCCGCCGCCGCTGTGGACGCCTCTCCCGCGGCCGCCGCAGCCTGCGAGACGGCCCCGGAGCCCCGCCCCGCCCCGCCCCGCCCCGCCTCGCCTCGCCTCGCCCCGCCCCGCCTCCAGCCCCGCCCGCTGCGGCCGCCCCGCCCCAGCCCCCGGGGAGCCCCACCCCCGCCGTCACCAGGCAGGGTCCCCAGACCCGCGCCAGATCCCTCGTGCTGACCATCTACGCACGCAGAAACCCCTGCCCTTTTCTAGGCCTTGGCCGCTGGCTTTGCCCTCCGGTAGGAAGCCCGGATGTGCCCCTGCTGCTTCTACACAGGGAATCCCTCCGTACCCACTATTCCTCTAAAAAACAAAAAAAAAGACGGGAGAAAGGCCCTCTGATCCATCCCTGGACGCACACCCGCCCTCAAATTACTGCTCATGCACCCAGTCAGACCATCCCAACCTCCACCCCACTCACTAATTAGTTTGCTCCTGAACCCAGCTTTCCGCCCTGTCCTCCCCGCACATACTGTTAACAGATTCCCAGCCCTGGGGGCCGCCGTTATCTGATGGGACCACCAAAAAAAGTTTTTGCAAATACTTAGTCCAAAAAACGTAACTACCCTTAAGAGCAAGTCTGCAAAAACACTTGAAAAAATTCTATGATGCAAGGGAAAGTAGGGGATTACAATGTCATTGTCATGATCATTGTTTTAAAACATCTGCCATTAGAGAGAGAGATTCAGGAAACCAGAGAGGGCTGCGCAGTGCCAAACAGGTTGTGAGTCAGAGCTCCTGTTGAGGGGGCCCTTCTGCAGGCCCAGGCCTCTCCTGCTTCCTTTCCCAGTCAATCATGAAACTTTATCAAACCCCTACAATGGGCCAAGCCATATGCTGGGGGCTGTGTCAGTTGCTGCAGGAATGTGCGGGTTGCGACATGAGGCACCCAGGTCCTGGAGTGCAGAAAGCTTCAGGAGACCTTGGCCAAGTCCTTTTACTTTCTGAGCTCCAGGGTCCCCATGCAGGACTTGATGCCATCCCAGCCTCCTCCGGACTCTGACAATCAGTCCGAAGAGCTTCCACGAGCTTCTCAGTGCAGCTCATGCTCTGAGTTTTGGCAAGAATTCAGACAAGGGCCAGGAGGGCATGGTCTAGTTAGAATGAAATAGTCTCCCAATGGGTAGAGAGGTCTTTCGGGTCAGAATGAACACGTCCCCATTTTTTATTTGTGTCAGTCAAGGTGCCTGGACCTGGACCAGACCCTGTTGTCAATTCCCACAAAGACGATCCATTTTTTTCTTCGGGTGGCTCTATGGGAAAATCCTTCTTGCTACACCGCCATACATGATGAAGATTACAGTGAAATTAAACTGTCAGTGAGGGGGCAAGTAGGTTGAGATTAAATTTCAGTGGTTCTTATTCACAATATACATTTTTAAAAATGAACCTTAATGTCTTAATTAAACTAAATTTAAACCAAACTGTTCTAATTTCAAGGACATCCTTGTCACTTATTTATTTTTTTTAAAGAGATGTCTTGAGCTTGGACAAAGAGCCAGGTACAGTGCTAAATGATGGAATCAGGACACATGTCCCTGGCCTGAGGAGTAGACAAAGTGGTTGCCAGCCCAGTTTATGACAAGGCAGAATAGGAAACAGGCTAAAATAGAGGTATTTGCTCTGTGGGCTCAGGACAAGAAGGAGTTCATTGTGATTGGGGAAAATTGGGTTCAGATCCTTTTAAGCTGAACCTTGAGGGATGATTAGACTTCAGTAGGCAGGAAATGGGGTCAAGGGCACTCCAGGTAGAGGGACAAAGGAGACGCTCAGGTGGGAAGAGGTCCGGTGTGGTCACAGTACCAAGGGCTGGACAAAGTGAGGCTGAGAGTAGAGCCCCTGAACAGCAGCCTGAGAAGGCTGCACTTGATCCTGGGAGCTCCCGGTGACCGGGCAACCTTGACTGGAGCCACAAATAAAGAGACTGACAGGGGGCTGGAGGAAGAAAAGGAGGCAGCAGTGAGAATGATCAGGAGAGAACTACCATCATGAACCAGGGACTGAGCGCTGCCCTCCATGGACCAGGTTCCGCTCCTTCACATTTGGAAACACATTCTCTGAAGCATCTGCAGTGCTGAGAATGATACTTGGCACAAACTGGTACACGATAATATTTATTGTATGAACAATAATGTTGCAAATGATGGGCATCCCCTCTGGAGACAAAACAACAAGGGCCGATCCCATCCAGGGCTCCTCTCCATCCACTGACATCCATCCTAGGACAGGTAGAACATTCCTTCTAAATCCCTGGGCAAGTTAGATTTCCCTTTCTCAGCATAGCTCCTCTTCTTCCTTCGAAAGACCTTTCTGCTTCTGAACTTTTGCTCATGTGTATAAATATATACGTACCTCGGATGTCTCCCTCCTCCATCTCCAGCTATTAAAGACCGCTGGTTCCAATGCTAATGATGCCTTCAGGACAGTGGTGGACTATAGGCTCACACTTCTTTCTTCTGAATTCCTATAAAGTTGACAATCTGAGCCACTTACTCCTCAATTCATCACATATGCAAGTTTCTTGAGGACAAGGACCTTATCTGAGACACAGATAAAACCCCCATTTTATTTGGAGTCACAGCTGAGCATAAATTCTGATTCTGTCACTCACTAGCTGTGTGAACCCAAGTTACTTAGGCCTTTAGAGTTTCAGTTTTCTCACTTCTAAAATTAGAATAATAAAACTTACCTCAGAAGGTTGATGTGAGGGCTGATGTCAACTCTTTGTAGCTGTGAAAGAAAGAATAGTTGTGTGTGTGTGTGTGTGTGTGTGTTGCCTCCTAGTGCCTTGAATAATGCTGGCCATACAGTAAGTGCTCATTGCAGACTTGGTGGTTGGTGGGTGGATTCACAGATGAGGACTTGGAGTGGAGGCTGAACCCCCACAGTGCTCTCTGCTTGCTACTCCACGGGAAGGAGTCTTTATTTTGCCCTCCCACTTCACTTGGTTCCCCAGGAATTATATAGTGCTTTCCCTCTGGCATTACTATAATGGCTTCCAAAGGTGGTGGGTTTTCTTGCCAATTACAGGCCAGGGTTCCTTTATGTAACTAAGGGTTTCTACGGAAACATGGCCCAGACTTCAGAGGGAGCATAATAGATTTGATTATGAATATTGAGCCAATTTTCATCGCTGACACACTGCACACTTCCTTGTTGCAAAAAATCACAGCCCAGACTATGTAGAGAAACCTGGTAATGGCTGAAAATCCTTGCCTGTGTCTGAATTGGAGCCTATGACTTAACACAGTTGAATTCATCACTTTTTAAGTCACTGAGTGTGTCAGGCTCTCTCAGACCTCCCTTTCTTTGCACATGGTTCTCCTCTGCCTTAAATGACCTTCCATCCTGGTTCATTCACTGAGTTTCTATTCAGTTTTACAATCCTGGTTCTAAAGCAACCCCTCTATAATGCCTCCTTCAACTCTCCAAGGCCAAGTCAAATGTTCTTTCTTGTGGGCTTTCCTGGTATTGCATTCATACCTTTATCATATCACTCATAAAGCTGTGTGGATCTGATAAATTTATATGTGGTTGATTTTTGTTATTCCCAGTACCTATGTTCTATGAAGTCACCACAAACTCTGACCTAGCAAATACTGAACCATTGCTCCTAGGGGAAATTCAAGGTTAGGTTCCTGTGAGCTTGTGGTGATAACATTTTCATCAACTCATTGGTATATAACCTTGTTTTATGTGTGTTTCTGCTTAAAAACATCTATTTAATATATACTGTTGATTCATTCATTGAACTCACAGCCAACAGCACTGTAACTCATGCTTGAATGAAGCTTGTCTAACACACATATTTTCTCTGTAAGGCACATCGCAGCCTCACACTTAGGAACACTAGACAGCGCTTGAGCACTATGCTTGGGGACCATTTTAGACAGTGAAATCACCAACAAAAAGCACAAAAATGTGAAAAACATGGTACTACGTAGACCACAAAAAGAGCACTTGTTTACAGTATGAGAGCTGAAATAAGAAGGCAGAACTTTGCCTTAGTCAGCCTCAGCTAGGAACATGCTCTTCGGTGACTCAAACTTTCGCTGCTTGGTGCATGTTGACAAGTGACACAGAAGTACCAAGAGTAGTGATTTTGAGGTCAGCAAGTAGGGTAATTCACAAATACAGAATCCACAAATAATGAACGTAGGCTGTATGTGTCTCCAGACTAGACTATAAATTCTGCATCCAGAATCTCTGTCTTATTGGTCTTTGTATCTTTCCAGCACCTCAAAGAGCTCCTGATACATAAAAAAATTGATGCATAATAAATGCCAGTTGAATGAATGA
Organism: Balaenoptera borealis; assembly: GCF_965194805.1. NCBI lineage: Eukaryota > Metazoa > Chordata > Mammalia > Artiodactyla > Balaenopteridae > Balaenoptera > Balaenoptera borealis. Next base: position 79,785,996 of record NC_138871.1, on the reverse strand, counting down.
AACATTCAATCCATTTCTTTAGAGATTTTCCCAACTATTTATAAACTTATATTAATAAAGCAGCAAAATGTCTCGAGTCTTCTCCCATATGAATGTCAAGGACCTGATTAGGTTCCTGTCAGTTACTTGAGAATAGTCCTGCCTTCAAATGTAAGGAACATTCCAAATGAAGTGGATCCCTCATGTGTGGCATATTTGGATGATACAGATATTGACTTCTAAGATGGGTAAAATGTTATAAACAACACCATCCACCAATCCCCCACAAAATGAGAAGGAACAATACATTTTCAGGGTCTGGAAAAATAGTGTCAAATGATGATCAAGAATGGAGAAAAATTACATAGTTCAGAAACTGAAAGGGAGCACAGAGATGAAGTACAGAGTGATAATAGGGAAAGAAAATGGACACCTGGAGGCAGGGAGGCACGAGGGCCATGCAGGAGTTTTGCAGTGAGGTCAGGTTTAAATCTGCACTCTTCTCCTCCACTTATGGCACCATGACTTTGGGCAGAACTTCCCCCTTCCTTGTTTCTCACATATATAACATGGGGAGGATGATAGGACTTACCAAAAAGGATTGTTTATGCAACTGATACTTACTGAGTGTCTACTGGGTGCCAGATAGAAACATGAGTGAGAAAATGAATGTGCAGACAATGAATGAGTACCTAGCACAGTGCCTGGTTAACCCAGCTAGCAAATTTTAAAAGTGATTTTAATTATTTGCATGATAAACTTATTTCTGCTTTCATTCTCTCTTACTTCTCGCTCTGATTTGCAAGAATATATGACTTCCATTCTCTTCTAAGTCCAAACCCTTTGATACTCTTCCATAGGTCAGTTGATCTCTATCTTTAACTGATCAGGTAAATCCAGAAATTGCTGATAGCATCAACTTTTGGCACCTTTGACCAAATGAGTCAACCCGTCTAGGGGACTCAACCTCACCCTGCAAAGCTCACACCATCTCCAAAATCACCACCAACAAAGTAATGACACGTGTAAGAGGGCCTCTGAGCAAAGGCTGAGAGCACTTTATAGGCATAACCAAGTCATCTGTGCAGCATCATAAACAGTTAAGTAGGGGTCACTTCTGACCATACTCATTTTATAGCCAGGGAAATTAAGGCTTGATGGAACTTGTTCAAGGCATCAACTGAGTCCTGGCCACAGCCATGAGAATAAAACATAGGTGTCGTGGATTACAGTTTAGGACCAAGCCTTGAATTCCTTGGACAACCAGATTTCCCTTTTCTTTACAAATAGTTTCTTTTCTTTGCAGGAAATATATCAGTGAGCAAGTAGACAGGTTGATTCAGACATAGACCAGGATTCTCTCTCTTGCTATCAGAGATGGTGTCAGAGGTAGGGTGCTAAAAACACAGCTGGGTACTAGAACCATGTTAAAATTCCCACCAGACAGAATGGTTGACCTTACAGAGTTTCTTTACAAGCCCTGATAGCAATATATGAATGTTTTATGTTTAAATGCCCATTATGACAATCACATAAATGGCCATTTTAATGGTTTTCATCCTATTGTGTTTGCCTTTTGACTCTCTGATCACTTGAGAAATGCCTTAGAATAGTGACGCTAGCAGGAACCTTGATATATTTAGATCTCATACTTATCTTCTTTTTTTACCCTCCCTTGAACCATTGCCCAGATCAACCCCTTATCAGCTCTTGCCTGAGTTATTTTGACAGCATTCTGATTGGTCCCTCTGCCTTCATATTCAGCTCATCCAGTTCACCGTCCAGCGATCTTTCTAAGAGACATATATGATCATGGCAGCCCCCTTATTCACACCCCCCAGTGGTTCCCCATCACCCCAGGACAAAATCTTAAATTCTTTGGAGAACTCATATGGTCACTTATAATCTGTCCTTGCTTGTTCTTTCTGCCACATTTCTTTCCACTCTTAAAGTATTATATTGCTCCTCTCTTCCTTCGTACTGATATTTCCTGGAACGTCCCACTCTCCCTTGTCAAATGGATGAGCTCCAAATTATCCTTCCAGGTGGGAGAAATATCACCTTGTAATGAAATCTCTTCTGGACTCAGATCCTCAGCATACCCAGGCCCTCTAACTCACTTTATCTCACAGCATTTCAATTCTGCTTCCTGGAATTTATGAATTATATATATAATATATCTCATATATTAATATATATGTATATGTATGTGTATACATTACATATATAATAAAATGTCTGTGTTTTCAGTGCTTGAAATTTAGTGTACACTTAATAATAAGTATCTCTTGAGTTGATCTGAGTTAAACGGAATCCATTAAGATCCAGAGATTAGAAAAACTGACCTTTCAAGTTAATTCTGGAAAAGTAAAGTATAAAAGTGTACTCAAGATAGGAAGAGGTCCAACAATACAGGACCTTTTCATAGAAAAATCAATTTTGGAGTGCTTTTTTGTGAATAAATCAAAACCCCTACAATCTGCTATTCTAGCTGTGGGATCTTAAAATCCACATTAGTGATAGTTGATCAAATCCAAAAAATAGTTCTCAGCTTCTGATGTTAAAACACTGCCTTTCCTCATATGCCAACACCTCTATATTTTCTTTGTCTTCATTATACTAAGCATCTTTTTTGTTCTTCCCTGGACATTTGCCTGGGAGGTTGGGGCAAGCTGTAAATAATAGTCATCATCATTATAAGACATTATTTACACAGTCTACTTTTAGTGCTGAGGACTAACTCACAAGCATGCCCATTATGACCCTGATAGAGATGCAGCGATTTCTTGGGGAGAGTCTTGGGCTCTTGAATATTTTACCTGCCTCAATAGTGTCATTCATGTGGTGTGACTGCTCAGATGGCAGCTGCTTCATCCGATAAACTCCATCAAACTGCTTCCCATCTGTTAATGGGAGAGGAAATGGAAGAGTTTTTAAAATATGGTGATTTTTATGTCATTACACATGTATGCAGTTGGTTTTCTGATTTCCACATTTCATGTATACCCAGGCATTCATGAATCTATTTAATTTGTTTTTTAGTTTTAGAATAAAAGGAACTTTACCTTTTATAACATTTAGATATTTTAGGGTCTTCAAAGAATCTCAGAGCAGAAGGGGCCTTAGAGAAACGGAGGCCCAGGAAGGAAAGGTGATTTCCCAAGTTCATATGGGAAATGAATGGAAGAAGTATGATTTGAAACATGGTGTGCTGGTTCCAGTCTCGTTTCTCTCCCTGATGCTGAACAAATCTTCACCCAAATTCTGATTTAAGCGCTAAAGTTTTCACCGTGTCGTATATCTAGGATGCTAGGCTTCTGTATATAGATTATCCAGTTTCTCATAAATCCCAAAACTATTTTACTGGCCTGAATTGGATCTTGTCCCTAAGAGGGATGAGTCTATCTAGTGAAAGACCCAGGCCGATTCTGGAGACAAGACTCTGAAACTACCATTGTAAACAGGCAGAATGATCTGGTAGGAAGAGCTTCGTGTCCTAAATCCTAGGTTCTAGGAACAGTTCTACTTTATTTGTCGTATGATTTGGGGCAGGTGAGTAAAGTTCTCCTGTTTCAATGTTTTTATTTGTTCACCATGGATAATAAACGCCTGCCCTGCCTACCCGGGAGGAATTTTGAGAGAATCAGATGAAATGACAGATGTGAAAAGACTGTGCAAAAAGCTACATGAAACATCATTATCTCATGCAGCAACAGCACAGCAGAATGTTTTGCTTTTGTTTATTGCCAAAGGGGCATGCATGGTAATTTGATGCTGATTTCCTGCAGGTCGTCAGGTTTTCTTTGGCCCTTATTTTTATCCTACCAAACATCATTGCAGTTTGGAACAAATTTTATATTTTCACATATTTAAGGGTTTATTTAGCACTTACTATACATCAGACACTCTGATAGGTGCTAGGGATGCAAGGAAGGATGCTTTTGTGAACTCACTGCCCAGAGGGGAAACAGGCATGAAAACACCTACAAAATTGCCTTATGGTATGAGAAGCAAGTTAAGGAACTTAGGGACAGGCATTTAACCTAGTCTGTGAGAGGGCTTTCAGGAAAAATTGTATTTTTTCCTATGTAGGACTGATCCAGGGGAGGAAAAGGGAAAATTAGAAATAACAAATATATCGGGATGCTGATTTACTTGGGACATTATGAATACTTTGGTTTGACAGTAGATTGGGGAATGAGACGGTAGATTTAGATGGCGGTCATTACAGAGAGATTTTTCTGATATTCTAAGGAGCTTATACCAGTTGTTGAAAGAGAACAGGAATTTTTCATTAAAGTTTAATTTTAGCATGCATCCATTTCCTCTTTCCTGTCTTTTGTCCTGATCCAAGCACATTACGCTACAGAGTAATGATGGAGAGGTGCTTACTCCATTCTAAGGAATACGTATACAAAGAATAATGTAACAAATATCCATGTTCCCATCACCCAGAATATTATTTTGTTATTAGCACTTCACTTTTTTTTCTATTAAATAGTAGGATATTAATGATCAACTGGAAATTCTTATGCTCCCATGGGTGGTAGAAACTTCTAATGTTAAATCACTCTGGTTCTCTCCTTCTGGTCACTGGGAGGATTACACTCTTCCTCCTTTGTAGGACCATATCATCAGTTCTGGCCAATGGTTGGTGGCCAGACATGTCACTTCTGGGTTGGAACACTTAATTACCAGTGTGAGACCTTTCAACAACTTTCATCCTCCTGTTGCAAAATACGATGCTCATCATCCTGGGTCCTGGAGTAAGAAGGACATTGAGAAGCTACCCCGCCACTAGCACCGATGCATGACGGACACATGATGGAGTTGTAAATACATCCTTGTTGTTTAAGCCACTGAGATTTTGGAGTTGTTTATTACTACAGCATTACCTTACCTAGCCCATCTGATACACCTTCCAGCCCAATTCCCCTTCCTCCCCATCCAGAGAAAACGCTTTCATAAAGTTGTTGGGAATCTTTCCACTCACACCTTCTAAATTTTCTAAATAAGGATGTATACTTACTATATTGTATTATACTGTATGATTTGAAAGTTTCCATAAATGCTATCAAATGGTATTCTGGTTCTAAGTTTTATTCACTCAAGTGTGTGGATTATTAAAACTATCCATCATGATAGCTACATAATTCTGTAGACTATGTACCTGTGGAGTTTTACCCAATAGTGACTAATTCTTCTTCAAAATGGTTCTATTATTTTATTACTCAGAGGACCAATGTAAAAGTGTGCTTACATCTCCACATATTCCCCAACTTTTCTATTGCCAAACTTTCTGGTATGTTTTTATTTGTGAAATGTAATTTTATTGTTTTCATGGACATTTTATTGGTTACTGAGACAGGCTCTTTTCACATGTTTACTGATTTTTTCAGGTTTTCTCTTCTGTAAAATAGCCGTTCATATCCTTTGCAATTTTATCTATTGTGCCATTTATAACTTATAAATTCATAGTTCAGCTATTATTTTGTTATCGATTTGTAAGAGTTAAAAAATTATATTCTGAATACTAATCCTTTGCCTATTATATGTATTACTAATTTCTTCATTTAATCTGTGACTTGCCTCTTAACTTTGTTTGTGGTGTCTTTTATCATATAGAAGGACTTAATTTTGAAGCTGTTAACTTATATTCTTTTATGATATCTGTTTTTTTGGTTTCTTCTTTAAGAAAGCTTTTTCCAACTAAAGAGCAAAGAGATGTTTTCTAATATTTTCATCTAATAGTGTTAAATGTAGTTTTTCACTTTTGTTTACATCTTTGATATGTATGAAATATATTTGGGAGAATGATGTGAGAAAGGAATCTAATTTTCTTACAGGAAAAGCCACTGGTCTCAACAATGTTCTTTCTGCTTTGTTTTCCAGTACCTCTCCTTACAAGGATCAAGTTCACACTTAACTCTTTTTACACACTACACTGTTGTGATTAATCTATTTTTATAATACACCTTGATATCTGATAAATAATGTGCCCGTTTTCTCCTGATTTTAAAGAAATTTCTTGGCTATGTTTGGACTTGTCTCTTTTGCTATTCAAAAGTTTGGACTTTTGAATATATATCCTGATGAAATTCTTTATTATTTCTAAGTATTTGTCTTTCTGTTTGGCTTTTCTATATAGACCAAGGGTTGGCAAACTACAACATATGGATAAAGTCTAAAAATACTTGATATACAGTTGACCCTAGAACAACATGGGGGTGGGGCACTGACATCACCCCCTTCCATCCCCGAGCAGTCAAAAATCCACATATAAATTTATGGTTAGCTGTCTTTATCCATGGTTCTGCATCTATGGGTTCACCCAACCATATGTAGTACATATTTATTCAAAAAATCCATGTATAAATTGACCCATGCAGTTCAAACCCATGTTGTTCAAGAGTCAACTGTAATTCATTTTCTTTCTTTTGTCTTAATCAGTCATGGTAGGGGGTTAAATATTTTGTTAGGTTTTTTAGAATGCAAGATTTTGATTTTACTGATTATCATGAATGAATTTTCTACATCTGTTTGTTTTTTTCATTTATGCCTCAGATATTGAGTTGAGCTAGTCATACTTTATGACCCCTATGTTCCGTTTTCAATTAATCTAACTCTCATCTTTATCATTTCTCATCTTCTACTTTTGGGGAGTGTATTCTGTTTCTGTTTTTTTTCTAGTTTCTTGAAAAGAAAACTCAACTCACTTTTATTCTGTATTTTTAAATTTCTGAGTGAACGGATTTAACAGTACAAATTATCTTCTAACTGCTGCTTTAGTTATATCCCAGCAAGTGTGATATGTGAATAACATTAACATTATACAATGTAGATCTTACTTTGGTATTAGGTACTAAATTTAATTTTTTTTTAAAAGCATTTGGAGTGTATTTTTTAGCTTGGAAGATTTTCAGTTTGGGAAGTTTCTATCAACATATCTTCAAGCTCACTGATTCTTTCCTCAGCCATGTCCAGTCTACTGATGACTCCATCAAGAGCATTCTTCATTTCTTTGACAGTGTTTTTAATGTTTAGCATTTTAAAAATTATTTCTTAGAGTTTCCCATCTATTCTTGTACATTGTCCATTTTTTCCGTTAGAATCTTTAGTATATTAATCATAGTTATTTAAATTCCTGGTCTGATAATTCCAAAATCTCTGCCACATCTGAGTCTGACTCTGACACTTGCTTTGTCTCTTCCACAGTGTTTTGTTTGTTTGTTTTGTGTGTGTGTTTTATTTGTATTTCACTTTTTAGAATTTCTTGTAAAATTTGTTGTTGAAAGCCTACATGATGTGTCAGGTAAAAGGAACTGAGATGTGAGGTTTTATATTTATCTGGCTAGAAGTTAGACTATGTTATCGTTTTCTGTAGCTTTGATATCATAGGCTAAAATTTCTTCTGGAATCCTTGTTTTGTCTTTCCTGTTATCTTTGGGTTTCCTTAGAGATTCCTTCTTAAATAGGGTCTGAGGCTTGCAGTTCTTTTGGCTATAATCTCTGGCTATTATACAATAGCCTTGTTGATGCTGTGATAAGATGCTGGCGAAGAGGAAATACTCTATAATCCTGTAATTAAATCTTACTCCTGTAAGTGAGGGTGTTTGTGTAAGGCTAGGTCTCTAGGAGTTTTCCTCTCTTGAGCAGGTCCTCACTTAGCCTCCATCAGCTAGTCAATAACTTTTTAAGTGTTCCTACCAGGCTCCACATGTGACTTCTGCTTCTAGTAAGCTGTGATTCTCTGCATCTGCCTGTCTCTCCAATTTTCAGGCCCTGTGACCTCAATTCTCTGATGGATCTATGAAAGGTTGATTTTCAATTTGTCCATATTTGCTGTTGTTGTTGTGAGGATGGGAGTGAAGACTTTCAAATTCTTTACATATTGAACTGTAAACTGGAAGTCTCCACCTTTGAATTGTTAATATGTGTGTGTGTGTGTGTGTGTGTGTACACATACATATTTGTTTATTTTAGTTTTTACTTGCGTTTTGGTCAAAGAACACATTTTCACTTGTGTCCTAATACATAGTCAATTTTTAGAAACATTTCTTGTGTACCTGAAAAGAATTCATAGTCTCCATGTTTGGCGTGTCATGAGTTTTTTCATTGGCTTATATTTCTAGAATTTATTTTTCTTTTCTCATATTGACTTTTTCTTTACAGTGTGATTTCTATTTACTTCTCTATTTCTGCAAAGATTTAAAATACTTATTTTATAGTCTTAAAAATTGTCCCATTATCTCTAGGATAATTTGTTGTTCCTCTTGCCTCTTCTTCCTGGTTATTCATTTTCTCATATGGTTTACGATTTTGGCTATGATCTTGTCGGTGAGGATATTTTCCATAGGAAAACCATGTGACTTGCTTTAGGTGACAGTTTCTCAGCTGCATTTGCTGGGACTTTATGGATTTAAGTGAACTGGACTAATGTTTATGTTAACATTTCTTTTGGGTCCTGAACTAATCAGGTGGCTTAAATTTGGACCCCTCCTGTGTTCTGATTACTTGCAGGTGTGTCTATTTCCACCCACTGGCCTAGGTGAATAGGAAGCTTTATTACCTCTATTTTGGGTTAGGTGGGCAGTGATTTTCTTACAAACAGCAATGCTAATGGCTGCAGAATCAATTCACGTCACTCAGTGCCAGATGCCCACCCACATGGGGTTGCTGGCTGAATTTCCCTCTCTGTGTGGGCATTAATCTCTAGTGCCAAATGTTAAGGCTTATAAGAGGCTCCAATTTCCCTATAACACTGTTCAGCTTTAACTATCACTTACCAATTTTGAGGTTTCTTTCTTAATTTTTTCAGAATTTGGAATTTTCCTTTTTTGGTGTCAGGGTATGAATTTACCGTTGCTAGGTAATTTATTTTTCCATCTTAAATCCAACATTTCTATTGTGTTTTGAGTAAGGGGAGTGTCTCCCACTTCAGCTCAGCCTGCCTTACTTTTCAGAGGATGAGAGACATATATATTCTGAAAGGAACACACAAACCTGTGAGCAGATCCTTAAGGAAGGCTCTGCTGTGGTCAGCTGGACAGCCTGTAGGGGCACTGGAAACACTGATCTGAAGCCGGCTTATTCTTGACTCTCAAATCATGCCACCTAGTTAGCCAAAAGTCAGCCCTGCCTGGTGCTACAACTAAGCCTTCCACTGCAGCTTTCCTTTGGCTTCTGAAGTCACTGAAGACCACACCTGACTCTCCAGGACCCGTTCAGCTAATGCCTGTTGTGCATGGTGGCGAATTTGACTCCCAGTAGACACCTCCTCCTGTAGTGTGTGCTTAGCCCCCTGTGAAGCCCTCTGTCCATCCCCACAAGAAGACGTGATGCCTCCACTTTGAGCTGCAGCCACATTTGTTGCCCCAGATGTTCATGCCTTTAGAACACGTGTCCTCTTTTTCTCAATCTGGGTCAGTCCCTGGGCTTAAAGCTTTAGCTAACATACGTAATGGAAGCTAAAGATACCTGAAAATAAAAAAGACTTTTTCTGTCCCCAAATTCATAAACTCCAAAAGAAAAGAGTTATCACTCTAGCAAGATGTCTTCAGGATTTTAAGGAAATGTGTCTTTCAGTTCACATTTAAAATATTTGTTTAAAGAAAATTATCCATACCCTGAGGTTACTGAGTAATGAAAATAATGCCATGTGAGTTCATTAGTCTCTGATATGATTTTTCTCCTCATTTTATTTGCCAATAAGGAAAGATTCTCCAAATGATATATTTCAGAGTCTGAGGAGAAGGAATTATGATTGGTTTCTTCATGGCTATTATCAACCATAAGAGAAAAATTCAACGAGTTTGCAATTTTCAAAGAAGTGGAGAGATTACTTTGTTAATGTCTATTCAGTTCATTTTTCTATTAGGGGAATTGAAAATTTGAGTGTGGTTGCAGAGAACTGACTGGAGAAAGCTTAAATTGCAATACAGGGGCATTTCTCCAACTGTAGAACTATTTTGAAGTTGCTTATAGTAAATGTGGGAATATGAGTAGGAACTGTAGCCTTGTTCCCTAGAATTGCACACTTATACTAAATGAAGACTTTTGGCAAAAATCACTATTGTCGTCAAAAAAGCAGTTATTTAGTGACCATCTGTGCAGAGTTCTTTACAGAGGCTGGAAATAAACAAAGGCTCAATTAACGATGATGTAAGAACTTATTGGTGTTATTAAAGGGGGATGATCATGTTACCTGAAGGACATTCAGGTACCTGAACAGGTAAATCATTTATATAAAGACCTGGTATGCTGAAATTCAGCGTAGGCCAAAAGGATGTGTTGGAAAAAACACTGGAATGAGAGTCAGGAGAACTGGGTTGTAATCCATTTTGATATCACTCAGCTGAGAGAACTTAGGAATTACCCAGCCTCCCTGGGCTTCACTTTCCTCACGTGAAGTTGGACAAAATTCAGAAGCTAGACAACAATTATTGATGAAAAAGTCACATCCGGTTTCTTTACACATAAGCAATACAACATGAGTCCCTGCCTCCCAGAAGACCTGTATATTCAAGAAAAACAATAAACCAGAAGTGACATAGTCAAGACAATGACAACAGTAGAAGGATTTCTGGCTGACATTACCGAATAGCTGCAGAATAAAGCAGGAATTGGAGAAGGTGGGCCACCAGGTGCAACTTCCAGAGGGAGGTACTGGAAAACGTATCTGAAAAGAAGGGCAGTCTATGAACCAGTGAAAACAGGAATCCAAGTTGGGTGAAGGCATGAGTAAAAGCCTGGGTGGGACTGGTGTCAACTTAGGGATCAACCACGGGGTGCTGATCCTGGGGAAGGGAAGGCACTAGGAACCCATGACGATAATTTCCATAAAGAACAGTTGTGCAAGGTCTGCCAGGGAGGGAAGGAAGCTGAGTTCCTTGTGGCCCCAGAGGACTGCAGTATGGCTAGGTGACATTAGAAGGAGGCAGAGCTCGGCAGGCCCGAGGGACACGCTCAGTGCCTGGAGGCAGAGTAGCCGTTCCAGCCCTGAAGTTGCACCAACTGGCTGAGTGATCGAGCAGCTCATTGTGGCTTTCTGGCCCTGTTTCACGCATGTACCACAATAGATGCGTGTTCCAGGAATTTTCAAGGTCCTCTTTATTTCTCGTTGATTTTGAGGGAGAACTTTCTGCTAGAGCAGCACAAATGGCAGAGGACTAGTTAGTGTAGCAGGGATTTCACTTTCACTGGACACATTCAGGCAGGGCTGCTTGGCCATCTGGCAAGGCTGCTTGTTGGGGGGAGGTAATTTCTACACTGGGTCAGCTCCTTCTGTCGTTGAGATTCTCTGGGTTCTAGGAAGCGTCAGCGAGAGTGGGGAGACCTGGCCGGGAGAGGAGTTGGGTCATCCTGAGCTTGAGCGCAGGTCTGGAAATGCACTGCTGGCAGCAACATGAAGATCCGCCGGGCCAAAGGCACCTGAGAGAAGGCTGCAGCGACCTGAGCTGGCAGGGATGACGGACGGGGGAAGGTGGGTGCCGCTGAGGCTCTGATGGAAGGCCAGAGCCAACTGGCCGAGAGTTCGCGTGTAGAAGGGAATGACAGGCCATTCCTGGAATGGGAGGAGAGACTCCACGTGGGCGAACACATCCCAGGGAAGATGAACGAGTGCTTCTGTCCCTGCCAAGTTCACTGGGCGGTGGGATGGAACCTTTGGTTTATGACTCTATTTCATGCATCTTTGCCTGTGAAAGCTGTTCAGGGCGTCAGTGGGAGGGCAGAGACACAGCCCACCCAGTCGTGACACGTAGAGCCCAGCCCTCTAAGGAAATAGAGCCGCGTACTCAAAGCTGGAACACTGGCAGTCAAGAACAGGCCCAAACTGAAGACGGAAGCAGGATATGTCAATGCAGCCCATTTAATCTGTCCTGTAAACCTGGAGGCCTTAAAATCTGTGCCTTGATCCCAATGCCAACCCTCAGATTTTCCCTGGAGGCTCAAGGATGGGTAGTCATCTGGGAGACGTGAAACTGGGGATTGGGTGAAAATGTTCTGTTTTCACTTGGTAAGGAAAACAACTTAAATCTCGATAGTTTTCCAAATAGCTGTGCTAAAGCAACCACATTAATATTCAGGAATCTCAAGAATTGGCCTGTCATCCTCGTGACAAAATAACACAGACGCAGGAGAGGAATGAAAAGGGTTCTATGGGGGCACAGAGGAAAGAGACAGAGGGGGTGATGTGAGCAAAGTATTAGCCCAGGTAGGCTCACTTTAATAATAATAATAATAATAATACTTTAGAAGAGAGTTCATGGAAACTCATCTCTGGGTAGGAGTTTTCTGTCTCCACAGTGGCACCCATGTCCTTGCGTTTATTCTGATCTGTGCTTATGCATATTCACACTCCAGCCCAGCCACACACAGTCCCACTGGCACAAGCGCCTTCCCATGAAACCCCCTTGCAGCTGGCTCTCCCAGGACAGCGAGGCACACAGCAGACACCACTCGATGGGGCTTTGGCGGTTTCTTGAATTGTTTTCATAAAGACACTTGCTTTATACCCAGATTTCTTCCTGCTTCGTAGTGCACTTCGTAGCACTGAGCGCTGCCCCCCAGCCAAGTCCGTGCGAGCCTGGAGCCTGACAGCTGCCGATAGAGAAAGCTGACCAGCAAACAAGGCCAGAGGCCACTGATGGGATGTTCTGGAATTCCTGAAAATGGCTCGGCTGGGGCTACTTCCTCAACTCCCAGCAATGACGGTCCTACACAAAGGCCATTTTGTGCCACTTGTATAGAGACCCTTCTCGTTGCTTCTGCCTGCTGGTTCTTATCTGATCTCATGTCTTGGCCAGGCTGATGCCCCAGTTTCTCCTCATCTCCACTTTCAATTCACATTCACTGTGTCCACTGAGGCTCAGCCCTCGATACTCAGAGTCTAAGAACTCAGAACAAAGAGGGGAAGAAAAATGGGCTGGAGAGAGGCATTAGGACAGATGGGAGGAGGAGTAGGCCGCTGCTTCAAATAAAAGAGCCATTTTTTAATTAGGAAGCTGTGCTGCATCTTCTGAGAGACTCTAATTTTGGAAAAAGTTATCCTCGGAAAGGGACTGGGCCGATTAAAGGAAGAAATGAGAAATAATACTTGAAGGTAGGTTGGGACAGATCAGGGAGTCAGTTAAATGTCAGGTTAACATATACAAAAATAAACTCAAAATGGATTAGAGACCTAAATGTAAGGCCAGACACTCTAAGACTCTTAAAGGAAAACATCAGAACACTCTATGACATAAATCACAGCAAGATCCTTTTTGACCCACTTCCTAGAGAAATGGAAATAAAAAAAAAAATAAACAAATGGGACCTAATGAAACTTAAAAGCTTTTGCACAGCAAAGGAAACCATAAACAAGACCAAAAGACAACCCTCAGAATGGGAGAAAATATTTGCAAGTGAAGCAGCTGACAAAGGATTAATCTCCAAATTATACAAACAGCTCATGCAGCTCAATATCAAAAAAACAAACAATCCAATCCAAAAATGGGCAGAAGACCTAAATAGACAGTTCTCCAAAGAAGATATACAGATTGCCAACAAACACATGAAAGGATGCTCAACATCACTAATCATTAGAGAAATGCAAATCAAAACTACAGTGAGGTATCACCTCACACCGGTCAGAATGGCCATCATCAAAAAATCTACAAACAATAAATGCTGGAGAGGGTGTGGAGAAAAGGGAACCCTCTTGCACTGTTGGTGGGAATGTAAATTGATATGGCCACTATGGAGAACAGTATGGAGGTTCCTTAAAAAACTAAAATTAGAACTACCATACGACCCAGCAATTCCACTACTGGGCATATACCCTGAGAAAACCATAATTCAAAAAGAGTCATGTACCAAAATGTTCATTGCAGCTCTATTTACAATAGCCAGGACACGGAAGCAACCTAAGTGTCCATTGACAGATGAATGGATAAAGAAGATGTGGTACATCTATACAATGGAATATTACTCAGCCATAAAGAGAAACGAAATTGAGTTATTTGTAGCGAGGTGGATGGACCTAGAGTCTGTCATACAGAGTGAAGTAAGTCAGAAAGAGAAAAACAAGTACTGTATGCTTACACATATATACGGAATCTAAAAAAAAAAAAAGGTTCTGCAGAACCTAGGGGCAGGACAGGAATAAAGACACAGATGTAAAGAATGGACTTGACGACACGGGGAGGGGGAAGGGTAAGCTGGGAAGAAGTGAGAGAGTGGCATGGACATATATACACTACCGAATGTAAAATAGATAGCTAGTGGGAAGCAGCCGCATAGCACAGGGAGATCAGCTTAGTGCTTTGAGACCACCTAGAGGGGTGGGATAGGGACGGTGGGAGGGAGACACAGGAGGGAGGGGATATGGGGATATATGTATACATATAGCTGATTCACTTTGTTATACAGCAGAAACTAACACACCATTGTAAAGCAATTATACTCCAATAAAGATGTTAAAAAAAAATGTCAGGTTAAGTAATTTCCTGAGATTTTATCCCATTTTCCTCTTCTTCCTACTCATCTTTCTCCTCAGTACAATTTATTGAAAGACTACTGTAGGAGGAGGTCACAAGGTTAACTCTCACAACAACTTGGATTTGCAGAGAAAATTGTATTTCTTCTTAATTTGTGGATAACTAAATGGCCTTGCTCCCAAATCTTTACACGCTGGGTAGCTAGAATAAAAGAAACCACACCCACAGACATGCCGAACACATGCATATATGCACACACTTTATAGAACAAAACAAAAACTAGCCAGACCGAAATTTCAGTCTGGTGTAAAGCTTAGTCTGATCTTAAAATTTAAATTGTCTCTTGAGGCATTATTCAATGTCTTGGATAAAAACTGCTCCATCTTTTGGGGACACCCCCCCCTTACCCCACTTCATGCTCCTCTGCGTGGCACAGAGCCTGGGCATGCGGGGGAAATTACTGTGGCCTCTGACATTGGGAGGGCTGAGGTCCCTGGCATTATTCTGGTCCTCAGAGTTGCACTGGGTCCCAGCCTAAGAAATCACCCCTCTCCAAGCCACTGACAGCAGGAATGTCCAAGAGACAGCTCACCCTGTCTGAGCTACGTTAGCAGGAGCATTCTTACTCTACAGAAGTTAAAGAGGGATAGAATCTTTAAATCTGAAGACCCAAAAGGCGCTGCTTGGGATGAATTTATAAATAAATAAATAAACTAATTAATTAATTAATTAAAATGAATAAATAAATAAATAGTGATGGACATCCAGGCCCACGCTGGTAAAAGCTCAGACTAAAAGAAAAGAGAAATTCTTCAAAGTTTCCAAAGATAGAAAAATAGTAATCAGGCTACCTTCAGGGGCTTGAAGATTAGATAATCACCTAACTTCTCCTTGGCAAAGTTGGATGCAAAAAAACAACAGAACACAGTGCTTCAATGTTACAAGATAAAAAATTATTTTGAAACTGGAATCGTAGAACTGATTCAAACTAAAATTCAAATGAGAGGACAAAGTAAAGATGTTTGGGGCAATGCAAGGACTCATAAAATTTACCATTCAGAGAAACTTTCACCATAGATTCCGGCAAAATAAGTAATAAATGCAAGAAAGAGTTTTAAAAAGGTTTAAAAAGCTTTTAAAAAGTGGCCTTGCAATAAATAAATAACCTATGACAAACAAAACTACACCACACAAACATCAGCAGCCAATAAAACTTATAGTTGAAGTGACTGTTTTTGCATAATTTAAAAATATTTTAGCACCAATATGGATCTTAAGATAGAAGAAAGCTAGGGTTAGAGAGAGGAGGGGAATGAAACTTTACCAAGGTTTTTATACTGTTAAGGTAAAGGATAAGGATAGCAACAGGCTCAGAGGTTGATCTGAAGGGCAATGATATAAGAGTTTTCATTATCAAACGTTAAATAGGAAGTACAAATATTAAAATACGAGATAAACAAAACAAATGAACAAATATAACAAAACAGAAACAGACTCACAGATACAAAGAATAAATTCATGGTCAGAGGGGAGAGGAGGGGCAAAATGGGTGGAGGGGATTAAGAGATGTAAACTACCAGTTACAAAATAAATAAGTCACAGGGTATACAGCACAGGGAATATAATCAACATTTTATAATAACTTTGTATGGTGTGTATTCTATAAAAGTATTGAATCACTATGTTGTACACCTGGAACTAATGTAATATTGTAAGTCAACTACAAAAAAAAAATATACTAGGAAACAAAATGAACAAGGGAAACTCAATTGATTAAAATAAAAATAGGACAGAGAAATAAAAAGAGACACTAAATAGAAAATATGAGTACAAAAATAATTCCAGCGGACGTAATTTCAATGAATATGAAAGGAAAAGATCCTTAGATCGGGTGCCAACTCTGTACTGCTTTCAAGCAGCACACCTAAAATGGAAGGAAACATAAAAGGCAAAACTTAAAGTGACTCTTTTTTTTTATTTAACGTCTTTATTGGAGTATAATTGCTTTACAACATTGTGTTAGTTTCTGCTTTATAACAAAGTGAATCAGCTATATGTATACATATATCCCCATATCTCCTCCCTCTTGTGTCTCTCTCCCACCCTCCCTATCCCACACCCCTAGATGGTCACAAAGCACCAAGCTGATCTTCCTGTGCTATGTGGCTGCTTCCCACTAGCTATTTTACATGTGGTAGTGTATATATGTCCATGCTACTCTCTCACTTCGTCCCAGCTTACCCTTCCCCCTCCCTGTGTCCTCAAGTCCATTCTCTACATCTGCATCTTTATTCCCATCCTGCCCCTAGGTTTTTCAGAACCATTTCTTTTTTTTGTTTTTCTTTAGATTCCATATATATGTGTTAGCATACGGTATCTGTTTTTCTCTTTCTGACTTACTTTACTCTGTATGACAGACTCTAGTTCCATCCACCTCACTACAAATAACTCAATTTCATTTCTTTTTATGTCTGAGTAATATTCCATTGTATATATGTGACACATCTTCTTTATCCATTCATCTGTCGATGGACACTTAGGTTGCTTCCATGTAAAGTGACTCTTTTATCTATAACAGGCACATGGTTGTGGTACAAATGCCAAAATAGAAATGTTAATTTTAGGCAAGAGAGAATTCAAAGTGAAGATTTCTAAGCAAGACAACAGAGAGATAAAATATTTAATAAAATTATAATCCTTAAGTAGTTACGAACCACGGATTTTTAGCCCTCTAAAAATCTTGCTTCAAAATATTAGGAGAAAAACTGACAAATTTTAAGGGAAATCCACATTCATGTAGGAAATTTTAACACCTATTGTTCTGAAATTAGCAGATTAAGTAAACCATAAAAAAGGATTGAGAGCCAGCTTCCCAAACCTACCCACAGCGTCGGCTGCAGATGGGTCACTGAAGTGCTGAGATACTGACCCCCGTGGCCATGGAGTGGCCTGGTGGGACCCGAGGCAGACACAGCCTCCAATCAATTACCTCCGATTTCAGGCAGCTTTGTTCATTTTCCAAAGGTGCCATCCAAACAAATTTCTGTGTGATCTGTGCTCTGACCTGAACAAATTTGGGAACGATGGAGAATAATTAACTAGGATCTGATACATGATATGATGGGACACGTGTGTATGATATATTACATATATTTGTATTCTATGTATTTACATGTAACTTATGTGAAACTATACCAGTAAAGAGGGAGAACACATTTTTTTTCAAGAACATAAAAACAAAAATTGACAATGTATTATATCTAGAAGAAAATCTTAATAAAATATATATAAAAACATTCCCTTAGATCTTATTCTCTAGCTATAATGTAATAAAATTAGAAAATACATCAAAAGGTTGGCTTACACTAAAAATACATTAATTTTAAATTTAAAAGAATTTTACATACCATCCTGCTACTTTTTGTGCATTTTTTTGTATGTTATATTTCAATAAAAAATGCTACTTAAAAGATTTTAAATGTTTTGAATTAAAGAGAAAATAAAAATATCTATTCTAAAATTTGAGTGTATTACATTTTAAAACTTTAGAATGTTGGTTTAGTAGTATTCACAGGAAAATATGTAATCTTACTTTCATATAAGAGAAAAAGGAAATATTTAGAATAAAAGAAGTATGCATACAGTTAAGGAAAGTAAGAAAAAACATCAAAACAAATAAAAATAAAATAGAAGAATATTTTAACAAATATAGAAGCAAAAATATGGACATTAGAAAAACGTGACAAAAAGATGAACAGTTAAATGAAGTGATGGTTCTTTGAAAACATCAATAAAATAGAAAATCACTGACAAATTAATCCAAAAAAACAACAACAACAAAAAAGGAAAAAATGGAAAGGAACACGTGGATATTAGAAAATGAGAATGATTGAAATGATATAATAATACTAATTTGTTTCAATGGAAACTGAAAAACTAGAAAACATGGGTAATTTTCCTAGTAACATACAATTTAGCAAAATTGAATCAATAAAAGTTCACAAACCTGTCTATTAACATGAGAGAAATGGAAAAAGTAGCCAAGATCTCACCCTATAAAAGAGTCCTATCCAGGTTGCTTTTATAAATGAGGTAATTCCTTGTGCTGTACTAATTGTTCTGGAGCAGGAAAAGATGGACACTTCACAGCCAGTTTAATGATATCCTGATACTAAAACCTGAACTAGGCTAGTGTGCACACACACACACTCACACACACACTTGCACACACATATACACACACATTCACTCATCTTGGGCAATCTCACAAATATATTCAGAACAAAGAAACATCACACTTACCAAATTGAATTTTGCTGTGAATTAAAAGAATAATGCATTATGATAACTAAGGCCTCTCCTTTCCTACCCTTGCTATATAATAATGGTTCCCTGTCAGGAAAACAATGAAATTCACTATTTAACACATAGAAGGACAAGAGGATTATTTTAAGAGGAGCCAGAGACATTTTTGATCACACATACACACACGCACACATGCTCTCCTCAGTAAGCTAAAAATAGAAGGAAACATCCTGACTCCCATAAAGTGAATCTATGTAGTTATACAATTCACTCAGTGAAATCAAATAATAAGAGGAATAAATATTAGAAAACAAAAATAGATATTTGCAGGCCATTAAATCACTGAGATGATTAAACTAACATACAAGAACAGCAAATTTTGTTCGGTGACTGAACTCAAGACCAACATAAAAATCTCAATAAATTCCAATAATAGTAACTATTACTTGAAAATCATAGGGAAAAGCAAGCATTTTCTATAGCTATGAAAATGAATTAAAAATACCTGGGGAAAATTCTAACAAAAATATGGGTAGCCTATGTGAAGTAAATCAGAAAAGGATACCGAAGGATATAAAAAGAACACCTGAATAGAATAGACCTAACATTATTTTAAAAAAATCACTTTGACTTTGCCACAGGTCAATTTATAAATTAAATGAAGCCCCATTTAGAATTCCGACAAGATTTTTTAAAAATGATACCTGACAAGTGGATTCAAATGTTTATATGGAATTTAAAATAAACATAACCTTAAAGCGCAGTCTTGTTTTTCAATCATGAAATGTAGGGTTTGGTTTGCTAATATGTAATTTATTTAGATACATACTTTTTTCAAATTTATTAGGTCTGTAATTTTATTTTGAGTGCCTTATAACATTTTGATATTAGTATTCAACTATAAAAATAATCAGGAAATGTTCCATCTCTTTCTGTGCTCTAAAAAAATGTAATAGCATATGAATTCTTTCATCCTTAAAGGTCTGTTTTTTAAAATATTTTACACTAGTGCCATTTTATGGGACCACTTTTAAGTGACTGAGTTTTAAGTGCTTTTCAGTTATTGGTTCATTCAGATTTTGTTTTTCATTAAAATCAAGGAGACTTTCAAATTTATCAGCATCCACTATACATAGAATTGTCTTATAATTTTAAAATATCCTTTAAAGGTCTGCTTTTTGTTGCTTTTTAATTCTGCTGTCTCTCTTTTTATCTCTGATATAATTTTTTAGAAAATTGTCATTTTATTGGTTTCTTCTATCAATTCTGCTTTTTAAAACATTTCTAAATACAATTTTTGTTGTTTTCTAATTCTCAATATAATGTTTTTATCTTTATGAATTTATCCCTAGTTTTTGTTTTCCTTCACTTAACTTTTTGAGCTTGATGCTTATTTCATTTATTCTCAGTCATTCTTAGTTAATATTGAAAGACCTTTAAAATGAGGGATTTCCTTTAGCTATATAAATTATAGGTTTTGCTATGCTGTGTTTTTATTGTAGTTAATTATGAATTTACTAATAATTTTTATGTCAAATTTGATTTTCCCTTAGAAACAGAAGCTATTTAAAAGAGTGATGTTTTAATTTTTTTAAATTTAAGTTTGTTATTTTTTTTGCTGGTAATTTCCTATTTTATTAGTGACTATGGCCTATAGATCTCTATTTAGGGAACTCTTTTTTGGCTGAGTTTTACATGATCAATATTCTGTGTACAGTAGAAAAAATGATTATGTAATTAAGCTTGCTTGATGTACACTTTAGTCTTATGTTATTGTTTATTGCCTCCTTATTACAGCAAATTCTGAGGGGCCTTTGTTAAAAAATCTAAGAGTTCGTAAGCATTCTACATTCATTTTGAAATATGTATTTCAGGAATCTGTAATGTCCCAACTTACTGCTTTTTACTTTGAATTCCACTTCATTATGATAATGTGGCCACTATAATGTGCATTTTGTTTGCATTTTTCTGGTATAATCTAATCTGTTGTTTTATTTTAAATTTATGATACATTTCATTTTCATAACACATTCACTTTTATTATGGATAATGGATACACTGAACTCATTCTTGCTGTGTTATTTTAAGATTTCTGTTGATTGTGTTTTCTTTCTTTTTTTAAAAAAATTGAAGTATAGTTGATCTACAATGTTGTGTTAGTTTCAGGTGTACAGCAAAGTGATTTGTTTATACGTATCACATATATATTCTTTTTCAGATTCTTTTCTCTTATAGGTCATTACAAAATATTGAATATAGTTCCCTGTGCTAGACAGTAGGTTCTTGTTGGTTATCTGTTTTGTATATAGTAGTGTGTATATGTTAATCCCAAACTCCTAATTTATCATGCCCCCTTTCCCCTTTGGTAACCATAAATTTGTTTTTTATGTCTGTGGGTCTATTTCTGTTTTGTGTATAAGTTCATTTGTATAATTTTTGTTTAGATTCCACATATAAGTGATGTCATACGATATTTGTCTCTGGCTTACTTCAGTTAATATGATAATCTCTAGGTCCATTCATGTTGCTGCAAATGGCATTATTTCATTCTTTTTTATGGCTGAGTAATATTCCATTGTATACACATACCACTTCTTTATCCATTCATCCATTCATTTAGGTTGCTTCCACATCTTGGCTATTGTAAATAGTGTTGCAGTGATAGTGCTTTCTTATTATTTCCTTTATGGCTTTTACTATATTGATTTGGAATTGATGAATCCTATTTCATGCCTTCTTATGATTGTTTTACCTTAAAAAACAAAACTGTATTTCTCCATGAATGTCAAGAATGAAGCAGAATATTTAGTACCTTCAACCCAAGCAAGAGGAAAACTTGAGCCTTCAGAACACAAAGGAGGGGTTCTGCTTATTCAGTTCTGTTTTTTTTTTTTTTTTTTAAAAGCTGGGTGTTTTATTTGTAATCTCTATGAAACAATTCTGGGACGACATCTTTGCTTTTTTTTTAAATTTATTTTTTTATTTATTTATGGCTGTGTTGGGTCTTCGTTTCTGTACGAGGGCTTTCTCCAGTTGCGGCAAGCAGGGGCCACTCTTCATCGCGGTGCGCGGGCCTCTCACCATCACGGCCCCTCTTGTTGCGGAGCACAGGCTCCAGACGCACAGGCTCAGTAGTTGTGGCTCACGGGCCCAGTTGCTCTGCGGCATGTGGGATCCTCCCAGACCAGGGCTCGAACCCGTGTCCCCTGCATTGGCAGGCAGATTCTCAACCACTGTGCCACCAGGGAAGCCCCTCAGTTCTGTTTTTAAAATGTATTCTCCTTTTCTTGCCAGAGATTCTGTCTCCCTGTGTCCCATTTGCTCTGAGTGTTCAGCTTGGTTACCTATATTAACTGCCGGAAAATTGTCATACACCCAGTGATATTTCTCTAGCTAATCATCTTCTTAGAAGGAGGTCAAGCTTGTTAGATGTCAACAGTGAAGATGGGCCCCCACAGAGGCTGTGGAGGAAATCCTGCAATTCCTTCTATAAAGAGATTCTTCTCCGTGTCCATCATGTCAATCAAAGCCATGATGCGTCCCTGGCTGTCTGTGCGTCTGTGTTTAAAGCTGTGTGAGAAGACCCTTGTCTTGGTGAGTTCTGACGCCGGACTTTATTCCTCTTCTGTCCTTGAATCCTATACTGGAAAATTATCCATGAGACATCATGATCCTGGTGAGAAGCTAAGAGGGATGGGTGTGGAATTGACTCCATTTACATACTGTCTAGGAGGACTTGACCTTTCTTGTGGCAAATGGCTGCTCTCCTCCACTCTCATCTGTAGCTTCAAGCCTGTGGTATGAACCTCCACTATTTTCCATTGTTGTTATATAGTTTTTATCTTATTCCCCAGCCGATTCAGATCAGTGGGAAATTGGAAAGGGAAATGGGGTTGTGGAAGGATGTGGCATATCCAGGCCATCAAGACCCTGGAATCCTACTTGGTGTTTTATGGTGTAATGATTTGTGTTCCTGTCCTGTGCTCTTCACTACCCTAAAAGTTCCTTGACGGGATGTTGAGTCAGCACTGCATCTCTGTAATGCAGAGCACGGGGCTTTCACTTAATAGATGCCCATTACTATCAGTGGACTGGATATGAGTTAACACTATTGTATTCATATCCATTTTTATAAAATTATAAGCTTCTTTGGGGAACTTTCCTAGCCTGAGTCCCCCAGAAACAGACTGTGAGAGGAAAATTTATGCAAATGATTTATGTAGAATATATTACCAGGAAAAACCAGTAAGGGTATGACAGAAGCAGAACAGGAAAGAGGAAGGAGGAAGAACCCAAGCAAGATGAAATTACAAGCCAAGCTCCAGCCTCAGCCTGATTCCACAGGGGGGATCTGGGGTGTAAATTATGCCTCCAAGTTGATCTCCCTTGAGTTTTGTGGTATCTCATACTCTCACACCAGTCTCTTGGCTCCAGGCCTCAGGGGGTTGAGGCGTGGAAAGGGATGAGGGAGAATGTAAACCCCCAGGTCCTATGACTTGTGTGATTTCAGGCAAAGCAGCTCCAGAAGCTCAAGGAGAGTCTCAGGTGAGACCTTATAAAGCAAAGAAAGAGGGAGAAATAGATACCCCCAAACAGCTCAAGGACCTGAGGGGATCTGGGTGGAGCACAAATTTGTCTGCCAGGGCTTTCCTGGTGGCGCAGTGGTTAAGAATCCGCCTGCCAATGCAGGGGACGCGGGTTCGAGCCCTGGTCCGGGAAGATCCCACATGGCACGGAGCAACTAAGCCCGTGCACCACAACAACTGAGCCTGCGCTCTAGAGCCCGCGAGCCACAACTACTGAGCCCGCATGCCACAACTACTGAAGCCCGTGCACCTAGAGCCTGTGCTCTGCAACAAGAGAAACCACAGCAATGAGAAGTCCGCACACCACAACAAAAGAGTAGCCCCCGCTTGACGCAACCAGAGAAAACCCACATGCAGCAATGAAGATCCAACGCAGCCAAAAATAAATAAATAAATAAATAGATTAAAAAAAAAAAAAATAGTGTCTGCCAGAGAAAACTTGTTGTGATTTTATTTTCTTAAGTCATTGCTTTCTTGGGTGTCCTTTGTTCTGTCAATGTGTCCACTAGACCAATGTGAGGCATCACTGTTTTCTATAAACAGAGGCCAATGTGGTCATTTTAGCAAAGGGAAAAACTCACCTTTCTGTTACTGATGGATGCTGGATCCAGTGCAAAAAACGCTCACACTGGGTCTTTCCTTCTGGAAGACTATTTGGGGACTCCTGATGGCCACCTGCCACTATCACTTTCTCATGGAGACATCTGGGTGTTGCAAAAAGCAACAGCTTTACTAAGGGTGGGGCTCTGCACCCACAGTTTCCTTCTGACTTAGGCTTTGCATGGGCTTTCACCTGACAAAGTCACTTTTGAAAATGCCTGGCAGTTCTTTTTTAATTTTTTGAGGAACCTCCATACTGTTTTCCATAGTGGCTGCAACCATTTACATTCCCACCACACCTCCCTTTTCTCCACATCCTCAACAACATTTATCTCTTGTCTTTTTGATAATAGCCATTCAAACAGGTGTGAGGTGATAAGTCACTGTGGCTTTTATTTGCACTTTCCTGATGATTAGTGAGGTTGAGCATCTTTTCATTTACCGGTTTGACTTTTTTATGTCTTCTTTGGAAAAATGTCTATTCAGGTCCTTTCCTCATTTTCGAATTGCCTTGTTTGTGTTTTTGCTCTTGAGTTGTATGAACTTCTTACATAGTTTGAATATTAACCCTTTATCAGATAGATAGTTTGCAAATATTTTCCCTACTCCAGAGGTTGCCTTTTAATTTTGTTGATAGTTTATTTTGCTGTGCAGACATTTTTAGTTTAACATAGTCCACTTGTTTATTTTTGCTTTTGTTGATTGAGCTTCTGGTGTCATATCCAAGAGAATTATTGCCAAGACTAATGTCAAGGAGGTTTTTCCCTATGTTTTCTTCTAGGACTTTTATAGTTTCAGGTCTTACATTTAAGTTTTTAATCAATTTCTAGTTTATTTTTGTGAGTAGTGTGAGATAGGGGTACACATTTACTCTTTGCATGTGAATATCCAGCTTTGCCAACACCATTTATCCTTTCCTCATTGAGTATTTTTGCTTCCCTTGTAAGATATTAGTTGACTGTAAATGCATTGGTTTATTTCTGGGTTCTCAGTGCTGTTCCATTTGTCTATGTGTCTGTTTTTAATGCCAATAACATACTGCTTTTATTACTATAGCTTTGTAATATGGTTTGACATTGGAAAATGTGATGCCTCCATCTTTGTTTCTCTTTCTCAGGATTGCTTTGGCTATTTGGGGTCTTTTGTGGTTCCATATGATTTTTAGGATCCAGCAATCACACTTCTGAGTATATATTCAAAGGAAATGAAATCACTATTTCAAATAGATATCTGCACTCTCATATTCACGGCAGCATTATTCACATTACTCACAATAGCCAAGACATGGAAACAACCTAAATGTCCATGGATGGATGAATTAATAAAGAAAATGTGGTGTATACATATATTCAATGTAATATTTTTCAGCTGTAAAAAGAAGGAAATCCTGCCATTTGTAACAATATAGATGGACTTGGAGGGAATTATGCTAAGTTAAATATCAGGCAATGAAAGACAAATACTGCATAATCTCATTTGTATGTGGAATTTGAAAAGGCTGTATTCACAGAAACAGAGAGTTGAATAGTGGCCCTCAGGGGCTGGGGGGGCGGTCAGGGAATTGGGGAGGTGTTGGTCAAAGGATACAAACTGCCAGTTATAAGATGAATAACTTGTGGTGATAATGAACAGCAAAGTGACTACAGTTAACAATACAGTGTTATATACTTGAAAGTTGCTAAGAGGGTAGATCTTAAAAGGTCTCACCACACACAAGAAAATCAGAATTATGTGAGGTGGTGAATGTGTTAACTAACCTTATTGTGATACCCCTTTCACAATATATATGTATCTCAAATCATCATATTGTGTACTTTAATAACGTTATATTTCAATCACATATCAATAAAGCTGGAAAAATGTTTAAAAATAAATAATTAAAATTTACATACAAAATATTATGGGGAGGAAGAATAGGAGAGAGTGTATGTAGATGAAACAAGATTGGCTACAACCTGATTAATGTTGAAGCTGGATAATGGATTTGTAAGCATTAGATATACTATTGTGTCTACCTCTGCAAATGTTTGAAAGTTTTTAAAATAAGAAGAGTTTAAAAAGAAAAGGAAAATGCCTAGGACTTAATGGAAATCAATATCCACACAACCTGGTAATCAGATTTGTCTACAAAGAGCCCCAGGCCTGGAACTTTATTTAATCAGCATCTTCCTGTTTCTTCTCTTAGAAAAAAGCAAAATGTGTAGAGCATGAAATATATTGTAAAATGTAATTAATAAAATATCTGATAATAATATTCAGTTTTATTCAATTCCATTAGGCAAGGGGAATAAAATGGTTGAAAAGACATATCCATTTAACTTGTGGGATTTTGAAGTTACCGGGGGCTGGGCTGGAGAAGGTGTGTGTAGAGGGAATGGGAAGAGGTCACTCTGTAGATGGCAATGCTTCTCCAACCTGAATGGACATCAGGTTATTTAGGAGGATTAAAATAAACACTCAAAAACTATTGAGATGAATGCTGAAAGTCTTTTAATAATTTATGTAGCTGTTATAATCCTGATTTTTTAAAAAGAAAACCTGACAGAGATAATACCAAGACAGGAAACCATAGACTGCTTTCACTTTTAAGTTATAGGTGTAAAATTCGCAAATACAATAACAGAAAACCAAAATCAATAGTATTTTTAGAAATGCACAGTGATCTTGACAATATCCTTACTGAGTCTCTTTTTATCACTTATATTTTTCTAAAAGTTTTTTCATTTTATATGCGTTCAAATTTATTGGTAGTTATTCCTGCTCTCCTATAATTAAAAATCTCTGCAATATCTACAATATGCCTCCATTACTTGTAATATTATCCTTAGCCTTCAATTTTATTTTTTGCTTGATGCATTTTTCATATTTTATTAGGCTTTTGAAAAGAAAACCTTTGAAAAGAATAACTATTCCCAATATTTTATGTGCTTGTTTTCTATTAGTATTTTATTTGTTCATTATTTGAAGTTCTTTTTACTTTGTTTTTTCGGTACTGTTATTTTGCCCTTTCTCATTTGTTTTCAATTTTTCTTGTTTTCTAATTAATACATCTGGCTTCATATTTCTAAGTACCTCTTTAACTACATCTCCCAATTTTAAGGTGTAGAATGTTCTGTTCATTTATAAATATTAAGTAATTTCCATTTTAATTTTTTAATCATGAATTACTTAAAAATGTGTTAATAGTGTCCAATTTTATATACATTTTATCTTTAATTTATGTTTTACTATTTACCATCAATAAAATTTAGACTTACTAGTATACTTCTAACAACTTCTTAACTCTCTGTTGTTTTTCTTCTGACCTTTTCTTTTTGCTGAATTACATCCCTAAGTATATGTATCATTTGGTATATGTTATCATTTAAAAACTGTGTTGTTTAACCTTTCACATTTAGATAAACAATTAATCTGATGTTTGTGTCTGATGTATATGATACAAAATAAGGGTCAAGATTCATGATTTCCAATATGAAAGTCAATTTGAACTAGAAAAAAATAATTGAAAAGGCTGTCCTTTTCCCATGACTTTGCAGAGCCACTTGATCATAAATAAATTTTCCATATATATGTGAATCTGTTCCTGAACCCTCTGTTATGCTCCACTAACTTCTTTGTCTGTTCCTAAGCCAATTCCATACACTCTTAATTATTGCAACTTTCTAACAAGTCTTGATATCTGGCGGTGCAATTCTCCAATTGTGTTTTATTCTTTATGATCATTATGGCTATTTTTGGTCCTTGGCATTTCCATTTTAATTTTAGTATCAGTTCATCAGTTTTCTCAAAAAAATAATACGAAGAAAGGAAACCAAAAAAAAATCTGCTGGTATTATGATTTTATTTGCAATGAATCTTAATATCATACTGGGGATAATTGGCATCTTTATAATATTGGGTCTTCCAGTTCATGATATACTATATCCCTTTATTAATGTCTTCTTTCATTTATCTCAATGTTTTGCAAATTTCTGTATAGAGTGTTTATATATCGTTTGTTAGACACAGTAGTCCCCCTTTACCCTGGTTTTGCTTTCCATGGTTTCCTTTACCTATGGTGAGCCACAGTCTGAAAATATTAAATGAAAAATTCCAGAAATAAACAATTCGTAAGTTTTAAAGTGTGTGCCTTTCTGAGTAGCGTGATGAAATCTCATGCCCTCCTGCTCTGTCCCACCTGTTATTCACTTAGTAGTCGTCTTAGCTGTCAAATCGACTGTCACAGTATCACAGTGCTTGTGTTCAAGGAACCCTTAGTTTACTTAATGGCCGCAAAGTGCAAGAGTAGTGAGGCTGCCAATACACATATGCCAGAGAGAAGCTGTAAAGTTCTTCCTTTAAGCGCAAACGTGAAAGTTTTGTTTAATAAAAAAAGGAAACAATTGTATGCTGAGGTTCCTGAGATCTGGTAAGAACAAATCTTATATCCTTGAAATTGTGAAGAAGGAAAAAGAAATTCATGCTAGTTTTGCTGTCACACCTCACCCTGCAAAATTAAGGCCACAGTGTGTGATAAGTGCTTAGTTAAGATGGAAAAGGCATTAAATTTGTACAATAAAATATTTTGAGAGAGAGAGCACATTTACATACTTTTATTACAGTATACTCCTATAATTGTTTCATTTTATTATTAGCTATTGTTAATCTCTTACTGTGACTAATTTATAAGTTAAACTTTATCATAGGTATGTATATACAGAAAAAACATCATATAGAGAGTCCAGTATTATCGTCCATTTCAGGCATCCACTGGGTACATATCCCTTACAGATAAGGAAGATCCTCTTAAATCCTTGAGTATTTAATATTTTTTTCATGTTCTTATAATGGAATTCATTTTTAAATTCATTTGAAAATTTTTTGTTGTTGATATATGAAAATAAAAGTTTTGTTTATTGAGCTATCCAGAGACCTAACTAGCTAAAATAATTTAATAATTTACTGATTCTATTAGTTTGTATGTAGATTCTTTTGACTGTTCTTTATCTACGCATTCTCATAAGCTGCAAATAATAAAAGTTTTATTTTACTTTTTCAAAGTTTTTATTGTTTATTTCTTTTTCTTGCTTAGAAGTATTGGCCAGGAACTCCAACAATGTTAAATAAATTGGCAGTTGTAGGCATCTGTGTCTCATTCCCACCCTCTAGGGAAATTGTTCTATATTTCTGTATTAAATGGGTTGCTTGCTAGTGTATTTTAGTTGAATGCCTTTATAAGACAAAGGCTGATTACTCACGTTGCAAAAATATCATTAATGAGTATGCAATATTATCAAATGCACATTAAAAATATATTAATTTTATGCTAGTAACCAAAATAAATAATTTTAAAGCAAAATATAAATATAAAAATTGACTCAAGAAGAAATAAAGGGAATTAAAAGGTATAAACTTACAGTTATAAAATAAATGTCATGGGGATAAAATGTACTGCATGATGACTATAGTTAATAATACTGCGTTGTATATTTGAAAGTTGCTAAGAGATCTTGACAGTTTTCATCATAAGAAAAAACTTTTTGTGACTATGTACCATGATGGATGTCAACTAGACTTACAGTAGTGATCATTTCACAATACAGTTGGCCCTCTGTATTCATAGATTCAACCAACTGTGTGTCGAAATATTAAAAACAAATTCTCAAAAGTTCCAAAAAGCAAAACTTGAATTTGCTGCATGTCAGTAACTATTTACACGACATTTACATTGTATTTGCAGCTATTTACATAGCATTTACATTGTATTAGGTATTATAAGTAACCTAGAGATGAAAAAGTATAAGGAAGGATATGTGTGTAGCTCATTTGCAAATACTATGCCATTTTACATAATGGACTTGAACATCTGTGGATTTTGGTATCTGTAGGGGGTACTGGAACCAATCCTCCAAGGATCTTGAGGGGCATCTGTGTATACAAATGTCGAATCGTTGTGTATCGCAACTAATATCATGTTATATGTTAATTATATCTCAAAAAACCCACCAAGAAAAGAAGAAATGAAAACCCTATACAATTACCATCAAATAACTTGAATTTATAGTTGAAATGCCCAACCACCTACAATTCCCTATATTTTCCATGCCCATTTAGCTAAAGATAGACAATTTACCAACTGTCAAGGAACAAGGAACAAATAACCCCTAATTTATAGAAAATATCCCAGGGAATATAAAAAGAAGTAAAACTGACCAACACATTTTATGAGGCTGTTACCACCTTGAAACCAAAATTGGTTACAGCTTGTTCAAGATAGTAAACATGGGGCAATCCTTTGAACACCTGTCCTGTGCATGTTGGAATTTCATATTTTAGCTGCCATTTCCTTAGATTCTATTACCTATTTTCCATCTCTCTTCTGCATTCTGGAGGATTTTCTCTCTTGGCTTTGGTTAGTCGATTATTAAGCCAATTCATTGGGTTTCCTTCCCCCTCTGATTTTCATCCCTTTATTGTTCTTTTCAAGAATCTATATTTTCCTTTTGAAATTTGCCCATTTTGTTTTCATTCCATCCTGTTCTTGGTTTGTATTTTCTTTCCCTCAATTTGTCTCTGAGGACATTTTAAACAGTCTTGAGTAAAGCCTCCTCTTTAATACATTCCCTTGTTTGCTGCAACCTCAGATTACATCACAGGGCAGTTTCTTCATGTGGTTTTTCATTAGGGCTCCTTTTGCTGGGCTCCTGCCGTGGATTGATTTGTGAAGGCAGTCATGCAGAGACCTGTGGGACTAACCAAAACCAAGTCACTTCTTACAAGTTTCCCAACTCAGGACTTTCCACATCTTCTAAAAAGTGTTTCTTAGGGCCTCATGATAGTATCCTTTGTAGCCTGAGAGCTTTAACTTCTCTGTGGCAACTCTGCCTCTGTCTCTTCCTTGGTTAAGCCATCCTGCCTCCTGTCCACAGTTAGAATATTGTTAGCCTCAGTCCATAGGCAGGACAGTTTGTATGACTCTGGGCTTTATGAGGCCACATCCCCTGGAAACACATAACCATATCTTTTCAGTTTTTCCACAGGTATTCAAATCTTTGTTTCTGAGTCATATATCCAATACAAATATTCATAGGAAGTTAGTTTGACTTATTGTCTTACCCACAGCTGTGAAAATTTGAATTCTTTCTTTTTTTTTTTTTTCCTTTCTTCCAGTTTATTGAAGTATGATTCACAAAACTGCATGTATGAATTCTTTCTTTTTTCTTCCTTATGTTGGGAAAAGCATGGGAATATGATGGGGCTGATTATCTTGCCTGAATGTCAGGAGTATGAATTAATAAATGTTATTTAAAAAAATATATTTATCCCATTTGTAAAATATGTTTATTGCTTATTTTGCAATGGGTGAATGAACTAATGGATAGCGCAGTCCCTGAACAAGATAATGAAATTGTTCTCAATTCAATTTATAGCTTTTTAGGTACTTAGTGCATTTAGCACATCAGATGCACAGCATTAAAAGGAATAAAAGCAAACTCACAACCATCAATGCTTTCCGAAGTCCCATTACAGCTCATAGAAAAGGTTTTTGAAGTGAAAATAAATGGTGATTTTGTTAGGTTCTGGATATTTAAAATCAAATGTTCCAAGAAAAAATCCATAAATTGAAGGAATAAAAGTTTTTCTTCACTTAGCATCTCCTTCTGAAATGCATTTTGTACCTGTGTGGGTTAGAATATCCTGGACCCAAAGTCTTTGTTCCCTATGGAATATTCATGTGCTTCTTGCATAACTTAAGATGAGGGGCATGCCTTACTAGTAATTAGTGGGTCTAATCAGGGTCTGGGGAGCCATCTGGATGGTCTACAACCCAGGAGGAGTTGTCTGAACTCTGAAGAATTAATGCAGAGAAACCAGAATCAATAAGTAAATCAGGCTTTTCCTTCCTCATATGTATATGTGTGTTTGTGTGTCATGCACCATTAAGGGAACTGGCATCTGCAATAAAATTAGAACTTGGTCCAACTGGGACCCTCATTCTAGTTAATATTCTGATACACTCAAGGCTTGCTTAGCCTGTCTTGAAAGGCTTTAGCTGAACTTCATGGGCTTTTCCAACTGGAGATGGCCCAAGAGATCAACATATTTATCAATCTCATCATATAGATGGGGAACCTGAGAAAAGAGAGGCCAAAGAACTACAGGTCCCAAGGGACCAATATCTAAGTTTGGTTGTTCTGAAAGAGAAGAAAAGAGAGTGCCTTCTGGAGCATTTAGATCTTACTTTCGAAGCCTGATAAGGAACATAGCAACTGGAAAGACTCTTTGGACTTCTCTCTTTGTGTCTCAGTCACCTCCTCTTCTCATCACTCACCCAGAGAAGGAAAAGCTAACCCTCACTATGACCCCCTCACCTTGCAAGGAGACTAAGTTAAAAGCAGCAGCTCCCTTGTGTTCATATTGGTTGTGCCCTTGGGGTATGGGTTCAAGGTTTTCCAGATCACCTGTATATTCTAGACTAAGGTCTCCAGATTATCTCTCAGGGCACAAAAGTTTCCACATCCCTAGTACAGTCTATCAAGATCAGAGAGGAAATGCTGACTTCTAAAGCAATTTTGATCAAGGGAAGGGGGAGAGAGTCTTAGCGCCCTGAGTGATAAACGGTACCGCTCGGTGGCAGAGTGGAGCAATTACAGGCCATGCCTCACCGTCCCATGTGGCTTAAACATCTTGATATTTATTTTCTGTCCTGACAAACTATTTTAAAATAAACCCTGGCTTTGGTTTTAATCAGGTATGGTAAGACACATGGACACAGAAATGACTGTCATGAAGGAAGATGTTCTTATTCCAAGTTCCCTAGAAACAGGAGGCTTGCCATGCAGGACCACGTGGGGAAGCACCAGGGTCAGTCACGATGCAGGAGGAGCAAGGGGAGAAACATGGGCCAGAGCCTTTATTGTGGTTTCTGAAGGAAAGGCAAGGTAAGGCAGGGTAAGCAGACATAGAATTGACTAGTTTGAATAATTTCAGCAGCTTCTGGGTCATAGAGACAGTCCCTAGTTGTCTAGGACCTGATCTTAGGATGAGTAGGGCAGAGGGATATTGTCCCCTGGAATGTAGGAGCCAGATAGAGGAGGTGGTTGGGAGTGTGGACTCTGGATTGGTGAGTTCGC
The DNA here is from genome assembly GCF_965194805.1 of Balaenoptera borealis. Classification (NCBI taxonomy): domain Eukaryota; kingdom Metazoa; phylum Chordata; class Mammalia; order Artiodactyla; family Balaenopteridae; genus Balaenoptera; species Balaenoptera borealis. The sequence continues at coordinate 79,752,936 of NC_138871.1, read as the reverse complement.
ACAGGAAAGATGCACTTCCAGATAAGTCTTTTGCTCTCTCAAAGAATTAGCTAGCCCTGGGAGGATGGGGGATAGGATTTCTCTCCAGTCAGTGAGTCACCAGATGCCAGAGCATCCAGAATACAGAAAATAAGAAAATATAGTCAATGCACCAATATTCTTACTTCTGACTCTTCTCCCCATCCTCCCCTAAACTTTGAACTTCATTCCAGCTTCTTTTTTTCTTGATCTGAAGCAAACTGTTCTGTTTCTGACATCTGCTCCAGCTGACGTTCTCTGGGAAGTGAGCATCCCTGGATTTCCCTCTACTGACTCCCTCCCGGTCCCTCCCTCTCCTGTACCAGTGCCAAGAGAGTGAGGCTCTTGAGTGTGGTGACAGGAAGGAATGACTGGAAACCTTCATGGAAGAAAGATTTGGACGGGACCTCAAAGCCACTTCTCACTTGCTTCATCAGTTGCACTTTGGGGAGAATTAGACATAAAGTAGAAGATACGAATTAGTACCAGGGAAAATGAAGAGAGTAGCATACTGTTTACTTTCTTCTGTCTCCTATGAGAATACGGTGCTTCGTCAAAGGATCTCAGAATCCTTCCAGTTAAGCAAATTATCTTAGCGCCAGTTCTTCTTTTGTAAAATAGGAACAATAATACTGCTTTTGCATGGTGTTATCAGCCTTAAATGGGCTTGTGTATGTCTATTTTCTAATATAAGGCCAGGCATAGAGTAGGCACTTGGTAAATATATATATTTTTCAAATTCAGAGAATTAATTTTTCAAGACTATCTTTCTCTTTTCTTTGTCTTGAGCGGCATCCAAGATGGAAACAACTATTCAAGCCACTGCAGCAACCTTACACCCCTTATTCCCAAGCAGAAACATGGACGTTTCCAAACCTAACAATCTTGGTCACGGTAATGCAGTTCACTAATGAAATTTCCATCTTATTTCTGCTGTCCCAGCATTTTTACTCATACTAAGACTTATAAGACCTGAGCTGTGCTTCCCACATAGCTGAGGGGTATTAAAGGCTGCATCAGAGCACACCGCAGGGCAGTACAGAACAGGCTAAGCCAGAAGGAACAGGAAATTGGCATCAAGAGTTAATTAAGATTTAGTGAGTAAATTAAGAAATCATTTTTTTTACATTATTAGTACAGGAATGCATAGCCAACGTAAAAATTTCCACAATATAGAAGTGTACAGAGTTAAAAGTTAAAGGGCCAACACACGCTCATAAATATATACAACTCACTCCATTCTCCAGTGGTAACCACAGTTAACTCTTTGTGGTATCCTTCCAGAACTTCTGCTGTGCATTTACATATCCATACACAGATATGTTCATATTAAAAACATATGCATGTGACGTAGAGAACAAATGTATGGACACCAAGGAGGGCAAGGTGGGGGGGGATGAATTGGGAGATTGGGATTGATATATATACATTACTATGTATAAAATAGATAGCTAATGAGAACTTGCGGTATAGCATAGGGGACTCAACTCAATGCTCTGTGGTGACCTAAATGGGAAGGAAATCCAAGAAAGAGGGATATATATATACATATAGCTGATTCACTTCGCTGTACAGCAGAAACTAACACAACATTGTAAAGCAACTCTACCTCAATTAAAAAAAAAAAGCCAAAATCCAAATGAAAAAATAAACCATATAATGTGGTTATATTATATGTAATATTTTGTAACTTGCTTTTATGATTTAATAAATTGATTTTTTCATGTTAATACAAATCGATACATCTAAATATTTTTACATGTTACTTTTATTCCATAATATAGATGTATCACCCACGGTTTATGTAAATAATTCCCTTTTGAGGAAAAATTAAGTCCGTTTCCAAATGTCAACTCTGGCAAAAAATGCTTCAAAGAACATATACATTTTTTGGGTAATTATGTTTTTTTCTGTGGTACTGTTTGTATTAGTTTGCTAGGGCTGACATAACAAATACCACAGACTGGGGAGCTTAAATAACAGAAATTTATTTTCTCACAGGTCTGGAGGCCAGAAGTGCAAGATTAAGGTGTCAGTAGGGCTGGTTTCTTCCAAGGTAGATCTCCTTGCTTGCTGATGGCGATGGACATCTCCATGGCCTTTCCTCTGTGCTCACATGTCTGTGTCTAAATCTCCTATTCCTATAAGGACTCCAGTGGTATAGGTTAGGGCCCAACCTAAAGGCATCATTTAACTTAATTATCTCTTTAAAAACCCTATCAATAAACACAGTTCTATTCTGAGGTACGGGGGTGTTAGGGCCTCAGCATATGATTTTGGGAGGACATAGTTCAGCTGGCAACACTGTTCTAGTTACTAATGCTGTTTAAAAAATTGCCACAACACTCGGCAGCTGACAACAGCACCAAGTTAATTAAGCTCACTGATTCTGAGGGTCAGGAATTCGTTAAGTGCACAATAGGGACAGCTTGTTCCTGTTCCATTATATCTGGGCAGAAGGCTGGAATCATCTGAAATCTCCTGGGGTAGACATTTCCCAGATGCTCTTCCAGAACCTTGCCCCTCCCATCAAGAAGCAGAATCTGTTTTTCCTCCTCTGGAATCTGGCCAGGACTTTGTGGCCACCTCTACTGACTAGAATATGGTCAAAGTGACATTGTGCAACTTCTGAGACTAGCTCAGAAAAGGAAACAGGCCTTCAAACTTTCTCTTTCTCTTGCTGTCTCTCAGCACCTTCATCCTGAGAACCCAGTGACCACACTGTTAGGAAGACGAAACTCTTCCAGATTAAGAGGAGCTGAGGCCCCCAACCAACAGCCAGTATCAACCTCCAGACATGTGAGTGACCAAGCCTTCAGACGACTGCAGTTCCCAGCCTTTGAGTCTTTCAGCCAACATCCCAGCCTCATTGAGCAGAGAAAAGCTCTGCTGGGATAGGTCCACATTCTTGACCTTATAAAACCAGTGATCATAATAAATGATTGTTTGGTGCCATTAAGTTTTGGGGTAATTTGTCACCAACTATAGTAGCTGTGGATAACTGTTATATCCTTTCCTGGAGCAGATATTGAGAGCCAATGAACAAGACCCTCTTTTTCTGATTTTCTCATGTGAAGATACACAGATAGTGAATTGAATTACAGGCTAATAGACTTCATAGAATTCATATGATCCAGGAAACCTCTCTACCCAATCTCTGTAGCACTTTAATTCAGCATCTACTTTAAAAAGTTCCAAAGATATAGTGCTCGTGATTCATTTGTTCATTAAACAAATATTTATTGAACAAGTTTTATGTGCCATACAGTGAAGGATTCTGGGGCAAGGCTTAGAATACTACAGTGCAGACAACAGCAAGAGAATTGAACTTAGGGAGACTTCATTCTGGAGGAGGAGATGGATACTTGTCTTAGTCAGTTCAGGCTGTCATGACAAAATACCAGAGACTGAGTGGTTGAAACAATAGACTTTTATTTCTCATAATTCTGGAGGCTGGTCCAAGATCAAGGTGCCAACAGATGCAGTGTCTCATGAAAACCTACTTTCTGGCCTTCTTGCTATGTGCTCACGTGGCCTTTCCTCAGTACACGCTCTTGGTGAGAGAAAGAGCTCTCAAGTCTGTTTTTCTTCTTATAAGGGCACCACTAATCATGGGGGCTCCACCTTCATAACTTCATCTAAACTTCATTGTATCCCAAAGACACCATCTCCAAATACCATCACCTTGGGTATTAGGGCTTCAACATATGAATTTTGAAGGGATAAACATTCAGTCCATATCCATTATGTAGCAGTAATGAATATTAAACAAGTAAAAATATAGTTTTAGATTTTGATAAATATTATGAGAGAAGCAAAATAGATAATATAATGGAATGTTACAGAGAATACTCCTTTAGGTTGAGTGATGAAGACATGCTTGTCTTAAAGGGGGCATTTGGCTTGAGACCTAAGACATAAGAAAAGATGTGAAAGGAAGGGGGAAGGGCTTTGCAGACAGAAGAGACAGCAACTAAAAGCACTTGGAGTGCTCTAGGAAGAAACAGAAGTCAGTGTGAGGGAGAATGGCGGGTGACATTGAAAGTGTTACAAAATCAGGTTAGAAAGAAAAGCAAGGGAGAAATCTTGAGATAAGGTAAGAAGTTTAGATCTTATTCTAAATTCAGTTGAAAGCCCCTGGAGATTTTTTTCTTTTTTTTAATGGAATGACATTATTTGATTTACATTTTAGAAAAATCTCTCTGTTTTCTCTGAAGAGCAAGAGTGGAAAGAGAACAATTATGAGCCTTTGAAATTATCTGGGCAACTCATGGTCATGGCTTGGGCCAGGGTGGTAGTAGCTTAAATGAAGAAGAGTGGAGAGATTCAAGATGTCTTTCAAGGATGGAACCATTAAGACTTGCTGATAGATCAGATGTGGGGACCAAGGGAAAGAGTGAAATCCAGGGACATGTGCAGGTTTTGGATTAGGGCCACTGGGTGGATTGTGGTGACATTGACTCAGATGGAAAGAGTGGTGTTTGGGGAGGACTAGGATTGAATGACAGGGTGTTTTGGTGGAAGAGGAGAATCACAGGACTTATTATTTATTCATTCATTATATTTTAACTGTTTATTAGTAATTTAAGTGAAGATGTTGAATATACCATTGGAGAAGTGAGCTCAGCAGTCAGGGCTGGTGATATAAATGTGTGAGTCAACTTTTAGGTATTAGATACACAAAATTATGAGAGGATGAGGGATTAAACAGGAGGGAAATTTGGCTAAAGGAACAAATATACCTCTGAGAGAGCACAGGGCGTTCTAATGCTTAGAGGACATAAAGAGCAGGGAGAAGAACCAGGAAAACAGACTGGAAAAGAAACACCAAGGAAACAGGAAGAAAATTGAGATGTGTGGTGAGGTTTTCAGAAGGAAGTTACGATAGCTGTAGAAATTCTTTCTCACGACTAACATGAAGTCTGACTCCATATTACTCACACATTGGTCTCCGATCTTCATTCTGGACAACACACCAAAAAAGTCAAAGGAAATTTTTAAAGCGTTTCATTATAGGAACACAAGACATTTCATAGTTACCCTGCTCTTGTTTGAAGCCTGAGACCAGACCACCATTGTTGAGCTGTGTGACCACGGACAACTGACCTGGCCCCTGTGAGCTTCATTTTCCTCATCCCTGGAATGGAGAGAGTGACAACCACTTTGCAGGGTTGTGGTGGAGTTTGATGACAATGCACATCACACACCTAGCCTGAGACATATGCCCAATACGTTGAAGTAATTATTAGCTTGGTCCCCTTTCCCCTATGATAGCCCTGGAAAGAGTTGACGATTACCCCCATGGTCTTTTGCACCCAAGATTTTCTAAGATATCATTTCTCTCTCATCCTTTTCTTTTCTCCTTCCTTTGGCTTCCTCTTCCCATACCTGGCCAGTTTTCCAGATCTCAAAGAATTCTCAAGCAAACAGGAAATATCACCCATGTAGGTAATACCTGTCTATGATCACAATGGCAGGGGCTATTTTGTGAAGTTGGGAGCTACTTTGGGGAAGTAAAGTGCAGAGGTTAAGAATTCAGTTTCTTGAGGCATATTGTATGGGATTTAATTCCATTTCTACCACTTAGAAGCTATGTGAACTTGGACAAGCTACATAACCTTTCTTTGTGTCATTTTCCTCATTTGCAAAACGGGGGGAGTAGTACCAATCTCGCAATGTTGTTATAAGCATTGCACAAATTAAAATGGGTAAAGTACTTAGAAGAGTGCCTTGTGTTCGATAGTGAGTAAGCATTCACTAAATGTGAATTACCATCTATATTCAGGATCTCATGCCAATGGCTGGATGACCTCCCTTTCACGATGTGTTACCGGAGATTCATGCCTCGTGAAGCAGGTGTGGGTTGACTTCCGAGTTCCCTCTGACTTTGACATTTTTGGATTTGATAACTAGTGACACTCAGTGTTTTCTTAGGGGGTGGGCTATGTCCAGAGGTGGAGAAAGCAGAAGCGTTGATCCTTGCTTCACGGTAAGCATCTGGAGCACATTCAGGAAAAGCTATGAATTGGGGTTAAAATGTCAAAATCACTTCAGTTTTGAACAATGCATTTTCTTCTCAAATGTCAAAACTTCAACTGCTTTTCTGGCTTCATGTGTCCTATTTAGGTTTAAAATTTTTCTTTGATAATTTATCTTTAGTAATAGAAGCAGAATGATATAGAGAAAAGATCATGGGTTCAGAGTTAATTCTAAATCTCAGCCCCTCTACTTACTACAGAGTGGCTGAATGTCTCTGAGCCATAGTTTCCCCAAAAAAGAAACAATAATACTTGCTTGCAGGGTGGTCTTGAGAACTAAGGGAAATAATGTACATAAAAAACTCGACAAGGTGAAAATTATGCTTTCCTTCTCTACCGATCCCACTGGACTGCAATCCTTATGCTTCCTTGTTCTCATTTCCTCCCAGATTCCAAAAATATCAATGCAGATGGCTCTTTCAGAACTTGGGGAAATATCTACATATTTGCAATGGTAGGTCCTGTGATTGGGTGATATTTATATTCTAAAAAAAAAAAAACCTATTAAAATCAGACTTGAATGAATAAAAAAGAGTAGTTTCTGCAAGTTCTAAAAATACCACTCAGAAATAATGCTCTTTCCAGACCCCTAATGCTGAGTAAGGTAAACCTAACCTCTTAGTTCAATAGACTACTGATAATTCCCTTTATGCCAATGGGAAGATTAGCTAGTGCCAAGATATTTTTAACTGGTCTGAAGGAACACATCTTCATTTGCATCCAGCAAGATGTAACCTTAGCAACAGTGTGTATTTTTGGACTCCTTTTCATTTAATGTAAATGAAGCACCACTGATACACCCGTAATCTGATGACAGAATTCAGCGTGACCAATTCATGTGTCTGAGGCCTCCAAGTCCCTTGCCATCCCAGCAAGATTCTAATTTCCTGTCACTAGCATGAATCAGTATGGTCCAAACTGAAATTAGTTTAGAGCATTAACTTTTCTTGTTGACTTCCGTTTAAGTCACATTTAACTGTCTCTCTTATTATAAATGGTCTAAGTATGGGGGAAAGTTTACATCAATGTGGAAAGAGCTTAGGTGTCACATTTCAACAGAGAATTAAAAATGTGTTTTTGCTTCTTCTGAACTATTGAGGGCTCTTACCCACCATCTCCAAGCCAGTGTCTTCTATAAAACTGAGGCAACCATTAATTTGATAATTCCTCCCTTGTACAGTTGTGTTAACATATAATATTTCAAATTTATTTTTAAAAAGGTAAGAGGGATGTCAGTTTGAAGGCATGCTCTTACAATTTGCTACCCTCCATGATGTTTAGCATATAAGATTGGTGATGCTGACTTGGGCCAATGTTTCCTTTATAGGGGTGGAAATGGAGATGGAAAAGATGGGTCTCTCTGAAGACTGCCCGCTCCCCCTCCACCTTCTGTAATTAACACTTGGCTTGTATTGCTTGCTGAGCAATTCAAAGATGGACATGTGTGGAATGGTTTATATATGTGGAAGAACAAGAAATTCTCCTTTTCCACCAAAAGCAAAGCAACAAAGAAGCCTGAATAACAGAGGGCTTTGCCAGTCTTACTTTAATAGTTGAAGCTCCTCTAGCACTAGTTTCTCAGACTTTTGCCTGCCATTGCCATGACCAGCTGCTCTTCGATTTTGTTTATCTGTTGCGTGCTGGAATAAGTGATTACATGATTGATTACATTGCAATTTGTCATTGTGACTCACCCAGTCATTGGGTCACGCTTGGTTAAATCCATGGATAAATCATGGACTGGATCAGAGAGCTCAAAAGTGGAAATGTGAGTGTATGTAAGTATCTCTGTGTGCCTGTGTGTCTGAATATGAATGTGGGTGGCCCTGTGTGTACGTGTATTTATGTCTCGAAGTTCAAGAATCTGTGTCTGTGATGTTATGGACGAGGGTCTGTGGGCATGTATGAAGGGCTGTGTGTTCTTATGGTGTGTCTTTAGTTCATATGTGGTGTTAGTAAATGTATGCATGCGTGGTTTCTGTACGTTTGTTGCTGTGTAAGAGGAAGGGAGCAGCTGAAGATGAGGCGTCACTTATTTATTCATTCAAGAAATATTCACTGAGGGCATGAGCAAGCCAGACTTGGAATCTGTGAGGTCACGGGTTCAGCCAATGGAAGAATCATGCCAAACAGAGACGAAGAAATGCTGGCTTGGCTGGTGTGCTTTGAGCAGTGCAGTGGCAAAATTCTCTGCTCATGGGTGCTGCGGCGGCAGCTCTGGGGCTCAGTGAAGCCCTTGAACAATCTCCAAGGTCATACGCATCAAGCTGTAGAGGGTCCTGTCTTTTCTTTCCTGTCTTCTGCCCTGTTCCCCGTGTCCCTTTTGGTAGGCCCTCCTCTTCCCTAATTAGATGTGTGCTCCTGCTGGTGTAGTTCAAGATGGCACGTCCCTGGCCAATTGGGCTTAGGAGATAGTCTAATTCATTGCACATTGTGTGTTTATAGTTATGGAACTCACTTAGGAAGATTGGTGGTATCCGAACTGTCATCAAAGTAGTATTTTTGAGTGTTCTAGGCAACAGAAAAAAGCTCATTATTTCCACTTGCATCAGTTACAGAATTAGGCAGAGATGATCCCTTCATATTTATTTTGACAGGAGAAAGGAGAACAGCCCAGAAGGAAGACATGCCCCGGCCACGGGCCTCAGGGGTGAGCTGGTAGGGGACCCAGATCTCCTAGTTCAGGATCTTTCAACACCCCCCTCCTCTGGGAAGCCTCCATGTGATGGTTAATATTATGTGTCACCTTGATTGGGCCACGGGGTTTCCAGATTAAACATTATTTCTGGGTGTGTCTGGGAGCACATTTCTGAATGAGATTAGCATTGGAATCAGTGGACTCAGTAGAGCAGATTGTCCTCCCCAAGCCTGAATAGAATGCAAGGTGGCGGGTGGGGAGAAACTCACCCCTTTCCTTCCTGCCTGACCGCTGAGCTGGGACATCAGTTTTCTCTTACCCTTGGACTGGGATTTATACATTTGGGTCTCCTGGTTCTCAGGCCTTGAGGCTCGGACTGGAATTACTCCGCCAGCTTCCTGGGGCTCCAGCTTGCAGACAGCAGGTAGTGGGACATCTCATAGCCAATTCCTCATAATAAATCTCCCTATCTATCTATATATATCTATCCTATGGGTTCTGTTTCTCTGGAGAACCCTAACACTCACTCTGATCCCTCTTTTCCCAAAAGACTCCGGGCTGTTTGAACACCACCTGGGCTGCCCTGTGACTTCCTGGACCACTTCGAGTTTAAGCCATCATTGTGCAGTACTTTACACCTCCCAAGGCACTTGGGCCAGTGCTTACTCTGTGTGATCTTCATGTACCCCACGTGAGATGGGTTACTAGAACCAGATGAGTGGATAAAGAAGAGACGTGGTACACATATACAATGGAATATTACTCCACCGTAAAAAAGAATGAAATCTTACCATTAGCCACAACATGGAAGGACCTAGAGGGTATTATGCTAAGTGAAATAAGTCAGAGAAAAACAAATACTGTATGATTTCACTTATACGTGGAATCTAAAAAAACAAAACAAATGAACAAATACAACAAAACAGATTCATAGATATAGAGAACAAACTAGTGGTTGTCAGAGGGATGGGAGGTGGAGGGGAGAGTCAAAATAGGTGAAAGGGATTAAGAAGTACAATCTTTCAGCTATAAAATAAATAAGTCACAGGGATGTAACAGCACAGGGAATAGAGTCAATAATATAATAAATTTGTATGGTGCATAATCTAGAAAAGAATCAAATCACTTTGTTGTACACCTGAAACTAATATAATATTGTAAGTCAACTATATTTCAATTTTAAAAAAGTAAAATAAAATAAAGATGGAGAAATTAAGGCTCCCAGAGGAGGCTAGTGAGTGGCAAAACAGGATCTGAAGGTTCAAATCCAGGTCTCCCCGACCTGAAAGTGGTTCACATTTCACGAGACTGCCTGCCCCACAGGTTAGGAGTTACTCGGGGCTGGGGCGTCCTCCCCATTGAGCTCAGCCTGGCTTGGTGTCTAGGGTTGGGTTCCCAGGGTCTGAGCTTGTTGTGCAGGAAGCTGATTGGAGAGTCTCCTCTGGATCAATACCTGAGAGGAATAAAGGAAGTAGGACCGGGCAAAGGGAGAGATTGAGTGCAGTGTGCTTGCAAGAAAGGCCTCAGCTGATGCCACAGGCAGCTCTGGATCTGGGATGGTCCCCGAGTTGTTTTAAATAGAAGAAAGGAGCCCTGATATCGACCGTCACTGGAGGTGGGCTGCCTCTAGGAAGGGTGTGACCTTGGACAAAGCGGCTCCCTTTACGGGAGTGCCATTCAGGGACTCAAGGCGAGGAACTCAGCTCAGAGCCATCTGTTCTGATGAACAGATGCCAGGGGAATGAGCGACTCAGCTCTTCGGGGGGATCTGGCTGACACACCACAGAACAGTCAGGAAGGGGCTGTGAAATCGATTTTCTCTACAACATACTTCCCTGTCCTCTTAAGGTGGGTTCTCCTGAAGCACGTTTGGTTTTTTTCCGCACTGGCTGCCCTAGATCTTTAAACACTGCTGTCTTCTCTGCCCCCTTCCTCCAGAGATCGTGCTCTGGATATTGCCTCAGTGTGTGTGTGCATGCAGGCGTGCCTGTGTGTGCTTTTGTGTGTGTGTTTCTCACCAACATCTACTAAGGTTCCTTTCTGTGTTGCTTTCTCAGGCTGGGAACTCTGTGTTTCCTAGCAGCCCTGATCGCCATACAAAAATGGGATAGAAATGACAGCGTCCAGCCCTGGCTTCACTCTGTTTCTGTGCTCAGAGCATCTATGATCTTGGGAAGCTGGCCTGACACAAGAGCAGAGCTTCCACCCAAGGAAGAATGACTCTGGGTTCGGCAGGTTTGAGGCCTCCTGTGCCCTCTGGGACCTCTCACGGGGGAGGGCCCTGCTAGGGCAGCGAGGGATTCAGAGGGCAGATGCTGAGAGGCTGGGGCCTGCTCTGGAACAGGGGCTCCATTCTCCACAGAGGGTCAGCGGTCACCCTGCGGCGAGTTCACTTGGATTCTGTCTGAGCCCCTGAATTCAGACTCTTGATTAACAAAGCCATGGCGCATGACCCCCGGCCCCCAAAGAGTTCTGTCACTGGACGGATTTCTCCCAAGTTCCAGAGGTCACGCAGAGGGCCTGATGTGAAAGGTCTTTTCTCGCCCAGGGGTCCATCCTCGCCCACAGCCGGCACTTCATATTTTCCAATCGAGTGGTCCGGCTCTCTAATCCGGACAGACTGTAAGTCGGTGCAATCCGGCCACTCGCTGGGGCCACCTTCCAGGTCGATGGGTGGGAGGAGGAGGGCTTGCTCTGTCTTGGGGCAATCTCAGGATCTCCAGAAAGATTCTCTGGCTTTTGCCATGAAATCCCTGCTGGTTGATACCAGGATTCCCCTTTAGCAGATGACAGCATTTTTCAAGGATAACACAGATGTAGAGAACATTTTTGAAGTGGGGTGAGGAAGGGTGTCTGACCTTCACTTTGGGGCCCAGGTCAGAGATGTAGTCCTTCCTGGAGCTGGATGTGCCAGTGGTGGGGAGGAAATGAGTGAGGAGAGGCGTGGGAACTTGACGTGGAGAAGGCTCTGGAAGAAGATAGAGCCAGAAGCTGGGAGCGGCTCTAAACCAATGTTACCGAGTTTGCCAATCTGTCGGCACCCTCTCAATGCGGTTGGAATGTGACCTTGGGAAGGTCAAACAGAGAGAATATTGACAGAGTTTATCAGACAGGCTCAAGTGCGGACCTGGCAGTGACCATGGGTCCCCAGGCTGCATGTCACCTTGTCTCACGGCAAAGCTGGGAGGTGGATTGGCCTCCACCCCCGGTTCTGTTTTCTGGAAGCTGCCTCGGAAATACAATTTTATTTGTAAAATGGCTCACCTCTCCTGGAGTCAAACGAAGCTTTCCAGAGCGGGTGACGTCTGAGACAGGGCTTACTTAGTGGGTTGGGAGTTCCACAAACTCCTTTGCTGTCTTGCTCTGTGCTGGGGAGCTCTCAGTGGGAGGGGGCAGTACCCCTAATTGTTAGGGTGTCTCAGGGGTTGAGCCGTAGACATAGTCTTCCTCAGTGAATAGATCAGTAAGCAGGAGCTTCCAGAGCAAGAGTAGTCAGAGAAACTCCAGGAGTCCCACCCCTGGGCATATATCTGGAACAAGTGAAAACTCTAATTCTCAAAGATACATGCACCCCAATGTTCATAGCAGCAGTATTTACAATAGCCAAGACATGGAAGCAACTCAAATGCCCATCAACATATGAAAAGATAAAGAAGGTATGGTGTATATACATGCATATATATATGTGTACATACACACACACACACATACATACATACACACACACAATGCAATATTACTCGGCCATAAAAAGAATGAAATATGGCCATTTGCAGCAATGTGGATGGATCTAGAGAATATTATACTAAGTAAATAAGTCAGAGAAAGACAAATACTATATGACATCACTTATATGTGGATCTCAAAAATATGCAAATGAATGCGTATACAAAACAGAAACAGATCACAGATGTAGAAAACAAACCTGTGGTTATGAAAGGGGAGAGGGAAGGTGAGAGGGACAAATTAGGGGTATGGGGTTAACAGATACAAACTACTATCCATAAAATAGATAAGCAACAAAGAGTTACTATATAGCACAGGGAATTTTACCCAATATCTTGTAGTAACCTATGATGGAATATAATCTGCAAAAATACTGAATCACTATGCTGTACACTTGAAGCTAACACAATTTTGTAAATCAACTTTACTTCAGTAAAAAATAGAAAGTTAAAAAGGAGAAGAGAAATACTATGGCAAAGACACAGAATGTATACAAAGACAAACATGAAGATGTTCTTTGAAAATAAAAGACAATTTTGATTTATAAAGTTCTTCCTTTTTTTATGTCTGCAGTCAGAAATCTCCTAGGGAGGGACAGAGGGAGGACGTGGCCTCCAAGGTTATGATTCCTCGACAGAAGCACTTATTTTTCTTTCTCAAAGAAAACTGAGAGCAGCCTGTAGCCTGCAGGGGAGGGCCTTGGGCTGGGGCCAGGCCTGTGTCTGCATCCCAGCGGCTTCCTGAGCTCGCCGCGTGTCCTTGGGCAAGCGCCTCGCCCTCTCTGGGTCTCCCTTTGCGGAATCATAAACTGAAAAGTGCCTTTCAATTCTGACCCTCTACGGATCTATTTTTAACAAAACCCACGCTTACTTCCACACTCTTGAGCCTGCCATAAGGACATTTGTAGCTCTACAAGCTTTCTAGAATCAGAAAGAAATAGCGTTTGTGAAGTGTCAGCTCGTCAGAAATGACTGGCACCCGGGGGTTCCAAGCCCCTCCCCGAAACCTGCTCCTGCTGCGAACACAAGCCCCTCCCCTCCCTGCGCTGCTGCCTCTCGGCCTGTCCTTGCTGACTGCCCGGTGTTCTCAAGAACAGAAATAGAATATGTCTGCCACGCAGCAAGTGCACTCCTGGGAGGATGGGGGGGGGTGTGTGTGTAATTTATTTTATTTCATTGTTTTCAGATAATTCTCTGTTAAAGAAGATAATCTCTGAAGTGGAGGGTAGGGGCCCTGAAAAGCTGTCAGCTCCCTGCTAGACGAGTCACTTTGCACAGCAGCTTGGTGTCCCCAGCTAGAGAGGGTGCGAAGCACGCTCCAAATCCTTCATCAATGCAGGGGTGCCCCGGGACTGCGTGCGAGGGGCTCACAGACATTTCGAGTGTAAAACTACAGAGCAAAGCGTCACCAGGTTATTAGGATGCAAGAGCTGCCTTCTCCGCAGCCTAGGTTCAGGATTTCCTTGAACCAAGCTAAGCTGGCAGCTGTGAGCTCAAGCGGCCCATAGATCAGAGACCACGGTGCTCTGAGATCACGCTTCCCTCTGTCAACTTGGAGCAGGGCTCCCCTCTCAGCTTCGCTGACAAGGAGCATCCAGCTGCCTCATTTACCGTCTGAAATCTACACAGTGGTCAGCGGGCTTTCTTGTGTCCTAATCTGATCTGATCTCACAGTGGAATCTATCAGCAACTTGAAAACCCCTTGATAGGAAGTGGAATCAGGAGTTCAAGTCCAAACTCCCCTCCGTCTAAGCTGCGTAACCTTGGGCAGGCTTTTCAGCCCTCTCTGTACATCTATGTCAGCTGCAAATTGGAGATCATGAAAACGTTTTTCTTGCCAGTCTTGCCAGTTATTGTAACCATCGGGTATCATATTGGGCATTAAAATGTTTGAAGCTGGGCTGAGCAGAGGCCCGTGGATGCTCTGTTCATGGTCCAGTGTCAGACACACGCAGCTGAGACGGAGGGGTACGAGTAGGACCAGATGACAGCTACTGGGAAGAAAGCTAGAGTCTGGAGCACAGGACACGGGGATGGGAGAGAGCAGAGGAGGCGGAAGTCATCTGTTAGTGTCTCTTGAAGGAGGCCCCCATCCCAACCCCGCCTGGTCCCAGAACTTCCGCTGGGACACCCCTCAGCCCAAGGGACCGTTGGTTTCCTCACATCTGTGAGCCCCGCCCCCAGCCCTGGGACAGGTCCCTGCTAGAGCCCCGAGATGCCTGTTTCCGTGTTTTCTCCTCCGAAGCATCTGGTCGGCACCGGCCTGGCACATCGCAGGAGCTCGGGATCCCTTTCAGAGCTGCCCCTCGGTCTCTCAGCTCCAGGACCAGCCCAACGCTGCTCTCCTGCAGTGCTTTGCCGGGTCAGGCTCGGGCCCCAGACACCTCCCTCCCCTGCGCTCCTCTCCCCGCCTCCGCCTCCACCTCCACCTCCTGTTACCACCACCGCTGTCTCCTCTGTCACCTCTGCTGCCACCGCCACCTCCCCCAGCAGGCTGCACGCTGGGGGGCCGGGGCTGGGCGAGGCTGGGCCCCCTGGGAGCTGGCTGGCCACGGCCTGGGCGTAGGGGGCGGGCGTGCCCGAGTTGTGGCCGGGAGCTGGGCTGGCCTTGGGCCCCAGGGCACTTGGGAGTGCTGCGGGGCAGGGGCCCCCTTTGTTGCCAGGGACGGTGCTCCGGACAGAAGTGGCAGGCGGGGGGCCCGAGGGGTAGCTTGGTGGTACGGCTGGGGAGCGAGGGTGCTGGCTGCTGTGGACAGGTTTGCAGCCGTTTTTGGCTGGAGACTGGCTGACTTCGCTGTCCATGGAGCGTCCCCTCGTCTTGTCATCTTCAGAGTTTTCCGTGGTACAGTTGGCTGGGCTGGGCGGGATGGGGCCTCAGCCTCAGCCATGATGACACCAGCCTCCTTCACAGGCGTATTCAGGCCATTCAACAAGGATGGAACCATTTTTAGACCCCAGGGGGGCACTGTGGGGAACTCAGACATGAGTGGGCACGGTCCTGGCTCTCGTGGATCTTGGAAAGTTCTTAATGAATGAATCCCTACCAGGCCTGAGGAATCCTGACTAGCTCGCGGCTGAGCTGAGGGCGTGGAGAGCCACATTGTAACTAGAGCCATGCCCACGATGAGCACCCTTTCAGCCATACAACAGCCTCTGTGAGGATTTTCATACCCATTTTCCTGATGAGGAAACTGAGGCTCAGAGAAGGCTGGTAAGTGGCAGAGCCAGGACTAGAAATAAACTCTTCCAACCCCAGATAATGAACGTTCCTAATAAACCACAGTGCCTCACATGGCATGCTTGGTGAGAGGCCCAAGATAAATTCTGGGATGAGAATAGTGGAAAGAGGACTAAAATAGATCTTGTTCTGCCTGGGATAAGGAGTTATTTAATAAATGAACATGAGTCAGTGAGGAGGCAGCATCTTCTCCTTGGAAAACATGGGTGTAATTCTGCAATTAGAGGTTCCAGTAAAAGTGGGTGGACAGCTCCTTGGAAATATAAATCACTTCCAGGAGGCACAGATGAACAGCTGTGGCTACATGGCTGGGGGCCAGAGAAGGTCAGGAACTTCATGTTTTATGTCGTGACCGCATTGAAACTGCCCCCGACTTTGGCCACAAATCCTTAATTGGGATTCCTTCTTCTCTTTTGCTTCTACAATCCCTCTTCCTCCTGCCATCTCGGTGACATTTATTTTAAAAATAAATGTGTGTGTGTGTAACCATGTTACTTCCCTAATTAAAATATTTCATTGGTTTCCTAGCTCCACAAGGTAGAATCTAAACTCTTCAGTGTGGCTTACGGGGTTAGCTTAGCTTAGGTTGTCCCCAAAGCAGACCCTGAGACAGGATTTGTAAGACAGCTGAGGCATTCACCCATCAATGCTTGTTCCTCGTTGGTGAAGGCTTGCTTTTGGGGATATTGACTTCCCAAGACGTCTGTCTGCTCCTCACATGGCCAGCACACTCCTGGGAGGAGAGTGGGCCCTCAGATGGAGAGGTACATCTGCTCGAGGTAGAAGTCATTGCCGTGTGATGAACTGTCCACAGAGCTGGCCAAAGGGATGCGGGCAGTCAGCGTGGCATCTGTGGCACAGATTCTGCACAAGTTTCCTTCTCAAGCTGCATCTTCTACTCCTACACCTGGTCCTAGATTTCCCAGAGGGGTTACTCAATGACTAAGAAAAACACATAGGTCACACACAGTTATGATACCTTAATAAGAGCACTTTTATCTGAAGTCACAGGCAACTAACCTCTCTGCAGTAGATTGACCAGGTTGTAAACTCTGGACTCTTTTTCCTTTAACATACATTCCCATGCCCTCAACTGACAGGCATGAGAAGAAACCAAATGAGGGTGAAAGACAAGCTCGTAGCAACAAAAACTCAGCTGCCTGTGTGGTGGGCAGGAGGAAAGGCTGTGTGAAGCTCTCTCCCTGGACCTGGGTAGAAACGCCCTAAGAAACTCCTGGGATGTAAGTGCATTCTTTAGATTCTCCTTAATAGGGCAAAGCAAAGGATCTGAGCAGGTGTATGGAAGTTTAAACAGAGTGTTTGATTAGATGAAGTTTGAAAAGCTGTTCCCAAACATGCAGTCTTTTTTCAGACGCCCATATTTTGCACATGCTGGTCCCTCTGCTAGACTACCCTTCTGTGTTTGTCCATCGCCACTTCTGTGAAATCCTCTCTGACCAGCACATACAGACTTAATCACCCCACCCTCTTTCTCCATCAGACTTGTAAATACTTTATTATAACTCTGAAAGTCATTACTCTCTTTCTGGACCTCCTTTTATGTGTCTGTAATATAAAGTGTTCACAACCATAAGCTTTAAGGCCTAAAGTTTTTGAATCTTTTATCACTCATAATTATTTTTTAATAGAAAAATCAGCTATTTTGTAGGATAATATGTATGCCTTTTTTTTAATTTTAAAATCTATTTTAGGTTGGTTGTCATAAAAATTCCATGATTCAAAAACATTTGCTAAATGTCTTCTATGTGCCAGGTCTAGTGGGCCACACCTAGAATTTATTATTCCTATCCTTGAGAAATTTATTTTCTTGCTAAAAAACTGACATCTAAACCCAGGAAATAATGCCAGTCACATAGCAAACCAGCAGGAATTCATACCGCAGGGGAGTTCACCAGGAGCTGGGGCAATGCTTCCAGGATGTGAGCCTTGGGGGGAGAATAGGACACAGTATTTCTGATGCTAGGAGGAGGACATCCTAAATTAGTGCAGTATCAACTTCACAGAACCACATGGGAACAAGCAAGACATGAGATCGAGGGAGATGAGGACCCTGACGATCTCCCCGGGACAGCCTGTCTGCTCTGGAGTGGAGCCAGGGATGTGGATGGAAGGGTGAAGACGGGGGAGAATTTAGATGCCAGCCAGTGGAGTTTGACGTCAGACTACATGAAACCAGTAACTTTTTAGAAAACAGAGGGACATTAAGATGTTTGTGTTTGAGAAGGTCAGTGTGGCAGCTGATGGGAGACGGATTGGGTGGGGATGAGAGGCTGTCCCATTGAGACCTTCAGGAGAGCACAACTTGACGCGGGCATAGGAGAAGGAGATGCAGGTTTGAGGGGACACGGATCTGGAGAGCAAGACAGGAGAAGGATGCAATATTGAGGACAGCAAGGTTTGGCTCTTGGCCAAGAGAATGGTGGTCGTGGTGGTAGGGGCTGGAGAAATTGACCCAAAGAGGTATGACTTGTTAAAGCCACGTTCATGAGGAGTGTATGTGTGTGTGTGTGTGTGTGTGTGTGTGTGTGTGTGTGTGCACGCGTGCGTGCGAGTGTGTAGGGGGCACAGAGTTTTGGTGTGAGAAGAGGAAACTGAAGCAGAGAAGAACACAGAGGCTGTCAGAAGTAGGGAGTAATGCCCTTGCCTTTGAACACAGCTTGGTTTCAGACATACCACTTGAACCATTCTTTGCAGCTCATGGGGGCCCTGACTTCCCAGAGCATCAATAATGCAACATGGAAACTGCAGGTCTGTCTCTGAACGAAGACACTGGGATTAGGGAAGCAAGCCATTTGAGAAGCTCTTCCTTTATCACAGTCTTTACAAACATGGCCCACGTTTGGAACTTGGCAGGGAATTTGATGCTTGACTTTTCGACATGTGTCCACACAGTTTCCATACTCTTTCTTTTGGGTGATAATGCTACTTAGCTGTGTATGTAGATAACAGTGCGACCATTCACAGCACAGACAAACACATACGCAGATGTTTTACACAGGAATCACTTAAGCTCAGTGGCTCTTAAAATACTTTTGCCATCCCAGCACTCCTGAGGGGGATGGTACTCCCAGATCAAAAACAGAGAGTCAATTCATATGTGTCCAATTTCAGTGGGAGAGAATGGAAGGACCCACGTCCCTCAGTGCTTGAGTCAGAATCTGGGGGAAAGAGAGCAAAGCCCTGCAGGTGGTTCTGATGGAGGCCCCAGGAGGCTGGTCCCCATGAGGACTCACCGGCCTCTAGTTCAAGCACAATCTGGGCTCATGCTTCTGCCCGAACTGAATTTTCTGCCCTGCCCTTGTAATCCTAAACCTAACCTCAACCCTATAAGGGTTCAAGACCCTTCTAGACCCACTTGTAGTTTTCTCATCTGAGAAATCACCCCTGCCTCACGCAGCGCAGGTCATCTCTTTGATGTGCTATTCTTGCCCTTCAATCAGTATTTGATCATCTGAGTGTCTGTTTCCCCCCAGAGACAGTGGGCTCCTGGAGAACAGGTGCCACGTTTTATGTGTCTCTGAAGCCTGGCACCTAGCACAGGGGAGATCTATCGTGAAAGCTTACAGATCAAATGAATGGATGGATGCCTCGAAAAATACACGTCTGCAACCTTCAGTCTCTCTGCCATTTCTTGATTTGTTTCCAGACCTCTGTGGGGCCCTGGCCTCGGCCCCTTGCCCTGGAGTCTCCTCTTCTTCGGGGCAGCTGCAGCTCCCTCCTGCATCCTCCGCGTCAGGGCTACATTCCTCAGGAGAGGTTGGATAAAACGGTCTTTCCATCTCTGCAGGTTCAGAGTCACACACGAGTGTGGCACGCCATGGTAGCTTTTCAGTAACTGCTCACGTGTGCAGAGCATTTCAACATTCCCCGACCATCACATCCTTTACCTTATCATCAGCTCCCTGACATCCTGGGGAAGCACCATTATTCTCTGTTCTGCACAAGCAACTGAGGGACTTGAGAGTGAAGTGACCTGACTGAGGTTGTCCATTAGCAGGTGGAGGAGGGAGAATTAGGACAGGGACCCCGACCGACTCAAAGCTTGGGTTTTTTCCACTTTATCACATTTGATCTTTTCCCATCAGGTTCCATTTTCTTTCTGGTTTTGGGATTTGTCCAATACTTCTCTATTAGTGCCTGACCCCTGCCTCTTCTGATTCTTTTGAAAGGACCCCACTTTCCCTGACAGGAAAATCCAACAGGAACTGTTATTTCTGAGGTGTCCGACATCTGACCTCTCAAGGCTCACGTTTCCCAGTTTGATTCCGGAAGCCAGGCTGACCCAGAGGACTTTGGAGCCTCCTTCAGAGGCTTGGAGCAAGATTGATTGGCAAGCACTGTTTGGTATCCATCTTCTTAAAATAGAATGCTAGAATATACTTTGTTCTATTTTTTACAGTTTTTTCTCTTCCTCCCTGCCCCATCCTCCTCCTCCTCGCCTGTCTAGTCTTTGAAGCATTTTCAAGCTCATCACAGGTATAGGTAATTAAATGTGTTCACTAAGTCATCCTTTGCTTCCTCATAATGAAAATGAATGCATAGTTTTCTTTCTGCAAAAGTTTGCTAAAATCCCTGGCTAGAGCACGATCAACCTGTTGTCTGGTCATCTTGTCTTAGTCATGGGCTTTGTGACTCCAGGGAAGTCACATAATCTTTCAGATCTTTCACTGATCACATCCCTTCTCAGTTATTTACTCATATGATTGCCTCCCCTACCAGACTGTGAACAACCAGCAGGCGGAGCAAATTTTGTTCCAGTTTGTATTCTCAACACTTAGTACAGTTTCCAGCAGACGTTGGTTGAATTCAGTGGAGCACTGAACGCCAGAGAGAGGATGGGAAACAATTAACTGCAGAAAAGGGACATCAAGAAGCCCTGCTCATCTATCTGATGCTTCCCTTCATGTTGGAGAGGAACAGTAGCAGGGTCAAAGGGGGAAGAAGGTGTGATGTGTGTGTGTGTACAGGAGTGCACATGCGGCGTTTGTTCTGAATGGAGGACACAGAGCTGTTGGCATAGAACAAGAGAAGGAGCCATGAGTGACAAAAACCCTGACCAAAGAGCAGATCATTTCAAATCATATCTGACAGGACCAGAGGATGCCAACTCCAATTCCCTAGCCAAATGCCCACGATCTTAGCGCCACGGTGCAGCAACAGCTGGGACTCAAGAGTTCTTCTAACTCGTTAGGTGACCTAACGAAAGTTACCTCTAATTTAGGGTGACATTTAAATTTCCAAGAGGACAGAGAACAGTGAAATTTGCTAGCTGGGCTTTGGAGGGCACAGAAATGCACCCAGGTTGTTGAGTATATCATGCTGTTTTCTGGGGAATTAGAGGCATACTAGGATGTGTTTGTTTGGGTACTGCTTTATATCACCATTGCTGAGGGAAAAGCTAAAAACTGCCAGAAAACAAAAATATTAGTACAAAGGATTATTGGACTAGTAACAAGGAACACCCAGAAGATAGGAATTGTTTCCAACAGAAAGACTGTGAAATATATATATGAAGGTAAGGAATGGCATAGAGTAAACACATGCAAATAGTATAATTGGGACCAAGACATTATGGAAAAGGCAATCCTGCTCAATAATTTATTTATTTTTATTTATTTTCTTTTAAAATGTTTATTTGGTTGATTTTTCTACTTTTTTAATTTGGATGCTTTGTTTACTAATTTTTTTTTACAGTTTTTTATTTATTTTACTTTTTTTACAGCAGGTTCTTATTAGTTATCTGTTTTATACATATCAGTGTATGTATGTCAATCCCAATCTCCCAGTTCATCCCACCACCACCACCCCCCGCTTTCCCCCCTTAGTGCTCTCTACATCTGTGTCTCTACTTCTGCCTTGCAAACCGGTTCATCTGTACCATTTTTCTAGGTTCCACATATATGCGTTAATATACGATATTTGTTTTTCTCTTTTTGACTTACTTCACTCTGTATGGCAGTCTCTAAGTCCATCCATGTCCCTACAAATGATCCAATTTCGTTCCTTTTTATGGCTAATACTCCATTGTGTATATGTACCACATCTTCTTTATCCATTCGTTTGTTGATGGGCATTTAGGTTGATCCCATGACCTGGCTATTATAAACAGTGCTGCAATGAACATTGGGGTGCATGTGTCTTTCTGAATTATGGTTTTCTCTGGGTATATGCCCAGTAGTGGGATTGCTGGGTCATACGGTAATTCTATTTTTAGTTTTTTAAGGAATCTCCATAATCTTCTCTATAGTGGCTGTATCAATTTACATTCCCACCAACAGTGCAAGAGGGTTCCCTTTTCTCCACACCCTCTCCAGCATTTGTTTGTAGATTTTCTGATGATGCCAATTCTAACCGGTGTAAGGTGATACCTCATTGTACTTTTGATTTGCATTTCTCTAATAATTAGTGATGTTGAGCAGCTTTTCATGTGCCTCTTGGCCAACTGTATGTCTTCTTTGGAGAGATGCCTATTTAAGTTTTCTGCCCATTTTCTGATTAGGTTGTTTGGTTTTTTTTGATATTGAGCTGCATGAGCTGTTTATATATTTTGGAGATTAATCCTTTGTCCGTTGATTCATTTGCAAATATTTTCTCCCATTCTGAGGGTGGTCTTTTCATCTTGCTTATGGTTTCCTTTGCTGTGCAAAAGCTTTTAAGTTTCATTAGGTCCCATTTGTTTATTTTTGTTTTTATTTCCATTACTCTAGAAGGTGGGTCAAAAAAGATCTTGCTGTGATTTATGTCAAAGAGTGTTCTTCCTATGTCCTCCTCTAAGAGTTTTATAGTGTCTGGTCTTACATTTAGGTCTTTAATCCATTTTGAGTTTATTTTTTGTGTACGGTGTTAGGGAGTGTTCTAATTTCATTCTTTTACATGTAGCTGTCCAGGTTTCCCAGCACCACTTATTGAAGAGACTGTCTTTTCTCCATTGTCCTTGCCTCCTTTGTCATAGATTAGTTGACAATAGATGTGTGGGTTTATCTCTGGGCTTTCTATCCAGTTCCATTGATCTATATTTCTGTTTTTGTGACAGTACCATACTGTCTTGATTACTGTTGCTTTGCAGTTTAGTCTGAAGACAGGGAGTCTGATTCCTCCAGCTCCATGTTTTTCCCCTCAAGGTTGCTTTGGCTCTTCGGGGTCTTTTGTGTCTCCATACAAATTTTAAGGTTTTTTGTTCTAGTTCTGTAAAAAATGCCATTGGTAATTTGATAGGGATTGCATTGAATCTGTAGATTGCTTTGGGTTGTATAGTCATTTTCACAGTATTGATTCTTCCAATCCAAGAACATGGTATATCTCTCCATCTGTTTGTGTCATCTTTGATTTCTTTCATCAGTATCTTATAGTTTTCTGAGTACAGGTCTTTTACCTCCTTAGGTAGGTTTATTCCTAGGTATTTTATTCTTTTTGTTGCAACGGTGAATGGGATTGTTTCCTTAATTTGTCTTTCTGAACTTTCATTGTTAGTGTATAGGAATACAAGAGATTTCTGTGCATTAATTTTTATCCTGCAACTTAACCAGATTCATTGATTAGCTCTAGTAGTTTTCTGGTGGCATCTTTAGGATTATCTATGTATAGTATCATGTCATCTGCAAACAGTGACAGCTTTACTTCTTCTTCTCCAATTTGGACTCCTTTATTTCTTTTTCTTCTCTGATTGCCGTGGCTAGGACTTCCAAAACTATGTTGAATAAGAGTGGCAAGAGCGGACATCCTTGTCTTATTCCTGATCTTAGAGGAAATGCTTTCAGTTTTTCACCATTGAGTATGATGTTTGGGTTTGTCGTATATGGGCTTTATTATGTTGATGTAAGTTCCATCTATGCCTACTTTCTGGAGAGTTTTTATCATAAAAGGGTGTTGAATTTTGTTGAAAGCTTTTTCTGCATCTATTGAGATGATCATATGGTTTTTATTCTTCAATTTGTTAATATGGTGTATCACATTGATTGATTTGCATATATTGAAGAATCCTTGCATCCTTGGGATAAATCCTACTTGATTATGGTGTATAATCTCTTTAATGTATTGTTGGATTCTGTTTGCTAGTATTTTGTTGAGGATTTTTGCATCTATATTTATCAGTGATATTGGTCTGTAATTTTCTTTTTTTGTAGTATCTCTGTCTGGTTTTGGTAGCAGGGTGATGGTGGCCTCATAGAATGAGTTTGAGAGTGTTCCTTCCTCTGCAATTTTTTTGAAGAGTTTGAGAAGGATGGGTGATAGCTCTTCTCTAAATGTTTGATAGAATTCACCTATGAAGCCATTTGGTCCTGGACTTCTGTTTGTTGGAAGATTTTTAATCACAGTTTCATTTCATTACTTGTGATTGGTCTGTTCATATTTTCTATTTCTTCCTGGTTCAGTTGTGGAAGGTTATACCTTTTGAAGAATTTGTCCATTTCTTCCAGGTTGTCCATTTTATTGACATAGAATTGCTTATAGCAGTCTCTTATGATGCTTTGTATTTCTGCAGTGTCCGTTGTAACTTCTCCTTTTTCATTTCTAATTTTATTGATTTGAATCATCTCCCTCTTTTCCTTGATGAATCTGGCTAAAGGTTTATGAATTTTATTTATCTACTCAAAGAACCAGCTTTTAGTTTTATTGATCTTTGCTATTGTTTTCTTTGTTTCTATATCCTTTACTTCTGCTCTGATCTTTATGATTTCTTTCCTTCTACTAACTTTGGGTTTGTTTGTTCTTTTTTCTCTAGTTCCTTTAGGTGTAAAGTTAGATTGTTTATTTGTGATTTTTCTTGTTTATTGAGGTAGGATTGTATTGCTATAAACTTCCCTCTTAGAACTGCTTTTGCTGCATCCCATAGGTTTTGCATTGTTGTGTTTTTGTTGTCATTTGTCTCTAGGTGTTTTTTGATTTTCACTTTGATTTCTTCAGTGATCTCTTGATTATTTAGTAGTGTATTATTTAGCCTCCATGTGTTTGTTATGGTTTTTTTCCCTATAATTTATTTCTAATCTCATAACATTGTGGTCAGAAAAGATGCTTGATATGATTTCAATTTTCTTAAATTTACCAAGGCTTGATTTGTGACACAAGATGTGATCTATCCTGGAGAATGTTCCGTGTGCACTTGAGAAGAAAGTGTAATCTGCTGTTTCTGCATGGAATAGCCTATAAATATCAATTAAATCTATCTGGTATATTGTGCCATTTAAAGCCTGTGTTTCCTTATTAATTTTCTGTCTGGCCTGTCCATTGGTGTAAGTGAGGTGTTAAAGTCCTCCACTATTACTGTGTTACTGTTGATTTCCTCTTTTATAGCTGTTAGCATTTGCCTTATGTATTGAGGTGCTCCTATGTTGGGTGCATATATATTTATAACTGTTATATCTTCTTCTTGGATTGATCCCTTGATCATTATGTAGTGTCCTTCCTTGTCTCTTGTAACATTCTGTATTTTGAAGTCTATTTTATCTGATATGAGTATTGCCACTCCAGCTTTCTTTTGGTTTCCATTTGCATAGAATATCTTTTTCCATCCTCTCACTTTCAGTCTGTATGTGTCCCTAGGTCTGAAGTAGGTCTCTTGTAGACAACATATATATGGGTCTTGTTTTGTATCCATTCAGCGAGGCTGTTTTTTTTGGTTGGAGCATTTAATCCATTCACATTTAAGGTGATTATCGATATGTATGTTCCTATTACCATTTTCTTAATTGTTTTGGATTTGTTTCTGTAGGTCCTTTTCTTCTCTTGTGTTTCCCATTTAGAGAAATTCCTTTAGCATTTGTTGTAGAGCTGTATAATGGTGCTAAATTCTCTTAGCTTTTGCTTGTCTGTAAAGTTTTTGATTTCTCCGTCAAATCTGAATGAGATCCTTGCCAGGTAGAGTAATCTTGCTTGTAGATTCTTCCTTTTCATCACTTTAAATATATCATGCCACTCCCTTCTGGCTTGTAGAGTTTCTGCTGAGAAATCAGCTGTTAACCTTATGAGAGTTCCCTTGTATGTTATTTGTTGTTTTTCCCTTGCTGCTTTTGATAATTTTTCTTTGTCTTTAATTTTTGTCAGTTTGATTACTATGTGTCTCAGCGTGTTTCTCCTTGGGTTTATCCTGTATGGGACTCTCTGCGCTTCCTGGACTTGGGTGGCTATTTCCTTTCCCATGTTATGGAAGTTTTCAACTATAATCTCTTCAAATATTTTCTTGGGTCCTTTCTCTCTTCTCCTTCTGGGATCCCTATAATGTGAATGTTGTTGTGTTTAATGTTGTCCCAGAGGTCTCTTAGGCTGTCTTCATTTCTTTTTACTCTTTTTTCTTTATTCTGTTCTGCAGCAGTGAATTCCACCATTCTGTCTTCCAGGTCACTTATCCGTTCTTCTGCCTCAGTTATTCTGCTATTGATTCCTTCTAGTGTATTTTTCATTTCAGTTATTGCATTGTTCATCTCTGTTTGTTTGTTCTTTAATTCTTCTAGGTCTTTGTTAAACATTTCTTTCATCTTCTTGATCTTTGCCTCCATTCTTTTTCCACGGTCCTGGATCATCTTCACCATCATTATTCTGTATTCTTTTTCTGGAAGGTTGCCTATCTTTACTTCATTTAGTTGTTTTTCTGGGGTTTTATCTTGTTCCTTCATCTGGTACATAGTCCTCTGCCTTTTCATTTTGTCCGTCTTTCTCTGAGCGTGGATTTTGTTCCACAGGCTGCAGAATTGTAGTTCTTCTTGCTTCTGCTGTCTGCCCTCTCGTGGATGAGGCTATGTAAGAGGTTTGTGCAAGATTCCTGATTGGAGAGACTCTGCTCAATAATTTAAAAGCACAAGAGATACAACAAACGAATCCTAGGAGAGCACTCAACTCAGGAGATTGGCAAGTGTACTGGGAAGATAGGAAAGTATTTTTACCAATGGGGAGAGGAGAGTGGAATACACTTTATAAGAATAGGAATGCATCACACATCATGTTCTTTTCACAGAGTAATTTCAACATGAAATTGATTTTCCAGATAATACAAATCATTAAATTTATATAAGAAAATATTTAGTCTGAAAAAGTACAGATTGTCAGCCATCTTTGAAATCCTTATGTATTCCTAGGCTCTCCCACTAACAATTTTCTTGGGATTCAGCAGCTGTCTGTTCACTGACTCTTAAATGCTTTTCCCATTGGAGGCTGGAAGATGCACACCTTCATCCTTATACAGGGATTTAGGGAACACTTCACAACTCAGCCACGTTTCACACTCTCAAAGCACTTCTGTTCTGTTTTGATCATTTTCCCTTATGGAACAGGGTAAATAAAACAACAAAAAACAAAAACCATGCAATTCCTATGAGCTTCACACCTTATAAGTGTCATAAAACTGAAAATGCTTTCTTGGAGCATCCAGGTAACTTTCCCGTAAAATCTCAGGTTTTGTTAGTTTTCCTTAAACTTCAGAAGCAGGTTCTTTCCTGACATGATCTTCGGATGTCTGAGATAACATAGGGGGATCTGTTCTTGTGTTTACTTATCACCTGTTTCTGCACACAGAGCCCCTTTCATTATCCTGATTGGGTCTCACCAGGATTTTACTCTGAGTAGATGCTCTGCTTCAAGGGTCATTATTTGACTCTGTTGCATCTGAGGACCTGCAACAATAAATACTGTTCTACAACAGTGTCGCAAGGGGCATCTGTTTTGCACACGTAACCTCCTTTCTCATAACATAAATGAACCATAAATATCAAAGCCAGAATAGATCTGAGACAACCTATGGCCCAAATATGGAGAGAAATTTGACCCAGGACATCCTTAATTTGGACACAAGCAAATATAATTCCTGGACAGAATGTCTAAAAGAAAATTAAACAGGGGTTACTTTTTCGTTTGCCTATAGAGTGAAGGATCATTCAGTATTGAAATTCACTCATTACCAAGTTGTCAGGTGAGAGCTGACCAGGGGCTGGCAAGACTGGCAAACTGTAGGAATTTGTATTCATAGGCACTGGCCTCCACATTTCCTGCACAGAGATCTCAGACTCTCTTTAAAACAGTGGGTGCCCTAACCCTTTAAGAGATTGGCATTCCATCATTTTATTTTATTTACTTATGTATTTCTGCAATTTATTTATTTTTGTGTACTTATAAAAAAATTTTATTGGGGTATAGGTGATTTACAATGTTGTGTTAGTTTCAGGTGTACAGCAAAATGAATCTGTTATACATATACATATATCCACTCTTTTTTAGATTCTTTTCCCATATAGGCCATTACAGAATATTAAGTAGAATTCCCTGTGCTATACAGTAGGTCCTCATTAGTTATTTATTTTATATATTGTAGTGTGTATGTGTCAATCTCAATCTTCCAATTTATCCCTCCCCCCGCTTAACCCCAGTAACCATAAGTTTATTTTCTACATCTGTAAGTCTATTTCTGTTTTGCAGATAAGTTCATTTGTAGCCCTTTTTTTAGATTCCACATATAAGCGATATCACACGATATTTGTCTTTCTCTGTCTGACGTACTTCACTCAGTATGACAATCTCCCTCATTTTAGAAAGACTATGGGCCATGGCATACGCTTTCCCAATACTCCCTTCTCATTGGATTCTGTTCTCCTTCCTCCTCTGAGGTCATCATATAAGATGGACTTCACATCTCATCTGACAAGTGCCAGTGACCACAGAATGGAAGCTGTCTCTGTCTGAGACCTCAGTGTGGAGAGGGTTGGTCCTAACGCTCACACTCAACATTTCTTGACTTTAGTTTTCCAGGTTCATAATCTCTTCTTTGAGCCTCTAGGAGTCCTTGGTTCTAATCACTTCTCTGACACTCACTTACTGTGAGTGATCCTGGGCTATTTCTTTCTCTCTTGACCATGATTTCTCCATCTGAATTTTAAGGAATCTTATTTGATGCTGTACTTGAAAGCAGCAAGCAAAACTCAAGTGAAAGGATTTAATATTATGGTGATGATTTTCCAACCACAGGGAAAAGGGTTTCCTATGTTTGTTTCTGCTGAAATGTTGACAGCCTGTGTCTACTGAGACATTAGTCTCCTTCGTACCCGGGAGGCTCTTCCCATCCGCTCTGAGTTGAGATTCACATCCTATCCTCCAGCAAGAGAGTGCTGCAAGGCTATTCAGAATAAAGATTTACTTGTGCTTCACTTCAAATGAATCTCATCCCTGTCACCCACATAAAATAGTACATCTCAGGCCATCACCAAGAGGAAATTCCAAGTCTGCTAAATGCCTTCCTGCTCATGACACAGGAGCACAAGCAAGGCTCCAAACAGGCCCTGGCTCCTGCCTCATTTTCTAGACCCACCTCGCCCAGCTCCCCCCATAGTCTCCCCTCCTGCTTCAGACACACAGGGACTTGTAGTTTTCCATTGTCCATGTTCAGAGTGGCCTCTGAACTGGTATACACTGGTCTCTACTTCACCTGAAGAGCTTCCATTCATCCTTCAAAAACAGCACCCTCTCCCCCAAGAAACCTACATACCACTTTTTGCTACTTTAAAGGAGAGCTTCCATTATTTTCTCCCTCAGCATTTTTGATATTAATTTTTCTCTCATTCTTCTCATTTAATTATTTTAAAATCTTTTTAAAACTTAAAGGTGAGTGTACATAATATACACATATACTTTTAAGAATAACAGGAAAATGAACACCCAGATACCAATCATCTGGCTTGATTACCAGCTTTTTGGAAACCTTTTGTGTGTCTTTCCCTAATTCCATTCCCTTCCCTTCTCCCAGAGGTCACCACTTTCCTGAATTTTTAAATTATCTTTTTTATTTCTATAGAGTTTGACCACATTTGTATGTACACTTAAACAACAAATTACATAGTTTTGCCTGTGTTTGAATGTTATTGAATCAAATAACATATTCTTCTGACTTGCTTTTTTCACTAAACATTATAGTTTTGAGATTCATCCATATTAATGCATATCTTAAAGTCCACTAGTTCTTTCACTTTTGTATAGCATTCCATTGTATAAATCATCACAATATATGTACCTATTCTCCTGATGATATAGTATTTTTTTTGTTCTTATAAGAAATGCTTATAGACATTTTTGAACATTTTTCCTGATACAGATTACAAGTGTCTTTAAAACATATACTTAGAAATGGCAATGTTGTGTCAAAGAATATGCACAATTCAATCCACTGGGCAATGCAAAATTATATTCAAAAATGATTATACCAGTGTGTCCTTCCTTCAGTTCCATTTGTAGTATCCAGGGGTTTGGTGTTTGTCTGTTTGTTTTTTGCCTTTTTCTTAAACTTTTTGGACTTGTTTTGGATTGATTTATATCCCCCCGCACACTTCAGTTTTCTTCAACTAGTGTAGCAGTTGTACATACACTTACATACTTATCTACTATCCATAATTAACTTAAATTCTAAACTCAGTCAATATTTTTAACTTCTTCTAAATAATACCAGAATTTCACTACATTTACTCTGACCATCCCAATTCTAAATAGTATGTTACTGTTGTCCTAAATTTTAGTTCTTTCTTGTTTATTTAACTGTACAAAGTACACATGTGATAATTATTTCATGCAGTACTTTTTTATATTTACCCATGTGGTTAACATTTTCTTTGTTTACTCTTCCTTCTTTATTCTCCAGCTTTCCTTCTGGAATTATTGTACTTCTTCCTGAAGAACTGGGCATAGAATTCTAGGCCGGTTATTTTCTTCCTAGAACTCTGAAGATACTGTTCTGATATTCATTATTACTATTGAAAAGTCAGACTCAGTCTAACTGAGTTCCTTTATAAAGTATTCTGGATTTTCTTCATTCCTCCTTCCAAGGTGTTCTCTTTGTATTTGTCGTCCTGTGATTTGACTGAACAATATCTGGGTGTGGAATCTTTTCTTTAATCCTACTTGGAATTCGTTAGGTTTCTTGAATCTGAGACTTGTCGCTTCTCATAGTTATGGAAAATTCTTAGCCATTTTTTCCTTTAAATACTGCTTCTATTTCAGTCTTTCTCCCTTCTATTTTGGGGTCTCTAATCAGACATAAGTTACATCTTCTCACTCTACTGCCCATATGTCTTAACTTTTCTTGTGTTTTTCCTGTTATTTGTCTCACTGGGACATGTTCTGGATAATTTCAGATAAATTTTTCAGTTCACAAATTTTCTCCTCAGTTCAATCTGCAGTTAAATTTATCTTATTTATATTTATAAATATAAATTTTATAATTTAAAAAATTTTAACATGCACATTTTCTTTTTATTTTAGCTCTAGACATTATATTTCTTTTTTTCTATTTTGTATCTGCCTGATCAGTTTTGATAATATCTTATTTCTTCATTATACTTTTAATTCCTCTTTTATTTTAAAAATCATTAAAGATATTTGTTTTATATTCTGTTCCTCATAAGTGAAATATCTACAGCCTTTGCTGGTAAGACTCTACATTATTTATGCCAGCTCTAATGGTGACATTTTTCCTTGTCTATTAGTGAGTTTTGATTGTGAACTCATAATCTTTAGATCTTTATTTGGGAGTTTTTTGAGGCTTTGGTTTAAAATATATTTATCCACTTTTTTTGTTTGTTTGTTTTTTGTTTTTGGCCACGCCGTGCAGTCTGTGGGATATTTGTTCCCTGACCAGGGATCGAACCTGCACCCCCTGCATTGGAAGCATGTAGTCTTAACCACTGGATGGCCAGGGAGCAGCTTATGCAGCTCAATATCAAAAAAACAAACAACCCAATCAAAAAATGGGTGGAAGACCTAAATAGACATTTTTCCAAAGAAGACATACAGATGGCCAACAAACACATGAAAAGATGCTCAGCGTCACTAATTATTAGAGAAATGCAAATCAAAACTATAATGAGGTATCACCTCACACTGGTCAGAATGGCCATCATCAAAAAATCTATGAACACTAAATGCTGGAGAGGGCGTGGAGAAAAGGGAACCCTCACACATTGTTGGTGGGAATGTAAATTGATACAGCCACTATGGAGAACAGTATGGAGGTTCCTTAAAAAACTAAAAATGGAACTACTTTATGACCCAGCAATCCCACTACTGGGCATATACCCAGAGAAAACCATAATTCAAAAGACACATGCACCCCAATGTTCATTGCAGCACTATTTACAATAGCCAGGACATGGAAGCAACTTCAATGTCTATCAACAGAGGAATGGATAAAGAAGATGTGGTGCATATATACAATGGAATATTACACAGCCATAAAAAGGAATGAAATTGTATCGTTTGTAGATTCATGCATGGACCTAGAGACTGTCATACAGACTGAAGTAAGTCAGAAAGAGAAAAACAAATATCGTGTATTAACTCATGTATGTAAAATCTGAAAAAATTGGTATAGATGATCTTATTTACAAAGCAGAAATAGAGACACGGACATAAAGAACAAACGTATGGATACCTAGGAGGGAATGGGGGGTGGGTTGAACTGGGAGACTGGGATTGACATATATGAACTATTGATAGTATGTATAAAATAGATAACTAATGAGAACCTACTGTATATAGCACAGGGAACTCTGTTCACTGCTCTGTGGTGACCTAAATGGGAACGAAATCCAAAAAAGAGGGGATATATGTATATGTATAGCTGATTCACTTTGCTGTACAGTAGAAACTAACACAATATTGTAGAGCAACTATACTCCAATAAAAATTTTTTAAAAATAAAATATATCCAGAGAAAATTTTGCTTGTCCAGAGCAGTAGCAATCTAGACTATTAAAAGATAAAGCCTAGAGAGCTTTTTCTTCTTTACAGAAATAAATTTAATTATGATCACAAACCCACAGGAGGGCAGGCTTAAGCTTAGGTATTATGAGAGATGTCTTTCTTTAATTTTTCTCTCTCTCTTTCTCTCTTTTTCCTTCCCTGCTTCCTCCCTCCTTCCTTCTTTCCTCCCTTCCTTCCTTCCTCCCTTCCTTCCTTCCTTCCTTCTTTCCTTCCTTCCTTATCAGAACATGGCCTCACTGTATACTTTTGTAGGGTGGACTTTATCTCCTTATTCTCTTTCTCAAAATGTCCCTCAACGTGGTCTGGATTTTGTGGGTATCTTTGATTTAGTCAACTCTGCTGAAGGCCCAGATTTCTCTCCTATGTCACATAACCCAAGTTTGCTCATTAAAACTCAAGTTCTGAGCACTCAGAAATCAGCATACAGCCCCGAGCGTTCTGGATCCTGTTCTGGTTTAGCCTGTGGATTCATGCTTCTGCTTCCTTGTCATTTCTGGCTTCTGGGGAGTTTCCTTTTCTTCCACCTCAGCCACATACCTCAAAATAATTTTTAATATTTTAACTGCATTTAAATTTCAGATTGAAGATTTTAAAATAAATATCTAGTCTACCATATTGTCAGAAATGGAATCCCCACCCTGATAATTCTTTAGTCTTAACACTGTGACAACAATTGTCACGGTCAGTTTATTTCTCTGACTTTTTTCTGAGAGCTTCTTAAAGGCAAAAGCTATGATCCCTTCATCTCTAATTCCAGTTCCTGACACAAAGTAGGGGGCTCAGTGAAAGTTGGTTGGATGAATGAAATCATACATTTTAAAACGAATAATGCAATAACCAGAGATTTCCGGATAACAAACAGAATCAGCTTATTAAACTTGGTTACCCATATTCCAGGATGATTAATTATAAATTGGATTTTTAAAGCGATCATAGTCTTCTCAGAAATTCTGAGCCAGTAGCAGATTCATGAGGTCTGAAACCAAGTTGAGAGTTAATTAGCTCGAATATTGAATACTCCGAGGGACTGTGGCAGTACGTGCGGGGAGGGCTGAGCCCAAGGGGCAACAAGGTGGACAGGCAGGGAGGGCTGGCTTCCAACCTGCCGGAGTGGTTCTCACCGGGGCTGGGAGCCTCCAGGGAGACGGCACTGCGTGTAAGTCAGAGCAAAGGGGAGCCCGTGTGGACCCTGCTCATGCATGTCAGCATCGTCCGAAGGGGAGAAGTGTAACTCCTTTGCTGCCAGCAGCCTCCTCTTCCGCACAGACCCACCAGAAGACTCCAAGCTGGCAGACACCACTGATTTGTCCATTGTAGAGCAGCTGCGGCTGAGACTCTTCTGGTGGCATTAACCCAAGAACTATTGGACGCAAAAGGATCCCAATGTAACACAGAGCAAGCCCCCTCCATCTGATTTCACAATTGTAATAATCAGAAACAGCCCTCTATACTCGAGAGCTACCCCTGCCCTCAACCAAAGAGTTCTTAATAGGTTCAGACTTCAAAGGGGAACGAATATTTGCACGGCCCCTTCTGTTATTCCTATTGTATGGCTAGATGATTAGGGACTGAAGTCATGTGTTCACTCTCAGCCCTGTCACTGCTGGGATCCCTTTTTAAGAAACCTGGGACCAGTCACCCCCTGACTGGGGACCTCAGTTTTCTCATCCATACAGTGGGGAGGGCACAGAATGCTCTTTAAGGGCCTTGCTAGCCTACTGAGTCTAGAATTCTAGGACTGTGAACTTTTTACTTCCTGATTTTATTATAGGCCCCAGTTTATCTCCTACTTTGGAAACTGACAAAGAGTTTCCAGTAAGACCTTCAGAATCCCCAATCCCCCAGTAAAAATAATGTAGGTGCATTTTTAGAGTCTGTTTTTAAGCAGTTTGCCTATGGACATGAGGAGAACTTTCATTACTGGTGATAAGCATTCCAGGAGCCAGACATTTGAAAAATCACATCAAAATGGAACTGTACTCATTCTTCCTGTGGATTTATCAAGCTTGCCTAGTTCCTTCGATCTTGAGCCTTGCCTTGGGAATCCTGCATTTTCGCATGATTGTTTCTGGAGACCCAGCCAGAAATGATTCTTCCATAAAATCGCAATAGAGAACCATTTCACTGATTCTGAGACTCAGGAACGCACTAGGCCTGAACACATGTTATATTTAGCTTTCCCCCAATAATTCAGATTGTCCTCAATCCCCTTCCCTCACCCAATTAAACAGAGTTTTAGGGTCACAGGGATTGATTTCCTAGGACTCAGTGTCCCTGCTGTCACACAGACACACTGACGGCAGCCTTCCCTGCCTTCCCTAGTTCCAGATTGCCCAGTTTTTTCAACACACCTTTAATGAGCACACACCCAGGTGTTCAGGTGGGCACCAAGGGATACAAAGCTTCAAGAACAGGGTCTGAAGTGCCTAGTAGGGAGGGGAAGGCAGGTTGCTTTATGACTTTCAAGGCCCCAGGCACGTTTGCCTTCATGGGCCCCTTCTCCTGTTAAAAACTTTTTAAAATTTAATTTATGTTTTTTGACTACATTGGTTTAAAGATGAATACAGTCTGGGCTGAATTCATTATTGCATGTTCAGTATTATTGGGTTCAGTTTTTCTCCTGATTTTAAAAGAAATGAAAACATTATGATCTGCCCCTAAAAATACCATGGGCCCCAGGCACCACTCCTAATGGGAAAGTCAGCCCTGGACACGGGGAGAAGGGTTGCATAAACAGAGGCGGCAAGTAAGCAGGCAGAGGCAGTGCAGTGGGAAGCCCACTGATCTCTGGGACCCCGGGGCAGGGCCTTCTAACTCAACAAGGCGTGGCCCCTTCCCGGAACCGGACAGTTCAGTGTGAGGCCTGAATAAATGTTGAGGCTGAGGAGGAAGAGAGAGATAGGAAGGTCTTTGGGGGAGAGCAGATGATGTGAGAGACGAAGAAGTAAGAAATGGGGACGTGTGTCCAGGGATCTCGAAGCTGCTGGAGCAGAAGATACCAAACGGGTGGTCAGGGCTGGGGCTGGAGAAGCAGAGGGTTCCGATGGTGACAAATCTCATGCGTCCATTTAGTAGCATGAACTTTGTCCTGGATGAACAGTTGGCCTTCAAAAGGAGAACAACATGATCACATGTCAGATGGGAAAGACTTGGAATTACATGTACAAATTGAACTAGGCAAGGAAGTGAGGGGTGTGTGCGTGTGTGTGTGTGTGTGTACGCCTGTGCACGCTCATTCCAGGAGCAGCTAGAGGGCATATTCTGCTCCACTGGGGCCTCTTTGAAGGCCAGCAGACTTTCTTTCTTGGATGTTCCGCTGGTCTGAGAGGCACAGCCTCTGACAAAGTCAGTTTTAGGAGAAGAGGCTGCACAGTATGGTCTCTGCAAATTCTTGTGAAAAAAATACAAAGTTAAAAATTTTTGTCCTGTGATATCACATGTGACAATGTTTGGTACTGTTTTCGACAGAGACAGAGAGAGAACAGTCCCTCATGGAAACCCTCATCTTTCCCACCCTAGAAACAGCACACGGTTCCCAGAGCCGGCTCTGCTCCCCTCGCCCCCCGTGAGACTTTGTGCAAACCATTCCTTCGCCCCACACACCTTCCCCTTCTTGGATTGCTTGCTGAACACCTGCTGCCTTTAAGACGTAGTTCAAGTGCCTCCCAAGCAGGTTTCCTGCTCCTCGCTCCTGCCCCCAAGGTTGCTCCCTCCCTCCTTTGGTCGGGGGCCAGGCATGGTCTTCTCCATCAGAGCACGCTCACTGGGTACCCCACGTGTGAGCACGGCTGGAGCTCCACCAGAAAGGCAGGTCCCTGAGGGCAGGGACTTGGCTTAAGTGTCTCTCCAAGGTCTGGGCCACTGCCCAGCACACAGGAGCTGGGTAACCTCGGATCAATAGACCTTTTAATCGTGAAACTTTGAAGCTCACTTCCCTTTAGTAAGGTGGGATCATGACTCTTGATTTTTTTTTTTTTTTTTAATTTATTTATTTTTATGGCTGTGTTGGGTCTTCGTTTCTGTGCGAGGGCTCTCTCCAGCTGCGGCACGCGGGGGCCACTCTTCATCGCGCTGCGCGGGCCTCTCACTATCGCGGCCTCTCTTGTTGCGGAGCACAGGCTCCAGACGCGCAGGCTCAGTAATTGTGGCTCACGGGCCTAGTTGCTCCGCGGCATGTGGGATCTTCCCAGACCAGGGCTCGAACCCGTGTCCCCTGCATTGGCAGGCAGATTCTCAACCACTGCACCACCAGGGAAGCCCCATGACTCTTGATTTTAAGCAAAGTGTCCCAAATCTGAAAAACACCCATGAAGCAGGATTTTTGAACTTTAAGCCAAAGTACTGAAATTTCTTGTACGGAACTGTCTCTGCTTTAATCCCTCACATTGTCAGCATTAGGTTGTAAGTCTCAGACTATAGGAGCCAAAGTCACCACTGTGGGTTTATTTATTTATTTATTTATTTATTTATTTATTGTATAAAATAGTTTCAAGCTCCCAATTCGTGTTGATGCATTCTATGAGAGAGGCTTTTCTAATGGGACAAAATGGAATCACGCGTGTGTTTAGAGTTCAGTTTTCCAACTTAAATTTTTCTGCTTTCCACAGAGGAAGACATTTAGGAAGGAGCTGAAAGTGTGTGATTCACAGATTGAATCTGGGTGATGATGGGTCCTGGGTTTGCAGAAGAAATAAAGATGATGGAGGACACCCTGGCCCCTCAAGATCCAGTTTCTTCTGTTTGCTGAGGATGGAGGAAGAGGGCAAATGGCTTGAAAATTCTTCACTGTGTGTCTGAGTCTGCCCGCGGGCTGGTGCCCCAGAGGCTCATTGCTCTCTCTGGCCGGCTGTGTCCCCGAACCCAGAGCAGAGAGACCCAGGCTGGGTTCAGGGCGGGCCAGGCTGGACCCGGGCACTGCTGCCCTTTACCGAGCATGCGCCGTGCACCAGGCCCCGTGCGCGGGCTTTTCAGACACGGACTCTCTCATCCAATCCTCACAGTTCCTCCATTCCAGAAACGTTTAATAAACTGCCTCTGGGTATCACGATGCCCACTGGAGATACAGGGATTTTTAAAATGTTTAAAACAGCAAAGTTCCAGTTCCTCACTGCGTCTGCATTATGTTTGGGAAAGCACACAGCAATAATTAAATGTATAAACAAACAGAGTGTCAATAGCACAACAGGAAAGTAAACAGGGCAAAGAGATGGAGGGCAATAGCGGGTATTTCATATGAAAGAAGGCCTCTGACGAGATGAGGCTTGGCAGAGAACTGGGTGACGTGAATGGGGAACAGTGTTTGAAAGCCCGGAGGCAACACTGTGTCTAGCAGGCTTGAAAAATTATTATCATCCTGCAAATTACTATTATTCCCACGTTACGGGGAAGCCATCCCAGGCTTCCATCTGTATGGCAGAGAGACTTGTCCAAGATCACAGAACTAGGGAACGGTACTGCTGTCATTTGAACCTGAGCCTCTCTGACTCCAAAGCCTTTGTTCTTTCCATCCCACAGCCATGTTTCAAGGCAGCTCTTGGTGGTTGAAAAGGAAGAGTCGTACGAACCCTGAGCTCATTGTCCTGCCTCAAGCCCCACCCCAGGAAGTTTCCTGGCACTTCCTCCATCCGTACATCAAGCAGTGGCTACTGCTCAGTGACTACAATCGTTATGCACCTGCCTGTACTGGGCAGCGAGGGAAACCCCGTGCCTGAGCTCCCGCAATCTCACTGCAGACAGCTACGTGGGAGGGACGCAAGTCAAGCCTGCGGAAGGTCAGAGAAGCAGACAGGCTCTCTCAGCCGGGGGAGCCTGGGAAAGAGCCTGGAGGAGACAAAATACAGGCTGGGCTCGGCGAGTGAGCAGAGCAGATACGCTTCTGGTTGGTGCCTACTCAGCTCGCTCGTCATCCTCACCTGGGGTAGCTGAGGTCATGTGATGGCCATTCGTCCCTCCCCTCTTCTCATTCCCTGCTGGTAGAATGTTGTCTGTCGCCCTGACCCGACCTTGGCCACATGATTTGCACTGGTTCATGGAAGGTGGGTGGAAGCGACAGGTGCCTGTTCTGATCTGAAGCTTTAAGAGTCAGGGCAAGGCGCCACCAGTGTCTCCATCCTGCCACTTTACCATGAGCAGAGAAACGCCCTATAGCTGCTGGTCCCAGAATGAGTGGACATGGTAGGGGCAGACCTTAGCCCAACCCATCCTCTAGGGCCGAGCTCAGCCAATCCCGGCTGAGCTGGGAGATGCCAGCAGTGTCACAGCTGACCTATCCACCTGTGACTGTGACATAACCATGTGTTTTAATAAGCCAGTGAGATTACTGGGGCTGCGTGTGTGACCCAAACAGGTAAACCCAGGCAAGCATCTTGGAGCACCTCTGGTCCAGTGGCTTTCCCAGTGTTGTCTGGGAAAGTTTTAAAACACTGTTGAGCTCAGCTCTCAAGGACTCTGCTTGAATGGTCCGGGGGCTGGGCCAGACATCAGTACTTTGGATAGATTCCCAATGTGCAGCCGGGCCTGAGATGCTCCGCTCGGCCAACTTCCGGCTGCTCCACCATCTCAGTGAAAGAGAAATGACCGATGGGAGTCCTCGGAGAGCAGCAAAGCCTAGGCTGGAAGCTAAGCCTTTCTGATTCTCACTCTCTCCCTTACTAAATGGGACGCTTCCCTGACCTCTTCTGGCATCAACATTCTCCACCTTCCCATGGCCTTTGAGCCCAGAGCACAACAAATACAAATCCCACCTGGTTGGCAAAAAAAAAAAAAAAAAAAAAAGGCAGCTGGGCACAGGACGTGAGATGTCAGTGCAGTGAGGCTATTCTGGGGACGAATCAAATCATGGGGGGCTCAGGAATTGTAAGCATATCAGCTTTTCCCAATGTCCTTTGTGCTGGATTTAGTAATTCACCCCTTCCCCCCTGCTCCCCACTTCCCACTCCCTGCCCCCACGTGGACCTGGACCCTGGACTATTCAGGGGGCACCGGCTGAGTCGGGCTGAGACCTGGCCACCACCTTCCCACGGTCCACACCACTCGGTCCAGCATTTCGCATGTAGCACACCCTGAAGGTAGAGTTTTTTAATGTAGTGGTAGGGAATTACCCAGATCATCATATGTTTTTTGTTGTGGATCGAAGGCCTTTCAAATCTGACCTGCTACTAAAACAAGATCACGTGAGTACGGGCACACCAGTTTAACTGGGGGTAGAAAAATGATCCTCACTTTTCCAGCCTCTGGCAGTGGAGTTGTCCCTGGTTACTGCTCTGCCTCCGTCTCCACAGAGACTACTCTGGGCCCAGTAACCATGGTGATAGGAGAAGATGTGAGCAGATGGGAGCTCTACTTCCAGAATTTAAAGTCCTCATGTTGGGGGAAGTGTGCAGGAATGAGGGGCGGGAGGAATAAGGGTAAGGGAGGGAGGAGAAGTTACAGTATTTTAACCCAGGAATGGATTGCCGTGCTGGGGACAAACCAGAAGGAGTGATTTTTTGTTGCCAAGCCAAACTCTTCTCCTTGACCTCGATAATGATTTATTCCCCCCCTCTTCCCCTTGCTGTCAGATCCTTCTAGACAATAGCATTCCTAGGGAACTGGAGACAAAAGATTTCTGTACCATGCAGAGTGGGAGGCGCTTTTTAACCACATTCAAATGTATTGCATGAATATATGTTTAATGATGTATCATTCACTTAAGAAAACAAGGGTCTGAAATCGTGTCAATTTAGATTCAGTATGATTGATGATGGAATGTTGAGAGGACCACAGCCCAGGAGGTATGAAATCTAGGCTGTAAGGCTGGTTCAGTTACTCACACCCTCCTCACCCCCCGGGCAGCCTTGGGCCGGTGACTTCTCCCGGAGACTGGGTTTGTATCTCCAAGGTGCTCTTAAGATGTCTGTTGACTTTGAAGTTATGTGAAAAAAAATCTTACTGGATGTTAAACTGAGACTTTTGGTGTCAGTTTCTGCTGAGCTCCCCACAGGCTGACACCAATAAAATAGGTGACAAACAACTATGCAGGGCATGTGTAAAATTGCAAAATGTGTTTTTCAGTCCTTAGCCAAAAAGAAGGTTGAAGGGTAGACAGGGAAGATTTTTTTGGGGAGAGTTTCAGTTTGCTGAGGGTCACTCCCAGCTCCTGGGATAGAGGACAGTGGGTCATTCTGCCCGCCTCCCACCCAACATCCAGGGAGGGACCATCAGTAAACCCACTTGGAGAGCTTGACCCCTGACCCTCTGGAATCGGGGGAAACATAGAGACTTGTACCTGACCCAGAAAGGGGGTCATGGCTGAGTGCTACAGCCTGCGGTGGGAGCATGGTGAGAAAGACGGCGAGTTCTGGAAATAATGGGAGGAGAAGAAAAGTGGAGAGGAGGAGAGAAACTTTAGATTGCACAGGGAATCTTGGATCTTTTACTGTAGACCAAAATAGACTTTCTATTTGGTTTATTTATTGAGGGAGACTGGAGAAGCTGACACCAAGCCTGACACTTCATCCAGGGGATGTGGTGGGAGGGGATATCCACTGAGAGCATTTAATGAGGAACAACGAGAAAAAATGAAGTGGCTTTCTGTTTGTGCCCTACTGTGCCAGCTCACTCAGTAAACTGGTTATGGGTTTTTATGGGCTGAATTGTGTCCCACCAAATACATGTATTGAAGTCCTCACTGCCAGTACCGCGAATGCGACTGCATTTGGAGACAGGGTCTTTAAAGAGGTAATTAAGTTAAAATGAGGTTATATGGATGGAACCTAATCCAATATGATCGGTCTCCTTATAGGAAAAGGCAATTAGGACACAGGCACACAGAGAGAAAAGGCCATGTGAAGACACAGGGGGAAGGCAGCCGTCTACAAGCCAAGGAGAGAGGCCTCGGGAGAAACCAACCCTGCTGACATCTTGATCTCAGACTTCTAGCTTTCAGAACTGTGAGAAAATGTGTTATTTAAGCAGCCCGGTCTGTGACACTTGTTATGGCAGCCCTAGCAAACTAAGATATTGGCTGTGATTATTTGGGGACTTCATTGGCCTGAAAAGATGCCAGACCACACACCCAAGGGTCTCTGCAAAGATATGAATTCTCGAGTCTGAAAAAGGACCTGAAGTTTTGCCGCTTTGCTATCTCCTCCCCAACTCACTCTGGAACTAGCACTGACTTCAGTCATCTCTCCTTTTCCTGAGTCATGGGTCCTGGGATCCGGGCTGTTCCTCCACCTTCGGTCAGATACACAGAAATTCGTGGGACTTCTCCTGGTTCTCAGGACTGGAAGTCAGCGCTAGGCAGGTTCACTTGTAGGTGAGTTAGGAGGCTGCCTGCGCTGTGGCAGCTCAGGGTGGAGGGGCAGGCCTGCCGCCGCCAAGTTTGATCAGAACCCAAACCAAACTGAATCTAAACCCAGATCCCTTCCCCACATGTTCCCCAGTTCTGAAAATGTTTTCTCCTCATGCCTCCCATGGCATCCAGAGCTAGAAGGAGCCACAGAGGCTGCTCTGGCCATCACCACGGCATCTAGTACAGGATTCCCATTCATTCATTTACTCACTCATCTACCAAACTAGAATAGACTATTAAAAAGGGGGCAAGATATGCAAATAAGTGGGATTTCTATCTTTCCAGGAGCCCTCTCAAATGATTCATTTCTAGGTACAAGGACTGCTTCTAAAGGGAAAGAAGCTTCCAGGAAAACTAATCTGCATTC
Source organism: Balaenoptera borealis (assembly GCF_965194805.1). NCBI lineage: Eukaryota > Metazoa > Chordata > Mammalia > Artiodactyla > Balaenopteridae > Balaenoptera > Balaenoptera borealis. The sequence continues at coordinate 79,710,829 of NC_138871.1, read as the reverse complement.
CCAGGTGGCTGCTGATGAGGCATGGTCTGGGGGATTGCAGTGCTGTCTTCCACTCCTGCTCTGCTCTGAGACCTCGCCAAACTGAGTCCAATATCAGGAAGTCCATTGAGGACCAGCCGCACAGCCATGGTTGCAGTAGAACAGAATTCCCCTCTCTCCATGTGCCTGGCTGGTCTTCAGGATGTAAAGCTCACTGGATGGACACACCCAACGGCTTTCTTGTCATTTCTTGCACTGTGGGATCCTCGGGTTGATTTCCTGCCACCTCTGATTGCCGAGACTAGAACACAGACCTTCTGCTGCCTAAACTGAGCCCAGGAAGACAGGTGCTGCCTGAGCTCCTCCTTAGAGATGGGCTAGAAAGTTGGACAGATGGAGATGGAGTGGCAGCTTCCTTTCTGCGGCCAGAGTTGCCTGTGCATCCCTCCAAAGGACTGGTCTCCAGACATGAAGATGGTGTTGGTCCAGGTTGGAGTGTCAGGCTCCAGGGTGGTGCTTGGGAAGGAGGAATTCTGGGCAGCAGTTCTGGGACCAATCATTGACCTGCTGCTTTGCTCATGAGGATGGGGGCTCCGTCAGAGCAGGATCCATCTGGGGTGGAGGTGATCTCTTCAGAGAGGCCTGGTCCTCCTCTCACACCGGCGCTGGCTGGGGTGAATTCAGCTAAAGACCTTGCAGCAGCTATACCAACAGGCCCTTCTGTCTCTAGGTTTCTTACCTAATCTCAGAGCTTCTGGGTCACCTGTCCTTTCTCAGATGCATCACCTACTCACCCTCCCCTTCCCTCTCTCACTAGACTTTGCTCCTTTGCCTCCAGAGACCACTGATCTGTGGGAAACAGTCTCCCACACCTCTTAGGACTCTACCAAATATTCTAGATCCTGAAGTGTCAAAGTTTGATTACCCCTGAGGACACAGCTTCCCCACCTGCTTCCTTCCGTGGCAGCTCTGGCAGTGGGATTGCAACTGTGGTGGATGCTCTTGGTGCCTTGTCTAGACGCCCTTATTCGTACTGGGCAACAGTCTCCAAAGTGCTATACGTGTGAGTGGCCAACTGCTCACAGCTGCCCCAAATGGGGCCACCTTGTGCCAAGCGGCAACGGTTGACTGGCACAGGGTACAAAAGTCTGGCCTCTGGCCTCACATTGGAGCCAATTCGATGGTGCAATCTGTGCTCCAGAGCTCCCTAGCTCCGGAGACTAGCTCCAAGTCTCCAGGCAAGACCACATCCTTGCTTGGCTTTCTTCCCAGCTTTATCCTGCTTTCCTCACTCCCCTTCTCCTGGGAGCACCCCCTCAATAAATCACTTTCATGAGAATCCCTGCCTCAGGCTCTGCCTCTCGGGAACCTGACCTAAGACAGTATCCTCCCTGCTCCTGGGGGCCGCAGTCTGTCACACAGTCTACTGCATCTTCTGGAGCTGCTGCCCTCAGATTCTTCAACATACAACTGACTACTCACAGCCTCCCATGCTTCTGTCTGCCCACTTCTCCGCTACCCCTCATGCTCCTGTCCATCAAAGTTGCCAGTGCCCTGACCCCTCTCCTCTGCTGTCAAATCCACTCTGTCCTTCCTTCCTTTCTTCTTCAGCGTGGGCTTTAGGGTCTATCTCTTCAATCTTCTTGGCCAACACCCTTCAGTCCTGTCCTGCTATTGTTGTTGTTGTTGCATTTTCCTCTGGTGTCCCTAACTCTGCACCCGTGAAACTGTCTGAGCCTCACAGGGGCCTCTGGGGAAAGTCACATAGCCGTGCAGACTGCTGCCCGAGAACGTTCATAGTCTCCAACGTGAGGCTGCCAAGAAATCCTTCTGTTCCTGAGTCAAGTTTGTTTCCCATCGTAGCTATTTAAAATCTTCTTGACGGTTCTCAAACTGCCCACCCACCACTTCCCACTCCTTCCCTGAAGATAACCTGATCGTCTACTTTGCAGAGAAAATAGGTGGCGAGCATACATCTTCCTCTACTTCCTGGCTTCACACCTACCGACTGCTACATCCATTCCCATCCTTAAAAACTCCTTCTCTACAGCCAAAAAGAAAGCACCACTCTTCTCCTCTTGTCTCAGCTCTGACTCCTTCGCTCTTGCACTTCCTCCCCGGTGATTGTCCTCTCCTTGCCTTGCCTTTAGGTCTTTCCCTCCCTGGATCTTCCTCTGTCACTCGAGTTGCTTCCATCTTGTGTCCACCTCTGAACCCAGCCCTGTCTCTCTCTCTTGCCTTTCACAATCAGGATGAAAGCGTCATCTATGCATCTGGAGTTTACCCCCAACCCTCCTCTGAAGCTGTGTTCACTGAGGCCCCCAAACATCTCCATGAAGCTAAACCTACCGCCACTTACCGGGATCTCCTGTCACATCTCTGTGGCTTTTACTCCCAAGCCCACCCCCTCCTACCTTGACCCTCTCTTCTGTTCTGTGACTCCCCAGCCAGGCTCAAGCCACTTGGGCCACTTCTTCTCAGGCTCTTATACAAGTTCCTCATTCTTCTCTGACCCTAAAATGTCCCCTATCTTTTGCCCTAACCCTCTTCTCTTTGTCCCAACGTGCATTCCCGGGGGCATTGCCTCCACACCCTCACTGAAGATTTCTGAATCCCCAGCACTGATGGCTCACATAGGGCTTTCCATTCATTTATCTAACCACCTACCAGATATTGCTAATCAGAAATCCCACAAACCCCTCAATCCCAGCATATTAAAAAGGGAATGCATCACGGTTTACCCAGGACATCTTTCTCCTTCTGGGTTCCCAATCTTGGTGGGCACAGTGGGTTCAATGGTGTTCTCCCCAAAGATATGTCATTCTGAACCTGTGAATGGGACCTTATTTGGAAAAAAGTTTTTGCAGATGTAAGTTACTTAAAAAAATCTCAAGATGAGATCATCCTGGACTAGGGTAGGCCCTACATCCAATGACAAGTGTCCTTGTAAGTGAAGGGAAGAGGAGGAGGCCATGGGAAGGGAAAACACAGAAAGAGATTGGAGTGAGGCAACCACAAGGCAGGGATCTCGGGGATGGCCGGCAGCCACTGACACTTAGAACAGAGGCAGCAAACAGACACTCCTTCAGGGGCTCCAGAAGGAACCAACCCTGATATCATCCTGATGTTGGACTTCTGGCCTCCAGAAGTGTAAGACAATACATTTCTGCTGTTTTAAGCCACCCATGTTGTGATGAGTCCTAGGAAGCTAAGACAGTGGGTGCTGCCACCTCCCACCTGGCTGCCGGGACCTAGAGGCTGTGCGTCGCTCTGACCCCCGATATGGCTCCACCAAGTCTCGTGGGATCTTTTGCTTTTTCTCACTTTATTGCTTCTCTCCCTCTGGGCTCTCTTCGTTCCCTACCCGAGTACCGAGCTTAAGGACCTAGATGTAGATTCTGCAGTTAGAGATCCTGGGTGGTCTCTGTTACCTCCAGCAATTTATTTAACGTTGTAATATTTAGTTTCTTCACCTCTAAACTGGGTAAATAATTGTACTGGTATAGGTTGTTAAGAGGTTAAAATAGGTAATAGATGCGAAAGAGTTTCGAAGGTTCTTTTAGCCTAGTAAGCGGTCAGATGCTTTAGCTGATGTCACTACCAGCCACTGTCTATGGATTAGGACAGGAGCCAGTGTCGGACCTCTCATCCTCCTGGTACCCACACACTGACGTGTGGGCCACATTCAGCTGGAGAAATGCATCTGAAGAGCAAATATTTCCCTGTCTCTCTCCCACCTCTGTTTCTTCCATCGCATCCCATTGTTTGGGGATAAGTTCCATGCTTCTCCACGTGGGGTGCAGGTCTTTCGTGATCTGGCTGCTGCTTCTCTCTCGAGGGTCACGTCTCATGCTCCTGTCTTGTGCTTCAGCCGCTGTGAGCCCTCAGCTGCCCGCACCGCGCCCTCTTACCTGGAGGCGCTCTCCTCTCCTCTCCCCTTCACTCTCCCTCCCGTGCGTGTACGGAGAAGCCAGGGAGGGCTCCCCCTAAGGAAGCAGGAGTGAAGCTGGGACAGCACGCTGCCCTGACTCTCCCGCACTGGGAGAAGCACCCCCTCCACGGGTTAGGCCATTCTGGGCCCACCCTTCCAGCGCCCTAATCACGCTATGCAATGATTGCCCACTTATTCACCTGGGTTTCCCACACGCTGTAAGCTCCTTGAAGATGGGGGTGCTTCTCGCTCACAGATCTTTTCTAACGGCTAGCTCACCACCTGCAGACACTTAGACACCTGGGGACTATCTGTTCAAAGAATTCATTCCTTGAACACTTTCTTTAAGTCCGGCTCAGTGCTAGGTCCTCAAACACTGGATTGATAAGGTAACGTTACTGCTGAAACAAATCCATCTGAAATCTTAGTGACTTCGTGCAGGGGAAGGTTGTTTTCTGCTCTTATGAAAGTCACTGGTGGGAGAGTGCGGATGGAGGTGGGAGAGCTCTGGTCCACGAAATTTTCAGGGAACCAGGCTGATGGACGTTCTGCCATCTTTAAAACGTGGTTTCCAAGGCCTCTCTGGCCACCAGCCTCTGGTTGGCAGGTGGGAAAGGGAGAGGACAGAGGAGGATGATGGGAGAGGGCTTTACGGGCCAGGCTTCAACATGTGACCTTGCTCCCACCCTCATTCTGAGGCTGGAACTCGGTGTTAACGGCCCCGTGGCAACGTAGAGGGGGCTGGAAAGCACACCCCGGCGGGCAGCCACTGGGGCGCTGGAGGGAAGCCAGCATCCCTGCCGCACATCCATGGTTCCATTTAGCCCTCGCTGTAACCCTGCAAGGAAGGTAAAACTGAGGCCAAGAGATGCGAAAGGACTCATTCCAAGTCTCTCAATACTGAGACCCAGGTGCGTGTAACTCAGTCCCCGGTGTTTCCTCCATGCCTTCGTGTCTCCACTGGCACACAGTTTACCAAGGCTGCGTGACATTCTCTCCTGCTCTGGTCTCCGGGCCCTGTCCTCTGGTCCACCAGTGACTAATGCCAGCCCCTGGTCAACTTTGGCCATGGTGAACATCAAGCCATCCTGGCTTTTTCTGGAACTTTCTCCAGGGTTCTGGAACCCAGCCACATGACCATCAGTCAACTCACCCCTCAATTCACTCAGGACAGTCCTGTCCCTCGGTTTCCCCGGAAGGGAATGGCAGTAGCTATTGTGATAGGACCTTGGGAGTTCACTGCTGTTCTGAGTCAGTACCTAACCTGGAGCTATGGCTGCCTATCTTATGAAAACGAACTTCTGAAATGAAGTAAAGCCTTATCTCAGTTACTAAGTTTTCTTCTGCACGCAGAGCTGCACTTTCATGTGAAAGGGCCCTTGGAATTCACGTCCTCTGCTTGTTTCTGGCAGAACTGGCTACTGATGCTGACATTCCCAGTACGGCATTCAAGGCCTTCGTGATGTGGACTCTGAAGTGGAAACTTCGGGTTCAATTTCCGCCTCGCCTTCCCTTCCCCTCCTCGTGGCCTGAGTGAATAATCCATCAGTCCTCCCACGCTGGACCCTTCCATGTATCCCTGTCATTGCACACCTGCGTCCTCAGCAGCCCAGGCCAAGCCTCCCCTGGTGTCCATCAGAACCCTCCTCATCCTTCTAAACAGTGCAGGCAGCCCGATGCTTCTAAGGCGCCTTCCCTGACCCTCCTCTACTTCCCCTGTCCTTTGTCCTTCTGCTTTACAGCATTCTCCACAGCTCACAGCCTCACCTTCGTCTATCTGAACATCCATCTCCCTTCTGGATCGTGAGCCCCTGTACAGAGGCTGATTGGTTCTGGTTTGAATCTTCTCTGCTCAGCCCAATAGTGACATTGAATAAGTAAGTAAAGATACTGCAATGGAATCAGAGACTCTACAGTTGGAAGGAACGTAGAGGCCATCAGTTAAACCTTCTCATTTATCATTTGGGGAAAAATGTGTTGGGCTCAGAGAATTTAAGTAACTTCAAGTTGAAGTTCAACTTGGTTGAAGTTTGCCTAGCTGGTTGGCAATACATTCGGGACTATCAGCCAACAGTCTTGATTTTTGGCTGGTGACAGAGAAAACCACTGCACCTCAGAATGGCTCCTTAATTGAGCCTTTCAAAGACTGTATTCTCCTTTTCTTGTCCCTAGTGTTCTGGGGACTTCTGTCAGTGTGATGTTGCCCGCGGATACCACTGAGATCCTGTCAAGGACAGAGCCCTGTGTTAGGGGCCAGGCTTGTTGCATTGTCCCCTTGCTGTGGATGTGGTCATGGATGATGGCGCTGCAGAGACAGGTGGGCCCTGCAAACCCATTCTTCATGCTGGACATCGCCTCTCCTCCATGGGGGACTCTGCTGCTGGAAGAGCAGCTGGGGCCCCGCACTGGTCTTGTAAAGAATTCAGGGAACAGATGGATCCAGCAGATGCGGAGCCACGGGCCTCGGAAGAAGCCCTTCTCAAGGGCCCAGCAGCTGGTGCCTGTCCCCGAGTCCAGGCTGCCTCTGGTCCAGGCGAGCGTGGGTGGGGAGAGGGGGCGATGGACGCGGCTTGGAGGATTGAGGCAAACGGTAAGTAAAAACAATGCGAAGGAACTAGATCCCTGACCCACGCGGCTTCATCGTCACATTTTTTCCTGCCATTTGATTCTGGCTCCATCTCATCTGTTTGTTTTTGATGTTTCATTGAGACCAGCTCCTCCTGAGAAATGCGAAATGACGCCGTGCATACAGCTGAGGTTTGGACAATCTCGACTCATACTAAACTTGGGATTTTTCAAACGATTTCATCAGAGAAAATTCAGTGAACAAAGAAAGAGGATGCTAAGATCTTCAAATATCCTCTGCTGTTAGTTGGTGAAACTGCAGGCTGATGTACACATAAATTACACCTTGAAGATTTCTCTCTCACGGTTTTACCAAAAGGATGACTTTTGCCCAACCAGTGGGGCTTATTTTTCTTTGGCTAATATTGCTGCCAGGTGGAGACCCTCCTTTTCCTGAGGCGCCTCCTTCTCTGCCTCCTTTCTGCCCTAAGTTGGGCGTCATGATCTTGCTGCAAAGCTGCCATCTGCCAGCCCGGCTCAGGTCTGCCCCACGCAGCCTCCAAGTAAACCCAGCACCAGGCCACAGCCTCTCTCCTCCTCTAGATGGTCCGACCACGTCACTCTCCCCCTTAAAACCCCTCGATGGCCATCCATTGCTTTCAGATAACGCTGGGCTCCTTACCAGGGCATACACAGGCTCCATCTCCTGCCTGCTTCTCCAGTCTGCTCCCTGCCTCTGTACTACCTGCCTCTTCAGTGCAAATCGAAGTCGCAGCTCTGCCAAATGCTTCCAGCACCCCAGACTCCAGGCTCTCCTGGATGAGCTGAGGTCTTTTCTTCCACAGCTCCCTCTGCCTGGAACCCTGTCTTCCTCTTCTCCCCCTCGCCTCCGGCCCCTGTGTCACCTCCTCCAGGGGACTCTCCTGGCCAGCCAGATCCCCATCAGAATTAGTGTGAGCCACCCTCCCCTGTGTAGACCATTCATCTCACTTCTTGCAGGGCTCTGTCACCCCTTCTATGCGCTCGTCCGTCTGCCCGCCGGTCAGAGGTTCCTGAGGGCTGGGTCAGCTCCATCTCCGGGAGGCTTGGCACAGATTAAGGTTTCGGCGGGTGCTAGTTGAATTTGTCAGAGAATGAGCACAGGCCTCAGATGAGATGCTCTGTTCAGGGCTCTCCCTGGCCCCTGCCCGCCTTTGCCTCGTGTAGAGACAGCTGCAGGGCCCTCAGGCCAGAGCCCCTGGGTCAGAGAAACAACTGTCTTGTGTTCTCTCCAGAAATGAAGATTGCAACATCCTCGTGGCCTGGAGTTCAGGGTTGGGGGGTGGACGCAGCATGGGGTAATGGTGGAGGCGGGGGCCTGTGGGGGGGGGACGTGGCATCACCGGCCAGAGTGAGCCCTGAGGGACCGCCCAGCCCAGCCCCAGGCCAACCCCCGCTCCCCCCCCCAGACAGGCTGCACAGGCACTCAGAGGCGGCTGCTCTCCTCAGCCCCTCTCCCACGTCTTACTTCTTCCCCGTAGCCGGTTACGTGTCAGGCCCTTCTCATCCCATGGGAACCAGCACCAGCACCTGAAGGTATTTACCAAACATCAGCCTTGGTTATATTTTGCATATCATCCACCTCCAAGGGCGTTCAAATGACCTTCTAGCAGGGAAGCGCTATGTCTTGGAGAGTGGTGCCACCTGGTGGCCACAGTGAGTTAACATCCGAATTCTCAGTCCAGAGGAAGCCCAGAACCAGGCCCACCGCCCAGCGCACAGGCTGCGTGACGGCAGGGTCTCTGCGGCCTTGGTTGAGGCTCAGAATAAGCCCTGCTCTCCCCGAGCCATCTGTCCAATGGTGGCAGGGCTGAGCGTGTGTGGCCACAGTAGAAGCAGCAGCCCAAGGCTTCATGTGAGCGGTGACCAGGCACGGATGCGGAAATTTCATCCTCCTGGAATCTGAGAACTGAAGGGTGGTCTAGAGACCAATCAAGTCCCGACCACTCCTTTCTCAGATGGGCAAACAGAAGTCCAGGGAGGGGAAGTCTTGTGATAAACTAGTTGAAGAGGGAGGAAAAGAGCACAGGTTTCTGGGCTCCTTGACTGACAATCACCCATTCTAGTACTTTAGGACAGCTCATTGTGATGTCTGATATTTCTCTGAATTGCTGTTTTACAGGAAGAAAAAGAGTCAACCTGTACTCCGATATGAATCTTCTTCCTCTTTTCCAAATGTCTACCAATTGGGTCCAACCCTATGGGAAGGAAGACCTCCTTCCTCCAGGAAGTCTTCCCTGAGCAACTGGAAATCTCCCTTCTGAAGCCCCACAGGCAGCCAGTCACTCAGCCCCTATGTACAGAGGGCCTGATGTAGACACTGGGATTCAGTGTTCACAAGACAAAGTCCTGTGCTCAAGGGGCTTACATTCCAGTGGGAGGAGACAAGCGATGGATAGATGGATGGATAGATAGTAGATACATACATACATACATAGTTACACAGATACACAGATAGATACATAGATACATAGATGATGGATAAATAATTTCAGGTACTAGCAAGTGCTTTGAAGATGATAAACAAAGCAACATGATAAAGAAGGACTTTGAACCGCTTTAGCAAGAGTGATGAGGGAAGGTGTTCTGGAGAGGGCTCAGCTGCAAAGGAGGATGAGGAGGGAAGAGAATTCCAAGCAAGAGGAACAGTAAGTGCAAAGGTGCTGAGTCTGGGATAAGATTACCCGGTCCGGGCACAGAGAAGATCAGAGAGGGGGATACTAGTGGACCAGGGGGAGAGTGGAGGCTGATGATACCAGGGAAGTGTGCAGAGACTAGATCTCGGGGTGAGTTGGGTTTGTACGCTGCTCGCAATGGAGATCACGAGAGGGTTTAAGCAAGAAAGTGCCGCAATCTTACTTACACCACAGGCAACTCCCTCGTGTGTTAGCACCTGAGGACTCCGGCTCTGACACCCCCTCATCACCTGCAGGAAGTCCTTCCTCACCTGCCAAGTTGGAGTCGGTGCCCCTCCCCGTCTGGACCCTAGAGTTAACATCTTCATGTCGCCGTCACTGTACCTCCCACCTTGTTTAGAATGAATGATTTATGTGTCTTTCTACTTTACTAGGAAGTAAATTCCTGATGTAGGAAGACAGGGGTAAAGAGTCCAGATCTGGAAAGCGGCTTTGGTGCAAAGACTCGCTCTACCCTTCAGTGGCAGCCTGGCTTTGGGCAATTTAATCACTGCCTTAGGCCTCAGTTTCCTCGTCTGCAAAATGAGAATAATAAATAGCACATACTGCATGGAATTGTCGTTATAATTAAACAATATGTGTAAAATACCTCATAACAATGGCAGGTGCCAAGTAACCACTCTGTAAATTGTAGATATGGTTCCGGGGTGTTTTCTCAGGGCTCACACAAAGAAGGTCGGGCCCAGCATCTCCTAGGGCCTCTGGCAGAGGTGAGCATTACTTGTGGGGAGATGGGCCTTTGGAGGGAGGGGGTCCAGTCAGAGGTTCAAGCAGTGAGGTGCGAGGACTAGGCTGGCAGATGTAAGAATGAAGAACAAGGGATGATTTGTTGATTTGATTATTCTGTTAGCCAGCATGGGAGAATGAGACAAGACGCCCTGTCATCCTTCAGCCCCTCGGGCTATCCATCTGCGAAATGGCAACAGTATCCTCTGTATTGATTGTCTCAGAGGGCTGCCGAGGGGCCTCATGTTATAATAAGAGGAAAGGATTGGTAACCTGTCAGGTACCTCTGCCTGTTCATCTCTGAGGCCACACTGTGCCACACTATGTGCCCACCTCGCCTCTCTCTCTGATTTCCCTGGGCGCTGAGTATACTATAACCAGCTTAGTTTGCAAGCCCAAGCCTAATACCTACATCACCTTGGACACATCAAATTCTGAACCATTTAGAGAGGAAATCCATTGCTTTCTAGTAGCCTGGATCCTGAATTCTGTTCTGAAAGTCTCTGCCTCTGCCTTGGAGTTTAGGTGTCGCCTATGTGTAGTGGACACTCAATCCAGTTGATTTACCACCTAAGTATCTAACCAACCTCTTCCTTCCTCTCTGCCACTGCTGCCACCTCCATAATTTGAGAACCCCTGGTCTCTTGATCTTCAACCTAATCCTCTGCAGGTCATCTTTCACATTGCTGCCGTAAGGATCTTTGCAAAACGGAAATGTTCAGTTCTACTTAACTCGTCTCAAAGACTCCTCATCCTTCACAGGAGAAAGATGAAGCTGGAGAGTCATGGCTCTCTCTAACCTGGACTCACATTCACCTCTCTGACTCTCCATCTCACACCTGATGCTCCAGTCTCCCTCCCACAAACAGCTCCCTGTTCTGTGAACACACCCTACATTTTACTGCTTAGGAGGTGAGAGATGGTCACTAACATTTGTTCACTATTTACCATATACCAGATCTGTGCATGACGTCTCATGCATAAATTCTTGAAATAAGCATGATTATTTTAACTGTATTAATTAGACAAGCTTAGAGAAGTTAACTAAGGCTCTAAGAGGGTCAGTAACTCAGTCAATGCACACAGCTAGAAAGGTCTGGAGTCAGGCTTCAAACACCCACATCTTCTCTGGGAACCTTTGCAACCTTTGGAATCTGATGAATAGCTAGTGTCTTCTGACACCCGAGACAGGAGAGAAGCACTGCTACACATCACTGCCTCAGTGGTCCTCTCCGCAGTCATGGTGGGCTTCCACAGCACGTGGTCCATACCCCTTTCTTGATGCCAACCACTTCCCGCATGTATTATCTGTCATTTGAGCCTCATGTGTCCAGCCTGAACTCAGTCAGGAAAAGAACCACTGCAAGTTTGACAGGAATCAGGGCTTCTATGAACGTGAGAGAAGCTGAGGGAGAGAGGTCTGGAAGGCTGCGGGCAGAGGACGGGAGAAAGTCACGAATGGCTTCAGCCTGAAGCAGTGAGGTAAGTGGAGACACCAGCGCTCCCTGGGGCATCTGAGGAGCCGCCAGGTCTAGTGACCAGAGTGGGACCAAAGTGGAAGCCCGTGGACAGGCTCACGAAGCCACGTGTCTCAACTTCACGACCTCCCCATATGATGGAAGCACTCCACATCCACATTGCAAATCTCGTGGGTATTCCTGTCACTGGCGATTCTGGCACAGAGCTGTGCCGGGCAGGCTATTCTGGCACACCTACTTCCTGGCCTTGGAAGAAAGAGGTAGAGGAGTTGAATCAACAGTAAACTTTTAAGCTCACTTCTCAGCAGACTTAGGGGGTGAGGATGGTTACCTTCATTTTATAGGCGGGCTGAGAGGGTCATTTGCAAGGTGATCTAGGGAGCAAGTGATGAATCCAGGATTCCTACACAAGTTGACTTGACTCTAAAATCCCACGTTGCTCTTTTTAGTTTTGCTTGTTTATTTTGTATTGATTTTTAACCAAATGGCATCATGCATGGGTGGCAGCTGGCCTTATTCATGAGCAAATTTATTGCCCTAAATGATCATGCTGGTGTCCGAATCCTACCATCACCTCTGTCTTCCTTGTTCATGAGAGGCTTAGTTTCCCCATGTGGGACTAGTCTTCTGGGTGCACAGGTGTGAGTTTTCTGCTCTAGGTGGCAATAGTGTAAAGACAGAATTATGATGTTATTCTTTGGGCCCTGTCCCCTGAATGGAGGTAATGTTCAGAAGCCAATTGAAAACTGACATTCACATTATAGTTTAGTCAATCAAGTTCTCCCTTACAAAGTTTACATTAAAACTTGCTTATAGTTTTTTCAATTTATAATTTCCCTTCTTTCAGAATTACAAACACAGGCAGGTTTGTGTTGGGAGGTAGCAGGCAGGGCACAGTGGTCGAGAGCTTCGATTCCTAGCTCTTCAAGGGAAGACCGGTGGTCTTAGACAAGTTGACTCCCTGTGCCCAGCGTCCCCACCTTAGGACGAGTATGATGGTGGTGCCTACCTCCCGGGTTACTGGGACCGCTTAGAAGAGCACATGGTGGTCCACAACCATGTTAGTGGTGGTTGCCATCGTTCTTACTACTCCAAAGAGATGTTTGAAACCTTATTAAGAAAGAGAAGAACATTGTACTGGGGACTAGGGACAAAGGAGTTATTGAAACAGAGTCCCACATTTAATTTTTAAGTGAAAACAAAACAAACATAAAAAATGAGCAAAGCAAAGCAAAGAGTAAGCACAGTATTTACAAGGTTCTGATGATAAAGCTATGCCCATCCTACCCGGTTCGTTTGTTAGAAGAGTTGATTATCTTGACAATCAAGTGAGCTTGAAAAGTGGGAGTAAAGCCCCTGTCTTCAGCAGCCCTTGCCCAGGTGGCTCCTGGTTGTAAATTATATGGGCTGGTGTCTCTACCCCCACAGTCCCACACACGGCTGCCGCTTCCCACCGCCTCCATCGCTGTCCGTCTGGTCCAGCCAGCGTCATCTTGCACCTGGATCATTTACATCTGCCTCAGCCTCCCACCGGCTCTCCCTGCCTCCACCCTTGCCTGGTCCCAGGCCCTCCTGCATCTGGGATCTGAGTAAAAGCCCCGCTCCGTAATATAGTTCCCTGTAACCCTCTTGCACTGTTGGTGGGAATGTAAATTGATACGGCCACTATGGAGAACAGTATGGAGGTTCCTTAAAAAACTAAAACTAGAACTGCCATATGACCCAGCAATCCCACTACTGGGCATATACCCTGAGAAAACCATAATTCAAAAAGAGTCATGTACCACAATGTTCATTGCAGCTCTATTTACAATAGCCAGAACATGGAAGCAACCTAACTGTCCATCAACAGATGAATGGATAAAGAAGATGTGGCACATATATACAATGGAATATTACTCAGCCATAAAAGGAAACGAAATTGAGTTATTTGTAGTGAGGTGGATGGACCTAGAGTCTGTCATACAGAGTGAAGTAAGTCAGAAAGAGAAAAACAAGTACTGTATGCTAACACATATATATGGAATCTAAAAAAAAAAAAAAAAAAAAAATGGTCCTGAAAAACCTAGGTGCAGGACAGGAATAAAGACGCAGATGCAGAGAATGGACTTGAGGACACAGGGAATGGGAAGGGCAAGCTGGGACGAAGTGAGAGAGTGGCATGGACGTATATACACTACCAAACATGAAACAGATAGCTAGTGGGAAGCAGCCGCATAGCACAGGGAGATCAGCTCGGTGCTTTGTAACCACCTAGAGGGGTGGGATAGGGAGGGTGGGAGGGAGGGAGACGCAGGAGGGAGGAGATATGGAGATATATGTATGCGTATAGCTGATTCACTTTGTTATAAAGCAGAAACTAACACACCATTGTAAAGCAGTTATACTCCAATAAAGATGTTGAAAAAAAAAGAATTTACACTTGTCTTTCCTTTAGAAAAAAGTGGAATATTTTTAGTTAGCTACATATAACATTTTGAAAGCCTCATGTTTGAAGATACTTTAAAGTGCAAGGTTAAAAAAATTGTGTACAGTACAGTTCATTTATGAATAATCATTAGTTCTCATTAACTTCTTTGGTTCACTCTACTTTCTGCAAGCTAAAGTATAGTTCTTCCTTCTAATTTGCCTTAAATCTCTTTATTGTCTGGCTAATGCATAAGCTCAACCCTTGTACTGATGAAGGTCTGCAAAACAAATTTTAAAAAAGATGTTTGGAGGGATGGGTGACCTAGTACTGAGTGAGCAACCTGTGGTTGCCCTCTACCCCACCTGGGTATAGTCACTTTGTTATACAGCAGAAACTAACACAACATTGTAAAGCAGTTATACTCCAATAAAGATATTAAATATATATATATATATATATATATATATATATATATATAGTTCCCTGTGCTGTACAGCAGGCCCTTGCTGTTTATCTATTTTGAATATAGTAGTGTGTGTACGTTAATTCCAAACTTCTCCTGGAGTCAAACAAAGCTTTCCAGAACAGGTGATGTCTGAGACGAGGCTTACCTAGTGGTAGTAAGTGGGTTGGGAGTTCCACATACAGGCCTGCACTGTCCTGCTCTGTGCTGAGGAGTTCTCAGTGGGAGGGGGCAGCACCCATAATTGTTAGGGTCTCAGGGACTGAGCCATAGACATAGTCTTCCTCAGTGAATAGATCAGTAAGCAGGAGCTTCCAGAGCCAAAACAGTCAGAGAAACTCCAGGAATCCCACCCTTCTCACACCCCCAAGAAGATCCTTGCTGCCTGTGTCCTCGGTCAGGTCCTGCCTCCTGTTTGGAAGCCGCTTCCCTCTTCATTCTGACTTTCCAAATTTTACTCATTTTTCAAAACCCCATGTTCCCTATGAAGTCCTCTTTCTTCAGCCCAACCCTCTGGTGCCCGTCCTCCTCCAAATGTCAGGGACATCAGAAGCAAACACATATCCAAGCCCAATGTTATCAACTTTCTATGAGCTAACCTCTGACTTTGTAAGATGTCTGAGCCCCAGTCAGTTGTGACTAGTGCACGAGTCAAAGGCAGGTATGATCCCTAAGATAGGGAGGTGACCCTCAGGCAGGCTTGTTATAAAATGCTCTGAGATGACATTAAAAGGTCAGGCAATTACCATTTTGCCTTATTACCACAGGTTGGAAATATACTTAAGACATTTTAGCTCTTAATTACATTTAGCTTTACAAAACTAAAATCTTCCAATGAGTATTAACTTGGAATCAGACATTAAACATTCAGTGGTGGACTAGATATAAACTGCCTGACCCTAACCAAACAGAGAATTTAATTTTTTTAAAGTGTGGGAATTGAATTAGCTATCATACTTAGGCCCTGTGAGGCCACCTGTGACGTGTAACTGACACTGCCAGGTGTCCTGTTGGTGGTTTGAATCAATTAGTGATCTTTACTGAAGCTGAATATAATTAATTACACAACTTTGAAATGTTCAAGACTAATTTCACTAAAATTACATTGTGAAAACTGGGTCATCTGCAGGATTTCTGGCAGAAGGGAAACAAGCGTGAATAATTAATGTTAAAATCATGGCATAGTGCTCCCCTGGTGGCGGAGTGGTTGAGAATCTGCCTGCCAATGCAGGGGACACGGGTTCGAGCCCTGGTCTGGGAAGATCCCACATGCCCCGGAGCGACTAGGCCCGTGAGCCACAACTACTGAGTCTGCGCGTCTGGAGCCTGTGCTCCGCAACAAGAGAGGCCGTGATAATGAGAGGCCCGCGCACCGCGATGAAGAGCGGCCCCCGCTCGCTGCAACTAGAGAAAGCCCTCGCACAGAAACGAAGACCCAACACAGCCATAAATAAATAAATAAATAAATAAATAAATAAATAAATAAATAAAAACCCAAAGTTAAAAAAAAAAAATCATGGCATATATTCATACAACAAAACTGGACCCCTTTAGCTTACTGTTGTCGGGGATGAAAGTGCCCTGGGGTTGCACACGTATGAATTGTTGAACAGGCATTACTGTTAAAGAAACCTGTGTGTTATTGATCTAAATGATCAGCCTACTCTGGGACCACACGCACAGGTATTAGCTGCTCAAAACGAAGAAGCTGATTGTCCATTTATCAGGATGAAGCCACCGTAATCCACCTCTGGAAAGTAGTGGGTTACCTGGCGTCTTAGCTGTAAAAGAGGCCTGAGCATCAGGGATGATTCCAGGAGGCCAGATCTGACATGTACAAAACCTTGGGACATAAAATAGTTGGGAACTGAAGTTCACTCTTGTCTGAAGTCCCCCGACTAGTCTCCCTAGAGTGTAGTCTTAGGTTACAGCTGAGACAAAACACCAAGGAAATCCAGTAGAGTTTTTCAGCATCTATGTCAGTAATCTATTGCCACAATAATGCTGTGTAACAAACCACCCCAAAGGTCAATGTCTTAAAATGACACCCACTTATTATTACTCAGGAATCTGCAGATTGGTGGAGTGGTTTGGTTTTGCTGATCCTGCTGAGCTTGATTGGGTAGTTCTGGTTTGAACTAAGGCTCACTCCAGACGGTGGCAGGTTATTGGCAAATTACTGGCTAATCTAGGATGGCCTTGGCCCAACTGCCTGTGTTCTACTAGCATGTTCTCATGATGGTCTCAGAGGCACGGGGTGGAGTTGGGGGGACAATTTGTAAGGCCTCCTGGGCCCAAGTACATAAATGACACAGCACCACTTCGCCAACATTCTACTGACCAGAGCAAGACAAAGCCCAGCGCAGATTCAAGGGGTGGGGAATTAGAATTTACCTCTAGATGGAAGGACCTACAAAGGTGTAATGCAAAGGAAGCGGAAATCGGAGCCATTCCCCAGTCAATACATCACAGCATCCAAAAGTGGATGAACATATCCATGTTTGCATTCAGAAAATATACAGTCGATTCTTGTTATTCACAGCAGAGCTATGTTCTATACATTTACCATCAACACTGAGTTAGTGAACACTGAAGGATTGCTCCGAGGGGAAACATGGGGTTAGCGTCCTATGAGCCTCAGATCACAGTATTTTCAATGCTTCAAATGCCATCTGTGTTATACAGGTTTGTTTGCCAGCCTCCTTGTGAAATGCGCCGGTCTTATCAACATTAAAAACAAACCCTTCTACAAAACCTTTTTCTTGTGTAACACTTTGTAGATTTCTTCTGCAGCCTCTGATCTTCAGGACTTACCTTGCCCAGGGGTGTGATCTCTAATGCAGCATGCTTTCTTGGCCCACTGAGGTGTGGAAAGAAAATATTAGAGCTTCTAATTACATATTTTACTCTCATGTCTTACTTAAAAAAAGATGGTGCAGTATCACCACAACAATCCCCTTGTTCTGAGCCACTCTAGTTTCTCACCTGGAAAAATGCAATAGCCCTTTTCTTAGCCTCTGCCTCTGCCCTTGCCCCCTGCCCCACAATACCAGTCTCTGCTCAGCAGCCGGAATGATACTTTTAAAATGTCAGATCGAGTCACACCTCTCTCAAAATCTTCTGATGAGCTCCCATCTCACCAAAAGCCGGAGTCCTTGAGGCCCATCATGAGTTTCCTCTCTAATTTCTTCTCCTCTAACCCTCCACAGCTTACTCCACTCCAGCCATACAGACCTCCTCTGCTCCACAAACGTGTAGGCACACTCCTGCCTCAGGACCTTTGCACTGGCTGTTCCCTCCGACCAGAATGCCTGAAACCCAGACACCAACATGCCCCTCACCTCCTTCAATTCGTGTTTAAATCTCGTCTTCTCAACCTGCCCCATTACTCCTCACCCTCAAATCCCCTTACACATTTTGTTTTCTTTCCCATAGCACTTACTGCCTTCTAACATACTGTATAATTTTCTTACTGATTTAGTTTATCAATTATTATATGACTACAGGAGGGATGGTATTTTTGTCTTTCTTATTCATAGAAATATCCCAAATGCCCCGGACAGTGCCTGGCACATGACAGGAACTCAGTATACTCAATATACATTGGAAAGAGGGATTGAATGAATGGTTGTATTTCATATAAAGTGCATAATATACTACTGGTGCTATAATGTATATAAAATACATTAAAAATAAATAGATGTATATTGGGGTAGATACTCATCTTTTTTTTTTTTCCCTCCTTATTGGAGGGCTGTAGAAAGACATTTAATGAACATTGGCTTAGACATATGAGATATAATACATTTGAGGTCATTTGCATGTATTTCTTACTGTGCCCAGGCGATGGCGCTCATTCCCAACGAGTCGCCAATAGCCGCACAAGGGCAGAGTACCTCGTATCTGGGTGCTTGTAGAGTGCTTATACTCTGTCATGTGAGTTATCAATGGCCCTGGTACCATCGTGAGACACAGCCATGCTGGTAGTTGGATAGCGTGCCCCTGAAATTCCTAGCCGGTGGGGAAGGAGTTGAGAGTGCTGCTTTGCAGACAGCTGCCCCGTGTCTAGGGCCTGGGGCTCTGGCCCATGATGCCAGAAGCTCGGCAGGGTCAGGGTGCGCTTGTGGGAGCCCTCAGAACCCCAGCTGTTCTTCAGCCCCCTTCCACTGGAGTCCCCTTGCCAGAGCAACGCCACCAACCTCTTGCCGCTGCAATGCCAGGACTCCCCCTGCAGACAAGACCCATCCTCCTGGCAATGGCTGCTGCTCGCAAAGATCAGATTATATACCCGTCCCTGGGAGGGACCCCTTGTGTCCATAGTTGAATCCCCTCAACAGCCTGGAAGGAAGGGGTTTAGAACCCCATTTTACCAAAGGAGGAACCAAAGGCTTTGAATGATTCACAGCAAGTGGTGGGAAGGGATTCAAGTAAAGCAAACAGAAGTCTCTGTGCAGCTCTTTGCACACGGAAGTCCAAGGGACTAAGAGCTCGGAAGTGGGTGAGTTCTGGTTCACCATCGAGTTAGAGAGAGGGACACACAAGCACGTGTGCGCACACATGTGCACACACACACACGTGCACACACACGCTCTGTTACAAGCAGATTGTGATATATGCCGACACAAAGGAATGAAGAACTTGCAGAGGGGGACTTGCTCCAGAGCTTACATGTTTCCATATTGTTTTGCTATTAGAGAGCAGCGCTCATTCCCAGCAACTCATGAGGGATTTTCCCACGGTACTGTTTCTCAAACTTGACTTAGGGTCTTGTTAAAGAGGCAGATTCTGCTTCGGTAGGTCTGGCGTGGGGCCTGGGATTCTGAATTTCTAGTGGCCTGTCAGGTGGTGTGGATGCAGCTGCTTCGGAGACCCCACCGTGCAGCAGGCGCCTGGAGGAAGGCCTGGCCCAGGGCCTGCTTTTTATGGCCCAGGAGCTAAGCACGGTTTTTACATTTCCAAAAGGCTGTGAAAAAAACAAAAAAGACAGAAGACTAGGCACCAGATCATAGGTGGCCCTCAAAACCTAAGATATTTTCTATTTGACCCTTTACCAAAAAATGTATGCAGGCCGGGAGACTAAAGTAATCCTGCTGTCCACTTTCCGAACTCCGTCGGAAGAACAAGTTCTCTTAACGGTGGTTTGGAAGAAAAAGCCAGTGTGACTCAACTTCGCTCCGTCTCCCCAGCCTTCTGCCTGACTGCGGAAAGCCTATATTCTGGGAGCAGCACGCTGGGAATCTCTGCTGTGCCGGGGTGGGCCCGAGGTGGTCCAGCTGATACAGTGATGACGTGCATGGGGGCTGAAGTGAGCCCGCTTTCCGGCACATCTAAGGCAAACTCTCCAAACCACTTTATCAGTAATCAGAGTGATAATTTGGCCTCTGCTACCTTCTTCTTTTGAATCTTAGGGGTTCTGAGACTAAGGGTGGAGGGTACTTTTTTGAGTCCCTGAAGCCAACCTTCTCCAGTTTCCTCCATGCGTTTCCTCTGCATGTTTGTCTCCTTGCTGAACTCGGGGCAGGCGCTGTGCCTGCAGCCAGGGCTGGCATTTCGCACCTGGCTGATGGACTCACGTGAGGCCTGAGGTCGACATCCCTGTGCTGCCAATGACTCTGTGTCAGTCAGTGCCACGACTGACTGTCATATCAGAGGCCTCATTACAAGTCCAAGTTGGCCCCTGGGCTTGCCGTGTCAGCGAGCTCCTCTGGAGAGCAGCCATTAGCCACTTTGCAGCAATGGCCCAAATCACAGAAAAGTGGGCCTGATTTGACAAAAGCAGCAGCCATATATTTTTTGCTCTTGGAGGTGTAACCATGGTAATGAGATCAGATGAAAAACTGTTCCTTAATGCTGGCGACACTCAAATGCACGTGGCAGTTTAGGGTAGTGGAAATGGGGTTTAATTTTAGAATCTGAGCATTTCTTCAGGGAACAAAGGACGTTAGAACAGGGCCTGTCAAAGACCTTCTGCAGCTTCTGCTCTTTCCAGGAGCGCACATTCTGTTGTGGGCAGAGTTTTTATCCATCAGTTGTGGCATTTGCTTTGTTTGTGACATTCTTCTACCTGCTTCAGCTACTGTTACAGGGAGGTGCCTTCTGTTGGGGCCATTTCCAGGAGCAATAAAAGAACTGAACTCAAGAAGGTGGAGCTGCTCTAATCATTCTGTATTCAAACCAGCTCTCAAAATCCTCATTGCAATCCTTACATGATAGGTGTCCTTATTATTCCCATTTTACAGATGAGGAGATTGAGGTACAGAGGTGATGTGACATTTGATAGGAGACCTGGCTGAGAGTCTGCACTCTTTCGTCACGTCCTGGGAGACCAAGTTTCCCTGGCAGGTCTGTGGGGAGACCTTAGGAATATTTAAGGCAGTGCTATTGTTCAGGCAACCGGAAAGGCCAGTCTCTGCTCCCTGGAAACACAAAGCTGTCGGTTGCTATTTCTGAGTGCAGATGTATGTCCTCCTAGAGTTCCAGGGCTGGAGGAGAGATGGTGAGAGGGAAACTTTAACCCCTGGCAGAGATAGGGAGTGCGTATAAAACCAGTCTCACTTCTCTGAAAGCAATTTTCCAATATGTATCAAGAGGCTTCAAATGTCTGTATGTGTCAATCCACTTCTTGAATTTTTATGAATCAGCCTCAAAGAATAACCAAAGTCCAGGAAGATTTTTTTTCTAACAATAGAGACATCACAGTTTTATTTATACAGGAAATTTTCAAAATAGCCTACATAGTCAAGAACTGGAAATCTATCAAGTAAATAAATCTATGAAGTAGAATAATATACAGCTAAAGAACTTATTTTTAAGAAAATTTTGGTGATGTGGGGAAATATTTGTGATATGAGGCAGTATGGAAAAATCAGGAAATAAAATTATATGCAGAATGAACTCATAAATTTTTGTACAGCTATTTTATATACATGATTGAGGAAATGAACAGACTATTTCAGAGAGATGAAATTAGGGGGGCATTTTAATTTTCCTCTCTATATTTTCCTAATCTTTACAACGAGCAAATTCTCTTGTAAAACAACAGTTTTGTTAACAGAGGAAACAATAATAATAATAAAAGAACAGCTTCTGTTTATTAAGTGTTTATAATTTGCTTGGATATATGAGGAAGTGATTTACCTTTATTTAAAGTACTCTTTCTTACAAAGTCTGGCAAGATAGGTTTTATCAAAAAGGAAACAGACTGAGAAATTAATTGACTTACCTAAGATTTGCTAAATGAATGAATTGCTAAAGCCAACAAGTTACAAGCATTCATGACATGCTCAAGAAACGAGGTGCAGTCCATTTACCTGCAGGGGAGGGTCGAGGGAATCATGGGAGAAGGGGACTCAAAGCTGGATGGAGCCAGATCAAGGAAAGTCTTAAACACCATGCTAAGGAGGGAGATCCTACCCTACAGGCAACATGGAACCAGTTGTGCAGATTACAAAGAAAGAAAAGAAAGAAAGAGAGAGAGAAAGAAAGAGAGAAAGAAGGAAAGGGAAAGGAAGAAAAGAAAGTAAGGAAGGAAGGAAGAAAGGAAGAAAGAGAGAAAGAGGAAGGAAGGAGAGAAAATAATAGAGGGGTGTGATTTGGGGAGCTGGTGAAGTCCCAAGGAGCAGTGCTCAGAAAGATTTACCAGCATTGCTGATCAATTCTAGCCTTGGTTAGGCACTGTATTTCCATACACTCCCTCCAACATAAACATAATTTTGGAGCATGTTCTCAGAGTTACCCTGGATGGAAAAGTAGAGGTAACACAGCCTTCTAGGGCAGCTGGAAACAGAGAAACACAGCGAACATGGAATGATCTCTAAAATTCTCTTTCTCTGCTCCTTTCTTTTGCCTCTTGTGCCGCAGGGTCTCCATGGTCCTGTGTGACTAATTCCATCATCTTAACCTCTGACTCTTGGGTTTGCTTCGTATGGCAAACCTAGCTCACTTGCCACGTGCTTTCAGCCTAAGGGCTGCTGCTTCTCAAGACTGCACACTCAAGGCTACATGCATGTGCATGTCTGCACCGTGCAGATATCTCTCCCTATTCCTGTGTCATTCAGCCTGTCACTCCTAATTCCCAGCATCCCCAGCTGTTCAAACCTCCTGAATGGAACATCAGTCGGGTCCGTGATCCTAACTGACCAGAACTGTTCCTTAGGTTGCATCTTTCAATCATTTTCTCTCCATCTAGATACGTGCTTTTATAAATATTTGTACATATAGATGTTTACATAACACATACTCCGTGTCAGGCACGGGTCTCAAGATTTAACTTGTATTAATGCCAATAATCCTTTGAAGTAGGAGCCATCCCATTTTACACCAAACCAAGGAAGGTTTCCATGATTTGTCTGAGATCCTGCTATTAGTTAGGTACAGGCAGGATTTGATTCCCTGTTTTGGTTTCTAAGTCAGTGTTCTCGATCATTACATCATGCTGACGCTCAGCTTCAGAATGAATATATTTCGAAACCAGTGACACAGGAAATCATTTTTAAAATGCAGTCACAGTGAGCTTACAGTTCTCTATCCATGGACCCCCAACCCTCAAGCTTTTGATGTACATTTCTGACTGATTCTAGGCAGATGTGTGGATGGCGACGGCACTGACTACTAGATTGAACGCTCTTTCTCCTGCTTTTCTTCTCTGCTCTCCCATATTTCCCCTTTTCTTTTCTTGGTAAATTCTTTGCTGGTGATTTCATTTATGCCCATGGTTTCACCACTTATCCCCTTGTTGATGAATTCCTTTTCCAGCTTTGAACATTCTCCCACGGTCCAGATCTAAATGTCCAGCACCATACTAAACATTTCTTCCCGCGTGTTGCACAGAGAGCTCAAACTCAACAAACCCCAAACCAGCTCAGTGCCCCACTTTCCTGTCTTGTCACTGGGGCCACCACCGTGCTGTTGTACACTCAGCCATCCCAGAGTCAGCCGTGACTCTGGCTTTTCTGGGCTCCAGACTCCATCAGGCATCCCCTTTCTGTTGATGTTTACTGGACTCAACACTTTCCTGGCTCACACACCTTGCTCAGGTGATCCATCTCCTGAGATGATTGTCCTGGATGTGGGATATGGTTAGAAACTCGGGGATCATGGGTTTCCTTCAAATATTGTACTCTGTCCCCCACCCCCATTCCAACTAATCTATTTCCTGGAAAACACCCCTTATGCCAAGAGGATGGAGCTGAAAAGTGGAACAAGAGGCTAAGACATTTCCATAAAGGAGAGGGCTCCGTAAACTTGCAGAGTGCAGACAGGGCAGCACAAGCGCGGAAAGCCGTGAGTCTCAGCCAAGCTGCTCGTCAGCCCCATGCTGTATCAGATCTTCTCTCAGGAATCTGGGCCTGTACAACTCTCAGCCATCTTTCAAGTTCCAGATTAAACGCCCCTCCTTCATGGAATTGTAACTTGTTTATTTTTGCTGTAACTTTTTGGTTCTCCAGACCACCTGACTACTTTTTTTTATCCTTTTCACATGGCATTTAATACTTACTACTTTTGTCAGCCTCTGTGTGTCCTTATCTCTCCTGCTAGATTGGGAACTCTGGATCAAAGTCTGTTTTATCTTTCTTTTCAGTCCAGAATAAGCTTTGCCACAAAAGTACTCACTGAAGGTGGTTGAGTAAATGAATAAGGGAACAGAATCTGCCCAAAACAGTGTGTTAGATGGTATGAAAAAATGGCCATGGTAATTCCCTTCCTTGGAACCACGCTCTTGGGTAGTTTTTCTCACACTGACACTGGATTTATCCATGTGATCTGCTTTGGCCTGTGGATAATAGTGAGTGTGACACAAGCAGAGACTTAACAGAGACTTAGTCCTCGAAGTCTCCCTTTTCCTGCTGCCCCTGACCATCATGAGAGTGGCCCAAGCCATCCTGCTGGAGGCTGAGGTGCATGAGAGCACCCAGGGGAGGTCAGCTGAGCTGGCACAGACACGAAGAGCCATCAGCTGACCCACAGAATAAGACAATGGATAAAGATTCTTGTTTTAAACTACTTAGTTTTGGGGCGGCTTTTTCTATGCAGTGAAAGCTAATTGAATAGCCATGGACAGCTAATTTTCAAAGAATTGGAGTGCAGTCAAATGAGCGGCACTGATATAACTAAACAGGTTTTGCTACTGGTATAATAATAATAAAAAGTTTCCTAGTCAAAGGGACTTTTGAGTTAAATAGCCCTGGATTCAAATGGAAGTTCTGTCATTTACTAGCTGTGTGACATTGAGCAAGTTACTTCACCTCTCAGATAACGGTACCCGCCTTTCGGGATTGTTCAAAGAATTAAATGGAATTATGTTCGTAAAGCAGCTAATACAGACTTCCACATAGTATGTGGTTGACATAGATTGGTTATTTCTCTTGGTTGGTCTAGGACTCGAAAATGCAGCTCTGACCCTCTTCCCTCAGGGAAACACTTCTGTTTCCATCTCTGTCTCTCTCTTCTTCCAGCACAGGCAATTCTTTGCTATTTAAATTTATTTACCAAACTGACTAATCCAGTTAGTACCAAATTCCCCCAAGTTAAGTCTCAGATTGGCTTCTGGGGAGTTAATTACTTACAAAAGTGTACAAGTCAGCCCTGGAATTTCTCAACTGATATGTGCTCTGCTCCATTAATACTTCCCATCCCTAAGACCAGCAAATAAATAAAATAGCAACCAGATTAGGAGGACAATCTGATTGCTCTCCATGTGGGGTCCCCTCCTTCTGCATCCTCCAAGTGTCCATGAAAACTCTTACATGAAAAGATTTTGGCCATCTATTCTTGACTCTTCCTTTGTTGTAATTCTCAGGCAACTTAGAACATTCCTGGGGTGCTGGCTGCAACACTTCACCAACTATTTATTATTTGTTGGCTAATTAGCCACAGTCTGTGCCCTCACGGTGCTTTTCCGCCATGAAGAGGTAAGAATACGAGTGACTATGGTATCAGCAGGGACACGGTGATGGTTACACATTGAAATATACAATGTGTTCCAGGCACTAGGCTAAGCATGTAACGTGTTTTAATGACCCAGGAAATTTTCAAATAGTGACCACGTCATCTGAAATTGACCCCCTCTCCCACCCTCCTGTGTCTGAGCCACGCTGGCCTCATCCCCTGCTTTTTTTTTCTTCTCTGTATCATTCATGATCCCCTGAATTTGTATTATTTACCCATTTGTTTCGTTCTTTATTGTCATCCTCTCCATGAGAATTTAAGTTCCATGAGGGAAGGAGCTTAGTCTGCGTCGTCTGTTGCTGCCCAGAGCAGTACCCGGCCCACAGCGAGCCCTCACTGGTTAAATGGTGTGGGATGGGCATTAGAGCAAGGTGAGCAGTTTACTTGCTTCTCTCGCCAAATGGGATGAGAAGCTCTCCAGGACTGGTACCATTTCGTCTACGTAATATAAGCTCACAGCACTGTGCCAGGGACATCATAGGACCTCCATCAATATTTGATAATAGACAAGTTTTGAAACACTGCTGAAAAACAGTAATATCTGCTGCAAATAAGTTATTTCTGATATGTGAGTTTTCCAGAATATTGAGGAAACTCAGCAATTATGTTTCTTTGAATGGATGTCTTTTAAGTAACAATTGCACTGAGAATTAAATAGATGTAAAATTGGCCTTTTTATTTGTTTATTTGCATCCCCCAAATAATTTGCGTTGGTACAACCTAGTTTTGCTAACTCAAGGTTATCACTGAAAATATAATTCTCAGGCATTCTCATATTATGCCGCGTTTAACAATTGCTGTGTCTTCCTTCTCCGGGGGACTCTAAGCTTTTGGAAAGCAAATTATGTCTGATGGATCTTTATGTCTTTAATGACCAGCTCAGTGTTTTGCTACAGTAGATGCTCAGTAGATGTTAAGTTGAATGAATGAACATATGGATGAGCGTTCCTACTGCCCTGTGCTGTGACCAGTGTTGCCCTCAAGGACAGCCCAGCCTGCTGGTTAGCTGATCAGCATGTGTTAGCTCTGTGCGGCTGGCTCTTTATAACTACTGTGTGTCCATCTGATGATTTTTCTCCCTTTTCCCCTCATGACTCTGGTTATGTCTTATTTCTGATCAGTTTTCTTGTCTGCTAGGGGTAATGATGAAAATATTTAACAGAGTTTCCTACAACCATACCTTTTTCCTTTCTATCTGCTTCTTATCTCCTGTGGGTAGAGGAGAGGAGCCCAGGTTTGTTACCACTGGTGGCAGATTAAGGAAAGTTGCAGATTCTTGGACACTACTCCCATTAAGAGGTGGGCCTGTATCCTCGCCTGTTAAATCTGGGTGGTCTTGGTTACTGCTTAGACTGAAAGAACATGGTGGAACTGGCTTTGTCAGTTTCCAGGAACAGGCCTAGTAGACTGGCAACATCTGCTCCCCATGGCTCAGGCACTCTCTCTGGGAGCCCTGAGCCATCAGGTAAGAAGTCCACCTATCCTGCAGGAGGGACACTAGGAAATTTTCTGAGATTGCATGGAGGAGGAGAGGGCCCACGCTGAGCCCAGCCCCTCAGCAGGCCCACTAAGGCCCCAGGCAGGAGAATGAAGCCATCCTGGATCCGCAGAGCTGGCCAGCTCCCAGTTGAATACTGCCCAGTGAGACCAGTGGATGCCACCGGGAGCAGAATTGGTCTGTTACATCTCATCAGGATGCCTGATTCATAAAAATCATGCAATAAAATTAAACGATTATTGTCTTAAGTCACTAAGTAAGGGGGTAGTTTATTATGCAATGATAGGAAAGCAAAACAGCATTAATTATAAAATAAGATTAAATGAGTCTCAAATGGTCACTTAAGTATAAAACGTTCTATACAAACTGCATGGAATTTGGGCCGTACACTGTGGTTCTTCAGCAACCATGACTGTTTCTTTCCTGAAAGTTGTGAGCTTGCGGGAGACCTGAGCTCCACAGACAAGAGAGCCTACTCTTAAAAATGAACAAAAACAGAGTCTTTGGCTACTAAAGTGTACATGAACCGAATTGACAAGCTTTTACAGAATATCTACATTGCTTTTCCTGCATTGTTTTGAGGGTTCAGAGACTAAATAAATTAAAGAAATGGTAGCAGATGCATCCTATTGACTAAATACTGTCTTTCTAATGTGTACAGGTCTCATACTACAAGGGATCAGACAGCTTCAGGGGGTACAAAATGAACAATATAAACACCTCCAATTGCTTTATGTCTATGGTGGTCTTGACATCCCCAAACATTGCTATTTGACCTGTATAAGAGCTGTGCATGATTATCAGGGCAGCCTGTTATTTCACATTTTATAAACTTACAAAGGCCTAGAAGCATAAAGTGGCTATTATGGACTGAAATGTGTCCCTCCAAATTCCCGGAATTTGTGAATAAGTTAGTTATATGGTGAAAGAGGCTTTGCAGATGTAATTACCTCAAGGATTTTGACATGGGGAGATTATCCTGGGCTATCTGGATGGGCCTGGGCCTGGTTAAATCATAAGCGTCCTTACGAGAGGGAGGCAGCAGGGTCGGGTGAGAAAGGGGAGGTGATCCTGGAAGCAGTGGTTAAAATGACACACTTTGAAGATGGGAAAAGGGGTCGCTAGCCAAAGAATGTAGGTGACTAGTAGATGCTAAAAATGGCCAGGAAACAGACTCTACCTGAGAGTCCCCAGGAGAGAACGCAGCTCTGCTGCTGCCTTGATTTTAGCCTGTGTCATTGGTTGAATTATGTCCACCACCGCCCCCCTCCCCAATTCAGAGTGTGACTCTATTTATGATAGAATCTTTAAAGAAGTAATTAGGTTAAATGAGGTCATTAGGGTGGGACCTAATCCAATATGACTGGTGTCGTTATAAGAAGAGGAGTGAGTGTGCAGAGAGGGTAGACCGTATGAAGACACAGGGGGAAGACAGCCATCCACCAGCCAAGGAGAGAGGCCTCAGAAGATGCTGATACCTTGATCTTGGACTTCCAGCCTCCAGAACTGTGAGACAGTACGTTTCTGTTGTGTAAGCCACCCAGTTTGTGGTACTTGGTTGTGGCAGCCTGAGAAGACTAGTACAGCTGTCTACCACAGTTACTTCAGGTCATTAGTGACAGAATTGAGACTGGACCCCAGGAGTTCTGGCTCCTGGAGCTCTTTCTGTTTCTTCAGGCCACGCTCCCTCCTGCTAGATGATGGCACAGTGGTTACACATCTCCTGGATTCTCATCTCAGCCTCCATCAACCACTAGCTATGCAGTCTCAAACGACTGCATCTCTACAAGGTGCTTGTGATTACAGCATCTTTCTGTGCTGCAGCAAGTATCAGATGATTTACTACATGTGGGGTGCTTGGCATGTAGTCATCATTCAGTGAACATCAGGTATTGTTTCCAATCTCTATTCCAGATTGAGAGAGAACAAACGGAGTTTTCTAGCAAAATCCCTTATTAGAGCCTTCTCCTGAAAATCGATTTCTTAAAGAAAGAAATAAAGGAAAGGGAAGAATGAGGTACACGATCACCAATGCGAACACTGCACACAAGAGAGAGTGTCTCTTTCCTCCTGTAAAGTGTTAACTTTTGCAGCAAAATCTCTCTATCAGCTATAGAATCTGTAATCATTCGCGGGGGCAGAAACTATTATTCATCAAGGTCCCTGTCATCAAATGAAACGTAAGGGCCCGCCAACACACAGTGTGGTCTAAGGAGGCTTGCAAAGAACCTGTAATCGGTGCCCTGCCGCTCAAATGGGCAAGAAAGTCTGCGCTCCAGGCAGGAGTTTCCAGCTGCAGGATTTGTCCCTGATTCTCGTGAAACTTGAAATGTCCGAGCAGGCAGTCCTCACTCTCTCTCGTCCAGCAACTTCCAGGGGAGTGGGCTGCTCTTCCTCCGACATGGACCCTTGGGCCTGTCCGAGGAGAATTCTCAAACCCCGCACAGCCTGAGGGAGTTTCTTACTTAATCTGTGATCTTATCTCCAGCACTCAGAGGGGCTAACTGTACAGACACCTGTCTGCTCAGCTTGGGAAGGTAGACCCAGTCCTCTCCTGTCTTGCTGTTTTTGTCTTTTCTGGAATAAACCCCTGTGCTCACTTCAGTGAGACAGCACAAGAACGTGAACACAAGCCCGTGGGCTACGCTCAGCTGCTCCGGCACAGCTGTCAAAACCAGCGGTGGAAAAAAAATCCTTGGGATAGCTTTACCAGCCTAGCCCATACACCCGTGGAGAGTTCTTAGGCATAAAGGGCCTTGGATGCCAGGCTAAAAGTTGAGGTTGCACTTAAATCACATTGATTACTTTTGACTCGTGCTTGTTGTCAATTCTTCATGCTCTCACTCATTCATTCATTCATTCAATGTATGTTTGGAGGATGTACTCTGAGCCAGATGCTGTGCTGGGTCCTGATGACCCAGAGATTAATAAGCTGGAGCTCCTACCTCAAAAGGCATTTACAGTGCGATGGAAAAATATGAACACATGTTGTGTTTGGTTAGCAGTCAAGGATATGTCCTCACAACATCTCATCTATGTAAAGGTTCCTCAGAAACGCTGGAGGGTACGGGTGTGAGCCAAACAGAAGCACCACACCTCTTGTGGGTTATGGAGAGCTCCTTCCTGCTTGACCCTTCTCTTCCTGGGCATTGAAGGTAAGAGCACAGATCAATTATGAGAGTGTCTTCTGTAAGAGCCAGCAGGCAGCCTGAGTGTACATCTGTGAGGGTTCACGCCAGAGTTCAGAAACCCCCAATGGGGCCAGAGCTACTTATGGCGCAGCTCCTTCCTGGGGCTCTGGCTCCTGCTGCAGGTGTGGCTTCCAGGCCGAGTGCGGGGTGAGTTGGGAAGGAGAGAGGAGAGGACAGAGAGAGGGTAAGGGAAGAAAGGGGACTAAGGCAGTGGAGAGGGAGAAATCGAGGCAGAGTCCCCATATGACCTTGAAGAATCCTCTAATGAAGTTATAGCTGCCACACTTATTTCCCAATAGTCCCTATTGCAGGTTTGTAATAACAGTCTGTGTAGTGTATAAATGCTGTTTACTCATCACTTATAAATACTGTTTTATTTAATAGAATAATCTGGGTAGAGACACGCTCTGGGGCCAGGACTTCATAATGTAATGAGCACTGCATTATGCATGCAGGATTTTTGAAGGTACCTACAAGGCTTTAGCAAGAACATCTCAGAAATAAATATTTTCATGCCCGACACAGACTCACTCATTCGAGTAAGCAAACTTTTTTTTTTTTAATGCCATGCACTGGGGAAATCAAGATGGTAAGATACAGCCCCTGCCCTCTGCCCCGGGGGGCTCACAGTCTAGTGGTAAAACAGGCAAACAAATGGACCATTGTGTTTCAGGATGGCAAGTGCCGAGGCTGAAAGCCAGGACCCTGTGGGACACACAGAGAGGCAGAGATGCCTGAGCTGAGAAACGTAGGCCCATTGTTCATAATCCAGGTAAACACTGCGAGGGGTCAGCATGTGCAAAGGCCAGGAGGCAAGGTCTGTTCCAGGGTCTGCCAGGGGAGTAGAGGGCGGGAGCGGTGCCTGCGGGAGATGAAATCAGAGCGATAGGACCAGAGGACACGCAGCTTTGCAGACTCACCTACCTTCTGGGAGCTCCCTTGCTGAAAGCCTTCTGAAAAATCCTTATATTTCGCCATCTTTCCTTAGACTTAGCAATCTTCCCTTAGATGTACCTGATCTCTCTGCCTCTCTCCTTTCCTCCCTTCTTCCTCTAAATTTTTTATCCCATTTGTTCCAGAAAACTAATCCTAAAAGTGGCCTCTGCAGCGGTTGGGACAATGGATCCTGCAGTTAAAATTAAGAGCTTTACTTTCACTCAATTGTTTTGTGACTTGAGTGGTCATTTGTCCTCTGTGGGCCTCAGTTTCCCCATATGTAATGTATGGGACGGAGGGGTTGATAAGTTTGTTCAAATTGCCCATTTAGACCTAAATATTTTTCATTTCTCTCATCACAGCTTAAATCTGCTAAAGAAGGATTTAAGTCTCAGAGTGTTGGGAGAGGGTCTGTCGAATAGTTATTCAAATTGAGAGAAGGCACGTTTTGGTTTTCAGAGTCTCACTAAAGATAGGTTGGTGGAGGTGGGGGAAGGAGAGGGGGGGCCTTTGTTTTCTCCTGACCAGGGCCTCAGGGAGCCCTTGTATGTCCAGGGCCCCGTATCCATGTCAGAACATCTCCACTCCAGCCTCTTTGTTGGAAACCAGCCTCTGAAGCCTGTGGAATCAGGCTTTTCCCACACACTTTGGCTCTTTTAAGTCTAATATTTCCACACACTGTCTCCCTATTTTTTCAGAATCATTCGTTTCAGCCATTTATTAATTGCCTTCTATGTGTCATGCCCTTGTTGACTCTGAATACATTATCTCGCTTATTCTACACCAAAGTATACATTCTTACCCTCACTTTAGACACAAGGAAAATAGAATTCCTCAAGGAGGTGAGGTCACAGAACTGTAAGGGGAGAACTGGGGATCTGACATCACATCGTTTCGATACCACAGCCCCTGTTTTTCCACTGGAAGCACGTCCTTCCCCAGCAGACACCAGAATTCATGCCTTCTCCCTGTTGGGCTATCTCACATTGGCCTCTCACATTGGCTCTGGGGCAGGTGGGGCAGTTTTAGGTCTTTTTCTGCCCTCTGCCTGTGAGAGCTGGGCTCTCAGAGCCCCACAGCGAGTCCCTGGTGTTCAAGAGTGTCCACCTGTCACACGCTCCTCGTACCAGATACACATGCCCTGGCCGGATAAAACCACATTTCCCCTTTCAAAGTGCCACCTCCTCAAGGAAAGGCCACCTCCTCTGCCCGCACTGTGCTTTCTGCTCTTCATTATGTCCAGAGTCAGAGCTGCAGGAGAGAGCAGGACGTTTCCTCTGACAGCTCCCTGGGCTTTAGTCTCTCGCTCCCAACTAACCTGTGAGCTCTTCAAAGGCAGGACCACATCCTCTACAATGAAGTTGGGAAAACTAAACTGAGGGCCCTGATCTCAGTCTGACTCCATTCTGCCAGGTGGGGCTGAGGGAGGAGCTCTGGGTGGTCTGGGTCCCCTCCTGGCTGCTGTGTGTGGCCGCCTTCATCCTGCCCTTGTCCTACCCTGGGCTGTCCATGGAGGCTTGGCTTCCCTCCATCGTGCCCGGTGTTGGGCTCCTGGTATCTTCCTCCTCGAGTCCTCTGTTTAATTTATGTTTTCAATTGGTCTTCCGTATAGTCTAGCTTTTGTAGGGGCATTTAATTTTATTTTTATGCTTTGTTAAGAACATTTTCCAAAAAAATAGTGTCATAACAAACCACCACTCCCCATCAGCCAACTTCAACAACTACAAATATCCTGCCATTCTTGCTCATTATCTCCCAATTTAATTTAATTTAATTGGGGGGGGGGGCTGGAACATTTTAAAGCAAATTCTAGACATTATATTACCTCACCTTAAAATACTTCACTAAATATCCTTAATATATAAAACAAATGCACAATAGCATCGGGACACGTTAAATTCTTTTTGATGGGATAGGTCACTCCCTGCCCTGCCACTCACTGGACTGTATCATTAACCATCATCTTGAAAAGAATCAATGATGAAGAACACCTTTATTCTTCCATGGCCAGTAGCAAAGAGCTGATAATTTAATCAATAACTTTGTTCTAGACTTTGAGAAAACACTTATTTAATACTTAATTTGAATGTTTAATTGGAAAGGGGTAGAGGATTAAGAGGTACAAACTATTAGGTATAAAATAAGTAATTTACAAGGATGTATTGTATCAATACAACACAGGGAATATAGCCAGTATTATGTAGTAACTATAAATGGCATACAACCTTTAAAAATTGTGAAGCACTATATTGCCCTCCTGTAACTGATATAATAATGTACATCAACTATAATTCAATCAAAAAGGAAAAAAATTACTTAATTTGAACTGGATATTTTCCTGGACACATTTGTATATGTTACTTCATTTAAGGATCATGGTCATCTTCTCAGTTCCTTGTTTGCATCTAACCCCATCTATAGTTGAAGAATCAGGCTCCAGAAGGCAAACTGTCTGCCTAAACTTCAAAGAACTGAGTAGTGACCACTTTGTGAATTCGAACCCAGATTGTTTTATTTCAAAACTCATGCTCTTGCTACTGTATTTGAACCACGTTTTAACACCATCTTCTTTTAATTATACAAATCAGTTTCATGAAACTAATGTACATTGGGAACCAACTACATGCCAGGCACTGAGGTGCTGAGTATGATAAAATGAACAGAGTATGCCCTGTACTGTCAAGAGGGGGGTAACAAAAACGTACACCTCTTCTCTGGGACTCAGGTTTCTCATTGGTAAAGCAACTGTAATGAAGCAAAATCAATATAACCACAGGCTTCTTGTGTTGATTAAAAGTAAGAGGAACACGTGAAAGCAAAGTTTTCTTGCTTGATTCAAGCTCCTTACGGGAAGAGATGTGCGTTTTTCTGATGGTGGTACTTAGTATGTGTTTGAGGGCGTGGGGTCTGGAGCAGACTGCCCGGGCCACATGCTGGCACAGCCAGTCAACGCACGTGTGGCTTTGGGAAAATTATTTAGCCTCTTTGTGTTTAGGTTTCCCCAACTATAAAGTGTGGTCAGTAACAAAACCCAGTAGGAATTTGCATGGTTCTGCAACAAGGCAGTAAGGAGACTGGTCTGGGGGGACAAATTCTCTCCTCTGCTGTGGCTTGCGTGATTCATCAACTAATAGTTTCAACACCCATCCTTCATGTGTGATGTATTTTTTTCCAAGAGGGTCTTTACTTGAATTATATCTCTCCAGGTACTAGAAGGCATCTTAGAGAAACCCTGTCCTTTTACTGATGAGGAATGAAGTTCCCTAAAAGAAAGAGACAGCACCAAGTTCGCAGAACATGCTGGGACCACTCCAGAACACATGCCAAGGCTCTTCCTACCCAAGAAGTGACAAACAGCTGGTGCTCGGTCTCTTGAGAACTGTGCAATTCTCTGAAGATTCTTAGTTATATGAATAACTAGCAACTTCTTCATTGTAACTTCCTGGGGGCAAAGATTGAATTTCAGTGAAGCTTCTTCTTCTGTGACATGAATTAATGAATAAAAATGGGAATTAACAGCCACCTCTGGAGGATTAGTTATGCTTTATGGTGCAAATCTGTTTTCTATGAAGTACTTGAAGAAAGACCATCAAGTAAAAAAAGCTTCTGCCTGCCAC
Organism: Balaenoptera borealis; assembly: GCF_965194805.1. Lineage (NCBI taxonomy): Eukaryota > Metazoa > Chordata > Mammalia > Artiodactyla > Balaenopteridae > Balaenoptera > Balaenoptera borealis. Next base: position 79,676,353 of record NC_138871.1, on the reverse strand, counting down.
AGCTGTTTCAACTTTTTAGGCTGAGGCAATAGTAAGCAGTAAAAATAATCTAATTTTTAGAAACAAAAAATATTTTGTTTTAAATCCCAGCTCAACCACTTGTTCACTGTGTAATCTTGTGCTTGTGTGTCACATTAAACAGGCTGAACCTGTTTCTTAAACTGTAAAATAGGAGCAATAATTGCTACCTGCCTCACAGAATTGTTGTGGCATCAAAATAGAAAAATGAGTCTGAAATATTATACTGGAGGAAATTATTATTAATACAGTATATAAAACATTGTCACTCAATGAGAAAGTTAAGCCAGCAAATAAATGTAAAGCACAGAACCATATCAAATGGATATTCCACAGTGCTTGGTGCTTAGGATGGGAGGTGCTCCACAATTATTAGCCTTATTATTTCTGCATTCCACAAAAATTCATCAAATCTGAGGAGGGGATCATGGAAACCACCAATTGTAGCCAAGTCGCACAGAAGTGTGGGTAACCTGGGGATCCACTACTTGTGATTGGCATCTGAAGTGGAACTGAGTCTTTAACTTGTCAGGTGTGGGCTAACTTCCCGGTAGTTAATGTCAGAATTCAGCTGACCTGTAAGACACCCAGTTGGTGTTCACAGAGAATTGGTAGTTGGTGTTGAAAAACACCCACGTGGTATCACCAAAGTCTCCCCACCCACCTTTGATCTCACATCCTCCGTACCCACTTCTGTGGCTCTCTAATCATGTGGTGTTCATTTTCCTTTACTGAGAAGACAGTTGAAAAATAGAAGTCAAATTTTCTACTTTGTCTACATGATTCAACAATATCAACAGTCACCACCAAGTGATGGATCCACCTCAAACTCGGCTGCTTTCTTGCTCCTAATGTAAAGCAAGAATTCCTATGGGTAATCCTTAATCATTTTTGGAAGCATTCCTCCTTCTCTTGGAGCATCTTCTGGATTCTATTTTACAGATCTCCGTTTACCTCTCAGATCTGTCTTGTGCTATGAACTTCTGATCCCCCATTCCCTAGTAATATGTCCTTTTAAAAGGAAGTAGAACTTAGGCTTACTTGCTCTTCTCAAACTTAATGACATCTGAAGCTCAAGTGAAGAGGAAGCTGAGGGATTCATCTGGCTTTAATACGAAGTTCAATAAATTCCTATTTATGGTTTGAACTAAAAATTTCATTAAAAGAGGAAAGCCATTATTTAATGGCTCCAGTGTATCTGAGTTTCTTTTATTAAAGTAGAGGTGCTTAAAAGTCAAGGGCTACACACTGAGAGGAAACATACAAAAACATCCCCTAGATGTGTTCCTGGGCCAACAAACATTGTGATAAAAATTGTGGCTGTCAAGTGAAAAGTTCTTAATGAAAGAACCCGGTCTCTCAGCTCTTGTAATCAAAATCTTTCCATCTTGATGCATTCTTATTGCCAGCATGTCTCCTGTTCTAGTCTAATAAATAGATTTTTCTCCTATCACCTTAGCAATCAGCTTTCCTTGAGGCAGGAGGCAGAGGCAGAAGCAGGACGGGCACTGCCTCAAAGCTCCCCTTTAAAATGTTTCCATTTCTATAATCTCCTGATTCCTCACTCAACCACCCACTCATCCACCAATTAAGACACTAACTAATTTATTCCTTAACTAAGGATATAGTAACTATCTACTGTATTCCAGACACTACCCAATGTGAACACAAAGAGGGATAAGAGTGTCCTTTTCTCAAGTCATTGGCATAATTTAGGGGAAGGCAGACAGACAAATCCTGATGCACAGTGCAGGGCTATAAGTACCATGCTAGGGATGAACAAGGTGCTCAAGGAGCACAGAATAAGGAATGTCCAAGGGTGTCTCTGTAAGTCAGGAAGCCATCACAACTTAAGGTCTTCAAGGATAAGGAGTCTTAGGGATTGTGAATGGCATTAGAGGCAAAGGAAAAACCATGTGCAAAAGTACAGTTCTGTGAGAGTGCATGAAAAGGTCCAGGCGCAGTGAAAAACTAAATAATATAGTCTTTAGGATACAGAGAATGAATCATTAGAATGGCTGTAATGAAAAAGACTGACAGTATCAAGGGTTGGCAAGGACATAACAAAAGTGGAACTCAAATTGCTGGTTGAAATGTAAAATGGTATGGATACTTTGAAAAGCAGTTTCATAGTTTCTTAAAAAGTTAAATTCACACATGCAATCTGATCTAGCAATTCCACTCTTAGATATCTACCCCCCAAAAATGAAAATATGTCCACCCAAAGATTTACATATATATATATTCATAACATGTTTCGTAAGACTGATAAACTGGAAACAATCCCAAAGCCCATCAACTGGTGAATTGATAAACAGAATGTGGTATACCCACACAATGAAATGCTACTTGGAAATAAAAAGGGACAAACTGCTGATACACGCTGCAAATGGATGAGCTTCGAAAACATTCTGGCAAGTGAAAGATGACAGACACACATATAATCATACAGATTGTACGATTCATATGAATTTTGCAAAAAGGGCAAATCTATAGAGGCAGAATGCAGGGCTGTGTTTGCCTAAGCAGAGCAACATACAGAAGGATTTAAGGATGGTCTTCAGAGCTCCAAGTCCTCTAGAAAGGCTTCCCCTCTCCCAACTACAATACCACCCTTCTGAAGTCTAAAGAGTAGTCTGCTATGCATTAGTTTCCTACGGCTGCTATAACACATTATCACAAACTTAGTCACTTAAAATAATACGCATTTATTTTCTCACAGTTGGAAGCCAGAAGGCTGAAATGAATCTGAACCAGCATCCCCAGGGCTGGTTTGTTTGGAAGCTCCGGGGGAGATCCCATGTCCTTGCTTTTCCCAGCATCAGGAAATTGTCTGTATTCCTTAGCTTGTGACCCCTTCCTTGCATCCCATCATCTGTCTTTCCTCCCTTTGCTTCTATTGGCACATTGTCTTCTTCCTCTTCTATTGTAAAATCTCCTCTTGTCTCTCTTAAAATGACACTTGTGATTACATTGGGCCCGCCTGGGTAATCTAGGCTAATCTCCCCATCTCAAAATCCTTAACTTAATCACATCTGCTAAGTCTTTTTTTTCGTATAAGGTAACATGCACTGGTTTCAGATTTAGGACCTGGATATCTTTGGAGACCATTTTTCAGCCAACCACATGTTGGCGCTTCTCCCATTAGGACTTTGGGGAGCTCACACATCTGGTAAACTTACCATCATCCACTAACGGTCACAGTCTGATAGGATTAACTGCCAAAGAGGATTCACCAGTTGGAAAATGACAACTGTAGGCATCTATGGATGACTGCAGGTAGAGGACGCACTGGAGCAATGTTATTAAGGTAAGAGTAGGCCTCACGGTCAGAAGCTGCCTCTGGAGAAGCCAAGAACAACCTCCAATTGCCCTCCTTCTGTAGAGCCACACCAAGATGCTCAGTCTCAGATCAGGAACCACTGATAAGAGCATGGAGGACCTTGAAACATGGGCGCTCAAAATGTGGTCTTGGTCTCAGCCTGGTAGGCATATTCTTGCTATTTAAACAGCCCTAAAATTACAGACCTCTGGCAAGGGGTGGTCACACCAAAACCAGCTGCAAGCCCTCCATTTTGCTATTGTCAATAAACAATGGTAACAAGCTAGTAAAAACTGTTCCAAGCTCACCTTGGACCCACGCTTACAGGGAATACAATTAATCAGTACATTTTATGTACCATGAAGGTAATAACAAACATCTCAGGTTAATTCCAGACCTACTAGAACTAATCCTCAAATCACAACCACCTGTTGCCATGTGTAACACCCATATACAGCCTTAGAGATAAACCCCAAGATGAACCCTGGTGTTAAAACTGATTACCCATTTTCCCGTATAAGGTCATCCAGAAGTAATACAACATGACTGCCTTCCCGGATCAGAAGTTTAAGACACCCAGATCAGCCACCATCCTTGGGACTTTGATCCCACATGGTTTGTACATTCTGTAATCTAATTTAACTTCTAATCCTTTCCCAAACTTCCCAAAACTCTTCTCTGCCCTCCTAGAGCTAATGTCATCAGCAAATTCACCTATATTCCAAATATCTTTTAGGGCTACTCACTTTCTTATTATACCTGAAATCTGGATATATCCAAAGGATTTTATGCCTACCCTCTCAAGAGGGTGCTGTTTTTTTCTCTTATCTCCATGAACTGAAGGGTCTAGAGGTGGGGTAGGTATGTTCTTAACATTTCATTGCCACTTTTGAAAAATTCTAGCTTCTGTTAAGTATTTCCCATCTCACTTCAGTTGCAGTGTTCTTCATTTACTTGCTTCAATTCCCTTGCTTCTAAATATTTCTCCCTTTCCACTGTCTTCTCATCTGCACAGGCTCTGTATGTCACCTCTCCAGCCCCACATTTTCCCAAGATCTCACACCTTCATTTTCCTATTTCATATTTCTGCTTAAATTTCTATTGGGCATCTCAAACTTAACTTGCCTAAACAGAATGCTTGGTAGCCCTCCCTCCCAATAAAACACTCTTCCTCCCTGAGATTTCCCCATCTCAGGAAGCGCTATCACCATTTAACAAACTCCTTGGGCTGAAACCCCTGGAATCATCCTTGATTCCTATTCCTTACCTGCCACATCCATAAGAAACCACTGTAGGATTTATTTCCAAATACATCCCATAAACACTGACTTTTCTTCATTTCGAGTGCTGCCCCTTAAGTCTTATCCATCATCATCTCTCGCCTATGTTCCCTCAATGACATTCTAACAATCTTATTATAGTGGCTCCCTTTTTGACCTCTCAGAATCAATTCTCCACACTCTTGGCAAAACTATTCTTCTAAAATTGAAATCAGATCATGCATTCTCTGTTCAAAATCCTCCAATGGATTCACATTACACTCAGAATAAAATCCAAATACCTTTCCAAGGCCTGCTAGTCACAATATGACCTAAGACTTGTCTAAATTTACCAGGTTCATCTCTTGACACTTTTCCAGCACTTACCCTGCTGGTCTCCTGGCTGTACCTTGAATATATCATGTATGTTCCTGGGACCTTTGCATTTGCTGTTCTCTCTTCCTGGGATGTTCTTGCTCCAGAGGTTTGCATGACTGCATCTCTCATTTCATTCAGATTTCTATTCACATGTCATCTGCTTAGAGAAGACTTCCTCAGTCTTCCCATTGAGAAGAGTCTGCCACCAACAGTCTTAATATACTGACTGTTATATTTTCTTCATAGCACCTACCAAGATTTTATTTATTACATATGCATTTGCATACTTGATATTTTGCATGTGTATATTGTTTCTTTCTCTAGAATGTAAGTCCTACCTTCAGTATCCAGAAATCTTCCTGGCACATAGTAGATGCTCAATCACTATTTGTCAAAGAAAGCAATAATAATATGAATCTTTGAGAGGTCTTCATATATTCTGGATAAAAATCCCATGCTAGAGATTATAGAGTATGGAACATATTTTCCTAGACTGAGGTTTTTATTTCCACATTGACCACGTCATACTTTGAAATATAGAAATTCTTAATTTTAATGTGATCATATTATCCATTTTTGCCACCATGGATTTTGTTCTTTTGGTGCCATTTAACAATCCTGTGTTTTATCAGGAACACCTTGCAATTTGGGTTTATATTTTGGAAGAGTCACCCTGGGTGGTACACCTACTTCTCCTAGTAGTCTGAGTGTGTCAGAGCAGGACAGGTGCTGGGTCACAGTGAAATGGTTTTATTGCTTCTAGCACGTCAGAGCCAACTGCCAGTATGTGGCCCTCACATATGCAGCATGCATGCACAAATGTCAGAGGCAGTGGAATATAATGATAGTAGTTGAAATGGTTGGGTATTACCCTGTCCTGGTTTGTACCTAGATTTCAATCAATAATCTTTACAACAAATTTATCTGATGGGTATTCTTATTACCACTATTCTATTAATGCAGGAACTGAAGGTGAGAAAAGTTAAAAGACTAGTCAGTGTCGTGTGGTAAGAAGAGAAAGAGCTGGGAAGTGAACCCAGTTATTGGCTGATAGAGTCTAAGCTCTTAAACACCAAAATAAGACAGTGTCTTTGCAGGATTCAGGAGCTCAGGTCTTGACCTAGACATTTATCATGGGTAAGTCACCTCTTGTCTCTCAGTTTTCTTATTTGGAAAATGGAGATACTGATCTCTTACACATCACAAGGTTTTTATGAGGATCAAACCAAAATGATATGATGAATATGATTGGACTTTAAAATTTAAAACACACTAGATAAATGTTAGGTGATTGTTATTATTACAAAGGCACCAAGTATCCTTGAACAACTCAGGGGTTGTGAGCACCAATCCCCTGCACAGTAGAAAATCCATGTACTGCTATCTCTGCTTTAAAAATAAAGGAATTGGGGCTTCCCTGGTGGCGCAGTGGTTGAGAATCTGCCTGCCAATGCAGGGGACACGGGTTCGAGCCCTGGTCCGGGAAGATCCCACATGCTGCAGAGCAACTGGGCCCGTGAGCCACAACTACTGAGCCTGCGCGTCTGGAGCCTGTGCTCCCCAACAAGAGAGGCCACGATAGTGAGAGGCCTGCACACCGCGATGAAGAGGGGCCCCCGCTTGCTGCAACTAGAGAAAGGCCTCTCACAGAAACGAAGACCCAACACAGCCAAAAATAAATAAATAAAAAACAAATAATTATTTAAAAAATAAATAAATAAATAAAGGAATTGATAAATGACTCACCCAAGAGCAGGAAGCAGAAACAGCTTGTATAGAATCAGGACTGAAACTCTAGCTCTTTGGATGCCACATATTGCGATGGCTTGTAGAACACGAACTTCTCCCCACACTTAAAGATCTGTACAATGAAAATACAGGTTTGGTATTTACTGAAAAACATCTGCATGTAAGTGGACCCACACAGTTCAAACTGGTGATGTGCAAGAGTCAACTGTATAACTACACAGTAAGGTGGTTAAATTATAACAAAGGCTCCAAAACGTATTGTTGTCTGACTCAAATTTGTTACCCTGGAAGCTTATGTACTTGTCCAATGATCCTACTTGTCTTTAGTAAACATGTCCTTCTGAGTATTAATTATCAGTAGGTAGATTGTAAGCTGTACATTGATTTACGTTAAAATTTAACAAACAGCTAAATGCTACTTAGAGTCAAGTCTGGTGATCAATTGAGGGAAAGCTAGCAAGAAGAAATAAATAACTTAAACAACGAAGTTACTTTTCTTGTGTGACTTTTAAATAGGCTCTGAAGTCTTTCTCTAGATGTAACCCAAATACTGAGTCACAAAAGAAATGTTGAAATGAGTACATGGCCTACACCCCTCCCCTAGAGACTGGCTTCGCCTGCGTCTGCATTACCCAGTGCCATGGGCCATTTAGTTCAACTCCCTTTCATGGCAGAAATCTCCTGGACACAGTCAGCCAGGCATGTCTTTACCTTGGTGAACGAGTCATCTCAAAAAATAGTCTGCTTGGGCTTCCCTGGTGGCGCAGTGGTTGAAAATCTGCCTGCTAATGCAGGGGACACGGGTTCGAGCTATGGTCTGGGAAGATCCCACATGCCACAGAGCAACTAGGTCCGTGAGCCACAACTACTGAGCCTGCGCGTCTGGAGCCTGTGCTCCGCAACAAGAGAGGCCATGATAGTGAGAGGCCCACGCACCGCGATGAAGAGTGGCCCCCGCTTGCCGCAACTAGAGAAAGCCCTCGCACAGAAACGAAGACCCAACACAGCCAAAAATAAATAAATAAATAAATAAATAAAAATTAAAATAAAAAATAAAGGAATTCCTTTAAAAAAAAAAATAGTCTGCTTCACTGTTGGACATCTCTGCTAGTTAGAATAGGCTCCCTTTCATTAAGGCAATATTTGTATTCTTGTAAGTTCCACAGCTGTGCTGAGGGAACAGAAGTGTCTTTTGGGAGTTCATACAGCACAGAATTGAGATCGTGGGCTTGACGTGGATTCAAACCCCAACTCTCCCATTTTCTACAGTTGACCTTGGGTGACTTGCCGCTCTTCTATAAGCCATAGTTTCTTCATCAACCCAGTGGAGGTGATGATAGAACCTATTTCATCAGGTGGTTATAAGTCTTCAGGGAGAGACTGCATACCGAGTCCTAGCTCAACAGCAATTGTATGCACTTTTGTAAAAGGGTCCCCCTTTTTAAGACCCTTTACTGCCCTCTGCTGGAAAGTTGCCATAATAACTATCAAAATCCCTAGGACAACCAGCAACTAGCCTGTTCCAAGGGACTGCCCTTGCTGTAAAGTGCTTGAGGCACCGTGTCCAGCCTGTGGTAACCTCCCTGTATATGTCAACAACTTTTATTGCTCTAGTTCTGGGCCTCCCCAGTCATGGGCAGCGAACTAGAAGAACTGTCTCTCTGTGGTCATGGCTCAGGCAGTACTCTTGTTGCAGATGGCCAAAGAGGCTCCCTGCCATCTTAGAAAGGTAAGAAGAGCTGGGAAGAATGAATCACAATAATCACTTTGGCATGTGGCGCTTATTTAAAATGAATAGAGGAATAACGATTTTTGCCTTCATTACCCAATGGGATTTTAAAATAAGGACTGTATCGACCTTAAACATTAAGTTATTGAAAAGTGAACAATAAAAGCACAGAAACATGAAACTGAAAATGCTTTTGGAAGATGTTACTTAAATTGTAATGGGTTGTCAAGGGAAACTAATGGACCAGAATTATCAGACAATAGAAGCATTTTCTTTCACTACCACCTGTTGAAAGCGCATTGCATGTCAGGAACAATTTTAAGTGCTTTTCATACAAAGTATGCATTATCTTGTTTGTGACTCATAACCTGCTCCTCCTCAGGTCTTCTCCTTCTCGGTAAACGGCCAGGCTATTCACTAAAGCAGAAGTTGGGGATCATCTCAGAATTGTCTCTTTCCTGTGCCCCGATTATCTACTCTTTCATCAAGTCCTTGTCCGTCCTCTATCCAAAACATATGACAAATGTACTTATCTATCTCCTTCTCCAGTGCCAACTTCCTGGCCCAAGTCCCCATCTTCTCTTGCTAATTTGATATGATTTGCCTCCTAACTTGTCTTTCGACTTCTACTCTAGCTCCTCTGCAGTCCATACTCTTGACAGAAGCTAGATTATTAAAAAAAATGTTCAATTTCCCTACTTGATACCCTTACTTGATGCTTTCAACAACGTTGCCCTTAGAACAAAATCTAAATGCTTCCAGGTCTACAAGGAAATGCAAAATCTGACCCTGATCCTCTTCTCAACTCACCGCTTAACTCTTCTTGACCACCTTCTTTAGCTCCTTGCCCCTCCCAAGAACTGGCCAGCCCCAGGGCCTTTGTGTTCACCATTCTCGTTTCATGAATCTCTCTTTCCCCAGTGGTTCCTTCTCACGTCTAAGGTTTCAGATTCAATGCCATCTCTTCAGAGAGGCTTTTATGATTGCAGTATCTTAAGTCCATCTATATTTTCTATCAAAACACTTGTTTATTTTTTTCAGAGTATTGATAGCAATCTGTAATTATTTATATCATATATTTCTTGACTTTATTTTCTGCGTCTTTCTCTCTGGAATGTAAACTCCAAGAAGGCAGGAATCTTGTGTGCGTATCTAGGTTCCTAACATGAGGCCTGGTACAAAGGATGCAACTTGTGTACATTTGTAGAATGAATAAATGGGTATTTCTTTTTTTTTGAAATTTTTGTTAACATCTTTATTGGACTATAATTGCTTTACAATGGTGTGTTCGTTTCTGCTGTATAATAAAGTGAATCAGCTATACATATACATATATCCCCATATCTCCTCCCTCTTGAGTCTCCCTCCCAGCCCCCCATCCCACCCCTCTAGGTGGTCACAAAGCACCGAGCTGATCTCCCTGTGCTATGCAGCTGCTTCCCACTAGCTATCTATTTCACATTTGATATTGTATATATGTACATGCCACTCTCTCACTTTATCCCAGCTTACCTTTCCCCATCCCTGTGTTCTCAAGTCCATTCTCTACTTCTGCGTCTTTATTCCTATCCTGCCCTTACGTTCTTCAGAACCTTTTTTTTTTTTTTTTTTAGATTCCATATATATGTGTTAGTATACGGTATTTGTTTTCCTCTTTCTGACTTACTTCACTCTGTATGACAGATTCTAGGTCCACCCACCTCACTACAAATAACTCAATTGCGTTTCTTTTAATGGCTGAGTAATATTCCATTGTATATATGTGCCACATCTTCTTTATCCATTCATCTGTGGATGGACACTTAGGTTGCTTCCATGCCTTGGATATTGTAAATAGAGCTGCAGTGAACATTGTGGTACATGACACTTTTTGAATTATGGTTTTCTCAGGGTATATGCCCAGTAGTGGAATTGCTGGGTCATAAGCTAGTTCTCTTTTTAGTTTTTTATGGAACCTCCATACTGTTCTCCATAGTGGCTGTATCAATTTACATTCCCACAACAGTGCAAGAGGGTTCCCTTTTCTCCACACCCTCTCCAGCATTTATTGTTTGTAGATTTTTTGATGATGGCCATTCTGACTGGTGTGAGGTGATACCTCATTGTAGTTTTGATTTGCATTTCTCTAATGATTAGTGATGTTGAGCATCCTTTCATGTGTGTGTTGGCCATATGTATATCTTCTTTGGAGAACTGTCTATTTAGGCCTTCTGACCATTTTTGGATTGGGTTGTTTGTTTTTCTGATATTGAGCTGCATGAGCTGCTTGTATATTTTGGAGATTAATCCTTTGTCAGTTGCTTCGTCTGCAAATATTTTCTCCCATTCTGAGGCTTGTGTTTTCATCTTGTTTATGGTTTCCTTTGCTGTGCAAAACCTTTTAAGTTTCATTAGGTCTCATTTGTTTATTTTTGTTTTTATTTCCATTTCTCTAGGAGGTGGGTCAAAAAGGATCTTGCTGTGATTTATGTCAGAGTGTTTTGCCTATGTTTTTCTCAAAGAGTTTTATAGTGTCTGGCCTGACATTTAGGTCTTTAATGAATTTTGAGTTTATTTTTGTGTATGGAGTTAGGGAGGTTCTACTTTCATTCTTTTACATATAGCTGTCCAGTTTTCCTAGCACCACTTATTGAAGAGGCTGTCTTTTCACTGTTGTATATTCTTGCCTCCTTTATCAAAGATAAGGTGACCATATGTGTGTGGGTTTATCTCTGGGCTTTCTATCCTGTTCCATTGATCTCTATTTCTGTTTTTGTGCCAGTACCATACTGTCTTGATTACTGTAGCTTTGTAGTATAGTCTGAAGTCTGGGAGCCTGATTCCTCCAGCTCCATTTTTGTTTCTCAAGATTGATTTTGCTATTCGGGGGTCTTTTGTGTTTCCATATAAGCTGTGAAATTTTTGTTCTAGTTCTGTGAAAAATGCCATTGGTAGTTTGATAGGGATTGCATTGAATCTGTAGATTGCTTTGGGTAGTATAGTCATTTTCACAATGTTGATTCTTCCAGTCAAAGAACATGGTATATCTCTCCATCCATTTGTATCATCTTTAATTTCTTTCATCAGTGTCTTATAGTTTCCTGCATCAGTGTCTTATAGTTGTCTCCTTAGGTAGGTTTATTCCTAGATATTTTATTCTTTTTGTTGCAGTGGTAAATGGGAGTGTTTCCTTAATTTCTCTTTCAGATTTTTCATCATTAGTGTATAGGAATGCAAGAGATTTCTGTGCATTAATTTTGTATCCTGCTACTTTACCAAATTCATTGATTAGTCCTAGGAGTTTTCTGGTAGCATCTTTAGGATTCTCTATGTATAGTATCATGTCATCTGCAAAGAGTGACAGTTTTACTTCTTTTCTGGTTTGGATTCCTTTTATTTCTTTTTCTTCTCTGATTGCTGTGGCTAAAACTTCCAAAACTGTGTTGAGTAATAGTGGTGAGAGTGGACAATCTTGTCTTGTTCCTGATCTTAGAGGAAATGGTTTCAGTTTTTCACCATTGAGAATGATGTTGGCTGTGGCTTTGTCATACATGGCCTTTAGTATGTTGAGGTAGGTTCCCTCTGTGCCTACTTTCTGGAGAGTTTGTATCATAAATGGGTGTTGAATTTTGTTGAAAGTTTTTTCTGCATGTATTGAGATGATCATATGGTTTTTATTCTTCAACTTGTTAATATGGTGTATCACATTGATTGATTTGCATATATTGAAGAATCCTTACAGTCCTGGGATAAACCCCACTTGATCATGGTGCATGATCCTTTTAATGTATTGTTGGATTCTGTTTGCTCGTATTTTGTTGAAGATTTTTGCATCTATATTCATCAGTGATATTGGTCTGTAATTTTCTTTTCTTGTTACACCTTTGTCTGGTTTTGGCATCAGGGTGATGGGGCCTCGTAGAATGAGTTTGGGAGTGTTCCTCCCTCTGCTATATTTTGGAAGAGTTTGAGAAGGATAGGTGTTAGCTGTTCTCTAAATGTTTGATAGAATTCAACTGTGGAGCCATCTGGTCCTGGACTTTTGTTTGTTGGAAGATTTTAAATCACAGTTTCAATTTCAGTGCTTGTGATTGGTCTGTTTATATTTTCTATTTCTTCCTGGTTCAGTCTCCGAAGGTTGTGCTTTTCTAAGAATTTGTCCATTTCTTCCATGTTGTCCATTTTATTGGCATATAGTTGCTTGTAGTAATCTCTTATGATCCTTTGTATTTCTGCAGTGTCAGTTGTTACTTCTCGTTTTTCATTTCTAATTCTATTGATTTGAGTCTTACCCCTTTTTTTCTTGATAAGTCTGGCTAATGGTTTATCAATTTTGCTTATCTTCTCAAATAACCAGCTTTTAGTTTTAGTGATCTCTGCTATCATTTCCTTCAATTCTTTTTCAGTATTTCTGACCTGATGTTTATGATTTCTTTCCTTTTGTTAACTTTGGGGCTTTTTTTGTTCTTCTTTTTCTAATTGCTTTAGGTGTAAGGTTAGATTGTTAATTTGAGATTTTTCTTGTTTCCTGAGGTAGGATTGTATTGCTATAAACTTCCCTCTTAGAACTGCTTTTGCTGCATCCCATAGGTTTCGGGTCATCCTGTTTTCATTGTCATTTGTTTCTAGGTATTTTCTGATTTCCTCTTTGATTCTTCATGATCTCTTGGTTATTTAGTAGTGTATTGTTAAGCTTCCATGTGTTTGTAGTTTTTACAGAATTTTTCCTGTAATTGATATCTAGTTTCATATCGTTGTGGCTGGAAAAAATACTTGGTATGATTTCAATTTTCTTAAATTTACCAAGGCTTGATTTGTGACCCAAGATATCCTGGAGAATGTTCCATGAGCACTTGAGAAGAAAGTGTATTCTGTTGTTTTTGGATGGAATGTCCTATAAATATCAATTAAGTCCATCTTGTTTAATGTATCATTTAAAGATTGTGTTTCCTTATTTATTTTCATTTTGGATGACCTGTCTACTGGTGAAAGTAGGGTGTTAAAGTCCCTTACTATTATTGTGGTACTGTTAATTTCCCCTTCTATGGTTGTTAGCATTTGCCTTATGTATTGAGGTTCTCCTATGTTGGGTGCATAAGTATTTACAATCATATCTTCTTCTTGGATTGATCCCTTCATCATTATTTGGTGTCCTTCTTTGTATCTTGTAGTAGTATTTATTTTAAATTTTGTCTGATATGAGAATTGCTACTACAGCTTTTTTTGATTTCCATTTGCATGGAATATCTTTTTCCATCCTCTCACTTTCAGTCTGTATGTGTCCCTAGGTCTGAGGTGGGTCTCTTGTAGACAGAATATATACAGGTCTTGTTTTTGTATCCATTCAGCCAGTCTATGTCTTTTGGTCAGAGCATTTAATCCATTTACATTTAAGGTAAGTATCAATATGTGTTTTCCTATTACCATTTTCTTAATTGTTTTGGGTTTGTTATTGTGGGTTTTTTCCTTCTCTTGTGTTTCCTGACTAGAGAAGTTTCTTTAGCATTTGTTGTAAAGCTGGTTTGGTGGTGCTGAATTCTCTTAGCTTTTGCTTGTCTGTAAAGGTTTTAGTTTCTCCTTCAAATCTGAATGAGATCCTTGCTGGGTAGAGTAATCTTGGTTGTAGGTTTTTCCCTCTCATCACTTTAAATATGTCCTGTCACTCCCTTCTGTCTTGTAGAGTTTCTGCTGAAAGATCAGCTGTTAACCTTATGGGGATTCCCTTGTATGTTATTTGTTTCTTTTCCCTTGCTGCTTTCAATATATTTTCTTTGTATCTATTTTTTGATAGTTTGATTAATATGTGTCTTGGTGTGTTTCTCTTTGGATTTATCCTGTATAGGACTCTCTGCACTTCCTGAACTTGATTGACTATTTCCTTTCCCATATTAGGGAAGTTTTCAACTGTAATCTCTTCAAATATTTTCTCAGTCCGTTTCTTTTTCTCTTCTTCTTCTGGGACCCCTATAATTCGAATGTTGGTGCATTTAATATTGTCCCAGAAGTCTCTGAGACTGTCCTCAATTCTTTTTTCTTTATTCTGCTCTGTGGTAGTTATTTCCACTATTTTATCTTCCAGGTCACTTATCCGTCCTTCTGCCTCAGTTATTCTGCTATTGATTCCTTCTAGGGAATTTTTAATTTCATTTATTGTGTTGTTCATCATTGTTTGTTTGCTCTTTAGTTCTTCTAGGTCCTTGTTAAACGTTTCTTGTATTTTCTCCATTCTACTTCCAAGATTTTGGATCACCTTTACTATCATTACTCTGAATTCTTTTTCAGGTAGACTGCCTGTTTCCTCTGCATTTGTTTGGTCTGGTGGGTTTTTACCTTACTGCTTCAACTGCTGTGTATTTCTCTGTCATCTCATTTTGTTTAACTTACTGTGTTTGGGGTCTCCTTTTTGCAGGCTGTAGGTTCGTAGTTCCCATTGTTATTGTTGTCTGTCTCTAGTGGGTAAGGTTGGTTCAGTGGGTTGTGTAGGCTTCCTGGTGGAGGGGACTGGTGCCTGTTCTGGTGGATGAGGCTGTATCTTGTCTTTTTGGCAGGCAGGACCATGTCCGGTGGTGTGTTTTAGGGTGTCTGTGAACTTAATGATTTTAGGCAGCCTCTTTACTAATGGGTGGGGTTGTGTTCCTGTGTTGCTAGTTGTTTCCATGGGGTGTTCAACAGTGGAGCTTGCTGGTCGTTGAGTGGAACTGGGTCTTAGCGTTGAGACAGAGATCTCTGGGAGAGCCCTTGCCGACTGATATTACGTGGGGCCGGGAGGTCTCTGGTGGACCAGTGTCCTGAACTCGGCTCTCCCACCTCAAAGGCTCAGGCCTGACAGCCAGCCAGAGCACCAAGACCCTGTCAGCCACATGGCTCAGAAAAAAAGGGAGGAAAAAACAAGAAAAGGAAGAAAATAAATAAAGAAATAAAATAATATAAATAGTTATTAAAATTTTTAAAAATGATTAAAATTAAAAAAATAAAAATAAATAAAGAAAGCAAACAAACCAATAAACAAATTCACCAATGATAACAAGTGCTAAAAACTATAGTAAAAAAATAAATAAAAAATAAACGGACAGACAGAAGCCTAGGACAAATGGTAAAAGAAAACATATACAGACAAAATCACACAAAGAAGCATACACATACACACTCACAAAAAGTGAAAAAGGAAACAAAAATCTTTTTATATATATAAAAGGAAGAGAGCAACCAAATCAATAAACAAATCTATCAATGATAATTATCTCTAAATACTAAACTAAGTTAAACATGAGACCAGAAACAAATTAGATTCAGAAAGCAAACCCCAAGTCCGCAGTTGCTCCTAAAGTCCACCGCCTCAATTTTGGGATGATTCGTTGTCTATTCAGGTATTCCACAGATGCTGGGTACATCAAGTTGATTGTGGAGATTTGATCCGCTGCTCCTGAGGCTGCTGGGAGAGATTTCCCTTTCTCTTCTTTGTTCGCACAGCTCCCGGGGTTCAGCTTTGGATTTGCACCCGTCTCCGCGTGTAGGTCGCCTGAGGGTGTCTGTTCTTCGCTCACACAGGACGGGGTTAAAGGAGCAGCTGCTTCGGGGGCTCTGGCTCACTCAGGCCGGGGGGAGGGAGGGGTACGGATGCGGGGCGAGCCTGCGGCGGCAGAGGCTGGCATGACGTTGCAGCAGCCTGAGGCGCGCTGTGCGTTCTCCCGGGGAAGTTGTCCCTGGATCCCGGGACCCTGGCAGTGGCGGGCTGCACAGGCTCCCGGGAGGGGCGGTGTGGAGAGTGACCTGTGCTCGCACACAGGCTTCTTGGTGGCGGCAGCAGCAGCCTTAGCATCTCATGCTCGTCTCTGGGGTCCGCACTGATAGCTGCAGCTCGCGCCCATCTCTGGAGCTCTTTTAGGTGGTGCTCTGAACCCCCTCTCCTTGCGCACCCTGAAACAATGGCCTCTTGCCTCTTAGGCAGTTCCAGACATTTTCCTGGATTCCCTCCCAGCTAGCTGTGGTGCACTAGCCCACTTCAGGCTGTGTTCATGCAGCCAACCCCAGCCCTCTCCTTGGGATCCGACCTCCGAAGCCTGAGCCTCAGCTCCCAGCCCCCGCCTGCCCTGGCGGGTGAGCAGACAAGCCTCTCGGGCTGGTGAGTGCTGGTCGGCAGTGATCCTCTGTGCAGGAAGCTCTCTGCTTTGCCTTTTGCACCCCTGTTGCTGCGCTTTCCTCCATGGCTCTGAAGCCTCCGCCCCGCCCACCACCCGTCTCCACCAGTGAAGGGGATCCTAGTGTGTGGAAACCTTTCCTCCTTCTCAGCTCCCTCCCAGAGGTGTAAGTCCCGTCCCTATTCTTTTGTCTCTGTTTTTCTTTTTTCTTTTGCCCTACCCAGGTAAGTGGGGAGTTTCTTGCCTTTTGGGAAGTCTGAGGTCTTCTGCCAGCGTTCAGTAGGTGTTCTGTAGGAGTTGTTCCACATGTAGATGTATTTCTGATGTATCTGTGGGGAGGAAGGTGATCGTCACATCTTATTCCTCAACCATCTTGAAGGTCCCCCCTCTGAATGGGTATTTCTTTATAACTTTCTTGTAACATACATGTTACGTTCCCAGTTTTGCAAATGAGAAATTTACTTTTACTGAGACTACTAACTGAAGGGTCAGGAAGCAAACACAGATCAATCTGACTTTTCAAACTAGCTTTTATCTACATTCTGTCCTGTGTGTGTGTGTGTGTGTGTGTGTGTTATATGTTTCAAAGAGAGTTATCTGATATGATAATACTAGTATACCACAATTGTCAACTCTAGAACCACCTCGCATTTATCCAACAGAATAGAGCTAAAATGCAGATTCAAATAAAATAAAATGACAGAAATTAACACAACATTGTAAATCAACTATACTTCAATAAAAAATAATAAAATAAAATGATATAAAGGCTAAGATTAAACTCCATATATTTACCACTGCAATCTGGAGGGAATCAGACGGTGATGTTTTTCATCCTGGAGGCAATTTTGAAATCCCAGAGTCTAATTTTCATAAGCATTAACTTTGGGGCCATTTTGATTTATTCACCTCTTTCTAGCACACTTTTTTCCAAATAGTTTTTTTGTTGCTGTTGTTTGGTGGGTTGGTTTGCTTTGGTTTTTTTTAAAATAAATTTATTTATTTTATTTATTTATTTTTGGCTGCATTGGGTCTTCGTTGCTGCGTGCAGGCTTTCTCTAGTTATGGTGAGTGGGGGCTACTCTTCCTTGTGGTGCACAGGCTTCTCATTGCAGTGTCTTCTCTTATTGTGGAGCATGGGCTCTAGGTGTGTGGGCTTCAGTAGTTGTGGCATGCGGGCTCAGTAGTTGTGGCTCATGGGCTTAGTTGCTCCACAGCATGTGGGATCTTCCTGGAGCAGGGCTCGAACCCGTGTCCCCTGCGTTGGCAGGTGGATTCTTAACCACTGCACCACCAGGGAAGCCCTTTTAGCTTTTTATTTCACCTATGCACTATTTTCTTTCAAAATGCAGGTTTTGTTTGGTGTGTTCCTTCATCCAGTGAGGAGTAAAAACTGGAGCATGTGCTGTGTGTCAGTCTGTTCTGTGCAGGACACTCAGCTCTACCTGAAGGCATTGTTGTAGCTGGCATTCTCTGTGCTGTACCTGCTGTTCCAGTGGGGTATCCAAGGTTCTCCTGCTCTAGTACAAAAGAGGTCCCGGATGATATGAGCAAGCTTTATTCCTGGTAAATAAATTCAAAGTTGTTTTCTAACTCTCAGTACAAAAATTGATATTATGTCTGTGATCATAAGACTCTGGGAAGGAGTTGAATAATAATGCTTGACTCATGTCTCTTGGTTGCCTGTGCTAACTGGCAAAGATACAAAATAGCCACCAATTCTACCAGCAGTAAGGAGGAAAGCAGTTCTGATGAATTCAAATGGCATTACACTCTATTGTTAAATTAAAGCTCCAGATATGTATTTGTACTTCTTCATTCATAAGCACACACCTTCTGAATCATCAGTGGGAGGCCATGGATGGGAAATGTGAACGTAAATTAACCTTTATCAGGAAGATGAATATCAGAATCTACTTCTTATGAGTAACACATGCCTTTTTGTTAACATTTAGGAGACTGTGTACAACTCTGAGTAAGAGGTAGGAGGGAGCGTGTTTTAGGGCAGAGCTCTACGGAGTGCCATTTTCACATTTAAAAAAGTTAACAATAATTCTGTGATATCAAATATTCAATCAACATTCAGTTTTATTTTGGTCACCATGTTGTGCATTATATCCCCATGACATTTATTTTATACTGGAATTTTGTACCTTTTGACCATCTTAACTCATTTCACCCACCCCCCCACTCCCCCAGATTTCTAATTGTCTCATAATTATCATAAATGTTCTGTTTTTTTTATAGATTGCTTTAATCTGGATCCAAAGACGGTCCACACACTGCAATTGGTTGATGTCATTTTTAATCCTTTTTACATCTATAGATTCACTACCCATCAGTATTTTTTTCCCTTCTAACTTAGTTGTTGATGAAATAAGGCCGTTTGTCCCAGAGAGTTTCCCATTGATCGAGTTTGTTCATTGTACCCTTTGGTCTGTTAAATGTAGGTCTCAGTTTCCTTGCTTTTCCATAAATCTGTGGTTGAGCCTAGAGGTTTGATATTGACATTTTAACTTTAATTTTTTGAAGACTCATAGATGCCAGGATGCTGAAGTTTTTTCTGTTCTCAGAACTGGCCTAGGGTCCTTTACTAAAGAAGGACCTGCCATACAAATACCATATGGTCCCTTGATGTTCTTCAGTGGAGGAAAGTTAGCCTTTTCCTTCCAAAGAGTAATTAGCACTTATAGATATTCTCTTTTTATGAGTGAGATTGGGGTCATATGAGGGCTTTGGCTGCACCCAAGAAGAAAGTCATACTGTCCAGGAACTAGGGGTGCATTGTAACACAGTCCAAAATTATAAGTGTGCAAGCTACAACGCAGGTAAGAATGAAATTACAAAGAGAGTTCTGCATCTCTATGTTCAGTGACCCATGTTCTAGTTCTGGCTAGGAGGATGTGTTTCAGCTGAAGACACTGCAGATAAAACAAATGGCACAAACATAGCCATGGACTTGAGAAAGCATGGGACATTTATTGGGGAAAAGGAGTGTATTCTGTGAGCAAGGAGTTAAATACATAAGACCAGAGGGTGGAATTAGGGCTGGGGCCACATTACTGATGACCCTGAATGATGGGTTAAGGATGGGTTGTTTCCTACTGGAAAATAGGGAGATTTGAGCAAGGGCTGGCTTTGGGTTGTCACTGATATATCTGTGTGTCACATGAAATCCCTCACCCTTTTGTAGAAGGAAGACTCAACTTAAAATCAGCAGCCTCCACACTCTTGTGAGTCTGCAAGCAGTGCAGTCTGAGTCTTTATTGATCTTCATTTGAGAGCCATAGTCTCATCCCAAGCCTGGACTGGAGATCCAAGGGTCCCTGTTTTTCTGTTCTCTAGAAGTCTGCCTTAAAGGCCATGGGAGAAACAGAGGGGGGCCTGCAGAGTTTGCCTCCCAGAATCCACCTACTTTAAATAATTCCAACTGGCTTTTGAAACAACAGCTTTCCTAAAGAGATTGGGGGAGAGAGGCTGGCAAAGAAGCAATTTTTTAATAGTGTGTGAAAATGACAAAACAAATGATGTCATAACATCAGAGCCAAAGAGATGCATGTGCCCCCAGCATCAGGCAAGTGGCATGAGTGAAAGAGTCTCACCCTCTCCAGTGCCTTTGAGAAGGGAAAGCTCTGTAAAGGCCCCTGTCTAGTCTTTGGGACTCGGGCACGAAGGGAGGACGCAAACCTGGAGCCACAGAAATAAGCCTTCTCAGGATGTGAGGTCAATCACCTTCCTTCCCTGGGAGCTGCAAAGAGGAGCTGCTTGAAGTGTCTGCTCTCTTCTCTCAACCTGGCTCACATATGTGGGGTGAAACACTGACCGAAGATCAGCGGGTGCTTCCCAAACCTAGGCTTCACAATCCCCTCAGGGTTGTTATTATCTTAAATCAAATGAAGGCATACACACAGTTTGAAAAACCATATCCTCACAGTGGAAAGGAGCTTAGATGAAAAGCCATAACCCTCCCGCCCCGCATTTCCTTCTCTGCCACAGCCTTGTTCTCCAGAAGCAGCTGCTCCGTACTGTTTCCTTTTGCCATTATTCTGATCATTACTTCCATGTGTCTAAATAATAGAGTCAAATCTCTCTTTCTTGATTTGTCACATTTAGATGTGAGCTATTGACTTCCTCCTATAAGAAATGAGGATTTAGCTCACTTATACCTCTCTCCACCTCTCTCCTCCCACCTCACAAGAGCATTATTTCACTATTTTTAATTCTATTTTTAGCTACCTTTATAACTTTAAATAATGAATGCACACATTTCTAGTCCATTTACCACTAATCACAGACACTACTTCATCCTCTTTACCTATTAAGATTGGATATTAGCAGGTCTACCCTTCCCCTTACCTCTCCTTTTTCCTTTCAGTATCTGGTGAATTACCCTTACTTTAAAAATTTCATAGCGGATTGTATTACCTTTTATGCTGCTACCATTATGAAGTCTTTAGTGACTTACCTAAAGATTGATTTAAAACCTGAAATTATGAATATATTAATATTGTCTTTGAAACAGTAAGTGGAGTGCTGTGATTACGTTTCCTTTTTGGTCAGTTTGTTGGTTTGTTTCCTGGCATTTCCAATTACCTTTTGGATCACTCAGTATCCTGGCAGGAAACAGAGGGTCCATTCAAATGGGGTAATTGGAAGTATTTAACAAAGAGACTATTTACAATATTGTGGGCAGATTAAAAGGCAACCAATAGGAATGGTGAAGTATTTAGTTGCTAGCAAGAGAAGACAGTTATTGTGACCCTGACCTAGAAAGAGAAAGGGGAGGGAGCAGATACCAGAACTGGGAGAGAATGCCTGTCTTTGTGGGAGAGAATTTGACCTCGGCAAAGGGGAGAGAACAGCCAGAGAGGAAACCAGGTACTATGATGGCTATTCTTGACCACTGGCCAAACTCCACTGGAATCCAGAGAGTGAGGGGGTCCATTGATGTAGCCCATAAAACTTAGCATCCTGAGACATAGAACAGGGCAGAGAAATTTGGAAGGTGGGTCTGCAGTATCGAGTAGAAAATATTCAGATGACCTTTTAAAAACCTTTTTTTCTTTTCTTTATACTAATATTCTGGCTGTTTCATCACTGGCATCCTTGCCTCAGTATAGACTTGTAAAGCAGGTTTGCAAAGAGAAGTAAATAGTTGATATTCAACCCTTGATTGACAAAAATAGACTTTGAATTCCAAGGCAAATTCAAGTCTTTAAAATCAAAGCTTACAAGAGCCAGGCTTTTTTGAAAGAGAAAGTAGATTTTTGGTTTTTTTTTAATGGCAAAGGTTAAGTGCTCTAGGACTCAGAACTTGTTTATCCCATAAGTTTAGATAGAAGAAAAAAATACCAAATATTGCAAGAGAAGGAATATTGATGATGAGAAAAGGCAAATTTGAAGAACACAACTAGAATTTAAAGGCTGCTGTGAACCTGAAAGAGTCCCTGATATAAACCTAAACACAAAGAAATATTGGCTGGTTTCTATTTTTGGTTATCTAACCAACAAGATGCCAACATAGAGATATGCTGATAGCTATGGGCCAGATATCTTCCCCTCAATTCTTGGATAATAAGTAACCCCCCCCCCGCCACAACCCTGCCAGGCCAAACTGGCAAATAAAAATAAATTCCTAGGAATTAAATCAACCTGAGACACACCCTCAGGAAAGGAGAAGAGAGGAGGAAACTATTGAATTGGTTTAGTGGTTTCTTCTGAGACTCAATATTAAGCCAGAAATGACTGAATGTTTCTTGAATTGGTAAGATTAGGTTGTCTTCTACCAAAGTGGAATGGTGGTTCCTGAGATAAATTTAGTTATAGGGAAATAAAGCAAGTGATATCTTTACCAGTGAGAAATTTTAGCTGTGAAATTTGCACCTATTGTGTTCATACCTTCTTAAATATTGCTTTTATCTATGTGGTTCTCCTTCATGGGGCAGTTGGTGGCTTTTCTCCAAACTTCCTTAGTACTTCACTTATATCCCCACAATCAATCTTATCACATGGCATTAAAATTTAGGTGTTCTCAAATTATTCAACAGTAACATCTTTCAGAACAAGGACCCATTTTTCTTTTCTTTCCTTTTCTTTTTCCTTTTTTCCCCCTTTTTTCTTTTCTTCTTTTTTTCTTCCTCCCTCCCTCACTCCCTTCCTTCTTTTCTTCTCTCCTTCCTTCCTTCCTTTTTTACTGAATATCTTCTCCTTCTAATATTTGGCATATTATATATGTGCACCACAGATATTTTTTCCAACTAGATGATAGTGTAATGGCTGATTGAGACCTTCTCTCTCGCTCTCTCTTTTTTTTAGGTGTGACAACAGAATTTATTGCATTTTATTTTTCCATTATTTTTCAACAAGTGTTTGTAAATATTTAATTATTTGCATAAAATTTAATTTAAACTATCAGTAAGATAGTATTAATATTTAATGATCAATTTGAAAACAAATCATGGTAATTTTCATTGTAGATGACTGAATAATGTAAAACATTCATTTATTTATTTAACTAATATTAAATAATCAGCACGTGCCATAAACTATAGTATATTTAGAGGATATAAAACAGATAAAATAGGGATTCACCCTCTATGAGCTTATTATCTGGTATGTTGTGATCATTTTTTAAAATATCAAAAACAGATGAAGCTTACTCTGTAGTCTTTTAATGAGCAGTTATTTCCTAAAGATAACTTTTTGATCTCTCAATTCTGAGTAAAGCAAATGTCAAATTTTATCCAGATTGTTTGTATAATAAGTATAAATTTTTTTTTTGTATGGAGAGGGATTTTTTTTTAATTAATTTTTTTTATTGGAGTATAGTTGATTTACAATGTTGTGTTAGTTTCTGCTGTACAGCAAAGTGAATCAGTTATACATATACATATATCCACTCTTTTTTAGATTTATTCCCATATAGGTCATTACAAAGTATTGAGTAGAGTTCCCTGTGCTATAGGGTAGGTTATTATTTATCTATTTTATATATAGTAGTGTGTATATGTCAATCCCAATCTCCCAATTTGTCCCTCCTCCACTTTTTCCCCTTGGTAACCATAAGTTTGTTTTCTATTTCTGTGACTTAATGTCTGTTTTGTAAATATCTTCATTTGTACCTTTTTTTTAGATTCCACATATAAGTGATATCATATGATATTTGTCTTTCTCTGACTTATCACTCAATATGACAATCTCTAGGTCCATCCATGTCTCTTAACCTTAACTCTCTGATCCCTGAGCTCCAAGAATGATACATATTACCTGATTTGCAGGAGAATAAGGGCACTGAAATTAGATAGCTCCTGCTTCCATCAAGATTGGGCCAGTCGTGGTTGTTGGAGGGAAGTGGAGGTGGAGATAAGGAGCTGACTGCAAGCTAGGCTCTAGAGGGCCTTGGTAATGGCCTCAGGGTCAGGTGGCTATTATTTTTTCCATCACTAACTTACAATCTTGCTGAAAATATACCTCCAATAGATAATGAAGGTAAATATTATCATTATTGTGAGTGGTTTATTATTAAAACTCTAATCCATTAAGAAAATATATTATTAACTGGTGCAGAACTCCTTTGGGACTTTCAGCTAATAGTACCTGTACGTTTTGCCTGTTATATTTTTGGAAAGCAGAAATTACATTAAGGTTACATATCCATATGGTACAGTAATAAAAACAATTGTGTTAGGCTTCAGCTTCTCACGATTATGGACTAGCTAGTACTGGTCTGGCCCTTCCAATGTAAACAACCATAAAATTGAACAAAACAGACAAAGCAGTTATTTTCAGCATTGACCACGAGGCAGTGCAAGGCTCCATTCCATGAGAAAAGGGAAACTCATGAGGTAAGCCCCATAATTTCCTGTCCCTCTGCATAGTGAGAAGTCTTCAAGCAGAGCACGGTGGCGCCACTGATCTGAGGAGGTGGAGATTTGAGTTCAGGACAACTAAGATGGTTATAATTCTGGGACAGGGCACTGGAGAGGAGGGAGTTGTACAGAGTGGAGAGTAAAGTCAGAAGCCTGTTGCAGGGGCTCCTCACACGTCCTTAGCTAGGGGCTGGGCTGCACATGAAGGCAGGGAGATTTCATCATATTTACCAGAGAGTAGCAGCTGTAGATGTGAGAGTAGAATGAATAGCCTAGTGTTCCAGCAGGGCTGGGGGAACGCTGAAGTTTTGGTCTAGCCAGAATGGACAAAATTACTTATGTCTAATAAACACCACAAGCATCTACCTGGGATACCATAAAGGCCATGTCTTAGGAGCAAAGACCCTGTTCATGAGGAAAGTTTTTTTCAGAATTTTATTTTAGACCCACCTTAAACAAAACTAAAATCAGGCCCTGATGAGATTCACAGGAGAGGCAGAGTTTGAATGTTGAGTCCTGCCAAGTTAGAGGAAGTTGGGAAAGATCTTGAGTGTTCCACACCTGGTCTAACAAAGCATAAAAACAAGTCTACCCAAGTTCAGTGTAATCAGCCAGTGTTTGAGCTAGTTAGAACAAAATGCAACATTCAATAAACAAAATCACAGAATCCAGAACCCATACTACACATTATCAACAAAGTCCAATACATAACCAAGAATTACCAAGTGTGCAAAGAAATAGGAAATTTTAACATGTAATTAAGGAAAAAAATCACTAAAAACCAACGCCGAAGTGCCCTAGATGTTGTATTTAGTGTATTGTATTTAAAACAGCTATTATAAAAATTTCAAAGAACTAATGGGGAAAACTGTTAAAATAATAAAAGTAAAATATGGCTTTAATTAATTAAAATCATTAATACAAATGAATAAAATATAAAAAAGATAAAAAATCTCATCAGAGAAATAAAAAATTAAAAAGGAACCAAATGAATACTCTTGAATATAGGAGTATAGTAAAAGAAATTAAAAAAAAAAAACCCTGGATGGGCTTAACAGATTGGAGAGTTAATGAATTTGGAGGTAGATCAGTAGAAATTACTTAATCTAAGAGAAAAGAAAACAGATCTTATAAAATGAAAAGAACCTTGGAAACCATTGGGACAAAATAAACTGTCTATTATAAATGTACTAGGAGCCCTAAAAGGAGAAGAGTGAGAATAAATAGGGCAGAAAAAATATTGGAAGAAACAATGGCTGAAAATTTCTGCCATTTGATGAAATAATTTGACATATAGATCCATGAATCACAGTGAATTCAAAGCAGGAAAAATACAAATGAAATCACATGTAGGTACGTCATAGTTAAATTGATGAGAGCCATAGATGAAAGAAAAATCTTGAAAGTATTTAGAGAAGACAAGACACATTACACACAGAGGAGCAATAATATAAATGATAGCTGACTTCTCATCAGAAACAACAGAAGAATGGAATCCAGAAGTCTGTGGAATGAGAGCTTTACATTGCTGAAAGCAAAAACAGAACCTGTTAATCCAGAATCCTATACCCATTAAAATATCCTTCAGCAATGAGAGTGAAAGCCATTTTCATAAACTGGAAGCTGAGAGAATGTTTTTGCCAGCAGAATCACAACACGATCAATGTTAAAGTATATTCTTGAGGCCAAAGTGAAATGACCCCCATGCTAACTGGGATCTACAGTAGGGAATGAAGAGCACAGAACATGGTAATTAAATGGATCAGTATAAAATGTGATGTTTCATCCTTCTCATTTCCCCAAAGAACTAATGATGATTTCATGCACTGTAAGGTAAAGGATGGTGCAGATGGTAAATGATACTATGCTTTTCCTAAAGTTATTCTATTTGTGAGGATGGAGGAGGAACTGAGAATGGGAAGCATCAGGTATGATGATAGAAGTGGCAATTGGGAAATGAAACGTCTGAAATTCCAAGTGGAAATGTGAAGCGTGAAGTGTACACTATGGATGCTAAACAGACTGATAAATTAACAGTGTGTATTGTTAGCCCAGGGGCAAGACTAGGGTAGATGAGAAGCAAATAGAGAAAATAAAATGGAATACTAAAAAGAATAAAAAACAAGATGTTTGCAGTGAGAAGAAAAGATCAATACAGAAACAAATGAAAAACAAAGCAAAATGTAGATGTAAACCAACCATATCAATAATTGCATATATGTAAAACACTAGAGAGTTTATAAAAAAGAGAGAGAATGTTAAATGGATTTAAAAAGCAATTCTCATCTATAGGAAATATATTTTAAAGCTGAAAATACAAACAGGTTAAAAGTAAAAGGATGCAAAAGACAATCCCATGCAAACAGTAAGCATAAGAAAGTGGTTATATTTTAAAAAAATAAAGTAGACTTTAAGACAGAGTATTAAAAAATGATAAAGAGGGGGCATTTCATACTGATTCAAACAGCAATTCATTTGGAAGAAACAGTAACATAAATATGTATGAATCTAAAAACAGCTTAAAAATTCCTGAATGCAAAAATTATAGAATTAAAATGAGAAATAGACAAAATTCATGATTATAGTTTTACATTTCAACATTCCTCTCTCAGTAATTGATAGAACAAATGGACAATCAGTAGGTATGTAGAGACTCTGAAACATACTCTCAACTAAATTTACCTAATTGAATCTTTCCTTGTCAATTTAATTGAGGAATAACTTACATAAAATAAACTATTCATTTAAAGTACACAACTTGGGGAGTTTTGGCAATTTCATATGAGTGAAACCATTTCCACAGTCAGAGAGAGAACACCTCCACCACCACTGGGAGTTTCATTGTGCTCTTCCGCAGGTCAGCTCTTCCTTTGTTCCAGTACCCAAAGAACCACTGATCTGCTTTTTGTTACTGTAGGATAGGTGATTTTATATAAATGGTATTACTGTGTGTGTGTGTGTGTGTGTGTGTGTGTGTGTGTTTGTTTTTTGCAGTTATAAGCATATGGATTTTTTCATGTATTTTGATGTGTTAAAACTGTTATATCTACTATTACTTTGATGCAGAAAATAGTCCATTTGGGGACAGACAGAACTTCTTGAATTTGGCTATTCTGTCATTTTGACACAACTCCAGTAGCCTTTTTAGCTTACTCACTTTCTGACATGACAAGTATTCCAGGATCTTGTATTTTTTTTTTTCTTCCAGATTTGTTCTGGTTTCTTTTGGTATATGAATTGTGGTGTTCATTGTTACACAGTTAGTTATTGTTTTTAGGCCCTACCACTTGACAGAGCTAGGAAATACATATTATTTTGTAAAAAGAAAATATTATATGAGTTCATACTGATATTTATATTTTATGATTTTCAACAGAGCTCTCATTCAATGAGGAAAGGAACTCCTTTTTCAGCAAGTAGTCCAGAACCAACTGGATGTTCATGTGGAAAAATAAAATAACAAACCTTGACCAGTGGGCCAAAAAATAGTAAGAGTTGAAAAGGATCATAGACCTAAATATAAAAATAAAAGTATAAAATTTCCAGAAAAAAACTGGGAAAAAATTCTTTGCACCTATGAGGTAGGCAAAGATTTCTTAAGAGCACAAAAAGCACTAATCACAAAAGAACAAAAATTGGTAAATTGGACTTCATCAAAATTAAAACCTCCTGCTCTTTGAAAAATCTTTAATAAAATGTAAAGTCAAACCAGAGACTTGGACAAAATATTTTTCACACATATATCTGACAAAGGAATTATCTCTATAGTATATTAAGAACTTCAACAACTAGAAAATGAAAAGATAAACAATGCAATTCAAAGTAGACCAAAGACTTGAATGGACACTTCAAAATAGAAGATATACAAATGGTTAAGTGAATACATGGAAAGATAGTCTATAGCAGGATTTGGCAAAATTTTTCGGTAAAGGGCCAGAGAGTAAATGATTTATATTTTGTAGGCTGTACACTTTTTGTTACAACTAACTCTGCCATTGTCTAGCTATAGAGAATACATCAGTGAATGAGCATGGCTGTGTACCAAAAAAACTTCATTTATGATCACTGAAATTTGAATTTTTTGAAAATTTTTAAGTATCAAAAATATAATTAAAATTTTTTTTAACTATTTAAAATCATTCTTGGCTCACAAGCCACGCTAAGATGGGTGTTGGGCTGGATTTGGCTCCCCAGTATAACCAAGTTTAAGGGCATGTGACCTGTGCAATGTCACAGGCTTCTGCACTTAGCAGGGCCTTTTGCTTTGTTTAATGTTTTGCTGTTGTCATCTTGGAATTCTTACTAACTTTTGAACAAGTGACCTTGTGGTTTTACTCTATGTTTAGATTTGCAAATTATGGAGCTGGTCCTGACCATGGACAGAGTCTACAGATCCCTGCTCTATAAGTCATTCATGAGGCAAAAAACAAATGCAAATTAAAACTACAATGGGAAATCTCTTCACACACACTAGAATGGCTGAAATTTAAAAAGATTAACAATAATAAGTGTGGACAAGATACAAAGAAATTAGAACTTTCACATATTGTTGGTGGGAATGTAAACTGGTATGATCACTTTGGAAACTGGTAGTTTCTTAAAAGTTAAATGTACACTAACCCTATAACCCAGTAGTCTCATTCCTGGATATTTACCAAGAGAAATAAAAACGTAAGCCCATAAAGTGACTTGTATAGAAATGGTCCTCAATACGTAAATGGATAAACAAACTGTGGTACATTCCTACAATGGAATACTTATTCAGCAACAGAAAAAGTGGGTACTTGATACCTACAGCAACATAAATAGATCTCAAAAACATGATGTTGCATGAAAGAAGCCAGACACAAAGGAATGCAATATTGTATGATTCCATTTCCTTGAAACCCTGGAATGAGCAAACGCAATCTACAGAGATGGACATTAGGGCAGTCGGACTTGAGAAAGGGAGGAAGGAGCGGAACACCCTCAGGGTGACGGAGATGTTGTATCTCTTGATATGGTAGTGGTTGCATCATTTATACATCAGTCTTTTCTCAGCATTTGTGAACAACCCTCACTGTGCTGAGTGGCACCTGGGTGGTGACCTTGGGGGTATCGACATGTGCTTGGCTTATCACTCAGCACAAAATGTTCATTAACTGCTGTGGCTTTTGATTTCCTATATTGGTCATATTTAGCCTTCACTCTCCTTTCACTGCGTTTCTTTTAGATACACCCATCTGCCCATTTCTCTTTTGATTTGTAATTTTTTACTTCTAATCTGCTATGAATTTGGATTTCAGTAAACATTATTGCAGACCCAAGTGCAGACTCAGGCAATAGACACCTTAGCAAGGCATTGAATGGTCCTTCAGAGTGGAATGAAGAGACTTTGACATATATTTTCCCTTGTCAGAGATCAGTTTAGCTTTCCTTCCCTGAAATTTTTGGATAACGCTCCTCTGAAAACTGAACAGCAGTTAATCTGCAAATTACAGTTTCCACCTTGATCCAAGAAGACACCAGATCTCTGGAATAGCGAAAGGAGACACTTCCTATCCTGCCAGGTTGGAGAAGAGGGTCATGTGCTCAGGAAAATGATGTTTATAGTTTGCAAGGTGAGGTTAAATCCAATTTCGGAGACTGGAGTGAGACGAGAATGTTTTCTTGGGAAAGAGCTATTCTTTCTTCAAAGGCTTATGAGGGCTAAGCTCTTTGTTAATGAGATGGAAACTGTGCATATGGCCCTCACAGGAGCTGAGTCATTTTATAGCTTGGAAGGGTTTTGTTGTAATCAAGTCACTGCTAAGTGTTAATCCACTTAGGGGACTGGAGGCCTTTGAAGGCCTTCCTGCCTCTAGGGACACTTCCAAATTAGCACCTATTATCTGGAGGATCTGATTTTTATGCAAATAACAGAAATTTTCCTGTCCCTGGCACCTAGATTCCTGATAAGTCAGACTCTTTACCTGAAGGAGTAGATATTCACTGTGGAGAAAAAGAGGGAGGGAGGGAGGGAAGGAAGGAAGGAAGGAAGGAAGGAAGGAAGGAAGGAAGGAAGGAAGGAAGGAAGGAAGGAAGGAAGGGACGGAGGAAGAAAAGAAAGAAGGAATCAAGAAATTGCTCATTGTCTAATATTCCAAGCATTTCATAGATGTGTTTAAATATTTACAGGGTATTTTAAGCCTCTCAATAACCTTTTGTTAAAGTATTGTTAACTTCTTTTAACAAACAAAAACAAAATACAAACAAAGCTATGAAGGTCAAAGAGGCTACCTAACTTGCAAATGGTATAGAACTAATGAATTTGGGGGTCGGCTCAAAGCCCATGCTCCCCCCCTCTGCTCTTGGCTGCCTCATGAAGGAAAGCTCTGGACCCCCTGCTTCCCTCACATGATACCTGATCTACACATCAGACCCGGAAGATAGCGGGGGTAACAAATTTTACAGTCTGAGCTGGATCTAAAAACCTAATTACCCGAGCCTGTATTTTTCTCCTGCTCATTTCAAATGGAACTCAGCAGCAGTGACATTTCTTATTTTCCTCTAGACACACTTTCATGAAATCTTCTTCTGGGTCTTACACATGAAAGAAAAGGGATGATGTGAGATTGGTGGAGGTGTTCCTTATTCCAGCTCGTCTGTACTGACATAAGGTGTGCCGGTGTCTGCTCAATCATAGACTTCTAAGCCATCTCCTTTTTCTTCTTTAATAAAACTTGACAAACCCTGCATCAAGAGCTGACCACCCTTTCACCTCCATTACCAGAAGACATCTTCCTGCTACTTCTGCCTATTCTCAAAGGATGGCCTCCACTAATGTGCTGCACACATGCCAAGCAAATATATAACAGGAATGAATTAAACACCTCCTGCTTTTCCTTCGACGAGGTCAGAGGCCCTGGGAAGCCTCAGCCCAAACGATTTTCCCTTTAATTCTTAGAAAGAATCAACACTCTATAATGAAATTTTCCTAATGGCCGAAGGACATGCACAGCACGTGCCAGTTAATGGTGCTGACAGCTCGCTTCAGTTACCTTCTGTTCCCACCTTTCCACAGAACTGCTCTCTTTCAAGTCCTCCATGATCTTGTTCTTGCTGAATCTAATACACATTTTCAGTCCTCGTCTTAGTTACTCTCTCTGCTGATGACTTGCTTCTCCGTGACCCTCTCCTGCAGGGCTCTGCTGCAGAAGCTCCTCCTAGGTTTTCTCCTGCATCCACCAGACTCTGCCCCATCCTCCACGCCAAGGCCCACATATGCTGATGTCCCCCAGGGCTCTTCCCTGAGACCTTTCTAACTACAGCCTCTATAGAAATTCTCAGCCAGTGCCTGTTTTTTGTCACAACCTAAGTGCTGGTAAATTCCAAACTGGCTTTTTTACTACTGGAGTTCCTCCCAACCCCGCTCTCAGATCCTTACCTTTAGTAACTGGTAGACATACCAGTGGATGACTACACTTAACATGCTTATCGAATGTCTTCAACTTGTCAACCCCCTTCAAAACCACTGTCCTGCATGGTTTTCCCTCTCTCAGGGCATGCCACTGCCAGCCATACTATTACCAAAGCCAGAACCTGGGAGTCAAGCCTGAGCCTTCCTTCTCTCTCATTCCCTTCACTTAAAGGTTCTACCCCCTAAGTATGTTTAAAATATACCCCCTTCAAGACTCAATGTCTGCTAAATGCATCATTAAAATATACCCCCTTCAAGACTCAATGTCTGCTAAATGCATCATTAAAATGTCATTTGAATGGGGTCTCTCTTTGACTATTAACATCCTCTCCAAGATGTTATCCATTTGGCCATCCTGGGGAATTACTTTATATGCAAATCCGCTGTTTAACTCTCCCATTAAACACTTTGATACTTCTTCATCACCAGCAGAATAAAATCTAAGCATAACAGAGCATACGGAATCCTTTATTGTCTGCCTCCTGCCTACCTCTCCAGCTCCATCTTGCTCTGCACTCTGCTTTCCACTTTATGAGGCTGACACTTCAGGTTGATTTCATCTTGCTGTTTGGAGTCCTATTAATAGCAGTCTTACTCAATGCTGTATGAGACAAAATGAATGGAGTTGGTCCCAGCCCCTGCCGGTCAGATTAATCAAAGTGGCTGAAGTAGTGATGAACTCATTGGAAAATTAACTGGAAACTAAGATAGTATAAAAATGAAAGAGGGATGGATCTGGTCATGAGACAAATATCTATATGTTTCTTGCATTTCTTCATGTCTTGTGAGCAATGATTCTGACAACATTTGTTGCGGACAACCTTTTCAAGTTTGTTTCTAGAGCAATAATACACATTTACAGGGCCAAGGTCAGGCAGGCTTGCTTAGAGACCATTATAAAAGATTGGGGTCCCTAAGCCCCTGTAGAGGCACCACTGCCTGTGCAGGCACTGCTTGGCCCTTTTCACGTCACTTTGTGGAAATTAGGACTTGGGAACTGGTCAAGAAAATTATGACACTGGCTACCGCTATGGCTGTGAGTAATAAACCAGCCTTTGAATCTGACCCAGGAGTCTCATATCATCCAAAGCATCCATGAAACTATAACAGGAGAACTTGTTAACTTGCAAGTAGGGCAAAATCTCAGACACTTAGCAGTTCTTGACAGTTTTAAAAAGTCTCATACCATTCATAGTTCTTGCCAAGAATATTAAGGAAACATTTGCTTGAAGGCTTTAGAGCACTACTCAGATGGAAAATTTTTAGTTCCAAGATCTGAGAGAGGAAGAAAATGAAGAGAGGTGAGACAAATGTTATAGAATTTTTTCTCTGGAATCGTTTTTGATCCATTTGCCTTAGTTCAACACCTGGGGGGAAAACAAGATTAATTTCTCTTCAACATAGTAGTACCTCTAGTCTTTGAAGATCTCCTCCTTGTGTGTCCTGAGGCTTCTCTTCTCCTCATTAGTCATTCTAGTTCCTTCCACAGTCTCTCATGAGAAGTAATATTTGAGTCCATTCTCTGTCCCGGTTTGCCCTTCTCAGAGTAACTTCCAGTTTGTAAATATCCCGTACAAAATGTGGCACTCAGAAAGGGGCAGTTCTTCCAGTGAAATAATCAATGCTTTGGTAAGTATAACACTGTGCTGATGGCGAAATGAATAAATATAGTAAATTTTACTATAAGCATTTAACAAAATATTATGCAACAATGAAAACGATACTATTAAATAATGTTTAGCTATCTACCTTTCTGTCTATCTATCTACTTATCTATCTATCATCTATCTTTCTGTTTATCTATCTTCCTACCTATCTATTTATACTGAATTGAATAGTACTTTCCCAAAATTCATGTTTACCTGGAACCTCAGAAGGTGCTCTTATTTGGAAAGAGAGTCTTTGTAGATGTAATTAGTTAAACTCGGGTCAACCTGGATTAGAGTGGGCCCTAAATCCAAAGACCGGTGTCTTTGTAAGAAGGCCACATGAAGACTTATACACACAGGGAGACTGCCAGGTGATGACAAAGGCAGAGATTGGAGTGGTGATTCTACAAGCCAAAAAATGCCAAGAATTGCTGGCCACCACCAGACGCTAGGGAGAGGCAAGGAAAGACTCTCCCTAGAGACTTTGGGAAGCACATGGTCCTGCCAACATCTTATTTTGGACCTCTAGCCTCCAGAACTGTGAAAGAATAAATTTCACTGTTTTAAGCCACCTAGTTTATGGTAATTTGTTGCAGCAACCCTAGGAAACTAACAGACTTTCTATCTTCATTAGTTTTAAATTGCTGCTGTAATAAATTACCACAAGCCAGTGACTTGAAATAACAAAAATTTATTATATCACAGTTCTGGAGGTCAGAAGTCCAAATGGACCAGCAGAACTGCTTCTTCTGGAGGCTCTAGGGGAGAATCTGCTCCTTGACTTCTCCAGCATCTAGTGGCTCCCTCATTCCTTAACGCATTGCCCCCTTTGCATCATTCCAACCTCTGCTTCTGTCATCACATCTCCTTCTCTGACTCAGATCCTCTTATGAGGACCATCGTGATTACTCTGAGCGCATCCAATGTAATTCAGGATAATCTTTCCACATCAGCTTCTGCAAAGTCCCTTTTGCCATGTAAGGTTATATAGTCACAGTTGATGGGGATTTTAAACATGGATGTCTTATGCGGGCTACCTTTATCGAGCTATATAATTAGCTATTTATACACATGTTTATGAGAATAAAAAATAGGATGGAAATACCCCAAAATGTCAAAGTGATTATTCCTGTATGATAAAGATTTTTAAAGTTATTTTTATTTATGTAGTCAGTACATAAAATGTATGTTGTGCCATTTTATGAACCACACATAAAATAATGTTGGGCCAGCATTTTGAATACTAATTAAAATGTTGACCACATAGAATAATGCACATTCTCTTTGCACTTCAAATTCTACTTGAATAAATATTAGGTTCAATCAGGGGCTTCAACTTTGGAAACTATCCCTGGACTATGGGTTAGGAGACCAGCTTTCCAGTTAGAAAGTTCCACAGTTCCCTTTGATTCAATTCCATTGGATAGAGTTTTATTTTTACTGGACTGCTGACTCATCCTTGTCTTGATGTCTGCTTGGTGTCAAACACTGTTCTTCCAGACACTGGGGATGCAGAGATGAGTAACACGTCATCCCACCCCTGCAGGAGCACACAGTCTAGTCGAGAGACAGTTGGAGAACAAAGATTGTACTGCAACAGGTCCAGGCAGCTCAGGCTATTACGTGAGCAGAAAGGAGTTGGTGATAGACTGTTGGCCACTGAGGGAGATTCAGTGATGAATGAGTGATGTTAGGTTTATTTTAAATGAAAATAAAACTGAAAATTCTGGAAGCCAATCACATTTCTACAGTCATAATGACAACTCTCTCCTAGAACTGCAAAAGCTTCAGGAGATCTCAAGTGGCACAATTCACTCGTTAGACACCCACAGTTAAGGGTAAACCCACTGCCTGGACCACTTCCTCAAAGCTGGGATTAGCCCAAGGACCTCCTTCTCCCAGACCTCTCCCTGACTTCTCCCTGTGTCTAGTGAGTAGGAAGCACTCAGTTCTCAAGCTGCCTGCAAGGGAAGAACAGGTTGGTGGAAAGGTCAGTTATTCTGCCTGTTCAGTTGTGCCCCATGTGGGCCTGGCTCTCAGAGGAGCTATTGTGCAAGAGTGATGCCTGGGATTCCAAACCAGCCTCAAATTGTAGGTCACCCGCTTCACTGAGCACCTCTCCACCCAGAGGGTTCCTCTCCACCTGCTGAAAGGGTGAGAAGCTCCCTGGTGCGGGTGCAGCTGGAAGGAAGGAAGTGACCCATGTAGTCTAAATCTTTGAATACATGCTATGAGTCAATTGAAAATTCAGAAAAATACAGGCTACTCATTTGGATCTTTTGTGCAGCCTGGTAGTTAAGCCAGGAGCCAGAATGCCTGGGTTCAAATCCTGGTTTGGGCATGTTCATTACTCTCTCTATGCTTTGGTTCAAGCATGAAATAGAAGTAGGATTGCTAAGAAGATTGAATTATGCAACGCATGTGAAGTTATTAGCAGAATGCTTGGACAAGAGTAAAACTCCAATATATGCAAATCTGTTATCAACCTCCTAACATTCAATCCTTTACTTATTCAATCATACCTGAATACACAGTCCTTCCTATGAGCAAGAGATAGTGCTTGACACGTTTATGGGAAAGAGAAGGTTTTTAAGACTAGAGTCCAAATTTTTATGAACATAGAGTTTAGTAGGAAAGCAACATGTGCCCTAGAAACAGCGAAGGAGCAAAGTAGGGCATCTTACAATGAAAGATACTGAATCAGACAGGAGAAGTTACTTTCCCTTGTTTGAAGATTCCTTCCAATTATGTCTTCTCTTTAATTCTGGGATTGTACTTAAAGGCTGTTATCACGGACGGTAGAAACTACAGGACTTCAGAGAATGGAAAGGCCAGTGTAGCGGGGGTAGGGGTGCAGCTGGGACATCCTAGGAGGAAGCGGTGCAGGCAGTGGGATCAATGGCCTTGAAGTGATCCTGATATCACTTCAGGATTGATTTTTGTGAGTACCTACTTTGTGAAGTACGTTGTTCTAGGCATTGCAGATAAGGAAACTAACACAACATTGTAAATCAACTATACTCCAAAAAAAATTAATAAAAAAATAAATAAATGTATTCATATATTTATATATGGAGCTAGAGAGAGAGAGAAGAGAGTTACGATATGATTTCCATTTTCTTTGTTGTTGTCTCTGCTGATCTGTGTGTGTGTGTGTGTGTGCATGTGTGTGTGTGTGCAAGCGTGCGTTTCCTTTAGAAAATTTGGAGAGTTTATATGTTCTTAGGTCTTATTGTGGTTACCACAATAATCATAAATAATATACATAAATCTGTATTTCCTGAGGTATCTACTTTTATCAGTATGTTGAAGTTTTGTTATGAAAAATGAGGAAATCAATACAATTATATTTCTCCTTAATTTCATAATTAAGGATATTAATTTCCTAATTTCTATAAATTATTGTTTTTTATTGTTATTGTTATTATTGTTAATTATTGTTCTATTGATTCCTAATTGTTATTAAATCATTACTGAGAAAAACTTAGTTTGGTAAATTTTTGTCTACATATTTTTTGAATTTGGTTTCCTAATGTTTTGCTTAAATTTTTACATCTATATGCATGAATAAATCTGAGTCTATAATTTTCCTTTTATATGCTGTCATTGTCAGATTTGGAATTATTACCTCTTTTCTAGCCTCTCAACTGTAGGACATTTGTTTCCCAAGGGACATTTAGTAGCATCTGGAGACTATTTTTATTGTCATGACCCGAGGGGCAGATGTTACTGGCATCTAATGGGTAGAGACCAGCAATCCTGCTCAACATCCTACATGGCATGGGGAAGCTCTGCACAGCAAAGACTAGTGCCAAGGTTGAGAAATCCTGCTCCAGAACATTTTGAGGAAGATTGGAATGATTAGGCCTTTAACGTTTGGTAGAATTTGCCTGTAAAAGTGTCTGCATTTAGTTATATCATTCTTCTAAAGTAGTAAGATGGTTTTAATTTTTTATTGTAGAGGTAAGTGAATTGAGGTTCTGTGATATTAAGTTAATGTTAGAGTAGTATTTAGAAATAAAATCATTGGATGTCATGCATTTACTTAATTATTCATTTATCAAATAATGACTTTTTACCTATTATATGCATGCAAGGGTCTCTGTTAAGTACTGTGAGATGCACAAATGAAGATGCCCCTCTTTTTTTATTAGAGTCTGGTAAGGAGGATCAAGCAGGTAGCCATATGATTGTAATCCAAAACAGGAGTAAGAAGTAAGTACCATGAGAAGAACACAAATAAAACTTTATAGAGAGAGAGAGAGAGAGAGAGAGAGAGAGAGAGAGAGAGAGAGAGATCCAGGCCAGGGAATCAGAGAAGAAATTTGATAAAGTATTTTCTATAGGCCAATTTAAAGGGACTAGATGATCTGGGTTGGCATCAAAAGTGGTGAGTCTTTTGGCAGAGGGCTTGAGAAAGCAAGTAGAGGTAATCACGTTACAAAGCGAAGCTGAAGTTTCATGATGGAGGGCCTCAAATAACAAACTAAAGGCTTAAATTTCAGCCTGTGGACCACAGAGAAGAGAGCTCCTGCAGTTATCTGTGTAGGGTAGTCGACTGATATAAGTTGTGTTCTAGCAAAAAATACTTTGGAGGCCTTGCAGATATGTATGGGGGTAGGTTATCACTTCAAAAACTGAGAGCTTCTTCCAAGCCCCATTTTATTTACATTCTTGTTCCTTAACCCAGGGTTTGTCTCCGATCCTGATCTGGCGCTGTCGTGGCAGTTTGTCTGTGATGACTGCAATTTGTTCATTCCCATCCGATATTCTCCTAATCTCCTGCCTGCCACTGAGATTAATATGTTTGGTCACGTTTCACAAATGAGGAAGCCAAAATTCTGTGAGCTAGTGTGGACCCCTGCTGTTTCCCAGCCCACGTGGAGAGAGTGGAAATTGGATTTTGTTACCAAAAACCAGGGCTGGCAGCTGCTGAGCCCTGGGAGACCATACAACCTGCCAGGATCCTTGCTACCCTCCATCTCAGCACAGCCATACCCACTTTTTTTGTTGTTGTGTGTGAACTCAGCTATGCATGAAATTCAATAGTTTCCATATTGAATTTTCCATATTCCATGATCAGCATGACCGAATATACCCAAGACTCTGAGAGAACAAAATGCGAATGCATCTCTTTTATCAATAATCCTAAGCAAATTTTAAAAATATAACAACTTTTTCCAAAGTTACTTCAATTAAACAGCCTCACGTCACTGCTGTTCTCAGAGCAATGATTCAGCAACGAAACTCACGTCAGCAAAATTTGTTGACCAGTGAGGAAGAAATAAGAGTGTGAGATTGCAAAATCCATTTCTTCTTGATAAACCCCTTGAGTTTCAACTTATCCAGGTTATGTAACCAGAGAAATATGACGAAACTCTCCAGTTTCCAAGGAAAAGGAAACTCAAACATCTCACTTTCACACGGCAAGCCCACAGGAACATATGAAGGCATATGAAGAATATGTGCATATATATATATATATATATATATATATATATATATATATATATATATATATAACACATACATATATACACATATGTGTGTATATATACGCATGTGGATACACAACATGCACATACTCATAGTATTGTGAAACACATTGCAAACAAAACTCATATATATGTATATGTATATGTGCTTACATATGAAGGTAAGCACAGACTGCAAGTACAACATAAATCCATAATATAGCCCTTTGAAATTCTAAAAGAAGACAAGGAGAGAAGTTGTAACGTTAAAAAAAAATTGTGTAATCACTTTGTGATTAAGTGCAAAAACATTAATGAAAAGATTAATATAACCTTGGATATAACAGATTTATATAAGATTTGTTAAGCTTATATGAAGAATTTGAGGTAATTTCTTCATCTGATGTTGGCAAAAGGAGTTATCTTCTTGAGAATGAATTGTGTAATCTTGACACAATTTTAGTGCAATAACTCATTGTGCCAACGGAAGTTGCGGGACAGGTAGAAATGATGGAAGGGAGGAGGTGCAGGCTGGTGGCCACTATCTATGAGACCTGGCTTTGTAAGACCAGAACTTAGGAAAATTAAACTTTCAGAAAGAGTTTGCTCAATACTTTATAAAGTATTAAAGTTGCTAGCAGTAAAAGGAGACTATGCAAAAGCAACAATGCATTTGATTGGCATATTACAGCTCTCATTTTGATGAATAAATTTGAGAGGATGGTGGGCTCAGGAGAGTATAATCAACATTTTTCCATATTGAAAAGAAGTTGTCATATTCTCTACCATAAACTGGAGTTATAAAAAGAGTTCAGGTTTTATACAGCATGCAGAAGACAGGAAGTGAAAATGGATGGCAGCCTTAATCTTGATTCTACTGTGTATCTGGAACTATTCAAGAAAACTTCATGCGCTATATCTCATGATGTTGTTGAGATCTAATTTCCATGCTCATCCTGAGTTCTCATTTAAAATAGAATTCAGTATACACTCAGATAGAAAATTTCAAATTTGCTATTCGCCTCCCAAACTCTTCAATGCAAAAATGGGTGAGATGCATTTTTTTTTATAGCTTTCTGCTTAATGTTTTCTTTTTCTTTTTTTGAAACAAACAGGCCTTCATTTAGAGCACCCTTTAGAGAAAGCTAGAGGTAAGAAACATAGGGAAAGCATATCTATATGTCGTATATATCCTTAGGAATTTTGAGTTTCAGCTTGAGGTACTGTGGAACTATTTTTGGACCAGGTTTTCAGAATAGGAGCAAAGGTCATCATAGTAACTTGTTTATTCTGATAGGATGCTCCCTCCTTTCTACTCTCCATATGGTTCTGGGTCGTTACACTCTTCTGCTGAGAGAAGGATGAAACTAACGGCAAAGGATTTAGGAAGTAATTGGCATTTGGGAATTTATAAAATATTTATGAAAACCTGTCTGGGTGAGAATTGCTCTGGGGCATTGCCTAATCCCAAAGGATGGAGAAATTTGCCCAAATGCTAATCAAATTTCTTAGGATTCAACCAAACATTTCTGTTTTAATTTATGTCATTC